>NC_090384.1:59014408-60451602 GCF_036365525.1 Heterodontus francisci
TGAGATAGATAAACATGTGATTTTGTGAATGACACACCCTGTTGTGAAGTCGCTCAGGTGGAGATGAAAGTGCAATGTTGATAGGCAGAGATGATGGCATTGGAGTTAAGTTGATGGTACAATGTTGACTTATTGAAGTAAAAATGTCTATTATATTGTATGGCTTTAGAAGACTAAGACAAGCAAAGCTACCTAGGTTACAATGCTTTTTATTCAATATCAATGTGTTAATCAGAACATTGTGGTTTATTATTTGTGGGCAGACTGATAGGTGTACGATGAGTTATAAAGACGAGTACCTTTGCAACACTAAAATGGGGAAGAATGATATCTAAGTATTAACTGGGGTAGTTTACATCATCAATAGTTTATCTAGCTATTTAATTGAGCACAATATCCACCTTAAATTCAGAAGAGAAAATTATGCTGGTCTTAATAGAAACAGTACACATGATTGTAATCGGTATGTGGAAACTGCTTTGTAAATGATATACCATTTTGGTCTTGTCATTAGCATTTATTAATAAAGAGAAGTACAGTCAATAAAATGAATGAATAAGTAATGTTTGTATGCTTATGTTACTCAACTTTGTCACAGTAGATTCATTTTCACTCAGAAATGCTATGGCTGTGTATAGTGACACCATTATTCCCAGCCAGAATGGAAATAATTGAGTAACTCCCCAGCAATCATTGCCAGGAGATTGCATTGCTTAATGTGACTGGGATTGTTTTTATGTTCAAAATTTGTATATAACTATCCACCACTTGCTGCATTTTGCAGGCGAAATCATCCTGCTTTTATCAGGAGTTGTTGCTGCAGTTTTGGTCATGAGATCTATTTGCTGTAATTTGTAGAGACTCTTTTTAAATAGACTCTGTAGACTATTTGCTGCAGTGCCATGTTTAAACGGACTCTGTTTGCTGAGGACATAGATTTTGCTGCAAAATGGAATATTTGCTGTAAGTCCTGCCCCAACTCCAACACATTGTCTGACACAATGCTGCCAATAGACACTCTGAAATGTTATTTTGTCTATTATTAGTATTGGAAGTAAGTGGCTTCACTTGACATCCATTTGATTTGTATTTGATCACGGTAAATTCTTGTTGCTGGCATGTGTGCCATTTTCCTTTGTCCAATGATTTTAGATTCCAACACTTTTGTTCTCCCCACGACCCAAGAAAATGGTGCCACAGACTGGGGCACAGTTCCTTCGGCATCACAGTCTTTCAGTGCTCACCCTTCATTCATGGGTCAGCCTAGACAATGAGTATCTTCAGTGCATTTTCCTGTAGGAGATGCCATAGTTGAACCTAACCATGTCCTCATCTGACATCCATGCTCAAGTATTTACTGTTGTGTGATCCCCTTTAAGAGTGATGTCCCTTTAAGATCTTAGTACGTTAATGAGCTAAGTACCAGGACAGAATCATGTGACTCGAAACCAGATTCACTCTGCAACTGTAACACCTAGAAGAAGGTTCTGTAACTAGTTTGCTCTGTACTGTATACAATAGTTTAGCTGTCATAAACCTGTTAGAGATCTTCAACCAACTGGACTCCACGCATCTCATTTATGTTACATCAGACAACAGAAAGAACTCATTATATGGTGGCAGCTGTGGTGAGAAGACAAAGTCTAAGTTTGAAGACCACAGGTCAAACAGCTTTGAAAACAACCTTTGCTATAGCCAAAAGAGAGAAAGTTCCACAGAAATACTGACCTGAACAGTTAAAAAAAAGAACTGAACTCAAGCTGCAGAAGACAGAGCTCAGAATGACAGCTGCAAGTAAAGCGGGTGAGTCATTGTGCTGATGGTCAAGAGATACCTTTTTTTAAAAACAAGTTTTGAAGTGTTCAGAAAGTTGTTGGTTTTTTTTGCAAAAGCTCCATAAAAAAAAATCGGGAAGACCCGACTCCTCTCCGGGCTGATCGCAGTCAGCACCATTACAGGAGGCATCCGATTGCAAAAGTGCAGGAAAACCACCATCACCGCAGAGCCAAAGTTTGAAAAATGAGTTAAATCACTTGAGCATGAAGAAGAGCTTTCATTCATGCAGCCACAGCTATAAAAATACAATTAAACCTCTCAAGTGTGAACATAAACAAACTCAAGCAAAAAAAAAAGCAATTGAAGGACCTATAGAACAGCTGTATAAATAGACAAGCTTAAGTGCTACAAGCAAGATAAACACACAGCACTATCAAACACCTGCGCCTCTCAATCCAAGCAGCTAGTAGAAACAACAGATAATTTCTTAGAGGGGAAACAGTGCAGAGTCATAGAACAAGTCTTAAAGCAAGTTTTAAATGAAAGAACAACAGGAAGATTAATACCAAATTTCCTAGCATGTACAGGAAGACTATGGATATCCGAGCCAAGTACTAACTTTTCAGACAGAGAATGCTTTTATCCTTTACAGACCAAGTAATCATTGAAGCAGAGAAACAGGCTGCAAAAATACTAATAGCAGTTGGAAACAAGGGATTACACAGAACCAATCGAGTCATATAGTTATTGAGTTATACAGCACAGAAACGGGCCCTTTGGCCCATCATGTCTGTGATGGCCATCAAGCACCTATCTATTCTAATCCCATTTTCCAGCACTTGGCCCGTAGCCTTGTATGCTATGGCGATTCAAGTGCTCATCTAAATATTTCTTAAATGTTGTGAGGATTCCTGCCTCTACCACCCCTTCAGGCAGTGTGTTCCAGATTCTAACCATCCTCTGGGTGAAATTTTTTTTTCCTCAAATCCCCTCTAAACTCCTGCCCCTTACCTTATATCTATGCCCACTGGTTATTGACAACTCTACTAAGGGGAAAAGTTTCTTCCTATCTACCCTATCTATGCCCCTCATAATTTTGTATACTTCAATCAGGTCCCCCCTTAGCCTTCTCTGCTCTAAGGAAAACAACCCTAGCCTATCCAAGCTCTCTTCATTGCTGAAATGCTCCAGCCCAGGCAACATCCTGGTGAATCTTCTCTGCACCCTCTCCAGTGCAATCACATCCTTCCAAATAGTGTGGTGACCAGAACTGTACACATACTCCAGCTGTTGCCTAACAAGTGTTTTATACAGCTCCATCATAACCTCCCTGCTCTTATATTCTATGCCTTGGCTAATAAAGGCAAGTATCCTATATGCCTTCCTAACCACCTTATCTACCTGTGCTACTGCCTTCAGTGATCTATGGACAAGTACACAAAGGTCCCTCTGACTCTCTGTACTTCCTAGGGTCCTACCATCCATTGTATATTCGCTTGCCTTGTTAGTCCTCCCAAAAAGCATCATCTCACACTTCTCAGGATTAAATTCCATTTGCCACTGCTCTGCCCATCTTACCAGCCCATCTATATCATCGCATAATCTAAGGCTTTCCTTCTCACTATTTACGACACCACAACTTTTCATGTCATCTGCGAACATACTGATCATACCTTCTATATTCACGTCCCAGTGTACATTAATGATTTAGACGTGAATATAGGAGGTATGATCAGTATGTTCGCAGATGACATGCTGAGCAAATGGCTTGCACAGTTAAATTGCTTATCCAGAAGTGTAGGACAACAAAACAAGATTTTTGTGTTGCCATGCTCCACCTCAGAGCTACACCTACGGATATGGTTTTACTGTCACCAGCAGAGATCATGTTTGGTAGACAAGTGCGGACGACTCTGTCAAACATCATCTGTCCAAATTCTACTAGATGCGGGAGACACTGCTCGGAAAACAGGGGAGAATGAAGATGGTGCATGACCGACATGCAGGGGCGGAACTACCTCAGCTACACGTTGGACAAAAGGTCAGGGTCATACACCCCACAATGTGAACATAGTTACCCGCAGAGGTATCCAAAGTATGCAGTGAGATTTCAACATCTAGCAGAGCGGTGTTGAGAAGGAACTGAAGCCAACTAAAAGAAGTGTACAATTCTCGAATGGCACATAGTGAACTCGGAAGAACACACTCTGACGATCAGGGTGTAACAGAACAACAGGACAACAATCAACACATTGACAACATGCCTGCAAACCCAAAACAGCCGAGGGTGAAATCTACATCCCCAGAAGGTTATACCATAACCAGATCTGGAAGAGTTGGACTTCATGCATTTATGTTGCATCAGACAACATAAAGAACTCATTACATTTACTAGCAGAAATCACTAGATAGAGATCAGGATTGATAGATTTTTCTCCCACTCTTTAGCCTGAGTCCAATAGTTGCATCCCATTGCCATTTTGACTGAAATCAACATAAATCAGCACAACCAGCTATCAAAACTGGAACTTTCCCCCTATGTATGGTTAAGTAACACCTTGGGTATTGCGTTTGCCTATTAATTTACCATCAAAATAGCAATACATTTTTACTGAGGGGAAAGGACATTTGGCCATTTATTATTAGAAAGTGGAAGCAATTTGAAAACAATTCTGCCAAGCAAGATTGTATATTTGCATTAACAGCTGTGGCTGACAGACAGCAGGAGACTTAGAAATTACAGCTCTCCTTCAATATAATGTTACTCTTGGGAGCAAAGGGAAAACAGTGTTGAATAGGGGGTGAGGTTGTATGTGTAGCCTGTATTAACATTACCTGTACTGGTGCTCCTCTTATGCATCATAAGCTGTGCTCTGAAGTAGCCAGACATTCTGCCAAACAGCAGACTCAAAATGTAAAATGATCTGCTCAAACTAATGAGGCGAAATCATTACCAATTGTAGCGCTTATTCATTCATTGAAATTGATCAATAGGAGCCATGCCACAGAATAGCAGGTTTAACAAGGTGCAAAATGCTCTGTTCAATCTAATTCAACCAAATCATTAACAAATGTAACACTTATTTATCCACTGAAATTAATCAATAGCAGACCCTCTACGAAACAGTAGACTTAGCAAGGTGCAAAATATTCTGTTGAATTTCTTTAACTGTTCAGATTAGAAAATAACACAGTTTTGGTGACTATATTAAAGCTGAAAAATAGTTTTTAAAAAATCGGGTCCCAATGTAACTTCATAACCATTTTAAAACCCAAGTAAAATACACTGCAAATTTGAGAGCCAAACAAAGATAACATTGCATCTGAAACAGTGCAGTAAAAGAGCATGTTGTATCAAGGGAGAATTGTACATCAATAGGGCAATGTAACATTTACAGAGCCTTTAGATCTTTGACCAGACACAATAACAGCAAAATGATATGGGCCTTTTAAAAAAATTCCATGTACATCACCTTGCTTCATGAAATAATTCTTCAGATATGATTTTAAGCATTACATTTTACCAGATGACTTGCTCCTTCAAATAGTCCATTATAGCTAGTTATGCTTTAAGCACACACATTTGCAATCTAAAGAGATATCTCTTAAACCGGTAGCTATTTTCTCCGCGTGTAACTAAATGTCCTGTCAATCTTATAAAGCTTATGGGTAATACTCATAGGTGGAGACTGAACCATATTGGATATTCTAGCATTCTGTTGTGAGGCTACCGCAATGTAAACTTTTAATTTTTTTTAAATTGAAGGTTATTGTGCTGATAAAATTGCTGGTGCAAAATACCAAAAGTTAAATATTTCATTCATTGCTTTAGGTAAAATTCTTGAATTAGTGGCAATAGGGGCAGTCCAATTTCCTTCAGCACCCCTGGGTTAGCATTAGAGAGATAAAAATTTTTTCCAATTGATAGCCAGTGATGCTTGTTGAAAATTGTGCATGTGTATTTAGGGGTTGGATATGATTGGGCTCAACTGTGATGCCCCATGGTCATATAGCTTTTACACATGATAAATGATCTGGAGGCTGGCCATGCAATTGTACCTAGCATAAGCAACAATTTTCAAGAAAAAAGGGAAGATCTAAAGAAGGGATACTTGAATTAAGGCAAATAGCTTTTAATTCCTTCAGCAAGAAGTCATGAGCCAGAATTTGTCAGGAGTGTCATTAAAATTGAAATAATTAATTATGTCTACATGGACACATTGACTTTACATTCAAAGGTCTCCTCACTGAGTTTCAATGTTGTCTTTATTAATCTGGTAGAAGTTGAAACAACCAGTAAAAATTGATAAATAAATGGCTGCACATTACTGTGAGCATAAAGTGCTCAAGCATGCTACAAATATAAATGCCAACACTAACTCACCTGAACATGGTGCAATACAATCTTAACAAAGAAAGTAAATATTGAGCATTTGTGCCAGATTTTTGTACAGCAGAGACAATGACCACTGATTTAACTAGACCTCATCACTCATACAATAGCTCCACTGTCTATTTTTTCCAAGGTAATGTTCACAGATAAGGATGGCAGCTCAATGATTATAACATATGATCTTAGATCAATTCCTCATTTAGTTGACTGTGATTCCAGCCCCCTGTGGAAACTATATCTAATTTTTCACAACATAGCTGCCAGTCAGAACACATTTTGATTGAGCTTCCACCCATATCTCAGAACCTTGTCATGGAAGACAGTCCTGGGCACAACTCCAACTCACTCCAAGCTTGGAGTGACTTGGAATTGTGCCCAGGACTGGTTTCCACAGTCTATGATCATACTTTAAAAAGACAGGATGGTGATTTTTTTTCCCCGGATGGATACACATGTGTCAATGAATGATGACTCACACCAAGAAAAAAAGCACAGATGGCAAAAGTTATTATGTGATAGGTTGCGATATGCGCCAAACCAAATTTGTAATCTTTGACAGCTATAATTGGACCATATCTGGTTTAAATTAACCTTTTTTTAAAAAAAAAACTTAGCATTATATATGCACTATAAGACAAACTCCCTCCCCCATAAGGACACTATTTTCTGGAACCCATCCTACTACCCTACAACACGGCATTTATCAAGTATGTAAATGGCTGCTATAAGTGGCTGGAGCCATGATAAGGGTAATTTTAGACAACATAATTTTTATCTTTTATGTTATACTCCTTGGTTTAAGAACCTAAGAAAAAAGAATGAGAAAAGGTTAATTTGGTTCATTAAGCCCATTCCTCCCACAGACTACCTACAATTTAGCTTATCACACACTCTACCCCATTTATTTCATCTGCTGAGACAAGTGACCAACTATAGGTAAAATTTCCAAGAAGTTAAGTCACTAGAAAATTTATTTGAGATGCTGAAAGGTAATTTTGTAAATCTACAATATAAATCATCACTACTCACATTGTTCAACCTGACTGAAGGTGCATTCAACAGTTGAAATTTATACAATCCCAGCAGCACAGAAAGCATAATTTTCTATAAAGTATTTTATCATCTCTGCCATTACAATCTTTACAGTCCGACTCTTAAACAGATAGTTGTCTACTTTTTTGAAGAAACTGTTTGTTGCAGTATTAACTTCTTGTGCTAGAAATCCATAATAGAAAGACTTCCAATTTGTTGAGTGCAAGTAATAGGAGGTAAGTAGGTCCTCTGTAGTCTTTGAGGGGAGGGGCATGCATCCAATCCCTACTAATGTACTGGAGAGTACGTCCATATCCTGAATGTCTCCCAAAACTGTAGTAACAAAGCAAGCGGCCAGATAATCTGTTGCTGTGTATGATTAAAAGGAGAGTTCACGTTTACTATGGAACTATTAGAGTTCAGTTCCCAGAATCCAGCATTAGTGACCTGATGCAAAACTGCAATTCTGAAAGTCAAATACTCCCTCGCTTGCTTGTCCTACATGTTAATCAGACACATAGCAGCCAATAGGAGAAACTAAGGAAAATTTAATGCCCCCTCCCCTGCCCGGGGGTGGGCTGGGAGATTGGGGTGGGGGAGAGTGTAAAATCAGCTAGGATGCCAGGAGCACAGTGTCCATCACCTACCTGCCCCCGCTGGTATCCTACCAGTGGCGGGGGAGGTAGCAGGTGGCCCGCCCGCCCTTAGGCCAATTAATGGCCACTTAAGGGCCTCATCCCGCCACCAATGGTATTTTACGGGCGGCGGATTGGCACTTTGCCACTTGAGGAGGCCGTCTAGTAATACCTGGCAGCCTCCTTGCGAGGTGGGGGGTGCCCTCTTGATCGGGCATCCTGTGCCCCACGGAGAGCGCCCAGTGGCACGGGCCACCCTGCTGAAACACCCACCCCGCCCTCTTACAGCTGTAAACATTGCTTTTAATAATTGGTAATACTGGATAGCAAATTTAATTATATCAATAATAACACAAATTCTGTTCCTATTTAAGGTATAAGTTCAAAACTTTCAGTCTATGAATACCTTTATTTTTACCAATGTCGGGTATGGATCAGTTTTTTCAAACTGGTGTTCCTTGACCCTATTGTGTCTGTGAGGAGAATCTGGGAGTCTGTGAGGTTATTTAATTTCTATATTAGATGACTTAATAGTACACTAATTTGAGAACATGTTTCTGTAATGAGAGCACTTTTTTTTGGATGGATGGCTGGCTTTGTCTTTTCATAGTTAGGGCAGGGGTTAAACAGGAGCATGCCAATAGTTTGATAGGGCGCCTTGCAAACTTTTGATACTTGCAGGCGAATGTATAAAACTGGTTGTGTACAGGATTTCATGAGACACCAGAATCTCATATTTCCTGAAACATTATGGGTTAATCGTGGCACTGCGTGGCAAGGTGGATTGGCACACTGGCTAATCCTTTAGGACTAAATTCAAATCCAGCCTGAACAAATGTCTCCTCCATCCACTCCCTGCATGGCTCTAATGTGAAATGTGAATGGGCAATCTGAACTCTGTTTCTGGAGCCACAGCACAAAGCAGTTCAGAATTTAGTACTAAATTGGAAATCTCACTCAAAGAGGTATAAGAATGGCTAGTGGAGGAAAGGGAATATGTTACATTGATACTCTGAATGTTATGCCCCCTTTTTCATTTTTTCTGATGATTTTTGCTAGGGGGCAGTTTACCTTCCAATATCGCATCCAAGTGGCCATTTTTCACATGTGCCTGTGGACAATGACTGCTGACCTCAGGATGGGGTCATAACAGCCAAGTGCAATGCTGTTCTCACTTAACAACAACAACAACTGATATTTATATCGTGCATTTAACATAATAAAATATCCTAAGACACTTCAAAGGAGTGTTATGAAGCAAAATTGGACACTGAACCACATAAAATGATATTAGGGCAGATGGTCAAAAGCTTGGTCGAAGAGATGGTTTTAAGGAGCGTCCTGAAGGAGGAAAGAGAGGCAGAGAGGTGTAGGAAGAAAATTCCAGAGTTTTGGGCCTAAGCATGGCCATCAATGGTGGAGTGATTAAAACTGAGGATGCTGCAGAGGCTCGGATTAGAAGAACGCAGATATCATGGAGGGCTGTGGGGCTGGAGGAAATTAGAGAGCTAGGGAGGGGTAAGGCCATGGAGGGACTTAAAAACAAGGATGAGAGTAACATGAACATATGTACACTTCAGCAACAACCAGGAGCTTGGATCCTGGTTCACTTCTTTTTCCCAAGAGCGCTGAACCAAATTTTAATTCCCTAATTGTCATCTTGGCTGAGTAAAGCTAAGTTACCGCAAATCAATAAGTGACTTTGAGATTGCAAGGCTCAAGCTTTAACAACTGAGATTACTGTGGGAACTAATGAGGTGCATTGCTAAACTGGATTAGAGGGAACCTTATCATGGATCTAACCATGTATACCTAATCAGAAGTCTGAGATTTTAGAACATGAATTCAAATCCCACTACAGCACTTAGGCAATTTAAATTAAGTTAACAAATAAATCTGGAATTAAAAAGATATTACCAGCAATAGTGACTATGAAACTACCAGCTTGTTGTAAAGACCCACCTGTTTCACCAATGTCCTTTAGGGGAGGAAATCTGCCATCCTTACCTAATCTGGCCTATATGTGATTCTAGACCCACAGTAATGTGATTGACTCTTCACTGCCCTCTGAAATGGCCCAGCAAGCCTTTGAATTAAGGGCAATTAGGATGGACATTAAATGTTGGCCTTGCCAGCAACGCCACATCCTGTGAATGAATGAAACAAAAAACAGGTGCCTGAAATGGAAAAATGTTTTATCTGGCATTGCTTTGATGGCAGCAGAAAATTTCAACAAAATGTTTTTTTAGGAAGACAAATCTATTCAGTGCCAATGGTTAATTAACTTTTAATATCTGTTACTTAACCAAGTATTGAAAGGTTCAGAACACAAAGGACTGCAAGTGATTGAAACTGATTATCTGAGAATACACTAAAATGCATTTTTGAATATATACAGATCAAAGATGAATTTTTGAAGTTGACATCCTTTGAAATAGAAGACGAGAACTTTTCTTGAATTAAGGTTTTAATAAAAGTCGATTTGCCAGTTTCATCTTTTCTTCTATGACATGATACTTTAAGATGTCTTATTGGATTAGACGACTTAATTTGCCTCCCAACTGTAAATTGCAGGGCATTTGATTGGTGGGATTCTAGCCAGTACATGGTCCTTGCAAATAACTCCATGAAGTGTAGGATCATCACACTAATGTGGCAACACAATTTGAGCTTTAGAAGTGTTAAAAAGTGCTATTGAAATATAGTGCAGGTTTGAAAAATGTAATCTGTGGAAGTTGTGGTTTCCAGAAAAGTTGCAAAGTAAAGTACTGACAAAATATGGACTCTTAAGAGATGGAGAAATATAACATCTTCCTCAACCTCAGGATATCCCAAAGCTCTTTATAGCCAATTAAGTACCTTTGAAGTAAGGTCATTGTTGCAAGCCATGCCAGCCTTGGTTCATTGATAGAACTCTTACTTCTGAGTCAGAAGGTTTGTATTCCCCTCGAGAACAAAATAGGATGTCCTGAGGTTTCTTAAAAATATATGGAAAGTTGGCAACCAATTTGTGCAGAACATGGTTCCACAAACAGCAATAACAAAATGGCCAAATCATCTGTTTTTAGGTGTTGATTGAGAGATAAATGTTGGCCAAGACACTGGGAGAACTCTTGTTTTGTCAGATGTGGCCATGATTATGTTATAGCCTTTTACTCCTATGTATCAGTTGTTAGCATTTACTGATTTCATAAAATTATTCAAGATGCATGTCAGCTTACTTTAGTCATTTTATTTGAGTATTTTCATTAAGTATTAGCAGATAGGCATTTGGGTAGTCGGCCACTAAATGGCTTACGTCAGATGGTAGGACACATGAAAATTCTAGCCAAGTGCACTGGCTAAGATTGGTGCAAGCAAGAACAATGTCTGTGTATTATTCAAATCAGAATTTCCCTATAGAACAACAGTTATTGCACTTATCAGTGCAAAACACTTACGAAAACACATAGTTCTGAGAAAGGTGATTTGGTGCTAAATCTCTTTCTTCTTTCCAACTGTCCCATGCCTAACTTTGAACCCAACTGATCAGTTAACACAACACATACACAGAAATTTGTAATAGAGCATTAAAATGAGTTAAATATCAGACTATAGTTTCATATAGAATTTACAGCACAGAAACAGGGCATTCAGCCCAATAGGTCTATGCTGATGTTTATGTTTCACACGAGCCTCATGCCACCTTAATTCATCTCACCCTACTACCATATCCTTCTTTTGCTTTCTCCCTCATGTACTTATCTAGCTTCCAATTCAATGAATCGTTTTACCAATTAAATGGTTCAAGATTTCTTGATCCCAATCTTGTGTTTTTTTTTTACAACCATGCCTCTGTTGATACCTGTGAAGAACAGCATAACACTGCACTAATAAGCGACAGCAACAAATTGATTAATCTCCTTGGGTAATACTGCCCACAACTCCACTGAAGACAGAAATTTAAGTGTAAGAGGTAAAGGCATTGTAGATGTGCTTAAATGATTACTGAATGGATCCTTTCAGGATCGGAAGCAATAACTAACAGGAAATGGGAAAATACACTAAAATAATTCACCAAGAGATGATGATAGGGCTTACAGGGTTTATGCACTTCAACAACACAGACTAAATTACCTTATTATACTCATACCTCCTATGTGGCAAAAAGTAGGAAAACATTTCTTTTGGCTGTATTTATCATCAGATTCCACTGGTTGCTTGCTGATCTATTATCCTGGGTAACCCTTTATTGTTGTCACAAGATGTGGTGATGATTTTGTGTGTGGTAGTTGTAATGTCACTAGAAAGATGCTCACATTTTCCCAATGCTCATTACAACCATTACATCTTTGGTGATGAAGTTGAAAAGTTCTGAGCTGACAACTAATAGAAGCTTTACACTGTTATTTAAAATAGAAACCTGGAATTCAAACTGGTTGGCTTTAAAGTTGCTCCCACTAAAATGAAAATTCCACAGTTTATCAATAGAGACTGACAATAGCATAAACTTCTTTTATTTCTATTTCTTAGTTTTCTTCACCTGGTCAACTTTTAGTACTGAGCTTGGAAACCAAAACCAGACAGACAAGAAGGTCAAGGCAGGTAGTGCCGGAGACCCCGGAGAACATCCCACTTTCTAACTGGTATTCAGTTCTGAGTACCGATGTGAGAGAGGGTTCCTCTGGAGAGTGCAGTGAAAGTCATGACCAGAGCACCATGGGTGGCTCAGCTGTGCAGGGAGGGAGGAGAAAAGACAAGAGAGCAATAGTGGTAGGGGATTCTATAGTTAAGGGAACAGATAGGAGTTTCTGTGTCACAGACATGATTCCAGGATGGTATGTTGCCTCCCTGGTGCCAGGGTCATGGATATCACCGAGTAGCTAAAGGGCATTCTGGAGGGCGAGGGTGCACAGCCAGAGGTCATGGTTCACATTGGTACCAACGATATAGGAAAAAAGAGGGATGAGATCCTGCAAGCTGAGTTTAGGGAGTTAGGAAGGAGATTAGCAAGCAGGACTTCAAGGGTCGTAATCTCCAGATTACTCCCAAGGCCACATACTAGTGAGTATAGAAATAGACGAATACACCAGATGAATGCGTGGCTTGAGAGAAGGTGCAGAAGGGAGGCTTTCAGATTTCTGGGCCATTGAGACCTGTTCTGGGGAAGATGGGACCTATACAAACTGGACAGTCTACACCTGAACAGGACTGGGTCAAATAGCCTTGCAGGAAGGTTTGCTAGTGCTGTTGGGGATGGTTTAAAGTAGATTGACAGGGGGATGTGAACCTGAGGGCAGTTTCAGATAGGACAATTTCAGGGCAGGGAATGGAAGGCAGAAAATTAGCAAGTGACTCAGAAAGACAGAAGAAGCAAAGGTTAAAAAGTATGCAGCACAGGAATTTGGCAGTGTTAAAAGGTATTTATTTAAATGCAAGGAGTATAGTAAATAAAGCCGATGAGCTGAGGGCACAAATAGACACATGGCAACACAATATTGTTGCTATAACAGAAACTTGGCTTAAAGTGGGGCAAGGAGGCAGCTCAACATCCCTGGATGTAGAGTTTTCAGGAGGGATAGAGAGAGAGATAAAAAAGGAGGGGGTGTGGCATTATTGGTTAAGGAATCAATAGCAGCTGTGAGGAGGGATGATATGCTAAATGAATCATCAAATAAGACCATATGGGTGGAGATCAGAAATAAAAAAAGGGCAGCCACACTACTAAGAGTGTACTATAGACCCCCAAATAGTGAGAGGGAGATAGAGGAACAAATATGTAGGCAAATTTCTGAGTGTAAAAGCGATAAGGCAATAATAATTGGGGATTTCAACTACCCTAATATCAACTGGGGTACAAACAGTGTGAAGGGCACAGAGGGCACAAAATTCTTGAACTGCATTCAAGGGAACTTTTGTAGCCAGTACATAACAAGCCCAACGAGAGGGGGTGCAATTCTAGATTTAATCTTCGGTAATGAAGCTGGGCAAGTAGATGAAGTAGCAGTGGGTGATCATTTTGGAGATAGCGATCATAAAACAGTTAGTTTTAGCATAATAACGGAAAAGGACAAAGATAAGACAGGAGGTAAAGTTCTAAAATAAAAACAAGAAATGCTGGAAATACTCACCAGGTCTAGCAGCATCTGTGGAGAAAGAAACAAAATTCAGATAAAGTTCCAAATTGGGAGAAGGCAAATTTTATGAAATTGAGAGGTGATCTGGAGAAAGTGGACTGGATACAGCTACTGGAAGGAAAATCAGCGGCAAACCAGTGGGAGGCATTCAAAAACAAGATTCTACAGGCACATCGTGGGCATGTCCGCACAAAGATAAAGGGTGGTATGGCCAAATCTAGAGCCCCCCGGTTATCTGGAGGCTTACAGGGTATGCTGAAGCAGAAAAAAGAAGCTTATGATGATCACAAAAAACATAATACTTTAGAAAGCCTAGAGGAGTATAGGAAGTGCAGGGGTGAAGTGAAAAAGGAAATTAGGAAAGCGAAGAGAGAACATGAAAAAATATTGGCAGGTAAAATCAAGGAAAACCTGAAGATGTTTTATCAGTACAACAAGAGCAAGAGGATAACTAAGGAAAGGGTAAGGCCCATCAGAGATGTACAAGGGAACTTGCACGTGGAAGCAGATGATGTGGGCAGGGTTCTTAATGAGTTTTTTGCCTCTGTCTTCACAAAGGAGAGGGATGATGCAGACATTGTAGTAAAGGAGGAGGAGTGTGAAATATTAGATATGATTAGCATAATGAGAGAGGAAGTACTAGAGGGTCTGACATCCTTGAAAGTGGACAAATCACCAGAGCCGGATGGATTGTAGCCCAGCTTGTTAAAGGAAGCCAGGGAGGAAATAGCAGATGCGTTGAGGATCATCTTCAAATCTTCACTGGATATGGGTGAGGTGCCAGAGAATTGGAGGTCTGCAAACGTTATACCATTGTTTAAAAAGGTTGCAAGGGATAGGCCAAATAATTATAGGCCGGTCAGTCTGACCTCGGTGGTGGGTAAATTATTAGAATCAATTCTGAGAGACAGGATAAACTGCCACTTAAAAAGGGACGGACCAATCAGGGATCGTCAGCTTGGATTTGTTAAGGGAAGGTCATGTCTTATTAACTTAATTGAATCTTTGAGGAAGTAACAAGGAGGATTGATGAGGGTAGTGCAGTGAATGTGGTCTACCTGGATTTTAGTAAGGCATTTGACAAGATCCCACATGGCAGATTGGTCAGTAACATGAAAGCCCATGGATACAGAGGAATATGGTAGGTTGGATCCAAAATTGGCTCAGTGACAGGAAGCAAAGGGTAGTAGTCGACCGAAGTTTTTGTGAATGAAAAGCTGTTTCCAGTGGTGTTCTACAGGGCTCAGCGTTGGGTTCGTTGCTGTTTGTGGTATATATTAATGATTTGGGCTTAAATGTGGGAGGAATGATTGGGAAATTTGCTGATGACACAAAAATTGGTCCTGTAGTTGATAGTGAAGAGGATGGCAATAGAGTCCAGAATGATATCAATGGTTTGGTTGAATGGGCGGAAAAGTGGCAAATGGAATTCAATCCAGAGAAATGTGAGGTAATGCACTTGAGGAGGGCAAATACAGCGAGGGAATACACAATAAACAGGAGGATATTGAGAGGGGTAGAAGAAGTGAGAGACCTTGGAGTGCATGTCCACAGGTCCCTAAAGGTGGCAGGACAGGTAGATAAAGTGGTGAAAAAGGCATATGGGATGCTTTCCTTTATTGGCTGAGGTATAGAATACAAAAGCAGGGATGTCATGCTGGAACTGTACAAAATGCTGGTTTGGCCACAGTTGGAGTATTGCGTACAGTACTGGTCACCACATTACAGGAAGGACATAGTTGCTCTGGAGAGATTGTAGAGGAGATTTACAAGGATGTTGCCAGGGCTTGAAAGTTGCAACTATGAGGAAAGATTGGATAGGCTAGGGTTGTTTTCCTTAGAACAGTGGAGGCTGAGGGGTGACTTAATTGAGGTGTACAAAATTATGAGGAGCCTATATAGAGTAGACAGGAAGGACTTTTTTCCCCTAGCAGAGAGGTTAATTACCAGGGGACACAGATTTAAGGTGATTGGTAGATGGATTAGAGGGGACATGAGGAAAATCTTTTTCACCCAGAGGGTGGTGGGTGTCTGGAATTCACTGCCAGGAAGGTAGTGGAGGCAGAAATCCTCAATTCTTTTAAAAGGACATGGACCTGAAGTGCTGTAACCTGCAGGGCTATGGACCAGGTGCTGGAAGGTGGAATTTGATTGGGCAGCTCGTTTTTTTTCAGCCGGCACGGACACGACGGGCTAAATGGCCTCCTTCTGTGCTGTCATTTTTCTATGGTACTATGAATCTAAGTAACAGGTTGAAAATGAAGGATCCATTTAAAGAGTGTCATTAACAATCTTATTGCTGAGGATGCTTGAGTGAAGCTCCCTGTGACAACAGGATCAAGAAGTTGAATTGAATACTACCAGTGTTAGTTTAAAATAGCCTAAGAACTAAAGTTGTCCCATGGAGTTCTGGAAATAGGGCCCAAAGATTTTATATCTATATTTAATCTGCATTCTAAATTACTCACCTCGAGGGCACCTTCTTTGGACTGTGTTTAATGACAGAACAACAGGCAAAGTGATTCAAGTGGCACTTAGTCTTGATAAAATGTCCTATGTTGTCCATTAGTGTATTGTTACCAAATCACCTTTCACAAAATCTCAGCATTATGTAATCTACCAAATAGCTTGACCAAACTCACCATTATTAGTATTGAAAAACACCAGGCAAACCCCAATGAAATAAAAGAGCTAAAAGCATTTATGGACAACTCTTCACTGTTATTTTGATTTTTTGTTCGGATTAAATGAAACATGGTCTTTTTTGACAAAAGGCATACATAATTACATGTTTTGTTTGCTCTGGAGAGGACCCTCAAAATAATAAAACAAGAAGCGCGCATCTCCTTCGGGCTCCATTTAAAATCACATAAGAAGTACATTTATGTACTGTGGTCATCACAGTTCAATGTGTGCTCATAGCTGCAGAATCTGTTTTTCAACTTGAGCTATTCTGTGATGTTAAATGAAGACCTGTGAATGTGCTTTTAAGTATTGGAGTGCACCAAAGAATGAGCTGTTTTTGAGCAAACATCAAGCTGCTAATGATTTTAATGAGAGTGCCTTCTGGATTCATATTTTTTTCATAGAATACATCACACTAAAACAAAAATCAATGAGCAACATTAATTAGGGCTTTTTAAGATGCCTTCCGTGGTTTTGTTTTGGTTAAACTGCACCAGATGAAGAACGCTGTGCTTTACTTAAGCTACGCTATTTGACATTTAGATGAGAGAAAAGAAAGGGAAAGATACTAACAAACGCAGGAACAGTTTTTGACAGCTCTTTGTCATGCAAGAGAGAAGAAAGGGGGCCAACTGTGAGATCCTACTTTGAAGCCCTGGAAATTTGTAATGAAAAATTTAAGATACAAGAGAGAAAAAAGACGAGCTATTCATTTGCCTCTGCATACATTAGCACTTGTAATTCAAAGGTTTGCTGTGTGTTTTTTATAAATTCTAGTCTAATAAATATCTTAGAGAATTGCTTTGATATTTCAAGATTGTCTGTGTAGCCTACATCTACTACCAATAAAACGGAAAAATATTCATCAGCCTCCCAGCTTTAATGAGAAGGTCATTGCTCTCTAATTACCAGCGACTGTTAAGCTAGATAATTTCAAAGGCATTGCTGGAACACAGCGTCTATCGACAATGCAACTTGAACAGTTGTCTTTGCCTTCCGCCCAGTTTATATCATTGAGACTCTTGTCTCCTTTTCTCTGTATGTCTGCCTGCTCCTCAGTCTTTCAATCTGTCTTTCAAAAGCTTATTATTTTCTGATGCGTAATATATAGCTTTTTTGCAGTATATTAGAGAGTACATTGTACTGTGATTCCTATTGTATTAAGGCTTTATAAGACAATCTAAAGTATATTTAGTTTTTCATAGATTTTGCTTTGTAGTACATTATAATGTAATTTTAAATGCATGAGCAAGACATATCTAACAATGTAATCACAATGTATTATAGCAGAGTCAATAGGCCTGACTCAGTCATTTGGACGGAATTTCTTAATAATTGTTAAAGCTTTGCAGTACCTTTCGTTTGTTATATATAAATGGAGGTAGAAACTTAGGTCTTGAAATTATACTGTGTGAATATTCAAATATGAACATGTTAAGTGTTATTGTAAATTAGTTAAAATAGGTTAAAAGGCATTTCATACAAAAATGTTGAATATTCACATATTTACACAGAAAATTTCAAGGTCTTTGTTATTCATTAAAGTATTTTGTTCATTTGCCCAGCTACCTTTTTCACAATTTATCTTGCATTACACTCTCTGCTATATTTTTGAACTCCTGCTTTTGTTATTTTATTTTACAAATGTCTTTCTCACCCGTTTACTTACTATGTGGAACAAAACATTTGTTTCGCTGATATTCTGATGACAACAACATTTTCAAAATTCATTGTTAGAAGTTACAGACAACTGCTTATCAGATTTCCATCTGCAAAAAAGAACTCTCTAGGCTTTGCAATAGGTTTTTTTTCCAATTAAGAAACCTAGAGGAATAACCTGAACCCATAATGCTAGCCCAGGCATTTCAAGTGGAAATAGTCTTATTGTCAGGCAGGCTCCCACCTGCCAAGAATAAAGCACACATTATTTCACCACAAGAACATCAAAAACTCAAAAATGTTGCTGGGAAGAAAAGAGGGCCTATCACAAGGAATGGCCAGGTCCCTCACCGGAAGGACCTTTTTTGCATGCTAGCAGACAATGTTGGAACAAAGGACCCAATCCCTGCTTCTCCAATACACAGAAGACCTGGTCATACCAGTTTAGTCACATGACTAACTGGCTGTTTGAATTTGAACTTGCCACAGAGTGTTTGAAAGGCAGAAAGCTCCTTGCACCTGTACTGAGAACACCTCTCCCCTGTCAGCTCTCATCTCGCTCTCACCAGCTTTGGGAACCACTGAAGACATAAGAACCCCAAGAGAGAAAAGTCTGCTACAGTGAACAAGGTTTAAGAAGAATACTGGGCCCCAACGAAAAGCAAGACTACCTACAAAAAAGGACTACAGCAAGCTCGAAGCACAGTAAAAACCCCTCTTCAGAGATTGCCTCAAACCTCTCTACTTTATATTTCTTTTGCTCTTTTCTGTCTCTATTTGCATGTGAATATTGCATATGCATGCTAGCTTGGGGGCACGGCATGTATCTGTAGGCGTTAACAGAACTAGATTTTCAGTTTAAGTTTTAATACATTTCACTTTTCTTCTTTAAACCTAAGAAGGCGTGTTTGTGCTCATTTCTTTGCCTTATAATTGCAAAGTGGTAAACAAGGATTCACCAAGGGGGAGCTAAAAACAGTGTGTTTAAAAGCATAAATCTTGTTACAATAAGACCAGGTGAAGACAGTAAAAGACCCCTACACACCTTTTCTCACCTGGTCGTCACAGTTATAATAATACAAGGTGTTCGATACGGTCAGCCAAGATGGATATTGGAAGACACTAAAATAAAAGCAAAATACTGTGGATGCTGGAAATCTGAAACAAAAACAGAAAGTGCTGGAAATACTCAACAGTTCTGGCAACATCTATGGAGAGAGAAACAGAGTTAATGTTTCAGGTCTGTGATCTTTCATCAGAACTGACAAAGGTTAGAAATGTAATTGGCTTTGAGCAGGAGGGGGGAAAGAAGAACAAAAGGGAAGATGTGTGATAGGGTAGAGGGCAGGAGAGATTAAATGACAGAGATGTCATGGAACAAAGGCAAAGGGAGTGTTAATAGTTGTAGTGAATGACAAAGCATTAGTCCAGAAAGAGTGTTCATGGCAGAATAACGAACAGCCTTTGTCCAAAAGCACAAGCATGAAAAACAAGTGTAATACAGGCACATGGTTAAACAATAAAATAATTTTAAAAAGCCAGACATGCTCTGAAATTGTTGAACTCAATGTTGAGTCCAAAAGGTTGTACAATACCTAATTGGAAAATGAGGTGCTGTTCCTTTAGCTTGCGTTGAGTTTCACTGGAACACTGCAGCAGGCCAAGGACAGAAATGTGGGCATGAGCGCAGGGTGGTGAAGTAAAATGGCAAGCAACCAGAAGCTTGACAACAAAGATCTCCACAAGTCAACAAAAGTCCTAGTGTATAGAGCAGATGTCATCACCACATTCCTGCATGCAGTGAGACCCAGACTGTGTATGATCGATACATAAGAGCACTAGAGAGAAATTCCATCATTCTTCAATATGATGCTTCAAGAGGCAAAGGCAGGGGGCTTGCCAGAGGACATATATATCCACTTCCGAACAGACAGCAGTCTCTTCAACATGTGATGACTACTGGCACATACCAAAACCAGAGAAGGTCTTATATTGGAGCTTCTGTTTGCTGACAATTGTGCCCTTCTGGCACACATGGAGGAGGCAATGCAGGTCATTATAAACTGTTTCTCTGAGGCAGCAAATACCTTTGGTCTTACTATTAGCCTGAAGAAAACAGAAGTGCTGAACCAACCACGGGCCCCGAGAAATTTACAATCCACCATAGATCAACACTGTCAGTAGAAACCACAATGCAGTAGAACAGTTTACCTGTCCCCCTCCGAACTTGCCGCACTCCGTACTCTCAAGTCTAACCCTGACATTGTAATCAAACCTGCAGACAAGGGTGGTGCTGTTGTTGTATGGCGTACCGACCTCTACCTTGTAGAGGCTCAACGCCAACTCTCAGACACTTGTTCCTACTTCCCCCTAGACCATGACCCCACCACCGAACATCAAGCGACTGTCCACAGGACTGTCACTGACCTCATCTCCTGTGGAAATCTTCCCTCTACAAGTTCCAACCTTATAGTCCCACAACCCTGGACAGCCCGCTTCTAACTCCTTCCCAAAATCTACAAACGGGACTGTCCCGGCAGACGCATTGTTTCAGCCTGAACTTATTTCTTCCTATCTTGACTCTATCTTTTCTCCGCTGGTCCAGTCTCTCCCCACCTACATCCGTGACTCTTCTGACGCCCTACGTCATTTTGACAATTTCCAGTTTCCTGGCCCCAACCGCCTCCTCTTCACTATGGACGTCCAGTCTCTCTACACTTCCATCCCCCTGCAGGACGGTTTGAAGGCTCTCCACTTCTTCCTTGAGCAGAGGCCCAACCAGGCCCCATCCACTGCCACCCTCCTCCACCTAGCTGAACTTGTTCTCACATTGAACCTTCTCCTTCAACTCCACTCACTTCCTTCAAGTAAAAGGTGTTGCTATGGGTACCCGCATGGTCCCTAGTTATGCCTGTCTTTTTGTGGGATATGTCGAACATTCCTTGTCCCAGTCCTACTCAGGCCCCCTCCCCCAATTTTTTTTCCGGTACATTGATGACTGTATCGATGCCGTTTCCTGCACCTGCCCCGAACTGGAAAACTTTATCAACTTTACTTCTAATTTCCACCTTTCTCTCACCTTCACATGGTCCATCGCCAACACTTCCCTCCCCTTCCTCGACTTCTCTGTCTCCATCTCTGGGGATAGGCTGTCTATTAATATTCATTACAAGCCGACTGACTCCCACAGCTACCTCGACTACACTTCTTCACACCCTGCCTCCTGTAAGGACTCCATTCCATTCTCCCAGTTTCTCCATCTCCGATGCATCTGCTCTGATGATGCTATCTTCATTTTTAGTTATTTTTTCTTTTTTCTTTTTTGTGTTTCTTTTATTTTAGTTTGTTCAGTTTGTTTCTACTGTGCCTGCCCACTGTGTTTTTCTCGTGTTTGTACTTGCTGTTCAGTTTTCAGTCCATTAACACCCTATCTGTACTAATGCTTTGTCTTTCAGCACACCATTAACATATTGTTTGCCTTTGCTCCATGACCTCCTGGTCAGCTATTCTGTGACCTTGTCCTATCAACACCTTCTCTTTTGTTATCTCTTGCCCCACCCCCGCTTTACTTGCTTAAAATCTTTTACATTTCTTATATCTGTCAGTTCTGAAGAAGGGTCACTGACCTCAAACGTCAACTCTGCTTCTCTCTCCACAGATGCTGCCAGACCTGCTGAGTATTTCCAATGTTTCTTGTTTTTATTTCAGATTTCCAGCATCGGCAGTATTTTGCTTTTGTTATAGAATAGTTTACCTATCCAGGTAGCATTATCTCAAATGATACCCCTGTCAACAAGAACATAGATAATCGACTGTCCAAGATCAACAGCTGCTTTGGCCGCCTCTTGAAGCGTGTCTGGTGACACCATTCACTACGCATCTCTACCAAAATTCAAGTATACAGAGCGGTTGTCATCACCACCCTCTTGCATGGGTCAGAATCATGTGTTCTGTACAGAAAACAAATGCAACTGCTGGAGCACTTCCATCAATGCTGTCTTTGATCCATCATGAACATCAGATGGCAAGACTACATTAAAAACAATGTACTCTTCAACAGAGCCAATATCCCCAACATTGAGTGCATTCTCTTACAACACCAGCTGTGCTGGGCAGGATATGTGCCACATATGAAGAATTCCAGAATTCCAAAAGCAATGATTTCTGGTGAACTATGCTCCGGTAAGTGAGATCGCGGTGCAACTCGCCAACGGTTTAAATACCAGCTAAAAAGACAGCTCTTTTCTGGATGACATTGGCCAATGATTGTGGGAGCAAGAGGCTGCCGACTGAGACAGCTGGCACACAACAACCAGGAGAGCAGCCTACAAGTTCGAAACAAACAGACACGAGCTGCTGAAGAAAGGTGCAGACAACGGAAGGAGTCTGCTTATACCAGAGCCCCTCCAAACTAGGAGTTCTTGTGTCCCAACTGCTCAGGAGCCTGGTGATCAGGAACTGGCCTCTTCGGTCACCAAAGATCATGCCAACTACCACAGAGAGAAGCCTTCCCATGATCTTCACCAGCAAAGAATCTGCCATCATCATCATCAATATAAGGGACAAATAAACATTTGTTTTACGGTCATTTGGCTAATTTCTTGATTACAACCTTTGGTCTTTCAAATATTTTTCCTTAATTTTTTTTCTTCCTGCATGAGTTTTTGTTTCCAGAAATGATTCTTCACTGAGTGTGAGCAGCTACAATATTGTCAGTTGTTCCTCCCACACACTGCTGAACACGGTGCTGTTCGAAGCCATTATAATTTGTTGCTGAGTTGAGAACTGACAGAATCATCATAATTAATGTTAAGTTGGAAGGTTAGATAACTATGGAGACAGAATCCATGGTGTAAATTTTAACTTGCAAGAGTGCATGGGTTTGGAAGTGGGTGGAGGGTGAGAAGCGCAGAAACTGACAGCTTGTTCCAACCCATTGACTTCTGCATTTAACTGCAGTGCATTTGGCTGTGTGTGAACAACCTCCTTGGGAAAGGGGGGTTGTCAATATCAATATGTTAATCACTCAATTACAGAGATATTAACATGTTATTCAGAATTTAACTATGCGTGCACAAGTTTCCTGGGCTTTCTGGAATTTGCCAGTGAAAGCAAGGAGAGAACACAGCTACTGAGCGAGCTGACAACATGACATGAAATATGCCAATAAGTACTGAAATCTCACAGCTGCTTTCTTGCCTGATTGTGTGAAAGGCTTTGTTCACAGTATTTGTGCTGAGAAGTTACTACCCTACCATTACTTTAGAGATTACTATCACAACTTTGGAGGTAACTTTCACAACTTTGGAGGTTTGTACATCTGATCTCTACTTTGGAGCTCTGAGATATCAGATCAGCACGAGTGCTGCTTATGTTGTTTTACCTTAGACCTCTGATGAGGACCAAGATGTCCAGCAGCATCAACAGCACCAACATCAGCAGCAGCAAGGACAGCACTAGCAGGAGCAAGAGCAAGAGCATCAGCAGCAGGAGCAGCAACAGCCTGTTCCTCACACACATGCCACTCCACAGGAGAGGGAATGAGCAGAAAGGTGCAGCTCATTAGAAGGAATACTGGAAACATGGTATACATGGGGAGGGCGTATTGTCACTGGACTAGCAACCCAGAGACTCAGGGTATTGCTCTGGGGACATGGATTTGAATCCCACCACAGCAGAAGGTAGAATTTGAGTTCAATTAATAAATCTGGAATTAAAAAACTAGTCTAATGATGGCCATGAAACCATTGTCAATTGTTGTAAAAACCCATCTGGTTCACTAATGTCCTTTAGGGAAGGAAATCTGCTGTCCTTATCTGGTCTAGCCGACATATGACTCCAGACCCACAACAATGTGGTTGACTCTTACAAGCCCTCTGAAATGGCCTAACAAGCCACTCAGTTGTATCTAACTGCTACGCAGTCAATAAAAAGGAATGAAACTGGACAGACCACCCGCCATCGACCTAGGCACCAGCAATGGCAAGCCCAACCCTGCAAAGTCCTCCTTACTAACACCTGGGGGCTTGTGCCAAAGTTGGGAGAGCTGTCCCACAGACTAGTCACGCAACAGCCTGACATAGTCATACTCATGGAATCATATCTGACAGACAATGTCCCAGACACTGCCATCACTATCCCTGGGTATGTCCTGTCCCACCGGCAGGACAGACTCAGCAGAGGTGGTGGTATACAGTTGGGAGGGAGTTGCCCTGGGAGTCCTCAACATTGACTCTGCACCCCGTGAAGTGTCATGGCATCCTCCTGATTACCACCTACCACCCTCCCTCAGCTGATGAGTCAGTTCCACTTGGAGGAAGCACTGAGGGTGGCAAGGGTGCAGAATGTACTCTGGGTGGGGGACTTCAATGTCCATCACCAAGAGTGGCTCGGTAGCACCACTATTGACCGAGCTGGCCAAGTCTTAGAGGACATAGCTGCTAGACTGGGTCTGCAGAAGGTAGCGAGGGAACCAACAAGAGGGAAAAACATACTTGACCTCGTCCTCACCAATCTACCTGCCGCAGATGCATCTGTCCATGACGGTATTGGTAGGAGTGACCACGGCGCAGTCCTTGTGGAGAGGAAGTCCCGCCTTCACATTGAGGATACCCTCCATCGTGTTGTGTGGCACTATCACTATGCTAAATGGGATAGATTTCGAACAGATTTAGCAATGCAAAACTGGGCATCCATGAGGCACTGTGGGCCATCAGCAGCAGCAGAATTGTAGTCAACCACAATCTGTAACCTCATGGCCCGGCATATCTCCCACTCTACCATTACTATCAAGCTAGGAGACCAACCCTGGTTCAATCAGGAGGGCATGCCAGCACCAGGCATACCTCAAAGTGAGGTGTCAGCCTGGTGAAGCTACAACAGAGGACTACTTGTGTGCCAATCTGCGTAAGCAGCATGCAATAGACGGAGCTAAGCGATCTCGTAACCAACGGATCAGATTTAAGCTCTGCAGTCCTGCCACATCCAGCTGTGAATGGTGGTGGACAATTAAACAACTAACTGGAGGAGGTGGTTCCACAAATATCCCCATTCTCAATGATGGGGAAACCCAGCACATCAGTGTGAAAGATAAGGCAGAAGCATTTGCAACAATCTTCAGCCAGAAGTGCCGAGTTGATGATCCATCTCAGCCTCCTCCTGAAGTCCCCAGCATCACAGATGCCAGACTTCAGCCAATTCGATTCACTCCGCATGATATCAAGAAATGACTGAAGGCACTGGATACTGCAAAGGCTATGGGCCCCAACAATATTCCGGCAATAGTACTGAAGACCTGTGCTCCAGAACTTACTGCGCCCCTAGCCAAGCTGTTCCAGTATAGCTACAACACTGGCATCCACCCGGCAATGTGGAAAATTGCCCAGGTATGTCCTGTACAAAAAAAGCAGGACAAGTCCAACCCGGCTAATTACCGCCCCATCATCCTACTCTCAATCATCAGTAAAGTGATGAAAGGTGTCATCAACAGTGCCATCAAGCGCCACTTGCTTAGCAATAACCTGCTCAGTGACGCTCAGTTTGGGTTCTGCCAGGGCCACTCAGCTCCTGACCTCATTACAGCCTTGGTTCAAACATGGACAAAACAGTTGAATTCAAGAGGTGAGGTGAGAGTGACTGCCCTCGACATCAAGGCAGCATTTGACCGAGTATGGCATCAAGGAGCCCAAGCAAAACTGGAGTCAATGGGAATCAGGGGGAAAACTCTCCGCTGGTTGGAGTCATACCTAGCACAAAGGAAAATGGTTGTGGTTGTTGGAGGTCAATCATCTGAGCTCCAGGACATCAGTGCAGGATTTCCTCAGGGTAGTGTCCTCTGCACAAAAATCTTCAGCTGCTTCATCAATGACCTTCCTTCAATCATAAGGTCAGAAGTGAGGATGTTCACTGATGATTGCACAATGTTCAGCACCATTCGTGACTCCTCAGATACTGAAGCAATCTGTGTAGAAATGCAGCAAGACTTGGACAATATCCAGGCTTGGGCTGATAAGTGGCAAGTAACATTCACGCCACACAAGTGCCAGGCAATGACCATCTCCAAAAAGAAGAATCTAACCATCTCCCCTTGACATTCAATGGCATTACCATCGCTGAATCCCCTCTATCAACATCCTAGGGGCTACCACTGACCAGAAACTGAACTGGAGTAGCCATATAAATACCGTGGCTACAAGAGCAGGTCAGAGGCTTGGAATCCTGCAACGAGTAACTCACCTCCTGACTCCTCAAAGCCTGTCCACCATCTACAAGGCACAAGTCAGGAGTGTGATGGAATACTCTCCACTTGCCTGGATGGGTGTAGCTCCAACAACACTCAAGAAGCTCAACACCATCCAGGACAAAGCAGCCCACTTGATTGGCACCCCATCCACAAACATTCACTCACTCCACCACCGACGCACTGTGGCAGCAGAGTGTACCATCTACAAGATGCACTGCAGCAACGCACCAAGGCTCCTTAGACAGCACCTTCCAAACCCGTGACCTCTACAAACTAGAAGGACTAGGGCAATAAATGCATGGGAACACCACCACCTGCAAGTTCCCCTCCAAGTCACACACCATCCTGACTTGGAACTATGTCGCCATTCCTTTACTGTCGTTGGGTCAAAATCCTGGAACTCCCTTCCTAACAGCACTGTGGGTGTACCTACCTCACATGGACTGCAGCAGTTCAAGAAGGCAGCTCACCACCACCTTCTCAAGGGCAATTAGGGATGGGCAATATATGCTGGCCTGGCCAGCGACGCCCACATCCCATGAATGAATTAAAAAAAGGATATGCTTCTTTGACACGTCGTACCAAAAATGTCCCAGGAGGCTAATGGTCTCACATCAGGTGGTGACAAACACTTGCAGTCTGCTGGAATAAAACCTGCTGCCAAGTGCAGTTGGTGGCCATGCTTTGCCACTGGCTGTCAAAGTCACCATCGCCCCCAACCTCTTTGACTCCGGCTCCTTCCGGGGCTCAACTGGAGATAGTTACAGGATTTCCCAGTCAGCGGCCCTAAAATACTTAAGCCAGGTGACTGTTGCCTTGTTTGCCAGGGCAGGCAATTATGTCAACTTTGGCACCGATGATGCCAGCAGGAGTAAGCAGGTACTCAGGTTTGAGGCTCCAGCTGCATTTCCACATGTGCAGGGGGTCATCAACCGCTTGCATGTGACAATTAAGGTACCTCCAGATTATCTAGGAGTGTTCACCAACCGTAAAGGCTTCCTGTCCATCAATGTGCACCCTGTGTGCAACCACAAAAAGATATTTACGCAGGTGTGTGCAGATTCCCAGGTAATTGCAATGATGCTTTCATCCTGAGGCAGTCCACTCTCATTCTCTTCACACCTCAAAGCAGACATACTGGCTGGCTACTTGGAAACAAGGGATACCCACTTAAAACATCGCTGATGACATGCATGATGAATCCAACCAATGAGGTCCTGGAGGAATACAATGCAAGCCATATGACAACCAGGCATGTCATTGAACAAGCCATCTGCATGCTGAAGAAGCACTTCGGGATCCTAGACAGATCTGGAGGCAGTCTTCAATGTGCACCAGCTAGAGTCTCCAGAATGACCATTGTGTGTTGCACTCTACACAACATTGCACAACAGTGAGGTTTAGACCTGCAGGAGGAATAAGGTGCAGAGCACGGGCCATCTTCAGATGATTCTGAAGAGGAGAAGGAGGAGGCAGAATGTGATGCAACCAAGACACCTGCAGTGGCACACGTTGCTGCACGGGATGCCCTCATTATTGCAATGTTCACTTGGGTTCCACCACGCCACCCATCTACCAGCAATATGCAAAATACAAATCCCACTCCTCCTTCCCAGCCACACAAACCAGTCCTGCAAACAACTAAGCATCCCTTTCATAGCCTACCATTGCTTGGTGTCAATTCTTGTCACAAGTGAAAAGGCCAGTTGATAGGCTGCAACCAAAAATGGGCAACACGAGAAAGTGGTGGAAACAAATAATATTTATGTGGCTTAAAACTTAAACAGAAACTTAACAATCTAACATTTTATAACATTTTGTATGCATACCCTTGAACAACTTATAAATCTTTACTCTTCATCTTCCTAGCATTCCTACATGGTGCAACCCCTGATGCTTCAACAGAAGTAGAGACAGGCTGCTCAGTTTCCTACTATGACTGCTTAAATGCTCTTGGCTGATGGCCTTTTGGTTTTGGGAGCCCATGATGATCCCACCAAAGAATACCGCACTTGTACCTGTGCAGGGGAATTCTTGGTCATTGAGACTTGAGGCAGCATGTTGCGAACAGCAGAGAATACTTTGCTGAAGATTAGAGGGGCCATGAAAAGTCAAGGCTAGGGTTTCATGAATCCTATTTAAGTTTGTATTCATATGACTGAATTTTACCCCGATCCTGGGGGTCCTGGCAATGGGCCGGAAGGCAGGGGCCAACCCTACCTTGGCCCTGTTTTGGACCCCCGTCCAAATTCCATGGTGAGCAACCAATTAACTGCCAGTTGTTGGGGGTCCCTGTCCCTTTAAGGATGGGGATCCTACCTCTAAGAGCTGCCGGCCAATCAGAGAGCCGGCAGCTCAGAAGTACCAGCCATGGCCACTGATGGTACTGCAGGAGGCCCAGATCCAGGACAAGTGCTGGAGCCACAGGCCTCAGGTAAGTGTGGCGGGCTCACCAGGGCCAGTCTGGCAGGCCTTGGAGAGGGTTGGGGCCGAGAGTGGTCATTGAGGGGGGTGGGGGGTGGTTTGTTTGCGGGGAGCCGCCTTTGCTGCCGGGGTCCCTCCATAGGCCACATATTGCCCACAGAGGAGAACCCACCCCCAGCCTAAAGGGACGTCACCTTGTTTTACTGGGTGACCTCCCCATGTGGCAGAGGCAACCCCACAGCTGGTAAAATACCAGCAACAGTGGGAAAAGACCCTTAAGTGGCCTCTGTTCCTGTCCCCAGGAGGCCCATAAAAGTCAGCCCATAGTGTGCATTGGTGAGATCCTGCACACGCTTGTGTGATTGCCGCTTATCATGTTCCATGTAGTGGCTGCTCTTTTCCTGGACAAAGGCATCATTGCAAAGGCATGTGACATCATGCCACTCATGCTTGAGACAGACTCCTCCAATTTCTCTGCAATTTTGCACAGTGCAGCTGGAATGCCTGCCAGTACCTCACACATTCTTTGCTGTTGCTCCAGAAGCAGTTCCGAGATACAGTATCTACATCCCAGCTGAGCAAACCTTGGAGCATCCTACAGCCTCAAGCATGGATTCTCCACTGCTATGCCTACCTCCACCATCTGTGCCTGTTCACTTGTGATGTGTGAGTTACCAGGTGAAAAGCCAACTATCTGTCTTACTGGTGCCACCAAGGTGTGTGTATCTGAGGTGGTGCATCCTCAGAGTGAGTGACATCCTCTGAGGAGTCATCATCATCCTACTTCTGGATGCTTGAAGGCCCTGTGGAAGATTAAAGACATGAATTAGAACTGTCAAGATAAGACTGTTTTAAGTGATCATTATGCACATGATCATATTTCACTCGCTGCTAACATCAAGTCAACATAAGCGAGTGTTGTATGTCATGTGGCTGCCTGATATCTAATTCTTCCACCAGATAGCTGGGAAGCCCCCATTTCAAATGGCCAAGCATGCCGAAACTCCACTGATGTTCATTACCTCCTCCTCTGCAGTTGTCAGTTGTGAGATGGTTGGAGAACCACCTCTGATTCTCTGCCTCTCTTTCATGTTCTGTGCTCTCTTCTGCAAGTGATAGAAGAAACTAATGAGTGAGAAAGGATGGATGGAGAGCATGTAATGAGGTTGGCAATGAGGGAGAAGCATAGCATTGCATAAAGATGACAGTGAGTGTCAGTGGTGATAGACAGATGGGATATGAGGTAGTGCATAGACAGAGAGGGATGGATACACCTGCAGTGGTAGATGGACAGATGAAATGGTGAAGTGCATGGATAGAGAAGTATGTGTACAAGGTAAGTTGGTGCAAAGAGTGATGTGCTAGAGAAGGTTTGAGAAGGCAGAGTGAGGGGTTGGCATGATACACACTTCAGGATGTAGTTGAATGTGCAACTGTACTCACCTTTCCTGCCCTGTTGAGGCCATTAAACCACATTCAACATTGAATACAGGAGCGTGGCACCACACTCCAGCTGCTGACCTCCTCCGCTACCTCTAGCCATGCCTTCTTGGTTTCACTCGCAAGCTGCTTCGTCCAGTCAGCACTCATTGGTCTCTTCTATTGCAGAAGAGAGCACAGAACATGAGAGAGAGGCAGAAAATCAGAGGTGGTTCTCCAACCATCTGGCAACTGATAATTGCAGAGGAGGAGGTAATGAACATCAGTGGAGTCTCTGCATGCTTGGCCATTGGAAATGGGGGCCTCCCAGCTATCAGGTGGAAGAATTAAATATCAGGCAGCCATATGACATACAACACTCGCTTATGTTGACTTTGGGCCCTTACAGCCCCAAGCATCTCCTCCAGTGTCATGTCACTAAGGCGAGGCATGTCCTTTGAGTGTGTGCACTCCATTCTGTTACTTTCATGTGTTCTACCCACAATTCCTGCGCCCTTCCCCCTCCCACCACTCTCAGCGCATTGGCAACTTAAAATCCAACCCCATAATTACAATAGATTGCAAAGGAAGCATTTAGCCACTGATTGTAGTTTTTTTAATAAAGGTACAATGTAAAATTGAGTGTGAAAGCCATGCCCTCCTATCTGTTCCTGTTATTTTACATATAAGTCATCTCTACACGTATAATTCCTAACTTGGCAGTCAAACGTTTAAAAATTTACACTGTGATGTTTCATGTTTTTGTGCCATGCTTCCAAAGATAGTAACATTTTACTTTAGAAGTCATGCTTTTTTTAATATAATTTCTTAATTTTTGACTGTCCTAGAAAGACTATTATTGGGAAATACAACTGTAGATGTATTTCAGGATATACAATGCTGAGTAAAATGAGCTTCAAAAAGCACCTCTGAAATCTAACTTTACTACTGAGCTGAAAAGTGAAAATGGCAAGTTTAGTGCCAAGAGTTGTCCTCATTTTAATGGGTCAATCACTCATTCCTTTTTCTACCCATGCCAGTGCTCAGTGTTGTGGCTGAGTACAAAGTGGAACTTATTTCATTCATCACTGCCATCTCAAACCTAAACACTCTGAATATTGAATTATTTCTAATGCTTTTAGAGATATGCACCTGAGCAATACAAACTGCATATGCTGTAAATGTTGTAATGCTAGATGTTTTGAAACAAAAATATTTGGATCCATAAAGCTATTGCTTACTGTATTTTTTGGAAACAAAATGAAAAGCTGCAAAATGATATGTTAATTAAAGAGAAATCCGCAATCTGGTTTTAGCCAAGGGAATGTACTACTGCTCACATCGTGTTTTCAATATGCCTGTTGGTGAAACAAGCATGACTGATTTCTGTAATAATCCAAATCCTCCGCCATTGCGAAATAATGAGTGTTTTATCCAGGAATACGGTTTTAACACTAACTATAATTATTTCTCATTCCCAAAGCTCTTACAAGATATTGCAGTTTTTAAAAAAAAGTATTTAGTAAAACGTTAACTCTAAAATCTTACAGTATTTCAGAATACACGATAAAACTCTCGAGAACACCATAAAATCCTGGAGGTTTCTTGAGTGATTTAATGTAGAATTTCTTCAGAAGTTTTTTTTTTCCCTGCTATAAGATCCAGTTGTTGCACATATCAAGTAAATCAATTCAGAATTGATTTAAAGTAAAATTTGTGTAATGCTAAAGTTAATTAAAAAATCATGCAGCATAAATATTCATTAACCTGGTGTCAGACTTAAAAGGCTGCAATGTAAAAGATTTATAGAAAAATGTTGTTTTCATGTTGCTTATCAGATAACCCCCTCCCCTCCCCCAATATGTATTTCTGTATTAAGAAGTTCACCTGTAACAAATGCATCACCTCAGTTCATTACTCTCTGTTTTGATCAATACATAAATATTGATATTCTGGGTCAAATTGAAATATGAGGATTCACCAGGATTCAGGTATTCTCTAGCAACAGAAAGCAACCTGTTCTTTTTGACATTCTGTTTATTCCCATGTTTTCATTTTTCCTAATTGTTTCCTGCTCTAAGGAATCTGCTCAGTTCAACGCTAGGCACAGTGATGCTGTTAAGCATGAGCTCCCCAATGAGTCGTGCGATTCTGGCCCATGAGGAAAACTTGAAAATGTCTCAACATTTTACTCCAGATAGAATTCTCTAACATCTAGCAAAAAAAAGTATTGGGGCTAAAGTTCTAAATAAATATAAAAAATAATTTGGATCTTCAATTTAAAATTTCTGTACGCCTTCCGACTTTTACAGTTTGGCATTTTTTAAAAAAAGAGAACCAATTAATTTTTTTTAAAATGTCTGCGCTGTTTCATAAAATTCATTTCAAATTCTACATATCTGACATAGGTCTTTATGGTGTCACTTTAATTTTCATATTTGAAGTTTGTTTTTTTTGAAAAATATGCAATATTTCAGTTTTATTGCATTGTTAATAGAAATGGAAAGTTTTTCTTATTGAATTGCTTCAGATGTGCATGAAAGCCATTACGAAGAAGCTTTTGAAGCATAACTGAATATTCATTGCAGTTTGGGACATTTAAAACCGTAATGGTGACAAGAATTTTAACATTTTTTAAAGTTAAAGCAATCTTCACCATTAATATTTTATTGTTTTAAAAAATCAAACTGGACACAAGTACAAATTTAAATTTAGTGCAAATTTAGGAGAAGGCAAACTTGTTTCAAAACATTGGGCTGGAGTTTCTGCTTGGTTACCATGGTATTTTCAGCAAAATTTGCCTGAACTTAGCCAAACCACTGCAAAGGTGGAGGTATTTCAAGCCCAAATTATATTCTGTGCAAATCAAGTTTCCACGATCTTTTGCGCTAGTTTAAAAAAAATTGTGCGAGAAGCCAGCCCTGCCCACCAAACTGCCCACGTCCCCAGAACAAATAAATCAGCATTGCGAGTTTCAGCTAATTGCGTCTGTTTGTGGGCCTTTGAGGAAGATCTTAAAGTTATGCTTTTTAGGCACTAAATATATACTAATAGGAAGGTTCAGGGAAGATTTTACTTTCAGCAATATGCAAATAGGTTTGAATAGAAACTTGAGCAAAAAAATTCTGACAGCTAGTGCAATTTTGAGTGCTATTTACACCCGGATTGTCAATTGTCTCCAAAGAGGAAACACGTGGCCAATACCTTTTTGTGACTATTTCATTTGTATTTAAGAATTCAGCCCAATAATACTATGTACATTAGTCTGACGTATTGTCCCAAATTTGTACCTGAGATTTCCAAAATGATGAGTTCCTGCTCTCGGGCAAGACAGTTGTGATGCTAGGGTGTCTGTCTTGTTTCATCGGTAGCACACTTGCCTCTGAGTCAGTGGATTGTAGCTTCAAACCCCAATCCAGGTATATAATTTAGCCTGACATTTAGTGCCGCATTGGGAGACAACTGTACCATTGGAGGTTTTGTTTTTTGGATGAGACATTAAAACCTCTCAGGTTGAAGAGCAAGGGAGTGTTCCAGTGTTCTAACCAAAAGGTATCCCTCCACCAACATCACTAAAAAACAAATTATCTACTGATTTATGCAACCACTGTTTGTGGAAACAGTGACTACATTTCAAAAGTATTTCATTGGCTGTGAACTGCCTTGGGACATCCTGAGGTCATGGAAGACACAATATAACTGCAAGTTCTTCCTTTGCTAGGTGTTCAGGTTTAGGCCAGGTTTAGTGTGGTTTTTGAATGAGTCTTCACAAAATTGTTAACACTGCTACCAAAAACAGATTAACTGGTTATTCATAGTGTCATGCTAGGCCCCCACCTGCTAAGATTGAGGCACATTAATTTTGTCATGAACGTTGATTTTTAAACTGTTACTGTGAAGAAAGGACTTGTTGAACAGATCAGCGTGAAAAGACATTGCATATTAACAGATGGTGATTGGAAGGACAAAGGACCATTCCCTGACACATTCAACCCACAATGGACCTTGATCACCAGGTATTGTGTGTAAGAGGAGCATTCCAGAGACTGCAAGGTGCTACAATCCAAGACGTAGTCAGACCAGTTAGTCACATGACTAACCTGCTTGACAACCTGGGGTTTTCTGAATTGTACAAACAGTTTGAACTGAGTGTCTGTTTGTTCCTGGACTGAGAAGATCTCTCCTGTCTGCTCCTATCTCTTTCTTATAAGCCTCTGAATCCACTGAAGACACATGAACCCCAAGAGAGAAAAGTCTCCTACAGCAAACAAAGTTTAAGAAGAATACTGGGCCCTGACGAAAAGCAAGATCTCCCTACAATCAAGGACTCTACAGTGAGCTCGAAGAACCATACAAAAACTCTTCAGATATTGCCGCAAACTTTTCTACTTTATTTTTCTTCTGCTCTTTTCTGTCTCTATTTGTATGTGTGTATCGTTTATGCATGGTAGTATGGGCGCGTTGTGTATCCATAGGCGTGAACCGAATTAGAGTTTAAGTTCAAGTTTAATAAATTTCAACTTTTCTTCTTTAAACCTACGAAAGCCTGTTTGTGCTGATTTCTTTGCCTTATAATTGGAAAGCGGTGAACAAGGATTCACCAAGGGGGAGCTAAAAACACGGTGTGTTTAAAATTAAACCCTGTTACAGTAAGATCAGATGAAGGCTGAACGGGAATCCTAGACCTCTTTCTCACCTGGTCCTAACAATAGCATTGCAGTTTGTGGGATCTTGTTATTCACAAATTGCTGCTGCATTAATCTATATAGTGGTCATTACTTTTCTGAGAGTTTCCCAATTAAAAACAAATATTTCTGTTCATATAAATTAAATACAAAAGTATGATTGATAAAGTGGAGAAATAACTAAATTAACTGATGCTTAGTTCACTTTTTTCTCCAATTCTCAACATCTATAGTATAGGTAGGTGGTAGGGAAATATAGGGACAGATGGGGATGTAGTAGGAATATGGGATTAGTGTAGGATTAGTATAAATGGGTGGTTGATGGTCGGCATAGAATCGGTGGGCCGAAGGGCCTGTTTCAGTGCTGTATCTCTAAAACTAAAACTAAATCTTGTGGTGTGCCTTGTCTAACTATATTACTTGTTGCATCACTTAAAGGCACAATCTCTTAGATGCCAATAACACCAATTCCAAAGCTCAGACCTAGCCGCACTGATATAAAAATGTCCACTTTCCAATCACTGCAGCGCCTTGGGATAGATTCAGTGCATTTTCAGGGGACTCAAGTCCATAGCACAAGCTGCCTGCAATTTATTACAAATTGGCACTTGCACTTTAGTCTCACTTAGAGATGCCACAAAGATGACTAAGGTGAGAAGCAGTAATATTCTGGTACAACAAGGCCTCTGAAAGTATATTGTTAGCTCAATGTAGAGGGAGCTTAAATCTGCATGTAACTTGTGCCATACCTGACTTATTGCTGATCACATGCAAAATTCAGATAGTGTTCCATTTCTCAGGACTAACATTCACCTTGATGGGCACAAACATAAAATAATACTGTCACACTTACACAGCAGAAATGAAAATGTAAGAATTTCCTGTTTTTTCTCATTATACATACAGTATTTTTTTTCTCATTATACAGCTTATTTCAAAAAAAAGAACTGTTTTTAAATATATTCTTTAAACAGATGCATCCTAATCCTAATAGTCCTTTGTTTTAATCAGTAATTGTCTTTAATAAGTTCAGTTATATCCAAGCGCATGGAGATAGAAATCAATGTGAAATCGGGGAATCAAGTGAAGAAAGGTTCTAACCTTGCTCTAATTAGCTCCTCTCTGTTGCTCATTTCTATAGCAGACAAAAGTTCGTTCACTTACCAGGTAAGCTAAGACCCACTATTAACCTACATTAATGGAGCATACTGAGTACATTTGGCACTTACAATTATCTGCCCTAATACATTTACTACTGTCTTTCGTATCAATGTCCATGAAACAATGAGTACTCTTTTTATGCCTCAGCCTCCACCTGAAATTATTTCTTTACTCACATCTTTGTGCATTTTTGCAAATGAATCCTCCTATCTAATGTGGTTGTAAGTAAATACTACACTCTTCAGGGGTTCTGTGGTGATACACTTGTGTATTACTGCCTGCCATCTTACTAACTGGAACTTCACACTACTTTACTCTTCTTGCAGGAGAAGATTTCCCAATCAAATGTCAGAGGTTACTTGCAGCAGGGAGAACACTCAATTTCAAACTGTTCACCCTCTATGAGGAAGAAGAACTTCAAATTATCAACTGAGACCATAGAGAATGCTTTAGATGAGGAAGGAGGAATGGAATCACCAGTTCAAGGGTTGTTACCAACTTCTTTTCTCTTTCTGTTCTCTCATTTATTAATTGCTAGTGAAGCATAAACTGAAGCCATTCACCAGGTCTCTCCTTCTAAAGGTTGTATGCAAAGGCTGCACATCATGGCAACCTTTTAACTGCCTTCTTCTTCTCTTCCTCTAGATGTGCCAGATGCCATTGAGTCAGGGTCCTGTGTATCAGCCAAGCCAGCACTTCACAGCTCAAATTCTCTCCCTCCTTCATGCAGCCTTTTTCTTCACTGCTTCACTGCTTTGCAGCTTTCTATTTCATCCTGGAGGACTTCATACATTCAATGGAACTCTAAACGAAAGGAATTATAAGTGTTCCCTGAAGCCATACTGCTGTTCTAGTTTGGATCCTAGGAGACTAATATCCATCAATCGACTCTTAGCATTTACATTGCTAAGCCTGGCCTCCTTACAGTCATTGACAGACATGTAAAAAAACTGGATTTAGCAATAGAAATGCAGGGAGGCACCTGACACGTACCAGACGCCCTAGAATCCAAACCAAGACAGCTGTAGGTAAAAGAAAAAGCATAATATATTTAGAAGACAGCTAGTTATGTTACGGTTCCCCTGTCTCTAATAAAGCAGAATTGTATTAAGAAGGTGCACTCAGCCATCTCCCTCAACCTACCCTATCTTGGAACCAGTGTTTGCAATGCTCACTACAGCAACTCTTGTGATTTTGGTCTTTGTTGATATTTGTTTGATGCCTTTTGTGAATTTAGTAGTGTTAGTAGTCTGTAGAAGGATTTATCATTTGGTCATATTTCTATAAAGAAGGCTAAATATTTAAATATTTGCTTCATGTGATTCTAATGTTTCAATATAAAGATGATAATGTATCACCACCCTGTGATTCTCAGTCATTATGGGTCACATTTTCCTGTGAGAGAAGAGAAAACATGGGTGTGGTGGTGAAGGTTTGGCAGAAATTTTTTGTTACAACAGTTTGAGACACTGGGTTATAACAGGGCATAAAGAAAGAAGGGATCTGTGAGTGAGGGTGCATTTTTAGGTAGCAGGTGAAACGAGATGTAAGAAGGAATCAGAGGTTCCAAATAGAGACTTAAAGCACTGTGAGGGTGATGAAAGGAGTGCGACACATGGACTGAATTTTAGCTTCAAAAGCAGCGCGCGAAATGTGCACTGCAGAGCTGCCGCAATATTTAGCGTGGCGGCTCATTTACATGGAGGGGGCGGACTGCCTGCCCTCGATGACGTAGAGAGGGCATGCGCTTCATTCCCAGCAACGGCGTCCGGCGCCACCGTGCAGGCACCATTTTTAAAGATCTTCAGGCCCTTCCTTATCATTTCAATTTTTAAAGTCACAGTTTTTCAAAAAACAAAATTAAACATTTATTCACAGCTCCAATCCCCTCTCCCATCACTCCCAATGACTAATCAGCTTATTTTTTGTCCTCTTCCTCTCCAAAAAAGTAAACTCTCGATCCCGATCTATTCCCCACCCCCCCGAACTTTCTTTAAAATTCAACTCCTTCCCACCATCCCCTCCACCAATCGCATTAGTTTTTGCCATTTACCCCCACCTGCCCTGAAAAATTCACTCCTCCACCCTCCCCACCAGTGTTACACCTCAGATCTCTGAAGGCGCAGGAGTTCCGGCAGCCAGCCGGAATTATTGGAGCGGGACGGCTGTTGCTACAAAGTCTTTATTCATGTAATTTAAATGAACTAACATATTTTAGTATTGCTGAAAATAGAGACATTTTGTTGAAGCTTTTCGACTTGCACTCATCAGGACAATTCACAAGAATTTATACTGTATGAGAAGAGAGTGCTAATTGGTTGGCAAGTTGACTCTGATTTGTAGAGGTGTTGCCATGGAGAATGCACCAGTTTATGGTGACTGTCAGTTAACTGCCAAGCTGTGTTTGAATTTAAACCAGGCAGCTTGACTATGATTGGTCAAGGCATTGCCCTGATGAATGAACCAGCTGTCATTTATTTTGTTCAGCTGAAACAGGTGCAATGTGTGTACATGTTCTTTCTGTCTGCAAAGAACAGGGCCCTGTGTATTAATATATGCAGCTTCCAGTAGGCGCAAATGCACCACACTGCGAGCCTGACTGGCAATCTTAAATTGGTTGTCAGTGTAATTTTTAGCACACTGAGGATTATTTAGCAAATGTTGTCCAATCGTGGAATCACATCTAATGTTGGACACTGTGTTTTGAGCTTTTGGAAGCACAGGATGGTTGGGTATGGCCTGTATCTTGCCCATTGCGAACAGCAGAAGGGACATGTTATTTGATACGATCCGCCAGTCTTTGGGACATACGGTCTATATACCTAGCATCACACTAACATTGAAATTCATATATTATATTGCTCATTTGTGTGATAGGCAGAATGTCTTTTTGGCATGAAGGCAGCATTCTGTTAGTGGTGAACACCACATGTGTTGCTCCTGCATAGTAGCAGCGTGAAACAGCTAGCTTCACCGATTGCTCAAATTTTTGGGATACATTACCCATCCAGGATAATCTGAAGTAGACTGGGCACTTTTCAGGGCTGAAAATGACAGCCTTAGGCCCGTTCATAAGTTTGCGCGATATACAGCGAGAAATGATCTGATCAGGATAGCCATTGTCACGCAGGATGTCTTTGATTCATCCTATTTCAGCATCAAGCTTACATGGTGAGCAAATGGCTTGGGCCCTTTTTAGAGGTTGCTGATAAGGCCAATCTTATAGCGTGTGGCTCTGTAAGAATCCCACCACGTGTATTGTCCTGATGAGTACAAGATGAAAAACTTCGACAAAATGTCTCTATTTTCAACAATAACATATTTTAATTAGGTCCCCGTTGCCGAGTGGCGGGGGTAGGGTTGACATGAGGCCTCCTCACCACCAGTAATACGGGGCGGGGCCTTCCCGGCATTGAGACCCATGGAGGGCCTGTCCCAGAGATATTTTCCAGGTCCCCCCACCACGACCCCCCACCATGTCGGGGGTGCTGGTAAAATCCAGCTCATAAAGAGACTGCAAGGAAGTGCCAGAAGGGCAGGTAATTGGCCTTAACTGCTCTGTTGAGGTCATGAAACTTCTTCCTGCATTGCAAAGGAGTCCTGGGGGTCAAGGAGGTGACACTCACTGCCACATCTGCCTCTCTCCACAGACACGCTTAGCACGGTTCCAATCCCAAACAGGTTGTCGTTCCTGCTGTATACTTCTGCCAGGTGGACTTCCAGGTCAGAATCTCTGAAGTTGGCTGTTCTTCTTTTGGCCATTATCACCATCCTCCTCACTGACATTGCTTGTGTTTTCTGGTGCTGTCCTGTCCCTTTAAGCAGCAGCAGGTTTTATTATCCCGCCGTTGTTCCACGATTCCATCTCTTCTCCAGCTCTTTTCTGCTCCATTCCCCCTGAACCCCCACAAACATTCAGGGTGCTCTTGGGGCCTAACTCTTATATCTGCATGCTTCTTTCTCCCAAACCCTCTTCCCCACAAATGTACCTGAGACTTTGTAGGTTAGATTTACACAGTCTGTATGCCCCTCTATATTTAAATTGATCTGCCATGAAAGTTTATGATGGGGTCAGTGGCGCATGATTATAGTGGGCAGAAGTCCTGTCCCACCTCAATTCCAGCAGCATAATGGAGCCATTGCAATTTGGGGCCCAGAACTCACGTAGAAAGCCTCTTTTTTTTTTCAGATGCTGTCTGACCTGCTGTGTATTTCCAACATTTACTAGTTTTTATTTGAAATCTTGACTCCCCTTCATCCAGTGTAGATACTCCTTGCAGACACTTAGCAACTCATCCTGTGGCTGAAATAATTCCACATCAGTGAGAATTTCAGAATCTATTTGTAGCCAAACTTGGCTGCTTGCTTTATTTATAGGAAACATCTTCGTGCCTCATACTTGACTAATTCCCCCAGTGCAGATTCATTCATTGGTTGAAGTTCAAAGTTGAAGTTGCATCCAATTCTGTGCAGCCAACAGAAAAGTTATTCTTCAGGTTGAGGGACCTCCCAAACCCTCGACGTTAACCACCTAGAAGATCGAGAGTAGCAAGAGCATGGGAACACCACCACCTCCAGTTTCCTCTCCAAGTTCCCCTCCAACTCACATACCAACCTTGGAAATATATCACAGTTCTTTATCGTCAATGGGTCAAAATCCTGGAACTCACTAGCTAACAGCACTGTGGGTGCATCTATACCACACGGACTGCAGCAGTTTAAGAAGACGGCTCACCACCATTTTGTGAAGGGAATTAAGGATGGGCAATACTTGCTGGCCTTGCCAGTGATACCCACATTTATGAATTAATAAAAAGGGATACCCTGTGATATGCTCTGCACTATTTTCTATGATCCAGAACAGGAGCTGTGTTATGTACTAAGCTTTGAAGTTCACCATAATCCCCTAGTCCACTGAATGAATGCATGAGGCTATACTTTTTGGCAGATAGACAACCCAAATCTTGGCATAGTTTTTCTTCTGACTGATCCCCAGTGAGTGTGTTGGGCATTGATCTGCTAATGAGGTACAAAGGAACCTGAACAACTAGTAAAGAAATCTCATCATAAGAGAAGTCCTTGTGCTGTGTTCATGATCTCAATTAAAGTGGCAACTGTAGCTCTACAATTTGCTTCAGTGCTCTGTGTAGGGAGAAGTAAAACCAGACCAAGGTTCCTGATCTAGATTGCTATCTAGTGGCTCCCATTCAAAAGCATGTTTTCAAATGTGTGTGGATGCCGTATAAGTAGAGAATTAAACTTGGCTATTATGCCCTCTCATGCTACAATAGCCTGCTTGGACACACAGATGTCGAATGGGCACTTGGGTGAGGTACTGATGGGCAACTGGCATCCATGAAACAGTGCCCCAGCTCAAATCAGTGCATTCAGGAGAGGAGGCAGATAAAAACAGTTTTTTAGACAAACGTTTCCCCCTGCTGCAGTAAATGTATATCCGTATTAGCAAGACTGAAGCACAAAGAACTTTTCAAATGTCAAGTGATTTATATATTAGATTTTTTGGTCCGGATTTTGTTGAGGTCCAGACGTCAGGATCCGTGGTAGGCAGGTCCGGAAGATTGCACTGGCAGCAGCCCACCACGGAGCCTAACGCCGGGAGTGCCGGGCCCGATCTTCCAGGCGGCGGCGAGGCTCCGTTGTGGCCCCCCCGCCACTGGGCAACAGGACCCGACTTTGAATATGTAAATTAAGAAAATGAATACCTTTAAATAAAATTGTCAGTGATCTTACCTGCTGCCCGGGATCTTTCGACTGGCGGCTGGCACTCTCGAGCCTTCACTTTCCTGTACAGGGAAAGCTGATGCCATTGAGGTGGGGAAAGGCGGTACTTAGGATTTTCAGTGTAGTGGGGAGAGGGGGTACGGGGTCAAATGTGCATTAATTGTTGACGGAAGAGGGCAAAGGCATGACCTCTGCACTATGAACAGATTTGGGGGGTTGGGGGAGCAGAAGGTCAAGTCATGCATGTAAGTCCTCTCTGGGGGAGAGATGGCAACTATTATCTGTAAGTGTCTGGCTGCCCTTTAAAAATGGCGCCACAACCTGCCCACAGGCAACTGAGGCCGTTGCCGGCCTCCCAGAGCCAGCCCCCATCATGTGATTGGGGTTGTATTATCTTGAGTCGCCATGCAGTAGGCATGAGGTGTGCCAGCCACCACCTTTTTCGCCCACCACTGCTCCTGGTGGCGGGAGAATAAAATTCAGCCTTTTTTTTTCTTCCCCGTACTGTACCTGTCCTGGGAGTGTTTGATGTGGACAGTGTGGAGGGAGCTTTACTCTGTATCTAACCCCCGTTTTTTTTTGATGGGGTCAAAATAGAGGGAGCTTTACTCTGTATCTAACCCCGTGCTGTACCTGTCGTGGGAGTGTTTGATGGGGACAACATAGAGGGAGCTTTACTCTGTATCTAACCCCGTTTTTTTTTAGGTGGCCTTTATACCCCAGGCCCCTTTTATATATTCTATGTCGAGGGGGCCTTTATTCCTCAGGCCCCCTTTATATACATATTTACATTTTTTTTTAAGAATAACTTTATTTAAAACCAGATAAATCAACAAAAAACTTAAAATTCAGCCCTTTGTCTTGTATACCTCAACAGGAGATTTATTCACCCTTTGCCTTTTCTGTAGTCAATTCCTTTGTGATTAGATTTCATTATACAAGTTTCCAATTTTTATTTTACATCGTTGCTGTATAATGTTTGCCAGCTTCAGTGACTCTCTAAAGTAAAAATTAGTTGCTGCAGTTTCTGCTCTCTATGCATACAGGTACAGCTTCATTATGTCATGTGAATTTTGGAACAAGCTTTCTTGAAAATAATTGTTGGCGCAATGTTTTGTGGAAGTTTGGCATTTGTGTTGCATACAAAACTGCTGATAACTCACCATGTTGCTTCTGTTCCACTAACATGTACATTGCCTGGCAATGTTCATTATAGTCCAGAGCCATAATTTCTCTTGTTCCAGTCAACTTTTCCTTTGGGAAGTGGAAGGTTCACATGTTACTGTGTGTATCTAATTGAGGGATGTCCAATTAAAAGAATGGAAATGTAGTCACAATACTCACGGCGTGGGTTGAGCAGCTGCACAGTTCAAGCATAACTCCCAATGATTTGTACTCTACACTCATTGTATATGGTTTGGAAATTCTAATTGCTTTATTAATTATGCTCCAAACTTATTTAACATGTGGTGCACTTTGCTCATGAAAAACTTTCTTTTCAATTTATGATGAACTCTTGATATATTTCTTTAGAGTAAATATCCATTTTTCTTTCTCATGTGCCATACCTTACAACTGCCTGATTTAAATTTCATCCATCTATTTCAATATGTTACTCAACTTATTTAGGACTTCTTATCCATTCCCTCCCAGTCTGCACCACCCAGCCCCATTCTTTATACAATCTATAGGCTGGATTTTCTTGCTTGGGATGATCAAACAGATGTGTGGCGGGGCAGGATGAGACCTCCAATCACCCTACTGTGTGAGTGCTCTTCCCAGCAAATTTAGCAATAAATGCAGGTTCCAGGCATTATTCCTGATTCCAACTTGTAACTCACTCCTATGGGCAGAAAATGGTATGTTGCTGCAAATGTCTGCAGCACCTTAAAGGGGCTGGTATCATCACCAACGTTTTGTTTACTACAAGTACGGTTATCAAAAGTGTAAAATGTCTGAATGTTCAGCTACAGATTGCAGAGTTTCTAAAAGGTATCAGTAAAAATGCTCAGTCATGATGGACGGATATGACCACCGTAGCAAATTTTATCTCAGCAAAGCCTGCACGACAACTCAGTGCCAAAAGAAGTTCAATGATTATCCCAAGTCAGACATGGTAAGAAGTCAGCCATACCTTTCAAGAATGCATTTACTAAACATTGTTGCCACTTATAACCTCTCCACCATGTGAAAATACTTGTAAAGCTTACCATTAATGGTCAAGTGGTACTTTGGGTTCTTTACACCCCAGATTTCACCTGCCAGTATTCTTACACTGAGTCTTACATGCACAGATCCCATTATAAGCATCACATGGTATGGAATTCAGGGAAGAAAAAGTCTTGTATTTATATGACACTTTTTATGACTTCAGGACATCCCAAAACACTTTATAGCCAATGAAATATTTTTGAAGAGTAGACTTTGTTGTAATGTAGGGAAATGCAGCTGTTAATTTGCACACAACAGGGACCCACAAATAGCAATATGATAATGACCAGATATTCCCAGCCTCGATCTTCCAGGATCCAGATAAAACCCTGACTACCCTGCCTCCACTCTTTTAGCATTTCTGTTTGCAGCCTTAAAATGAATGCATCACAGTAGCTGCCAAGAAACCAAGCATTCAGTTGTATGATGCAGTACTGCCAATCACAAATGAGCAAGATATTCTCATGAAAATGTGCTATGTTGAATGATGATTTTTTAATCCACCGGCTGGAAAACTGAATATTAAACTGGTGGAGACGAACCATTCAAACCTTTCAAGCTTTGAACTCTGCCTGCTGACCATGACCACCGAGGTATATCCCCTTCGGCACAGTGTAGTGTTCAGTGGTTTAATTGATCTGTGTTTGATTGTGTTAGTCTGTTCACCTATCGATGTTCACTGTGCTTAATTACTTAAGCCTGAGGATGGAGCTATGGGGAGTTTTGAGAAGGTTCCAGAAAGAACAGACAGGGATTCCCCACCACAGGAGATCAGCTGCATTGCTGTCTCCCGGAGAACCACTGAATGAGCCGTCCACATCTTCAAACCGAAAGCCTCAGCACCACCAAAGGAAAGTCGCGCATCCACCGAATTCAGCCTGAAGCCAGCCGAGCCACCAACCTCCACAGGCTGTATACCACTTTTATTTCTCTGGACTCTAATTCGACCAACCTATCGTTCCCCAATCTGTAACCTGTGTGTGTGTGTGTGTGTGTGTGTGTGTGTGTGTGTGTGTGTGTGTGTGTGTGTGTGTGTGTGTGTGTGTGTCTGTGTGTCTGTGAGAAAGTTGGAGCGTAGTTTATTATTTTACTTAGATTAGTTTAAGTACAATAAAATTAACCTCTTCCTTTGTTAAACTCAAGAACACCTGTCCGATTGGTTCTTTTTATGACCACGGCACATAAACAGTTAAACACTCACTGAATTGGAAATCATATCCACTTGTAAAAGAAATAAGCTTGTTGTGGTCAAACAAGGAGATGGAAAAGAGGGGAGCCTTTCAACCTCACCTCATCTGATTCTAACAATATAGAGAGAGACTGGAATCCTTTCCTTTTGATGTGCAAAAGAGAGTGATCAAGGGAGAAAAAATTGCCACCTGGAATCCATGGCTTCCTGAATTTTGGAGAGTCCTGATACTTGGTAAAATTGCAGTGACCTGTCATGCAGTTGCCTATTGGCAAGGAGGATAGTGACATACTCTCACAAACCATGCAACTTGACTTGCTTCATCCATCTGTGCACAGCTAATTGCTTAATGTCCCCAGGGCTACCTAGTAGCATAAAAATTCAGGGCTGTTATGAAAGTGACCTGGGAAAGGAGGTGGGCTGTAGCTCAGCTTGCAGCATGTGGCATGGCTTATTAATGACTTCCCTGTGAAGTACAGCCTCTGCAAGCTCTGCTCCTGGGTTAGCAGGAGGTAGTAAAGCATTGGACTGGAATTTTACCAGGCCATTTAGTGCACTTTTCGAGATGAGAGGACCAATGGGCAGGACCTTGTTTGTCTGCAAGTCTGACATCTTCTCGCCCCATCCAAAATTGTACCAGTGGGAACCATGGAGGGCGGATTTCTGACATTGAGGCAGGAAGGCTGGTGTGCAAAGGGAACTGGCAGAAGGGGAGACAAGGTGCCAGGACTAGGGAACATGTGGCTAGGGTCACAAACGGGCAGTGGCACTTGCCCCGAGGAGAGGACTCAGGCGCATGTTTTTTGGTTGGTGGGGGGGGGGGAGGTGTTGTTGGGTGACCTAGGTAGATGGTCTAGGAATCAGAGACAGGAAACACCTGCCATGGGCCTCATCCACCCAGGCCTTATTGCCCCTGTTGAGAAGGAGGGGCATCTCAGAGGGAGGGAGGTCCAGGCCCTGGTAGGGGCACATCACCAATGTCACGACCAGCAAGAGGGTTAGCCTCGGGGTGGGCACGCTGGGGAAGGGTGCAGAGGGGCTGCCAACAGCCACATGCTCACAGATGAGTCCATCCCCAGAAGAGAGTGTACCACCAAAGGCTGAACTTTCTCCAAATATCAGAGCAGCAGTGTCGGTGAAGGCCGAGGCTCTCCAGGGAAGCCGTCACTGATCTCTGCGCCATGCTGTAGGATGAGCTGCAACACATGGTCGTTGGTGGACATCCAATACCAGTGGCCCTGAAGATCACCATGGCTCTCAACTTCTACGCCTCCAGCTCTTTCCAGGGATTTACTGGAGATATTTGTGGAATCTCCCTGTCTGTAGCCCAACGGTGCATCAAACAGATGATCAATGCCACATTCAAGAGAGCTGGCGACTGTGTGCGATACCACACAGAGTCAGAAACTCAGGCGGAGAGGTTCATCAGCCTCAGAGCCATCGCTGGATTCCCCCAGGCGCAAGGTGGCAGTGACTGCATTTATGTGGCCATCAAGGCTCTCATGGATTAGCCAGGGGCCTTCATAAATGGGAAGGGCTTCCACTCCATCAATGTTCAACTGGCTTGTGATCACTAAAAACGTTTCCTGCAGGCGTGTGCATGGTCCCCAGGAAGCAGCCAGGATGCCTACATACTTTGACAGTCCCAGGTTCCACAGCTTTTCCGAGTCTCTGAGCGCCTTCAGGGTTGGACGCTGGAAGACAATGGCTACCCACTCAAGACATGTCTACTCATGCTGATTAAGAACCCATGCATAGATGCAGAGGAGAGGTACAACACCTGCCATGGGTCAACTCGAGCATCCATCGAGCAGGTCATTGGCCTTCTGAGGATGTGTTTCAGGTGCCTGGACTGATCCAGTGGAGCCCTTCAGTATGCCCCAGCGAGGCTTCCAAGTATTGTGTGGCCTGCTGTGCACTGCACAACCTAGCACTGTAGAGGGGGAGAGCCGTTGAACAATGAGGACATCGCAGATCGCGAAGCCTCCTCTGACAATGAGGACCCAGCTGACCAGGCAATGAAAGCTGATCCCTTGGACTACAAGCAAGGCACAATGAGATACGCGCAAGGAAGGTTCGGTACGTCCTAATACATGGCCATTTCCTGTGGCCCTTGTGCCCTCTTGCAAAGGTGCCAATAAAGCCTTACCTTAAGCTGTTGCCCCCTTCAGTTTGCCCTCCATCATGCAATGCCCAGCTGAGCTGGGCACACAGCCATCAAAATCGGAACTCAGTGATGCCATTGATTCTCTAGACAGCGGAAAAGCCCCTGGGAAGGACAGCATTACCCCTGAAATAATCAAGAGTGCCAAGCCTGCTATACTTAAAGCACTGTACAAACTGCTTTGCCTGTGCTGGGACGAGGGAGCAGTACCACGGGACATGCGCGATGCCAATATCATCAACCTCTAAAAGAACAATGGTGACCACGGTGACTGCAACAACTACCATGGAATCTCCCTGCTCAGCATAGTGGGGAAAGTCTTTGCTCGAGTCGCTTTAAACAGGCTCCTGAAGCTGGCTGAGCGTGTCTACCCTGAGGCACAGTGTAGCTTTCGAGCAGATAGATCCACCATTGACCTGCTGTTCTCCCTTCGCCAGCTACAGGAGAAATGCCATGAACAACAGATGCCCCTCTACGTTGCTTTCATTGATCTCACCAAAGCCTTTGACCTCGTCAGCAGATGTGGTCTCTTCGGACTACTAGAAAAGATTGGATGTGCACCAAAGCTACTAAGTATCATCACCTCATTCCATGACAATACGAAAGGCACAATTCAGCATAGCGATGCATCATCAGACCCATTTCCTATCCTGAGTGGCGTGAAACAGGGCTGTGTTCTCGCACCGACACTGTTTGGGATCTTCTTCTCCCTGCTGCTCTCATATGCGTTCAAGTCTTCAGAAGAAGGAATTTTCCTCCACACAAGATCAGGTGGCAGGTTGTTCAATCTTGCCCGTCTAAGAGCGAAGACCAAAGTACGGAAAGTCCTCATCAGGGAACTCCTCTTTGCTGACGATGCTGCATTAACATCTCACACTGAAGAGTGTCTGCAGAGACTCAGCGACAGGATTGCGGCTGCCGGCAACGAATTTGGCCTAACCATCAGCTTCAAGAAAATGAACATCATGGGACAGGACATCAGAAATGCTCCATCCATCAATATCGGCGACCATGCTCTGGAAGTGGTTCAAGAGTTCACCTACCTAGGCTCAACTATCACCAGTGACCTGTCTCTCGATGCAGAAATCAACAAGCGCATGGAAAAGGCTTCCACTGCTATGTCCAGACTGGCCAAGAGAGTGTGGGAAAATGGCGCACTGACACGGAACACAAAAGTCTGAGTGTATCAAGCCTGTGTCCTCAGTACCTTGCTCTACTGCAGCAAGGGCTGGACAACGTATGTCAGCCAAGAGCGACGTCTTAATTCATTCCATCTTCGCTGCCTCCGGAGAATCCTTGGCATCAGGTGGCAGGACCGTATCTCCAACACAGAAGTCCTCGAGGCGGCCAACATCCCCAGCATATACACCCTACTGAGTCAGCGGCGCTTGAGATGGCTTGGCCATGTGAGCCGCATGAAAGATGGCAGGATCCCAAGGACACATTATACAGCAAGCTTGTCACTGGTATCAGACCCACCGGCCGTCCATGTCTCCGCTTTAAAGACGTCTGCAAACGCGACACGAAGTCCTGTGACATTGATCACAAGTCATGGGAGTCAGTTGCCAGCGATCGCCAGAGCTGGCGGGCAGCCATAAAGATGGGGTTAAAGTGTGGCGAGTCGAAGAGACTTAGCAGTTGGCAGGAAAAAAGACGGAAGCGCAAGGGGAGAGCCAACTGTGTAACAGACAACCAATTTTATCTGCAGTGCCTGTGGAAGAGTCTGTCACTCTAGAATTGGCCTTTATAGCCACTCCAGGTGCTGCTTCACAATCCACTGACCACCTCCAGACGCTTACCCATTGTCTCTCGAGACAAGGAGGCCAAAGAAGAAGAAGATGCAATGCCCAGGTGCACAGCTCATAGTGGCAAGGTTGAGGAGCTGAACGGATGAGCCTTATTCCACCACTTCAAGCTCATTGAGAGAGTAAGGGTGTAAATGAGATCTCACAGGACAACAAGAATTAGAATGAGAAGCATTAACAGTGAGTGAAAGATTTATTGAGGTGAACAACAGATACGAGGCTTAACATCTATACATTGTAATCACCTGTGAACCCCAGGTGTAGCTAGGTGCTTTTCGTACCTCTCTTATAAGTGCTCCTATGAGGTGTTACTCCTACGCTTGCAGCTCAAGTGGAAGGAGGTTGCTGATCGTGCAGTCTTGTGGCTTGAGATGACCATCCTTTGGCTGCCTGAGGCCTGAGAGTCCCGGCATGCTGAGGGGCTCCTGCACAGGTGCGGGACCTTCCTCTGCTGTTGCAGCTTCTTGAGGCGATCGTGTCACTGGCGGGGGGCTGTAGAGCCACTGTCCACCCCAGTTGCACCCTGAGAGGAGCCACCAGAAGCAGAAGGCAGCAGCTCCTGCTCCCTTGCAAGGCACACTTGTACCTCCCTGCTCATCTGAGAAAGAGGAGGAGCTGATGGAGACTCCAGGCACCTTGTCCTGCTCTCGCATTGCCACTGCTGCATTGAGTGCATGGGCAAGGCGATGGCATGCAGGACTGTACGCATCTCTGGCATCCACTGAGTGGTCTCCTAGAGCTGGCTCTCCATGAGGGTTGATGGAGGAAGCCAAGCACGCACCCATCAGAGACATAGCAGCACTCATGGCCTGGATCAACTCCTCGATCGTCCGAGCATGGGTATGTATAGCCTCTGGAAGTTCCGCCAGTTGTTCCATCACGTCTCGCTGCAGCTGCAGCAGTTGCCATGTTGCGGCTGACTCCAAAGGCTAGTCATCAGCCTGAGGCTCAGCATGGGCCTGGCCTCCCACAGTCCTCTGACTGTCAGTGGCCTCGGTTGTCACAGCCTCTGTCGGCTACTCGGGTGCAATGTACTCACCAGCTTGTGACCCTGAATTTATTCGCGAGCTCATACCCACTGACGTGAGAGTATCTGCGTTGGTGGAGGGTGTGGGGGAATGATGTAATGCTGGCCCTCTGAGGATCCCTCCTCCTCCTCAGAGGTGGTCAACTGACTCTCAGTCTCTCGAGCTGTTTGTGTCTCAGCTTGGCCCTGGCATGCATGAGAAAACATAAACATGTCAGGCTTAGGGCTTCACATTTCTTTATCCCAACCATGCTTGCTGTGAAGCTCCTTGTGCCCACCGTTGGTCATGTGGGCACTATGCCTTGTGTGTGCCAGATGCACCCTTGTGCACCCGTACTCATTCTCTCAGCCTCTTGGCATGGCACTCCCATCTTGCCATCAGCAACTGCATGGCCATTCCGGTGCCCTGCCAGCTCCAACGCCTCCTCATCCATGGAGATGTGGATGTGGAGGCGTGGCACCCCCCCTGCCAGTCTTGGCCCTCTCTTTAATGTTGCGTGCTGTCTTCTCCTGCAAGCAGAAGAAATATGACGGCCAGTTTCTCCACAGAGACAAGCACAATGCCTATGCTGGTGGGAGCCCAGTGGTCCATGATGGGGGGCACATAAATGCCACCTGCATACAGCCACTCTTGCGGGACATTGTGGGTGTCACCAATGACAGACGGGTGCCTCTCACTGAGATGCAGCCATACCTCTGACAGGATAGGCTGCTGCCTCCGACTGGGTGGTCACTCTCTCAGCACCAAGCGAACCCACTCACATTACCACATGCAAGCCTCAAAAGGAGAGGAGGTATGGAGTACTCAGCTTGGAAGACAGAATGAGGCCATTGACGTGCTTGCGGCACTGAATCCAGGTTTGGGGGGGTGCGTCCCCATGGCTGCTGACCTCGTCTGTGATCTCCATTCAGGCTTGCTTGGTCAGGCAGGGCCCTCTCCTCCTCCCCCCCTTGGGAAGAGAACATTCCACCTTGCCCTTGCAGCCTAGAGGAGAGCCTGCAGGAAGGCATCGTTGAAACGTGAAGCCACCTGGGATATTTCTTCTGCCATTGTTGCTGGACTCTTCCAGTGAACTCCTTGGTTAGTTTGAGTCATCAGTGAGGGGAGCAGCAGCAACAGTAGCAGGAAGTCTCAAGGCATTAGTAGCAGGAAGGAGTTCTCTGTTCAGGCAGCAATGAATGCAGGCCTGGCACCCCTTTAAGTATGACGCCAGCACCTGCCCCAGCTTCAGCTGACGCCGATCTCGCCGCCTCAGATCCCACCCCATTCCCGGGATGGGACAGCCCGTGCGCCTCGTGGTCATTAATTGGTCGGCCCCCGTGCTTCGCCTTCCTTAATTGGCCGACTGCCGCAAGATGGCCTGCTTCCAGCCACTTAATGAGAAAACATAAATGGCACCCGCTTCCAGTGCCACCACTGTGACCTTCACCCTCAGGACAATATTCAGCCCTTGGCCTTTATATTCTGGAATGGGATTAATAGCAGATTGGCACCTCCTGACTGCCCTCCTTGCTCGCATTCCTTCTCCTCTTCTTCCTCTGAGACACACTATTCCCACTGGATATTCTGTTGTGATCTCTTTAGAATTGGGTAAAGAAAAATTATAAGATCTAGAGCACAAGGCACAAAGGTAGATGTTAAAATATTGGGCGAGATTTTGTCGAAACAGTGGAGGTCCCGACTTCAGGGTGTTTTTCGTGTGGCCGGCACGCTCGGGCAGGAGGAGGGACTTCCTCCATGATATTGCCAGGAAGAGGCAATTAAGAGCCAGCAGGATGGGGGGTGGGTCAGGCCTTCCATGCTGCCAGCCCAATCAGAGGGCCAGTAGCACTGGAGCCTCAGCAGCGCCACTGAGAGAGGTGGCCACTGCTCAGGCAGCAAGGAGAACATGAGGGCACTACCATGTGCTTCCATTTTGCGGTGTCTTCAGAAGGTTGATCATTAAATAACTTTTTACGTGGGCCAAGCAGGCAGGGTCTGGAGAACAGAGGGAAATCTCTCCAGCGGCAGAGTTGGGGGTGTGGGAACGTCATTAGCTGCCGGCAGCCCCCTCTCTGCTCAATGGAGTCTCTGGCTTGGATGGTCCCCACCCCTTTGGGAAACCACTGGGAGGCCACCTCCATACAGCTGGCAAAATGCCCTTAAATGGGCCATTAATCATTTAAATTGGCTCCCTGCTGGAAAACTTCCCTGGTTGCAGGACTGTGACAGGGATCCATCCCAACGCTGCTCCCCGGCATTTTACCAGCTCCCCAACCTCCATTCCCACCACCCAAGGGCCGGTAAAAGTCCACTCATTAAGTCAGTAGCAAAGAAAACAAAGAAATGAAAAATAGTTGGAAAAAAATAAGGATTTTCCAAAAGATTTTAACATTCCTGCTCTGGCCCTTTAATGTTCCTTCCATCTTTTGCTAGTGACCAGCAATGCCTGCTGCCTGCGTTATGCAGGCTGAGTTAAGTCAAGAGTCACTGGAAAATAGCCATCACAACATCACTGCCACGCTTAAATACACGTGTCTCATCTATGACAGCACTCTTAATGCACAACGGAAATGATGCCAGAAAATATGATGGATGTTAAAATGAGTGCGCATCCATTATTATGGGTGCCTACCACTTTATCCACATCTGGTCGCCCAAAACTTGATGGCACTAAGAGGACAATCTATCCTTCTATGTGCTAGGTTTTCCTGAATATGACAAGGATAAATATATATTTTTTAGTACTTTTGAAGCACATTGCATTAGGGAATAGTAGGAATTATGAATGTATTGCCATACAGTTACAAAGCTACAAGTTAGTCATACAGGACCTGAGCACATTGCCGCACAAAATAAAACGATGTCTATTTACATTGGAGAATTTAGAGCCATCAAAAGTACACTAATTATTAAAATGTGCTAACAAAAGCATCATTTTTCAGCTGGTTCTTCTGAAAGGTTAAATATTTCTGAAGGGAAGGATGAGAAGCATTTTCTTCCTTGGAGAGAAAGCTGCATTTCATGAAGTTTAGGTATTGCTGCACAGTTTTATACATTAAAAAGTATATTTCAAACTCATAAAGAAATCCCCCAAAATATAAAAGATCAATATCCTGTTACCTCTTAAAAGGGGGTAGATATCTGGACCTTTGTTTGCTCCTACCAATTAGTGGGTGTCTACTGTATACATAGGCTCAAATTCCCATGCATGTTTCAACTACTTCAACTTTAATGGGTTACTTCAATGGTCATTTCTGCTGGAACACACAACACTACTTTTAACTATGAAAAGAGAAAGGCACCTTTATATTCATACAGCAGGTCACGTCATTTCTCTGGACACCTTCTGAATTAGATCACACACATTTAAAGAATTTGCTCTAACAAGTTCCCATAATCATTTTGTTAAAAAAGCTGAAATTATACACATGAACCAGTTAAAATGGATTTAAAATTCCATTGGAGAGTTGGGCTCTAGGTGTTTCTTTCTTCGGAACTGTTCTCTGTAGACCTTAGAGAGACATCTGATATCAGATCACGTGCATTTAAATCACTTAGTTTACTGAATTATCCAGTAACTGTTTAACTATGTGGAAAAGTGAGAAATTCCACTTGAACCCTGACTTGCATTTTTCATTCTGCTTAATTTACCAGTTTTCACATTCATTTCAGGTCATTGAGCAGCTCCACATGAATGCAAAGCAGTTAAATAAGAATTTCACAAGTTCCCATTTCTTGAAAAATGTTCAGCACCAATCATTAATTTGAAGAGAGTCAACATTACTGTTATGGTACATTTATTCCAAATAAATATATTCACAAAGCTTTCTAAACCTTTTGTATATCGATGTTTAGCAGTTTCTTGTTACAGTGGAGAACAGAAGAAAAATGTAAGCTTACACTTTTCAGATGGATCCATTAATGACAAAACCTCATGAAATTATGTTTATCATTTTTACCTTCTGGTATTGAGATTAAAAGGAAAAAGAAAAAAAATCACAGCAGGAGTTAGCCAACTGACAGAAAGTTGGGAAGATATTAAGGGTGGTTTTCACATGCTTGTTGAGGGGACGGTTGCATTCGGTCACAGTAGGGAAGCACATCTTCCCACCCCTAGCAGGCTAGTTATATCAGCCTGTGTGCTGCAAGAGGCAACGCCTGTGGTAGGGATGGGCTCAGCCCCCAGGGACTATCAAGGCAGTGAGGAAATTTGTGATCTCCTGGACTGCTGTGCTAGGTGCAGGGTGATGGCAGGAACATACATAAGAAAGTATCGCAAGCCATAAGCTTTACCATGTGTATTATTTTATCAACTCTCCATATGATGTGACCACTGTTCACTTAAAATGTGGAGAAAAATAGGGATTGATTAAAATGATTGTATTTTTATCAAAGTTTTGTCAAAGGGACTAAGGAGGTTATTTTGGTGAAAGGGGAAAAACAGGTGCTAAATGGGTGCTGTGCTAATAAGACACAGCTGTTTGAAAGTCTGGTTTTAGCACACAATTTTGGTCCTAATTGCTGATTACCATAATTTGTATTTGTCTAGAGGTGCTAAACAGCCTCCTGCAGGTTTAGTACTCAAGTGCTGATTAGACATAATTTTCATGGAACAGCCTATGTAGGCTCAATGCACCCACTTCCACTGAAGACGTGGAGAATGCTGCCTGACACACAGCTGTATCTTTCAGATTGGCTCAGGGACCAAGTGAAAGGGTTCACAGGTTCTTGGACAAGTCACTGGAGGTCCTGGTCCAGGAGACCCAGAAGAGGAGGAATGCCTTGTATCTGCAAGGGAGAAAGTCCATCTCGCCCTCCTGTTCCTCTCTCCTGCAGTGGCTGCTACTGCTCTGCCTGGCTTTGTGTCCTATTTCTCTTGCAGACCAAGGGAGACCCCTAGCAGGAAGATGATAACCAAGCACTCCGTTTCTCCTGGTGACTCCTATAAGGTGTCCAATTAAGTAGTGTAGCACAACACTCACTCTTTTGGGGTGATATCCTCAGAGAATTTCTGGAATAAATGTTGATAGAGTGTTGGTGAAGTCTTGGCAAATTGTCCCAGAAAGTCTTCCAATGTGTTTCAAAAGTCCTTTTCAAACCTCCAGCAGTAAGTGAACAATAAAAGGTGATATACCTTTAAATTACATTTAAGTAGTGCTCAAAATCCTTTACAATGACTTGTTTATTCTTAGTCAGCTGTTTGCTGTTCAGAGAGGGTTTTAGGTCAAGTGTTAGCCACCAAAATGCTGGACAGGCTCCTTAATGACCATTAGCAGTCTATTTAAGTGGCAATCAGCACCATAGTGATCCTCCGTGGGGCCGTTCCGAGCACAGACTTCAACTCCTCTACCAAAATGGCATCCAGTGCTAAATGCAGGCTAATCTGGCATTTCAGCTTGGCTACCTCAGAGTCTCTTTAGGGGGAAAATCATCCCCTAAATTTCTTATGAAGACCGATAATTCTCCAGTTCATTATTTCTCCAGCATTTCTTGTGGTTTTGTGTGTTTAAGGAGAAGTGAAACAATTACGATCTTTTTTGAAACATAAATATTGAACAATATTTCTGAAAAGACTGGAACTAAACAATGGAAAGCAAAGTGACATTTTATCCTAAATTAAAATATGACCAATATTTGGGAACAATGGATGCAGACTAAAATTAGTTTCATTCCTTGTGAAGAAAATAAGGCTAATATATGCAAGTTAAAATAATTTTAGAATCAAAGCAACATTGGTTGTGGCGCTTTGATGTGAGTTATATAATCTGATTCAGTACTGAAGACTGTGATGTATAAAGTTCCCAATTAACATCTATGTTCAAAAAACTTACTTCAGATAAATGTTTGGTGGTCTGATTCATAAATAAAATACAGATAGCTTTGACATTATTCAATTTATAACTGCAGTTCGGGTTCAAGATGTTTTTAAGTCATCAATCTTAGCATTAGTGTGTTTCCAAGTTGATGGGAGTGAGTCGTTCATATTCATAGCGTTAACTGGGTAGCTCTCTGAAATTTCCACCAGCTTTGCTACAAAACAAGCAGTACTCATTGTTATCTGAGTTATTAAATATAAAAAAAAATCAACTGAAAGTATCAACAAAATATATCACTGAAGTTCATTTCTGAATTCAACAGTTCTAAGAGATAATTTGTGTGTTGTCAAAGAGATTAATTGTTGCAAATAAGTATTCTTTTATTGGGTTTTAATAGTTCTAATACTATGACAGACAATGATATTACAGACAAGAAATGCTGGAAATACTCAGCAGGTCTGGCAGCATCTCTGCTTCTCTCTCCACAGATGTTGACAGACCTCCTGAGTATTTCCAGCATTTCTTGTTTTTATTTCAGATTTCCAGCCTCCGCGGTATTTTGGTTTTATGATATTACAGACGATTGATTTAAAAATGCAGAAAAAGAAAAACTTGCCTTGATGGCAAAAAGGAAAGCTTATGTCCGACACCGAGAACTCAATACTATAGAAAGCCAAGGGGAGTATATAAAGTGGAGGGGTGAAATCAAAAAGGAAATTAGGAAAGCAAAGAGAGGGCATGAAAGAATATTGGCAAGCAAAATCAAGGTGAACCCAAAGATGTTTTATCTATACGTTAAGAGTAAGAGCGTAACTAAGGAGAGAGTAGGGCCCATAAAAGACCAAAAAGGTAATCTATGTGTAGGACCGAAAGATATTGGTATGGTTCTCAATGAATACTTTGCATCTGTCTTCACAAAAGAAGGGGACAATGCAGATACTGCAGTTAAGGAGGAAGAGTGTGAAGTATTAGATGTGATAAACATAGGGAGAGAGGAAGTATTAATGGGATTAGCATCCTTGAAAGTTGATAAATCACCAGGGCAAGATGAAATGTATCCTAGGCTGTTAAAAGAAGCAAGAGAGGAAATTGCAGAGGGTCTGACCATCCTTTTCCAGTCCTCACCAGATGCAGGTGTTGTGCCAGAGGATTGGAGAATTGCTAACTTTGTAGCTCTGTTTAAAAAGGGAGCGAAGGATAGATCAAATAATTACAGGCCAGTCAGTCGAACCTCAGTAGTGGGCAAATCATTGGAATCTATTCTGGGAGACAGGATAAACTGTCATTTAGAAAGGCACACATTAATCAAGGATAGTCAGCATGGATTTGTTAAGGGAAGATCTTGTTTGACCAACTTGATCAAATTTTTTGAAGACGTAACAAGGAAGATAGATGAGGATAGTGCAGTTGATGTGGTCTACATGGATTTTAGTAAGGATTTTGACAAGGTCCCACATGACAGACTGGTTAAAAAAATAAAATCCCATGGGATCCAGGGAAATTCAGCAAGGTGGATACAAAATTGGCTCAGTAGCAGGAAACAAAGGGTAATTGTTGACGGCTGCTTTAGCAACTGGAGGGCTTTTTCCAGTGGCTAAGTACTGGGTCCCCTGCTTTTTGTGGTGTATAGTAATGATTTGGATGTAAATGTAGGGGGCATGATCAAGAAGTTTGCGGATGACACAAAGATTGGCCGTGTGGTAGATAGCGAGGAGAATAGCTGTAGGCTGCAGGAAGATATTGATGGTCTGGTCAGATGGCCAGAAAAGTGACAAATGGAATTCAACTTGGAGAAGTGTGAGGTGATGCATTTGGGGAGGTCAAACAAGGCAAAGGAATACATGATTAATGGGAAAATACTAAGTGTAGAGGAAGTAAGGGACCTTGGAGTGAATATCCACAGATTCCTGAAGGTAGCAGGACAGGTCGATAAGGTGGTTAAGAAGGCATATGAAATCCTTTCTTTTATTAGCCGAGATACAGAATACAAGAGCAAGGAGGTTATGCTGGAACTGTATAACTCATTAGTTAGGCCACAACTTGAGTACTGTGTGCAGTTCTGGTCACCTCATTACGGAAAGTATGTAATTTCACTAGAGAGGGTACAGAGGAGATTTACAAGGATGTTGCCAGGACTGAAAAAGTGTGGCTATGAGGAAAGAAAGGATAGGCTGGGGTTGTTCTCCTTGGAACAGAGAAGGCTGATGGAAGATCTGGTTGAAATGTACAAAATTTTGAGGGGCCTGGATAGCGTGAAGAGTGAAGAATCTATTCACCTTAACAGAGAGGTCAGTGATGAAGGGGCATAGATTTAAAGTGATTGATATAAAAAATAGAAGGGAGATGAGGAATATCTTTTTCACCCAGAGGGTGCAGATGATCTGGAACTCACTGCCTGAAAGGGTAGTTGAGGCAGAGACCCTCAACTCACTCAAAAGGAGTCTGGATATGCACCTCAAGTGCCGTAAGCTGCAGGGTTACGGACCAAATGCTGGAAGGTGGGATTAGAATAGGTGGATCGTTTTTCGGCCAGCACAGACACGATGGGCCAAGTGGCCTCTTTCTGTGCCTTAAACTTTCTATGATTCTATGATTCTCTGATCTCAGATACATTTTAATACACTTCATGTACAGTAAATTACTCAGGAGTGCATCAAATATAAGTGAACATAGCAGCCATTTTGCACACAGCAAGATCACAAAGCAGCAATTATAAACTGATGAGTTAAGCTGTCTTATAATGGTGTTGGTTGAGAGAGGAATGTTAGCGAGGATACTAAGAGAATTATCTGATCTCTTTCAAAGCATTATCTACCCAAATCACAGGCCTTTACTTTAATGTCTTTTCCAATATATGTGCACCCGTGCATTGTTACTATTTTGGCACTTAGCAATGAAAATAATTTTAAAGATTAGAAATAATGGAATAGTAAATTACAAAGTAATGATTTTAATCACCATTTATCAAAAAAGTCACCTAAAACACCAATAATACAGAAGAAGAAATACCTTGAGCAAAATACTGGAAATACACAGCAGATCAGGCAGCATCTGTAAAAAGAAAATACAGTTTCCAGTAAATATTCTTCATGAAAACTGACATTGGTATCTGAGCATGAGCTGTGAGTTAATAGCTCGATTGACGAGTACAGATCATGAAGATGAAATTCAAGCAGAGCAACTGTCATTTGATCTGCTAGCTCTCAGATATCTGCTATTTATTTATATATATTATACTGCACAACAACTTACATTTATGTAATGCCATTATCATATAAAAACATTTCAAGCACTTCACAGAAGCATAGTCAGGAAAACAAATGGGCACTGGGCCAAAGAATGTGATTTTAGAAGAAGTGAAGAGCAAAATACTGCAGTTACTTGAACTCCAAAATAAAAACAAAAAAGGCTAAAAACATTCAGTAGGTCAGGCACCATCGGTGCAGAGAGGGAAACATAGGTTAATGTTTCAGGACAATGACAAGACAATATAATAGTGATCCATATAGGCATGGAAAATTCCCATTTTGATCCTTGGCCTGTGTTGAAATAGACCATTGCCAGGGTAGTATGGGTGCTCCAACTGGCCTCAGCACGTCTGAATTAGGGAAGGCAGACAAAAAAGAACAGCCAGGGTTCAGGTTTGTAAACCCGGTTGAAAAGTGTTTGGACACTACGTAAGGACATGATCTGGCTCGGCTACAATGTCTGGATAAGTGCCAGAGGTGACTGCGTCCATTTACAGCACTAAATTACAGGAATAAGAGCTTTTGTCTTGGAACAGAACCTTAAAGAACTGCTTTAACAGTGCGACCACATGGAAAAAAAGATAATTGTTAATGACTGGAAGCGTGATTTATTACCAAATATAATCACAGATGGACTACAAAATGTCTCCCAGGTGTTTTTCAGTTTGTTCTACATTTTATATGTCTTGGCAACTTACCCAAGGATTTGTAGCCAACTACTCAGGAAAAAAGGCTAACGTTTCTTTATTTACTCGTGTGCAAACATGTTTTTCATAAGTTCAGAGTTCTGATGTACTCTCCAAAATTTTGCTGGAGGAGCAGTAAGTTACATAACTAAAATCCACGTAGAGAAAAATTTAAACAAATTGAGTACTTTTCAATTCAAATTTAGTGCAAATTTTGTTAAAAAAAAAAGAAAATGAAAGCACATCTAAGAAGGCAAAATAAAAAAAAGACTTGCAATTATATAGTGCCTTTTAGAACCACAGGACATCACAAAGCGCCTTTGCAATCAATGAAGTACTTTTGAAGTGTAGTCACTGTTGTAATGTAGGACACTGACCAGACCTTACGTGGGCTTGTCCCAAAGTATATGCGTTGAAATTCTGGTTCACTCAGCTGTTAGCTAGAGACAGTTTTGTTATAACAGCTAGAATAATACATAAAATGGCCCAGACAATCCACCATCTATTATTATTAGAGTCAGGGCAAACAATAACATCGAGTTGGGCTTGTCTGTAATGGCCCAATATTGAATATTCTGCCAGCACATACCATTTAAGCTCATGCATAAAGTGTGGCTATTTGATGGGATACAAGACTGGCCATTACTCTATTATTTTTCTGCATTATTTTAAACTTTCCGGTACACAGTTTAAGAATCATAGAATCATACAGCATAGAAGGAGGACATTCGGCCCATTGTAGCTGTGCCCCAGTTCTTTGAAAGAGCTATCAAATTAGTCCCACTTCCATTCTCCCCAGACTGCCCTGCAGATTGTTCCTTTTCAACACCTTCATTAAAATAATAGAGGAATTTGATATGAATATGGTAAGCATTTGTGCAATATCATACAGCTCACTTTCCAGAAAAATGTGTGCCTAAAATATCAGATTTTGTGGCTTGTGGTGTCAATTTTCTTTTCTTTTGGTCTCACTGAAAAGAGGTTAGTATAAACAATTTAAAGATGTGCTTTCTCACTTTTTAAATTCATATATCTAGTATCATATTGCTCCCAGTTCAAAGTACTCAAAGCAGGCAGAAAACAAAAACAATCAACATCTCAGCAAATAGAAGAGCTATTCAGATCAGTGGTGCAGACACTGTTAATAACTCTGATGGTCATGAGTTATGGAAGAAATCGATCTTGTCAGTATATCCAACTAATACCCACTGAAGCAGTGAATTTGATCAGAAAGTCAAGTGAGTTCTCCCCAGCAGTGTTTCAGCACCAAGCATCTCACAGCTATCCTTTGCATTTACAGCAAATACTGTTCCCAATGGCTGGGGTTAATTCAGCTCCAAATACCAGTGTCAGGCTCCAATGTTTTCTGTGGTCCTTGTAGTATAGAGACACATATTTATACTCTATTTCCAGCTTCTGAACTGTGAGGATAGGTTCTTCCCACCAGTGAATCTTCCTGCTCTTCCCAGTAAATGTGAGATGGATTGGGGATTGCTGTTGTTTGAGCTTAGTTAAAGCTTAAGACCTTTCAGTAACCTGCCCTAATAAGATCAGCTTTTAGTAAGCATTCAGTAACAACTTTTGATGGAGCTAGGAATTTAGAATACAGTTCCTCCTTTTAGTTCGACTTATTTATATCAAATGGATGTCTCAAGGGCCTGCAGAAGATGCGTTCACTTAAATGGAACAGGCATAGAAACTGCTGTCTATATCCCTGTGAGCCTATTATCATAGGGTCCTGTGAATATTTGTTTTCTTTTCAATAAAGAAATGTGTAGAGAAAGCTTTCAGCAAGTACTTGACTGTAAAAGTTAGCTTTTTATGCAGCCAATTTTCAAAGAGAGGTAGTTCTAAATGTTGTACTATATATGAAGACTGATTGAGCATAAGTGAGGATGAAGTAGAATGGCAAACCTGACAAATATAAGAGTTTTTATGCAATATGATTTTCAACTCTTTTAGCAAACTCAGTACTCTATGAAATTCTGTTGTTGAGGGGAAGATTTCCTTTGTACATTAGGTGCATCTAAAGTGTGGAAGAACAATCATTGGAAAGGGGTTTACTATTTCATTACAGATAGCACATAGAGGTAATCTTCTCCCAGTGTCAGTACAAAATATTTGGTATGGTGTTTGTACTATTTAACTAGGAAGACTTGTGCCACAAAGTAAGCCCCACTTCAGTGAGTACTTCATTGTTCTCTTAAGCGACATTGCAAACCCTTTTTTAAAAATTAATTCACTTTTCATTCTGAATCGCTTTAGTGGTTTATTTCATGTTTGTACATTCTGGGAAAGCCTCTGTATGACAAAGTGCACTGCTTATGGTGCTATACCAAACCCGGATGGCATGAATCCAAATCCAGAACAGCAAGTTATGAAATGGAATACAATAATTATTTTTTGAGAGAAAATGGAAGCTACTAAATTATTGTAAAATCCCAACTGGTTCACTAATGATTTTCAGGGAAGGGAACTTGCTACCCTTACCCAAGACATGGTGACACATGCTTCTGGTCCATATCAAATATTTGACTCCTAATACCCCCAGGTTAACTAGGAATGAACAGTATAGGTGGCCTTGCCAGCATTACCTAGATCCCAAGAACAAATATCTAAAAAAGTATCAAATAAGTAATGCAAAATTATAACGAGTTCGAAGAATTGCAGTATCAAATGGATAATAAGCTGACTACTGAATAGAAAACAGAGAGTAGGGGGTTAAGTGTAGTTACTTAAACTGGCAAACGATGGGGGGTGGAAGGCTAAAAAATTGTTTGTTCCCACTTTTAGATATGGGGGGGGGGTCGCAATTTGCTAACTGCCCGTGCCCCTTGAGGCAGGCAGCATGCAAACTTTGTGCTGCCTCCTCAATACAATAATTTCAGCATGCAGCCAATCATGGCCTGCACTGCTGGCTGGCTGCACTCTCAACAGGGAGCCTAATAACGTGCGAGGCTAGCACATGTTGCAGCTAGCCTCCAGCTCTTTAGGGAAATTCATCCTTCTTCAAGGGAAGCTGCATTGAATCACAGAAGGATGCTGCTGAATGCTATTGCCACAATTTTACAGAAGGGAAATGGAACACTAGGGCACATATGTTCTATTCCAGAAAGTCAGGTAGCGAAGGATAGAATTGGAGCCGATCTTTATACACTTTTATAAGTATGTATTTACAGAGATATACTTTACAAACATGCACCTCCTAATCCAGCTACTACGGTTCCTATTTCTAGGAGCACAAATGAATTCCCAGTTAATGCCCACCACCAATTAAATACAATTAATATATAATTAACACAAAGAGAGCTCCCAGGTTGACGAATGCTATGCTGGAGGCCTTGGTCATGGAAGTGGACAGAAGGAGAGAGGCCATGTTTTCATAGGGGCCCATAAGGCCCTCAAGGCAAACTCTCTGAAGGTGGCCAGGGAGGTCAATGCTCGGAGTCTGACCCCAAGGACCTGGCAGCAGTGCTGGAAGAAGTTTAATGAACTTACATGAGTGGTGAAGGTCAGTGAATGCATTGTCACATGACATCTCACACCCACCAAACTATCAGCCTCTCACACTGCTCAATGCACCATAACTCATCACTCACCAGCAGCAGTGTCTAGCACTCAGGACTCACGCCTAGCATTCATGTACTCCATCTCACCCTCACGCACATTCCAATGCTGTCAGCCTCAAACCTATCTTTCACTGCCTCTACATACCTGCAGTTATTCAGCTGTGGCAGGCACATCATCCAAACTCAGTGTAGCACAAACATTGACATTCTACCCTCTCTCTTGAAGGACAAGGTGGCCCATAATAGGAAGGAGCAGCAGGGAGTGGGTAGAGGGCAGGCATGCCTTCAACAACTGAGCTCAATGGAGAAGATGATGCGCTGTATCATAGGACCAGCTGTGGCAGAGCCCGTTACATCCAGCATTACCATGACTATTGATAATTATGGTATATTACTGCCTTATGTCCCTTCTCAATTTCTTTCTCACCTGCATCCTTTTATCTGGCAAGGTGTGCAAGCTGCAGATGGTAGGATGATTAATATATTGCTTTCCTCCCCAACTTCCTTCCTCACCCCAACCCTCCCCTTCTGATTTTATGCTTTCAAGTAGCCAAGAACTGCCGCCTGGCCAGCCTCAGCACACTCAGGAGCAAATGTGAGGGCAAACCCCATACCAGTGATGAGGAAGCACCATCACTTGATCTAACACTCGCAGCCACTAGCTCAGATACTGGCACTGTCGCAGGAAACTTAGATGAGGACTTTGATGCAGACGGCATACAGGAGAAAACAGATGATGAGGCAGACTGAGATACTTAGTGCATTGGCAGGCCTGCCAGTTGGCCTTCTGTCACTGTTGAGAAGCATGAAGAGGTCCAGCTCCAACATGGCAAAGGGCAACGCACAGAGCTTGAAGTCCATCCTTTCCAGTGTGCAAAGTGTTGCCCAACTCCATGATAGCATTTGCAGACCCAACCATGGTGAAGTGTTTGATGGCCGCTGTCTTAGTTTCCTCTGCAGTACAGGCAGAAGCCCCCCCAAAGCTGCAGTGGAAGATCAGATGGAGGTCATGAGATCCATGCTTGTTGTCATGCGGGCTTACATTGCTGCCATCATGGCTGCAGATTTCAGTGCTCAAAGGGGAGTGCAGGGTCTCACAGCAGGCCAGCAATCTGTCCTCCAGCAGATTACCAGGATTGCTGAGGTGCTGCCCGTAGGCATGCCAGTGGCATCTTGCTGCACAAACCTGCTGCCCTCTCTCAGTTTGACAGCAGTCATGTTCCTACCACTCCACCAGTGCCCTTGTTGTTGCCTGTCAGCCAGTCAACCCAAACTGCTGATGCCCAATCTGAGGTGGTGCAGAGCGAAGCCAGGCCCTCAGGGCCCAGAGCTGCTCGAGGGCATCCTGCAAAGTCATCTGCAGTCTCCCCCAGTGAAAGTTGGCAGAAGTCCACCAGCCATGCTCGTAGAGTTGATGAGGGGGAGCCAGTGGGTGTGGTTTATTTGGACTTTCAGAAGGCTTTCGACAAAGTCCCACATAAGAGATTTGCGTGTAAAATTAAATTGGGGGTAGTGTATTGCAATGGATAGAAAATTGGTTGGCAGACAGGAAACAAAGAGTAGGGATAAATGGGTCTTTTTCCGAATGGCAGGCAGTGACTAGTGGGGTACCGCAGGGATTGGTGCTAGGACCCCAGCTATTCACAATATATATCAATCATTTAGATGAGGGAACTAAATATAATATCTCCAGATTTGCAGATGACACAAAACTGCGTGGAAGGGTGAGTTGTCAGGAGGATGCAGAGAGGCTTCAGGGTGATTTGGACAAGTTGAGTGAGTGGGCTAATGCATGGCAGATGCAATATAATGTGGATAAATGTGAGGTTATCCACTTTGGTAGCAAAAACAGGAAGGCAGATTATTATCTGAATGGCTATAAACTGAGAGAGGGGAATATGCAGTGAGACTTGGGTGTTCTTGTCCACCAGTCGCTGAAGGTAAGCATGCAGGTGCAACAGGCAGTAAAAAAGGCAAATGGTATGTTGGCCTTCATAGCGAGAGGATTCGAGTACAGGAGCAGGGATGTCTTGCTGCAATTATACAGGGCCTCGGTGAGGCCACACCTGGAATATTGTGTGCAGTTTTGGTCTCCTTATCTGAGGAAGGATGTTCTTGCTATAGAGGGAGTGCAGTGAAGGTTTACCAGATTGATTCCTGGGATAGCGGGACTGGCGTATGAGGAGAGATTGAGTCGCTTAGGATTATATTCGCTGGAGTTCAGAAGAGTGAGAGGGGATCTCATAGAAACCTATAAAATTCTAACAGGACTTGACAGGGTAGATGCAGGAAGGATGTTCCCGATGGTGGGGGAGTCCAGAACCAGGGGTCATAGTCTAAGGATACGGGGTAAACCTTTCAGGACTGAGATGAGGAGAAATTTCTTCACCCAGCGAGTGGTGAGCCTGTGGAATTTACTACCACAGTAAGCAGTTGAGGCCAAAACATTGTATGTTTTCAAGAAGTAGTTAGATATAGCTCTTGGGTCTAAAGGGATCAAAGGGTATGGGGAGAAAGCGGGAACAGGTTACTGAGTTGGTTGATCAGCCATGATCATAATGAATGGCGGAACAGGCTCAAAGGGCCGAATGGCCTATTCCTGCTCCTATTTTCTCTGTTTCTATGCTGCAACCACTGGGGTAGCACTGTGTAGGAGTACAATGCCAGGCAGGGGAACCTACAAGACAAGCACAAAGGGAATGCACGAGGGTGATTAGTTCTGTTTTGTTTGTATAATTGGATGTATTGTTGAATAAAGATGTTAATAAAAAGATTTTTGTGGGTGGCCAAGGAAATGCTGTGATAGGCTGTCTCAGATGGATATAATGGTGGGGAATGTTGGATCCATGGTGGTTATGGGAAGTAGTTTTATTGAAAGTAGTGTCTGAGATGGTGCTCTCTGACAGTCTGGAGCAAGGGGTGTCCAGGATGCATCCTCCCTGCTTCCTCCCCACATGTTGGCCGACAGACTTCTGGAGGCAGTAGTTGTTCCATCATGGCGACAATGTTATGGTAGATACAGCAGACTACCAAAAACTTCGAAACCCACCCAGGCATACATTGGAAGGCTACACCCGAGTGGTCAAGGCAGCAGAACCATTGCTTGTGCGGGCCTTTTGTCTGCTCCACAATGTTTGTTGTGTCCCCCTGGCTATCCACTGTCCTTGTGTGGTTTGGTGGCGGAGACGGGTCATTAGCCATGTGTACAGGGAGTAACCTATGTCCAGCCGCTGGTTTTCCATGGAGGCCCAAAGACAGTGGGTACAGTTGTCTATTGCAGGATGAATGAATGGTGGCTGCTGCTAGGTTAGGAGGCATTTACCAACGTGATGAAGTGGTTGCATACCAACAGCATATTGATAGAAGGCTATCCCTTGCGGTTCTTCTACCTCTTCACATCGTCATGGGCGGCCTGCAGAGACAAAAACATAGAATGGTGCCCTGCATGATCGGGGGAATTGTGCCATCCTGGTGAAGACACTTACCCTCTCATTCTGCTTGTCCCCGCTGAGGGAGAAGACAATGTACTCTCCTGTTCTGGAGTCGATGGCCTTCATGAAGGCCTAGATGGCCCCAAAAGTAAAGGCAGTCAACTGTGGCTAACAAAGGAAGTTAAGGATTGTATAAGATTAAAAGATAAGGCCTATAAAGTTGCCAGAAATAGTAGTAAGCCTGAGGATTGGGAGGATTTTAAAATACAGCAAAGGAGGACCAAGAAACTGATAAAGAAAGGGAGAATAGAATATGAATGTAAAACTAGCAAAAAAACATAAAAATGACTGTAAAAGCTTCTATAGGTACATAAAATGTGGGTCCATTACTGGTAGAGTCAGGAGAATTTATAATGGGGAATAGAGAAATGGCAGCGAAGTTAAATGATTACTTTGTATCTGTCTTCACTGGGGAAGATACAAGAAATATCCCAGAATTAGAGATCCAAGGGATGAAGGAGAATGAGGAATTGAAGGAAATTAGTATTAGTAAGAAGTTTGTATTGGAGAAATTAATGGGGCTGAAGGTTGATATTCTACATCCCAGAGTATTGCAAGAGGTAGTTATGGAGATAATGGATGCATTGGTGATCATCTTCCAAAATTCTATAGATGCAGTAACCATTCCAGAAGATTGGAAGGTAGCAAATGTCACCCCACTATTTAAGAAGGGAGGGAGAGAGAAAACAGGGAAGTCCAGATCTGTTAGCTTTACATTAATCGTAGGGAAAATGTTAGAATCTATTCTAAAGGATGTGATAAATGGACACTTGGATAATATTGATCTAATAGGGCATAGTCAACATGGATTTATGAATGGGAAATCATGTTTGACGAATCTGTTGGAGTTTTTTGAGGATGTTACTGACAGAACTGATAAAGGAGGATGTGGTTTACTTGGATTTTCAGAAGGTTTTTGATAAAGACTCCCACAGGAGGTTGGTTATCAAAATTAAAGCACATGGGTAGGAGGTACTATACTGGCATGGATTAAGGATTAATTAACAGGCAGAAAGCAGAGAGTAGGAATAAACGGGTCATTCTCACATTGGTAGGCTGTGACAAGTGGGGCAGTGTAAGGATCAGTACTTGGGCCCCAGCAGTTCACAATACATATCAATGATTTGGATGTGGGGACCAAATGTAATACTTCCAAGTTCACGGGTGACACAGAATTAAATGGGAAGGTGTGTTGTGAGGAAGATGCAAAGCAGCTTCAAGGGGATTTGGACAGACTTAATGAGTGGGCAAGAACATGGCAGATGGAATATAATGTGGAAAATGTGAGGTTATCCATTTTGGCAGGAGGAACCGATGTGCAGAGTATTTCTTAAATGGTAAGAGATTAGAAAGTGTAGATGTACAAAGGGACTTGGGTGTCCTCGTCAATAAGTAACTGAAAGCTAACATGCAGGTGCAGCAAGCAATTAAGAAGGCTAATGGTAGGTTAGCCTTCATCACAAGAGGATTTGAGTACAGGAGTAGTGAAGTCTTGCTTCAATTATATAGAACCTTGGTTAAACTGCACCTGGAGTCCTGTGTGTAGTTTTGGTCCCCTTACCTTAGAAAGGATATTATTGCCATAGAGGGAGTGCAACAAAATTTCACCAGACTTGTTCCCGGGATGGCGGGAATATCCTGTGAAGAGAGATTGGGGAAACTGGGCCTGTATTCTCTAGAGTTTCGAAGAATGAGAGGTGATCTCACTGAAATCTACAAAATACTTAAAGGAATAGACAGAGTAGATACAGGTAAGATGTTTCCCCTGGTTGGGGAGTCTAGAACCCAGGGGACACAATTTCAAAATAAGGGGGAAGCCACTGAGAACAGAGATGAGGAGAAATTTCTTTACTCAGAGGGTTGTGCATCTTTGGAATTTTCTACGCCAGAGGGCTGTGGAAGCTCAGTCATTGAGTATGGTTTAAAGTAGAGATTGACAGATTTCTAAATACCAATGACATAAAGGGATATGAGGATACGGTGAGAAAAAGGCATTGAAGTGATGATCAGCCATGATCATATTGAATAGCAGAGCAGGCTCAATGGGCTGAATGGCTCACTATGTTCCTATCTTCCTATGACCACCCAGATGCTCCAAAGGACAGCTTACTGGGATATGTTTGAGATGTCGCCTGCTCCCACCTGAAAAGACCCTGGTGCATTAAAGTTCAATGCCACTGTGACCTTCATTGCCACTGGCAGGGCCATCCTTATCCTGGTGTGAGGCAGCAGGCTGTGTTGTAGGACATGGAGCAGTTCTGTCACCACTTCCTTGTTGAGCCTGAGTCGCCTCAGTCATTGCTTCTGGGTCAGGCGGAGGTAGGGGAAGTGGTGCTGAAAAACCCTTGGTGGGTAGGGCCTTTTGTGGAGAATCCTCCTCTTCCTTCTTCTTAGCAGAGCTTCCCCTCTCGACAGTGTCTGCTCCATCAGGTAATCATATTGTAGACTAAGAGGCACTGCAACCACAGCTCCAATACCTCGGTCACCAAATCCTGTGTCCTCCCTGATTTTAAACATCAGCTCTCCAAAATACATCACAATACTACCACAAATTCAGCCTAAGCAGAAGTAAGTCAAAAGCACCTCACCTAGAAATTGGTGCCTGGTCCTTTAAGTAACGCTAATGTGGGAGCCCTTGTGCTGTTGAATGCCTCTTCAGTTGGGAGTGATCAGCACAGGTGTCCATTGGACATGCACAGATTTAGTTCCTGAAAATAACGTCAAATCAGCTGGAACAGCTCTTTGACTTCATGATAATACCACTCCTGAAGCCTTCTGGCGCACATGTAGCATGCCCGCAGTAGCACCATTCCCAAGAAGCACAGGTGCTGCCATTTTCATGCTTCGGGTTTCCATCATGCCAGCACCAGCTAAAAGGCCTAATTTCATGCCCAGGAAGTAGTGTTCTTCAAGGGTTAGTGCTGGGACCACTGTTTGGACTCAGGAATAGTAAGTGCCATTTCCAAATTTGTGGACAATACCAAAATAGTTAATACTATGGAAGTAATGCAGGAAAATGCAAGAAAACATTAATAAACTAGCAGAATGAGCACGTAATTGGCAAATCAATTTCAATGTAGGTAAGTGTGAGGTGTTATACTTTGGAAGGAAGAATAAAGAGAAATTTCTTGGAAAATCAGAGTATAAATGGAGTAGAGGAGCAAAAGGATCTGGAAGTACAGACAAGCAAATCACTAAAATTAGGGATACAGGTTAAAGCCATTAAAACTAGCAGAGGTGGAAATAGGTGGTCTTAGTGCCGGCGTAGTTATGTAGTCAGAAACTCATCTCGTGATCAAATACAACACCAAGGTTGTGAATGGTCTGGTTCAGCCTCAGACAGTTGCCACGGAGAGGGATGGAGTTGGTGGTTAGGGAACAGAGTTTGTGGCGAGAACTGAAGAAAATGGTTTTGGTCTTCACAATATTTAATTGGAGGAAATTTGTGCTCGTCTGGTACTGGGTGCTAGGCAAGCAGTCTGATAATTTACTGACAGTGAATGAATCAAGGGAGATGGCGGTGAGCTAGAACTAGGCGTTGTCAGCATACATGTGGAAACTGATGCTGTGTTTTCTAATGATATCGCCAAGGGGCCAGATGTAGATGAGAAATAGGGAGAGAAGTAGAAAGATAGATCCTTGGGGGACACCAGAGGTAACAGTGCCGGAGCAGGAAGAGAAGCCACTGCAAGTGATTCTCCGGCTACAATTAGATAGATAAGAATGGAATCAGATGAGAGCAGTCCCACCAAGCTAGACGATGGTGGAGAGGCATTGGAGGAGGATGGTATGGTCAACCATGTCAAAGGCTGCAGACATGTCGAGAAGGATGAGGAAGAATAATTTACCTTTGTCACAGTTACATAGGATACAATTTGTGACTTTGATAAAAGCCATTTTGGTATTGTGGCAGGGACAGAAACCTGATTGGAGGGATTCAAACATGGAGTTCCGGGACTTTGGAGAGGAAATGGATAGGCAGTAGTTTGCAAGGACAGTGGGATCAAGGTTGTTTTTTTGAGGAGAGGGGTGATGACGGCAGATTTAAAAGAGAGAGGAACAGCATCTGAAGAGAGAGAACTGTTAACAGTATCGGCTAATATGGAGACCAGGAGAGGAGGTTGGTTAGACAGTAGTTTAGTGGGAATAAGATTGAGAGAGCAGGTGGTGGGTCTCATGGACAAGATGAGCTCAGAAAATGAAAAAGAGGATAGTAGAAAAAAAGCAAGAGAAAGATGCAAGTTCAGGGCTTGGACTGTGGGGACCTTTAAAGAAAATTTGGCCTCATGGGGTAGGGTAGGGAAGGGAAGGAAGTGGCAGAGGCAGCTGATCGGATGGTTTCAATCTTAATGACAAAGTCCATGAGCTCCTTGCACTTGTTGTTGGTGGTGAGGGTGGAGGAGATAGGGGAGAAGGGTTTAAGAAAGTTTGCAGTAGCGAAAAGAGCAAATCTTTGCATTCCAGGATATCCTAGAACAGTGGGTAGTTTGGGTGATGAGAACAGAACCCAATAGTGCTTTATGTGGTCGAGCCAGACCTGGTGGTGAATGGCTAAATCAGTTGTCCTCTATATTTACTCAAGTCTACATCCCTTTAGGTTAAGTGAGCAGAAATGAGGGTTCTACTGGGGAACGGCCAGGGTGAGAGAGCGTTACCGTTTTAGTGGGGGCCATGACGTCGAAGGTGGAGGTGACGGTGTGGTTGAACAAATCAGTAGCCTCAGAAATGCCATGGTGAACGAAAGGCCAAAAATTGGACAGTTGGGATTTTGAAAGTGCAGTTTTAAGTGAAAGGGGTGAGAGTTTTTTTCCAGGGCAGACACTGAAGGAAGTAGTGTTGGGACAGGGACTGGAGATGTGGGTGTAGAGTGATACAAGGAAGTAATCAGAGATGACCTTAGCTGCGATTGATACGATGGGAGTAGTGGGGCCACTTGAGATGGCAAAGTCAAGGGGATGCCTGTGAATATGGGTTAGGGAGTTTAAATGGAGGGAGGATAAGAGGGCAATGAAGTAAGAGGAGAGAGAGCATGATGAGTAGGGATGGAAGTTGAAATCACCGAGGATGAGAAGTTGTGCGGTACCAAGGCTGAGAGAGGAAAGCAGTGAAGATATCTCAGTGAGAAAAGTTTTTATTGTACTTGGGTAGGCAGTAGAAAACGAGAATTTTGAATGAGGGGTAAGACGGGTGGAGCAAGGTGAGATACTCAAAGGAGAAGAAAGTGCCAGAAGAGTAAGGGAACAGATCAAGGTGAGATTTGTTGATAAGAACCACACTACCATTGTGATGGTCTTGGTGGACACTTGCCATCTGAATTGGTCTTCACTCTGATATTAACATCATTGCCATAAGCTCACAGCTTTTATAATAAGAGAGTATAGCCAGGTAAGGAAACTTTATTTAGGGGAAGGTGTCATCACCATTCAGTTAGGTTTCTATCAAGGCCATGATGCCGATCCAATCATTTACAGTAAGCTTATTAATTGCAATGGCCTTGTTCACAAGTGAACTGGTGTTCTCGGGGGAGATGCAGAGATGAGTGGTGATAGATGATCCACTTGAAGAATCCACAGGGTCCGTAGTGGAAGGGGTGAGTTGCACAGGGAGGAAGATTGGCGAGGTTCACCCCCAGCGGGCTATATGCTGATAGGATTAGATGAAAAGGGGTGTGAGGAGGCTTGTATGGAACATAAATGCCAGTGTAGACCAGTTGAGGCGAATGGCCTGTTTCTGAGCTGTAAATTCTATATAAATCTATGTAAAATAAATCACATAGCTTTGTGAACAATTAGCCATTGGAGTTAAAAATATTCAAGGAATTGCAAAAATTAAAATTTTTACCAAAATTTCAGCAGGCATTCCTGGCCCATAAACATGCCAGAAATGCATTTACCTGTTCCATGCAGCAGCCCTTGCCTCCCTTTAGCTGCCAAGTTTCCCGGGGCGTGGGAAACCCGATTGGCCAGAATTAAAGCTGGAATAGAGAAAAAAAATCTGAGGCAGGCAGCCTTATTAAAATATTTAAATGAACAACCTGGGAATGGATTGATCACCAGCCCTTAATTCGGCCTCCTTTAAAATTGTAAGTGGGCAGGCTCAAGGCAGGTTGGTTTGGGTTTGATAGGTTTATTTTACATTTTTACTTCCCACATGACCCATAACTCACTGTTTTTGACAGTTAAAATTCCCCTCTAAGTGACAGAAGGCTATTTGACCATGGACAGTGCCACAGCTGAGCACAATTCTGTCCTCAACAGATCTCCTCATGCGTGCCATTTCCACCAGGGATTACAATCATGAATGGAAATTCTTTGTAGCTTGGATTCAGTTAGGCCAATTGTAGCACCACAACAGTTAAATCCAGTTTATGCAGCACAAAAGGTGAGAAATTGATCCTGGGACCTTCTTGTTCTGTTTAGATTCAAAATGCATCAAAACAATGCCAATTAACTTATTGTGATGTTGATTCTGGGTCAGAAATTCTAGCTCTCAGTACTGGTTTAAGGCCGGACCTCATTTAAGCAGATCCAGTAAGCCTGTGCAAGCAGCCTGATTCAAAATACTTGCCCCATAGTGCACATTGCTGCTCCCATTAGACTTGCAATCTAATACCGTTTGACCTATGCCGGGGCAGTTCAAGGGTAAGGCACACATAAAGACTAAACAGCATGTAGGTTGGATTCAATTCACACTTTGCACTAAAATAAATAGCAAGCTTTCTGCAATTAAAAATGTTAAAAGTGGTACAAAGCATAATTCAGCACCCAGAGAGTGCTCCCCACTAGCAAGTCTAGGGAGTTATATTGTTGTTGGCTTGTCTCAGAGACTGTGCCACATCCAGCTGAGTAACTTAATCCCACAATCTGTCATGGTATACCACAAGCAGGCAAGCCTCGGAAAAATGAAACACAGGGCACAGAAAGAGATTAATAAAAATAAAGCTGTTCAATCAAAGGTTTACAGCACAGCAGAGTGTATATGCTTAATTGTCACTGTACACCTGATCAACACCATTTTTAAAGTGAGAGTTTCTGCAGTTGCAAATATAATGTGTTTTTTCATATTCTAGATACAATTAATAGCTAGATGATATTCTTAGTTACTTTTCTCCACCTAGCCAAAACACATAAGAAGATGCGAATTATTCCAAACACAAGAAATCTGCTTTCAACTGATTTGAAATTATATTTTAAATTATTAAAACTGAGCTTTTCATGAAATGGCAGGGAACTCCACAAGGAGGAGAGGGCATTTTGAAAAGTAGGCTCGAACATTCATTTCAATCAGCATCAACTCTTTCCATTAATGGAAAATAAAATTCATTAAAGGTTCTTTTCTGATGAGCCGAGGCTTTGCAATACTGAGAAATCCAGCTCGATGTCTCCAAACTAAGCGACTGAGTAATCCATATAGGGAAGGTAATTTTGACTTTAGACTATTGAGTTAGCAGATGATAGCAGATCAGCAACCTGTTTTACATCTTTCCTGATTTTCAGAGCGATGTAAATCGGCTGTCAGTTTACTATGGACCATTTTACACTATTGCCCAAAGTCAAAATCACCCCAAAATAATTTACATTTGTCTGATATGCTGTGCACATTGAGCCAAATGGTGCTTAGCAAGCCCAAAGAGTTATGGCTCCAGTTAGCAAGAGCAAAGACTTAGGATCCCCCAAGTATTGATGTAGAGGTACTTTTGTGCAGTTTGCCAGCACAAAGCTTCTCATTGCTTGTCCAGCTAGGTTTATCCTACCTCGTTAAACAACAATTTGCATTTATATAGCACCTTTAACATAGTAAAAATTCCCAGGGTGCTTCATAGGAACATCAACAAAACTTGACACAGAGCCACATAAAGAGATATTGGGACAAATGACCGAAAGCTTGCTCAAAGACATATGTTTTAAGGAGCATCTCAGAGGAGGAGACAGAGGTAGAGAGGTTCGGGGAGGGAATACCAGAGCTTAGGGCTGAGGGAACTGAAGGCATGACTGTCAATGCTGGGGTGATTAAAATTTGGGATGCACAAGAGGCTAGAATTGCAGGACCAGAGATCTCAGAGAATTGTGGGGCAGGAGGAGATTACAGAGATAGGGAGGGGTGAGGACATGGAGGGACTTGAAAACAAGGATGAGAATTTTAAAATCAAGTTGTTGCCAGACCAGAAACCAATGTGGTCAGCGAGCACAAGGGTGATGGATGAATAGGAGTTAGTGCAAGTTAGAATATGGGCAGTAGAGTTTTGGATCCGCTCAAGTTTATGGAAGGTGGAAGATGGAAGGCTGGCCAGGAGAGCATTGGAATAGTCATCTAGGCGTAAGAAAGGCATGGATGAGGGTTTCAGGAGAGGTGCAAGTTGGTGCTCATGGTGATGGAGCAGATCTGTGGCTGGAAGCTCATTTCAGGGCCAAGTACAGCACTAAGGTTGCGAGCTGTCTAGTTCAGCCTCAACAGTTGCCAGGAAGAGGGATGGAGTCAACGTCTAATGAACAGCGATTATAGTGTGGAATGTAGACAATGGCTTTGATCTTCCAATACATAGTTGGAGAAAGTTTTCATTCATCCATTAAACAATGCCTTCCATTGAAATGAAGAGCTTCATTAGAAGGGGAAAACATGAGGGGACAAAATTTTCATGTAAAAGCATTTGGCAAACCATTTGTTAATCCATCATCATTTTTGTGACAATGATATCATGCACAGGTGACACAACTGGGTTCATTTTGACTTTTGGGTGACTGATGGAGCTGTCTGGTCGAAGTGGCAGAGGGACCCCTGTGATTTTGAGGCTGTGGCCTCATTTAAGCATGGCAGGTAAACTGTGTGGTGCTTCCAGGGGAAGCTTCCTAGATTGAGGCATCAAGATTGGTCTGAGGTGGCCACCAGCAAGATAAGTTGTGGAGTTAGGGGGTCACAATCACCAAGGGTAGGGGTCTCAAGATGGCAGTGGCTCAGATTCAAAACAATTCAACAGTTTACTTTGGTGAACCTCTTCAATTCCATCACCATTGGAGCTGGTTAAAGCCTGTGAGATGCATGCTCCAACTAGCTCTGATCTAAAATCGCAATCGTGGTCCCATTTATGTCATAGGACTCTGATTTCCATAATAAAGGGAGCCTATTGCCTGAGTCAGGCAGTTGCTTTTTGGATACCCGGTGGTAGGCCCCTTTCAAAATGGTGATAACGAGCCAGTAAGGCTACCAATCCCATTTTGAGGCTGTCACTACTCAGCTAATGCTGTCCAAAGACAGTTAAAATCGATCCAACATGTTAAAATGAGAATTAGATTAGGCCATCTGCTGGTAAACAACAAGAAACGTTATACAACTTTTTTCCATAAGTACAATGCACTTTGATTTTATAATCCAGTTAGATCACCATTTGGCAAGCAATTAGCAATTGCGATAAATCATATCAATATTTAATATATTTTAGTTGCCATTCTGCTTTCCATATTGCTTTCTAAGCACAACGATAATGTTTAAATGTTTTGAATTTTTGAGCATTCCAATGCCAAACTCTTGGGAGCTGGACATGGATCCACAATCCTAACACATTACTGACATCCCAGCCTTAGCCAGCTATCTGTAAAGGCTCAAGTATTTTTCCATAGTAGACAATCAGTAGAAGAATCATTCCTTAGACTCCTCTCTCACACATCTCAGCAGTATTCTAGAATGGTATTGATTCCTAAAATTTCCTATGAATCATAGAATTACAGAATAGTTACGGCACTAAAGGAGCCCTTTTGGCCCATCATGTCCGTGCCTGCTTTTGAAAAGCAACTCGGATGGTCCCACGCCTTTTCCCTGCAACCCTGCAATTGTTTTCTCTTCAGATAATTATCCAGTTCTCTTTTGAAGTCCTCGATTGAATCTGTCGTCATCACACTCTCAAGCAGTGCATTCCAGATCCTAACCACTCACTGCATAAAAAAGTTTTTCCTCCTGTCACCTCTGGCTCTTTTGCCAATCACCTTAAATCGGTGTCCTTTGATTCTCAACCCTTCCACCAATGGGAACAGTTTCTCTCTATCTACTCTGCCCACACACCTTGAAATCTATGAAATCTCCTTTCAACCTTCCCTGCTCTAAGGAGAACAGTCCCAGCTTCTCCAATTATCCACATTAGTGAAGTCTCTCATTTCCAGACCCATTCTTGCAAATCTTTTCTGCACCCTCTCCAATACCTTCATATCCTTCCTAAAGTGTGATGCCCAGAATTGGACACAATACTTCATTTGAGGTCAAACCTGCATTTTACAAAGGTTCACCATAACTTCTTTGCTTTTGTACTCTATTCCCCTATTTATAAAGCCCAGGATCCTGCATGATTTATTAACCACTTTCTCGACCTGCCCTGGCATTCTCAATGATTTGTGCACATATACCCTGAGGTCACTCTGCTCCTTCACCCACTTTAGAATTGTACCCTTTATTTTAGATTGCCTTTCCTTATTCTTCCTACCAACATGTGTCCCTTCACACTTCTCTGCATTACATTTCATTTGCCATGTGTCTGCCCATCCCACCAGCCTGTCTATGTCCTGTTGAGGTCTATCATTATCTTCCTCACAGTTCACAATACTTCCAAGTTTTGTGTCATTTGAAAATTTTTAAATTGAGCCCTGCACACCCAAAACTAGGTCATTAATATAGATCAAGAAAAGCAATGGTCCTAATACTGACTCCTGGGGAATCCCACTGTATACCTTCCTCCAGTCCAAAAAACAACTTTCTGTTTCCTGTCACTCAGCCAACTTTGTATTTATGCGACCATTATCCCTTTTATTCCATTGGCTTCAAATTTGCTGACAAGCCTGTTACGTGGCACTTTATCAAATGCCTTTTGAAAATCCATGTACACCACATCAACTGCATTACCCTCATCAACCCTCTCTGATTTTTTCAATGGGGTAACAATCAAATTAGCTAAACATGATTTGCCCTTAACAAATCTGTGCTGCCTTTCATTAATTAATCCATATTTGTTCAAATGGCTTGATTTTGAAGGGAAGGAGATACAAATAAAATCTTTAACATTTTAAATAAATCGCTCTAAAGGCAAAGATTGAGATTCAGCTCCCAGTTACTGTTAATCTCAATTGGCAGGGCTGTGAAAGCACCACTATTGGCTTCAGCAGCCTATAAAACAGCAGGGGGTACGATGCCAGGGAATCTCTGCTGATGGTGCATGTGTGCGGATTTAAGTGCGGTTTAAGTGCGGATGGGATCTGGAATGGCTGTGATGCCTCCATGGTGATAACAACCCTTTAGCACTGTCACAGCTTATGCACAAATAATAGTCAATTGGGTGAACTACTAGAGGGTGACCAATGCCGAGAGAATTGTCTCAGTGAGGATACAGAAAGTAGGTTGAGAAAAATTAGCTAGAAAAAAATGCATCACCCAGAGCCCCAGAGACAGAAAGAGATAACCCAGAAAAGAACAAAGTAGCAGACAACAACCATAACCATTTAAAAATTATTCTATTTCTTTGCCTTCCTGTCCTTTCCTCTTTATTTTCTTCCCTTCTTTTTTGCTCCACCCTCTGAACAAAACCAACTACAAACCAACACCTAACAGGTCAAACAGGCAGTCTCTTACCAGGCTACTGCCAAAGGCTGCATGACTTGCTAGGCTCTATAGGTTGGTAAAAATAACCCAGGGTTGACACAGCCTCTTAATCCTTTGACCCTTCCTCCCAACTGCCTGACTTCAGCCAATTCGATTCACTCCTCACGATATCAAGAAACGACTGAAGGCACTGGATACTGCAAAAGCTATGGGTCCTGACGATATTCCGGCAATTGTACTGAAGTCCTGTGCTCCAGAACTTGCCGCACCCGTAGCCAAGCTGTTCCAGTACAGCTACAACATTGGCATCTACCCTGCAATGTGGAAAATTGCCCAGGTATGTCCTGTACAAAAAAAGCAGGACAAGTCCAACCCGGCTAATTACCGCCCCATCATCCTACTCTCAATCATCAGTAAAGTGTTGGGAGGTGTCATCAAAAGTGCCATCAAGCAGCACTTGCTTAGCAATAACCTGCTCAGTGACGCTCAGTTTGGGTTCCGCCAGGGCCACTCAGCTCCTGACCTCATTACAGCCTTGGTTCAAACATGGACAAAGGAGCTGAACTCAAGAGGTGAGGTGAGAGTGACTGCCCTTGACATCAAGGCAGCATTTGACCGACTTTGGGATCAAGGAGCCCTAGCAAAACTGAGGTCAATGGGAATCAGGCGGAAAACCCCCCACTGGCTGGAGTCATACCTAGCGCAAAGGAAGATGGTTGTGGTTGTTGGAGGTCAATAATATGAGCTCCAGGACATCACTGCAGGAGTTCCTCTGGGTAGTGTCCTAGGTCCAACCATCTTCAGCTGCTCCATCAATGACCTTCCTTCAATCATAAGATCAGAAGTGGGGATGTTCGCAGATGATTGCACAATGTTCAGCACCATTCGTGACTCCTCAGATACTGAAGCAATCTGTGTAGAAATGCAGCAAGACCTGGACAATATCCAGGCTTGGGCTGATAAGTGGCAAGTAACATTTGCGCCACACAAGTGCCATCTCCAACAAGAGAGAATCTAACCATCTCCCCTTGACATTCAATGGCATTACCATCGCTGAATTCCCCACTATCAACATCCTAGGGGCTACCATTGACTAGAAACTGAACTGGAGTAGCCATATAAATACCGTGGCTACAAGAGCAGGTCAGAGGCTAGGAATCCTGAGGCGAGTATCTCACCTCCTGACTCCCCAAAGCCTGTCCACCATCTACAAGGCACAAGTCAGGAGTGTGATGGAATACTCTCCACTTGCCTGGATGGGTGCAGCTCCAACAACACTCAAGAAGCTCGACACCATCCAGGACAAAGCAGCCCGCTTGATTGGCACTCCATGCACAAACATTCATTCCCTCCACCACCGACGCACAGTGGCAGCAATGTGTACCATCTACAAGATGCACTGCAGTAATGCACCAAGGCTCCTTAGACAGCACCTTCCACACCTGCGACCTCTATCAACTAGAAGGACAAGGTCAGCAAATGCATGGGAACATCACCACCTGCAAGTTCCCCTCCAAGTCACACACCATCCTGACTTGGAACTATATCGCCGTTCCTTCACTGTCGCTGGGTCAAAATCCCGGAACTCCCTTCCTAACAGCATTGTGGATATACCGACCCCAAATGGATTGCAGCGGTTCAAGAAGGCATCTCACCACCACCTTCTCAAGGGCAAGTAGGGATGGGCAATAAATGCTGGCCTGGCCAGCGACGCCCACATCCCATGAATGAATAAAAGAAAAAAATCTGCCTCACACCTGACTCATGACTCCACTCTGCAACCCAATCACACTTGGCCAGCATTTGTACAATGAGAGCCATACTGCCACACCAAACATCATACAGCAGAACATAGGGATGCTGAAGCAATGATTCTGCTGCCGTGACCACTCTGGAGAAGCCCTGCAGTCAACGCTGGAGCGTGTGTCCTGAATTGTGGTGGTCTGCTGCATCCTCCCCAGCCTGACCATCATGAGGGCACTGTTCTTACCACAAGGGATATGGTGGGCAGCTCAGGAGCAGGACAAAGAGGAAGAGGAGGAACTGAAGGAAGGGAGGTAACAATCAGCACATCCCACTTCCAGCCAGGCTGTCCATGATCGCCTCATTTGACTATCTTTCCACTTGGCCACTTGGCCCCTCGAGCCTGCAATGGTTGATCTGATTGTAACCTCGACTCCACATTCTCGCCTACCCCCAATAACCTTTCACCCCTTTCTTATCAAGATCTATCTACCTCTGCCTTAAAAATAAAGACTGCTTCCACTGCCTTTTGAAGAAGAGAGTTCCAAAGACTCACGACCCTCTGAGAGAAATCACACAGCTTGCCATCCCTCTGTCATGCAGCATCACAGCATCCTCTTGGCCACAATGCTGAACTAAAAGTCACCACAAAACAACCATATGAAACCAGCTTTATCCAACAAACCATCCAATATTCCATACAAAAGTTAACTAATCGACCTTGTTCATCCCCTTAGTGTCTGTCCTGCGGATGCCTTTACCTGTCCTAGTCCTTTTACACAGTGCTAGCCTAGTGGCTGCAGCATGAGTAGTGGAAGACTGCTGATTTTCAGTAGGGGAAGACTGCAGATGGCCTTGCAGGATGACCTCGAGCAGCTCTTGGTCTTGGACTGTACCACCTTGGCCTGGGCAGCAGCAGTCTGGGCTGACTGGCTGACTGGCAACAGCATCGGCACTCGGGGAGTGGCAGTGATGGGAGCACCAATACTGTCTTCTGAGAGAGGTCTGCAGGCTCATGCACCAGACAGTCACTGGCATTCCTGCTGGGAGACCCCTCAGAAATCCTAGTAATCTGCTGCAGCATAGCTGTGAGATTCTGAAAGCCCCTTTGAGCACTGCTATCTGCAGCCATGATAGCGGAAGTCTAAGCCTGCATAGCAACAAGCCGAGGTTTCACGATCTCAGTCTGAGCTTCCATTGCATTTGGTAGAATATGGCAAATAAAGATACATTCACTAAGCTTGACCACTCATGTGAGGTGATTGAACTTTGTGGCACTGCAGCCAAGTCCTCAGAATTAGATTGCTGGCATTCACCCCGACAGCTATCTGCTCCAAGTGCCTTTGTAGTGTCTCCTGGCCCTCCATGGCCCATCACCTCCCATCCACCTCCTGAACCAAGGCCACCAATATTGCATCAGAGAACTTTGGGGCATGCTCTCTGGCCTGTTGTGCCATTTCCACTTTCTTTCAGCTCATAAATTCTTCGATAGAAAGTTCCAGCACCTGCTGCAGCCGGAAGGCACCTCGCTTTTCAAAGGTACAGGCTGGCTTTAAGTGGGGCTAGCCTTGCACAAATTTGGGCTCCCTGCTGAGGCATGCAGCTACTCAGCAGTGCATTTAGCACTAGGCTACACATCACTATCATTTGAATTATCTAGCAATATGAAGTTTGTACGCTACCTTCTTCGGTACGAATGGGCATGGGTTAATCGCGCATCATGAGACGTGCTCGTTTTCCAGCCTTACCTATTTTTTCCCCTGATATATTTTAAAATGAGGATGAGATAGCAATCCTAACAGATATGATAAAAATAAGGTCCGCTAAATTTGGCCTCATAGGCCCACTTCCAGTGCTGGCCATGTTGGATATTTTTTTGAGGGTGTTAGTTAGTGCACAAGGAACATCTCCCTGAAGTATCCAGATAGACAGATCGTGACGTCAATCACCACGTAATGCTGATTTGATGCCATCGGTGCCATTTTGGAGCTCAATGCTCCAAATAACTCCTCTCTTAAACTCACACAGCTGAACATGCATTCAGCAGCAGGAAACACCTTCACCAGAGCTATATGAAGTTATCATTAACTACTTACAGCTTAGTTGTTCATTGATTTATATTAGCTCTTGCTGCAATTGTAGAAGTGCTTGGTGGTTTCCAGAGTTGTTTAAACTTGCTGAAGTCTGCTGGGACTGGTGCGGCACATGTTGTCGGACTTTGTCCCGACTTCAAGGATTTGTACAAAACACTTGCTCCCAGACATGGGTGCAATAGTTGGACAATAGCGTGGCAGGGAGAATAAGCAGAGAGGACACAGAGGGATGGAGGAGGGAGGAGGAGGGGGAGAAGGATCTCAGCAGCAGGCCACATCCACCGAGGGTATTCAGGCAGCAATTATCCTACCTGAACGTCAGTGTGTCAGATGTCTGCTGTTCAGTCAAGACGACCTCACTGAATTCTGCCACCTGCTGGAACCACAACTACAGCCTTAAAGCAGGGCAAGGACGGCATTGCCAGAGGCTGTGAAGATAACCATGGCCATGACTCCTTCCTAGCGGGAGCAGGTGATAGTTACAACATCTCCCAGTAAGCCATTCACTGTTGGATAAGGATATTCACTGAGGCTCTGTATTCCAAGAGAGCTGCATACATTTCATTCTCTCTTGCCAGAGAGAGAAGCAGGTGGAGCGAGTATATGGCTACGCAAGGATTGCAGACTTCCCCATTGTGCAAAGTGTCATTTTCTGCACATGCATCACTTTGAGGGCACTGCATATCAACTCTTAGATTTTGTACTGCAACTGGAAGGGATTCCACTTCCTGAATGTGCGGCTGGTGTGAAACTATACAGAGCATAACTCGCAGGTATCCTGGCAGCTATCACGATGCCTTCATTCCTTTTTTTTAATTCTTTCATGGGATGTCGTCATCCCTTATTGCCCTTGAGAAGGTTGTGGTTAGCTGCCATCTTGAACTGCTACAGTCCATCCGCAACAGGCCACTCTACCACCTGCATTTGAGCTACCCCGACAAACCACAGGGTGGCTAGTAGATGGCAAAGGCTAACCACATGGCTCATGACTCCCGTGCACAGCCCACGCAGATGTGGACAGCATGCATATAACGAAAACCATGCTGTCACACAAAATGTGATCAAGCAGCCTATTGGGGTAATTAAATAATGCTTCTGTTGCCTGAACCGTTCTGGGGAAGCCCTGCAGTACTCTGCAGAGTGTGTGTGACGATTCATCATGGTCTGGCGCATGCTGAACAACCTCGACATTGTGAAAGTGCAGACCTTGCCACCAGTTATATGGCAGCCAGCTGAGAGGGGTCGGGGGAGGGGAGGGGGGGGGGGTGGGGGTTGGTGAGGAGGAAAACAAGGAAGAGGAGGATGAGGAGAAGGGAGCAGACAACCAACATAGCCCCTTCCTGGCTGAGCTGTCCATGATCAACTCATCTGACTGTGGTACCAGTCAACACAATCCTCATTCACCAAAAGCCCCACACCTTACCTTCCCTCTGTTCCTGATCATCACAGTGTCTGCTTGGTCACAATGCAAAAAATAAAAGCCAGCACAAAATAAACATTCCAAAGCAAATTTATAAATCAAATCATGCCATATTGCATGCAAAAATCAATTAATAACACTTGTACATTCTCTTCGTGCCTGTCTTCCATGTGCCTTTTCCTATTCTCATGCTTTTACACAGTGCTACCCCAGTGGCTGCAGCATGGCTGGTGGAAGGCTGCTGACTTTCAGTGGGGAAGACTGCAGATGGCCTTGCAGGACGACCTCGAGCAACTCTGGCTCTAGAAGGCCCAGCTTTAGCTGCACCTCCTTGGCATGAGCTGCAGCAGTTTGGGCATGGTGGCTGACAGATAGCAGCAAAGCCACAGGCAGAGTGGCAGTAATGGGAGGATGAGTGCTGTCATCCTGAGAGAGGACAGCAGATTCGTGCTTCACAATGTCACTGCCACTGCCCTGGGGCAGCACCTCTACAACCCTAGCAAGATGTTGGAGGACAAATTGCTAGACTGCTGTGAGATCCTGCAAGCCCCTTTGAACAGTGGTATCTGCAGCTAGCTTGGCAGCAAGCTGAGCCTGCATGACTGAGCTTCACTGCAGCACCCGGACGTTGGGTGGCCGCTGCATCTGCTAAAAAAAAATTGGAAGCCAAGACATCAGACATCATGGTTGGGTCTGCAAGTGTTCTGATTGAGCTGGTCACCACTTCCATGCTGGAGACAATAGGCTCCAAGCTCTGCACAAAGCCTTCTGCCAAGTTGGTGGCAGACCCCTCCACGTGCCTTGACAGGTTTTCTGGCAGACCTGCTAATGCACCATGCATTTCAATCTGTCGATCCGTCAGCCTTATACTGTAGGTTGCCGCATTAAAAGCATCTGAGTCCTCTGCTGCAGAACTCATGTGCAACCTCCGGTGAGCTGGCACCTGTACTACCCTTGTTTCCTGCCCTGGCTGCAGTTCACCTGTGCCCGGTGTCTACCTTGTGCACTTCCCACCTCTATGCTACCCTCCAAAGTATGTGCAGTGTCTGTATCTGAGCTGGTGGCTGCAAGTGAGACAGCAAATGACAGTTTTCTTCTTCATCACTGTCTTCTTGCTCTTCCACCACTGCCTGATCAGGTTGCAGTTCTTGGGTATCTGAAAGGCACAAAGATTAGGTTGTGGCCAGGGGAGGGGGAGAAAGGATAATAGGACCCTAGGAAGTACAGAGGGTCAGAGGGACCTTTGTGTACTTATCCAAAGATTACTGAAGGCAGCAGCACAGGTAGATAAGGTGGTTAGGAAGGCATATGGGATACTTGCCTTTATTAGCCGAGGCATAGAATATAAGAGCAGGGAGGTTATGATGGACCTGTATAAAATGCTAGTCAGGCCACAGCTGGAGTACTGTGTACAGTTCTGGTTGCCACACTATAGGAAGGATGTAATTACACTGGAGAGGGTGCAGAGGAGATTCACCAGGATGTTGCCTGGGCTGGAGCATTTCAGCGATGAAGAGAGACTGGATAGGCTAGGGTTGTTTTCCCTTGAGTAGAGAAGGCTGAGGTGGGACCTGATTGAGGTATACAAAATTATGAGGGGCATTGAAAGGATAGATGGAAAGAAACCTTTTCCCTTATCGGAGGGGTCACTAACCAGGGGACATAGATTTAAGGTAAGGGGCAGGAGGCTTAGAGGGGATTTGAGGAAAAGTTTTTTCACCCAGAGGGTGGTTGGAATCTGGAACACACTGCCTGAAAGGGTGGGAGAGGCAGGAACACTCACAACATTTAAGAAGTATTTAAATGAGCACTTGAAACATCATAGCATACAAGGCTACGGGCCAAGTGCTGGAAAATGAGATTAGGCTAGATAGGTTAATGGCTGGCACGGACACGATGGGCCAAAGGGCCTGTTTCTGTGCTGTACAACTCTATGACTCTAAAGCAAGAGGTACTTAAACCAACTGCAGCTTGTGAAATAGAAGAAATGTTGACATGAGGGGGAAGTGGGAAGTGAGAAGGAGAATTAGATATGAGCATGATCTTCAATGGTTTGAGCCCCGCCACTGGCCACGGCCTCAGTCGTGGCCACTCCAATGATGGTCAGCACCGTCTCCTCCGTTGGGGTGAGGACATGCAGCCACTGCTTGTCCCCTGCTGGTTAGGTGCTGCTGTCTTTAGTTAGGCGCCCGCGTTGTTCTGAAAGAGAGAGGGAAGTGTATTAGTGAGTGTGGTACAATCTGTTTGGGTGATGTGACTATCATAGTTGAATAGATGGCATTGTGTGCAAGCTGAGAGAAATGACTGTGAAGCTTGTGCAGTACTAAGTGTGTGAAGGTGAGGTGAAGCTGCAAATGTTAGTTATGAGTCATGATTGATAGAGGATGCTGGTAGGTGAGTGATGAGGGTGTGGTGTATTAAGTATTATGTGAGGCTTCTGGTACAGTCGGTGGGATATGGCATTTGAAATACCACTCACTAACCTTGACTATTCGTGCAAGGTCATTGAACTTCTTGCAGCACTGCATCTAACTCCTCAGGGCTAGACTCCTGGCTTTGACTGCCATGGCTAGCTGGTCCCACTACCTTCTCAAAGTTTGTCTGGATGGCCTCCTGGGCCTCTGTAGATGGAGGAAATTTCTCTTCCAGTCTACTTCCTGCACTAGGGCCTCCACTGTAGCATTAGAAAATCTTGGAGCCCATTCTCTGCCATGTTGTGCTATTCTTGTGCCTTTCTCAGGTCAAATTCACTAGTACAATGACTTCCAGCACCTGCTCCAGCCAAAATGCACCTCCCCTTTAAGAAGTACAGACTGTCTTTAAGTTGTGCAGTCTAGCTTTAACTCCTGATAGACTCTCATGATTTTGTGCCCACTGCTCAGGCACTCAACAGTGCACTTAATCCTGGCTACATGCTACAGTCATTTAAATGAGCGGACAGCATGAAGCTTGCCTGCTGCTTACATCAGAAACAACGGACGTGGGTTAATCATGCTTTGTGATCCATTTTTGGGGGCTACAGAATTTAGTGGACAAAAGCTTTATTTTATTTCTATCAAAATACATGCTCATCACAATGACAAATCTGACTTAATTAAATATAGTGGGTCCTTGAGATACAGTGGAACTTTTCATTTGTGCCACCAATATTCAAAGATCCTTTCAGAGAAAGTCACAGGACCATCCTTTATAGGCGCTAAACAGTTTCAATACAATTAGTGAAATTTTAGGCCTGTAGCAATTTATAGATATCAAGTGATATTACTGTGTTTCTCTTGGTTTTGGGTCTGTGCAGACAAAACTGTGTGCTCAAACCAGAAACTGGTTAAAGCAGGCCAAAACTGTGCATCCATGAGGTGCTACAGGCCATCAACAGCAGAAAAACTGTATACAACCAAAATCTGTAATTTTATGGCCTGGCAAATCCCTTATTTAATCCAGGAGACCAACCCTGGTCAAATACAGTCTATAGAAGTGGTAGGGAAACTATTGGAGAAAATTCTGAAGGAGAGAATCTATCTCCATTTGGAGAGGCAAAATTTGATTAGGAATAGTCAGTATGGCTTTGTCAGAGGGAAGTCATGCCTAACAAATTTGATTGAATTTTTTGAGCATGTGACCAGGTATGTAGATGAGGGTAGTGCAGTTGAAATAGTTTACATGGATTTCAGCAAAGCCTTTGACAAGGTCCCACATGGGAGACTTATTAAGAAAGCAAATGCACATGGTATACGGTAACTTGATAAGGTGGATTCAACATTGGCTTAGCTGTAGGAGACAGAGAGTGATGACAGACAGCTGTTTTAGCTGTTTTAGATTTAAAGTATCTGGTAAGAGAAGCAAAGTGACATGAGGAAAAACTTTTTCACACAGCGAGTGGTTGAGGTCTGGAATGCCTTGAAAATTGAATAAAATTCTCAGTCCATTAACACCCTATCTGTACTAATGCTTTGTCTTTCAACATACCATGAACATATTGTTTGCCTTTGCTCCATGACCTTCTGGTCAGCTATTCTGTGACCTTGTCCTATCTACACCTTCTTCTTTGCTATCTCTTGCCCCACCCCTGCTTTACTCGTTTATAACCTTTCACATTTCTAATATTTGCCAGTTCTGAAGAAGGGTCACTGACCTGAAACGTTAACCCTGCTTCTCTCTGCACAGATGCTGCCAGACCTGCTGAGTATTTCCAGCATTTCTTGTTTTTATTTCAGATTTCCAGCCTCCGCAGTATTTTGCTTTTATCTTTTGCACTGATGTGCTGGCCTCCCCCACCATTGAGGATGGGGATATTTGTAGAGCCACCTCCTCCCGTTAGTTGTTTCATTGTCCATCACCATTCACGACTGGATGTAGCAGGACTGCAGAGCTTAGATCTGATCTGTTTGTTGTGGGATCGCTTAGCTCTGCCTATTGCATGCTGCTTATGCTGTTTGGCACACAAGTAGTCCTGGGTTGTAGCTTCACCAGGTTGACATATCATTTTGAGGTATGCCTGGTGCTGTTCCTGGCATGCCCTCCTGCACTCTTCAATGAACCAGGGTTGATCCCCAGCTTGATGGTAATGGTAGGGTGGGGGATATGCCGGGCCATGAGGTTACAGATTGTGGTTGAGTACAATTCTGCTGCTGCTGATGGCCCACAGCACCTCATGGATGCCCATTTTTGCATTGCTAGATCTATTCGAAATCTATCTCATTTAGCATGGTGGTTGTGCCACACAATACAATGGAGGGTATCCTCAATGTGAAGACGGGACTTTGTCTCCACAAGAACTGTGTAGTGGTCACTCCTACCAATACTGTCATGAACAGATGCATCTGCGGCAGGCAGATTGGTGAGGATGAGATCAAGTTTGTTTTTCCCTCTTGTTGGTTCCCTCACCACCTGCAGCAGACCCAGTCTAGCAGTTATATCCTTTAGGACTCGGCCAGCTCGGTCAGTAGTGGTGCTACTGAACATTGGTGATGAACATTGAAGTCCCGCACCCACAGAATGTGGGAGCACCATTATCACACATCAAGGAGAATTAGGGATGGACAATAAGTGTAGCCAGTGCCATTTAAATTTTAGTGTGTATAGTTGACTCTCCTGGTAATTTTGAGAAGATTAGAGGTCAATCAGAGCCTTCACATCTCTTCCCTAACTCTCTGTAAGTTCCCTCCAGATTTTTATATTCTTGCATTTTTTTCCCTAGGTCATACACCTCCTTGTTATTTATTAAACATTTGCTTCATCTTGGTCACAAATATAGTGCAGTAGTTCTGAAGCTGAAATGTCAGAGTTGACTGCTTGGAAGCAATCACACAGTTCTTCAATAAGATGTCTACTGCAAATGGATCATTATCATACTTGACCCTGCATGGCCTTGGGTTACAATAGGAAAAACAACCATCAAAGTCATCAAAGTTAGTACAACTCTAAACAAGATATTTTGCCCTATTTCCTCCAATTTTTTCATACTAGGCTACATTTCCCTTGATGCCAGATGCCTTCCATGACCTTGTCCAAGTTGTTAAATTTCATTTGTAAGCCGAAACATTTCCGACATTACAATAGTGACTATATGTCTGAAGTATTTAATTTGTTATAAAGTGCTATGGGATGTCCTGAGGATGTAACAGGCATTATACAAATACAAAGGAAAAGAAATATGTTCGTATAATACTGCTTCTAGCTGCACTATCCAGACTTGTATCTAGTCCCCGTGGCCAGGCAGCACTGCAGGCTGCTACCTGAGTGATTTTTTACATTGATATCATTGACAAATGCCGCACAGGCAGCATATGTATCGGCTCATGGCACTGCCTGCCCCAGGGGATTTGATGCGTCCGTGTAACACTACTACATGAACAAATTTCTCCCCCAAGTCTTCCTTTGACAGTGAAGGTTGGCAAACTATTTGATTGTGGGGCATCATAACCAAGCCTGATCCTTGCAGTATCTGATGTCCACACAGCCACAATTGTGAATCAATGTCACCAGGTACAGGAATCCTGGTTGTTTTTCCTTGTCTTAGTTTGGGCAAAGCTGGAGCCAATTGTACTACCCTGAACAATGCTCTAGTGATGCTAGCTAACAACATAGACTATGACCAAGATTTTATTCTGGTGCTGGCAGGCTCGATGTCTGGAAAAAGTGACAAAGAGATCTACACGTCACCTCTTCTCTTGCAGCCCTGCCGAATTTAGTGCCAATCAGGCACTTAAGTGGACAACGGCGGGCCTTCCACAGGATCGAGGACCCCGTTGCTGGAGGTCCCCTGTTGGAGAGCTGCCAGTCAATCAGAGGCTGGCAGCTGCAGTGCCATCGCGGACGCCGTGGCTGCTGCTGGAGAAACACCTATCAGAGGCCGAGGAGCATTGCTGGACCCAAGCCACAGATAGGTCAGGGTGGGAAGGGGTCTCATGGGGTGGGGGTGGTGGGGGTGGGGGCAAGGGATGTTGGTAGCAAGGGCAGGGGGGTGGTTCTCAGCAGATCCCCCCCTTCCCTATGTCGCGTCCCTCATTCATGCACTGTGCCTTTTAGCGAGGGCCCCTCCTCCCCCGCTGGGAGCCAGGAAGCAACCCACACGGTTTTTTATACCATGCTTTCTGTGAGTTGACAGGACTGCCCACCGCTCAGCTAATTGCAGCTGCGGCGGGAGGAGGCCCTTAATTGGGGTTAATTGCCTAATTAAGGGCCTCAATTGGCAATGAGGGGGGAAGGCCATTCACAGGCATTCTCGCCCCGGACTAAATTTTGGCGGAAGTGGGATGGTGGCGGAAACCCCCCACCCCCACCACCATCCCACCTGGTTTTATGCTCTCTCCACCTCCAAACCCACTGTGGGGGAGAGCATAAAACTACCCCCAAGAGTCAAAGTTCATACTGTCACAGGATTCCATGGCTCAGTGTCACATTACATGATGCATTTAGCCTCAATAACAATTTGAATTTCCTCTTACACAGAAACAACAATCTTCATTTATAATCCTATTTAGATTAACATTAGTAGTTGCCATTCTGCTGGTTACCTGAGGTCATATATACACAACGCCAAGTAGGACAGATAAATTGTCTATTGCAATTGCCTAACATAGAAGTTTTTATGGGGAAACTAGATAAGTCCATGAGGAAGAAAGGGACAGAAGGATATGTTGACAGGGTTAGATGAAATATAGGACTGGATTTTACAGACCACCCAAAGTCGGGTTTTGAGACGGGGGGTACTGGAAAATGCCTCCAGGAGAGGGCTGCCATGTACCCCGACGCTGGGAGGGCCCAGCCCGATATTGCCGGCAGCGGCAAGGCCTCATGGCAGCCCCTCTGCCGCTCACTGATGGGACCCCATTTGTATATTCAAATAAATGTAAATGATTGCATTAATTATACATGCCCCTGCCTGAGTTCCTGCTCCAATCTTCGGCCCGGTGGCTGGCACTCCCACGTCTTCGGATCCTCATCCGGGCAAACGAGGTGGAACACTTGTGGGGAGGGGGAGGGATGTAAGTTTTGCAGTATAGGAGGGGGCAGAACGGGGTCAAAGCAACAGCATTGGTGTCGGGGATGGCGGGAAGGGTTTGAGGTTAAAGTTTATGCACTTTTGGGGGGGGAAAGTCAGGTGGACAAGGTAAGTGTTTTTGGGGGGAGAGGGAAAGTAATTAATTTAATTGTTATTGGGGGGTGGGAGAGAGGCAGAAGAAATTTCTTTATTTACTTTCATGTCCTTGCGTTTTAAATATTAAAATTTAATGGTAGGGCTCAAAGCCCTTTAAAAATGGTGTCAGTGCCTGTGCACAGGCAGCTGACGCCATTGCTGGGGATGGACAGCCCCACCCACCTCCCCAGCTATTTAAATGAGCAACCGCCCTTAGGATCGCGGGGCTCTGTGACATGCATCCTGCGCGGGCGGACCACCATTGTTTTCGTCTGCCTCCGATTTCGGTAGCAGGCTTATAAAATTCAGCCCATATAGTGGGAGGAGGCTTGAATGGCAGAGGGCCGAATGGCCTGTTTCCCTGCAGACAATTCGATATAATGCTACATAATCCTGCATCAGTTTACTGGCATAGTTATTGTATGCATGTAATATGCTTTGTAAAGCACTTTGAAATGTTTTCATACAATATATATGGCGGTATCACTTTAATTTTAAAATGTTCTCCTCGCCTGAGGGAGTTTACTCCTTGCCAATCTCTGCGAAATACATATTACCCCAAGCCTTTAAGATGGATAAGAATATAAGATGGATCTCTCCTCCAATTTCTTCTGCCTAACACCCCAGTAAAAAGTCCATTTGGAGCTTTAGGCAGAGGAAAGTTGTCCTCCTCATGTCGGAAATTGCAGATTTTCCCTCAACTCTGTCCATTACCTGAATAAATCTCAGAGTTAATCTGAAAAGTCTCTCTCCCTCATTTTTTATTCCTGTCTTATCCTTCGGCCTATTCCCAATTGATTTGTTATCCTCAGCAAAAATCCTTTTTTTTGACTGCTCCTCAAATTGGGTTTCAAGCACATTTGTACATATTGCCCTTCATTTTGTATTCTTGATAAACTGTTTCCGGTAGTATAATATTTCATTGCTGAAGCCACCTTACTTTCCTAATAGTGCATAGCTGAGCTCTTTGCTAACTGGAATGCCAGAAATACCATTCCTGCTTTCTCCCTTTTCCTTTCCATCAGCTTAATCCAAATATAACTGATTGGAGACTGTCTTTGCAGTCTATATTGTTTATATACTTGTTTACTCTAGTTTACTGAATACTTGTTGCTAAAACACTTTCACAACATGGTAGCCTGAGAAGTAAGCTTGTTATTTACGTACATTGCATTATTCTTGTCCTTTGTAGTTGCTTTGGCCTTAGGCACGTCTGATCGGCAACCATGCATTGTGTTACTATTTTAGAGACCATACCATACCATCTTCCATTCCTTCCTGTCAATTTTAACCACCAGTTCTTTTCCCATGTTTCCCTGTTTTACTGGTGCTGCTGAGCACTTTTTATGTGTTCTGAAGAATGTTTACATCCTTGTAACTAGTCTATGTTCCTAAGGAATCTGATTGACCAATTCTTAAAAACCTCAGACCATTGGGAATTCCATCCCAGTTTCATCGCTAGCTCAATAACTCAGCCTACTTAGAGGCTCTGATATAATTGCTTTTAACATTTTTAAAATTATGTCTGTTACTTGATAAACTCAATTATCTTCCCATAAGTGACAGTACAATCCTTTAAATCATTAATCTGAAGGGTTGTCCCCACCCCTTAGGAGGTATTTTCTCTGACCTTCAAGAAATTATGTTAATCTTCCAATTCATTCTACATAATTCACCACAATCCACAAATGCACCATAGATTTTTTGAACTGTATTTGTGTAAATTATTTCCATTAGGGTTCTCTCTGGCACCATACCATGTTCCAAGAGCCACAGAATTACAGGTAACCACCCCAAGACCACTTGGAAGTTAATGCATTTATCTGCAGACCATACCAGAGAGACACAATTCTCTCTAAACTAACTTCCTTACCAGAATAAGATTCTTGAGTATGACCTCCTTTATTAGGTAAATACAATTCAAAAAACCTTCCACTGAACAATGCGGTGTTGGAATGTGTTTTGCACTATGATGCCATTGGAAGAGAATACAAATGTGGTTCTGGCACGCTGCTAAGGCCAAGTAGCTTTCCAAAGAGTGGAGATAACATCATCCCCAATTCACTCCCATAGACTTATTGGCCATGTTATGATCAGGTGAGAAAGAGGTCTAGGGTTCCCTCTCAGCCTTCACCTGGTCTTACTGTAACAGAGTTTAATTTTGAACACACTGTGGTTTTAGCTCCCCCTTGGTGAATCCTTGTTCACCGCTTTCCAATTATAAGGCAAAGAAACCAGCACAACAGGTTTTCTCAGATTTATAAAAGACAAGTGAAATTTATTAAACTTAAACTCTAATTTGGTTAATGCCTATGGAGACGCGATGCACCCACGCTAGCATGCATAAGCGATACACACATGCAGATAGGGACAGAAAGAGCAGAAGTAAAATAAAGTGGAAAAGTTTGAGGCAATCTCTAAAGAGGGTTTTTTGTTACTGTGCTTCAAGCTCACTGTAGAGCCCTTGATTGTAGGTAGATCTTGCTTTTCGTTGGGGCCCAGTATTCTTCTTAAACCTTGTTCACTGTAGGAGACTTTTCTCTCTTAAGTTCATATGTCTTCAGTGGGTTTAGCAGTTCCGTGAGAAAGAGCAGACTGGAGAGGCTGTGGCGAGCCTGCCAGGAGAGGTCTTTTCAATCCAGGAGCAAACAGCTTTCTGCAGACTCTCAGTTCAAACTGTACAATTCAGAAAAAAACCTAGACTGTCAAGCAGGTTAGTCATGTGACTAACTAGTTTGACCAGGTCTGTTCTGTGCATTGTATTGGAGCAGGGGATAGCTACTTTGTTCCAACACTGTCTGTTATATACAAAAATGTCTTTCCAGCCAGGGGCCTGGCAACTCCACGTCACAGGCCTTCTCTTCTTCCCAGCAACAATTTGAAATTTAATGTCCATTTGGAGAAATCAATGTGCCTCATTCTTGGCAGGTGGGGGCATGCATGACAGGCCAGTTTGCATTGGCAAAGATCTGTGATCACATACCCTCTTGAGTGAAGGTGGTGCTTTCCCAAGGAATGAGATGTAACTTTTCTGATATTTACCACCTTACCTCATAGCATGTCTCTTCAATACCGAGGGTTATCGGAACCCCAAAATATTTAAATTCAGCTCCTATTTAAAAAGTACTGCTCCACAGAATCATAGAATCGTTACAGTGCAGAAGGAGGCCATTCGGCCCATTGTGTCTGCTCTGGCTCTCTGAAAGAGCAATTTCCTCAGTTCCATTCCCCTGCTTTCTCCCCATAACCTTGCACATTCTTCCTTTTCATATAACTATCTAATTCCCTTTTGAATGCATCAATTGAACCTGCCTCCACCACACTCTCAGGCAGCACATTCCAGACCTTAACCATTCACTGCGTGAAAAAGTTTTTTCCCTTCATACATTTTATATACTTTTTGCAGGAAAGTGTTTAATAGGGTATAAATAAGTTTAAAGGAAATTCTGATGTGAGGAGCAGAGGCAAACAGCATAAAATGATGCAAAATATGAAGTTCAAAAAAGAATGCCTGATACTGCCTTCCAGCAAAGCGCGCTAACTTTTTACCTCAATTCTTGGTAACCTTCACTGGCTCCCTATCCCCAGCACAATGACTTCAAAATTCTCATTCTATTCTTCAAATCCTCTCACACTTCACCCTTCCCTCTTTTTCCAAACTCCTTGGCCAGAATTTTACGCCACCCCAGCGGGTCGGATGGTGGCATGGGGGCGGCATAAAATTGAGGGGCAGGCTCCGGGAGGCATACCTGCCCCGATTCTGCCTCCAGACAAGTTTACGGCGGTCAGGCAGGGGGTGGGAAACGGCCTGCCCGAGGCCAATCAAGGCCACTTCACGGCCATTTAAGGGCCCTTGCCCGCCTCCACGGGTATTTTACCTGTGGCAAGCAGGTGTGCTGGAGACATGAAAGGTCACCCAGCGATAGCTGCTGGCCTTTCCGTGCCCCGGGGAGGGGGGGGGGCATGGCAGTCGGGCACAGGATGCCCTATTGAGGGCCGCCCCCGCCTCCCAACCCACCCCCGGGACCCAAGACACCCCCTCCCCCCAAAGGAGCACTCCAGCCTCATCAGGGAAGAACCGATCCCCTTGGTGAGGCATGTCCCTACTTACCTCCTCGATCCATGGCGTTGGCTGGGCTGCAGTCCCAGCAGTGGCCACCGCTCCCAGTGGCACTGCTGGGACTAAGAGCTGCCGGCCCACTGATTGGCCGGCAGCTGACTGAGGCGGGACCTTCTCCCTCAAGTGGATGGAAGTCCCGCCTCGGGACAATTAAAGCCTGGAGAGGCGTAAAATACGGGACGGACTCACAGGCTAGGCAGAAGCAGGTTCGCTACCGACTTTCACATCGGAGTCCGGTTCCCATCCATCCACTGTAAAATTCAAGCCCTTATGTCTGGCATTTCTCCTCTTCCAGTGCTAGTCTACTGTGTGTTTTCCCCACCTTTGCACTGTCATCTGTGGCAAACATTTGAACATCTTACCCACACTTTCTGGAACTCCCTCCCTAAACCCTCTGTTTTGCTAAATCTCTTCCCACCTTCAAAATCCTCTTTAAAACTTAATCTCTTCAAAAGAACCATTTGGCCTCCTCCCCTCCTCATTTCACTCCTACCCCTGCAAAGGTCTGACCCTCAATTGTCAAACACTGTGAGACATTTTGCTATGCTAAAGACACTATATAAATGCAACTTGTTATTGTCACCAAGAGCCTCAGAAGAACAACAGAGGTGTGAAAACCTTTTGTGTTCCATCGTTCCTGAAATGTCATCTCACATGCCCACGATGGACAAATTGTCCCAATGCAAACCCATATTGCATGATTCATAGGAACAGGGGTAGGGATTCAGCCCCTTGAACCTGTTCTGCCATTCGGTTAGATCATGGCCAATCTGTATCTTAACTCCATTTGTCCATCTTGGTTCCTTAATATCCTTGCTTAACAAAGATCTATCAATCTCACTCCAGAGAATTGTTACATCCAAATCTGAGTAATCTTAGTAACAAAATGTGGATGCTTCAAGAAAAGGGAAATGCACTAGCCTGTTGGATTAATTGCCTCGAACATGCAGTTTTCAAACAATTTTATAGACAGAAGCATTTAATGGGGGGAGAGAGGAATAATAATTCTTTTATTTTGACATTGCTGACATCTTACAATATTAAAAGTGAACATAAAGAGTCACACCATCCTTTGTGACAAAATCTTTTAAATGTAAGCTGGTGTCTATGTAATGGTTTTTGTGCTGAATCTGACAATCCACGAACAGGAAGGCTTTGCAGGATAAGAATGAAAGTATTGTTCATTCAGTTGGATTTGGAGGCATTCTGCATGCAACAATAACTCTTGATTAAAGGGTGAGTTTTAATGGAAACTAATTAGCCAACCTCTTTAGCCTGGGCATAATGATCAAATGAGCTATCACACAATACCTTATACAAAGATCAGCTCTCACTTGGTATGATATTTTATTCCTTAGCAATTACACTCCCACATTGCGCTGCATGTGTTTATTGCCTCCAGCACACATGTCAAATTAAAGAGTGGCTTATGCACCTGATATTTAATTATTGCCTAACTGCAGTAGACAATGGGGAAATGTCAAAGCTGGTAGCAAAATTTCAGTATCATTGTATATGGTTACAATAACAGAAAAGTACATATGCGCACATGTAATACATAGATACTTCTGTGGATAATATAGATGGCAATTTGCATCACGTCACTTTGCATTTGTTTTGTTTCTGAAATACATGTATAGTTTTACAGTAAAAAAGCTCTTCATAACAAGCAGAAAGGTAAATTGAGGCAGAGCGTATTATAGTTCCAATTAGTCAGGCGATATATCCTGTAGAGTTCAGAATCATATCCCATTCTCCCCTCTTCCATGCGTACACTTAAGCATTTGGCTGCAAGCATAGAGAGAAAGATAAGGAAGCAGATCGCCCCAAGTCACTGTTGTATACTTGTTAGTGACCATTATAGAAACACTTTTGGAAGAGGCCTGGGAGCAAGGTGAATGTCTCTGCTCTTTCCTGCTGACCTGCTAGGACAGCAATTGAGGTGCAAAACTTGCCTCGAGTCTTTGAGTGGTAAATTCAGCTCTAGGTGTCTGTGTGTGTCTGTATGTTACCCGCATCGCCTCCAGTCCAGAACCAAGGCCACCCCAACCTCTGTCATCGAGCTGCAGTATGCTGACGACGCTTGCGTATGCGCACACTCAGAGGCTGAGCTTCAAACCCTCATCGATGCGTTCACGGAGGCATATGAAAAAATGAGCCTTAAGCTTAACATCCGGAAGACAAAGGTCCTACACCAGCCTGCTCCCGCAGTGCAATGCTGCCAACTGACTATTAAGATCCACGGCGAACCACTGGACAATGTAGATCACTTCTCATACCTTGGGAGCCTCCTCTGAGCAAGGGCAGACATCGACGATGAAACTCAGCATCACCTCCAGTGTGCCAGCGCAGCCTTCAGTCGTCTGAGGAAAAGAGTGTTTGAGACAAAGACCTCAAACCTGGCACCAAGCTCATGTCTACAGGGCCGCAGTGTTACCTTCCCTCCTGTATGCGTCAGAAACATGGACACTGTACAGCAGACATCTCAAAGCCCTGGAGAGATATCACCTGCGGTGCCACCGCAGGATCCTGCAAATTCAGTGGCAGGACAGGCGATCCAATATCAATGTCCTCTCTCAGGTCAACACCCCCAGTATTAAGACACTGGTCATTGCTAGTCAGTTATGTTGGGTGGGCCATATCGTCTGCATGCCTGACACAAGACTCCCAAAACAAGCTTTCTACTCCAAGCTCTGCCATGGCAAGAGGCTACCAGGAGGGCAGAGGAAACGCTACAAGGATGTCCTTAAAGCCTCCCTGAAAAAATGTGACATCTCCACTGATTCATGGGAATCTCTTGCCTGAGACCGCCCAAAATGGAGAAGAAGTATCCGCCAAGGTGCCAGCCAGTTCAAACAACGTCGGCATGCCCAGGCAGCGACCACGCGCAAACAGCGGAAGGAGCATTCGGAAATTCGAGCATCCCATCCACTCGCCTCATTAAACACCACCTGCCCCACCTGTGGCAGAGTGTGCAGATCCAGAATTGGATTATTCAGTCAGCTAAGAACCCACAACCCTGGAGTGGAAGAAAGTCATCCTCGTTCCCTAGGGACTGCCTAAGAAGAAGAATTGTGTGGATATCAGGGGTTGGATTTTTAAAGGCGGTTGGGTTTGGATCGGAGACAGACAGGCATGCAATTTGGTGCTGCCATAATCCCGACTCCAAGTCATTTTGAATGAGGGTGTCTCCACCTCGGATTGACTACCTGCCGCTTCCCAACAGGCAGCCAGTTGAGACCCATTATTGGCAATTATGTGGCCTATCAATGCCCTGCTCCTGCACCGATTGGAATTTCCAATCAGCAACGCGGGCAGCCCACTGCTGGTGGGTTCAGGGTGGGAGATTGTGTGGGGGCGGAGGTGGTGGTGCAGGGAGGGGCAATGAACCAAACTATAATGGCTGCTGGGCCACAGCTACAGCCGTTGGCTGTCCTCAGGAGGGGTTGCCTCTTGGCGAGGCAGCTGTGGCAATTTAAAAAATACAGAAAAACTTACCTGGCCTTCTCTCCATCTTCAGATGGGAGCTTGCCCGCCATCCCTGATTGGACAGCCATCCCGCTCCCTGGCCTTTAATTGGCTGAGGATTTGTAAAACTCCCGTGGATGTACTTAAAACACGTCATGTTTGGTCAGGGCCTGGAAGCCATTCCCATTTCCAATTCTCGATCCCTGATGGAAAATCAAGCCTCAGAGGATGGAAGCTGGAGAAAATAGCCCAATGGCACTAAATATCCAAATCCACACTTGGATAAGATACTAGTGTAGCACATCCCAACATGCCTTTTCAGGAGAACAGATATAAGGAAAGAAAAAAACAAACTGGAGGAGGGATTAAGCAAAAATCAAAATCAGTACAAGGGTATATTGATTTTTTCTGTCGTGCTGAAAAAGTAAAAATTGTTCCAATGAATTATGTAATTATATATGAACTATCATTGCCTATCTCTATTTGAACCAAAAGTTTAAAGCAAAACTATGATTAAAAGTGAACATAATCCTATTCAGTTATTTGTAAACGTAAGCACGTTCTTAAAAACAATCTGCAAAGTCTTCTAAACCATGTTTTACAAATCTTGCTTGTGTTTTTAAGCTAAAAAATTATTCTAACTTGAGATGGCCATTGCTTCTCCAGTCTGCAATGCATTCTGTGTAGAATGTTCTTCATCTCTTGACCATCTCTGATTTATTTCACCCTTCATTGGCAGCTGTGCCTTTAGCAATCTAAGCCCTAAACTCTGGACTTCCTTCCCTAAACCTCTCCAACTCTCACTCCTTCTTTAAGACAGTCCTTAAAAGCCATTTCTTTGACTAAGGTTATGGTCACCTCTCATAATATCTCCTTACATGGCTCAGTGTCAAATATGTTTCTGATAAAACTCCTGTGAAATGCCTTGGGACGTTTTACTATGTTAAAGGTGCTCTATAGATGCAAGATATTGTTGTTGTTGAATGACAATACAGTTGCTCAGCCCATGTTTTTAGTCACACTTTAACTTTCTGTAGATAATTCGCACATCAAGAAATAGAAAGAGATCAGTTTTACTTATGACAAAGTCAATGACTTGCAGTTTTCACAGAGAAAAAAAAATCTCTGCTGTCCCCACCGTCAAAATCCATTATGTAATAAAAACGGAAAATTGTGGCCTTAATAATAATCAGATAGAATCGCAGAATGCAATCCTTAAAAATCCTGTAATTTCTCAAAATAAAAGTAGAATATTAATTATTGAATGTTGTAAGACAGTGGCCCTGCTTATGATCCAATACATTGTGTAAAGTTAGGCATTACAGTAAGCAGAGCAATGGCATCCCCCTTACTGCTGAAATAGGCAGCATTATCAGTTGGGTTTCTACACAACACAGTGACACATAGTTTAGCACACTTTAAGCAGATTATGTTCCTGTGTTAGTTATTAAAAGGGGCAGGTTAAATGTAATCTCTAGTGATGGAATTGTATGCGCTGCTTGTGCATTTATAAAACATTAGAAATTAACTATTGGTTTGCTCATCAGGGTGTGCTGCTTTGGTTCAATGTTCACATCAAAATAATTAGAGTTTTGATGGAGAAAAACACAAAAATACTTCAAGATTAACCTTATCCATATGTGACATAACCAGCTCAATCTTAGGATCTTTGTGATTTGATTGGCTGTAAATGAGTTCCTGCCCCTGGTTCTTAGCCAATCAAAAGACAATTTTTTCAAAATGTATGGTATCAAGAGATGGAAGAAACAAGAAAAGTAAATTATTCTATATTCATAAGCAGAAAATATAAATAATATGCACACTACAAAATATATTAGAATAAGTAATTAATTAAATACAGTACTATGAAAGATTGGAAAGTGAAAAAGACAGGGTTAAAAATAAAGCATTTAAAATTAATGTTTAACGGTTATTTTAGTAATTTAGACTGAATGTTACAGAATTATGTGACTATAAATGTGTGAATAGTTTTATTTCTGAAATATTGATGTCAGTCAGCATGCAGGTTATAGGGAAAGGATCCACCAGCAATCTTCAGGCTTAAGGTTTTATGAACATAAAAGTCAGAAGATGGAACACATTACTCTCATTATTGACCTGTCAGATACCAACACAAAATCAAACTGACCCCTTGCAGTATAGCACAAATTCCCCTCATTTTAGGGCTAGAAGTTGTGATTTCAAACCAGGGCAAAATTCAGTGAGTGAGGAGTAAAAAAATAATGGGAATTACAACATATACACACTTCAGGAGCAGCAAAGATACAAAAACCTCTATGGACGATTAACAGAAAAAATCTAGCTCAGCTGTCGTTAACTTATCCAAAATCCTGTCAGCAGCAGAGGCGAAAGGAGTTGATGTCACGTTTCAACAGACTGAAAATTTTTCGAGCGCAAACTGCTGATTGCTGATGAAGTTTCACCTTCTAATGCAGAGCTTAGAGTAAACACCAGAGATACCATGAGAGCTAATAATTATGAATAAACAATGAAATGCTTTTTGGTATGTTTGTTACATTGTCAGTACAAATTTACATGATGCACCTGTAATACCTCTGTGACCTGCATCAGCGAAGGAAAACAAAAAAAATCAATGCTAACACTGAGTTTCAGCTCTGTATTTAGTATCATGGATTCATCATTGCCCTGTAAGTTAATTAATGCTGCTTTTTATGTATAAAGTTGTTGATAGGCAACGTTTAAAACAAAAAGTAGTGAAGCTCCTAGCACAACCCTCCAAAACATTTGGCAGGAATCCCAGCCGAAGTATCATTGGAACCTCTAATGACTCCAACGTGTAAACAAGTGTTTTGTTTCGACTGATAATCATTAACATCGAATGTCAGTTTTATTCTCCCAGGTTTTGTTTGCTGCACTGCTAGTCTGGCGCGGGAAGCCATGTGGTGTCAAAGAAAATTGTGGAGTGTTGTGCAGAGTTGTCACTCTTAAGCTGAAGTGGCAGTAGGCAAATGAAAGGGTCATGAGGAAAATGATTCTAACAAAGAGCAAGCTGCAACAAGCATTCCCATAATCCTTTGATGGGCCCTCTTACTGTGTGCCTGAAGTCGCATGTCGACATAATGTGACAGGACTCCTGCTTATATTTTTTTTAACTGGAGAATGGTAATTTGACACTGGAACACTCCTTCGATGATTGCCCAGTGCTGTTAGCTTTTTTTAAAATTAAAAAGCTTGCAATTTGCTTTCTCTAATGCAACAGTCGCTCTGGGATTATGGGAGATTGGCATGGGGTAAAGAAACCCCTAAGAATGGCAGCTTTATAAATAGAGTTAAAATGTTTTCAGCAAAAAAAAGACTTGAGAAACACATGTTGATATATATTCATCAAGCAAGTGTTTATATCATAACTGGCAATACATGTGATGTTACACTTCAAGGAATGACTGCCAATCAGTGGGACAGACATTCCGAAATAATTCAAAGCTGGCTTCACACGATATATGATACTGTGGTTTGCCTGCCAACTATTTTTAAAGATTGCTTTTACAGGTGAATATGAACAGCCTTTTCTAAGCAACTGCATGCAAAGGCAACAGAAACTAGAACGTCGGTCAGTCTGTTAGTGTGTGTCACTCCAATGACTTTTGTAGAGAAAGATGTCCATTAAGCTCATAATGTGAGTGTGCCTTCGTGTTGATTTTTAACTATGAATTTCCCATGAATTAAGTATTGATTTAGAGTTGCATTTCATGTAAGCAACATCTTGCAAGTTTAACTCCTGAGGCTGTTACATAAATGAATCTAACAGCTTAGTATAATGAGATATATGGTAGTTATGATTTTTGAAGAAACAATATTTAAGTCTATCTAACCGCCTCCTTTCCTAGCCTGGTCATTAATATTCAAGCAACATGAGTTTCCACAGAAATGTGGAAAGCACTGCTCTTTGTCAAAAAATGTAGTTTATGTAGTATAAGCCGATATGTAGTTATTAAATAAATGCAGGATTTCATTTTGCTGCCAGTGAGTCAATAAGCTGAAAGAGCTGTAATTCCATCTTTATAAATCCTTAATATTTGTTATAAAAAGGCAAAAGCAAACACCATGACCCAAACAGATGCTGCCAGACCTGCTGAGTATTTCCAGCACTTTTTGTTTTTGTTTCAGATTTCCAGCATCTGCAGTATTTTGCTTTTATTATCGCATTTATATCCATGCCTTTAATATAGTAAAATGTCCCAAAGACCTTCACAGGAATTTTATCATACAACATTTAACACCAAGCTACATAAGGAGATATAGGAGGGATGACAAAATGCTTGGCCGAAGAGGTAGGTTTTAAGGAGTTTTAAGGAGGAAAAGAGAACAAAGTAGAGAGGTGGAGCGGTTTAGAGAGGGAATTCCAGAGCTTAGGGGCTAGGCAGTCTAAAGCATGGCTGCCAATGGTGGATGGATTAAAATAGGGGAGCATAGAGACATTAAATCATGATGGCAATGTGATAATGACAAAATAATGATTAGTGATGTTAGTTGAAGGGTAAATATTGGCCAGGACACTCGGGAGAACTCCCTTGCTCTTCTTTGCAATTATGTCATGGGATCTTTTACATCCACCTAAGAGGCCAGATGGGGACTCAATTTAATTACTTTTGCACCTGTCCTTTTGGTTTCTTTAATCAGTTTTCATTCAGTATAATTCATATGCTTTGAAGAGTACAAAGTAACAGGTTCCACTGTGTTAAAATGTTGCCATATTTCAGGCAAACATATCATAATGTGCAATGACCTAGTGTTAGCAGGAAGTCAGCTGGGATTTTCTTCCAATGATGTCTTCTGGCTGTTGTTCAGAAGGAATCAGATAGAGTAGGAGGCTCAATCTGAGGAGGAGCAAATGAAAAGTGTGTGAAGGGGTGATGGTGAGGGAGGTGGGCAATCTATAAATCCTTGAACAAACAATAAAAACAACTAACGTTGGAAATAAACTGCAGGTCAGTCAGCATTGATAGAGAGAAAGGATATGTCTTGTCTCTATTCATGCTGACTGATCTAATTGGCATTTCCCACATTTCCTCTTTTTCTTGAAGTTTAGGCAGATCACTTGTCTGAAGAGTATATTGTTTGGAGCTTAGAAAGAACTAGAGTGCAAACTTTAGAGTAATGTTGACCTCAGGATTGACAAAATAGAGAAACATGAGGGAACAAAAGAGCTTGGAGATTAGAGGTGAAGAAGGAGCATCTAATTGTCTTTGTTGTTATTTAGAGACAATAGCCTGAATTTTAATCACGCGCTGCGCTTTGCTGTGGCACGCTTTCAACTCGGCGACCTTCTGACACAGAAGTGCCACCAAGGAGCCCCTTGATATTACGAGCGGGGGCTCATTTAAACGGAGCGGGTGGAGTGGCCGCCCCAGATGATGTAAAGAGGGCGGCCGCCTCATCCCCCAGCAACAGCATCCAGCGCCACTGTGCAGGCACCAGCGCCATTTTTAAAGGGGCCGGTAAAATTCAGCCCAACGTTTTTTATAGGTTTGCAAATGGAGATGAGAAGGTACATTTTTACTATGTTGCACTCACAGATAAGCACAGAGATGTCTGGATAGATATATGACATATGCTGGAAATCTGAAACAAAAACAAAAAGTGCTGGTAATACTCAACAGGTCTGGCAGCATCTGTGGAGAGAGAAGCAAAGTTAACGTTTCAGGTCTGTGACCTTTCATCAGAACTGGCAAAGGTTAGAAAAGAATTAGGTTTTAAGCAAGTGAATGTGAGGGGGGTGAGGGAGAGAACAAAGGGGAAGGTGTTTGATAGGGCAGGACAGGTTAAATAACAAAGCTGTCCTGGGACAAAGGCAAAGTGTATGTTAATGCTTGTGGTGAAAGACAAAGTATTAGACCAGAGAGATTGTTAATAGTGGAATAATGAGCAGCTCTGATGACATGAAAAGCAGGCACATGGTTAAAAAATAAAATATTAAAAAAAGACCAGTCATGCTTTGAAGTTATTGAACTTAATGTTCAGTCTGCAAGGCTGTAGAGTGCCTAATCAAAAGATCAGGTGCTGCTCCTCAAGCTTGTGTTGATGTTCACTATAACACTGGAGCAGACCAAAGACAGAAATGTTGGTATGAGAGCAGGGGGGAGTGTTGAAATGGCAAGCAACCAGAAGCTCAGGGTCATGTTTTCGGAATCAGTGGAGGTGTTCCGCAAAGTGGTTACCCAATCTGCGTTTGGTCTCCCCAATGTAGAGGAGACCGCATTGTGAGCAGTGAATGTGGTATACTAAATTGAAAGAAGCGCAAGTAAATTGCTGCTTCTCCTGAAAGGAGTATTTGGGGCCTTGGATAGTGAGGAGAGAGGAGGTAAAAGGGCATTATTACACCTTCTGCAATTGCATGGGAATGTACCGTGGGAAGGGGACAATGTGTGGAGGGTAATGGAGGAGTGGACCAGGATGTCACAGAGGGAATGACCTTGGTGACACGGAAGAGGAGGGGAAGATGCATTTGGTGGTGGCTTCACGCTGGAGATGGCGGAAATGGCAGAGGATGATCCTCTGGATGTGGAGGCTGGTGGGGTGGAAAGTGAGGACAACCCTGTCGCGGTTCTGGGAGGGAGGGGAAGGCGTGAGGGCAGAAGTGCGGGAAATGGGCCGGACACGGTTGAGGGCCCTGTCAACCACAGTGGGGGCGAATCCTCGGTTGAGGAAAAAGGAAGACATATCAGAGGCGCTGTTGTGGAAGGTTGCATCATCAGAGCAGATGCGTCAGAGATGGAGAAACTGGGAGAGTGGAATGGAGTCCTTACAGGAGGCAGGGTGTGAAGAACTGTAGTCAAGGCAGTTGTGGGAGTCGGTGGGCTTATAATGAATATTAGGAGACAGCCTATCCCCAGAGATGGAGACAGAAAAGTCGAGGAAGGGAAGGGAAGTGTCAGAGATGGATCATGTAAAGGTGAGAGAAGGGTGGAAATTGGAGGCAAAGTTGATAAAGTTTTCCAGTTCGGGGCAGGTGCAGGAAACGGCACCAATACAGTCATCAATCTACCGGAAAAAGAGTTGGGGGAGGGGGCCTGAGTAGGACTGGAACAAGGAATGTTTGCAATATCCCACAAAAAGACAGGCATAACTAGGACCCATGCGGGTACCCATAGCAACAGCTTTTACTTGAAGGAAGTGAGTGGATTTGAAGGAGAAGTTGTTCAATGTGAGAACAAGTTCAACCAGGCGGAGGAGGGTGATGGTGGATGGGGACTAGTTGGGCCTCTGTTCAAGGTAGAAGTGGAGAGCCCTCAAACTGTCCCGGTGGGGGATGGAAGTGTAGAGAGATTGGACGTTCATAGTGGAGAGGAGACGGTTGGGGCCAGGAAACTGGTAATTGTCAAAATGACATAGGGTGTCAGAAGAGTCACGGATGTAGGTGGGAAGCGACTGGACCAGCGGAGAAAAGACAGAATCAAGATAAGAAAAAATAAGTTCAGTGGGGCAGGAACAGGCTGAAACAATGGGTCTGCCAGGACAGTCCTGTTTGTGGATTTTAGGAAGGAGGCAGAAGTGAGCTGTCCAGGGTTGCGGGACTATGAGGTTGGAAGCTGTAGAGGGAAGATCTCCAGAAGAGATGAGGTCAGTGACAGTCCTGGAGACAGTGGCTTGATGTTTGGTGATGGGGTCATGGTCCGGGGGAGGAGGGAAGAAGTGTCTGAGAGTTGGCACTCAGCCTATGCAAGGTAAGGTCGATACGCCAGACAACATCAGCAGCACCTTTGTCAGCACATTTGAACATAATGTTGGGATTAGACCTGAGAGAACAGAATACAGCAAGTTCAGAGGGAGATAGGTTAGAGTGAGTGAATTGAGACGGCCAATGTCTCGCCGACAGTTCTCAATTAAAAGATCAAGAGTGGGTAAGAGGCCAGAGGGAGGGGTCCAGGTGGAGGGAGAATGTTAGAGGTGGGTGAATGGGTCTGCTGGTCGTGTGTGATATAATGCTAGTTGATGTTGTAAATTTGTATAATATTGTTTTCTTTCTGGTAAATATTCACTTTCAAACTTACTCATTAAAAAATGAACTTTTGTTCACTGCTACAAGGGGCTCTTGGCGAATGCCAAGAAAGGCACAGAGGTTGGCTTTGAGTTTATTACAAAGGTACAAAGTATTCACAACACAGAAACAGACCATTCCTCCCAATGAGTGTTTAGGCTCCACACAAACCTCTTCCCATTCTTCTTCATCTAACCCCATCAACTTATCAAAATCAATATACTGCAGATGCTGGAAAATTTAAATCTCTCTCCATAGATGCTGTCTGACCTGCTGAATATTTCCAGCATTTTCTGTTATTTCCCATCAACATATCCTTCTATTCCTTTCTCCTTCATATGTTTATCTAGATTCCCCTTAAATGCATCTATACTATTCACCTCAACTACTTCTTCTGGTTAATGAGTTCCACTTTCTAACCACCCTCTAGGTAATGCTTCTCCTGAATTCCCTATTGGTTTTATTAGTGACTATCTTATATTTATGGCCCCTAGTTCTGAGCTTGCCTGCAAGTGGAAATATCCTCTGTGCATCCACCATATCAAACTCCTTCATAATCTTAAAGACCTCTATCAGGTCACCCAACAGGCTTCTCTTTTCTCGAGAAAAGAGACCCAGTCTTTTCAATCTTTCACAATCATTCTGGTATCATTCTAGTAAATCTTTTTTGAACTTTCTCCAGTCCCTCTGTATCTTTTTTACCATATGGATGCTGTGTGATCTAACCATGGTTTGACACAAATTAAAAGGAGATTCTCTGCTTTTTAATTCTATCGTCATAGAAATGAATCCTAGTGCTTTGTTTTTTTTATGGCTTTATTAACCCACATCACTCCTTTTAGTGATTTGCATCTATACCCCAGATCATTCTGTTCCTCTACCCCATTTAGACACTTATTCTCCAAGGAGTATATGGTCTCCTTATTCTTCATATCAAAATCTGCTACCTCACACTTACCTATATTGAAATTCATTTGCCAAATACACATCCATTCTGTAAGTTTAATTATTAATTAAAATCTTCTTGTATTTTATCACAGTCTCCCTCTGTAATAACAACTCCCCTATTTGTTGTCATCTGCAAATTTTGAATTTGTACTTCTGAATCTGGAGTTCAAATTGTTTATGTAAATAGTGAACAACAGTGGTCTCAGCATTATTCCTTGTGAAACACCACTCCCACTATTTGCCACTATGAGTAACTACCTTTAACCCCCACTCTCTGTTCTATGTTTTGTAGTCAGCTTGCGATCCATTCTGCCACTTGGCACCTGACTCCACATGTTCGGACTTAGTTATGCATCTACTATGTAGTACCTTTTGAAGGCTTTTTGAAAATTCAAATACTTTACGTTTACTGCATTACCCTTATCTACCCTTTAGTCAAGCATAACCTTCCGTTTTTAAATCCCTGCTGACTACTCTATTATATTTTTAATTTCCAGATGTTGGTCTATTACATCTTTGAGTAAGGATTCTATTAGCTTTCCTATCACCAATGTTAAGCTAATTGGTCTAAAGCTCCCTGGACTTGTTCTAACTCCCTTTTTATATTTAGGAATTTTATTAGCCTGTCCTCAAGCACTATTCCCTTTTCTAATGAATTTGTATACATATGTAACAGTGCCTCCACTCACTCTTCCCTAACTTCTTTTAACATGCATGGATGCATGCATGCAGTTTAACCTCGCTAAGTTTGATTAGTTTGTCAATCATCACACCAACTTTTCTATCTTAAATGTTTTTGATCTCCTCTTCTAATGTCATGTTCACCATGTTAGTCTTCCTGATAAATGCTGAGGCAAAAGTAATTATTTAACATTTTTGCCATTTTGCTCTTATTAACTGTAAATTTATCATGTCTATCCCTTAGTTGCCCTATCCATATCTGATTTTTCTTTTGTACTTGTAGAACGTATTTATTTATTTAGAGATACAGCACTGAAACAGGCCCTTCGGCCCACCGAGTCTGTGCTGCCCAACAACCACCCATTTATACAAAAACTACAGTAATCCAATATTCCCTACCATCTACCTACACTAGGGGCAATTTACAACAGCCAATTTACTTATCACCTGCAAGTCTTTGGCTGTGGGAGGAAACTGGAGCATCTGGTGAAAACCCACACAAACACAGGGAGAACTTGCAAACTCCACACAGGCAGTACCCAGAATCGAACCCGGGTCCCTGGAGCTGTGAGGCTGCAGTGCTAACCACTGCACCACCGTGCTGCCCTATATATTTTACTACTTCTTATATTCCTGATAATGTAATTTTGTAGTTTCTCCTACCCTTCCTACTTTTTTTTACTTCTTTCATAATATTTTTGTATTCCCATGTCATCCTCTCCTTTGTTGTCTCTGTACATAGTACTTTTTTTTTATTTCCAAAATATACTTTATTCATAAAAATTTGTAAAAATTACATTCCCGAACAGTTTAAAACAGCATCAAGTCAAAAAATACAAACAGTGCAAAGGTGATCAGTGTCCTTCTATACAATCATGAGTTACCTCACAACCCTTCCATTTCATTGTCATGCCATATACATTTTTACATTTACAGCACACAAAATTTTCCCGATACAGTTCGAGGGGTTTCCCATGGATCCAGCCCCTCAGTTCAGCTTGGTGGGGGGACCTTACACTGTGGTCTTTCCCCATTGAGACTTTGCTGCAGCTGCCCCAAGCACGTAGTCCTGGACCTTGGAATGTGCCTGTCTGCAACATTCGGTCGTGGACAACACTTTGCGCTGGAAGACCAGCAAGTTTCGGGCAGACCAAAGGGCGTCTTTCACCGAATTGATAGTCCTCCAGCAGCAGTTGATGTTTGTCTCTGTGTGCGTCCCTGGGAACAGCCCGTAGAGCACAGACTCCTGTGTTACAGAGCTGCTTGGGATGAACCTCGACAAAAACCACTGCATCTCTTTATGTACATAGTACATGCCTATTCAAGGGATTGAAGTAAGAAAAAACTTGCAACTATACAGCACTTTTTCTGACCATAGGATGTCCCAAAGCACTTTACATAGAATCAAGTCTTCATTGAAACATAGGCTGGAATTTTACAACCCCTCTCCCCACCCACAGGGGGCTCTGTTCCCATCGCCTACCCGCCCTCACTGCTCTTTTAATGGCAGCAGGGGACATGGCAAATGGCCTGCCCACCCCAGGCCAATTGAGGCCCTTAGGTCACCAATTAATTGCCACTTAAGGGACTCCTCCCTTTGCTGTTGGCATCTTATCAGCGGTGGACTGGCATTTCAGCACCTGAGGAGACTGGCCAGTACTGCCCGGTGGCCTTCTGGCAGACTGGGTGGGGGGGCGGTGAGCCTCCTGATCAGGCACCCTGTGCCCCACAGAGGGACCTGCCCCCAGCAGCATGGGCCACCCCCGCTAAAGCTACTCCCCTTGCCCTATTCTCTGACCCCCATCCCCCTCACCGGGGCCCAGCCAATTGTCCCTGGTGAGGCACAAGCCCCAATTACCTTCCTGAAGGGCAACGTCCATCTTTCCTCTTCTTGCTGGATGCAGTCCCAGCAGTAGCCACTGCTCCCAATGGCGCTGCTGGGACTGAAGAGTTGCCAGCTCTCTAATTGGCCAGCAGCTCTTGGAGGTGGGACTTCCTGACCCAGAGGGACAGAAGTCCTGACCGAGGCCAATTAAGGCCTAGGCCATGTAAAATTGCAGTGTGGCATCCAGGCCTGGTGGAGGCAGGCTCTCCCCTGACTTTTTAGCCAGTGGGTGGGGCCACCACCTCAAAGTAAAATTCCAGTAATAGGTATTGTTGTACAAAGTGATTCAAGACAACGCTTGCCAGCGCTGACGTCATCAGGCTGCGCCGCGGTGCGCACATGCGCAGACGGTCTCCTGCTCTCTGCGCATGCGCTGCGGTCCGGATTGCCAGAACCAGTTTGCGCATGCGCAGATGACGTCATCGCGTAACGTCGTCTTCCTCGGGCAACGCGCCAGGTTGGCCTCTGCGCATGCGCTTCATGCAATCTTCCGATATTCACGCATGCGTCAATCTTCCGATATTCACGCATGCGTCAAAGCTTCGGCGCGAGTTTTTGAAAGTGGAAGGAGGAGAGGTTTCGTCGGGCATTTTCTCGCATTTTATCTCAATTATTTAGTTGTTTTGGAGATTTGCTTCATTTTTATTAGACAGAGGAGATTGTTCCAAGGGCGGCACAGTGGTGCAGTGGTTAGCACTGCAGCCTCACAGCTCCAGGGACCCGGGTTCGATTCTGGGTACTGCCTGTGTGGAGTTTGCAAGTTCTCCCTGTGTCTGCGTGGGTTTTCTCCGGGTGCTCCGGTTTCCTCCCACAAGCCAAAAGACTTGCAGGTTGATAGGTAAATTGGCCATTATAAATTGTCACTAGTATAGGTAGGTGGTAGGGAAATATAGGGACAGGTGGGGATGTTTGGTAGGAATATGGGATTAGTGTAGGATTAGTATAAATGGGTGGTTGATGTTCGGCACAGACTCGGTGGGCCGAAGGGCCTGTTTCAGTGCTGTATCTCTAATCTAATCTAAAGTTGCTCTGCCGTTGTAAGTTGCTCTGAAAACATTTCCATTGTCTGGGGCACCGCATGATCTCCAGTCCCTGTTGTAAGCTGCTCTGAAAACATTTCCATTGTCTGGGGGACTGCATGTGCTCCAGTCCCTGTTGTAAGTTGCTGTGTGCAGGCAGTACATGTGTTGCAGTCCAGTGAACAACCTTCCATTTAAACGGTCACTTCTGCAGAGTGGAACGGCATCATTCATGAGGAAACTGGCTGCGGCGACAGATTCTCCACTGGCAGCAAGGACTGGCTGATGAGATGGAGCCAATTAATTTGCCCAACAATTGCCCAGAAGCACCTTTGGATGGAGGTGGCCACACGCTGGACATCAGTCTCGTGCCACAATCCCTGGATCCTGAGCGTTTCACCCCCTGGCCTAATGATCTGATGGACCATACATACGCCTGCCTGTTCAAAGCTCCACTTCCCCCACCTGCGGTACCCTCTCTTTGCTGTTCCTGCACCCATCCAAGCAGTGCACATGGACACACAGCCACCTGTTCCTGCACCCATCCGAGCAGTGCACATGGACACACAGCCACCTGTTCCTGCACCCATCCGAGCAGTGCACATGGACACACAGCCACCTGTTCCTGCACCCATCCGAGCAGTGCACATGGACACACAGCCACCTGTTCCTGCACCCATCCGAGCAGTGCACATGGACACACAGCCACCTGTTCCTGCACCCATCCGAGCAGTGCACATGGACACACAGCCACCTGTTCCTGCACCCATCCGAGCAGTGCACATGGACACACAGCCACCTGTTCCTGCACCCATCCGAGCAGTGCACATGGACACACAGTCACCTGTTCCTGCACCCATCCAAGCAGTGCACATGGACACACAGCCACCTGTTCCTGCACCCATCCGAGCAGTGCACATGGACACACAGCCACCTGTTCCTGCACCCATCCAAGCAGTGCACATGGACACACAGCCACCTGTTCCTGCACCCATCCGAGCAGTGCACATGGACACACAGCCACCTGTTCCTGCACCCATCCGAGCAGTGCACATGGACACACAGCCACCTGTTCCTGCACCCATCCGAGCAGTGCACATGGACACACAGCCACCTGTTCCTGCACCCATCCGAGCAGTGCACATGGACACACAGCCACCTGTTCCTGCACCCATTCCAGCAGTGCACATGGACACACAGCCACCTGTTCCTGCACCCATCCGAGCAGTGCACATGGACACACAGCCACCTGTTCCTGCACCCATCCTAGCAGTGCACATGGGCACACAGCCACCTGTTCCTGCACCCATCCAAGCAGTGCACATGGACACACATCCACCTGTTCCTGCACCCATCCAAGCAGTGCACATGGGCACACAGCCACCTGTTCCTGCACCCATCCAAGCAGTGCACATGGACACACAGCCACCTGTTCCTGCACCCATCCAAGCAGTGCACATGGACTCATAGCCACCTGTTTCCCCATCTGCCTTTGAAACAACCATGCAGAGCCTTGTGATACTCCTCAATTGCCAGCTGCTGCCTGTCAAGCAGAGAGGGTGCCCAAAGGGGTCAAGCGCTTGGAGAACATTCAGCAAGAAGAGACTGAGCACTAAAAGAAACAAGCATGCCGTGTCCAGTGGTAGCACAAATGTGAATGCTCTTGCTGCGTACACAACTGGTGAGGTGGGAATGCAGCCACACCATTCTCCATCCTCAATGTTGCTTTAAGGCAAAGGCAGGTAAGAGTGAAAGAAATGGAAGGTGATGCTGATAGTAGTAGGCAGGATTAAATGGGAATGGATGGGAAGACGCACGAGTAGCATAACCACTAGCAGGGAACAGCTGGGCTAAATGGCCTGCTTTATGTTCATAGTCCAAAAGAAATGTGCTTCTTTTTCCAGCACCCTCACATCATTCATGTTTTCCCTGAGAGCAGCATTGAACCATCACGAGATAGGGGCAGTTACATCATCCTGACTCCTACAGCTGAGGTGGGTACTAAGTGATTCATTGGCGCTGTTATCAGTACATGCCTATACTGCAGAGCATAAAGCATTCTCAACAGTAATTTCATTGGAGGGAGGGAAGCTCTGACACTCCTGTTCTTTCCTTATTTCCTTTCATGTAAAACGTGCCCTTGAGAAAACAATCCTTGACACTTAAGGACGGCATTCAAGCAAAGGAGGCAGTGCAGGAGAGGACGCAAGAATGTGCTGATTCCTGCATCTAAGGTGGGTAATAAGTGCTTCATTGGCGACGCTATCAATTGGTGCCTTCACTGCAGAACTTAAAAAGGTGTGCGCAACAGTAATTTCAGTGGATGGAGGGAGGCAAGCTCTGACTCTGATTTGCTTTATTTCTTTTCATGTAAAACATGCCGTCGAGAAAACAATCCTTGAGACTTAAGGTCAGCATTCAAGCAACGAAGGCAACTGGATCATGCTGCGGAGCTCATCACGATGTGGAAAGGAACATTGCATTTATGGATGAATTGGGAATGCACATTGGGATGCGCTTGGGGAACATTCACCAAGAATAGACTGAGCTCAGACTCTTGTGACTTTGCCTTCTTCACATGGACAATACAGTAGTGGAATAGAGAGCCAAGCGTTCATTCACCACAAGGCTCTCCAGGAACAATCTCTTCAGCTGTGCATAGCAGAGACTCGGCCAGTCTGTCTCACGGGAATGCTGGACACAACACTCATGTATCCATGCACAGCAGTGCCTCGGATGCTTAATGAACTTAATAAAACTTTTCAATAATTAAACCCAGAATTGTTGAGGTTTTGTTTTGCATGCTATTTCCCCGACTTTGCAACTGCACTTCAGATATTCAACTATGGTGGAGGGGTGGAGGTAGTGGGGTAGAGGGGGGGTGGGTGAAGAGGGGGATAGAGGGGTGGGTGACGAGGGGGAGGGAGGGGTGGGTGAAGAGGGGGAGGTGAAGATGGAGAGGGGGGAGGGGTGGGGAGAGGGAGCATGCAAAATGCAGGGACCAGACAGTTGCAATGCCTGAAGTACTGTGGAGAAGTAGGGGAGAAAGCAACTGGATTGGGCATCCGCAGCTGGAGGGAACGGCTGAATGAAGAGGGCCGGAAGCGAGAGGCCGTAGAGAGCCGCGGGGAGCAAGCGTGCGAAGACCTTCGTGTCGCCGGGTCCAGGGACTGGCCGGTAAGTCTTTTGCTGTTGTGTTTATGGCGCATGCACAGAAAAAGGCACTCCTCTTCCGCTCCGCTGCTCCCCCCCCCCACTCTCCCCCACCCCCGCCCTCCCCCAAACTCTCTCCCCTCCCCCCTTCCCCTTCCTCCCTCTCCCTCCCCTCCTCCCTCTCCCCCTCCACCCTCTCTCCCCCCTCCTCCCCCAGTTCTCCCCCCTTTCCCCCAGCTCACCCCAGCTCTCCCCCTCCCTCTTTTCGAACCCCTCCCTCTTTCCCCCCCTCCTTCTTTACCCCTCCCTCCCTCTTTCCTCCCTCCCTCCTTCCCCCCTCCCTCCCTCTTCTCCCCTCCCTCTTCCCCCCCTCCTCCGTCTTTCCCCCCTCCCTCCCTCCCTTTGTCCCCCCTTTCCCTCCCTCCCTCTTCCCCCCTCCCTCCCTCCCTCTTTCCCCCCTCCCCCCTCTTTCTCCCCCCTCCCTCTTTCTCCCCTCTCTCTTTCCCCCCCTCCTGCCCTCCTTCCCCCCCCTCCCGCTTTCCCCCCCCTCTATTTCCCCCGCCGCCGCCGCCGCCGTCACCGTCACCACCACCGCTGCTCTCCCTGCTCTGGTCTCCCCGCCCCCCGCGCTGCTCTCCCCGGCCCGCTCCACTGTCTCACTCCGGCCACTGTATGCTGCCACGTGTTTGTTAGGTTTCCTCTGTGTGATTCTTTGAGCAGCGCCATCTTTAGTCCTGGCAGCTGCTACAGTCGCAAGCTGTGACGTTTTAGTGGCACATGCTGTATTTGCGCATGTGCCAAAACAGCGCCGCCTACCGATCGCGTTGTCAACAAATGCAGTCATTGTTGTAATGTAGGAAACGCAGCACCCAATTTTCCAGAGTAAGATCCCACTAACATCAATATGATAACAAGCAGATAATGAGTTTTCGTCGTGTTTGTTGAGGGATAAATATTAGCCAGGACACCAGAGAGGACTCCCCTTCTCCTGTTTGAAATAGTGCCATGGAATTTTTTACGTCCATCTGAGGGGGCAGATGGGGCCTCAATTTAACATCTCATTTGAATGATGGCACCTCCCACAGTGCAGGATTCCCTTAGTACTGCACTGGAGCGTCAGCCTAGATTTTGTGTTCAAGTTGTTGTAGTGTACTTGAAACCACAATCTCCTGATTGAGAGGCATGAGTGCTACTAACAAAGCTAGATCTGACATTTAAGCTTGGAAAGGTTGTAGGAGGGTAGGAAAGCAGAGGAATAGTGATTCAGTAACAAATCAAATGAGCAGCCATTATGCAGTCCATGAAAAATTGTTATTGTTTTTACACCAACTTCATAAATTCTGAAAATTTCTACATCAAAAACACACAAGACGAACTGCAATTAGGATTGTTTGTAAGTCAACCTGTACAGTTTCGACTTCCTGCTAGAACTACTTTCTCATCCATGAACTCCCAATAGAATGAGAGTTGGTAATGTTTGTATGTAAGTATATAAAAGAGCAATAAATTAATGAAAACTATTTCTCTATAAATTGCACATGACCTGAAAAATGTCATATTTGCACATCAAGCTCTTGGGCTGGATTTTACCAGCCCTTTCGAGACAGGCTGGGAAGTGGGAAGGCTGACAAATGGTGCAGGAAGATGTCAGGTGGTGTGACCATCGTCTTCCCGCCACCATGCCACCTTTCTAGCAGCCCAACCGCCAGGAGCCCAGTTAAGCCACTTAAGTGGCCAATTAAAGGCCTGTTCCCATCTCCGCTTGCATTTTACCAGTGCTTGGGGGGCCCTCCATTGCATGGGCAGGCCACCAGGTAAACACTGGCCACCTTCCGGTGGGCTTCGGGGGTGGGGGGGAGCCTCATTTTCAACACTGCTTAATTGGCTGCCACCAGCAAGATGTGGCCCCTGGTGGGGAGACCCCTGCTGCCTATGTAAAATTCTGGCCCTTAGTTTTGCATCACCCAGGACAGCGAAAGGGCTAATACAATTAGCCTCAGCATCCCTGGGCTGGAGAGGAAGAGAAACAGCCATCGACCTTGTTGGAAACTGCTCTGTTATGATGCCCCGCCCTCCCTCCATCCATATCGAATACCCTGCTGAAATATCCAGTCTAGACTCACACAAGACGAAGGGTCACTTGGATAAGTGTTAGCCCATGTCCAGTCATGTGATACTATAACACAAACAGAAAATGCTGGAAATACTCAGCAGATCAGGCAGCATCTGGAGAGAACTTTTCAGGTCTGTAACCTGTCATCAGAACGGGGAAAAGTTTGAAGTGTAACAGGTTTTTAGCATGTGAAATGAGGAGGGTGGGAAAAAGAACAAAAAGGAAGGTCTGATAGGGTGGAGGGCAGGAGAGATTAAACACAAAAATGGGAACAGAAAGCAATGAAGGTAAACAAGATAGAAGAGACAAATGGAAATCCCATCATAGAGACGTGCAAACTTCTTCAAGATGGGCATTCCTGGAAGAGAAGTAGCAGTGAGTTAAACACTAATACAAAAGAAAAATACTGTAGATGTTGGAAACAGGAAATAAAAACAGAAAATGCTGGCAATACAGAGCAGGTCTGGCAGTATCTGTGGAGAGAGAAACAGAGTTAATGGGTGGATTTTGTCGTCCCGCCGCCAGGAGTGGCAGCAGGCGCAGAACATGGTGGCCGTCCCGCATGTGACCCACGCAGTCTCACCGCTGCGATGCCACTTACCATAATGTCAGCAGCTGCCCCCCACCCCCCACAATCATGTGGCTGGGACGGCATTGGCTATGGCATGAACAGCGTCACCTGTTTCAGGAGCAGGTGTTAGCACCATCTTTAAAAGGCTGCCAGCCCTGCAAACAGTGTATCCAGATGCAGAGTTGCCCTCTTCCCTCCATCCATAAAATAATAATGAGTTGCCCCCTTCCCTCCTTATCTATACACACAATGCAGAGTTGATCCCTTCCCAGCCTTGGTGGTACCAACTTCTCATGGACAGGAAAGCGAAAATGTGTGAGTGCCGCATGTTGAAGTCAAGATTGGGAATTGATGCTAAGATGGCAGCGAATTACATTCAAGTGGATTTAAAGAGGTATTTACCATATTTAAAGCAGAGTAGCGGAATTGCCGCCATGGAGCTTCGCCTACCCCAGGATGATCGGAACCGGCAACCCTGGTTTAGATTTCCGTGGTGACTGCTGCCGCTCCGATTCTACAGCACCACCACACACCCCGCCACCGCACCCCCCCCCCTCCCCCCCCCGCCCGCCGCACAACGAAACCTGATGTCGGAAGGAGAACAAGATCTGGCCCAACATGTCAGGTCTGTAACCTTTCATCAGAACTGGGATAAGTTAGAAATGTGATACTGTACATCAGCAGGAGTCAGTGCCTTCAGAAAGTGAGGGGAGACTGATTGATATTTCAAGGAATTTTTTGCCTCTTTCGCCCAAATTAACAAAAATACTTCCGAATGGCCTTCTAATGTTACTTAGTGTTGCTTCATCCAAAGGATCTACAGAATTCACAATAAGAAACAAATGAGTACTGATGGCAGCTTTATGATATCAGTACTATCAGTGCTAAATGAATACTTTGCATCAGTATTCGCCAAGGAGAAGGACTTGGTGGATGATGAGCCTAGGGAAGGGAGTGCGGATAGTCTCAGTCATCTCATTATCAAAAAGGAGGAGGTGTTGGGTGTCTTGCAAAGCATTAAGGTAGATAAGTCCCAGGGCCTGATGGGATCTACCCCAGAATACTGAGGGAGGCAAGGGAAGAAATTGCTGGGGCCTTGACAGAAATCTTTGCATCCTCATTGGCTACAGGTGAGGTCCCAGAGGACTGGAGAATAGCCAATGTTGTTCCTTTGTTTAAGAAGGATGGCAAGGATAATCCAGGAAATTATAGGCCGGTGAGCCTTACGTCAGTGGTAGGAAAACTATTAGAGAGGATTCTTCGGGACAGGTTTTACTCCCATTTGGAAACAAACAAACGTATTAGCGAGAGACAGCATGGTTTTGTGAAGCGGAGGTCGTGTCTTACTAATTTGATTGAGTTTTTTGAGGAAGTGACGAAGATGATTGATGAGGGAAGGGTGGTGGATGTTGTCTATATGGACTTTAGTAAAGCCTTTGACAAGATCCCGCATGGCAGACTGGTGCAAAAGGTGAAGTCACACGGGATCAGAGGTGAGCTGGCAAGATGGATACAGAACTGGCTCGGTCACAGAAGACAGAGGGTAACAGTGGATGGGTGTTTTTCTGAATGGAGGGATGTGACTAGTGGTGTTCCGCGTGGATCAGTGCTGGGACCTTTGCTGTTTGTAGTATATATAAATGATTTGGAGGAAAATGTAGCTGGTCTGATTAGTAAGTTTGCCGACGACACAAAGGTTGGTGGAGTTGCGGATAATGATGAGGATTGTCAAAGGATACAGCAGGATATAGATCGGTTGGAGACTTGGGCGGAGAAATGGTAGATGGAGTTTAATCCGGACAAATGTGAGGTAATGCATTTTGGAAGGTATAATGCAGGTGGGAGGTATACAGTAAATGGCAGAACCCTTAGGAGTATTGACAGGCAGAGAGATCTGGGTGTACAGGTCCACAGGTCACTGAAAGTGGCAACGCAGGTGGATAAGGTAGTCAAGAAGGCATTCAGCATGCTTGCCTTCATCGGTCGGGGCATAGAGTATAAAAATTGGCAAGTCATGTTGCAGCTGTACAGAACCTTAGTTAGGCCACACTTAGAATATTGCGTGCAATTCTGGTCGCCACACTACCAGAAGGACGTGGAGGCTTTGGAGAGGGTACAGAGCAGGTTTACCAGGACGTTGCCTGGTCTGGAGGGCATTAGCTATGAGGAGAGGTTGGAAAAACTTGGATTGCTTTCACTGGAACGATGGAGTTGGAGGGGCGACATGATAGAGGTTTACAAAGTTCTGAGTGGCATGGACAGAGTGGATAGTCAGAAGCTTTTTCCCAGGGTGGAAGAGGCAGTTACTAGGGGACATCGGTTTAAGGTGCAAGGGGCAAAGTTTAGAGGGGATGTGCGAGGCAAGTTTTTTACACAGAGGGTGGTGAGTACCTGGAACTTGCTGCCAGGGGAGGTGGTGGAAGCAGATACTATAGTGACGTTTAACAGACATCTTGACAAATATATGAATAGGAAGGGAATAGAGGGATATGGGCCCCGGAAGTGCAGAGGTGTTGGTTTCGGCAGGCATCAAGATCGGCGCAGGCTTGGAGGGCCGAATGGCCTGTTCCTGTGCTGTACTGTTCTTTGTTCTTTGTTCTCTATATTAAAATGATCAGGACAACTCTAATTTTGAAAGTTTGAAATAGTTTCACTCGTAAGCTTAGGCAGTTAAGTAGAAGTTGCAACTAAACACACAAATCTAATATGTGGAGCGCTGAGGAGAATGCAGTGCTGATTCAGTTGTGGCTCCTTTTAAAATTAGTCAGACTTAGTTCAAAATGGGAGACTATGTTCTAGAATAGAAAGATTTTATTAGGCAATGAATGGTGCCGTTAGGATTTTTCAATAAATCATTTACAATACTCGAACAGTAAAGCATGAAATCAGATCTGCATTGCTAAAATCCCACATAAGGAGAAAGCCTCCATATTATATCGTAATAAAGTAATGTAGATAAAGTAAATATGTAGATATAAATTAGAGTAGGGACTACTGAGATTTAATTGTGAACTAAAGGTGTTTTTACATAACACTTTGGCAGTATGGAACATCAGGGGTTTACATTGCTGAAACTAGCTTCCTTATCCCAAATTTTATTCCACAGGTCCATAATTTTGCTCTCAGCATAAGTGAGACAGTTTCTACAGCATTTATCAGGGGAGCCAATGCCTGAATTACAGTTTCAAACAATCCAAACTGCTGAAGCCTCTGACGGGCTCCTCAAATGTATAGTGGATAATAAATATCTCTGCTCCTCCCAGAGACTCCCTCAGTGTGGAGTGTGGTACTGAGCCATTCAAACCAGGAGGTCCCAAGTTTAATCCTTGGTCTGTAGTGAGTTAACTGATCTCAGCAAGGTAGAAGAATTGTCCTCAGCGATTATGGTCCAGGCAAGAGGCAGTAAACAGGGTTGGGGGGAGGTGGGGGGGGTGGAAGAATAGCCCAGTTTTCTAGGGGCTCCAAATGAAAAGTATCTGTATGTGAATATCAAGTTAGGACAGGGTCAGCTGTGACACATTCCAGAGATGAATAGTTTGCCTGTGTTCATTAGCTTACACATGTAGATTGATCTCTGGGCAAATTATCAACAAGCCTATCATAGAGTCATTATGGCACAGAAGGAGGCCATTCATCCCATCGAATCCATGCCAGATATCAGTGCCCACGAAACAATTCCCAAGCAATTCCCGAGCCTTCAGACATGGAAGGAAGAAAATGCATTTTTTAAAAAAAGTTGTATTTGTAACAAATTTACTGTAAGCCTATGTCTTTTTTACAAAGTTTATCTGAATCTAGGTGACAAAGCATTAAGCAGTGAAAGAGCTGCTTTATTCAAGCTGGCTGATTTACTGCCCTGTGTTTATCATATGCTATTTACAAGTTCAGCTGAGGCAATAAATTAAAGATAGCCCCTTAAAACTTGCATAGATAATGAAAAATGGTTCCATGTGACCCAGGACATTTAGAGGTCTAGTGACTCACTAGAAGATTGAGTTACAATAGAACTATTAACAACTGCTTTTATCATTAACCAACAAGGTTAAATGCACTGCACTCCGTGCTGCTAAATACCAAGCAGTCAAAATTTCCTTTGAACAACTTCAGCTTGCACTTGCATGCATGTTTTGTTTAAAGTAATAGAAAAAGAGCACAATTCAGAATTGACATCCATATACGGGGATACTGTAACATTTGTATACTCTGCTTGCAATTTTAGAAGTCAGCAAATGCAAAGCTTATAATACGGATATACAATGATAGCCATAAGCAGTTTGCACAATCTCAAGGTTCAAATGACATCAGAAAATGCCAGAGATTGACATTTATAAAAGATTATCTAAATTTACTGGAAGTGTACATATTCTGTATTTAGTTCTGCTTATTGATTTACCCCACTTTAAATATTTTTATTTGATTTTATGGCTAATATTTCAGGTATCCATTAGCCATTGAATAATTGGAACAAATGAGTTCAAGGTTGAGATGTCTAGTAACATTTGTCTAATGACATCAGCAAGTGTAAACATGAGTACTGTAACATAAAGAAATGCATTTATTGATCATGTGACTGGTAGAAGAGTATTAAGAATCTCTCTTTAAGATAGTTAATGTTTCACTACATTGCATCAATAACTATGAATATCATTATGGACGGATCTCCACTCTTAATCCGTTTAAGTTTATGCTGTCATTCCTATGTCACATTGAACACAAACAAAAATGGATTTTAGTCTCATGCCTATTTGCCATACCATCTATACATTTTATTCTCAAATATTCTAGACTATGGAGTATATTTTCCCCTATGTGTAAAGTTAAATAAGAATTCCTTTACTAAAATTCCTATTGGTTTATGATGACAGTTTATTGAAAGAATTTTTCCTTAACTTTCCATGCAGGCAATAAACCTTGTGGCCTTGAAATTACGATGGGGAATACTTGTGTATGAATGTTTAATGCATTCATATGAAATCTTTGTCTGCTATTTTAACCAAAAGTAAATTGTTTATTTCCTCAGTTGAAATAGGAAAGGGAGGAATTTCATACGAACACCAGCCATTCTTCATTGACTACTCTCCCACTGCATAACTTTATGTCCCATAGCTTTTTAGATTTTTGAAACTATTTCCAAAACTTAAAAGAAACCAAAACTGGTCGTTCGAAAGACCTCTGAAATCCTAACAAAAGGTTGACCAAGCCATATCCTCGGCAGCTTTTATGCCTTCTTTAGGGTTGCAACATGTACTTCTGGTCGGGTATTTTCCTTTTGCGTCAGATGTAGATGCCATGAGAGGCACAAAGGGAAGCACTAACCCTGCCTCAGCCCACCTGCTGCTGAAACCCTCATCCATGCCTCTGTTACCTCCACCCACAACTTCCACAACAACTTGCACTTATATAGCACCTTTAACATAGTAAAACATCCCAAAGCACTTCACAGGAGCGTTATGAAACAATATTTGACACTGAACCACATAAGAAGATATTAGGACAGATAACCAAAATCTTGGTTGAAGGAATAGGTTTTAAGGAGTGTCTTAAAGGAGAAGAGAGAAGTCAAGAGACAGAGAGGTGGACAGCTGGAACTCTGGAACTTAGGGCCCAGGGAACAGAAGGTACAGCTGCCAATGATGGGGCAATTAAAATCGGAGATGTACAAGAGGGCGGAATTGGAGGAGCGTAGAGATCTCGGAGGGTTGTCAGGCTGGAAGAGGTTACAGAGATAGGGAGAGATGAAGGATTTGAAAACAAGGATGAGTATTTTAAGATCAGGACATTAGCAGAATGGGAGCTAATGCAGGTCAACAAGCACAGGGCAATGGGTGATCGGCACTTGATGCAATTTAGGATGCAGGCAGCAGATTTTCGAATGAGCTCAAGTTTATTTAGAGTGGAAAGTGGGAAGCTGGCTGGGAAAGCATTTGAATAATCAAGTCTAGAGCTTACAAAGAGGGTTTCAGCAGCAGATGAGACAAGATAGAGGAGGAATCAGGCGATGTTACGGAAGTGAAGTCGGTGGTTTTGTTAATGGAAAGGATACGTCTTGGAGTCAAGAAGGTTGTGAAAGGTCTGGTTCAGCCTCAGTCAGTGACCAGGAAGAGGGGTGAAGTCGGTGGCTAGGGAACAGAGTTTGTGGCGGGGACCAAAAACAATGGCTTTGATCTTTCCGATATTTAGTTGGTGTAAGTTTCTGCTCATCCAGTATTGGATCTCAGACAAGCAATGTGACAAATTGGAGACAGATGAGGGGTCAAGAGAGGTGGTGCTGAGGTAGAACTGGGCATCGTCAGTGTACGTGTGGAACCTGATAATGTGTTTTCGTATGATGTTGCCGAAGGTTAGGAGGGGGAAAAAGAATAAATTCATAGGAGACACCAGAAGTAATGGTGCAGGAGCAGGAAGAGAAGCCATTGCAGGTAAATCGCTGGCTACTCTGAACAGATAAGAAGGAACTATGTGAGGGCTGCCCAACATGCTGGACAATGGATGGGAGACATTGGAGGAGGAAGATGTAGTCAACCATATTAAAGGCTGCAGGCTGCAGGCTGAAGGATGAGGATGGATAGTCCAGCCACATAGAGTGTTATTTGTAATTTTGTTAAAGGCCTTTTCAGTACAATGACAGGGGTGGAAACCTGATTGGAGGGATTCAAACATGGAGCTATAGGAAAGATGGCCAGAGATTTGGGAGGCGACAACATGTTCAAGGACTTCGGAGAAGAAAGGAGGTTGGAGATGGGGGCAGTAGTTTGTAAGACCAGCAAGGACTAGGGTGGCTTTTGAGGAGAGGGGTGAAGACAGCAGATTTGAAGAGAAATGGGACAGTAAATGAGGAGGGGGAACCATTAACATTATAAGCTAACATAGGAGCCAGGTAGGGAAGTTGGGTGGTCAGCAGTTTTGTGGGAATAGGGTCAAGGGAGCAGGAGTTGGGTCTTATGGACAAGTTGAGCTCAGCGAGGGCATAAGAGGAGATAGGAAACTAGAGAAAGATGTAAGTTCAGGGCTAGAGCAGAAAAGAATCTGAGGGGAAGAGAGGGAAGCAGCAGAAACAACTGATTGGATGGTCTCAATCTTAAAGACAAAAGAAGTCCATGGACTGCCTCACCTGTTGGAGGTGAGGGTGGAGGATGCAGGAGAGAGGGGTTTATGAAGATGATTCAACTATCCCAATGCTTTTGTGAAAATAAAAGCAAAATACTGCGGATGCTGGAAATCTGAAATAAAAACAAGAAATACTGGAACCACTCAGCAGGTCTGGCAGCATCTGTGGAAAGAGATTCCGAAGAAGGGTCACTGACCCGAAACGTTAACTCTGCTTCTCTTTCCACAGATGCTGCCAGACCTGCTGAGTGGTTCCAGCATTTCTTGTTTTTATTCCAATGCTTTCGTGGTTGGTTTCTCATATTCCACCCTCCTTAATCGTGAGCTCATCAAAGGTCTGCTGCCCTTATGCTATACTGCATCAAGTCCCACTTGCCCATTAGCCCTATGCTCGCTGACCTACATTGGTCCCCAGTGCCTCAAATTTAAAATTCTCAACCTCATGTTCAAATCCTACCATGACCTTGCTTCTCCCTATTTCTATAACCTCCTCCAGCCCGACAGCCCTCTGGCCTCTTACACATTCCCCATTCCCTTCACCCACTAATGGTAGTTGTGTCTTCAATCATCTTGCCCTCTGCTCTGGAATTCTCCCTATACTTCTCCACTTCTCTCTCTTTTCCATAAGATCATCCTTAAAACCAATCTCTTTGAGCAAGTTTTTAGTCACCTCTCCTAATATTTTAGAGATACAGCACTTTAACAGGCCCTTCGGCCCACCGAGTCTGTGCCGACCATCAACCACCCATTTATACTAATCCTACACTAATCCCGTATTCCTATCACATCCCCACCTGTCCCTATATATTTCCCTACCACCTACCTATACTAGGGGCAATTTATAATGGCCAATTAACCTATCAACCTGCAAGTCTTTGGCATGTGGGAGGAAACCGGAGCACCCGGAGGAAACCCACGCAGACACAGGGAGAACTTGCAAACTCCACACAGGCAGTACCCAGAATCGAACCCGGGTCCCTGGAGCTGTGAGGCTGCAGTGCTAACCACTGCGCCACTGTGCCGCCTTCTTTGACTCTGTGTCAATTTTTGTCTGATTACACTCCTGTGAAGCACCTTGGGATGTTTTCCTATGTTAAAGGTACTATGTAAATGCAAGGTGTTGTTGTTGTCATAGGCAACATTGACAATGAATGAAACCAAAATCCAACAAGTCAATCGCTCTTAGGAGCATTAAAAAAAAACATTTAAAATAATGGAGAATTGTCAGACTATTAAAAAATACTGCATTTATATACATTATTTTAAGTCAACCATTACAGAGCCAAAATCAACATCAAATGGATTTTCAGTTATGAATGTTTTATTTCAAGATGACTGGCCAGCCAAGTACTTCTGAAAACAAGTAACTCCAGAATAACGAAAACAAACAAGAACTAACGCTTTCAGGAATCAGCCAATGCCTTAGGTATCTTGTATCCTCACAACAACGTGTATCTAAGAAGCTATGGCTGGAAATTGCTGCACATTGTTGCAGCTATTCCCTCCCAAACCACAAGCCAGTAGATCGCACGAAAGTAACTGGTTGAATGGTGCCACCATGTGTTAAGATTTGGAAGTGCAAACAGTAAATCTGCAAATCAGCATAAATGCACATTGGGGACAATTGAGGACAGCAGGCCATCCCTACAGTAGCCCAGCCCATGCAGAGGGCTGGCAGCTCAGTAGCCTCAGCAACCACCACTGTTTGCAGTGGCCACTGCTGAGGCTCCAGGCTCCAACACAAGGGCAAGGCGCCCTCAAAGATCAGGTAGGTTTTAGGGAGAAAGCCGGGGCCTAACCAGAGTGGGGGGTGGGGGAGGTGTTGTGGTGCACTGGCGATGCCTCAGACACAAAGGTGGCCATTACCGCTGGGGGGCTCCTCTGCAGGCCATGGAGTACCCATCAAGGAGGGACCCCCAGAAACCAGTGGGAGGGCATTAGGGTTTACCTGGTGGCCTCCCATCATGGCAGCAGGCCCTCCCAAAATGAGCAAAATGCCTGCAGGGGTGGGGAGTGGCTCTTAATTGGGCCCTTAAATATCTCAGTTGGCTGCCTAGTGAGCAGCCGAGCTGCTGGAGTGCCCACTGCTGGCAATATGCCATGGCAGCCCATTATTAATACAGAATGGAACTTCAAAAACATGAAGCCATCTAATATAAATAGTTACTTTTAATTATAAGATTAAAGCTCATGACACACAATGCAATGTGTTCTTGATGCCTAACTCCAAGTATGCAGCCCTATAATACAGCTACTTGCATTATTACTGTGTTGGAATCAAGACTGGTGCCACTATCTCCTAATTGATTGGGTAAATAGACTATAAGGTATGGCGGTAAATAAAAATTGGGAAACATTTAAAAAACAATTCAACATTTTTAATAAATACATTCCCTTAAAAAACAAGAACCCTGCAAAAGAAAATCCATCCCTGGCTTACAAGGAATACTATGAATAGTATTAGATTAAAAGAAGAGGCTTATACTGTTGCAAAGAATAGTAGTAAATCTGAGGATTAGGAGAGTATTAGAAACCAGCAAAAGGTGACCAAAAAGTTGATAAAAAGGGAAAAAATAGAATGCGAGTAAACATGCCAGGAACATAATAGATTGTAAGAGCTTTTACAAGTATATAAAAAGGAGAAGAGTAGCTGAAGTAAGCTTTGGCTCCTTAGAGGCAGAGACAGGAGAAATTATCATGGGAATGAGGAAATGGCAGAGACATTGAACAAATATTTAGTGTCTGTCTTCACAGCAGAAGACATAAATTACATACCAGAAATAGAAGGCAACCAAGGGGCTAATAAGAATGAGGAACTTAAGGTAATTAATATCAGCAGAGAAAAAGTATTGGAGAAAATTAACGGACTAAAGGCCAACAACTCCCCAGGACCTGATGGCCTACATCCTGGGTTCTAAAAGAGGTAGCTGCAGAGATAGTGGTTGCACAGGCTATGATTTTCCAAAATTCCCAAGATTCTAGAATGGTCCCATCAGATTGGAAGTTAAGGAAGGATATACTTGCCTTGAAGGCAGTACAGCAAAGGTTCACTCGATTGGTTCCTGGGATGATAGGGTTGTTCTATGACAATAGGCTGAGTAAATTGGACCTACATTCTCTAGTGTTTAGAAGAGTAAGAGGTGATCTCATTGAAATATATAAGACTCTGAAGGCCCTTAACAGGGTGGACACTGAGAGTTTTTTTCCCCCCTGGCTGGGGAATCTAAAAACTTAGATAAGGAGCCAATCATTTAGGACTGAGATGAGGAGAAACTTCCTGACTCAGAGGGTTGTGAATCTTTGGATTTCTCTGCCCCAGAAGATTGTGACTTCTCCATTGTTGAATATATTTAAGTCTGAGGTAGACAGATTTTTGGTCTCTTAGGGAATCAGGGGAAATGGGGAGCAGGCAGGAAAGTGGAATTGAGGCCAAGGATCAGCCATGATCATATTGAATGGCAGAGCAGGCTCAAGGGGATGTATGGTCTACTCCTACTCTTACTTCTTATGTTCTTATGTTTTAACCTGACTTACTTTTTGCCAGTAATTTGCTCAATTTTTTTCTTTCTCCTACAAAGTAAAAACTATTTAAACAGGTACAATTTAAAGACTGCTGCTCAATTTACCTCATCTTCTTTCCCAGTCTTTTCAAAATTGGTGCAGTTGTCCTTTATGGGCTTTGGCCCGTCAACTAGATTTCTCCAATTTAAAAATAATTTATTTACATCTATTTTACCTTATAATTAATTTTCAGTGCAAAAATCTTTTAATTTTCCTCTCATACTTCATACAAATACAGATTGCTTTATATAAAAACAGAGGGCTGAATTTTATGCAGCTGGTGGGGGTCCCGATGCCAGACCAAAAAGGCAAGGGGAACCCTGCCTCGGCCATTTGGGGGACCCACAGCTGTATTTTATGGCACACGGGGACCTTGTCCCTTTAAGGATGGGATCCTGCCTCCAAGAGCTGCCCTCAATCAGAGGGCCAGTGGCTCAGCAGTCCCAGCAGTTCCACTGGGAGTGGTGGCTACTGCGGGAACTGCAGCAAGCCCCTTACCAGGAGCAGAGCTGGAGCCCTGGAGAGGAGGTACATGGGGACGGGTTCGCCAGGGCCAGTCAGGTAAACCCCAGCGAGGGATTGGGTAGGGTGGGTTGTTGAGGACGGGGGGTGGGGGGGTGGGGTAGGTGTTGGCACAGGGGCAGCTTTTGCTGCCGGGGGCCCTCCATGCACCACAGATTGCCCAAGCAGGAGGGCCCCCCCCCACCCCAAACCAGCCAACATGGAGGCCACCTTATGTTGCTAGGTGGCTTCAGCATGTGGATGAAGGCCCCCCTTACCACTTGTAAAATGGCCGGGGGCAGCGGGAAGAGGCCCTTAAGTAGCCATTAATTGGCCACTAAAGGGCCTCAATTGGCCTCTGGGCAGGAGAGCTGTTCTCAGCCCTCCCCGCCCTAACTAAAATGAATGGCGCAGGAAGGCATCAGGCACTCCACCCCCACCTTCCCTTGCAAATTTATGGGTCCCAACACCACCCTTCACGGCCCTCAAGGGCTGACAAAATTCAGCCCAGAGCGTACGTATGACACAAAATATAAAATCAGATTTGCAAACTTGCGTTTGTGCAGTGTAAAGCTGGAGAATTCCAATTGTAATGTAATGGGGACGAAGTTTACCTTCCAGCTTTGTAAAGACAAAGTGACTCTTCGCTTTTTAATGACATCAGCACGAGTTTGGCTTCATCTCCACTTGTCCTTTGTTAATTCTTTCTGGGCTTTCACTTACAACTGATCTTTTACAGTCTATTGAAAATCTTTGATGCTCCAACGACCAACTCTGTACCACCCTCAAACCCGTTTTATTTTATTTTAAATATATATTTCCACTGGTTAAACTTTTAAGTAACTGCTTTTTGGTAAGTTAAATCTAGAGAAATTAAAATAAGGCTTCAGTATGAGCACTGGTAAACGAGTTCTTTCTATTTTATTTCTTCCCACTCTTGTGATGAGAATTACATTCTATGTCACAAGGCCTTTTATTTTACTCTCTAGAAAGATAAGTAAGCTGATACAAGAAAAAGAGGCCCTTATCGCTGTCCGAATAAGAATACAAGAAAACTGATCTTTATTTCTTTTAAACTACATGGCACAGTCTGTTAAAAAGGTGCAAAATAAGGAGAAAAGGCACTGTACTGTTGTTGGGTCCACTTCTCCTACATGCAATTCTGAAATGACCATTGAATGTCATAATTATTTCCTGAACCTACCAAATTGTAAACTTGGATATATACATTTTCCTGTCACTAGTCCCTGTACTTGACTATATAAACAGAAAGGTCTCTTGCTCAATATGCCAACTTTAACCTAATACCAATTTATTCGCCCTCCTCATTTCCCGTTTCTCTTGAAGCCCATGAATAGAGCTTCTTTGACCTATTTTAAGCGATACATTAAAATCACTTAATTGTTATTTTTCATCAGTGGTTACTGCATCCATTCCCTTTGGAGAAATTGTTGATCAAATACATAGAGCCTCTTTACCTCTCCTCACGGAAGGTCAAATATTATCTCCTTATAATATTTGAGGGAGACATTGCGTAGTGATAATGTCACTGAACTGGTAATCCAGAGGCCCAGGCTAATGCCCTGAGGATATGTGTTCAAATCTCACCATGGCAGCTGGTGGAATTTAAACTCAATTAATTAATAAATTCAATTCATTAATAAATTTAATTCACAGTAATAAAAATCTGGAATTGAAAGCTATTCTCAGTAATGGTGCCATGAAACTATCAGCGATTGTCAAAAAAACCCATCTGGTTCACTAATGTCCTTCAGAGAAGGAAATCTGCCGTCCTTACCTGGTCTGGCCTACATGTGACTCCAGATTCGCAACAATGTGTTTGCCTCTTAACTGCCCTCTGAAATGGCCTAGGAAACCATTCAGTTGCCTAGGGCAATTACTGATGGGCAACAAATGCTGGCCTTGCCTGTGATCCCTACATCCCATGGAAGAATAAAAAAATAGGGCTGAATTTTACAGACCCCCGCCATCAGGAGTCATGGCGGGGGTTGGGGGGGCCAGAAAATGCCTCTGGAAGAAGGCCGCCACGCACCCCAATGCCATGAGGGCTCGGCCCAATATTGACGGTGGCGGTGAGGCCCCGTGGCGGTCCCCACGCCGCTGGGCGACGGGACCGCCCTTAACTATGTAAATAAATTTAAATCAATGAATTAATGATACTTATGTTCCCGCTGTGTATTCCGGTGCGATCTTCGAGCCGCTAGCTGGCACTCCAGTGCCTTTGGATCCCTGTCTGAGGAACTGAGGAGGAACACTGGTGGGGAGGGGGGAGGAGATATGTTTCTCAGTGCGGTAAGGGGGGAGCAGGGTCAAAGTAATATCTTTGGTGTAGGAGATGGTGGGCAGGGTTAAAGTTTAAAGTTTATGTACTTTGGGGTAAGGGGGGGGGTGAAGGTCAGGTGGATAAGGTAAGTGTTTTTGGGGGGACAGGGCAAGTAATTAATTTAATTGTTATTGGGGGGAGGTGGGAGAGGGACAGAATAAATGTATTTAGTTTTTTATTAAGTGTTCCTTTAAATATTTAAATTGAATGGTAGGGCTCGAAGCCCTTTAAAAATGGCATCAGCGCCTACGCACAGCCAGCTGACGCCATTGCCAGGGACGGAGAGCCTGCCCCCTTCACGTCATCAGGGAGGGCGGTCCACCCTGGCTACTAAAATGAGCCGCCAACCCCACGACCTGCAGCCCGCACGGGCGGGCTACCATTGTTTTCGCCCACTGCTGATGGCAGGAGTATAGATTTCAGCCCATTGTGTAGTATGGACAGAAGTGCTGCATTTTAAATCATCAGTTCTATTGACAGCAATAGGCCTTCCTTAGAATTTTCAAAGTAGTACCTAACTTATCAAATTACTAAATTTACCTAATTTATATGAAGTTCATGCTTAATCTCCCCAATCATCTTGTAGATTAAGTTAAGAGATATTGACAATTTTTTGCATTTATATGGAACCTTTAACGTAGAAAAATGTCCCAAGGCTCTTCACAGAGGTGTGATCAAACAAAAGTGAATTTCAAGCCCAAGAAGGCGATATTAGGAGGGGTGAGAGAAACCTTGGTCAAAGAAGTGGGTTTGAAAGAAGATCGTAAAGGAGGAGAATAAGATGGAGGCGGAGGAGTTTAGGGAGGAAATTCCTGATGTCACACATACCAGAAGTGTGATGTTACAAATTATGGGTAACTCTGAAGAGTTATGAAAAACTGACTTTGTCTTTTAAAAATGAACCTTTATTTAAAAAAAAGTGAACAATGCTCCAAAATGGCTGCCGAAGAAAAAGGGATTGGCCTTTGTGTATTCAAACTGTCTGACAAAGACAAAGGACAAATCTTCAAAACTGAGAGGTGTTAATTGAACCCTATCCAAAAACATTCCACAATTGAATGCCTTCTGAAACAAAGGGCGGGATTTTGTTCTCACCCCGACAGTGGGTTTCATGGCGGGGGTGGGGGGTGCGGGGGGGGGTTAGAGAATTGCGGCAAAATCGTCCGCCATGGAACCTGATGCTGGGAATCCTGGTTTTGATGCGCCCAGGGTGGGATAGGCCGACGATGACCTACCCGCCCAGAGACCAAATAAAGGCCTCTTCTGCCACCGCTGGGATCTTACCAGTGATGCGGGTGCCTCCGCTGCACAGGGATGACGGCTTGGGAAATGAGGCCCCCTCCCTATAGGCTTTGGGGGTGGGGTCCCTCCTTTGTGGGCAATTTGTGGCCCAGGGAGGACTCCCACTGGAAACAACTGCAAGCCTCCAGGACCCCTCTCCACCTGGACTGAACACAGACCCGCCCCATGACCCCACACTGGGGTCTTTGGACTGGTCCCGACGAACCGGTCGCACCTACCTCTTCTACGGGGTTCCAACTCTGAGGGCTGAATTTTACTGGCCCCTCGACACCGTGTGTCGTGGCGCGGGGGCCGGTAAAATGCTGCGGGAGGAGGCCCGCCTCGACCTGCAATGATGAGAAGGGCCCGCCTCATATTACCGGCGGTGGCAGGACCTTGGTGCGGCCCCCCCTCCCCCCACCCCCCCGCCAGGCGGCGGACCCTTCATCTCCAAATTAAAATAAGACCTAATGAAATGCAAATTCACCTCCCTTCGGGAGGCGGCCGTCCCACTCCGATATTATGGCCGCCGTTCGTGCTCCGCACGCCTTTGGAACTCCATACGGAGTTCCGGGTGACAACCTGGTTGGGAGGGGCGAGTAATAAAATTGTCAGGGCGGGAAGGGTGGAGGAGCGGGGAGAACACATTTTATTGGATGTGGAGATGGTGGGAAGGTGTTAGAGGCCAAATGCTCAAAGGTTCGGGGGGAAAGTTTGGGAAGGGAACAAATAATTTTTTGAGAATTAATGCCACTTAAGTGACCATTGACGGGGTTGGGGAAGGGCCACAACATCTTTATTCATTGCCAATAAAACCTACCGATGACTGCACCTTTAAAAATTAAAATTACTTTGTAAAGGTTTAAAGCCCTTTAAAGACGGCGCCGGTGCTTGCGCAGTGGCACCGGATGCTATTGCCAGGGACGCGGTGGCCGCCTACTTATGTCATTGGGGGCGGCCACTCCGCCCCCTCTATTTAAATGAGCCCCTGCACGTAATATCGCGGGGGCTCAGGGATGGCGCATCCGTGTGGGATGCACGTCGATTTTAGAGTGTGCCGCCGCGAACTGTGGCGCACTCATAAAATTCAGCCCTGGGTCTGGGTGCGAGGCCTCTGTAGTACCATCAGTGGCCACCACTCCTCCTGGCACTGCCGATACGACTGAACCGCCGGCCCTCTAATTGGCCGGCAATCTTGGAGGTGGGATCCCAGTCCCTATTAAGTATTTAAAGGGACAGGGATCCCGCCTTCTTAAACTTTGACCCAAAAAGACCAGAGGATCGTTTTGGGGGTCTGAAAAAATGCAGAGGCGGGGATCCCCCCTTCCTTTCGGCATGCGCCGAGCGTCCCGCCTCCAAGAAGGTGTGAAGGAGTCACGTCGTGGGCCATTGTGCAGTCACCATGGGGAAGAGATCAGAACCTCTCCTACCAGGCAGGGGGAGAGCCGCACCGCGGCCTCATCACCTTTAAAAATGGCACTGGTGCCTGTGCAGCGGTGCCAGACGCCATAGCCGGGGACGGAGCGGCCGCCCCCTCTACGTCATCGAGGGCGGCCATTCTGGCCCCTCCATTTAAATGAGCCTCCACATGAAATATCGCCAGGGCTCAGCGCTGCAGAAGTCGCGTGTACACCGCGCCTTCTTGCAAGCTCGCTGCCATTCTCGGCAGACATCCAAAGGCGCGGGTGTTCTGGCCAGCGGCCGGAATATCAGCGTGGGATGGCTGTCAGGACCAGGTAGATTTACGTGCATGTTTTTTTAATTGATTTTAATATTATAATGAAGCCCCCTCGGGGCTGCACCGAAGCCTCGCCGCCACATGTTTAGTTTAGTTTAGAGATAAAGCACTGAAACAGGCCCTTCGGCCCACCGAGTCTGTGCCGACCATCAACCACCCATTTATCCTAATGCTACATTAATCCCATATTCCTACCACATCCCCAGCTGTCCCTATATTTCCCTACCACCTACCAACACTTGGGGCAATTGCTAATGGCCAATTTACCTATCAACCAGCAAGTCTTTGGCTTGTGGGAGGAAACTGGAGCACCCGGAGGAAACCCACGCAGACACAGGGAGAACTTGCAAACGCCACACAGGCAGTGCCCAGAATTGAACCTGGGTCACTGGAGCTGTGAGGCTGCGGTGCTAACCACTGCGCCACTGTGCCGCCATGTAAAATGCGGTGGGGTCTTCCCGGCATCTAGGGTCATGGCGGGCCTCTCCAGGAAGAATTTCCAGGTCCCCCGCCACAACACCCAATGCTGGAGGGCTAGTAAAATTCAGCCCTGAATCTTCAGGGTCCATCGCGATCTTCAGCGCTGCGGCCTGCACTCCCGCGCCTTCAATTCTCCGTCTGGAGAAAGCAAGCATGACACTGGTGGTGAGGCGGGAGAAGCTATGATTTTTACTGTGGGGGTGGGGAATGGGGTTAAATAAGCATCATCAGTGTAGGGGATGGTGGGAAGGGGTGCACTCTCAACCTTGTGCAGTTTGAAGGGGATGGGGAAGGTCATAATTCAAAGGTAAGTGTTTTGGGGGGAAAGGGCAAATACTTACTGTGATTTTTATTGGAGGATTGGAAAGGGGTGTTACAATTTTGTTTTGTAGATTTTGGGGGAGGTTCACTTTATAAATTCAAACTTGCCGGCAGGGATGGCTGCCCTTTAAAAATCGCACCAGCAATTGCACACAGGCAGCTGACACTATTGCCAGCAACTGACCGCCAGCTCCCTCCACATGATTGGGAGCAGGGGCGGTAGGCCGCCCTGACTATTTAAATGAGCTGCCTTGCGGGAGATCGCGGCGGCTCTTTGGGGTGTGGCCCTTTCTGAGCTCGCTGCCCAGAGTGATAGCGGGCTCTTAAAATCCAGCAAGGCAGAAGGCACGTGCCCTGCTGTAGAATCCTACATCTACAGTAGACAGCAGTGAACTAGAAGTGGTCTACCGTCTTCAACTGAATGTTCAACCAAGACAGAAATCTTCAATCATCTCTGGACCCATCGAGAACTTGATTTCCAAGAGAATTCAACAGGTTTATCATGACCCCCTCCACCCTCCCACCCCCACCCCCCCGCCCCAACCCAACCCCACTAAAAATGGCAGGCCTTATTCCAGAACTGCTGCAGTCGATGAGGTGAAGGTACTCCCACAATGCTGTTAGATAGGGACAGGACTTTGAGCTAACAGTGATATATGTCCAAGTCAGGATGGTGAGTGACTTGGAGGACAACTTGGAGGTGATGGTGTTCCCATGCACCTGCTGCCCTTGTCTTTCTAAACGGTAGAAGTTGTGGATTTTGGGTAGTGCTTTCAAAGAAGCCTCGGTGACTTGCTGCAGTGCATTCTGTAGATAGTACACACTGCAGCCACATTATGCTGGTGATGGAGGGAGTGGACATTTTAAGCTAGTGGACAGGGTGCCAAACAAGCAATTAAATATCTATGATTTACTTTAAAAAGTTTTCGGCACTGTTTTAATATCATGAAAATTTGAACATCCCAAATTGGCCTTTAAAAAGTGAATAAAGATTGCTCTAAACATAATTTCTTTGTTGGTCTAATAAGCTCATTGTTTACTGGAGAATTCATTCAGATCCCCAAGAGTAAAAGCTTTCAGATTATTGAACTGTTACCAAGCGAACAAAGGCATTTTCAGGACAGGAAGAGACTTAAGCCCAAAAAAACCTGCCCTATTTTGATAGGTCAATGTCATATATGTCACCATTTCCAAATCTCTTCCCTCTCCAGAAATCCATTTAATTGCCTGTTGAACCAATCCAGACCCTTTTGTATAAAAATGATTTACCTGACTAAACTACTTGCTCCTAAGTTCTTCATTTTTTTCAACTTGTGCCCTCAGACGTTTGAACCCCTTTCCATGGGGAACAATCACCTGAATCATTTTTTTCAATCTGCTTCATTAAATCCATCTTAGAATATTCTATTAGATCACCTAACAGTCTCTAATTTTCTGTATTGATGTACCGAGCCAGACATCAACAAGGATGTTGTATACACTTATCTCCTTTTTGCATTTTAGGTACTTAAATTTTAAAATGTACTTTGAAATATGTGTTCTTTTAAACTGAAAATAAAGTCAGTACTGCTCTTTATTCATAGGATTTAATATTTGGTGCAAGTACTGACTCAAACCTGAGAATTACTATCAAGGCAAATTTCATTGAATTTTCAAAAATGATTAAACAAAAAGGTCAACTTCATCACATAATCCTGTTTGTAGATATGCAAAATAAATTCACCCTATGTTCTGGACATTAAAGAGGAACAGATGCTGTGACACTGCTTATACATTCATTTGGCTTTCACTTGTTTTGACAGACAAGGAAAAAAGTAATAAATTATGAATATCTGTTGAAACACTTCTTAAGAAAACAAACAAGATCAAAGCTCTGATATATGTGGAATGGATTATTCAGAACAATTATTTACAGCTACCACATTTTACCTCCATTTTCCTTCCACGAAGTAAAAATGAAAAGTATTATTTTATCTCATCTCCATCTTTGCAATTCCAAAGGTGCAATTTCAGATTACTTCCATTTCTAAAGGGTATTTTTGGATGCAATGCAAAAGCATTACTGAAGATTCCATGAAATTGCTGACTTTGAAAGGCAAAGGTGTATTAAATTCCTGTTTATTCTGTCCTGATAGTTTTAGATTCATAAAGAGTGGGTTTTTTTGGATGAATATTTATGAACAGACTCAATTTTGTTATCTGAATCCTGTTAAATGTTAACACTGTAGTAAGTTATTAAGAAAAAAAAACTCCCAATGATTCCTTCATAATGAAATTTAGAAAGAAGCTTTTCAGTGCAAACATTTTTGTCATTTTTTTTTACACTGAGATTCTTAGATACAAAAAGTATTTATTTATTTGGAACCCTATTGGTGCCAGCTGAGGCGACTCTAGCAATTTTTCCTCTTTTAAAAGTTCTTACCAAATTCCAAGTTAATTCAGGGGAATCAAAGGCTTTCTCTGTTGACAAAAAAGCGAATTATAGTGGGACTGACCAAGAGCCTCTATTTATGAGCTGAGCTAGGAGTGTAAATGTAAATTGTAATGTTTCAATAAGAAGTAGATAAACCTTTAGGATTTTGAACTTTTCCTGATGAGATTCCTTTGTAAATGGAAATAAAAATAGTTTTTTTTAAAAGGAAAACACCTCTGATATAATGAGGCTTGCCTTTAAAGCCTAGCTGCTGGGATTCAAGTTAATTATATTGCTCCAAGACTCCACAGATATATACAGTCCTGCATTTTCAACAAGTCTCTGTGGACATTGTGTATGAAAAGACCTTCTGTCTTCTTTTAAGAATAACATATTACCTTTGTGTAATTAGGAATTTCACATTTTTTACAGCGTCTTTTGGATTAAGGTGGTGTATGGCAAAAAATATAAAAATAATAAACATTCATTAGCTGCTGTGGGGTGCTAGTCAGGCTGAACGCTATCATTATTCTAATACCTTAAACAATTTGCACAAAAGGCTGTAAGGGCTAAAATTAATACAGAGCAATGTGTTGTTGAGCAGTGCATTCCACTTGTGTCAGTTTAATAAGAAGCAATCCCACCAGATCTACATGATGTCTTTTTGTCCCACTCTGTTTGTCCCCTTCTCTTAAAAAGGGGTGCATTCACAAGCTAATCAATTCTAAAATAATGAAGATTCTGCAAAAAACAAACCACATTTTGTTTTCATTACATGCTAATTTTCAAAAAATGTCAGATATTTATCAGGCATTTTCACCTGGTGTTAAAGGGGCCTTTTTATTTTGAATTGCATACTTAAATACTAAAAGGCTTTTCTGTAATTCAGTTCCAGCACAAACTATTCACTGTCATTTCATGCTCTCACTTACACTACGTACCAAGTGCTTCCATTTATCAGTTACCATGATAGCATCAGACTGCAATGCAGAACAAATCATTTAGTGCTGAGCAGAAATAAAAGGATTTGCAGTTGATGCTAACACTATGCTTTCCAAGCCATGTATTTGGCAGTAAAATATGATTTTAAATGTTCGCAACTGAAGCTGGTTTGATATTCATTAGATTTTCTTTTCCGTTCGTCCACATGCTTGAGATAAATGCCTCAAATCTTTTTTAAAAATATTTAACAGGAATATTCACATGGTGCAAACTTACATTAAAATCTGCACCGCACAGCAAACTTTATGAATAGTTTACCCTTGATGGAATTAACTTATAAAAAAAATGAAACTCCTTCCCTCAGTGTATTTTGGAACAAAGTCAGTTTGAAATTCACTTACTGCATTATGTTTGGGGGGTGGGGGGGGGGGGTGGTGGGTGTTGGCGAGGGGGATCGTGGGGAGGAGGGGGAGTGTGGGGAGGTGGTTATGGTGGTTGTGGGGATGTGTTTAATTAAGAATGTAAACATGATTTAAATTTAAATGCACAATCTGAACAAAAGTATATGCAATTCAAAGCAATTTACAACAAGCAGAGATATAGCAGCAATGAAACTGCACGTGGGTAGAAAATTATGTTAGCTTTTCAATTTCAATTTCATCTAATGGAAATGATTATGCATCAGACCAGGTATCCATCTTTAAGCAGAGCTCACAGTATTAACTGGAGCACTATCTTACTTTACTATACGTATCACAGGCTATCACTTTACCAACTCCATAAGTGCTTATAAAACCATAGAAGTAGGCAAGCCCCAGGTACTGGACCATTTTTGTATAAGTAATGTGAAAACTATACCAGGTTATCAAAACCTGTGGATTAACATGGGTGTACCTACCCCACATGGACTGCAGCGGCTCAAGAAGGCGGCTCACCGCCACCTTCTCAAGGGCAATTAGGGATGAGCATTAAATGCTGTCCTAGCCAGCAATGCCCACATCCCATAAAAAAAAAGGCAAATCCTAATTTATCCAAATCACTTTGAATGGCAACTAGCAAATATCGCTGGGAGAGAGGAGGGTGTTGAAAATATTTATTGTGCTATGTATTCTATTATTTGCATGCCAAGGTATTCAAGTAACCCATCAAAATACTGAGACTTTTGCCCCTTCAATGAAATGATTTCCAATTCAATTGTGAATAGTTAACATCATAACAGACAGAATGTCAAATACAGAAACTGAGAACAACCCTTAGCTATATCATATTCTGAGTGAAACTACAATGTATCAACTAGTAATAGTTAGGAGCTGAAAGGGTACTTAGAAAGATAATTTTCTGCATTAATTTCTACCTTTTGACAGTAAAATGAAACTCCCCTCAGAACGTACAGCAAAAGAAATAAAACTAAGGAAAAATAAAATTTAAATAAAAATGGCAAGTAACCACAAGTTGCACTCTTGCAGTGCAGCTACTTCCTTGTAAATTTGCAAAGGTGCAAGTGACTAATGATACTAATTGTTGATCAAATGAGGCATTGTCCCCCTTTAATCACAAACTGTAATGTTAACACTTATTCAGAACTGTTGAAAAAAATTGGCAGCCGAATCTTATTTAGTAATAATGGCAAATCCACACTAGGCAGTAAAAAGCACTCATATTAACACAGATGCACCCCTGAATCATGTTTGGGCTAATGCCAAAACACACTGTTGTTTTGACTGTAATGAAGCAATTAGCTAAAAGTCCTGTAGGAAAATGTAATACAGTGATTAGGATTTCAAACACTAGTCACCCTTATGTGAAATGTCCGTCCCAATGGTTTGACAAATAAACTTAGGTGATAAATGGTAATCACCAAACTGCTAGGAACAATTACAGTTTTAATTAGGGCCACAGCATCAACTAACTGTGGGCAACCAGGTGGGAAAAATTTTGAAATATTAAAATTCTGTCAGCAAGCGAAAAAAGATCTAAAGTGGTGTAGACATGTCGGCACGAGTTTCATTATTATTTTATTATTATTGCTATTAGTTCAATATAGAAGTAAATGGTAGATGGACAGTTCCTGCTGTTTTAAACCATATGTTGATAAATGTACAAACTCAGTAAAAACCCAACAAAGACATGTTCAGACAACAGAACTTGCTGTTAATTGTATATTAGAATATAACGAAGCAGATGATCTAGATATGAAACAAGCAATTCATTCCTGAAACTGGACAGGGTTATTTGTTACCTAATAAGGATTACACAACCTAACAAATATTTTGAACCCAGTCTCTGAATTCAGAGTAATCCATAATGTTAAGTAATTAGCAAAGCATTTTTAAAAACTTTTGATACTGCTTTCCAAAGGTTACCTTTATTCCTTCATTTTATTAAAATATCTAGTTCATAACAATAACTCATATAGAAAATGCAAGTGAACTGACAGCAAAATGTAGAAATCAGCCTGCAATACTGCATTAAACTTCAGCTCATTCAAAAATGTTTTTTGCCTGTATCCTAACTCGCACCAAGTCCCATTCGCTCATTACCCCTGTGCTCACTGACCTACATTGGCTACTGGGCTAGCAACACTTTGATTTTAAAGTTTTATCCTTGTTTTCAAATCTCTCCATGGCCTCACACCTTCCTATCTCTGTAATCTCCTCCAGCCCGACAACACTCCAAGATCTCAGCATTCTACCAATTCTGTCCTCTTGTGTATCCCCAATTTTCAGTGCATTGCCTTTGGTGGCCATGCATTCAGCTGCCTAGGCCCTAACCAGTGAAATACCCTCCCTACTAGGCAAATGCCTTCAAAACATTGAAAAAGTATATTCCTTAAATTTATCCAGTATTTCAAATCTGCAGATGTTCTACTACTATTCTTATTTCACAGTCTCCAATTATGGCAACTTTGACAGGCAGTGTTTATATCTGTCTCTCTACATGTATATGGGAATGGATGATCCTGGAATTTATTGACCACCTATAGTTGCCCTGTGAAGGTGGCGATTGTCCTCCCAGATTAGGATTAGGTAAGGAATTCCAGGATATTGGCCCAGCAACAATAATAAATGTCCAAGGAGAATGGTGTGTGACTTCAAGGGAAACTTGGAGGTTTCTGGGCTTGTGCTGTCCATATGGTTAAAATATAAAGGAAAACCTTAGCCTGTCTCATGGAAAAAAAATCATAAGGCTTTCAGTGTAATTTATTACCACATTGCAATACCAGTCCAAGCTACAAGGTTACACTCAATCTGGTAAAACATCAATGTGATATTTAGAAATCCTAAATAATTAGATTATGTCACCTAAGGAATCCACTTGAGTCTGATTACTCTTTTAATCAAGTAATCTTTAATCTGCTACCACAATAATAAATAACTATTTGATCGATAACTGCAATGCCTCAGTATTACGTTGCAGCAATGCAGAAACTACAGCATAGTTGGTCCATCATTTTCATAATTTGAAAGAATATAAGATTTCCAATTGTATATTGTTTTATTATGTTCATCAGAAGTGCCTCAAAGTGCTTCACCAACAATGAATTATATTTGAAAGCACAGTGACTCTTATTATGAAGGCAGTTGCTTCAGCCATTTTGCATGCTGCAGAAGCTCACAAACAGCAATAATCAGGTAATTTTATTTTTGGTTGATGTTGTTAGAGGAAGGAATGCTGGCCAAAATACCAGGGGAATAAATAGCACCATTGGATCTTGAATATCCATCTGGATCATTGTAACAGACAGGATTTAACATCTCGTCTGAAGGAACAATTAAAATAAACAATTCCTGAAAAACAGTTAAAATATGTGCATGATTCTTAAACATTGTATGTTCTTTAAAAAGCCAAGATACAGACCTCTAAAGGGGAGTAACTGTTTTATAATTGGTTAACAGCCTAACTTTTAATTTTGTTAAATATTGCATATTTCTTTGAATAAATTTACAGTTTAATCGTAAGAAAATCTATAAGTACTTTGATGAAAGGATTTCAAGCTTTACAAAATTTCCCGTCAATGTGAGATGACTCTTTTCAATTCTTATTTTCCTCTATTAGTAACTAAATTCATAAATTTATTTTCTTTCGAGCCCTCGAGGGCCAGTCTCAAGTGCAGACAGAATGCTGCACCTTCTTGTAATTTTTTATCCAGTGCTCTTCGACATTTCTGCTGTTACCTCTTAGAATTTTAATCCGGCCACAATTTTGAAAAGCTTCTCAAAAATTCAGTTTGAGCATGAAAGTAAAATTTTAAAACCTTCACAAAAGATGCTCAATATCTGTGATCCAACTATTATGTGAATTAAACAAACTAAAACAAAGGCCTGAATTTTAAGTTCCTGATGTGCTGGCAGCTGGGTGGGGAGGGGTGCACCAGGAGCAAGGAGAAAACCCAGAAGTAAGTGGCTCTTTAACCTAGCTACTATATTAACATATTCTTTCCAGATTTCCTGACCAATTGGGATGAGTGAGGGAAGATGACGATTCGCATGAGATGATTTTAACTCCAGTATTTAAAGGGACATTCCAAATATTACATTTGATTGATTTTGATGTTGGGAGCAGCACAGAACAAAGACTATGAGTCATTTTAGTGACACCTTCCTGGATGTGATGCTGGGGCTTTAAAGACCCACAGAGAGATACTGGCCGGGATTTGTCCCTCGGTTGATGGGAGCCGTCCACCGACTGAAAAGTCGGTGGCGAACCCACTTCCGCCTGGCCTGGGTATCCGACCCGCATTTTGTGGTTCCCCGGCCTTTAATTGTTCTGAGGCAGGACTTCCACTCGCTTAAGGCAGGATCTCCCGCCTAATGGAGCTGCAAGCTAATCAGCGGGCCAGCGGGCCAACAGGCCTTTGTCCCAGCAGCGCTGCCGGGAGTGGCGGCCACTGCTGGGACTGCAGCCCAACTTCGTGAAGAAGATGTCGGATAGCCCTGAAATCAAGATAATCTTTTATTGCCTCGCCGGGGGTGATTGGTTGGGCCCCGGCAAGGCAAGGGTGGTTGATTGGGAGGATGGGGGGGTGGGGGCGCATATTGTGGTTTGAGGGTCTTTGGGGCAGCGGGAGCGGCTCTCCATCGGGCACAGGAGGGCCTGATCACGAGGGCCCTCCCCCCCCCCCCCCCCACCCCACTGGCCGTCAGAGACCCACCTGCTTTTGTCAAGGAGCTTTTCTCAAGCCTGGGCTGCCCGCTTACCAAGGGTAAAATTCCTGTGGCGGCGGGCGGAGGCCCTTAAGTAGCCGTTAACTGGCCATTTAAGGGCCTTGATTACCTGAGGTAGGCGGGCCGTTTTTCGCCTCTACTGCCCTTCGTAAAGTGGAGGCGGAGGTGGGAGCGGGTCAGGAAGTGCCCCCCGAGCCTCCCAATCCATTTCACACCCCCACCCCACTCCGCCACCTTCCTGCACTTGGCGGGTGCGTAAAATTCCGGCCACTGTTACAGATGGATAGAAGAAGCCAGCCAGTGAAACCAAAGTGGCTGGAGGTTGTCTGTGAGGTCAGCAGCAGGAGTGTGGTGAAACACTCATGGATTCAATGCTAAAAGTGGTTTAAAGGTGAGTACAGTGTCAAATTCAAATACATCCTGTTGTGTATCAGGTCAACCACCTCACTCTGCTATCTCAGCACATCACTCCTCACGCCAACTTAACTTGCAGATACACTAGTCCTCTTCTGTCATCACTCCATCTGTCCATCACCACTGCCACTCACCCTTATCTATATGCAATCCCTCACAGATATCCTCAACAAATGCTCTTCGTCCATCTGTTCAACACTAATCATTACTTTCATTCGAAGGTTTCTTCTTTCAGTCCTCGCAGGAGAAGAGAGCACAGAACATAAGGGAGAGGCAGAGAACTAAAGGTGGCTCTCCAACCATCTCGCAATTGACAGCTGCAGAGGAGGAGGTAATGGACACCAGTGGGCTCTCAGCATGCTTGGCCATTGGAGAGAGGGGCCTCCCAGCTACCTGATGACAGAATTAAATATTAGACAGCCACATGGCATACAACACCCACTCATATTGACTTCATGTCAGCAGAGAGTGAAGTAAGTTCATGTGTATATTAATCACTTAAAACAGTCTTACCTTAATAATTTTAATTCATATCTTTAATCTCCATAGGTCCTTCAAGCATCCTGCAGGATGTAGTGCAAGATGTCTCCTCAGAGGATGTCACTGACTTTGAGGATGCACCATCAGAGACTCATGCAGACCATGCACCACCTCAGATACACACACCTCGGTGGGACCGGTAAGGCTGAGAGTTGGGCTTTTACCTGGTAACTTGCACGTCACAAATGAGTAAGAGTTGATGGTGGAGACAGGGACAACAGTGGAGCGTCCACGTCAGGATTCACAGGATTCTCCAAACTCAGCTCAGCTGGACGCAGCTGCATGCACACCAGAGCCTAGCAATGAAGAGGATACTTCTGGAGCAGCAGAAAAGAATGTGTGAGGTACTGGCAGGATTTCCAGCCACATAGTCCATAATTGCAAAGGGATTGGAGGGGTCCATCTTGAGCACATGGAGCATGATGTTGTAGGGCTTTGTGATGATGGCTTTGTACATGGAAAGAGTGGACTCCAAAACTCAGAGGATGTCAGCCAAAAGTATCTCAGCAAGGATCTGAGCAGCTTACCTCTACTTCTCCAGAAGCCACAGAGTTTGCACGGTGTAGAAGTGACAGGAAGAGGTTTAATAACGATTTGTAGTTATACAGGGATATACACATGGGTGTGTTACAAAACATTAGATTGCTAACTTTCTGTTTAATTTTTGAGCCACATAAATATTATTTGTTTCCACAACTTTCTCATAGTTCCCACTTATGGTTGCTGCCTGTGAAGTGGCTTTTTCACTTGTGATGAATGGTAAAATGAGACTTGGCACTGAGCAATTGTGGGGGGGGGGGGTGGGGGCAGGTGCTGTGATAAAGGATGCTTGGTTGTTTGCAGGACTGCTTTGTGTTGGGGGAAAGGGGTTATGGGGGTGGAGGGGTGGGTAAGGAAGTGGCTTTTGCATCTGGCTGGCAGATGGGTGGACTGGTAGAACCTAAGTGAACCTCGCAATAATCAGGGCATCCTGGGCAGCAATGTGCACTGCTGCTGATGCCTTGACTGCATCACGTTCTGCCTCTTCCTCTTTAGATCTTAAGAGGCTCTATGCTCTGCACCTTATTCCTCCTGCAGGTCCAAACTCACTGCTGTGCAATGTTGCACACCAGGTAGACATTAATGGAGTGGAAGCCCTTGTAGTTGATGAATACTCCTGGATGATTTGGAATACTTTCATTGTTACAAATGTGCAGTTGATAACAGGGTATACCTGTGGTAGGCCAGTCAGAGCTGCAAACCTGAGTGCCCACTCATTCTGACTGGCATCATCACAGACAAAGTTGGCATAACTGGCAAAGAAGTCATCAGTCACCCATCTTATGGATTCGTTGGTCAACTGCGAGATCCTGCAAATACCTCCAGCAAAACCCTGGAAGGAACCAGACACAACATTTGAGGGCAATGATGACTTTGGCACCCACTGGTAAGCATGTCTACCAGGTCCACTACCAGGTGGTGGCAGCAGGTCTTCTTCATGTAGGCTGCAAATGTCTGCCACCACCCAATACAACACTCTAAGCCTCCAGAGACACTGATGTTCTGTTCTGGTATGTTGAGGAAGCTTATCCTCTGCCTATACACCCTGTGAGGCAGGTATGTCTTCCTGCAAGCTGCACCTTTCTGCTGATTCCCTCTGGCCTGTGGAGGTGCGGGTCTATGAGGAGCAGACAGTTGCTGTTATTGTTGCTTTTCCTGCTGAAGCTGCTATGTTGTCTTAGTCCTCAACTGAGGTCTGAAGTAAAGGAACATAAGTGACATTAATGCTGATCTGATAGATCAGAGCTCCATATCAGAACCATTCATGACTCCTCAGATACTGAAGCAGTCCGTGTAGAAATGCAGCAAGACCTGGACAATATCCAGGCTTGGGCTGATGTGGCAAGTAACATTTGCGCCACACAAGTGCCAGGCAATGACCATCTCCAACAAGAGAGAATCTAACCATCTCCCATTGACACTTAATGGCATTATGATCACTGTATCCCCCACTATCAACATCCTGGGGATTACCATTGACCAGAAACTGAACTGGAGTAGCCATATAAATACCGTGGCTACAACAGCAGGTCAGAGACTAGGAATCATGCGGCGAGTAACTCACCTCCTGACTCCCCAAAGCCTATCCACCATCTACAAGGCACAAGTCAGGAATGGGATGGAATACTCTCCACTTGCCTGGATGGGTGTAGCTCCAACAACACTCAAAAAGCTCGACACCATCCAGGATAAAGCAACCCGCTTGATTGGCACCCCATCTACAAACATTCACTCCCTCCACCACCGATGCACAGTGGCACCAGTGTGTACCATCTACAAGATGCACTGCAGCAATACACCAAGGCTCCTTAGACAGCACCTTCCAAACTCGCGACCTCTACCGCCTAGAAGGACAAGGGCAGTAGTTGCATGGGAACACCACCACCTGCAAGTTCCCCTCCAAGCCACACACAATCCTGACTTGGAACTATAGCACTGTTCCTTCGCTGTTACTGGGTCAAAATCCTGGAACTCCCTTCCTAACAGCACTGTGGGTGTACCTACCCCACATGGACTGCAGCGATTCATGAAGGCAGCTCACCACCACCTTCTCAAAGGCAATTAGGGAATTAAAAAAAGTGGAGATCAGATGTACAAACCTATAAATTTGTTAAAGTAACCTCTCAGCACGAGTACTGTGAACAAAGCCTTTCGCTCAAGCTGGCAAGAAAACATCTGTGAGGTTTAAATACTTATTGGTTTATTTCCCTGTCATGTCTTCAGCCCCCTCAATTGCTGCTGAGTTCTCACCTTGCTTCCATTAGCGAGTTCCAGGAAGCCCAGGAAACTCATGCACCAACAGTTAAATTCCAAAAACCATGTTAATATCGCTCTAATTAAGCAATTAACATATTGAAATTGACAATAAGTCTTTCCCAAGGGGGTTGCAGCCTAGCGCGCTGCAGTTAAATGTAGAAGTCAGCAGCTTGGAGCCAACAGCCTCTCTAATTTTATTTTGTTGTGCGTGGTCTACTCATTAAAGTGCGCAGGCCCTTTCGATTTTTTTGCACGACTGTGCACATGCAGTAACTTAAAAGGGCCGCCAATGTGTGCATGATCTGCGTAGAAACTTCCGGGTTGCTGCACAGCTGAGAGGGAACGTTGGTTGGAGCCAGCTTCCTGATGCGCTGTCTATATCTTTGATTTTAACCCGCTCCCAATCCACATGCTGCTGCACATTAAAATTCAGCCCAAAGTACCTCAAAAGGGGTAATAGGGTGATGGTTATATTTTAAAAAGAGAATGTTGTACAGATTTCTGCTATAATGTCTTAATATCTGTTATTTTATAAACCAGTGGATTCCTAATATGGCCCAAGGTCCATTTGTAGGCCTTCCTACCTCACTATCACTTGTGGCCGTCAGCACACTTACTGGTCTTTGTCCCTCCATTTAAGATCTACCTGGCTGTAGAATGCTTTCCAGACCTGGAGTCATTGTGGTTTCCTCTCCTCTCACTCACTAGAAGGCGTAAATGAAAGCGCAGAGGCACAAGGAGCAATAAATGTGCAGAGGGGCAATGTAATGCAGTTAGGAGGCAGAACTCTCTCTTTTATACAACGAATGAAAGGGCCTTATTAAAATACAACTGTTAGTTGAACTACTGGCTCTGCCGTTTTTGTCCCCCTTTTCTTACAAGGAAGAGCTTGCCCCCCATTTAGATACTCCCCACAGTGTTATGAGTAAAGTCAGGATCTCACCATGTAGAAACTGCAGGCCTGAACCCTGCACTGTTAACTCATGTTGCAGTATCCCAGAGAGTAGGCCTTGAGCAAAATGTTGGTTGGAATTGAGTTCCTTGACAAAAAAAGCTTACATAAACAAACAAATTATATTGATTCCTGAAGCAAAGCAAAAAAAAAATCCTTAAAAGAATCAATGGACCTTTAAACCGTTAAACTTGTGTTATGACCAGGTGAGCAATGTGTCTAGGTGTCTCTTGCTGTCTTCACCTGGTCTTATTGTAACAGGGTTTAATTTTAAACACACTGTGTTTTGTAAATCTTTGTTCACAGTTTCCAATTATCAGGCAAATAACTGAGCACAAACAGACTTTCTTTGGTTTAAAGCAGAAAGAGGAAATGTGTTAACACCTTAAAACTTAAACTCTAAAACGGTTCACGCCTACAGATATACGACGCACTCATGCTAGCATGCACACGCGATATAAACATGCAGATAGGAATAGAAAAGAGCAGAAGAAACAATAAGTAGAACAGTTTGAGGCAATATCTTGTTACTGTTTCTTGAGCTTGCTGTAGTTCTTGATTGTAGATATGGTCTTGTGATTCGTTGGGGCCCAGTAATCTTCTTAAAACTTTGTTCACGTGGCAAACCCTTCTCTCTTTGAGTTTCACATGTTTTCACAAGATTCAGTTCCGTGGGTAGAGATGAAGGCAGGCAGACAGGAGACAGGCAGGGAGAGGAAATCTTCTCAGTCCATGAGCACATGGCGTTCTCTTCTCAAAAACTTTTGTTGGGAGTTCAAATACAAAAAAACTTCCCAAGTTGCCCAGCAGGTCAGTCATGTGACTAGCTCCTTATACAGAACAGTCTCCTCAACCTCCTTGGGTGGAAGTTCAAATTCAAAAACTCCAGCCAGCCAGCCAGTCATGTGTCCAAAACTAGTCTGACCACTTCTGTGTATTGGAGAAGCAACTGCTGGATCCCCATTATTTCAACATTGTCTGTTACCACTGAAATGTCTTCCCGGTCAGGGCTTGCAATTTTAAGTTTTAATGTTCATGTGGCGAAATAATGTGTTTCTCAGTCTTGCCAGGTGGGGGTTTGCTTGACATTTGATACAAATACAGCAGGAAAGTCTCTATCAGAAGTCAGGCTTCATGGCATATGGTCCATGGGTCAACCCAAACCACTGGATCATTTTACCTGTCTCTCGAAGCATCTTCTAATTATTCATGTTCCCCCTGCTTCACCCCTCAGACTGGTCAGCCTCTGAATAAAGGAAAGAATATTTTCGGATTTCAGGTCAAAGCAGCTGTGTGCCACTAATCTATATTATTAGCATGAAGACACAGTGGAAATTGGAGATTCTGCTGCTTCTACCCCACTCTTCTCCACCCTTTCCCCACCCAGTCCTTCATCGCACCCTCCCAAACTCCCACTGTGGTATTACTCCACATCCAACTATAAAATGTCACTTAAAAACTTGAAATCAAGACACTTATATGAACAAAGATAATTACAACAATGATTTAAATCAAACCTGAATTCAGTGCCCTTCCTTATGATCCTAAGATATGGCAGTATTTGCCAGCATGACTGTATCAAATGTCTCCATGTAATTGTTTCCAAATATTATTTTTATATATAAATCTAATTTTAATAAGCTAATCCTTTCATTGTCTGGAGCTGGATGAATACACATAAAAGCAAAATGGAGACTAATTAAAGTAGTTATGTGAGAGCTAATTTGTCAAACCCAGCAGCACAGTTCACAGATAAATGCTAATATTTGAAAGTCAAATTAAAGTTGAAAAGGGTTGTAATAACAGTTAATTAACTCTTGGTTTGTGTTTTTCTGCATACGAAACGGTGAACTAACTGAAATATTGCTGGGTCCATCCTTAACATTTCTTACCAGAGAGATAAAATTCAAAGCTTTGAGAAAAGCCTTTGATGTCAGTATTCTCTCCAGATTAGACATTATTTTAGGATCCCTTTGTTTAAAAATTCATTTTTATTATCCCTGCATGAAATGCATGGCAATTCCCCAAATAACTAACCATCAGGGCAATTAACATCTTCGATCGACACCATATTCCTGATAATTAATACAGACTTTGTACCTCCCCTGTGATGACTGCAAAGGTTTGATTTTTCAGAGCAACTGTTCATTTAAGGGATCAGCTTCACCGTAATGAAAATGGATTGTGAAACTTTAATGAACAAGACTGTGCTGTCATAATAATAAAGACTTGAAACAAAACCAAGTCCATCTTAACAAGCAGTTGACTAAACTTGTGTAGAAACATCAAACCAATTAGATTTTATGTTGAATATTTACACTGGCCTACAAAGAACATGACTCGAATGCAGAATCTGGATAAGAGTTTAAAAAATATAGTTAACACAAGTAAACACTGTCTGATGTCTGATGAGGATTTGAGTGACTAATGTGCAGCCACAAAAGTTTCAGACTGAGAAGAATGATTCATAATTGTTGAGAGTGAGTCAGCTTTCACTTGTTTTAGCATTTCTGCTGTAATGTTCCATCTCCTCGTGATGTGCATTTTTTCAAGTACTTCTTGCCAGTAACAGTTTGTTCCATTCATCAAAAATTCAAATGGGCGTCAGTGCCCATACTTTGCCCAGTTTCTGAAGCCCAGTTCTTTGTGTGATTTGAGCTTAGCTTCTGCATTATGTCCATTTCAACCAGGCTTTCAATCCACCCCACCCCAGGTCTGATCGCTCAGATGGCAAATGCACTATTTGGTGTGGTACTAAACTTTACAAAACAGGAAATCGCCTGTCTATATCATTGGTTTGTGCTGAGTTAGATGATTTGGCCAGTGTTCCAGGCTGGGGTGGGGGAGGTGGGTGGAGGGGAGGGGCAGGGAAAAAGAAATCAGACAAGATTTCTGCTCATTACCACTAGCCAATGCTTTCTGCTGGAAAGCATGCATATGTAGATCACCCTGATCCTGATCTCCTCCACGGTCAAAATAACTTGTCTAGGCTCACATAGGAAAATAACCACTTTGGTAAACTATTGGTGAACAGTCAACAACATTGGAAAAGTACCTCAGCAACAGTCGGTACATTTTGGCGAGCATGAGAGAAGATTTGAAGGGAAATTTACAACAGCAACAACTTGCATATATCACGTGCATTTAACATAGTAAAACATCCCAAATCACCTATACAGAAGCATTATCAGACAAAATTTGACACTGGCCGGAATTTTATGCCCCCCCCCACCCCCACAGGAGCAGGCTGGTGGCGGGGGGGAGGAGATAAGATTGATTGGGAGGCAGGGGGCACCATTCCTGGTGCTTTCCTACCCCCGATGCAATTTTACCAGGGGCAGCAGCAACAAGAAAAGGCCCACCCACCCCAGGCCTATCAAAGCCCTTAAGCGGCCAATAAACTACCACAGGGCCTTCTCCCACTGCCACCGGTAAAACCTGGCGGGCTCCTTGCGAGCTGGAGGCGGGCTCACCCCTGATCTTTTGGCCAGTGGGTGGGGCCTCCCGCCCAACATAAAATTCCAGCCACTGAGCCTCATAAGGGGATATTAGGACAAGAGAGCTAAAGCATAGTCAGAAGAGGTAGATTTTTAGGAGTGTCATAAAAGAGGAGAGGGGTGAAGAGGTTAATGGAGTTTTTTTTAAAGTGGTTTCACTGCATGTTAGATTCATCAACTAGTAAGAATACTAGTGAATTGAAACTTCTGTACACCTACTGGTTGCCTGCCTAATCAGGCCAATCTTATGAAATGGCATCAATATAAGCAACCACAATAATATTTTACAGTCTCAAATATAGTGACTGCAAACAGCTTTCTTTCAGTCACTAAATGTAGATGCCTGATAGACAGTAGCCGTTTTATTGGCCTTACACTGGGAGGCATTGTGAGGCATTTTGCTTGTTTTACTACATGTGGTCTACATCAAAATAATATTAAAAAAATCCAAACCAACACATGATACCCTGCAAGACAAAGTTTCATATAGCTATTTTTGAAGAGGGGAAAAAAAGAACCTGGATCAATCGAGCCACTGTAACCTCCATCTATCACAGTGCAAACATATGTACCTTAATTTAAAATGCCCAGTGGTTTAATTTGATGAATTAAAAGAATAACAGATCACTGAGAAAAAAAATACAGCAGATGACCAGGATACAAGTAACACTGCAAATAATTGTAAATTCTTAAAACTACAGCCTGCTGACACATTTAGATTACTGAGTAAATAGGTATGCATTTCAGAAGTTAAAGGTTATGAAAACTCAGAGGGAATTTTGTGCTGCTTGGCACTACGGATGCTCTGATAGATGGTCTTTATACAACCCTGTGCAATTTCTGCTTGTGCCCTCTCGCGATTTTTAAATGTATTTAAATAGGTATGACAGATTTGACAGATGCAAATACAAAGGGTTCTATGTATCAGTCAAATAAGGAGAATATTTGATAAGGCTTGCAGTAAGAGGGGGGTTTTGACGACTGGGCAATTCTCAACCTCCATAAATTTGCCCAGGCATGCGCCATGGAGAGGTCACTCCATAGTTGACAAACCACTGACCACCTCCAGGCGCGTATCCATTGTCTCTCGAGATAAGGAGGCCCAAAAGAAGAAGAAGAAAGAAGAAGAAATATTCTATAACATTTGAAAGTTGTCAGGGTCTAATTGCATTATATTTTCATGACAATAGCTATCTTGTCTCCGCACTATGGTTTCTCTCCCCACCATCCTCATGAGATTACAACCACCTTTTCTGCTTATGGGTCCCATCCCACAGCCACTCTTTCCTATTACTCTTCACCCCTACAGATCCAAACTACATCAAAATCACACAAATGTCTTTTAGGGGAAGATGCTGGACTTTTTTTCTTTGTCCTGAGGTTTTCTCTCCTCCTCCTCTGGACCAATGGCTCATGTTGGGATTCAGGTTCCCTAGGTATTGGCTACAATTTTCGACCCACCAACTTCCCATTTGTTGCATTGACATAAGACTGCGAGTGCCAGACGACTGTTTGATCTTTGACATTACAGTTGAACTTGATCTTGTCCTTGCAACAAACTAACACAGAATAAAATGAAGACTGGGAACTATACTTTTCCTCCTCAGTAGCCCGAGTGCATTGAGACCAATTGCAGCACCCCTACTAAATTTTGTAGCTTTCTTGCTCTGTGGCATTATAGAAGCCAAACAATTTATCCACCACATTAATGATCCTGCCTTAAGGATTGTAACCTGAAAATGCCTGAAGAAATATCAATTCTCAAACCTGAATTGAAAATAGGAATGTATTAAGGACTTCAAAAGATAAAGCATAAAACAAAATGTGTACTGAACAGACTTTAAAAATATGCTCGGTGTTATTAGAATATGAAAAGTTTCATGTATATGTGTGAAATTGCTTTGCCCGCAATTATAGTGGCGATGCCAATTCAGTTATTTTAAGTGGGTTAACAGCTCCATTAAAATAGGGGACAAAGGATTTTGTACAAACAGGTTAAGCATTCATATGCTAATACCTCACAGTATAATTTTAAGGTCAAATAATTTAATACAGAAGACAGATGTAATTTACAGTATAACATTTCTTGTAAAGCCTAATGCACAGAGGCCAATCACCCTCTTGTGGATAAAACACTGAAATACAGTTTGTAAAACACAGAATGATGGTACATTTGAAAAACAATAAGAGCACTTACCTCAATTTTGTTTGGGCTGTTTGCAAGCCTTTCAAAAACATAGCAATTACTTGCAAAAATATTGAGAACAAAGACATTATGCCTCTGTTAAATCGAAAAGAAGTTGAATACATTGGACAGATGCTCCTGTTTGTACCCCTGCATTTGGAGAGAATATAAGAGAATAAATACAGCAAAATGGCAGTTAAAATTTAGCTACATCTAAATAGGAAAAGACCATTCTCCTGCCAATAGCAGTGAGTAAACATGTTTTTTTCTCAGTTTAACACTTGTTTAAACTTCGAAATTTTATTCCTTACAGGATTTTTGTTGAAAGCGTTATACAAGTTATATATTTGTAGGTGTACTTTGGAATTAAATTAGTTCTTATATTGGTAGTTAAAACTTTGCATGCCACGGGCAAACAGCAGGAGCTAAACCTTATTTCTCTTTAAATGCAATTATTAGAGATATACATTACCTTGCTCTTTCTACAGCTAAAATGAATACTGTTGTGCAGATGCTGATATCTCCTGTAATTAAATCTTGCTTTACCTGGTGTGTGTCAGGTACTTTGATAAGTTCAAAGAACTGCTTATGACACTTGCATACTAATGCCTTAAGCTTTGCAGTAATGCACTCCCATACAAATTTAATGAAAGTTACAGTCCCTTTCTACTCTCCCTTTAAATGTATATATTTTGTGCATAAAAATGATGTAAATTTCAATGGTAAAACTAATCATCTCCAAGTATAAATTATTGTGAATGTGTAAAAGACTGGCTTTAAATCAGAAACATATTTCTGCAGTACTGCACGGTAATGGGAAAATACAATGGAAGAAAGTGTACGTACAGAGAAATGGAAAGCAGACATAATATAATGCAACATTGTAGCTTGGGAGGTTTAAAGCCATCATCCAAACCCTGAGAAAATATTACAGTCTTGAAATCACTCCCAGTTATTATTTATAATATCTTCTCATTTCAACTTTACGTGGGAGTTTGAGAAATTTAGAACCTATTTTTGCTCTGGCAGCAGTCATCGGTGCCAAGGTAAACTGTCCATGCGGGCAACAAAAAAATTAGTGCTCAGCAAGGCAGGTTTATTGAAGAATAGAGGGGAGTTTTAACCCCCCTCTCTCCCCACTCCAGGATGGGCAGGACAGCAGTGGTTAAAACTCCCTCCCAATGTGCCCACTTCTGGTTTTAATGAAGGTGGATTCAGGCGGGCAACTAACTTGCTGTCCAGAGGCAGCCCCTAATTTAAATATGTTATTGAGGCTGTGTAGCTCAAATATTAACTGTGTTTTACATTTAATGCCTGTGAGTCAGCTTTCCCAGGGCTCAGGAAACCTGGCAGCTGAAGGGAGGGGGTGCTTCCCCCCGGCCCCTCAAGCTAACCTGTTTCCCACTCCACATGATCTCTCCCACAATCTATCCGTGACCTCCCCATCCACACTCCCCCTGCTCCCCACCCCCCACCGCCCAGCAAACCTCTCCAGCCCTGACTAACCTCTTCATGGCCTGTGATCTATCCATGGCTTCCCCTCTCTATTCTCTGCCATGTTCCCTCCATCACCTCCTTCCCACCCCCACAACCTACGATCTCTCCCTCTATCCTTCATCTCCATTCCCCAGTTGTGACCTAGTGGTGTAGGCCTTCCCATCCGACAGTCAGCCAGTCTCTCCATCTGGCTGGCAGCCGACTGGGAAGCAGTGCAAATGTTTCAATGTACCTCAAGGTTTCTCACCACTTCCCCCATTCCCTTTTCATAAATAGTAGGGCCATTGTGTCCAATTGATAATCAAACTTGAAGTTAATATACAATGGTTTAAGCTCAGCATAAACCTCTCCAATTCTTAGATATGTTTCTGTTATAAAATATTCACAAATAAATCAAATAGGGAATTCAAAAGAAAATTCTTTACCCAAAGAGTGCTTAGAAAATAGAATTTATTACCACAAGGGGTAATACCCCAAAAAACAGCATTGATGTATTTAAGAGATATTAACACACGGGGAAAAGGAATAGAAGTTTATACTCATAGGTTTAGATGAAGGTGGGTGGGAGGAGGCTCATTTGGAGCATCAACACCAGTACAGACCACTTGGACCAAATGGCCTGTGGCTGTGCTGTACACTCTATGGGCTATATTTTGCTGAGCTCCCTGCGTCGGGCTCTATGACAGGAGGGCACTGGAAGATCAGAATGCAGCAGCCCGCCACGGAGCCCGCTGCCAGAAATGCCAGACCCAATCCTCCCAGTGGAGGGGAAATCTCCATGCGGGCACATCTGCCGCAGTGCGGCGGGATCCGGATTTGAATATTAAAATCACTTCCTTAAATACATTTAAATGGAAGCCAGAGTGATCTTACCAGCATTTCCAGATCCTCCGAGTGACATGCGGCACATCCGTGCCTTCACTTTCCTTTCCAGGGAAAGCTGGCGCCACCAAATTAGGGAAGGGTGGAATACTGCAATTGTCATGAAGTGGGGTGGGGGTAACGAGTCAACTATGCATTGTCAGTGTGGTGGAGGGGGTGGGGTGGGTGCACTTAGGTCAGTTGGGGTGAGTGAAAGTGTTCGACTCTGCATTTAACACATTTGGGATGGAAAAGGGGTAATCTGGGCTTTTCTGGTGTAGTTGGGGGTGGGTGGGTCAAACTTTATTTTTGGCTGCAGTTGGGGGAGATGGGGTCAACTTGTATCTGTCAATGCAGGCCTGGTGGCCCTTTAAAAATGGCGCCAGCACTGGCGCGGGTCGCCGAGGCTGCCCCCGCCACAAGATTGGGGGTGCGGTGTGGGCAGCTGCCCTGCATATTATAATGATCTACTGCGCAGTAGATCGAAACCGCATGGCAGGTGTGGGCTGCCATTTTCTTCGCCCGCTGCCACTCCCAGCAGGAACATAAAATCCAGCTCTATGTGGTCTATATAGTTCTATTGGATGACAGGGTGTTGATTAAACATCACTATCAAAAGGTAGATGTTCGTCTTTTGATGGCACATTCTACAACACTGGTTGCAAAATTATCTTAAACAGGGAATAAAAATGCAATAAAAGGTCACGAAAGACTTTTAAAAAAAGATAAACTCATTATTTTTCTGTATCTGAGAGCACTGTGGAATGTTGAGTTTTAGTGTATTTGTGTTTTGTTGAACCTTTTGGATTTTAGCTTTTTTAAATTACCTTGTTCAAATATGTTTGTAACTGGCAGGATATAGCCTTCTTTTGATATACTTTGAAAAATAATCTCCGCAAAAAAATCTTAACATTTTTTATGTGGCACGGTTTTAGCTAACAGAACTCGACTCCTGTGCACAATAGCAACGGGTCAGTAAATAAATTCTTGGCTAGTTTCTGTCTAAAACTGGAGAGTTAATAGAAACCACACAAAGACGAATGGGAAATCTGAAGTTCACATTGAGGGTCCCACCAGAACCATAAACATGTCTTTATCTTTCAGATGTTGACTGATTTGCTGGGCAATTCCTGTTTATGTTGAAGTCTTCACCTATTAATTTAGACTACACTTTTCCTTTGACTCTGGAGAAATTATTTATATTTTATCTGCAATGAATAAAATTAAATAGAAAATGGTGGTCCTGGGAGATGCATTTTGGATTGTTATTTTCTCATAAAATGCAAGTTTTTTGTGTGCTTCCCTGTATAATTATTTTAAAGAAATTAAATAAAAATCCACTTATCGAATTTTGTTGAGCTCCTGACGTCTGGCTCCATGGCCGATCCCACCGTTCGGCAACGGGACCCGACTTTAAATATTGAAATTCGCTTTATGCATACATTTAAATCCAATTCCCTGCAATCTCACCATCAGATCCAGATCTTCAGTGCGCCGGGCGGCACTAATGTCCTTCACTTTCCTGTCCAGAGAAAGCTGGTGCCACCAAGGTGGGGAAGGGAGGATCAGAGCATTTTTAGTGTAGTGGGGGAATGCGGGGGAGGGTGCGTGGAAATGGAGTCAACTCTGCATTTTTGTGGCGGTGGGGGGGGGAAGGAGTCAACTCTGCAATTCCAGTGTACTGGGGGAGGGGGGACAGGCCAAACATTTATTTTCAGTGTAGTGGGGGGGGGGGGGGGGGAGGTGGAGGTGGTGGTATAGACAGGGGAAAATCTGCATTCTCTCAGCAGGGCTGGCAGCCTTTTAAAAATGGCGCAGCGCCTGCGCAGAGACAGCTGACACCATTGCCAGTGTTGCAGAGCCCGCCCCGCCATGTGATTGTCGGGGGTGGACTGGCCTACATATTTAAATGAGCCTCCGGGCTCAAGACCGCAGTGGTATGGCAATGCGCAGCCCGCACATGTTGGCCACCATTGTTATTGTCCACCGCTGCTCCCAGTGGCGGGAGAATAAAATTCAGTCCACTATCTTATTGACCATTCAGCATATATTCAATACAGTGATTATTCATATTACTGCCCCAATTGTGACTAACAATAGGTGATTCATGGCTAGTAATCATCTAAAATTTCTGAATAAAATTATATGTTAATACTATGAAGGTCAATGTTTTAAAAAGTAGCCATTTTATATAAATATGTTGGAGGGGAGAAACAGAATCTAGTGTTCGTGTTTGATAAATAGTTGGAATATTATATACTAAGAACTCAAATTATAGAAATTAATTGACCAACACTCCCCAGATTGAGCTTAAAGAAGGCTTCAGTTATAATGGCAGATGTCAATGCAAAGACAAAAGTGGCAGCACAACTGAAGAACCTGGCTCCGATTTGACTCTAGAGAAAACTAAAGCTAAGCATTGTGAGATAGCATCATGGAGTATAGGCTAAAAAGTATTCTGGTGGCATATTGCACTTTTGGGAACCTTATCAACTTTCTATTCCATATTTTTAATTTAATAAAAAAGAAAATGCTCCTGGTTACTTTCTAACATAAAAAAAGCTACCAGACCAGAGTAATTCATTGGTAGTAAAGTGCTGTGGGATGGCCTGCCTGCATGTAAGTTACCATATATATATAGTTTTTTCCTACTTTCTGCAATTCTACACATAGAGCTCTCTCCTAACAGAATGGTCTGGAGATTAACCCTCCCACGACTGCCAGAGCGGGTTCAAACTGGTAATGTTAGTAACTGCAAGTAAAATGAATGGAAAAGCTGATTGTGTTATGAAGTTGGTGTTTAGAGTATTGCATGGATATTTTTTGGAAAATAATTTATGGCTGTCACTTATCGAGCTGTGGAGCAGCCTGGCTTTCAAGAGAACTATCAGGGCATTTCTAAAAGGTAAATAAAACACATGTTTACAACACTTCTCCGTTTACACTCTTATTTCTTGATCTCATAGTTAGTTTGGGATTGCTTTTAAAGTTGTCAGGGAATTTCTGTCATCAGCAAAGGAAATCGCAGTACTGAAGCTATGCTGTTTATTGTACTGCCTTTCTGATTTTGTATTTCAGATGGTTTATTTCCAGTATAAAACACCAAACCAGTGAAAAGTGGGCGAGACTGTAATTATATCACTCATCTTGTGTTGCTGAGAGGCAATACTATAGCTGCTTTCTGATGCAAATTTGCAGAATATTGGAATTTTTGCTTCCTCCAATACTCCTGGAGTCAGCCACAACCAGTTTGGATCCTTCCCTTTTAACTGAACCATTTTGCGGTATCAGCAAAGAGGCAGCCAAACACTTGGCCGAATCAGCTTGGGGGTGGCCTACGAAAGGGATAGCTCTCTGGTGACTTTTTAAAAAGGGAGTTCAGCTCTTTCAGCTGCTTTATTAGGACCAAGTGCCAAACACATTGAAGAAAACCCACAGAACATAATACAGCCTTTATTCAGCATTCATTATTCCTTATTTTTAACAGATTTACATTAAAAATAGTCATGCTCTGAAAATATAACAAAGCTTGCTCAGCATCTGTTTGCACCTGAGAGGAAGCTGGAACATTTTAATAGAAATATTTTGTTGATTTCCCCCCATGCCCCCCCAACCACCACTTTCAATACTGTTTTGTTAATATCTCCAGTGTATACTGGCAAAGGCAACACTTTTTTTAGGGGTTGACAACTTCACTGGAATCTAAAAGAACAGGGTTTGTGAAGCAAAATGCATCAGACAGCTAAAGGTTTTCCAAAGGGCCCCGTTCAAAGACAGTCAATCTGGGCTTGCTCCAATGCAAGATGTTTGCAGAACCACATTGCGATATTGCATTTAGCTGAAGGCTTGGTAATATTTGGAAGAATATGCCAAAATGTCAACACCTTGAAAAGGAATCTTTTTCTAAACCTAAAGGACTGAACATTAGGTAGTTTTAAATCCTTAATATTTTGTTATTTCTGTGGTGATGTTATTACGATAGATGTAATATGTTGCCACCAATGTTGCCTGCACTAAGTGAGAAGTTTCTATGCACTGAAACTCTGAAGGACCCCACCTTCAATATTTGGTAAGTAATAACATTCGTATCAATCCTGAGGTAACCAGGTGTAGCAATTAACTATAAATACACAGCATAGAGAAAATGTATGTCGGGGCAGTTCAAGTTGGAATAAACACAATTTTAACTCAAGCTGCCTGGCAGAAGGTGGGCAGTTAAAATCCACAAAATTTCTTACTTGCCCTGAAGCCACCAGGAGCTGAAGGATTTAAATTTTAACCTACTGCCCTCAGCAGGAAGCCAGGACACTCACCCAAGGCTGGCAGGGCCTAATGATGTAATCGAGACCTCATTGCAACATTTACAAGGAGGCCTGAGCGGGAAGCAGTAGTCAGTTTCCTGCAAGGGCAACCCAGTGCAGGACTGGATCGGTGCCAGAAGAAACCCTTAAAGGTAAGTGATTATGTTTTTTCTTAATTTCCTTGTGGGGCCAGGAGGAGGGGAAACACCTTGCAATTAAATCAGAGGCCTCCCCCACCTCAATCTTGACAACTCCCCTGATATTGGGGACCTACACAGGACAGCCCTGCAGCTGATCCCATAGGCTTAACTGCTCAATGGGCAATTCCTGTGTGACCTTTCACCACTTGCTGCCAACTGCTGCGCAGAATAGGTGGGCAATTGACCCATTTCATTTAAATGAGGACCAGGATTTAAAATACCTCAAGCATCTTTCTCCCCCACCATGTGGGTATGTTTTGTACTAAAATCAAAACTCCCCCGCCTAAAACTGGCCCTTGGTTAACATTGAGGTCTTATTTTGAATTGAGCTAAAAATATTGCAGATTCAAGCATAATTCCAATTCAGAAGTGCAACTCAGATCAAGCAAACCAATTTCCATTCACTCAATTATCACAAATATTTCCAAATTGCCATTTTTTATTACACCAATTTTCAAAATTGAAGCTAGAAATATCACATTTCAGAGAAATAATTTTTATTTAATGTGTACCTGTTTTACTTTGTTCCATTATTTTGAATTAATGGGAGATTAAATGGGCTAAAGGATATTTTCATTAAAACATTGTAAAGAAAGACTTGCCTTCATATGCCAACTTTCACGACTTTGGAATGTCCCAAAGTGCTTTACAGCCAATAAAGTACAAATTTAGAAAAGCAGTCAATTTGCACACAGCAAGGTCCGTGAATAGCAATGATCAGATAATGAAGGCTAAATTGGATAGCCCCTGAAAACCGGCACAGAGATCGTAATGTGCAGTTACCTTGCGTCCTTTCGATGTAATGCAGTCAGCATGTTATCGTGTTACTGCCTGCTCATTAACATGATTTCTGCATGTAGCCAGTGGTAACCACACTGTTGATTGTCTGCAAACACCATCACAGGGGCCAAAATCAATACTTGTTAGCATTAATTAAACCTTGCCTGCACCTCTTAAAGGGGAGATTCATTGTGCCTGGAGCATGTGCTAGGAGTCCTTTGTGAGTTGAATCTGACCTGGGAAGGAGAGAAGAATGGCTGAAAGTGGGAGACTGGGCTCTAAGGTATTCAGATGCTGCATTAGAGGTCTTGGTGGAGGAGGTGAAAAGGAGGAGAGACATCTGGTATTCACAGGGTACCAGGAGGCCCTCCAGAAATACCGTGAAAAGGCAGTGGAAACAGTTAGACACGGAAATCAATGCCAGGATGCAGTTTGAAACGTTAACTCTGTTGCTCTCTCCAAAGATGCTGCCTGGCCATGAGTATTGCCTGCATTTTCTGTTTTTATGTCCTGTTGCAGTCGATTTGTACCATCCCCACTGTTAGCCACACCTCCAAATTTTGATATTTTACTCTGTATTCCAATATCTAAGTTATTTACATATATCAAAAAAAGCAGTGGTCCTAGCACTGAACCTTAGGGAACGCCATTGTCTATCATCCTCCAGTCTGAAATACAGCCATTTACCATGATTTGCTGCTTTCTGTCCTTAAGCCAATTTTTTATCCAAGCTGACACTGACCCTCCTCTCCCATAAGCCTCAATTTTGTTACCAGCCTTTTATGTGGTACTTTGTCACATGCTTTCTTAAAATCCATATGGACAACATCCATTACATTCCCTTCCTCAACCATCTCTATTATTTCATCAAAAAGCTCAATTAGATTCATCAAGCATGATCTGCCTTTTACAAATTCATACCGGGTCTCCCTAATTAACTCGAACCTCTCCAATTGCCTGCTGATATATTCCTTGATTATTGTTACTAAAATCTTACCCACCACTGATATTAATCTGACTGGTCTGTAGATACTTGAAATGTCCTTACACCCTTTCTTGAATAAGGGTGTCACATTTACCACTCTCCAATCCTCTGGCACCACACCAGTATCCAGGAAAGATTGGAAGATTATGGCAAGCCCTTCCACTATCTCCTTCAGTAACCTAGGATGCAAGCCATCTAGATCAGGTAACTTATCCACTATAAGCATAGCCATCCTTTCCAGTAGGTCATTCCTAACAATTTTTACCCCATCTGATAAAATATTGACAGAAGCGGAGATGGTAGAGGTAATCCTCTACCATCTCCACTTCTGTCAATATTTTATCAGCATCCTCTTCCTTAGTAAACACCGATCCAAGGTATTCATTAAGTGTTCTAGCCTTGCCCTGCACATACCACCTTCTTTTTCCCTAATAGGACCACCCGCACCTCTTAGTACCTGCTTACCATTTACATGCTAGTAGAAGATTTTTGGGTTGCCCTTTATGTTATCTGCCATTCTATTCTCATATTCACTCCTTGTCAGTCTAATTTTCCTCTTCACTTCCCCTCTCAACTTACTGTATTTGGCCTGGTTCTCCCTTGAAGAATTCACCTGACATGCATGATACACCCTCTTCTGTTTTGTTTTATCATATTCTCCATCTCCCTTGCCATTCAAGGAACCCTGTCTTTGGGTCCCCTACCTTTCGCTCTTGTTGAAATGTGCCTCGCTTGTATCTGAAACATTTCTTCCTTAAAGATCACCCATTTTTCTGTTACCATTATTCCTGTCAGTCCTTGGTTCCATTTTACTCTGGCTAGATCCCTTCTCATCCCATTGAAGTTAGCCCTCTTCCAATTTAGAAGTTCTACTTTGGATTGTTCCTTGCTCTTCTTCATTACTAATCTAAACCTTATGATGCTTATCCCACCCAAATGTCCCCCCCACAGACATTTGGTCCACTTAGCCCACCTCATTTCCCAGCCCCTTCCAGCAATGCCTACTTCCTATTTGGACTGAGAACATACTGGTCAAGTTTGGACTGAGAACATACTGGTCAAGGAAGTTCATCTGAACACATTTCAGAAATTCCTCCCCCCTCTTTATCCTTTACTCTAACATTATCCAAATTGATATTTGGGTAAATAAAGACCCCAATATCACCCTCTGTAGTTCTTGCACATCTCTGTGATTTCCCTCCAGATTTGTTGCTCTCTCTCTCTCTCTCTCTGTCTCACTATTTGGAGGCCTATAGAATACCCAGTAATGTAATCATCTTTTTGGTTCTCAACTCTAACCAAATAAATTCTGTCATTGCCCCCTTCAAGGACATCCTCTCTTTCCAACACTACAATGTCTTCCTTAATCAATACTGCCACCCCACCTCCTTTTTTTCCTTCCCTATCTTTTCTGAACACCTTGTGTCCTCGAATATTAAGCTCGCAGTCCTCACCATTTTAAGCCACGCTTCCATTATTGCCACTTTATCATATTCCCACATGGCTATTTGTGCCTGCAGCTCACCAACCTTATTCACCACACCTTGTGCGTTTACCTACATGCATTATAAACCTATTCCAAAAAGTCCTTCTTTGACTCAAACATTAACCCTTTCAGATCCTTCTACTGCAACTACCTCCTGGAACTTATGATCCAGAAAACTCTTATCCTCCCTGATGCTCCACAATGATTCCAGCTGCCCCTCAAGCTTGGAAATCCTGAGCTTGAGCTCAAGCAACTTGAAACACTTCCTATACACGTCGTCCCCCAAGACACATGAAGTGTCCAGAAGTTCCCACATGGTGCAGGAATTGCAAGCAACAGGTCTCAGCTGCCCATCCATGGTCCAAAAAAATTCTATTCCCTCTTTTAGAATCTAGTTAGTATCTTTTTCAAACTTCATTTCAGTTAATGTCTCTGGACCTGCTCTGTGCGAATACTCTAATTATATATCAACATTTTTTAATTTCCCAGCTCCTAGTTTAAATGAATGCCCTAGTTTAGAGAGAAAGAGAAATACTCATTAACCAATCACTTACCTGCTTTCCTGTGTTGTCACACTTGATTTTATTTCTCTTTTTCAAATGCGCATGCTCTATCTCCTGCTGACTCCCTGCCTCCGCTTTTAACTGTGAGTCTCTGGCATTGCTCTCTCTCAGGCTCACTCTCTCTCTTTGTGGGTGCCGCTGACTTCCTGCCATCAATTTTAACTATGGGTCTCTGGCATTGTTGTCTCTCAGGCTCATGTACTCTCTCTCTCTCTCTCTCTCTTACAGATTCTCCTGCTGTGCGTGATCTCTGCTCATTCTCCTAGTCATGCTTCATTCCAAGAGGAAGACCGACTAGTGCACCCATATCTTCAAGTCAGCAAAAAGAACTTTAACAGCTGTCACACACACCTGTAGACTTTTGAAACTTTAAATACCTGTGGAAAGCACCAAAAACGTGTAGAATTGTAAGTATCAACATAACATAATCCTGCTAAAGGAACAAGTGAGAGGAAAGATGTTCGTAAACAGGAGATTCAGCAGTGTTCTGATGGGAAGTGGTTCATTTTCAAAGTCTCCATGATGATGTGATCCACTGACCATTAGGAATCAAGGCAGCTTCATCTCTCTCTCTCCAAAACTGGGTTGCACTTCAACGGATAGAAGCTATCTGTTGTGGAACCACCTTAAGAGGGGACCACCTTAAGAGGCTGTAAGTGAAGGTGACCAGAGGAAGTGATGACATGTCACACATGACCAGAGAGTTGTGGACTTAGCTGGACAGAGTAAGATGTGTATAAATGTAGCTCCTGTAGTAGCTATATATATGTTCCAGTTAAGTTATAATAAAAAAACCCACATATTCTTTGGATATTACTTGGAATCTTACAACAGTTCACATATCAAAGGAACAAGTAATATTGCATGGTGGCAACATTTGGGATATATTTTTCTGAAGACCACTAAATATTACATTGTGGCAATGTTTGATTTTTTTCTGAAGAACACATCAAGAGAAAACAAAGAACAGTTAATTGCTTAGCTGGAGTGGCTGCAGATTCAGGCAGAGAGCAGTTGGCAGGAGATCTCACAACAGTGCAGCGAGCTAGGACTACAGACAGGACCCTGGGAGGTGTTGAAGCTCAGTGATAACAGCAGGAAATTTTCCAGGGGATTAGAGTTTTCAACTAATCTGGCAGTGGGTCGAGAACTTTGAAAAGACGTATTACAGCCATAACTGCATTAGTTTTCCCAGTATTTTTGCTTCGTAGGTGGGGCCTAAGCCAAAAAAGCAAGAACAACTTAATAGCGCCACTGGAGGTCCAGCACAAAGTAAAAGGCTGTTTGTGGCAGCTACCGGCAGTGCAAGCTACAGCTCCTGAAACAAAACTGTGCTCTCAGTTAAAATAAAATCCAACAAGCTGTGTAAACAAAGGAAGCAGCTGTTGTCTCATTCTTGAAAGGAGCAGGCCTGCAAAAATGAATATCTAAAAAAGGAAACAGAAAGATGTACCTGTAAAATAGAGAGCCTGTAAAAAAAAAGTCCCTGTGAAAAAGAAACCTGTTAAAAAAGTCCTCTATTTATTAAAAAGCAGGATCATCCAGAAAATGGCTTTCGGGGTATCCAATTATGGATTGCAAGGCATTAGACATAGCACCTGAATTTAAGCTGTTTTGCCAGTGGATGGAACTGTGTTTCCTGGATGAAGAAGTGAGAAAACCAGAGAAACAAAATATCAAAATCAAGATCGCACTAAGCAAAGAGGGCCTGTAACAGATCAACTAGAAGGGCAGGGGGATGGGAACCTGAGTGGGGAGACTGAGGAGGAGGAAACATGGATAGAAATAAAAGACAGGAAACAAAAAGGCAAAAGTGGAAGGCATAGAAATCAAGGGCAGGAAACAAATAGGGCCATAGTGTGAAATAATGCTAAAATGACTAAGAATATTAAAAGGACAAGCCTAAAGGCATTATGTCTCAATGCGCGGAGTATTCACAATAAGGTAGGCTAATTAACCACGCAAATAGATGTAAATGGATATGATATAGTTGCGATTACAGAGACATGGCTGCAGGGTGACCAAGGATGGGAACTGAACATCCAGGGGTATTCAATATTTAGGAAGGACAGGCAAAAAGGGAAAGGAGGTGGAGTAGCATTGTTAGTAAAAGAGGAAATCAATGCAATAGTGAGTAAGGATATTAGCTCAGACAATCCAGATGTGGAATCTGTATGGGTGGAGCTAAGAAACACCAAGGGGCAGAAAACATTGGTGGGGGTTGTATATAGACCCCCGAACAGCAGTGGTGATGTAGAGGATGGCATTAAACAGGAAATTTAAGCCACATGCAATAAGGGTGTAACTGTAATTATGGGTGAGTTTAATCTACATATTGATTGGACAAACCAAATTAGCAATAATACTGTAGAGAAGGAATTCCTGGAGTGCGTACGTAATGGTTTTTTGGACCAATATGTTGAGGAACCAACTAGAGAACAGGCCATCCTAGACTGGGTATTGAGTAATGAGAAAGGATTAGTTAACAATCTTGTTGAGCGGGGTCCCTTGGGGAAGAGCAACCATAACATGATAGAAGTCTTCATTAAGATGGAGAGTGAGAGTTGATTCCGAGACTAGGGTCCTGAATCTAAATAAAGGAAACTATGATGGTATGAGGCATGAGTTGGCTATGATAGATTGGGGAACGTTACTCAAAGGATTGACAGTGGATAGGCAATGGCTAGCATTTAAAGAGCGCATGGATGAATTACAACAATTGTTCATTCCTGTCTGGCACAAAAGTAAAATAGGAAGGGTGGCTCAACCGTGACTTAAAAAGAAATTAGGGATAGTATTAGATCCAAGGAGGAGAAATATAAAATGGCCAGAACGAGCAGAAAACCTGAGGATTGGGAGCAGTTTAGAATTCAGCAAAGGAGGACAAAGGGATTGATTAAGAAGGGAAAAATAGAGTTTGAGAGTAAGCCGGCAGAGAACATAAAAACTGACTATAAAAGCTTCTATAGATATGTGCATAGAAAAAGATTAGTGAAGACAAATTTGGGTCCCTTACAGTCAGAAATGGGAGAATTTATAATGGGGACCAAAGAAATGGCAGACCAATTAAATACATACTTTGGTTCTGTCTTCACAAAGAAGGACACAAATTACCTCCCAGAAATGTTGGGAAACATAGGGTCTAGTGAGAAGGAGGAACTGTATGAAATCAGTATTAGTAGGGAAATGGTGTTAGGGAAACTGATGGGATTAAAGGCCGATAAGTCCCCAGGGCCTGATAATCTACATCCCAGAGTATCTAAGGAAGTGGCCCTAGAAATAGTAGATGCATTGCTGGTCATTTTCCAAAATTCTATAGTCTCTGGAACAGTTCCAATGGATTGGAGGGTAGATAATGTAACCCCACTATTTAAAAAAGGAGGTAGAGAGAAAACGGAATTATAGACCGGTTAGCCTGACATCAGTAGTGGGGAAAATGCTGGAGTCCATTATAAAAGATGTAACAGCAGAGCACTTGGAAAACAGTGACAGGATCGGACAAAGTCAACATGGATTTACGAAAGGGAAATCATGCTTGACAAATCTACTGGAATTTTTTGAGAATGTTACTAGTAGAATGGATAAGGGAGAACCAGTGGATGTGGTATATTTGGACTTTCAGAAGGCTATCGATAAGGTCCCACAAAAGAGATTAGCGTGCAAAGTTAAAGCACATGGGATTGGGGGTAAGGTACCGACATGGATAGAGAACTGGTTGGCAGACAGGAAACAAAGAGTAGGAATAACCGTGTCTTTTTCCAAGTGGTAGGCAGTGACTAGTGGGGTACCACAGGGATCAGTGCTAGGACCCCAGCTATTCACAATATATATTAATGATATAGATGAGGGAATTTAATGTAATATATCTAAGTTTACAGATGATACAAAGCTGGGTGGGAGTGTGAGCTGTGAGGAGGATGCAGTGAAGCTCCAGTGTGATTTGGACAGGTTGAGTGAGTGGGAAAATACATGACAGATGCAGTATAATGTGGATAAATGTGAGGTTATCCACTTTGGTGGCAAAAACAGAAAGGTAGATTATTATCTGTATGGTGATAGATTGGGAAAGGGAGAGGTGCAGCGAGACCTGGGTGTCCTTGTGCACCAGTCGCTGAAAGAAAGCATGCAGGTGCAGCAGGCAATTAAGAAGGGAAATGGAATGTTGGCCTTCATAGCGAAAGGATTCGAGTACAGGAGCCAAGGATGTCTTGCTGCAATTATACAAGGCCTTGGTGAGACCACATCTGGAGTATTGTGTGCAGTTTTGGTCTCCTTATCTGAGGAAGGATGTTCTTGCTATGGAGGGAGTGCAGCAAAGGTTCGCCAGACTGATTCCTGGAATGTCAGGACTGACGTATGAAGAGAGATTGGATCGATTAGGCTTGTATTCGCTAGAGTTTAGAAGAATGAGAGGGCATCTCATGGAAACCTACAAAATTCTAACAGGACTGAACAGACTAGATGCAGGAAGGATGTTCCGATGGTGGTGGAGTCCAGGACCGGGTCACAGTCTAAGGATAAATGGTAAGCCATTTAGGACTGAGATGAGGAGAGATTTCTTCACCCAGAGAGTGGTGAACCTGTGGAATTCTCTACCACGGAAAGCAGTTGAGGCCAAATCATTAAATATATTCAAGAAAGAGTTAGATATAGCTCTTAGGGCTAAAGGGATCAAGGGATACGTGGAGAAAGTGGGTACAGGGTACTGAGTTTGGATGATCAGCCATGATCCTATTGAATGACGGTGCAAGCTCAAAGGGCTGAATGGCCTACTCCTGCTCCTATTTTTTTCTACATCCAGATTGTCAGCTGAGGCTCAGAAGGACCCGAGCAAGCTATAGACATTCCTGGAGGAGCAGCACAAGGCAAAGGTCAATTTCAGAGTACACAGCTTGAGCTTATGGCCTACCGGCAAAAGGAAGATGAGTCCATTGACCAGTTTGTTGCAAGATGCTGAAACAAAGCTCAAGAATGTGACTTCGCAGATATTGAATTGCGGAATGGGTTATAGAGCTGGTAATCGCGGCTGCCTCACTAGAGGCCTTTCAAAAAGGCCTGCTAGGAAAGAAGAAAGGGCACACCATTGATGCACTACTCAATGATGGAAGGAAATTTGAAGCCATCATGGCTGGGCGCCAACAGTTACAAGCTTTGGGGGCAGCTACAACAATTGGTATGGTAACCAAGGCTCAGAAGTCTGCTCAGCCTTGTGGCAAATGTGGCCTGACTCACCCAGTTTGCAGCTGTCCAGCATACCAGGACCAGTGCAAAGCTTGTGACTGTGAGGACATTGGGCAAGGCAGTGCAGACGGCCGAGCTCAGATATTGCATACAAGAATGGTGACAGATTGCATGCAGAGAGAATGTCTACAAGAAATGATGGCAAACGCAATAAAAGCGCAAGCAGGTACATTAAGTCAGCAGAGAGACAGATTATCAGGAGGAAATGGGCGAAGAATGCACTCATACGAACAGTGAACAAGTATTTCACATAGTCAATTTGGATCAACATGTCAATGCTATTATGCAGTCTGAAGCATTCACCGTGACTGGGATTGTATGTCCACAGAAGAATGGCAAGCATAAGCTCAGGGTAAAAATCAACACTGGAGCAAGTGCAAATATTCTGCCCATCCGTATACTGAAGGGCATGTACTTAAAGAAACGGGAATCTATGGTGCAGCCCACCCCAGCTAGGCTGACTGCTTACAATGGTTCTCCAAAAAAGTGCATTGGAATGATAACCTTGCAGTGCAGTTATGGGAGCTCTGAATGGCTACCACAAATGTTGTATATTATAGACACAACAGGACCAGCTGTCACAGGACATCCAGTGTGTCAAGATTTATGAATCGTCACAATACATGAGGTATGGAAGGTTGCAACACGAAGTGCATTGAGTCAGTTAGAGATCTGAAACTACTTTACCCAGACAGGTTTGATGCAATCAGCGATTTGAAGAGTGATGCCTTATTGCACGTGAAGGAAGATGCAGTTTCTCCTATTGACGTGCCAAAGGAAGTGCACATGCACATTCAAGAGAATCTTAAATTGGAGCTGGATGAGATGGAGCACAAAGGAGTCATCCACCAAGTGCACCAGCATTCCAATTGGTGCAGCTCCATAATCTGCATGCTGAAGAAAGATGGCAATCTCAGAGTATGCTTAGACCTGCGAGAGCTGAATTTAGCCCTCAAGAGATGCCCACGTAAAATCCCATCTCTGGAGCAGCTGAATCCTAAGATTACTGATGCTAAGTATTTTTCAAAGTTAGACGTGAAGCATGGATACTGGTCTGTCTACTTAGCTAAGAAGTCCCAACAACTCACAACTTTTAAAATGCCATTTGGTAGATGCTGTTTCAGACCATTACCATTTGGACTGTGTGTCAGCAAGGACATTTTCCAACAATATACGGACAGGATAATGGAAATGTCCCGGGCTGTATCTGTATAGCCGATGATATTGAAGTGATGGGCGGACCAAGGCAGAGCATGACCGGAACTTGAATTTGCTAATGCTGGCTGCTCGTCATGAGGGCCTTGTGTTTAATAGCAAGAAGTACCAGGTCAATCTTGGGCACATCAACTTTGACAGGCAAACCCCCACCTGCCAAGACTGAGGCACATTATTTCGCCACATAAACATTAAAAATTAAAATTGCAAGCCCCTGACTGGAAAGACATTTGCATAGTAACAGACAGTGTTGGAACAAAATCTTTTACTTCCCCAATACACAGAAGAAGAGGTCAAACCATTTCAGTTACATGACTAGCTGGCTGGAGTTTTTTTGAATTTGAACTTCCAACAGGAAAAGAGAATCAGAAAGCCGTGTGCTCCTGCAACTGAAGCAGAACCTCTCCAGACCTGCCTGCCTCTGTCTTTTTCCCACAGAACTGAATCTTGTGAAAACACGTGAGCCTCAAAGAGAGAAAATTCTCCTACATGAACAAGGTTTGAGAAGAACACTGGGCCCCGACGAACAGCAAGACTACCTACAATCAAGTGAGCTCAAAGTAAATAAGAAACTCTTCTGATATTTCCTCAAACCCCTCTCTACTATATTTTCCTCTTCTCTTTTCTTTCCCTATCTGCATGTTTATATCTGCATGGTAGCACGGGTGCATCGTATTAGAGTTTAAGTTTAAGTTTTATTAAACTTCACTTTTCTCCTTTAAACCTGAGAAAACCTGGTGTGTCTTTGCCTTATAATTGGAAAGCTGTGAGCAAGGATTCACAAAAAGGGGGGAGCTGAAAACGCTGTGTGTTTAAAAATAAAACCCTGCTATAATAAGACCAGGTAAAGACAGCAAAAGACCCCTAGACACGTTTCTCACCTGGTCATAACAACTTCTTTAGGTCAATATATTCTGCCACAGGAATACGCCCAGGCCAGATAAGATTAAAGATGTCAGAGTCATGCCAACTCCTCAGGACTGGAAAGACATGCAATGGTCTCTAGGGCTGTTCAACCTTTTGTACCAGTACATCTGCAATTTCACTGAGTGAGAAGAACCGCTTAGGGAAATGCTGGGTAAAGATACCCATTACTTCTGGCAGGAAGACCACCAGCAGGTGTTTGAGTCCTTAAAGTTAGCTCTGTCAAGACAGCGTGCTACAGAATTATGACCTGACCAGAGAGACCACGCTTGAGGTTGACGCATCCCAGAAGGGATTAGGCGCCTGCATCATGCAGGAAAGGAAGCCAATTGTCTTCGCATTGAAGAGTTTGTCGCAAATCCAATCCAATTACTCTTACATCGAAAGTGAAACCTTTGCTCTGGTTTTTGGTATCTCTAGGCTTCACACCTACTTGTTCAGAAAACATTTTGCCGTAGAGACTGACCACAATCTACTTGAAAGCATATGGTGCAAACCATTCATGAGTGCTCCTCTGCAGTTGCAGAGGCTTTTGGTGAAGGTCCAAGGCTACAATTATGACATCTGATATAAACCAGGCAGCAAAATGGTCACATCAGACACCCTGAGCAGATTGCCTAACCCAATTAAAGATGCAGATATCTCGCTAGATTTGCATGTCCATGGTGTGGATACTGAGATTGAAGATAGCTTGAAGATCGACCTCATGAGTTTTGGACCCCACAACTGCAAGCAACTAAGAGGAGATGGCACATAACCCTACCTGCTCATTGTGAAAGGCGATTGTGGAAGGATGGCCTGACACCATACAGGAAGTAACAGAATGTCTACCCTGTTTATAGCTGTATCGAGACGAGCTCGGTATATCACAAAGGGTGATTTTCAAAGGGAAACAAGTCCTGATACCCAAAGCTCTGCATTCCGATATTCTAACCCAACTGCATCAAGGGCATTTAGGAATAGAACATACCAGACGCCTTGCCAGAGAAATGGTCTACTGGCCAGGAATCAACAGTGATGTTGAAACTGTGGTGAAATCCTGTGAGGCGTGTCAAAGCGGTCAGTGAAATTAACAGAAGAAACCCCTGATTCTGCATGAAACACCTTCAAGTCCATGGGCGAAGATTGGCACAGATTTATTTCACATTCAAGATGATGATTTCTTCCTTGTTACAGATTTCTTCATCAATTTTCTGATCATCAGGCGGCTATGAGATACATCAAGTGCAATGGTTGCTGATACAATCAGTGCTCTGTTCAGGGGCATGCCAGAAGAAATTATCTCCAACAATGGGCCACAATATGCAGGACGACCATTCCAGTGCATACGTGCCAGGTGGGGAGTCTGTCATGTGACATCTTTGCCACATTATCCAAAGTTCAACGACATGGCTGAATGCATAGTGCGCACCATCAAATCGCTAATTTTTAAGTTTAGGCAGGTGGGACAAGATCTCAGGGTTGCAATGCTGCACCTCCAAGCTACACGATCAGACATGGGCTTACTGTCGCCTGCAGATTTGATGTTTGGAAGGCAGGTAAGAACTACCCTGCCCAGTCATCATCTTTGCAAGTTTTCCACAGTAAAGGATATACTTCTGTCTAAACAAGGGAATGTGAAGGCATTGTATGACACGCAAGCAGGACCAAATTAGCTCGATTGCGAGTAGGACAGAAGATCAGAGTCCTCAATCATGCTTTGGAACTTAATATCCTGCAGAGGTTGCTAGGATAGGCAATGAGCCCAGATTGTATAATGGTATGATTCTCAGACGGAACCAAAGTTAACTAAGAGAGCTGTACAGCAACACTATGGGCTGAATTTTACTAGCCCCTCGATGTCGGGGGTCATGGCGCGGGGGGGGGGGGCCCGTAAAATATTTGCGGGAGCGGCCTTCCACGACCCCCGAACCCGAGAAGGCTCCGCCTCATTTTACCAGCGGTGGTGAGGCCGCAGGGGCTCAGCAGCGGTGCTTCCATTTCTGAAGGCTGCTGACTTCAAAGCGCTCCGCTGTGATGGGCAGCGCGCTAATAAAATTAAGCCCTACATTTGACAGCGGTGTGGGATCGTGGACACATTCAAAGACAAAGTTTGAAATAAACGTACAGAGGCTACAAGCACAGCGGAAGAAGATGCTAACTAGAGTTTTGAGTCACTTGAGTCTCAGAGGGGTTGTCAAGATGTGCTCAGCTCTGGGAAAAGAGATTTACGATAACAAGATTGGAAGAAATAAGCAAACCTCCTCTATGTTTTAGAGAGTGTTAAACTTGTTTACTTGTAAATAACATTGTATTTTACTTATGTACAGTGTTACGACCAGGTGAGAAGGAGTCGAGAGGTTCCCTCTCTGTCTTTGCCTGGTTTAACTGTAATAGGGTTTAATTTTAAAAACCCTGTTTTTAGCTTCCCCTCGATGAATCCTTGTTCATTGCTCCAATTGTAAGGCAAAGAAATCAATTCAGATAGGTTTTCTTAGATTTTAACAAGAAAAGTAGAAGTTTATTATTCTTAAACTCAAATCTGGTTACTGACTATGAATATGCGACACAACCACGCTATTTTGCATACGTGATAAACACACACGCAGATAGAGACAGAAAAGTAGAAAAGAATAAAGGGGAAAAGTTTGAGGCAATAGATGGGTTTCTATTTTACTGTCCTTTGAGTTTGCTATGAAGTCTTTGGTTGCCGGTCAGACCTGCAATTCGTTGGGGCCCAGTGCATGCTTCAACTTGTTTCGAGGTCGGAGGCTTTTCTCTCTTGAAGTTTACATGTCTTCCATGTTTCCAGTGGCTTGGGAGAAAGCGAGAGAGAGAGGCTTCCTTGCTCCAGGTTCCAGTTCAAACAGCCTTCTGCCTTTTGCTCTGTGGCACAATTCAAAAAACCCTAGGTTGCCCAGCAGATTAGTCATGTGTTTAGCTGGTTTGACCACTTCTCTTTGTGGATTCTGCCATCTTAGCAGTCATCCTGGAATGTGAGTACCCTCACTTTCAATGTCTGGTGATCACAGCCCATTTTGGGTTAAGTGGACCAAGAAATAGTCCTTTGTCTCTCCGAGCACTGTCTGTTAGTATGCAAATGTTTTCCAGCCAAGTGTCTGGTGACTTTTTTTTTAATAAGTCCTTTCTTCACTCCAGCAACAGTTTAAAAGCAATGTTCGTATGACAAAATTAATATGCCTCATTTTTGGCAGGCGGGGGTCTGCATGACAACAGTTAGTCTGAACCGTAATATCAATGTACATTGTACATATGTTTTTATCTTTGGAAAAAAGGGGAATGATGTGGGACCACCTTAAGAGAGGACCACCTTCAGAGGCTGTAAGTTAAGGTCACTGGAGGAAGTGATGTCATATCACACATGACCAGAGGGTTGTGGGTGTGGCCCAACAAAGTACGATGTGGCTCCTGTAGTAGCTGTATCTATATATATATATGTATGCTCCAGTTAAGTTATAAAAAAAACACATATTCTTTGGATATTACTTGGAGTCCTGTGAATCTTACAACAGTTCACATACCAAAGGAACAAGTAATGTTACACTATCAGCCAGCAACTAACTTGTAAGTAGTTGATGATCCCTTTAAACAGCACTGGTAGGGGGTTCCTTCCTGCTGCTTTTTTTATTTGTTCATGGGATGTGAACATCAATGGCAAAGTCAACATTTATTGCCCATCCCTAACTGCCCTTGAGAGGGTGGTGGTGATCTGGGTTCTTGAACTGCTGCATTTCCTGTGGTGTAGGTACACCCACAGTACTGTTGGAAAGGAGTTCCAGGATTTTGACTCAGCAACCATAAAGGAATGGCGATAGGTTTCCAAATCAGGATGGTGTGTGACTTGGAGGGGAACTTGCAGGTGGTGGTGTTCCCATGCAAATGCTGCCCTTGTTCTTCTAGGTGGTAGAGGTTGTGGGTTTTGAACTTAATGCATGTTCAGCTGTGTGAGCTTAAGAGAGGGCATTAGTAGAAGCACTGAGCTTCAAAAATGACAATGCTGGAGTTATATCAGCATTGCTGCTGATTGACATCATGATCTTCCTGCTTTGCAAACTTCCTGTGGGCGTTAACTGTGCGAGCTTTAATACCATTACCAAGATGGCTTCCAGTGCATTTTGTAACAGAAATGTATACATGCACCGCAGACGCCATTTTAGAACCATAAGAGCACTCTTGGCACAAAAACATGAATGCTACTGAGTCCAATTTCTTGCCCAATATATTTTGGTGATATTAGTTGAAATTCTCATTGTAGAGCTGTTAAGGTCAATTGTAATGCTCTCCCAGTTTCAATCAGCTAACACAACTGAGAATTTTCCTAGAAAGTATGCATGTGGATGCCAGGTGAGGGCAGGATCATGTATGATGGTGAAAATCAGTTTGTGATCTCAGTAAAGCCACTGATTGCCTTGTAGCTGTCTCTTACAGATTCATTAGCTCATACACATTCTCTGTCAATGTAAATATTTAAATAGCAATAATACGGAAGGACTTCATAAGAACATAAGACGTAGGAACACAAGTAGACCATATGGCCATTGAGCCTGCTCCACCATTCAATACGAACATTGCTGATCTTCTGCCTCATCACCACTTTCTCAGTCACTCCCTATATCCCTTGATTCCCTGAGAGACCAAAATCTGTTCTGTATATCTCAGCCTTAAATATATTCCATGATGGAGTATCCACAACCCTCTGGGGTAGAGAATTCCAAAGATTCACAAACCTCTGAGTCAAGAAATTTCTCGTCATCTCAGTCCTAAATGAATGATTCCTTATCCTGAGACTGTGTCCCCATGTACTAGATTCCCCAGCCAGGGGATACAACCTGTCAATGTCTACCCTGTCAAGCCCTTCAGAATCTTGTATGTTTCAATGAGATCACTCTCATTCTTCTAAATTTCAGAGAATATATGCCCAATTTACTCAGCCTCTCGTCACAGGACAACCCTCTCATCCCAGGAACAAATCTATTGAACCTTTGCTATACCGCCTTTGATGCAAGAATAACCTTTCTTAAATATGGAGACCAAAACAGCACACAATACTCCAGGTGTGATCTCACCAAAGCCCTGTACAATAGTAGCAAGACTTCCTTATTCCTGTGCTCTAATCCCCTTGCAATAAAGGCCAATATGCCATTTGCCTTCCTAATTGCTTGCTGTAACTGCATGCTAACTTCTTGTGTTCCTTGTATGAGTACACCCAAGTTTTCTCTGGACATCAACATTTAGAAGTTTGACATCTTTTAAAAAATATTCTGCTTTTCTATTCTTGCTACCAAAGTGAAAAACCTCACACTTCTCTTTCCAATAAATGGCCAAGGCTTAATGTTCAACATTTATAATTTAGGCTGACAAATTAAACTGAACAATTACAACAACAAGGGTCTTGACATTATCATTTATGGCAGAGTGTGTTAGAAATTAGCAATGTGCTTAGTGTTTGTGTGTGTGTAATCAACTTGAAATAGTTAATGGAATAGGTTTGTGATGTAAGTTTCATTTTACTGGGAACTGCTTAAAGTTTCATTTCTCTAGAAAACAAATCAGTTGAATGATTATTCTTAGGTTAGCTGTAGCTAACCCCAAAAGGAGCCATGGTCAGATGATGCCTCTGTAATAGTGGGAAAGAACTGGATAGATACTTAAAGCAAATAACCATACTACAAAACTGTGTTAGGTTTTTCAGTTGACCTTGCTTAATTAAGATGCAAAACTGAAATGCAAAAGGTAATTAGTGTGTGGAAGTAGAAATAGGAATTGCCTTAGTGAAACACCTTATGTTCAATAGTCTGATAAGAAATAAGAACAGCTGGACTGAATAGCCATTATGAACAGCTCGTTAACAGACCTTATGAGCGGTGTAACTAAATGATAACAGGCTAATACGGACAATAGAGCCCCTGAAAGTTAGACCAGAGATGAGATGGAATGGAGTTATAAAACCAGCCATGGGGAGCAGCCTAGCGTGAGATAAGAAAAGATGATGTAAAGGCCTGATTGATCAAGACCAGAAGGTATGTGCGATGGCTCAAAAAGGTAATAGCATGTGGATAACATTAAAGGCGAGCTTTCAACCTATGGTTTAGACAAAGGACTTGACATTTTCTTGGATATTTCATAATAAAGTAAATCTTTATACAGCAATAAAGCCCTATTAATAATCCATTCAGGTCCACCCCTGAAAAAGGGTATAAAGTAAGAGACTTTGGGAAACCTTAGTGCAATAGGCTGCAGAGAGAAGGGTAGATTCATACTAATGCTCTTGGGTAGTTTGAGAAGTCGTGAAGATGTGAGGTACCAAGAAGAGAAGATGGAAAAGAAGAGAAGAGCTGTTCGTGCACGCCAGTCATTCTGCCTGAACTGGATCAGGACTTGCTACTTGTCGCAGTCATATATTTTTGCTGTTTAACTAGTGTGCTATATCCTGTCTTAAACTTTGATTAAATTCAGCATACCCACCATATTGGTTGCAGTCAATCCTGATTAAAATATCAACAAATTAGTAAGATTAAAAAACTAACAGGTTGAACTGGCAATCTGTACAATGGTGCCAGATTAAAGGTTGAAACTAGGATATATGACACTTCTCAAAGAGATGCTTTGGAATGCTTCAAAACTCAGTTGCTGGGCAGTCAATATGATCTTAGAAAAAGTGGAATGACAGGTTCAAGAACCAATTTGTTACCCAGTGGCATAATGGACCAATGCACCATCTAATGTCATAACCATACAAATCAGGAAGGTCCCATGTCTGTGGTGAGTTGGTCATATTAAGGTTACCACCCCTTTTGCCTTGCATCACCATCATCCCTTTTGTCATTTTATCATTCTGGTCTTCCCTTTTGTTCTTTCCTCCCTGTGCCTCTGTACTTGCTTAAAACTTTTTACATCTCTAGGTTTTGCCAGTTCTGATGAAACGACATCTACCTGAAACATTGCAGGTAATTATAACCCCTCAAAAACAGGTGGGTTTGGTTCAGGTGGGAGGTAAGAAAGCTATAGATCTGAACCAGGAGCCCAACTCGCCTTGACCCCACCCAGCTTTATCTGAGGCAGGATGAGGAGTGGATGGTTAATTCACCCTCAAGAGGCGGGTTGGTCATTTAAATATTATGAGGCTGCGGGCCTTCATTTTAATAGTGATTCTATTTTTAATTCATGTCATCTGCATTTCCCTGGCCTCAGGAAACCCAGCAGATGAAAGGAGGCAATAAGAATGGAATTTATCAGGAGAATGCCTTTACAGCACTGCTTGTGCATCAGGAGGAGCAGGAATGTTTCCTCCATGCCAAATAAGCTACCTAGTAAGCATGCCCTACATATCATCTGCTTTCCCTCCTCTGCCAATGATCGGACTCACCCGACCACCACCTGTTACCTCCCAGCAATTGGCCCACCTACCACCATCTGTTCCTCTGTATTCTGACACCCCCGACCACCACATATATTTGCAAGACTAACATTAATAATTCTAACATTTACAAAGTTTGACAGAAAGGCTTTGACTGTCTTTATTTTTCAGTTGGTTTGCTATATAATGCCGTTCAGTGTACTGAATAAGACTGACTGGATTTAAATTAAATCTAGTCTTAAATTATTCAGGGACATTAATGTCATTTACAAACGCATATGAATTATTGCTGAAATGATTTGTTTTTCAGTGGATGAAGAACCTGGATTTGCATTCAGAATTCAAAGTCAATTTCTGATCTTGCTCAGTAATGTTAGACAACACAATCAGTCTGTCACCATAATCAAAGTGGCATACGTGCCACAAAACTTGATCATTGTTCTCTCTCTGTCAATTCCTACAGCTGTATACTGTTGTCGCTCTTACATGTTTAAACTTCAGCTTTGCCTTTCCACTTATTTTTATGAGAGTCCACTCTCATTGCCATTTATCTATTTATATGGTAATATATCCCAGGCATATATCAATATTACCCGCTTGCGACCTCAACTGGATATTCGGGCCTTTCGTGTAGGCTTATTCAATCGCCCCATTGGACCAAGCAAACACTTGATAGAGAGGAAGTCCAAAAATGAATCATGAGCTATTTTAGTTCACTGAAAGATGACCAAGGGTAGCACAGGTATGGTAGTGCAACGGTTATGTTACTGGACTAGTAATCTAGAGGCCTGGGATCATAATCGAGAGAAATTGGTTCAAATCTTATAATAGCAGTTTCAGTATTTGCTAGGGTGACTGCCTCATAGTTTTTTGTTTCAAAAATTTGTGTCTCTAACTCTATGGGCTGAATTTTACTGGCCCCTCGACGCCACGGGTCTCGATGCGGGGGCAAGTAAAATGCTGCAGGGAGAGGCCCACCTTGACCCACGACGTCAAGAAGGGCCCGCCAAATATTACCAGTGGCAGGGGGACCTCGGTGCAGCCCCCCGCTGGGCGGCAGTGGGCTCTTCATCTAAATATTCAAATGAACCTAAATTACATGCTAATAAACTTACCTGCAGGCAGCGGACATCCCACGCCGATTTTACCAATTCCGAACGCAGCTCGCGCACCTTTGGAACTCCATATGGAATTCCGGGCGAAAACCTGGTGGCGAGTGGGGAGGAATAAAATTTTCAGGGCTGGGGGGGAGGAGCGGGGAAAATCAATTATTATTGGTTGTGTGAATGGTGGGAAGGGGTTGAAGGGCAAATGGTTGAAGGTTGGGGGAGAAAGTTCGGGTAGGGAATAAAGTGATTTTTGTCAATGCGGAACAATTAAAAGACCATTGGGGGGAGTTGGGGAAGGGCCTCCATATCTTTATTATGTGTTGATAGAAAATTCCTTAATACTGTACCTTTAAAATGTAAAATTACTTCTAAGGGTTTAAAACCCTTTATAAATGGTGCCGGCGCCTGCGTGGTGGCGCCGGACACCGTTGACGGGGATGCGGTGGCTGCCTCCTTATGTCATCAGGGGTGGCGGCTCTGCCCCCTCTATTTAAATGGCCTCTGCACGAGATATCGGCGGCAGCTGAATGCCACTGAGTTTAAAGGGTGCCGCCGCGGAGCGGGACACCCGAATAAAATTCAGTCCTATAGGGGTATTTTAACCCTGAAAATGCTCTGAAGAGGCGAATCAGTCATTAAAAGTTTTTAAGGAGGCTGCGCGCTTCCACTTTAACAAGATTTTTAATTTTGAACTCCTATTGCTAGGGTTTCCCTGTCAGGTAAAAGGAGGCGAGAACAGCTGATTCCATCAAGCAAGTATCTCTACAACACTGCTTGTGCAGCAGGAGGAGCAGGAATGTTTACTCAAGGCCCAACAAGCTAACCCTGCAAACCACCTCCCCTACCCATAATCTGTCTGATTCCCCCACCTCCATGATTTCCCCACCCAACCTCCACCCGCCATCATCAAACCCCACCCCACAATGTCTCTGCTTACCCCCACATTTCTCCACTCGACCTGCCTCTCACCTGCATTCTCTTCCCCTACACCACTACTGAACCTATCTGTAGCCTTTCCTGCTTGAGAGGTGGCCAGCTAGCCTGTTAATCAGGCTGACGATCGGGTGGGCAATATGGCAAAAACTTTTAAAATTTGGGGAAATCCACACTTCCAGGTTCCCGACCATAATTACTCCCGCGACAATCCACCACCCCATCCTGCTTAGAGATCGCACTTGCGTAAATATCGGGGCCTATATATCTTATTTCCTGCTGTTTACAAACAAAACATGGAAAAAAAAGTTTCCAACATAATGGATGTGATGTGTTTTTTGATTGCCAAGGCAACCTAATGAATTTCCTATTATTCACAGTCTATGGGAAAACAATATGATTAGCAGTTCATTAGCTATTGTCTCATTTTTCAAACGTTTGTGAATATACTACGTTTTGAAAAAAACGCATTAAAATCAACTCTTTTACCAATCTTTTCTGTGCAAAGATGGTCTAAAGTCCCATTTCCTGACTTTTTTCCAGAAATATACCTTATACATAAAATTTGTAAAAATACATTGCATAACAGTTCAAATTTGACATTACGTAAAGTGCAATACAGATCAGTTTTTTTCAATACAGCACATGAGGTGCCTCACTGCATTTGCCATTGCAGGTTAAATTTACAATGTACATTTACATTTCATGTCGGACAGTCTCTGGTGCATACAGCCTAAGGGGCTTTGCATGGGTTCTAGCCCCTTGGTATACTATGGTGGGAGGGCCTTACACAGTGGCCTTTCCCCATTCCTGGGAGACCCTTTTTCACAATGTTTATTTACATTTCATGTCAAACATTTCTCTGCATATAGCCCAAGGGGTTTTACATGGGTTCCAGCCCCTCTGTATACCACGGCAGGAGGCCGTTACACAGTGGTCTTTCCCCATTGAGCCTTTGCGGCAGCTGCCCCAAGCTTTGGTGCGTCCATCAGCACGTAGTTCTGGCCCTTGGAATGTGCCAGTCTGCAACACTCGGTCGTCGACAGCTCTTTGCGCAGGGTAGCCAGCAAATTTCAGGCAGATCAAAGTGCGTCTTTCACTGAGTTGATAGTCCTCCAGCAGCAGTTAATGTTTATCTTGGTGTGCGTCCCTGGGAACAGCCTGTAGAGCACTGACCCGAAACGTTAACTCTGCTTCTCTTTCCACAGATGCTGCCAGACCTGCTGAGTGGTTCTAGCATTTCTTGTTTTTAATGCATCTCTTTCCAGTCCTGCTTTGTGAAGATACATTTCAGAATGAAGTAGGCAATGATGTCTTCCCCACTGCTGGCACCTTGAGAGCAGCATGCAGAGGTGGTAAGACTCTGGGCATGCAGGAAGGATCTGACAGGGAGTGCCCTTCTCACTGTCAGCCAAGCTATGTCTTGGTGCTTGTTTGAAAGTGCTGGCGATGAGGCATTCTGCCAAATGAGTTTGACAGTTTGCTTGGGGAACCATCCAACAGGATCCACAATCTCCTTTTCCTGCAGGACCTTGAGGATGTTACGTGCCTGAAAGACTTGTGGTCAAAGATGTTTCTATGCACAAACTTTTCCAGCAGGGTCAGATGGTATGGAAAGATCCAACTGAATGGAGCATTCCACGGCAATGTGGCCAGACCCATCTTTTGTAACACTGGAGACAGATAGAACCTCACCACGTAGTAACACGTGGTGTTTGTATACCAAGGGTTTACGCACAGCTTGAGGCAGCTGCAAGCAAAGGTGGCCATCAAGATGAGGGAGAAGTTGGGTACTTATTTCCCCCTTTATCTAGAGGTTTGTACATCGTGGCTCTGTGGACATGGTCCATTTTGAATCTCCAGATAAAGTAGAAGATGGCTCGGGTGAGCACCATGGCGCAGGAGTGGGGTATGGGCCTGACCTGCGCCCCATACAGCAACATCGAGAGTGCCTCTCACCTGATGATGAGGTTCTTACCCACAGCGTCGGTCCCACATGCCCAGTTTCTGTTTCACCATGGCTAGATGCTCCTTCCAGTTTTTGGCATACGCTCTAGCCCCTCCAAACCATATCCCCAACAGCTTAAGGTAGTCGGACCTGACGTTGAAGGGGACAAAGGATCGGTCAGCCCACTTCCCAAAGAACATGGCCTCACTTTTGCCACGATTTACTTTGACTCTCGAGGCCAATTTGAACCGTCGCAGATGTTCATCAGTCTGCGAACTGACAGTGGATCTGAGCAGAAGACGGCGTCGTTATCGATGTATATGGAAGCTTTGACCTGAGTGCCTCCGCTGCCTGGGACTGTCACCCCTCTTATACCCACATCCTTCCTGATGGACTCGGCAAAAGGTTCAATAGTGTACACCAACAAGGCAGGAGAGAGGACAGCCTTGTCTGACTCCAGATTTAATCAGAAAACTTTCACACACCTACATCGTAGACAGCTCTCCAAAATAGGGTCTGGTGAAGTAATCTTCAATTGGATCCAAATGCTCTACACAAACATCAGTAGTGCATTTTCAATCAATGGGAGGGAAAACTTTCTGATTCCCTCCCATTGATTGAAAATGCACTACTGATGTTTGTGTAGAGCATTTGGATCCAATTGAAGATTACTTCACCAGACCCTATTTTGGAGAGCTGTCTATCATGTAGGTGTGTGATATTCTGTCCAAGGCCTTCTTCTGGTGTGAGCTGATGAGGCAGGTGTCCTGTATCCTGTACATAGGCGATCATATAGTGTGAATCTATCTGAGATTTTCCTGCCGGGTACAGTGAAGGTCTGATCGGGGTGAATCATCAACTCCAGAGGAGAATTGACCCAATTGGCGATGACCTTTGACAGAATTCTGTAGTCCATATTAAGCAGTGAGATGGGCTGCCTATTTCTGATTTCCTTTCTCTTCTCCCTTTTGCTTGCAGATGAGGATGATTATGCCTTTCCTCATAGATTCTGACATGCTGCCGGCCACTTTCAGCAGGTCTGGGCCAATCCAGTCCAACACAATTGAATACAACTCGAGCAGTAAGCCGTCACTTCTGGGAGTTTTACTCATCTCAAAGGGCCTGACAGCCTTTCTCAGCTCATCCAGAGTTGACAGTTTGTCCAGACTCTCCCACATACTGTCATCTAATACCTCCGTGATAGAGGACGGGAAGGACTGGGAGGCCGTGTTGTCTTTGAGCTTCATGTCGTACAGCCTGGCATGAAAGGATTTGCTGATCGTTGGTATATCAGGCTGCGATGGCGTTACTGAGCTGTCTTCTTCCTTCAGGCTGCTGATCACAAAGCTCTCTCTGTGTACCTTTTAGAAGAAGAAATGTGAGCACATCTCATTCTGCTCCACGGAGCGGACTCTGGACTGGAAGATGGTCTTGGAAGCCTCCGCAGCAAAGTGCAAGGTGGATGCAACTGATAAAGTAAAAACCAGTTAGCGAAGAGCACAACCAGCACTATTTTAGTAGACTTCTAAGTGGCTCCTACAAGAGGATCGTTGTTGACCATCTTTTGTAATGGAAAGGACTTGTAATAGAAGAACATACAGCAACAGAACAAATAAAGAGGAAAAGAATCCCTCCCCCCAAAAATCAAATGGTTCAGGCAACCACTGCCAAAAGACCCAACAGCTGCTCACATTGCATTAAAGTGTGTCTTGCATTTACAGGAGATGCAGATTATTGCTACAGACGTCACTTCCTGGTAAAAGTTAACATCGATGTGTGTTATCACTGATAAATGCATTAATATATGTATTGAAAGAAATCAATCACTCTACCTTCAATAAAAGCATGTTGTGGTGAATCTAATGTTACTTAATGCAATTAAGTAACTTGATGGGTTTAATTTAAGATAATAAATCCCTTTGGCAGAGTAAATAATACATACGGTGCTTGACCCTGCAATGTGTTATATTTGTCATGACAGAACACTCTAATGACTGAAAATCCACTGATCACCAACCACCACAGCACCACCTCTTCTGCTCCACCCTCTCCTGCAGTTTTCAGCACTGAGCTTAAAACAATTAACTCAGGAGTCACTAGTCAAACCCAGAAGTAGCAAGTTATTCTGCTGAAACATTCAAGCTAACACCTCTGGACATTTTGTTTAAAACATAAGTATAATCCTTTTATTTCCACACTGGAAAAAAATTATATAATGCAGGCTAAAGCTCAACAATCCACTGATACACTTCCGTGCATTATGCATTTCAAAGTGTTGTGTTTGTTAATTAAGACCATTATTTGTTCAATTAATTTAATTGAGGTTAAAATGTGAAAATTAAATTGTTTCTATTTTAAATACTGATAATTGTTTGCTTGTGTCGCCTACTGAAACCGATCCTTCAGGCTCACCTCATCTAAGGTCCATGTTGATCTGCTCAGCTAAAGGTGGTCACCTCTGTGACAAGCACCTGTTGTTACCACTTTGGTGATACACGGCAGGGCAGCCTATATTCCTGAAGTTACCCACCTTGCCACCATGCAAGACTGTGCATCAAACACAACATGAGCTCCCACTACAGCTTATCCGTGCATGGCCCACGCAGGTTAGGCAAGATCTAAATTTCATCCCCAGTCTATGTTGGTTATCTAATCTCAGCCAGGTCAACAGTAGGAGCATTACAATTGGGCTCAGCTTCCCTAAATTAGCAGTGGCAAAATGGTCCAGGGCTCCCACTTCTCTTGATTGTCTGGTGACCCCTGCTGAAAGCGTGCACATGCAGATATTTGGGGGGACAGGAATGAACGTGGCTGTAATGTCCTACACAGTTCAATAGTTTGTTGACAATCACAGACAAGGCTTACTTGGGCAAGATCATGGAGAGCCTGAAAAGAAGAGAAAGGGAGAGAAATAACAAGAGGTGTGGAAAGAAAAAGCACACAATCACAGCTTGATTTTTTAAAAATTTTGTACACAGAGAAACATTAAGATGGGTATTCAAGATATCCATAGAAATCCACACGGATGTCTCATTAAAGGATTAAAAGGCAGAGATTTTAAACTGTTAATTACAGGAGCTGTAGACTTAATGCCAAGGCTTGTTCATCGCACATCAGCACAAAGACTCAGTATTTGAACAGATGCTTCTCATTGTGTGCTAGGGATAGGTATTTTGAACTTGCTCCTGTGTGACTGTATCATATGATCCTGGAGTCTGGGTGTGAAAAGTCCTAATATCCCATTGGTTTGCTGACATGAAAGAAAATGCCAATGACAGGTGTAATAAATACTCATCAAGCCCACAAAAAAGGCTAAAATATAGCTTTATAAGGGCAAGAATGAAGTTCAATGAAATCATTGAAGCAGTCTGATAACTCTTTTTACAATGCAGATCCATTGTTCCAAGTTTGAATTCTCCCCAATTCCACCCTCCCCTCGCATTGTTAAAATCATCATTGTTTTACTTTTACACAAGAAAAAGCTTGCAATCTAATAAGCAATTTCTCATTTCTAGCCTCAACTTACCAGCCCTTCTGGATTGCCCAGGAATCTCCTGGAATGGACAATTGAGCTGCTAGCGACCCAAGGGAAGAGTACTTCTGCATTCTGGTTCATGCTTGTGTGCCACTGACAGCTCAAGCTGGCAGTTCCCAAGGAACCCAGCTGATGTGCATATATGCAGAGCAGCTGTAAGCCCAATTCGAGAAATGAAAGGCTAGCAGAGATAAATCAGTCACATATGGCAGTCTATACTCAGTAGGCTTATTAGGGTACGTCAGTTCTTATTTTCCTTCTGTATTGATCCCAGGTTGCAGTCCTGTAAACCGAGAAGGATAGAGCATCCTTGTGACCCAGCAGGCACTATATCTATAAATGATTTAATGAGTCTAGAGGTTGGTTTCACTGTTGATATTATAAAAGTAGCGATGTAATAAATTGTAACCTTTCAGCTGTGATTGAGGTTCATTTGCTGATGAATTGTGTTCAAGAGACCACCTTCGCTATCCCTCTGACTTCCTATTTCCTACTGTTCCCGCGGTAACTTTTAAGTGGGGACAGTTTGAGGCCATGTGTCTAATCACAGAGAGTTAGCCCCAGGCCTCTGCAAGTGGTGCTCTATTACCAACTAGGGTTGTCTATTCTCCTGGGTTGCTCAGGAGTCTCCTGGAATAGACGACTGATCCTCTGGGCATTGCTGTTAGAAACCCAAGAGAAAAGGCCACTTGCTTCTGTTTCACGCCTGCGCACCTCCAACAGCTCGAACTGAAGATTCCCAAGGAACTCGACTGATGTACAAAACACAAAGGTGAAACCCATTTTTATTGTGACTGGTTTTTATTGTAGCTGAAAATCAGGAGCAAACAAATACATATTGATGAACTATTCAACATAGTTCCAATGTGCAACATCTTTTTCAAATCAACATTTTAAGTGGGGTCTTTGGGCTGCAACAGACACCTGAGCTCCTTGATGTATAAAAAAATGCTAGAAATACTCATCTTGTCTGGCAGCATCCGTGGAGAGAGAAACAGAGTTAACGGGTTGGATTTTCTTTATGGAGGCGTGAAATAGGAACCGGGTTTGGTTCTGAGTCAGAAACCGACCTCCGGTGGGAAACTGATTCAGTTTGAGATTTTCAAATGGGTGAGCCCTTATTTGGTATGGAGACAGGTGTCCAGTCCACTTAGAGACAGTGGGCCCAGGAATGGAGGTGAGTCAGATCAAGTGTGGAACTCATGTAGACTCCCATGGCAGCCATTACTGAGGCTGCTTGTTGTGCTGAAGGAGAGCTCTGCCTTCCACTGCACTAGAGAGAAGCAAGATGTCACAGGGGAGCTGGAGGCCTAGCACCATAGGGGCAGGTCAGACCCTCGCTTCATCGATGCTAACCTGGATCTATTGCTGGAGGCCATGAGGGAGAGGAGGGAGGTCTTCTTCCCAGAGGGTGGCAGGAGGAGGCCACCTCATCATGCAGCAGGGACACCTCTCTGTTCAGTGTTATCCCCATTTGCCTCCTCTTCCTCTCTTACCTCCTGTTCCTCCCCAATGAGCTGTTTCCTTCCAACGCCTCACTCTCCTCAAGGTCCACATCTCTCTGGAGGGCCATGTAACGGAAAGTACAGCAGACCACCACAATGACTGAGGCTATTGCAGAGTATTGGAGGATACCACCCGACCGGTCCCGTTACCAGAATCACTTCTTCAGAAACCCAATGGCCTGCTCAATGGTTCGCATGCTGAGCAGGTGACATTGATCATATCGCCTCTGTGCCTCTGTCTGGGGCTCCCATTGGAGGGGTTACTAGTTGCCTTGGATCCATCCATACATTTTGTGGGATGGAGTAAAGATCTGAGGCAGCCTGGACTGGCGCAAGATGAAGGGGTCATGGCAGCTACCAGGGATGTAAGCGTACACATGGAGGAAGCTCCTGTTTTGGTGGCAAACCAGTTGGATGTTAAGAGAGTGAAAGCCCTTCCTGTTGTTGGATCTCATTGGCCAGTCACTGGGTGCCTCGAAGGCCACATGGGTACAATCGATGATGCTCTGCACCTGGGGGGAATCCAGCGATGGAAGCAAAACCTAATGCCCTCTGTCCCTGCACAGGTCCATTTGTGTCAGAGAGGTTGTAGTCCCCAGCCCTCCTGAATATGGCATCCATGACCCACCTGATAGCATGATGCACTGCTGACTGCGAGATGCCACCTAGGTCCTCAGATGATCCTGGAATGACCCGGTTGCATAGACATTCAGGACAATAGTGACCTTGATGGCTGCCTGTAAGTGACTGCCATGGGGGCCACGAAGCCTTAGGTCATTGTGGATCAGAGCACACATGTCCGAGATCATCTGCCTGGATAGGCACAGTCTCCTAACGCATTGGTGCTCCATCATTTGCTGATATCTGACCCTTGGGCGGTCGACTCAATGTCTTGGGTAGTGCCTCCTTCTCTTGCAATCCCCTACTGTGCTCCTCTGGCCTCCTGCTACCCAGGAGGTTGCATCTGCTGAAGCTCATCCTGGCTGCTCTGTCCAATGTCAGCCTGTTCCCATCTCAACACCCTTAGCTGGGGTTCATTCATTCACCAGGCCTTCCCCTGCCAACCCCAGGTGCCCAAATGATGCCAGCGGGCTCACGTCCCTCTTCAGATTCCTGCCACTCACCACTTTGAAAAGCAAGGCTTACAGCTCCAGTAATGGCTACTCTGGCACTTTTGGAGCAGCTGTACTTCATTTTGTGCCTCAGCATTATTTTAATCAACCCTTCTCATTGTCCTCATGGCCCCCCACAGTGTTCATGTCTTGTACAGCCTCCCATGTTCCATGCATGGCGTTCTCCCCATTTCCTATCTTAAAAAATCCCAAACTGCTGCTAACAAGCCTGTTAATGAGCCCCTCAACAGGCACTTAATTGGAGGCTTGTGGGGTTGCCATTCCCTCTCTCCCGGTGTCCCTTTAAAGTTGGAGTCGCGTTCTGGAGGCAGCGGGACCCAGTGCCGACCTCCGAGAATGCGATCTTCAAATCGCGCTCACACCTGCTCCTGCATCCAGGGGGCTGTAAAAATCCAGCCCAACGTTTCAGTCTGTGACCTTTCATCAGAACAGAACTCCATGTATTGCTGTTGTGTTTAACTTTTTTTCCCTAGGGTGCAACTCAGCTTAGCTCATGCATATTAAAATCAACACACAATACATGCTTCAGCAACATTATACCACTGTTGATGAGTATTGAGTTGAATGGGCTTATATTCTCTTGGAATTTAGAAGAATGAGCGGTGATCGAATTGAAATATATAAAATTCTTAGAGGGTAGATCCAGGAGAATCTAGAACAAGGCATCATAGTCTCAGGATAAGGGATCAGCATTTTGGACTGAGATGAGGAGAAATTTCTTCATTCAGAGGACTGAGAGTCTTTGAAATTTTCTACGCCAGAGGACTATGGATGCTCAGTCATTAAATATATTCAAAACTGAGGTTGATAGAGACTTAAGCACTAAGAGAATCAAGGGACATGAAGATATGGCAGGAAAGCAGAGTTGAGGTTGAGTTCACCCATGATCTTGGTTAATAGTGGAACAGGCTTGAAGGGCCATATAGTCTACTCCTGGTTCCTTTTTTAAATACTCGTAATTGCTGCCTGGTGAGATGAGCTGTCAAGTTTTACTTTTTTTTAATTCTTTCATGGGATGTGGGCGTCACTGGCAAGGCCAGCATTTGTTGCCCATTCATAATTGCCCTTGAGAACTGAATGGCTTGCTAGGCCATTTCAGAGGGCAGTTAAGAGTCAACTACATTGCTATCGGACTGGAGTCACATGTCGGCCAGACCAGATATGGACGGCAGATTTCCTTCCCTAAAGGACATTAATGAACCACTTCCCTCTTTCATTGTTGCAAGTACAACGTTTTAACAGCAAAGCAATAGACCATTCAGCCCAAAAGGTACATGCCAATGGTTATGCTGCACACGAGTCTCCTCCCATCCCACTTCATCAAAGCACATCAACATATCTTTCTATTCCTTTCTTCCTCATGTGTTTATCTAGCTTCCCCTTGTATACATCTATGCTATTTGTCTCAACTATTCCCTGTGGTAGTGACTTCCACATTCTTACCACTCTCTGGGCAATAAGTTTTTTCATGAATTCCCTATTGGATTTATTAGTATTAGTCTGCAAGTGGAAATATCAGGCTAGCCTTTTGATTGCTCCTGAAAATATGCACAGGGATTTGCGCCTGTTCAATATAATACAGCAGCACGCTGCCTGCTATTTACATTTATAGTGGCTTACAGCACAACACTAAGTGCACTGTTGAGTGGCTGCACAGCTCAGCAAGGGGCCCAAATTCATGTGAGTGTGAACTACAAAAAAACAATCTGCACCTCTTAAAGGCAAGATGCATTCTGGCTGCAGCGAGTGGTGGAAATCATTGTGGAAATATTTACGAGCAAGAGGAGGAGTGAAAATGGAGCAACAGGCCAGAAAGCATGTCCCAAAAGGTACTGCGATGCAGCACTGGAGGCCTTGGTGTAAGAGGTGGACAGGAGGAGAGAGGTCCTCTTTCCTCTGGGAGCCAGGAGGCCCTCCAAACAGTCATAATGAAGCAGAAAGCCATCGTAGACAATGCCAGCAGTTCAGTTTCAAGGATCTGCGGCACTGCCGCATAAAGTTTAATAACCTCACACAAGTGGTCACGATCAGTGAATGCATCTTCACATGCCATATCCGTATCAATGAACCACAAGCCACATACACCCTCGACCTTCACTGACCTAACAGTTTCTATCAAATATGACTCAAACCCAACATGACAGTTTCATGGCACTAGCTGACAATTCCAGATTTTTTTAAATTAATTAATTGAATGTATTAATTAATTGAATGTAAATTCCATCAGCCGCCATGTTGCGATTTGAACCCATGTCCCCAGGGCATTAGCCTGGGCCTCTGTATTACTAGTCCAGTGACATTACCAGTCCGCCATCATCTCCCCCAATCAGGTGAGCTCCTATGCCATCTTCACCCTTACTCTGGTATTAAGTCTGTGAAGTTATGTGAGTAGTTCAGATTTGGTTCCCAGTAAAATATGGGTCAGAATGAGAGAAAGTGCAGTTTCTGCATAATTTAGCAAGTTGTACCTGGTTTTACTCCAGTAAGAAAGTTAGCGGTATAAACACTATTTTTTTGACAGCTGTATTTGACAGGCTGACCAAAGCTAATCTTGTCATAAACTTGGCAAAGATCAAGTTTGCCAAGGCCGCAATCACTTATTTAGGACATATCGTGGGTCATGGTCAAGTATTACCATGAGAGACCAAGTTTCAGGCGATAACAGATTTTCCTGTACCAAGACAAAGAAAGAAGTGTTACGATTTCTGGCTATATATGGACTCTACAGAAAATTTGACCCTAATTTCAGCACAGTTGTCACTCCATCTGTTCATGAAAAACATGAATTTTGAATGATCAGCATCATGCCAAACAGCACTGAGAAGTTAAAGGCCATTTTAACAAAAGAACCAGTTCTTGCAGCCCCAGATTTTAATAAACCATTCAAAGTGGCTGTTGACACCAGTGATGTGGGGAATAGGAGCAGTGCTGCTCCATGATGATGATACTGGTATGAAAAGGCCTGTTAGCTACTTCTCTAGGAAGCTCAATAAACATCAGACAAAAAACTCGACCATCAAGAAAGAGGCTTTCAGACCTGTACTGGCTTTATAACAGTTTGAGGTATATTTAACCAATTGTCAGGGGAAAATATTAGTTTATACAGATCACAATCCACTTGTGTTTCTGGAAAAGTTCAGAACAAAGAACCTCAAAGAGCTTGATATTATAGTCATTTACACTGAAAAATGTACATATTGGAGGGAAAAGCAATGTAATGGCTGATGCTCTGTTCAGAGTTTAAAAAGGTGTAAAAGTGAAGGAAAGCTCTGAAACTTGAAAATTTTACCATGACAGAATCCTATTAATCATAATTTTGTTATTAGCTAAGCCTTATAGTTCTGTAAAAATAAGTGTAATTGTAAAATAGGAAAATGTTACCAGCACAGTATATAATAAGCTATTTGTTAATGTTTAGGTATTAAGAACTTATTGTATTTTTTAACTACTTGAAAGAAAACCTTACTACAGTAAAGCATTCCTTTTCCCAAGGTGGGAGGTATGGTGGAGTCCTTGTGTGCCAGCTGTGTTCCGTGCAACTGACCTGTTGGGTGTAATGACTTTCATTTGAAAGCGTATTTATTGAGGCAGAGCCTGATTTGAAAATGAAACTAAAATCTTCAATGTTCTGGGAGATCAGAACCAGGTTAACAAAATAAACATTTTCTTTTACCAGAGACATGTGATTGGAGCTTAGGTTTCAATTTTACAAGAAGATTCTGGAGGGTGTTGAAGCCAGTTGCAAAGCTGGGGGTTGTTCTTAAAAAGTTTCCCAAGGCTGATGAACTGAAACAAGCTTGGAGCTGTTGGTTTTAAAAAGATAAGTTCTTTGAATTGGAACCTTTTTTCTGGGAGTTGACCCTTGGAGAATACAGGTTGCTCCCATTTTTACTGATGCCTTAAAGAGTTACATAAGGTGAGACTGGTGAAGCCTCACTACCAGGAGTGTTGTGAGCAAAACCACGGAAGTTCTGGAATGGTGCGCAGTTTTGGTGGAGATGGCATTGGTGGGGTTCTGAGTGCAGAAAAATTGCCAACAAGTGGAAACCGCTATTTGTATAGAGTAATAGAGTCATTCACAGCACAGAAGGAGGCCATTCAGCCCATGGGGTCCTTGTCGGCTCTCTGTGGTGCTCCCCTGCTTGATCCCTGTTAACCTGCAAGCTTATTTCCTTCAAGTTCCCATCCCATTTCTTTTTGAAATCATTGATTGTTTCCGTTTCCACTGCCTTCTTTCCAGGTCATTACCACTCGCTGTGTAAAGAAGTTCTTCCTCACGTTTCCCCTGCATCTCTCATCGAAAACCTTCAATCTGTGTCCCCTAGTCCTTGTACCATCAGTTAATAGGAACAGTTTTTCCTTGTCTACCTTCTCTAAGCCTGTCATAATCTTCTACACCTCTATCAAATCTCCTCTCACTCTCCTTTGTTCCAAAGAGAACAACCCCAGCTTCTCCACCGCACCTTGTAAAATCCCCCATTCCTCGGACCATTCTGGTAAATATCCTCTGTATCCTCTCAAGGACCCTCGCATCCTTTCTACGGTCTGGTGACTAGTACTAGATGCAATACCCTGGGGCCTAACCAGATCTTTATAAAGATTTAGCATAACTTCCCTGCTTTTGTACTCAATGCTTTTATTTATGAAGCCCAATATCGCATATGCTTTGTTAACCACTCTCTCACTATGTCCTGCCACCTTCAAAGACCAAAGCCTTTGTTCTTATAAACTCTTTAGAACTTGCCATTAAGTCTATATTGCCTCATTCTATCCCTTCTGCCGCAATGTATCACCTCACACTTACATACAAACATATGAGCATACGAATTAGGAGCAGAAGTATGCCATTCAGCCCCTTGAGTCTGTTCTGCCATTTGATAAAATTATGGCTGATCTGATTGTGGTCTCAACTCTACTTTCCAGTCAACTCACTATAACCTTTGATACCCTTGTCAATGAAGAATCTCTCTAACTCAGCCTCAGAAATATTGAATGACCAGCCTCCACTGCTCTCTGGGGAAGAGAATTTCACAGACTAACAACCCTTTGAGAGAAAAAAATTTCTCCTCATCTCTGTCTTAAATGGGAGACCACTTATTTTTAAACTGTGTTCCCTAGTTCTAATCTCTCCTATAAGGCGAATCATTCTCTCAGCATCCACCCTGTCAAAATCCCCTCAGCATCTTATATGTTTCAACAAGATCACCTATCATTCTTTTAAACTACACTGGATACAAACCCAACCTGCCCAACCTTTCCTCATAAGATAACCCCTTCATCCCAGTGATCAGTCGAGTGAACCTTCTCTGAACTGCTTCTAATACAATTATAACCTTTCTTAAGTAGGGAGACCAAAACTGTATGCAGTACTCCAGATGTGGTCTCACCAATGCCCTGTACAAATGTTGCAAAATTTCCCTACTTTTATACTCAATTCCCCTTGCAATAAATGACAACATTCCATTTACCTTCCCAATCAGTTGCTGTACCTGCATACTAACTTTTTGTGAATCATGTACCAGGACACCAAGATCCCTTTGTACCACAGAGTTCTGCAATCTCTCGCCATTTAAATAATTTACTACTTTTCTATTCTTCCTGCCAAGATGGACAAGTTAACATTTTCCTTCTCTGTATTAAATTCCATCTGCCACTTGTCTGCCCATTCCACCAGCCTATCTATGTCCTATTGCAGGTGTTCTGTATCATCTTCACGGTTTACCACTCCTTTAAGTTTGGTATCATTGGAAATTTTGAAATTCTATTCTATATTCCAAGGTACAAGTCATTTATATATAGCAAAAAAGCAGAGGTCCTCGCACTGACCCCTGAGCAATACCTGAAAAATTACCATTTACCACGTCTGGTGTGTGTGTCTGGATCTGAGCGTGTGTACATTGGGAGAACTGTTTGGAGACCCACCAATAGTTACAATAGTACCACAGAATATTTATTTACAGTACAACCAAATATTTATTTAAAGTACAACCGGATATTTCTATGTGTACAATAGATTAATTCACAAGTACGCAAATTATTTGGGAAGAATGATCAGTTTGGTGTTAAAAGGAGGATGAGGTGGAGGAGGATCGGAACCTTTGTTTTTAGGGTTCATTCTGGAGCTGGACAGCAGCAGTTGATGAAACAGTTCTTCCACCAGGTGACCCACCAGCTGAGTCGGAAACATGCTGGCTGCCTTGGGAGTAAAGCTGAAAAGGCCACTGCGTGATCTTGGAGCTGCTGCTGGTCATTGTTGAAGAATGATGAGCAATCCATGCCATAGGAATTCACCCTTTCGGGAAAATCTTGAACCAACTGGCGTGATATGCGTCTAAGGAAGTCCATGTAATTCCAAAATAAAAACAAGAAATGCTGGAACCACTCAGCAGGTCTGGCAGCATCTGTAGAAAGAGAAGCAGAGTTAACGTTTTGGGTCAGTGACCCTTCTTTGGAAGAAGGGTCACTGACCCGAAACATTAACTCTGCTTCTCTTTCTACAGATGCTGCCAGACCTGCTGAGTGGTTTCAGCATTTCTTGTTTTTATTTCAGATTTCCAGCATCCGCAGTATTTTGCTTTTATATCCATGTAATTCCAGTTGGGCTTCTCTAGATATCTTTCAATCAAAGAGGAACCCTTGGCAGATCCAATTAATGGAAAGATCTTCTACAGTGTTAAACTACAAGATTGGGTGATCGTCTCACTCTTTCCATCCAAGAGCAACAACAAGCGCACCAGGTTGGACAGGACCTGCTGGTAGAACAAAGATCTGAACCCTCCAATCCCGCACTTGATCAAGTTCCCCAACACGTTGAATGCTACCGCCTGCACCTTCTCACACTCTGTCCCAAAGAGTGGCAGAATTCTGTTGATGATTGAATCCACAAAGGGCTTGGTGTTTGCTGTTGACTGAATGATGTTCTTACGCATGCAGGAGAGCACTGCATGCATTAGAACATCTGGATTCTGCTTATTCCCCAACAGGCTAATCATTGCCTCCATCACGCTCTGTGACCGTCTTTTAGGGCCAAATTTAATATTTCCTAAGGCCCTGACACACAGCAACTGGGTAACAGGAGGAGCTATCTGCAAATAGCTCAACAAACTGTTCACCACAGTGTCTGTGAGCTGCAGCACTGAAACCCAGGGGTCTTTTATCAGTTCTTGGAAGAAGGTGATCACAGTCATTGCCTGACAGTCTTGGCCTGTAAGGATCTGAGAAGCCAGTTCATTCACAACACAATGCAGAGTGTAGCCAGAATGTTCCACCATTCCTCTGGCCAGCAGAACAACCCTGTGGTCAAATGTGTCAAGCTTCGGCATCAAGTACCATCCTCCATTTCTGTCCACGTATCTAAATACATCTCTATTTGGTGTCCAATTTAGTAGGCGTTTCAGTGTCTTCACACCAATTCTCAAACACTTGTAGATGACTGAAACTCAGCTGAGAATTCCCTCTGCTGCCATTCAGAGGCAGAATTATTGAGCAGAGATATATTAACACAGCTGGTTAAAGAAACAAGTAGAGCTCTGAGTATCAGCGGGAATTACGTATTCAATGCCTCTGCCAATTTGGGCTTAGTGATAACCTCACGCAGCCCACAGATGACAGCCAGGGATACATCAATCAAATACTCTGTTCTATTCCCACTGACAGGGCAAGTTCTTTCTCCAAGTCTGTACACCAGCTCTTTGTATGCACTGCACATTCCCTGTCCACAGCCGCTGCTCTCCACACATCTGACATACTTGTTCAAAGGGAAGTAGGTGAGGAGACAGAACACCACTGCTGTTGTGTAGTGTGAGGTCAAAATGGCAATACTGTGTAGAACTGAATATTTCTTCTCCCGGTAAGATACGGACTCCAATTGAACCGTCAGCGCGTCAAGTATCTCTGAGACCTGGTCCCGAAGTTCACTGTCTCGCCTTATAAAGATGATTTTTATGAGCATAGCAGCTGCAAAGGGTGTTAGTGGGGCAGTTCTTTGAAGACCATGAAGAGCAAGTTGCCCAGCTGGTCATAGGGCAAACACTTGGAAACGACCTCTGCGATCTGATGGCATTTGTGAAAGAGGACTGAACCGTCGAGGTTGACTAACTCTGCTCAGTGTTTTCAGAGCCTTTAGCTGCTCCTGTTGCTGATCCAGATTGGCCACTTCCTATGATAACTGAATGGACAGGATTATATACATCATGTCCAGGGCCATCTGTCAAACGGGAAGTGAATAGTTTGCATAGCCCGGCATCAGTCATCCAATCAGAGTCCCCACAATGTTTCCTTGCTGACATTGAGCTTCTCCGAGAAAACTTTCAGTAGCTCTAAGGTCATATGCATGGCTTTCTGTCACTCATGGTTTTCACTTAAATTGATCCCATCTTCTATATGATGGATGGTATTTGATATTTCCTGCTGAGAAGATAGTTCCAGCAGATGCCACCATGGAGTCTGATGCCGGGAGGGCCAGCCCAATCATCCCGGCAGTGGCGCGGCTACGTGGCAGCCCTCCAACCACTCGGTGACAAGACCTGTACCTTGGGAGACGGGGTCTGGAGATCTACTTAAAAAGTTCAAAGACGTGAAGGACTTTGTGAAAGTTCAGCATCATCCTGCTGATAGGGCTGCCAAAGGACTTGTGAGATATATCCTTGTTGTATCTGATAGTTAATGTGTAACCTTTAAGAGATTTATATATATATATATATATATATCAACTGTGATTTAACTGTTAGTCCATGTTTAATTTATGCTGGTTTTGGTTTGTAAAATTTGTAAAAGTGAAATCTTGTCCGTTTGTTTTTTGTTTCCTATATTGGGGTCATTCGATGGATTTGATTCTTTTGGTTTGTTGGTGGTCTCCACGGCGATCATAATAAGGGTTAAAGTCAAAACTCATTGCAGCATCTCTTACTCAAACTCATTCTTTCCCAGGACTTCAAAATTGGAACTTCTCATCTCCCTCAGTCTTTGAATTCTCATGAACTCTATAGACTTTTAAAACTCAAATGTGGCATCATCCAACCAGCATTATTTCTTTTCTACTGTTTTTAAAACCTTGGTGGTATTCTGTACTGTTGTTCTTGGCTCTTTGACCTCCATTTTTCAATAAGCTAAAAAAAAAGTTTGCAATTGCACTGAGTCATTCTTAAAGTTTCTTTTCACCTGGCCAAAATATTCTACTAAAATATAGAGTCTTGTGATCGCTCCAATCAAATGAGGGTGTCAAAACTGTTGGCAAATTTGACAAAATTGAAAATGCTCAAGAATTGTGAACATTGCAACTATTTATTGTTGAACAGTGCTTTGGCAAATCAAAATTAAAACAATAATAAACCAATCTTATATGTGTACACAGCACTTTTTTCAATGGCAAAGATGTGGCAAGCTGCCATAGTCTCCATCACTGAAGCAAACATAGTGTCTGATAAAGACAGTAATCTTTATTAGAAGTAATTAAAACCATTGCCAAGATCACACTCACTGTTTTTACTTTGAATATAAATTGATTTAAGTGAAGTACCTCCTTGTAGTTATTATTGTAGCACTTAAACTACTTCTTCAGAATAATTATTACAAAGTGTACTTCCTTTGAGTGGTTTTGTCAATTTAATGGCATCATCAAGAAGCCTAAAGCAGCTCAGAGCAATGACTATCATCACTAATTGAGTGGACCAGGGAAATTCAAGCTTGATAATCTCATAATTCTCATGATTGGCAATAGTCAGGTGAAACAACTTGGAAATATACCAGACTTTTGTAGTTAAATCATATTTGTGAAGCCCCTTAGTTCGGTGTGAGAAGACCCAACAAGAATACTGTCTATTATCGTTCATTTGTGGCTTGGTGCATTTGTTTTATGTCTCAATAAAGCCTCATAGCAATTTTCCCAGTAATGTCTTGTGACAGTTCATTAAATAAGAAATGAACTAAGTTGAAAGACAGCAATGCTATTGAGGATAACTTGCAAAAAAGTTACATATGGTTAGTGAGGATCTACAATAATTCTCCCCTGTCCAAACACACATGCTACTTTAGAATATTGCTGACAAAATCATGACATTGTTACTTGCAGCAATCCAAACCAATGCTACAATGGCATTGTTATGCTACACTTTGCCATGTATTTGCTTTCCTGGTCTTCCATAAGATCATTTTATTTCTTATAACTGGTGCAAATCCTATAACATTTACTTAAATTTCGATTTTTGAAATGATCGAAAATGTTTAGATTAAAGGGAGACTGTTACCGTATAAGTGTTTGGAAAGTTTTGTTTTATTTGTTTGCAAACACAAAACACATTACTCATTGTGGTCTCTTTCACTACATATAATTGACAAAAATAGCAAAGTTCTTCCTGCTCCTTTCCTGCCCAATTTTTATTAAAAATGGTTTACCAAATTCTATCAGAATATGGTATTCTGTTGAATAGAATTCTCCCTCATTAATATTTATCTGTTCATTTTTTTGCACAATTAATGAATGTTTCTGCACTGTAAGTTTGGTTCACTAAAAAAAAACAAGCTAGTTGTATCTGATGGGTACTCTTACACAAGTAATTCATCTTTAAATTTGTCCAAAGCAGTATTTCAGTTATACATTATGTTACGAAAGTGCTTCTATTTTTTGTAAAATATGTTTTTAAGGACTTATAGTTAAATTATGGACATTGATTTACCTGGAAGCTTGAAAAGATGCTGAACTATGTGATTTTTAAAAGAGGTCACCAGAAGGTGCCTGGACTTGGCTTGTAAACAAATCCATACTGGAAGTTACCTATTTGCAGATAATTACCCAGCTTGTTGTTTTGACTTGGGGAAAGGTGTTTGCAGAGAAGTGACAGGTCAAGATTTATAGAGGTCAGGAGGCTTGTCTCTTGTAACATTGTTTATGGTTTTGCTTTGGACAGTGAGTTGAGTGTAAACTGCTTGTAAAGTTGTTTTTTGCCTGGCAAGGAAACCCAGCCCATCTCTTTTTCTCTCATGGAAAGAAACCCTGCATATCCAGTGTTTCAGTCTCCTCTTTCCTCCTGTAGTTGAAGAAACCCTGCATATCGAATGTGTGGGAACTGAAGCCCCTGTTGCCACATTTCTGCTGTAAGGCCTATCTAAAACCTCTGTTGCTGTATTTCTTGTACAGCCTACCCAAACTGATCTTCAACATCGCCTGGAAAGAACTGTTCTAGGAAGATCCCAGTGACAGCCGTCTATAAGCATTTGGGACGCCAAACTAAAACAAAGGACATCTTTCCATATCTTGTCTTTCTTCTTCAAGAATTATCAATTATTTAATCCAAGTGTTCTTTTTTGTATTTTTTGTTGTTGTAGAGCTCTAAATCACAAATCCCGTTTATTTTTCCGGTTAACCGTATGTGTATGTTTGTGTGTGAGTGACTGTGAGGGACTAAGGTAAAAAGGGAACTTTAATATTTCAGTCCGTGTGTTTATGCTTTACTTCATTACTGGTTAAGACTTATTTTATAATAAACTGATAATTTTGTTGTTTATTAAAGAAACATGTTTGGTGTGTTTTATTCTGGGATAAAAATAGTCTATGATTGACCATAGCGGTAAGTGGGAAAAAATTTAAATATATGTTGTGAGCCGTGGAGAAGTGGAACTAGAACAAACAGTGCACTCCTCCCACCTCGGTCGTAACAATTAACAGTTACCTATTTAATTACGTTAGTCAGCATTACAATATATTATCCTATTCAATTGCTTCTTTCATTTGATTATGCTTCTATTCTTGACTCTTGTTTTACTTGATATTGTGCAATGTCATCATACCTTCTGGTGTAGTGTCTTGCCCATTTCTCTCAGCTACCTCTATTTTGTACAGATTTTTCATGTGATTATATTTCCTGGACCACTGTATATTCTTATTATTACCTTACTGAATCCTTTAACATTGCCATTAATGCCTTAGGAATAATTTTTTTTGGATTTTACATCATACTAAGACAAATACAATACTGTATCTTAGCAATATTGTTTTTCCTTGATATCCATTTTGTGTAGTACTATTATCTCATCTGTCACTTCCATGATCCTTTGGCAATATTGTAATTCTTGAAATCTATTTCAGTTTCCGAATTAGGGTGAATTGTTTCATTGTTTCATATGACATAGGGAATAATTGATCACTTGGTATGGTCAGCATGTCACAAGATAGATTTGGTCAAAGGTTTTCCAGACAATTTGGTTTCTGTGGTCATCTCGGCTGAGCCTAGTGCTGTCATAGAATCATGGAATAGTGCAGCACAGAGGAGCCAATTCAGCCTATCTAGTCTGTTCTGGTTCTTTTGATGAGTAATCCAGTTGGTCCCACTCTTTCCTCATGTCCCTGCAATTTTTTTCTCCTTCAAGTATTTATCCAATTCCCTTTTGAATGCTACTATTGAATCTGTATCCACTACCCTATCAGGCTGTGTAGTCCAAATCCTAACCACTCGTTGAGTGAAAAATTTTCCTCATATCGCCTCTGAACATAAGAAATAGGAGCAGGCATACGCCATTCAGCCCCTCAAGCCTGCCCCGCCAATCAATAAGATCATGGCTGATCTGTCCCAGGCCGCAACTCCTCTTTCGGGCCTGCTCTGCCTAACCCTCAACTTCCCAAGATTTCAAAAATCTATCTGCCTCCTCCATAAATACATTTAGTGACCTAGCCTCCACAACTCTCTGAGGCAGAGACTTCCAGAGATTCACCACCCTCCAAGAGAAGAAATTCTTTCACATCTCAGTTTTAAATGTGTGTCCCCTTATTCTGTAATTATGTCCCCTAGTTCGAGATTCCCCCACTAGTGGAAACATCTTCTCAACATCTATCCTGTCGAGGCCCCTTAAAATCTTATATGTTTCAATAAGGTGAGCAGATAAATGCACCATTATTTGGTCATTGTTAGAATGACCTCTCATTCTTCTAAACGCCAATGAATAAAAGCCTAACCTGTTTAGCCGTTCTTGATAAGACAGCCCCTTCATCCCAGGAATCAGCCTAGTGAACCTTTTCTGAACTGCCTCCAATGCTAGTCTATCCTTCTTTAAATATGGGGACCAAAACGGTACGCAGTACTCCAGGTGTGGCCTCACCAACACCCTGTACAGTTGTAACAGGACTTCCCTATTTTTAAACTCTAACCCCCTAGCAATAAAGGCCAAAATTCCATTTCCCTTCCTAATTATTTGCTGCACTGCATGCTAACCTTTTGTGTTTCATGCACAAGAACACCCAGATCCCTCTGTACTGCAGTATTTTGTAGTCTTTCTCCATCTAAATAATAATCTGCCTTTTTATTTCTCCTACCAAAGTGGATGACCTCACACTTTCCCACATTGAACACCATCTGCCAAGTTTTTGCCCACTCACTAAATTAATATATCCCTTTGCAGATTTTTTGTGACCTCATCACTACATGCCTTCCTACCTATTTTTGTCAGCAAATTTGGATTTGCTGAGCTCCTATTTTGTGCAATAACCTTTTATGTGGCACCTGATCAAACACCTTCTGAAAATCCAAATACACACCATCTACTGGTTCACCTTTATCCACTCTGCTTGTTATATCCTCAAAGAATTCTAACAAATTTGTCAAACACGATTTCCCTTTCGTAAAACATTGTTGACTCTGTTTGATTGCATTATGTTTTTCTCAATGTCCTGCTATTTCTTCCTTAATAATCGACTCAAGCATTTTCCCAATGACTGCCTCCCTCCTTTCTTGAATAGGGGCGTCACATTAGCAGTTTTCCAATCCGCTGGAACCCTACCGGAATCCAGTGAGTTTTGGTATATTATGAACAATGCCTCCACTATCTCTGCAGCCACTTCTTTTAAAACCCTTGGGTGCAGGCCATCAGGTCCTGGCGACTTGTCTGCCTTTAGTCCCATCAGTTTGTCCAGCACCTTTTCCCTCGTGATAGTGATTGTTACAAGTTCCTCCCTCCCATTAACACCTTGCTCATCTATTATCGTTAGGATGTTTATAGTGTCCTCCACTGTGAAGACTGATGCAAAATATTGGTTTAAAATATCTACCATTTCCCTGTTCCCTGTTATTAATTCCCCATCCTCATCCTCTAAGGGTCCCACACTTACTTTAGCTACTCTCTCCTTTTAATATACCCGTAGAAGCTCTTACTCTTTGTTTTTATATTGCTTGCCAATTTACTCTCATAATCAATTCTCTCCCTCTTTATTAGCTTTTTAGTCATCCACTGCTGGTTTCTAAAAACTTCCCAATCCTCTGGCCTACCACTCGTTTTCGCCGCATTGCACGCCTTAGCTTTTGATTTGATACATCCTTAACTTCCTTCGTTATCCACGGGTGGTTCATCGTTCTCTTCGAGTCCCTCCTTCTGACTGGAATAAATATTTGATGAGTGTTATGAAATATCTGCTTAAAAGTCTGCAATTGCTCATCCACGGACTTCCCCTATAGTCTATTTTCCCAGCCCGCTTTGGACAATTCTTTCTTCATACCTCTGTAATTGCCCCTTGTTTACGTTGAAGACACTGGTTTGAGACCCAAGTTGCTCACCCTCAAACTGAATTTGAAATTCTACCATGTTATGATGGCTTCCCCCTAGAGGATTCTTAACTATGAGATCTCTTATAAATCCTACCTCATTACACAATACCAAATCTAAAATAGCCTGTTCCCTGGTAGGTTCTGCAACATATTGCTCTAAGTAACAATCCCTGGGGCACTTTACAAATTCGTCTTCCATGCTACCCTTGCCAATTTGATTTGTCCAGTTTATATGCAGATTAAAATCACCCATGATAATTGCAGTGCCCTTCTTACATGGCTCCATTATTTCCTGATTTGTATCTTGTCCTACAGAAAGGCTACTCTTCGGGGGCCTATAGACCACTCCCATCCGTGATTTCTTTCCCTTGCTATTCCTTATTTCCAACCAAACTGATTCTATATCACGATTTATTACACCTATATCATTAGTCACAACTGCACTGATCCCTTCCTTTAATAGCAAAGCTACCCCACCTCCTTTTCATTCCTGCCTATTCTTCTGGAACGTTGAATATCTTTGAACATTTAGATTCCAGTCTTGGTCATCCTACAACCACGTCTCAGTGATAGCGATCAAATCATATTCATTTATTTCTATCTATGCTGTCAGCTCATCTATCTTGTTACAAATGCTACGTGTATTCAGATAGAGAGCCCTAAGCTTTGACGTTTTACCATTTTTACCTATTCTGGTTCTAATTTCTGCTGTACTCTTGTGCTTGTATTCTCTGTCCCTTCCTGTCACTGTCTGATTAATGTATGCCCCTTCACTACCCTGCACCTCTGCTCTCTCGTTACTATTTGACTTTTTAACCTTCCCTTCAATTGAACCCTCCCCCCCCCACTATTTAGTTTAAAGTCTTATCTACAACCCTAGTTATACGATTCACCAGGACACTGGTCCCAGCATGGTTCAAGTGAAGCCCATCCCAACAGAACAGCTCTCTCTTTCCCCAGTACTGATGCCAGTGTCCCATGAATTGGAACCCATTTCTCCCACACCAATCTTTGAGCCACACATTTACCTCTCTAATCTTATTTACCCTATGCCAATTAGCACGTGGCTCAGGTAGTAATCCGGAGATTATTACCTTTGAGGTTCTGCTTTTTAATTTAGCCCCGAGCTGCTCATAGTCCCTCAGCAGAACCTCTTTCCTAGTCCTACCTATGTTGTTGGTACCTACGTGGACCATGACAACTGGATCTTTTCCCTCCCACTCCAAGTTCCTCTCCAGCCCAGAAGAGATGTCCTTAACCTTTGCACCAGGTAGGCAACACAGCCTTCGGGACTCTCTATCTTTGCTGCAGAGAACAGATCTATTCTCCTAACTATGCTATCCCCTATTACAACTACATTTCTCTTTTCTCCCCCCACTTGAGTGGCGCTCTGAACCACGGTGCTGTGGTCAGTTTGCTCATCCTCCCTGCAGTTTGTGCCCTCATCTACACTGGAAGCAAGAACCTCATACCTATCGGATAAAGGCACTGGCTGAGGCTCCTCCAAAGCTAAGTTCTGGATCCCCATACCTGCCTCACTCGCAGTCACACCCTCCTGTCCCTGACCATGGTCCAGATTGGATGTAATTAATCTAAGGGGTGTGACTGTCTCCTGAAACACAGTATCCAGGTAACTCTTCCCCTCCCTGATGTGTCGCACTGTCCACAGCTCGGACTCCAGCTCATCAACTCACAGCCGAAGTTCCTCGAGCAGCCAACACTTGCTGCAGATGTGGTCACCATGGATCGCACCAGCGTCCACCAGCTCCCACATACTACAGCTGCAACACATCGCCTGCCCAGCCATCTCTATTCTATTTAATCAATTAATTTGGATCTCAGTATTTAAGAAAAAAAAACTATTTACGTGTACTATTAATTTGTAACGACGCCGCCTGATTTCAATGACTTGGCCAAAACCAAAAAAAAAAGAAAAAACAACACGAGACATGGAAGAAGTAAAGAATTACCCACCAATCACTTACCAGCCCTCCTGTGACGTCACACTTCGATTTTTGCTGGTCAAATACTTCCACTGAACAGAACAGAGCGCTCTCACCGCCGCCGCTGCTGCTTCTGTGTCGGGCCTCGCTCTCTTTTCTGGTTCTTTTGCCAATAATCTTAAATCTGTGCCCTCTGGTTATTGACCCTTCAGCCATTGGAAACAGTTTCTCTTTGTTTAATATACCTGAATGTTTCATGATTTTAAACAGCTCTATCAAATCTCCTCTTAGCCTTCTCTGCTCAAAGGAGAACAACTTCAGCTTCTCCTGTGTACCCATAATAAAACTATTGTTTTATAAAGCTTTAGCAAATAACATATAACTTGCCAGCTTTTGTATTCTATGCCTCTATTACAAAGCTCAGGATCCCATATATCTTTTTAACTGCTTTGTTAATCTTCATAGACTTGTGAGAAAACACCCCCAAGTCTCTTTCTTCTTGCACCTCTTTAAAATTGTCCCATTTATCTTGTATGGTCTCACCTCATTCTTCTCACCAAAATGTATCACCTCACATTTTCCTGCATTAAATGTCATCTGCCATTCCACCAGCCTATGTCCTGTTGAAGTCTCTTACTATTTTCCTCACTGTTTACTACACTTCCAAATTTTGTGTAATCTGCAAATTTTGAAATTGTCCCCTATACTTTCAAGTATAGGACATTAATGTATATAGTCACTTGGTAGTACAGAACTTGAGTATTGCTGAAAAAAGAGACATGCTGTCAAAGCTTTTTGTCTTGCACTCATCAGATCAGACACAAGAATGACAAATTTCAAAGCAGAAGTAATGAGTAATGTGGTATATGAATTCCAATGCCAGGGCGATGCCAGGTACGTAGACCATACATCCCAATGACTGGCAGATCATATTAACCAGCACATCCTGTTGCAATAGGCAGAGTACTGACCATACCCAACCAGCCCGTACTTGCAAAACTCAGAACACAAAGTCTAACATTAGATGTGATTCCGTGATTGGACAGCACTTACTGGACAATCTCAAGTGTGTTAAGAATTACACTAACAATCAATTTAAGATTATTAGTCAGGTTTGCAATATGGCTCACTTATGCTTGCTTGGAGCTGCATATAGTCATACGCAGGGACCTGTCCTCTGCAGGCAAAGGGAACATATCCAGATGGTGCGCCTTTTTGAATTAAACAAAAGTGTTTCGGACAATAGTTCCCTGGTGTATTCTTCATGGCAATGCCTCAACCAGTCTGAGTCGACTTGCTAACCAAACCCTTTTCTCATGCAGCATAAATTGTTGCTCCCTTTGAAATTTGGCATTTTTGCATCTGTCCTGATGAGTGCAAAATGGAAACTTGACAGCTTGTCTATTTTTTCAGTAATAATTACTGTATATCAAAAATAGCAGTGTTCTTGGTAATGAGCCCTGGGAAACTGCATTGTACACCTCTCTTCCAGTCCAAAAAACAACCATTTACCATAACTCTGTGACCTATCCTTTGACCAAATTTGTATCGTGCTGCCACTGCCCCATTTAGAACCATAGAACCATAGAAAAATTATGACACAGAAGGAGGCCATTCAGCCCATTGTGTTGTTTTATCCCATTGTTGTGGTCCTCATCTGATATTCATACACATGGGGCTGGATTTTCAAATGGCTACAGAGGCAGAACCGGAGGCAGCCAGACAGGAAAACTGCCATGGGAGAGCGGCGTGCTGGTTTGCTGGTATCTTCCTGCCTCTGGGCCGTTTTCAAAGAGGCCAGATTGAAGGCACAAGGGCTACCCGCCCACAAGCGGCAGGTAACCAACTGAAGTAATTAAGGGACCTATTAAGGGCCCTCTTCCATGCCAACTGGAATTTTCCCGTGGTGGCTGAAACACGGCCAGTGAAAGGAGGTGGTCGTCGCAGACCAAAGGGTTCTCCCTCCACAATGGTGGTCTGGTAACTATGGCTGTTTTTATTGTCAAAACTTTAAAAAATGCTGAGAGAGCGCCTCCATCATGAGGCGCTCTCTCTCTCTCTTTCCCTTACTTGCATCATCAGGTTGCCACTCTCTCAGTGCTGGAGGGCCTCCTATTGGGATTCTAGCCTCAGGAGCCCATCCACCATCCTTAATCGGATGGCAAGCATTCTTTCTTGCCATTAATTGGCCATTCTTTGGAAAATCATGTCGGGTGACTATTTCTGATATGGTACAGGGCCAGGACTCGCATTTCAGCCCTGCTTCAGGATCCTGACCCCAAAACATGAACATGGTCACTGGAGTGCTTGGGCCAACTGTTGCTCGATCAACTAAATTGCCACAAGCAGAGATTGCCTGATTTTCCTGGTTCAGTGCAGTACATTAGGCAGTAAACTTACCAACTGAGCAATAGGAATGTTGACCCTAATTAACAAGAGAGAAATCAATATGCATAATAATCCCAAAATTATATTCAAATGTGAACATCTTTCAAAGAAATTGCTGTCAAAGCAGATAAGTCGATGGTGTGAAATAGCTTTCATTTCTGAAGATATGTAACTACAGGTAAGATTCATTCATGGCTGCCCAACGCTAATCAGTGATTTTAATCTCTCGGGGAGATTGTTGAAATTACTCATATTATAAACATTACTGCACATCATTTTAAATATAGAAAATTAAAAGTAAATTATATTCATTTAATACTTCCACTACATTGGTTATGTTCATCTAGAATGCATGTTTATATCAGCATAATTAACTAAGTGCAATCTATTTTTGTCTGAAAAGAAATTGCTGCAGCAAATTAAAGAAAATCACAAATTAAGTTGTTATGTGTAATACTTTATCCCCACATCCAATAAGATGAAGATGAGGATTTAAAAACTTGTATAGATAGCTCTTTCAACCCATTAATATAATTTTGTAATACATACTCAGCAATGAACAACAGTGCCAAACTGCAGTATGAAGATTTAACATGCTGGTGCAAGTCACATGATCTGTTAATCATTTCAATAATGAGGTCGTAGGACAGTAACAGTTAATGTGTTCCCAGATGAAGGCGAGGGGGGCAGTTTTTGCTCCTTCGCTCAGTGCTTATCACAAGGATCCTCAACCACATTCAACATGAAAATAAAACAAAAATGCTCCTGCACTATATAAAAATAAATAACTTAGGTCAAGGATGTCTCTGAACGGACAGGGGGCATTCTGAAGGGGGAGGGTGAACAGCCAGAGGTTGTGGTACACATCGGTACCAACGACATAGGCAGGAAGAATGACGAGGTCCTGCAGGGGGAGTTTAGGGAGTTAGGTAGAAAGTTAAAAGACAGTACCTCTAGGGTTGTAATCTCGGGATTACCCCCTGTGCCACATGCCATTGAGGCTAGAAATAGGAAGATAGTGCAGCTAAACACGCGGCTGAACAGCTGGTGTAGGAGGGAGGGTTTCAGATATCTGGATCATTGGGATCTCTTCAGGGACAGGTGGGACCTGTACAAGAAGGACGGGTTGCATCTAAACTGGAGGGGCATAAATATCCTGGCTGCGAGGTTTGCTAGCGTCACTCGGGAGGGTTTAAACGAGTGTGGAAGGGGGGTAGGAACCAGAGCAGTAGGACAGCAGGTGAAATAAATGAGGGGGAACTAGTGAATAAGGACAGTAAGGCTGAGAGGAAGAGCAGGCAGGGAGATGTTGCTGAGCACAGCGGGACTGGTGGTCTGAAGTGCATTTGTTTCAATGCGAGAAGTATAACAGGTAAGGCAGATGAACTTAGAGCTTGGATTAGTGCTTGGAACTATGATGTTGTTGCTATTACAGAGACTTGGTTGAGGGAAGGGCAGGATTGGCAGCTAAATGTTCCGGGATTTAGAAGTTTCAGGCGGGATAGAGGGGGATGTAAAAGGGGTTGGGGAGTTGCATTACTGGTTAAGGAGAATATCACAGCTGTACTGCGGGAGGACACCTCGGAGGTCAGGAATAGGAAGGGTGGAGTCACGATGTTGGGGGTTTACTACAGGCCTCCCAACAGCTAGCGGGAGGTAGAGGAGCAGATATGTAGACAGATTTTGGAAAGGTAACAGGGTTGTAGTGGTGGGTGATTTTAACTTCCCCTATATTGACTGGGACTCACTTAGTGGTAGGGGCTTGGATGGGGCAGAATCTGTAAGGAGCATCCAGGAGGGCTTCTTGAAACAATATGTAGATAGTCCAACTAGGGATGGGGCCGTACTGGACCTGGTATTGGGGAATGAGCCAGGCCAGGTGGTCAAAGTTTCAGTAGGGGAGCATTTCGGGAACAGTGACCATAATTCCATATGTTTTAAGGTACTTGTGGATAAGGATAAGAGTAGTCCTCGGGTGAAGGTGTTAAATTGGGGGAAGGCTAATTATAACAATATTAGGCAGGAACTGAAGAATTTAGATTGGGGGCAGCTGTTTGAGGGTAAATCAACATCTGACATGTGGGAGTCTTTCAAACATCAGTTGATTAGAATCCAGGACCAGCATGTTCCTGTGAGGAAGAAGGATAAGTATGGCAAGTTTCGGGAACCTTGGATAATGAGGGATATTGTGAGCCTGGTCAAAAAGAAAAAGGGCTAGAAGGCTGGGAACAGATGAAGCGCTCGAGGAATATAAAGACAGTAGGAAGGAACTTAAGCAAGGAGTCAGGAGGGCTAAAAGGGGTCATGAAAAGTCATTGGCAAACAGGATTAAGGAGAGTCCCAAGGCTTTTTATATGTATGTAAAGAGCAAGAGGGTAAGCAGGGAAAGGGTTGGCCCACTCAAGGACAGAGGAGGGAATCTATGTGTGGAGCCAGAGAAAATGGCCGAGGGTGGTTTTCTGAATGGAGGGCTGTGACTAGTGGTGTTCCGCATGGATCAGTGTTGGGACCTTTGCTGTTTGTAGTATATATAAATGATTTGGAGGAAAATGTAGCTAGTCTGATGAGTAAGTTTGCGGACGACACAAAGATTGGTGGAGTTGCGGATAGTGATGAGGATTGTCAGAGGATACAGCGGGATATAGATCGGTTGGAGACTTGGGCGGAGAAATGGCAGATGGAGTTTAATCCGGACTAATGCGAGGTAATGCATTTTGGAAGATCTAATACAGGTGGGAAGTATACAGTAAATGGCAGAACCCTTAGGAGTATTGACAGGCAGAGAGATCTGGGCGTACAGGTCCACAGGTCACTGAAAGTGGCAATGCAGGTGGATCAGGTAGTCAAGAAGGCATATGGCATGCTTGCCTTCATCGGGCGGGGCATAGAGTATAATAATTGGCAAGTCATGCTGCAGCTGTACAGAACTTTAGTTAGGCCACACTTAGAATATTGCGTACAATTCTGGTCGCCACACTACCAGAAGGACGTGGAGGCTTTGGAGAGGGTACAGAGCAGGTTTACCAGGATGTTGCCTGGTCTGGAGGGCATTAGCTATGAGGAGAGGTTGGATAAACTCGGATTGTTTTCACTGGAACGACGGAGGTGGAGGGGCGACATGATAGAGGTTTACAAAGTTATGAGTGGCATGGACAGAGTGGATAGTCAGAAGCTTTTTCCCAGGATGGAAGAGTCAGTTACTAGGGGACATAGGATTAAGGTGCGAGGGGCAAAGTTTAGAGGGGATGTGCAAGGCAGATTCTTTACACAGAGGGTGGTGAGTGCCTGGAACCTGCTGCCGGGGGATATGGTGGAAGCAGGTACGATAGCGACATTTAAGAGGCATCTTGACAAATACATGAATAGGATGGGAATAGAGGGATACGGTCCCCGGAAGTGCAGAAGGTTTTAGTTTAGGTAGGCCTCAAGATCGGTGCAGACTTGGAGGGCCGAACGGTCTGTTCCTGTACTGTACTGTTCTTTGTTCTTTGTTCTTTGGGATAGAGAGCTCCACTAATAGCTACTTTTAATGAATTAGCCTATGCATTTGGATGAAATTTTCTATTTTTTCAAAGACAATGCCAATCCATAAAGAACAACACATTAACCACTTCATGGAAATAGCAAAAAGGATTTGCTAAAATAATTCAGTGTGTAATTTCTGTCCTTTGATGTTTCATTGATCTCAGCTGACATGCTTGCACATTTCCCTCATGATTTATGGTAAACCAGTCAATATATTACAGGCTTATGACACAGTAAGGTACAAATATCTGTGCATATTTTTGGTGACATTACTGGTACAGATAAAGATGATCTGATTGCAAGAATGAGCACCTCATAAATATGAGCAGGAGGGTTGCAAAGAACAGGAATTTAAACACAGAGAACACAAAATAGGGTCAGTCAGATGTCTGATTATGTGCAGAAACATGGGTATGAATCTCAGAAGTACTGAAAAATTTATGTAAATGATTTGAATTTGCCTGATATGCACATTAAGTATTACATACCCAAGTTAGCTAAGCCCAGAGAACTTAGGTGCATTTTGGCAAATGCCAAGTCCTTGGGATTCTTAAGTTTACATTGAGATACTGACAGAGTTTATCCAGTGAAAATAAGCACAGTATGCCTCCCTACTGCTTACCAGGCAAGGATCACCCTACCCATTGAGCATCAACTTGCAGGGTTATCTGGAGCAAGATGAGAAGAATCTAGGTCTCTGTGACAGATGCACTCTTCCATGTGCCATTAATGAGCCAGGTTAGGCTGGTCAACCATTTTGGATTCACTGCAGACTGGATGAGTTAAGAAAGGAGAATATTTCAAGCTATGAAAAGTAGATTGCAGAGTGGCTGAAAATAGGAAGACTCACAAGTTATCTCTGTCTCCTGGAGCTGAGTGGGGTGGGGTATCTACTGTATTGTTCATTTACTGTTCATTTGATATGTAGTGAATTGTTCATTTGAAGCCACCACACCTCCTTGGTGTAACATGCGTAGTGTGCCACTAGAGAGAATCGACAATAAAGGTTCAGTTTACAGCAGCAATCCAGAAGGTAGTGCCGTGTGTTTCTTCCAGCGATTTACAATAACAGATCTACAATGTGAGATCTTACAATGACTATGAGAATGGAATCTGCATTTACTTTACAGCCAAGTATAATTCGCTGTGCTTTCAGTTGTGAACTCCAGGGAATGCAGATTATTAAATAAGGACAGTGTTGCGGTTTGTGCAAAGCAGACCTTGAATCTTTGTGCAGCTAATGCAGGACAGACATTTTGTGTCATACATCAATGCAAGGGTAGGTTGGTCTGCTTAAACCTTAGAGAAGAATTTATTGCAGGATTGTAGCACCGCATAAATGTGCATTTGTTTCTTCCACCTGCTGTTATTACTTTTGACGATGTCTGGGTGATTGTACCTATGGAACGCTATCCTGGATCCTTGATCATGCACTATTGCTGCACTGATGAGCAAGATGACAACAGCTATGCCTACCCTATCACATTTTGACGTGCACTCCAAGCCTTCCTCTGTGTTCCCTCATTGATAGAAGTGGCTGTGATGATTTTTGAAATCATCAATGATAGGAGAAAAATGGCTTTACTTCTCCACTATGGAGGTGAAGAACTGGAAAATATTTTTGAGACACTTATGACTACAAGATGACTACAACTCAGCAAAGAATGCACTAACAACTTATTTCATGTCAAGAAGAATACAACATACGAAATAATTATTTTCCAAACAACCAAGCAAGAAATTAAACAATTGATCAATATTGCACATGATTTGGAGAACAAATGTGACTTTGGTGACATTGAACAAGTTTAACAGGAAATCAAAACACAAATAATTGAAGGTTGCCTCTCTAGTCAAATATACCGAAAAGCTTGCACGAAAGACAGAAAGCTGTCAGAGCTGCTGGAGTTAGCATAATCGCTATCCTTTCCAGAGTCCAGAGCTGCTGAAGTTGAGGCTGCCGACAGCAACTACCACACTTCAAGCTCAACTCCTGTACACAGTGCTTACCACTCATGCGCCAGGCAACCACCTGCAAAGCAACTACAGCAATCTCACAAACAGAATCATGACTTGTCCAAGCTATGCTTCCACTGTGGCAGTACTTATCTGCACCAGACAGTATGCCCTGCTGCTGGCAAGCAGTGAAAAGCTGTGAGAAACTCAACCATTTTGTTTGTGTTTGCCACTTATCATCAAAATCGACTGTTAGGGCCTATACTACCGAAAGGATGCCACGTACATGTACCATACCAAAAGTGTTAGAGAATGTAGCCAATGTAGAGATAGTGACCCTGAATATACTTTTGTGCTCTCCTCTGAACACAGCAACCAGCCACATGTGACAGTGACCACTTGCTTTTCGAAAGTAGATGGGTTCATAAATACAGGAACCTCTGTCAATGTCATTGGAGATAAAACCTTTAACAAACCTCAGGACTGCTTCATTCTTTGCAAACCATGGAATATAAAAAGTAACAAACAACTGAAAGTTCTTGGGACTTTTGAAATGCCAGTCACATTCAAAGACACTAGAACGAATGCTGTATTCTATGTCATATCTGGAAAAAGTGACACACAGCAACAGATCTGTGCATGATTACAGTTGCAAACACAGTTCCTACACATACCAACAACATTCTTGAACTGCATGCTCACCACTTCATAGTATCAGCAAACTGAAGGGTGCTAAATGCAATCTGCACGTAGATCCCAAGGTTCCTCCAGTCGTGCATCAACATAGACGTATACCGTTCCATGTCATAAAGGAGACAGAAACAACTTGAGCGCTTGCTTGACCTTGACATCATTGAGAATGTTAGGGATGAACCGATCCATTGGGCTTCACCTATACAAGTTGTCAAGAAACCCAAGAGCGAGAACAAGATCAGAATCTGCATTAATATACGGTCACTAAACCAAGCAATACAACAAGAAAGACATTTGACACTGCCAATTGATGATATCATAGCAAAAGTGAATAGTGCCAAATGTTTTGCTAAACCTGACTTCAATGCAGGCTACTATCAAATCGAGCTTGCAGAGAATCGAAGTATCTTATAGCATTCTCCACTCACATCAGGCTCTTTCAATACAGGAGGCTCAACTTTGGAATCTACTCAGCAGCTGAGGTATTGGAAATCTGCATGGCAAGGACTTGAAGGCCCCCTGAATAACAGCGATGACATTCTGATCCTCGGTCACACTGAAAGTGAAATCGAGACATGCCTACAACCTTACCCTGAACAAAGACAAGTACCTGTTCAATGAAAGCAGAATCAAATTCGTTGGTCATGTATACAGTGGTGAAGGAATATCACCCAATCCATGGAAAGTCGAAGCCATTGCAAATGCTGCAGATCCTACAAAAGTGCATGAGGTCCGGAGTCTTCTTGGGCTCATCACATACTGTAGTTGCTTCATTCCTGATGCTTTCTGCCCTGCCGACATGATCTGACAAAAGAGACCACCAAGTGGGAGTGGACTAAATAGCACAAAGAAGCTGTACACCAGATCAAACAGTGGTTGTCAGCAAGTTGCACAACTTTGACCCTGAGAAAGCCACCCAGCTGGTCATGGATGCGAGCTCGGTTGACTTAGGTGCAGTCCTCGAGCAGAAAAGACAAAGCAGGTCACCCATCAATCATTGTGATGGCAAACAGATCATCAATGCCCATACAGCAATGATATTCACAGTAGAAGCACTCTCAATCATATAGGCCATCCTACACTTTCATCTCTACTTGTATGGAAGCAAGTTTGAAGTGATAACCAATCACAGGCCACGAGTGAACCTGCTCAACAATCCGCATAGCAAGCCACCTACTCGAATAGAGCGTTGGATACTCAAACTACGAGAGTACAAGAGATAAGTATCAACCAGGCAAGCTTAACCCAGTGGACTACCTTTTGTGCTATCCTTTGCTGACAAGCTACCAGTCGCGAAGAACAGACTGGTTGCTAAAATTAACTGACATAAAAGCGGCAACAAAACAAGATCATGTTACAGTTATGTATGATAGCTATGGAATCACAATACTGGAAAGACATGATTGAGAGAGTGTCTATGAACAAAGTAGCTCACACGCTTACAAGGTCTTCACAATTTTTGAAATGAGTTCACAGTTGCAACCACTTCTGATCTTGTGTTATGCAGCAACTGTATTGTCATTCCGCAGTCATTGAGAGAATGTGTTGAAGAAATAGCACATGAGGCTCACCAGAGAATTGTTAAAACCAAGCAACTCCTTTTGGAAATGGTATGGTTCCTGGGAATTGACCTCATGGTGGAGCTCAAAATCATCAGTGCTTGCCATGTCAAGTGACCAGAACGTCAAATCTTTGTGAGTGACTCAACATGTCTGAATTACTTGCAAGCCCTTGGGTTGAAGTTAGCATCGACTTTGCAGACTTGCCCCCTGTTGAGTACTTGCTTGTTGTCACTGACGACTACAACAGATTCCCAGTCGTAGAAATAGTTAGGTTTACGTCAGCAAAAGCAATCGTCCCAAGCTTGATCAGATTTTCACATTGTTTGGAGTCCCTCAAATGGTGGGAAGTGACAATGGACCCCCATTCAACAGTGATGAGTTCAGTAATTCACGATATACCTGGGTTTCACTTATCAAAAAATCATACCCTGTGGCCAAGAGCTAATAGAGCTCATGTGTGCTGAGAGCAAGTCGTGAAAACAGGAATTGCATCGTTTTCTTTGCAATTACACATCAACTCCTCACTCGACCACTGGAAAGCCTCCAGCTGTGCTCATGTTCACACATCCTATGTACACACATACACGAGCATGATAAAGGACAGAAAGATTGCAAGAAAGCAAACACAGAGTGAAACATGAAATTCAGAACTACACAGCTAAAGCTAGGAGCCAAAGTGCTTGCAAAACATGATGGTTATGCTGGAAAGCAAACAACTGACTTTGACATCCAGCCATTTGTTGTGACCAACACAAAAGGGTCACTGCTAAGCATGGATCGCAAATCATCACACAAAATGCATCATTCTTCAAAGTATTGCAAACACCATCTGCAAGTGTGGCATCCAATCCAAACATCAACACTTCAGATGAACCACATGAGTTAAATGAGACAACACCTGATGTCACACATCAATATCCTACCATGAGCTGAAACGTCTGCCATACTTAAGCGAGTATGTTACAAATTGAAGTAATGTCCAAACAGAACAATGTAAGCAAACCATTGAAACTCTCAGTTACCAAGAAGGGGAGGGAGGTAGTGTATTGTTCATTTATTGTTTATTTGGCGTGTACTGTATTTTTCCTCTGAGGCCACTGTACATGCTTGGTATAGCATATGCAGTGTGCCACTAGAGGGAGTCAATAATAAAGGTTCAGTTGACAGCAGCAATCCAGAATGTAGTGCTGTGTGTTTCTTGCAGAGATTTACATTAGCAGATCTACAATGTGAAATCTTACACATGACAGATGCACTCTTACATGTGCCATTAATGAATCAGGATAGGCCAGTCAACCATTGTAGACTGGACAAGTTCCTGAGAAAGGAGAATATTTCAAGCTATGAAAAGTAGATTGCGGAGTGCCTGAAAATATGGAGACTCACAGGTTATCTCTGTCTCCTGGAGCTGGGTGGGGTAGGGTTGGGGGGGTGGGTGGTGGGGGTAAGAGGAATTTTCCAGTTTCCTTGGAGGAAAATTACTAGTTGGCCATTAGACAAGATACTTGGTTGGTGTACCCACCTCCATCCGTTCTGATCACTAGGGAGTCAGATTCATGCATGTAACCGTCCAATGCAATCTCAAATAATAGAAACTGAGATTTGTCAGTTCTCATTAAATGGGTATTTAATAGTTGTTGCTCAAACTTGTTGAGACACCCTGTTAATACAAGTCTGCAGCAGGGAGGCAGAATGTGATTGCATTTCAATTCTAACTATATGATTTCACCCTATGATAGAGGTTATACAAGGCCTGGGTGTCACAATGTGTAAGTGTCTTTTCAGCACTGGAAACTTGGTTCAAATCCAGCTCAGTCACACAGAATTAAACTCCTCTCTCTTTTTGATGACCGTTAGTGCTGCTCAGTGCAATGAGGCTCAGTGGTTTCAACCCAACACAAAACTACAACAGCAAATATCTTTCCAGTTCATTAAAAACTTCTCAAGTAACTTCGCATTTCTTTCAGAGAGATCATATGGACACAGTAGGTTAATAATAAAGTCATAATATTCCAAGAGCGACGTCTCAACTCATTCCATCTTCGCTGCCTCCAGAGAATCCTTGGCATCAGGTGGCAGGGCATATCTCCAACACAGAGGTCCTTGAGGTGGCCAACATCCCCAGCATATACACCCTACTGAGCCAGCGGCGCTTGAGATGGCTTGGCCATGTGAGCCGCATGGAAAATGGCAGGATCCCCAAGGACATATTGTACAGCGAGCTTGTCACTGGTATCAGACCCACCGGCCGTCCATGTCTCCACTTTAAAGACTTCTGAAAACGCGACATGAAGTCCTGTGACATTGACCACAAGTCGTGGGAGTCAGTTGCCAGTGATCGCCAAAGCTGGCGGAAACCATAAAGGCGGGGCTAAAGAGTGGCGAGTCAAAGAGACTTAGCAGTTGGCTGGAAATAAGACAGAAGTTCAAGGAGAGAGCCAACTGTGTAACAGCCCCGACAACCAATTTTATCTGCAGTGCCTGTGGAAGAGTCTGTCACTCTAGAATTGGCCTTTATAACCATTCCAGGCACTGATCCACAAACCACTGACCACTTCTAGGCACTTACCCATTGTCTCTCAAGACAAGGAGGCTAAAGAATATTCCATTAAGGAACTGCTGTCAGGACAATAACTCACATGTAATTGTCTGATGTCATTTGATGCAAACAGTGTATGTCTTCTTTTCCGGGAATATACCTGAACATTTCTACAAAATCCTTTTCGCTGAACAAACATGTAAGCAGGCAGTTATGTATTATCAGTAAACTGAATGAAGGAACAGTGTATTAAAAAGGTGAAATTAGTTTTCTAGAATTTAAAAAAAAAAACTAAATTAAAGGTGAAGACAGATATGTCTCTAAGAATCAAAAGCCAATATCTAAATCACAGCCATTCCACTGATGTGCTAATTTGGTGTCTGAACGATTAAAGCCAATTGTATGCCTAGAATTCTCTGAGGCACGCCAATGCAACAACTCCTAGCTGACACCAAAACTAGAGAAAAATTTGATGCCAGAAACAAGATACAGCATCTTCCATGTGTTATGAAGGTGCTCCATTCTTAAAATGTTTTTAGGGCTCGTGTTAATGATTATGGGCATTGGTTCTTTTGGAAAACTGAAAAGATTCCATGGATGTGTCTTTTTTTACAAGGGTCACTGGGAAGACACATGAGCTTTGTGTTTAAAAACAACCTTTACTGGATGTCACATGCCTTAAACTAAATAAACAACAGGAACATTGGTGGCCAGGGGAGTTGTTTACCAAGAAGTGACATGTCAAGATTTTATGGTGGTCAGGAACTTTTGACTTGCTGTTGGGGTATGGACTGTTTTGAAGGCAGTTGGGTTTGTAGTCTGCTGAACGAAACACCCAGCTCATCTTTCTCCACCTCTCTAAAGAACACTACAAATCCAGAGTGATAGTTGAAACCCCTGATGCTGCATTTCTCCTGGAAAGCCTGCCAGATTAATTTTCGACGCCATTTGAAAAGAACTGCTCCAGAAAGGTCCCAGTGACAGCAGTCTATGTGTATTTGGGACACCACAATAAAGGGACAACTGATATCATTCCATACCTTCTCCTTCTCCTTCAAGAATTAACAAGTATTTGGCCAAAGTTTCTTTTTTGCCTTTTTTATCGTAAAAGACCTCTGCGAAGAAATTTTTTTTTTATCTAACTGGTGTGTGCGTGTATGTGTGTGTGTGTATGTGTGTGTGTGCGTGTGTGTTAGGTATCTAGAACACATATCTGTTTACATTCAGAATTCAAATTGTGTGTTAATGCTTTGCATCTTTACGGATAAGTCTTTTTTTTATAATAAACTGATAATTTTGTTGTTTATTAAAGAAACCTGGTTGGTGTATTTTATTTTGAGATAAAGAGTAGAGTATATGATTGACCGTATCAATAACTGGGTAAATATTTAAATATATGTTGTGACCTGTCGAGAAGTGGAATTAGAGAAAGACTGTGCAATCGTCCCACATTGGTCATAACACATGTTATATTGAGGCTGTGTCATCGCACCAACCATCTTCTCCGTTTTCCTTGCTGCAAAGCTACTACTTAGGCAGTCCCTCGGAATGATGATGACTTTCTTCCGTTCCAGTGTTGTGGATCCTTAGTTGACTGAATAGTCCAATTCTGGATCCACACACTCTGGCATAGGTGGGGCAGGTGGTGTTTGGTGAGGCGAGTGGATGGGATGCTCGAATTTCCAAACGCGCCTTCCGCTGTTTGTGCTTGGTCGCTGCCTGGGCATATCGATGTTGTTTGAACAGGCTGGCACCTTCGCGGATGTCTCTTCTCCATTTTGAGCGGTCTCGGGCAAGAGATTCCCACGAATCAGTGGAGATGACACATTTTTTCAGGGAGGTTTTAAGGACATCCTTGTAGCATTTCCTCTGCCCTCCTGGTAACCTCTTGCGTGAATAGAAAGCTTGTCTTAGGAGTCTTGCGTCAGGCATGCGGACGATATGGCCCACCCAACGTAACTGACTAGCCATAACTAGTCTCTCGATACTGGGTTTGTTGGCCTGAGAGAGGACACTGATATTGGAGCGCCTGTCCTGCCACTGAATTTGCAGGATCCTGCAAAGGCACCACTGGTGATATCTCTCCAGGGCTTTGAGATGTCTCCTGTACAGTGTCCATGTTTCTGACGCATACAGGAGGGCAGGTAACACTGCGGCCCTGTAGACCATGAGTTTGATGCCAGATTTGAGATCTATGTCATCAAACACTCTTTCCCTCAGACGACCAAAGGCTGCGCTGGCACACTGGGGGCGATGCTGAGTTTCATTGTTGATGTCTGCCCTTGCTGAGAGGACGTTCCCAAGGTATGAGAAGTGAGCCACATTGTCCAATGGTTCGTTGTGGATCTTGATAGTCAGGGCGGCAGTGTTGTGCTGCGGGAGCAGTCTGGTAGAAGACCTTCGTCTTCCGGATGTTTAGCTTTAGTTGATTCTTTCACACGATATGCATCGACGAGGGTTTGAAGCTTGACCTCTGAGTGTGCGCATACACAAGTGTCGTCAACATACTGCAGCTCGATGACAGAGGTTGGGGTGACCCGGGTTCTGGACTGGAGGCGATGTAGGTTAAATAGATTCCCGCTTGTCCTGTAGAGTAGATCTACTCCGGCAGGGAGCTTCATGGAGATGAGGTGGAGTGTTGCGGCGAGGAAGATGGAAAAGAGTGTTGGTGTGATGACACAGCCTTGCTTGACCCCAGTTTGCACTCGGATTGGGCCAGTGGCAGATCTGTTGGCAACAATTACAGCTTGCATGTCATTCAGTAACCTAAGGCCACACAACCCTGGAGTGGAAGAAAGTCATTATCATTCCGTGCAGCAGATGGAGAATGGTGACAAGTTTTGCCAGGCAGCCAGATTTGTGGAGGATATTCCATAATCCCTCCCAGTTGATAGAGGCAAAGGCCTTTGTGAGGTGAAAGAAGACCATGTATAAAGGCTGTTGCTGCTCCTTACATTTTTCCTGGAGTTGTCGTGCTGTGAAGATCATGTTCACTGTGCCTCTTAATGGACAGATTCCACATTGTGATTCTGGTAGGAGCTCTTCAACCACGGGGAGGAGGCAGTTGAGAAGGACTCTTATGATAACCTTCCCTGTGGTGGACAGCAGGGATACTCCTCTGTAGTTACCACAGTTGGTCTTGTCGCCTTTTTGAAGAAGGTCATAATTACGGCATCTCGGAGATCCCTTGGCATGTTCTTCTCCTTCCAGATGAGGGAGATGAGTCCATATATTTGTGTCAAGAGTGTCTGCTGTATTTTAGAATTTTGGCGGGAATTCTGTCTAAGCTGGCGGCCTTAATTTTTTTTAGCTGTCAAATGGCCTTTTCAATCTCATGGTGGGCTGGGCCTGTGCTGAGGTTGTGGCGGGTAGCATGCTGTGGAATGTGGTCATGAGCACTTGCATCAAGGACTGAGTTGCAATTGAGGAGATCTTCAAAGTGTTCCTTCCAAAGACCGCTGACTGCCTCTCTGTCCTTGATCAGCTATGCTCAATTCATTGCTCTCAGTGGGGTAGGTCCTTGAATGTTTGGGCCATAAATGGTCTTGGCTGCGCTGAAGACTCCACACAGGTCATGGCTGTTGGCAAGTTGCTGTACCTCCTGCATTCTTTCAGCCCACCGGCTGTTCTTTAGGTCATGGGTTTTTTGTTGGACCTTGGCCTTCAATTGTCTTTATACCTGCTTTTTTCTCCCTCGACTTTTGGTGATGCTTCCAGTTTAGGAATACCTTGCGTTTGCGATCCAGTAGCTCCTGGATCCCCTGGTTGTTCTCGTCAACCAGTCTTGACATTTCCTGGTTGAGAAACCAAGAGTATCTTCGCAAGTGCTGATTATGGAAGCTTTGAGGGCAGACCAGGCATTGTCGACATTCTGTGCTTCCTGTTCATTGAGCGTCGCCAAGTTGCTTGTAAGACGCTGCCTGAGTAGGTCTTTCTTCACAGAGCCCTTGATACTTGCTTCTGCTGCCGCTGCCGTTTTTGGACTGAGTTTATCGAGATAGTAGCTCAGATTAGACGATGGTCGGTCCAGCAGTCATCAGCTCCTATCATGGTATGGGTGATGCAAACATCCTTGCAGTCCCTCACTTGGACAATGATATAGTCAAGCAAATGCAAGGGTGCTGCCGTGAGCTCTTGTATTTGTCTCTCTGATGAAATAGGGTGCTTGTTATGATCAGGCCTTGTTCAAGGCATTTCGTCAGAAGAAGGACTCCATTGGTGTTGGCCCCTCCAACACCTTCCTTGCCAATCACACCTGTCCCTCCCAACTCTGGCATTGAAGTCTCTGAGGAGGATCAGCTTGTCTTCCTTCGGAATACGAGACAGCAAGTGATCAAGGCTGGAGTAGAATTCCTCTTTGGCCTCATCTATTGCTTCTAGGGTCGTGGCATACGCGCTGACGACTGTGGTGTGCTGTTTCTGGGCTAGGATCTACCAGAGAGTCATGAGACATTCACTTACCCCACAAGGGTCTTGCTGAGGTGGTCAGCAAGTTCATTTTTTATGGTGAAGCCAACCCCGTGGAGTCGGCGCTCTTCTTCTGGTTTACCCTTCCAGAAGAAGGTGTATCCATCACCTTATTCCTTGAGCTAGCCTTCTCCTCCCCACCGTGTCTCACTCAGGGCAGCGATATCAATGTTGCAGCAGCGGAGTTCTCGGGCTATGATAGCAGTGCCATGTTCAGGTCTGTCGCTGCTGGGGTTGTCCATAAAAGTCCTGATATTCCAGGTCCCAAAGTTCATTTTGAGGGGGTGGAAGATGCCTGTGCGTGGGTTCTTGTAATGTGGGGTGGCCATTGCACACCGACTACCACCCGGTCCAAGCGAAGCGAGGGCTCGCCAGCTGGACATGCTGGCCATGTGTTTGTATTGATCCCCGTCCATGTAGTGGAGCCTGGTCTCCAATCATCTCAGAAAGTCTTGCAAAACAACACCTCACTGCCAGAAAACTACTCGCAGGCTTGGAGATAATCTACAGAACAGATGGGAAACTGTTCAACCTTCAATCCAAAACCAAAATGACTCCAATCTCAGTCATTGAGCTTCAGTATGCAGGTGACGCTTGCGTGTGCACTCAAGATGAAACTGAGCTCCAGGATATTGTCAACTACTTCTTCGAAGCATATAAGAAAATGGGTCTTTCACTCAATACTCGGAAAATGAAGGTCCTCTCCCAGCCAGCTTTCACAGCAAAACCCCTCCCCCACACCACCCCCCCCACCCCCCGCTAATGAAGATCAATGGCAAGATCCTGGAAAATGTCGACCATTTCCCATATCTTGGGAGCCTCCTATCAGTGAAGACAGACATAAATGACAAGGTTCATCATCATCTCCAATGTACCAGCTCATATGATCATGCGAACATACGAATTAGGAATAGGAGTAGGCCACTCAGCGCCTCGAGCTGGCTCCACCATTCAATAAGTTCATGGCTGAACTGATTTCTCCACATTACCACTTACCCCCGATAACTTTCCACCCCCTTGCTTATCAAGAATCTATCTACCTCTGCCTTAAACATATTCAAAGACTCTGCTTTCACGGCCTTTTGAGGAAGAGAGTTCCAAAGACTCACAACCCTCTGAGAAAAAATTTCTCTTCATCTTTGTCTTAAATGGGTGACCCCTTATTTTTAAACAGTGACCCCTGGTTCTAGATTCTCCCACAAGGAGAAACATCCTTTCCACATCCACCCTGTCAAGACCCCTCAGGATTTTATATATTTCAATCAAGTCACTTCTTACTCTTCTAAATTCCAGCGGATACAAGCCTAGCCTGTCCAATCTTTCCTCATAACATAGCCCGCCCATTCCAGTTATCAGTCTAGTAAACCTTCTTTGAACTACTTTCTACACATTTACATCCTTCCTTAAATAAAGAAACCAATACTATACTTGGTACTCCAGATGTGGTCACACCAATGCCCTGTATAGCTGAAGCATAACCTCCCTACTTTTTTTATTCAATTCCCCTCATGATAAACGATAACATTCTATTAGCTTTCCGAATTAGCTTCCCTGTGGCACACCACTCGTTGCACCTTCGGCAGATGGAGGAAGAAAGTATTTGAGGATCAGGATCTCAAACCCGAGGCTAAGATTGTGGTTTATTGGGCAGCAGTGATCCCTGTGATTCTATTTGCTTTGGAGCCTTGGACAGCCTACAGCAGGCACCTCAAAGCACTGGAGAAGTTCCAACAGACGTGCCTCCACAAGATCCTCCAAATCTGGTTGCAAGAAAGGTGGTCCAGCAGCGACTTTCCCAAGCCAACCTGCCCAGCATCGGGGTGCTAATCACCCAAAACTAGCTCCGCTGGGTGGAACATGTCATTCGCATGCCTGACACCAGACTCTTGAAGCAGCTGTTCTACTCAGAATTTGGTCGCAGCAGGAGACTCCCAGGACAACAGCGAAAATGCTTTAGAGATGTCCCCAAAGCATCCCTGAAGAGATCAACCATTCCCGTCGACTTGTGGGAGTCATTGGCTCATGACTGTCTTGGATGGAGAAAGCTCATTCGGGAAAGCATCGTACACCTCGAGGGACTTCGTCAGGAACATGTGGAGGCGAAGTTGAGGCGCCTGAGGGAGTGCACAAACCTCCAAACTACTCATCTACCTGACCCTTCAAGCACCACCTGCCCCTCATGTGGCAGAATCTGCAGATCACGCATTGAACTTATCAGCCATCTCAAAGCCCATTGAACTAAAGTGGAAGCAAGTCATCCTTGATCCCAAGGGACTGCTTAAGAATGCAGCATCTTCCATGTTATATTAAAGAGGTACCCCTGCCCTTACTTGCTTGCAACATATACTCACATGTGAGACACTATTCTTTTCTTCACTGTAATTTTATTTTGTAGACTCTGAACTGTATTCTGTACAATAAAAAAGGATAAACTTCTTTTTATTTGCTTTCTAAGTATAGATCGCCCGTTCAGAAGAATTACCTTGGGGGGTTGAGGATGTTCCTGACATGGCTGAAATGGCCCGAAGGTACTTCCTTCAAGACAGGAAATCAGAACAGAGTAAACTCACCTAGTGGACAAAATTAGCACCATATTGCTGCATAGAAAATGCATTCTCTATTTGAACACACAAAGAATAAACTGATATTTATACAGCATCTTATTGTGTTTTCAGGAAATAACAACATGCTTCATAACTGTTATGAATGCTGGACCTTCTAACATGATTGTGTTTTTAAAAAAATGTGATTATTAATAGTTCAAGGTGGAGTCCGGAAGGTCAGGTGATCTCACCTCCACTCTGCAAAAGGTTACCAGGACAACAGCGAACACAAATTTTCTTCTGAAAACAGACTGCAGGGCTAAAAACTTAAGAACAATAGGTTTCGCCCTCCCAGACTTTCAGGTCGTAAAACAAGGAGTTAGTAATTCAGAAGATATAAATGTACCCGGCAGCTGTTAGCATCTGGGAACAATGGAAAGGCCCAAGTGGCTTTGTGAAACCAGACTTCTGGAAACTGCATTTTTAGAACAATATAATAAGCTATTGATTTCTAAGTCCAGATAAATTTAACAAACTTTCTGAAGGCAAACAGAGAAGAAACCAATGGTTGTGGCCTCAAGGCAGACTGAAAGAAGGGAACTCAGTGGTTGCAGCCTCACAACAGGCTCTAAGAGAAGAAACCAGCAGTTGCCGCCTTGAGAGAGAGAGAAGACACCTGCTCTCGGAAGCCTATTACAGTAAAGGCTGCGAAGACTTGAACCTGTTTTGAAAGTTGAAGCCAGCGGAAAAGTAGAAGACCAGCAGGAGCACCAAGGAACACCTTATTTACGCACATCCAGGTCAGAAGTGTTCGTAGAAGTGAGCAAAGAGAACATCAATTTTTGAAATAGTCTGGGAGAGCTAACCCATTAGAACTGGGAGGAGTTTGGAACTTTTAACCGCAAAAAATTTTGTCATCAAAAAGGACTGTTTAATGTATAAGTGTGGGGTGATGTTTTCAAGTACTTTAATGAGTAAGAAAAAACCTTTCTTTGTAATTTGGGGTATCAAGTACTTACAAAGTACTATTCAGTGAATTAGGGATTTTTTTTAGTTTAGCTATTATAACAAAAGTCTTAAAATGTGAAATCTTGTCTTGTAATTCTTGAAATTGGTCTGGGGGTTCATATCTTGTATTTTTCATGTTAACGATTTCACTGAGGTCATAACAATAACCAATGAATTAGAATGAGTTACATAGAGTCATGAGTCATTTATGGCACTAAAGGAGACCATTCAGCCCATCGAGTTCATGCCAGCTCTCTGCAGAGCAATCCAGTCAGTCCCGTTCCACCATTCTATCCCCTTGGCCCTGCAAGTTTATTTCCTTCAAGTGTCCATCCAATTTCCTTTTGAAATCATTGATTGTCTCTGCCTTCACCACCCTCGGTCATTCCAGGAAAATTCCATTTTCTGTGTAAAAAAGTTTTTCCTCAATCCCCCATGCATCTCTTGCCAAAAACTTAAATCTGTGTCCCCTAGTCCTTATACAATCAGCCACAGGGAACAGTTTATCTTTGTCCGCCTTATCCAAACCTGTCATAATCTTGTACACCTCTATCAAATCCTCCCGCAATTTCCTTTGTTCCAAGAGAATAATCCCAGCTTCTCTTATTTAATCTTGTAGCTAAAATTCCTCATCCCTGGAATCATTCTGGTAAACCTCCTCGGCACCCTCTCAAAGACCCTCACATCCTTCCCAAAGTATGGTGACCAGAACTGGATGCAATACTCTAGTTGTGGCCTAACCAGAGCATTATAAAGGTTCAGCAAATTTCCCAGCTTTTGTACTCAATACTTCTATTTATGAAGCCCAAGATCCCATATGCTTTGCTGACCATTCTATTAATATGTCCTGCCAACTTCAAAGATCTATGCATATGCACTCCCAGGTCCCTTTGTCCCTTCACACTTTTTAGAACTGTGCCATTAAGTCTATCTGTCATTTCCCTATCTCTTCTGCCAAGCTGCATCACCTCACACTTCTCTGTTTAAATTCCATTTGCCACTTATCTGCCCATTCTACTAACCTATCTATGTCCTGTTGCAGTTGATTTGTATCATCCTCACTGTTTGCTACTCTTGCAAGTTTAGTATCATTGGCAAATTTTGAAATTTTACTCTGGATTCCAATATCCAATTCATTTATATATATATATATATATATATAAAAAAAAACCTGTGGTCCTGGCACTGAACCTTGGGAAACACCACCGTCTACCATCCTCCAGTCTGAAAAATAACCATTTATCACGACTCGCTGATTTCTGTCGTTAAGCCAATTTTTTTTTAATCCATGTTGACACTTACCTTCCTAATCCATGAGCCTCAACATTGTTAACCAGACTTTTATGTGGTACCTTGTCAAACACGTTCTTAAAATCTAAACAGACAACATCCATTGCATTCCCATCATTAACATTCTCTGTTACTTCATCAAAAATATTTATTAGTTTAGCCAAGCATGAGCTGCCTTTCACAAATCCATGCTGGGTTTCCTTAATTAGGTCAAACCTCTCCGATTGCCTATTGATTTTGTCCCTGATTATTGCTTTTAAAACTTTACCCACCACTGATGTTAAACTGACTGGCCTGTAGTTACTAGGTCTGCTTTTTATATCCATTCTTGAATAAGGGTGTCACATTTGCCACTTTCCACTTCTCTGGTATCTCCCCATATCTAGGGAAGACTGGAAGATTATGGCAAGTCCTTCTGCTATCTCCATTCCCACTTCTAATAGCAACCTTGGATGCAAGGCATTTGGACTTCACTCTAAGCATAGCCAACCTTTCCGGTACCTCCTGACTCTTGATTTTCACACTCAAACCAAAACCAACATAACTTAAGCATGAATTAACAGTTAAATCATAGTCGATAAAGATTACATGTTAATTATAAGATGCATTGATCTCACAGATATACTGGGAAGTCCTCTCAACAAAAATGGCATCGAACAGTAACAAAGTTCCTGAAAACTATGAACTTCTTAAGGTAGATTTCCAACTCCTGTCCTCCATGATGCCAATATGGAAGTAAAGCCTTTTAGTCGAAAGCAAACATTGCAGTCTTCCCTTAAACATTTTGGTCTTGTCACCTCTCGAACGATCCCGGTCCTGCTCACAAAAGTCTTGACGGAATGGTTCCACTCATAGCTCTTTAGGTTGAAAACAGCTATGGTAAGTCATATATGCCAATGGCTAACACCCAGAATCAAGTAAAAGCAAAATACTGCAGATACTGGAAATCTGAAATAAAAACAGAAAGTGCTGGAAATACACAGCAGATCTGGCAACATATAGTCATAGAGTCATAGAGTGATACAGCACTGAAACAGGCCCTTCGGTCCACCAAGTCTGTGCTGACCATCAACCACCCATTTATACTAATCCTACATTAATCCTATATTCACTACCACATCCCCACCTACCTCCTACCACCTACCTATACTAGGGGCAATGTGGATAGAGAAATGTTTCTGATGAAAAGTCACAGATGTTTTAACCCTGAATCAAGTCTTTTTTCTTTGTAGCCTGTCTTTGATTTTTAAAACCAACAGCTTGCCTGTTTCAATTCTGCAGTCTTGTAAAACTGAGTTTGAATAGCTCTGGTCACATCTCTGGTCATATGACTCTGTGTGCTGTATTTTAACTGGTCCTAACCAGTTCTGTTTCTCCAGAACTCTGAAGCTTTTAGTTTCATTTTTCAGTGAAGGACTGTCTCAAAAGAACAAGCTTTGAAACCAGTGTCAATGCACCCAACAGTACATTCAACAAGTCAACTGTTCAGATAACAGTCTACACACACAGACTCCAGCACGCACCCTCTTTTTATCGTTTCATCATATTCACTATCTCCCTTGTCATCCAAGAAGCCCTGGCTTTGGCGTTTCTCTATCTTTCACTCTTGTTGGAATTTTTCTAGCCTGTACCTGAAACATATCCTCCTTAAATATCACCCAATATTTCATTAAAGTTTTTCCTGTCAGTCTTTGGTTCCATTTGACCCTTCTCATCCCATCGAAGTTTGCCCTCTTTCAATTTAGACGCTCTACTTTAGGTGGTTCCTTGCTCTTCTCCATTACTAATCTAAACCTTTTATATGATGATCACTCTTCCCCAAGTGTTCCCCCACAGACACTTTCTCTACTTGGTCCACCTCATTCCCCAGCACCAGATCCAGCAATGCCTTCTTCCTAGATGGACTGAGAATATACTGGTCAAGGAAGTTCTCCTGAACACATTTCAGAAATTCCTCCCCTTCTTACCTTTTACTCTAATACTATCCCAATTGATATTTAGGTAATTAAAGTCCTCCAATATCACCACTCTATAGTTCTTGCACATCTCTGTGATGTGCAAATTTTGTTGGAATTTGTTCCTATAGCTTTCTCTCATTTTTTGGAGGCCTATAGAATACACCCAGAAATGTGATCATCCATTTTTTGCTTCTCAACTCTAACCAAATGGATTTTGCCATTGCTACCTCAAGGATATCTGCTCTTTCCAACACCACAATATCCTCCCTGATCAGTGCTGCCACACCACCTCCCTTTTTTTCCTTCCCTGTCTTTCTGAACACTTTGTATCCATGAATATTAAGCACCCAGTTCTTACCATTTTTAAGCCACATTTCCATTATTGTCACTCCATCATATTCCCACATGGCTATATGTGCTTATAGCTCACCAACTTTATTCACCACACTTTGTGTGTTTACATACATGCATTCCATACCTGTCATTGTATTCCTTGTAGTCCTTCTCAGTTTGCTCCTATCTAATCTGGTACAACTCCCTTCTCCATTACTATCTAACATTCTCATTTTGTGCACCTTATCCCTCTTTTCTACTTCTATATGCTGGTCCCCCTGCCAATTTAGTTTAAACCCTACCCAACTACAAATGAACATCCCCGCGAAGACATTAGTCCCAGTCCTGTTGAGATGCAACCTGTTTCTTTTGAATCGGTGCCTCCTGTAATGAGTTCTTTTATGTTGTCTGATGCAACATAAATGAGATGAGTGGAGTCCAGTTGGTTGAAGATCTCAAACAGGTTTATTTAAAACTAGACTATTATATATAATACAGAGCTAACTATTTACAGAACCTTACTCTGGATGTTACAGTCGCAGAGTGACTCTGGCTTCGAGTCATATGGCTACATCCTGGTATTTAGGTCATTAGCATAGTAAGATCTTAAAGGGACATCACTCTTAAAGGCAACCATACAACACCTCCTGCCCCAGAACTGGTCCCAATGTCCTAAGAATCTGAAGCCCTCCCTCCTGCACCATGCCTCAAGCCACACATTTATCCTCCCTACCTTCCTATTTCTACTCTCACTAGTGCTCAACACTGGGAGTAGTCCAGTGATTACTACCTTTGAGGTCCAACTTTTTAACACTCTCCCTAGCTCCTGAAAGTCTGACCCATAAGACCTAAATATCTGCTCTCTCTACGTAGCTGGTACCAACGTGTACCACAACTTCTGGCTTACTCCTGAAGTGTAGTCATTATTGTTATGCAGGCACATACAGCAGCCAATTTGTACATAAGAAGATTTCACAAAGAACAAATGAGATAAAATCAGAGGCTCTGAAAAGGGTCGTTAATGCTGGCATCTATATCTACATTTATGTCTTCTGTGTGTGTTCTTAGATTTGTTTTTTCTTATATCTAGCTGCAACAGAAAATTAATTGGAGTCATAATGTAAATGTATCTGACTTAATTCCAGTGAATGATATGGTGACTGGTTAATATGTTTTTGTTCAGTGGTGGCCAGGAAAGGGGAGAACCACCTGCTCCTTTTTAAGTATTGCTCTGGAAATTTTTACATTCACCTGAATAGGTATATATGGACTAGATAAAATGGCTCCTTATTCCCCTGTCTAGGTAACCATTAGACTTTCAAACATAACATTTAAACTGTCAGCTTGGCTCATTGATTGCACTCTTGCCTTAGTCACAAGATAGTACATTCAAGTCCCATTCCAGGGCATGAGCACATATTCAAGGTTGACTTTTAAGTATAGTACTGAAGGAGTGCTACATGATCTGTGTGCTGACTTTCTGGACACATTAAAGTCTTGTCTGCCCTCTCAGGTGGGTGTAAAAGATCTTATGAGAGTAGGGCAGTTCTAGCTCCATCCTGTATATTCTCTCCACTGCAGATACAGTGTCTGTTTCACAGCACAAAGTGCATTTATCTGAACAGGATCTTCCTGTCACAAAGAGAACCATAAATGGAACCTCTCCAAATAATGATCTTTTTTATTCATTCAGAGGATGTGGGTGTCTCTGGTAAGGCTACCATTAATTGCCCATCCCAAATTGCCCTTGAGAAGCTGGTGGAACCGCTGCAATCCATGAAGAAGACATTCCCACAGTGCTGTTAGGTAGGGAATTCCAGAATTTTGACCCAGTGACGATGAAGAAATGGGAATATATTTCTGAGTCAGCATGTTGAGTGACGCGGAGGTGAAATTGCAGGTGGTGGTATTTCCATGGGTGTGCTGTTCTTGTTATTTTAGGTAGTAGAGGTTACAGGTTAGGGAAGTGGTATGATGAAGCCTTGGTGAGTTCCTGCAGTGCATCTTGTATATGGTACATATTGCAGCCATGGTACACCAGTGGTGGAGGGAGTGAATGGATAAGGTGTTGGATGGGGTGCCGATCAAGTGGGCTGCTTTGTCCTGGATGGTGTCAAGCTTCTTGAGTGTTGTTGGAGCGGCACTCATCCAGGCAAGTGGAGAATATTCCATCATACTCCTGAATGTACTGTATCAGGAGTGGGTATAGCACAAGTATTGGGATGAAGACTGGATATGTGAACAATGCCAGTTTTACCAGGAACTGAAAGATATAGTGCTGGATTTTGTGGATGAGGCGGGGTCCCGGCACCAGGCCAAAAAGATGGGGGTGCCCCGCCTCGGCCTTTTTGTGCCCCCCAGAGCGATCCTCCATCATTTTGCTGCCTAAGCATCCCATGCCAGAAACCCCATCCCTTTAAAGATGGGGATTCTGCCTCCAAGACCTGCCAGCAAATCACAGGGCCGGCAACTCAGCTGTATTGACAGCTCCACTGCTAGCAGTGGCCACAGCCAGTACTGCAGAGGCCTTGGACCCAGGCCCAGTGCTGGAACACCAGACCTCAGGTAAGTGAGGCAGAGTCGCCAGGAACTGTCTGGAAGGCCCCGGTAGGGGGTGGGGTATGGCGAGAGGGTGGGCGTTCATGGAGGTGGATGTTTTGCCAGCAGGGATCCTCTGTGGACTACTAATTGCCCACAATACAGGGACCCCACCCAAGCCCGTAGGGAAGGCGCCTCACGTGGTGGAGGCACGCCCTGCTGCTGGTTAAATCCCAGCAGTGGCAGAAAGAGGTCCTTATGTGGCCATTAATAGGCCACTTAAGGGCTTTAATTGGCCTCATGGGTGGGAAGGCCATCATCGGCCTATCCGCCCTCGGCAATAATCGCTTGGCGACAGGGCGGCAATGGGATGGTGACAGGCCCTCCGCCCTGCTGCCCGTTGCGATTATATGGGCACCCCCACCTCCGACCCCGCCTTGGGTCGGGGGGGGGGGGGGATAAAATCCAGCCCATAGAATGTGTGCATTGACCTCTTAGATAACTAAATGTAAAAGAAAATAGTTCTGCACCTACTCCCATCTCAAATAAACTACACCAGAAACATTCAGCCAGCCAAAATGGTAACTATACCATTGCTGATCTTTGATAGCCAAACAAACTCATGGCTGGATAGTGCCATGCAGGTATCATCATTGATTCCAACATAAACTGTGCAACCTATTTGAAGCCAATAGCTAGCACCGTTTGTCTCCAAAGTATTTTTCTATGATTTTACTGCAGGAATTAATGTTAAAAAGCCGACAAGTCAGATATTTAATGGTTATTCTTGTAACAATGTGCAACACTGTTTGCTTTGGGATATCTGAGGACTTGATAAGTTGTTTTATAAATGCAAGTTAGTTTTCTTTCTTATTACCTTAATTCGTAGTGAAAGAGAGTGGTGTCAAGAGAAACTTCAACCTTGATTCTCGGCTTACCTCTAGGTAACAAAATTCATCTTAAAACCCTTGGTTTAGTTCCTGGAGCCAATGTCAATTAAGAACAGTAACCAAAATGGGCTCAGTTGGTTCAGTAAGTGCTTAGCCACAACAGCAATCAGAATGGAGTCTCATGATGCATTAACCACAGGTTTATGGCAGAGTAATGATAAACTTTCAAGCCCAAACTGTTACACTGATCAGTGTTGTAACATAATACAACATATATTTATGAGATTTTATTCCCAGGTATCTGTTATTTTGTATAAAATATGAGGTGCACTGTCAGCTTCAGAAGAACTGCTATGGATGGACAGCATTTTACAGTTTGTACTGCATACCTTAAGTGAGATCATGAGGGGAAAGGCATTATTTTCTTTTATGATTTAATTACTGAAAGACTACCGCATGATGTCAATAGGTTTTGCAGTCGATTATATGGTTAGCCATTAAATAAAATGTGACTTTAAAATTGACTATTTGGATCAGTTAGGTAGTTCATTCATATTTTTGGTTAAACTTGATTTCACCAGATTAAAGGAACAAAGATTTCATGTAGTTACTTCAGCAGTGCAGTATTAGAGTATATGAAATTGCTAAAAATTTTGCACTGACTGGGTTTTAAAATAAATCTGTGAAATTGACAGATGCAAACATTTTAAAGGGTGAATGGAAACCAATTATATTCTGTGCACCACTAATCTTACCACTATAGTGAAAATCCAGCAGATGTCACTGCACACCCTACAGCATAACCTAAAGGCTGAGCCAAGCATTCTCCAGTACACACATAGTCCCAAGTCATTGCTGCAAATAGACCAGAAATCATTTAGACATCTGTCTTTAAATGTAATGCAACAAAGAGAATATTGCAGCATTTTATCTGAAACGCTACTGCATTCAGCCAAGTGTTATTTAGCAATTTTGCCACAATAATTAACTCTATGAAGACTACATGACAAAACATTCAAACTTTTAATTTTATTGCAATATGGTTACAGGATTTGGAATAAATTAGCATCCCTGAAGCTGAGTAAAGTAGGGGGAAATGATGATTAGCAGCGGAGTGTTCCATATAGACTTCTATTCAAATTATACAGAGACCTCTGAACAAATTACACGTGGACTTCTATACAAATTCTGCATAAACAATATAAATTATATGCAGACTGCTATACAAATTATACACAGACTTCAGGCTGGATTTTATAAAGCCCATGATGTCGCTCTCTGTGGTGGGGGGTGGGGGGGCTGGAAGATGGTTGTGGCAGAGGCCCACCAAAGAGCCCGACACAGGGAGGGCCCGGCCCCATCCTCCTGGTGGTGCCAAGGCTCTGTGGCGGCTCCCTGCCACCGGGTGATGGGACCTGGATTTAAATATTTAAATTGATGAGATGAATACATTTAAATCAACTTACCTTGAATCTTCCAGGCCCGCTGTGATCTTCGGTGCAGCGACTGGCACTCCTGTGCCTTCAATTCCCCGCCTGGGTAAAGCAGGTGTGACACTGGTGGGGAGGGGGTAGGAGCTAAGATTGTTACTGTGGGGGGGTGGGGAACAGGGTCAAATAAACATCATCAGTGTAGGGGATGATGGGAAGGGGTGAACTTTCAACTTTGTGAAGTCTAGGGAAGGAAGTTCAGAATTCAAAGGTAATTGTTTTGGGGGGAAAAGGGCAAAAACTTACTGTAATTTTTATTGGGGGTTGGAAAGGGGCACTACAATTTTATTTTGTAAATTTTGGGAGCTTCACTTTAAAAATTCAAATTTTCCGGCACGCCTCGCCTGCGCACAGGCAGCTGACGCCATTGCTAGTGATGGACAGCCCAACACCTCCACGTGATTGGGGAAGTGGGCCGCCCCAGCTATTTAAATAAGCCGCCACATGGGAGATCGTGGCGGCTCTTCGGCATGCGTTTTTTGAGCTCGCCGCCAGGAGCAACAGCGGGCTCTTAAAATCTAGCATTCTATTCAAATTCTACACAGGCATCTATGCAAATTCTACACAGACTTCTGTACAAATTCTACACAGACTTTTATACAAATTTTACACAGACGTCTACACAAATTCTACACAGTCTTCTATAGAAATATTGCACAAACTTTTATTTAAAGTTTACAAACAGACTTCTGCAAAAATTCTACACTGATTTCTTTTCAAGTTCTACACAGACATCTATACACATACTGCACAGATTTCAATACAAATTTTACACAGACTCCAATACAAATTCTACAGACTTCAATAGAAATTATGTACAGACGTCTATAAAATTTAAGCACATAATTCTACACAAATTATAGACAGACATCTATTCAAATTCTACACAAACAACTATACAAAATGTACATAAATGTCTATACAAATTTCATGCAGACTTCTACAAAAATTCCACACAGGCTTCTTTAGAAATTATGCACAGGCTCCTATACAAATTCTACAAAGACTTCTATACAAAATATCGATACACATATATACAAATTCTAGGCAGATTTCAATACAAGTTCTACGCAGAATTCAAAACAAATTATACTTCTACATAAATCATACACAGTTCTATAAAAATTACACACAGACTTCTGCACAAATTTCAAACAGGCTTGTATACAAATTAGACACAGCCCTCTACACAAATCATGCACACAAACTTCAACAAATTCTGACCAGTCTTTTGCATAAATTCCAGACAAACTTCTATGCAAATTCTACACAGATTTGTATACAAACTCCACACAGACTTCTATACAAATTCTGCACAGATATCAATAAAATTCTATGCTAATTTCTATCCAAATTATGCATACTTCTATACAAATTATACTTGGACCTCTATACAAATTATACAGACTTCCATGCAAATTATAAAGGAATTCTATTCAGATTATATGTAGGCTTTTTTAAAAACAAATTCTACACAGACATCTATACAAATTCTACTCAGACCTCTGTACAAAGTCTACACAACCTTCTGTACAAATTATTCAAAGATCTCTAGACAATATATAAACAAGCATCTACACAAATCTTACACAGACTTCTATACAAATTCTACACAGGTTTCTATGCAAATTCCACACAAACTTCTATACAAATTTTACACAGACCTCTATATAAGACATGCATGGACTTCTACACGAATCCTACATAGACTTCTATACAAATTAATTGTATATTTCTATACAAAGTATACACATACTTCTATACAAATTATACTCAGACTTCAATACAAATTCTACACAGTCATCTATACAAGTTCTACTTAGGCCTAGATACAATTTATGCACAGACTTTTGTCCAAATTCTGCACAAACTTCTATACAAATTATTCAAAGATTTCTAGACAAATATACACAAACATCTATACCAATTCTACACAGATTTCTATATGAATTCAACATAGGTTTCCATACAAATTCTAATGGGCTTCGAAAGAAATTATGGACTGACTTCTATATAAATTATACACAGGCTTCTGTACCAAATCATGCACAGACTTCTGCAAAAATTCCACACTGACTTCTATAAAAATTCTACACATTGCTTCTATATAAATTTTACAGAAGCTTCTATTGAAATTATGCACTAACTCCTATACAAATTACACACATGTATTTATACAAATTATAAACAGACTTCTATATGAATTTAAAACAATTATATACAAATTATACCCAGACTTGTACACAAATCATGCAGAAACTTCTATACAAAATCTACACAGACACGGTTTAGCGAAGCCTTCATGGAGATTCTCCTCCAGGCTGCAAGGGAAAGACGGGAGATCCTCTTTCCAAGGAATGGCAAGAAGAGGTCCTCCCTCTTGACTAAGCGAGCCTGGATGGATGGAGATCGCAAAGGAGGTCAGCAGCCGTGGGGTCACCCAACGCAACTGGGTCCAATGCAGGAAGAGAATCAATGACCTATTTCGTTCTGCCAAGGTGAGTGCTCCACACCTCTCTCCTCTTTGGGGCTTACATATGTCTACATGGCAGGCCGTGTGACATGGGGAGGGAGGCAACATAAAGTCGATGGCAAAGTGGGTAGGCATCACCACATCCTGGTAGATGCATAGTTGCATCTCAGTGACAGGCTGCTATCTTTCACAGCTCAGCCCAATAATGTCCTCTGACAGCAGACATGGTGAGGAGCCATGTAGGAAACCCCATCAGGGGACGAGAGGCTGCTACTATCAGGACTGTTCTCTTGCTCTGCCTGCGAAGTCTTATTATGTCCCTCTTTCCACTTTCAGGACAAACGGGCCCATAACGCCAGGGAGTCCTCATGGACGGGTGGAGGAATAGTTGATATCTGGCCTCTTTCCATGGCTGAGGAGGAGGCACTGGAGTTAGCATGGGCCCAGGGCAACTGTTCAACAGCAGTTGGTGAGACTGGAGTCTCTGCACAAGAGAGTGAGGACTGTCTTCATTCAACATTCATTCTTTCTGGAGATCCACAACACGCCTGATTGGCATGACAAGATCCACACAGCCTAACCCACAGTTGTTTGTGTTGTCTCATGCAGGTCATTGGCTGTAGGAGACTCCAGCTGAACGGGGCAGCCGTCAATGTCTGAGGAGGAGCAGTCAGAGGAAGTACCATCCCATGACCCTCCTGCACATTCCACCGACGCAGATACTTTCAGCTTGGTGGGTTTGCGCTTTGCCTTAGAATCAGGATCACAAGCTGGTAAGAGCACTGCACACGCGCCCGAGCACCTGGCTGAGGCTGAGACAGCCGAGGCCTCTGACAGTTGGAGGATTGTGGGTGGCCAGGCCCATGCTGAGCCCCAGGCTGATGATGACCCTGCACAAGGAATGCTGGAGTTGCAGAATGAGGTAAGGCAATATCTGGCAGAGCTGCCAGAGGCAAAGCGCACCCATGAGTGGAAGATAGAGGAGTGTCTCAGGCATGTAAGTGCATGGTTTCCTGCATCGAGAGGTTGGCAACCCTCATCATGGAGAGCCAGATCCCACTGTTGTGGTGCAGACCTGAACATCATCACCATGAGTTCAACACAGTAGTGGCAAGACGAGAGAAGGACGAAGCACCTGGAGTCTTCTTCCACTCCTCGTCCTTCTCTGGTGAGCAGGGAGGTTCAAGTGAGCCTTGAAAGGGAGGAGGAGAGGCTGACCTCCACAGCTGGGGGCTCCCCTCAGGGCTCTCTGAGTGTGGACAGCGGCTCCTCAGCCCCTCCGCCAGTGAGCCCAGCTCCAGCAGCTGCGATGACCGAGGAAAGTCCTGCACCTATGCAGGAAACCCTGAGGCAGCCGGGGCTCTCCAGGCCTCAGGCAGCCAGAGGACAGCTGCCGGAGTCATCCCAGGCCTAGGGGCAGCCTAATCAGCAGCCTGCCTCCAGCCCAGCTGATATTGCAGAGGTCACACCACGTAGAAGCACTCGTAACTGTATTAAGAAAAGTACCTAGATACACTTGGGGTTTCACAGCTGTTTGACGTTTGCTATTTGTCTTGTGTTATAAAGTTCTATCATTATTACAGTTCACATTCATTGTGGAAAATGCTTATTCTTCATGCCTTAAGTGTGAGATGCTGACTGCACCCTTCCTCCCTCATTGGTCTGCCAGTGTAGGTACAGCCGTCCTTTGGTAAGCATCTCACAAATGCCAGAGCTCGTCGTTAAGCTGAGTGCTAGGCACAGAACCCACATAGAAAGGAGGCGACTGACTGAATGTATTGAGATGAGTCTTTATTGATTTAGCTTTGAAAGGCCATCATGGTGGCTGGAAGTGGGTAAGTATGAGACTGTCTCTTGGCTCTCTGGCCCATCTCTCAATATCCCTGGCCTCCAGTGGAAAGGGTTCAGATCCAGTGCAGCCTGCTCATTAGCCTCCTCCACATCCTCCTCATAGGTTGGGGACAGGCGATCAATCATGTCCTCTTCATGCAAGGCCTCCCCCCTCTGCAATGCTCGATACGCGAGACCCTCACTGGGGCATACTGCAGGGCTCCACTGGATTGATCGAGGCACCAGAATCTAATTTTCTGCAGCCTAATGGCCTGCTCAATGGTCGCTCAGTTGGAGCTGTAGCAGGTATTGTACTTCTCCTCTGCTGCAATGTGAGGGTTCCTCACAGGCGTCAGTAGCAATGAATTCAATGGGTAGCCCTTAGCCCCGAGAATCCATCCATGAAGGAGAGCTGGGAGACTGAAAAGCTGCGCCTGGGACTGTCAAAGTACATAGACGTCATGGCTGCTTCCCTGGAAGCGGGCACACACCTGCAGGAAATGCTTTCAGTGGTCGTAGATCAGTTGAACGTTGATGGAATGAAAGCCCTTCCTGTTGATGAAGGTGGCTGGCTGGTCTGTTGGAGCCTAGATGGCCACATGCGTGCAGTCTATCACACCTTGAACCTGGAGAAATCCAGCGAAGGCCCCAAAGCCAATGGCCCTCTCTGCCAGGCTGTCAGTGTCGGTCCAGTAGCACACGTAGTCACTAGCCTTCTAGAATAGGGCATTGGGAACCTCCTTGATGCAGCGGTGGATCAATTTCAGGTTGGCAAACTGTAACTAGTGGGGTGCCACAGGGATTAATGCTGGGGTCTCAACTATTTACAATCTGTATTAATGACTTGGATTAAAGGATAGAGTGTATTGTAACCAAATTTGCTGATGATACAAGGATAGATGGGAAAGCAAATTGTGAAGACACAAAGGACTGAATTTTCAAATGTCGGTGGGTGCGGGAGTTAAAGGCCGACCTGAACCCGATGGGACCCAATGATATGTGTTGGGTTCGGGTCGGGTCTGGTCGCACTTCCAGTTCTGGCATTCGGGCTCAGGTGGGGTCGGGCCGGATTGGACACGCTCTATCACCACCTCAGGTAAATGACATTAATGTTAATTTACTTTTTAGACTTTAAAGGCACTTTTGTTACAGTTATTTTAAGCTTGTGCAGATAAGGAACAAAGTGAAAAATGGAAGGTAAGTTAACTGATGGTCGGGCGCGGGAAAAAATAGAAGGACTCAGGCCGGGTCAGGCTCGGGCTCGGATGGGATTCTTTCGGGCTCGGGTCAGATCTCATTTGCAGACCCAAGCCGGCCTTTAGCGGGAGTGGGTGCGTTTGTGATTTGATAATCATATTCTCAGTTGCCAGCACTGGGTTTGCCACCTCCAGAACGCGAAATGATTTTGAAAGGGATGCCAGGAGGGAGGGAATGGGAAACCTGCATGCCTCCAATTAATTGGCTGTTGAGCTCATTGAAAAGCTTGTCAGCAGCAGTTTGTAAATTTCACTCGGAGGGCACAGGGAAAATGCCATGTCTGGAACACAGCAGGGTGTAGAAGTTGAGAACACTGTGCAGGGGTCATGAAGGCTATTGGAAGGGCTGTTTAACATATTCTAGAAGTGCAGAATAAAGCTCAGCTGCTCAAACAGGGCCACAGAATAGCCATTGCTGGAGCTGAAAAACTTGCATTTGTAAGTGGTGTGTGGTAGGAATCTGGAGAGGGATATGAGCCCGCTGGCATCAATTGGGCAGCTGGGGTTGGCAGGGAAAGGCCTGGTGAATGAACAAACCCCAGCTGAGTGAGTTCAGATGGGAACAGGCTGACATTGGACAGAGCAGACAGGATGAGCTTCAGCAGATGCAGCCTCCTGGACAGGAGGAGGCCAGAGGAGCAGAGTGGGGGCTGCAAGGGAAAGAAGACACTATGCTAGACATTGGGTCTACCGCCCAAGAGTTAGCTGCCTGCAAATGACAGAGCACCAATGCCATAGGAGCATAGGAATACAGGAAAGAGAAGCAGGCCATTCAGCCCCTCGAGCCTGCTCCACCATTCAACTGGATCATGGCTGATCTTCTACCTCAATGCCATTTTCCCACACTATCCCCATATCCCTTGATATCTTTAATATCAAGAAATCTATCGACCTCTGTCTTGAATGTACTCAATAAGTGAGCTTCTCTCTGGGGTAGAGAATTCCAATGATTCACTACCCTCTGAGTGAAGAAATTCCTCCTCATCTCTGTCCTAAATGGCCTACTTGTTATTCTGAGTCTGTGTCCCTTGGTTCTAGACCTCCCAGCCAGGGAAAACAACCTTCCTGCATCTACCCTGTCGAGCCCTGTAAGAATTTTGTATGCTCTCATTCTCCTAACCTCTAGAGAATGCAGGCCCAGTTTCCTCAATCTCTCCGCTAAGGACAATCCCGTCAGCCCAGGAATCAGTCTGGTGAACCTCCACTGCACTCCGTCTATAGCAAGAATATCCTTCCTTAGATAAGGAGGCCAAAACTAGACACAATACTCCAGGTGCTGTCTCACCAAGACTCTATATAATTGCAGCAAGATTTCTTTACTCCTGTACTCAAATCCCCTCTTGCAATGCACCTGCATGTTAGCTTTTAGTGACTCATGAACAAGGACAGCTGGGTTCCTTTGGACATCAACACTTCACAATCTCTCACCATTTAAGAAATATTCTGCATTTCTGTTTTTCCTATCAAAGTGGATAACATAGGCTGCACGTATCCAGGCAGATGGTCTCGGACATTTGCGCTGATCCTCAATGACCTGAGGCCTTGCAGCCCCCATGGCAGTCACTTACCTACATCCATCAAGGGCACCATTGTCCTGAATTTTTATGCAACTGGGTCGTTCCAGCGATCAGCTGTGGACCTAGGTGGCATCTCGCAGTGAGCTGCACATCATGCCATCAGGCAGGTCACGGATGCCATATTCAGGATGGCAGGGGACTGCATCCATTTGACACAGATGGGTCTGCACAGGCACAGAGGGCTGTGGGCTTTGTCACCATCAATTGACTTGGACCCTTGTCCAGGAGGTCATCGGTTGCATCCACATAGCCAGCAAGGCACTGACATACCAGCCAGTCAGATTCCACAACAGAAAGGGTGCCACTCATTGAATATCCAGCTGGTCTGTGACCACAGGAAGTGATTCTTGCACGTCTGCGCCTGGTTCCCAAGTAGCTGTCATGACTCCTTTATCCAGTGAGCGTTCCTGGTGCCACACCTCTTTAGGCCCACAGCCAGACTTTGTGGGCGGCTGCTGGGAGTGTAAAAGTAGGGAAGAGTTGGTACAACGGTACAAGGCGTTGGTCACATCACACCTAGAGTACTGAATATGGTTTTGGTCTCCTTATTTAAGAAGGGATATACTTGCATTGGAGGCTGTTCAGAGAAGGTTCACTAGGTTGATTACTGGGATGAAGGGAAGGCCTTATGAGGACATGTTGAGCAGTTTGGGTGGATACTCATTGGAGTTTAAAGGAATGAAAGGTGATCCTATTGAAACATATAAGATTCTGAGGGGGCTTCACAGGGTAGATGCTGAGAGGACGCTTCCCCTCATGGGGGAATCTAGAACTAGGGGGCACAGTTTCAGAATAATGGGTCTCTCATTTCAGACAGAGATGAGGAGGGTTGTTAATCATTGGAATTCTCTTCCCCGGAGAGCAGTAGCGGCTGGGTCATTGAATATATTCAAAGGTAAGTTAGACAAATTTTTGATCTGTAAGGAAGTCAAGGGTTTTGGGGGAACAGGTGGGAAAGTGGAGTTGATACCATGATCAAATCAGCTATGACCTCATTGATTCGCAGAGCAGGCTCAAGGCACCGAATGGCTTACTCCTGCTCCTATTTCTAATGTTATGTTCTTAGTTGCACAAAGGGATTCACTTGGGTGCTTGCAACTATGTCAATGTTGTTTCATTTGTGAAATTGTAAATGAGGAAAGTTTTTTACCTGACCTCTCCATTGCTGCAATCTGATTTCACAATGGACAAAAGGCTTCACCGGAATGGCATACCCAGAGGTGCAGTACATGAGAACTGTGTGCTTCTGATGGAGCAATTTATGACTGTGGGAACGCTTTGTGCTGGGGGTGGGTTGGGGCGTGTGGCCCAGAGGGTTAGGTTTACAATGCAATATGCTTTAGGCTTGTTCGTTATCTAAACTGTGTCTCAATGAGGCCGTTGTGGGCTTTTCTGGCAGCCAGATGTGTGGCTGCAGTCACCCTGGCCATATTATTTTCCTCCTCCTCCAGGAGGAGGGGGATGCCAAGTGTTCTGCAGCTTCTTTTTCCTGCAGCTCGATTCCTCTTCACAGCGCCATGTTGTGCAAGGTCCATCAAACCACCACCATTCTGGACACCCTGGCTGGTGCCTACTGAAGGGTGCCCCCAGATCTCTCAAAGCATCCGATTCTCAATTTCAGCAAGCCAATGGCTTGCTCAATGATGGGCATTGTGGTGATGTCTCCTGTTGTACCTTTCCTCGGCATCACCAGCAGTGCTTTTGACAGCTGTCATCACCCAGGTCCTTAGAGGGTAGCCCTTGTTTCCAAGGAGCCATTCTGCTCAAGCTGCTCAGAGGTGCAAATACCTATGGTTGGCTTGACTGGCACAGGATGTAGGAGTCATGGCATGTAGGGTTCTGATGTAACGTTACAGACCTGAAACGTTAACTCTGTTTTTCTCTCTCCATGGATGCTGCCAGACCTGTTGAGTATTTCCAATATTTTCTGCTTTTATTCTAGATTTCCAGTATCCACAGTATTTTACTTTTGTGTTGATGTAGGAGTCAGGCAGCTTCCAGGAAATCTTGTGTATACATGCTTGATAAACCTACAGTGGTCACAAACGATTTGCACATTGAGGGAGTGGAAGCCCATCTGGTTGATGAACACTCCAGGATTATCTGATGGCACCTTAATTTCCACATGTGTGTGGTCCTGTACTTGTGGAAATCCAGCCACTGCAGCAAAGTCAAGAGCTCGCTGTGTTTGACTGGCCTCATCAGTGTCAAAGTGCGTATATTGGGCTGGATTTTCTTCTCCTCCAGGCGTCGGGTTCCATGGCGGGGGTGGGTGCCTGAAGATACCTCCGGGAGAGGGCCGCCACGCACCCCAAAGTTGGGAGGGCCCAGCCTGATATTACTAGCGGCGGCGAGGCCTCGTGGTGGCCCACCACCATTCAGTGATGGGACCCCAATTTGAATATTTTAATAAATTAAAATGAATTAATTAATGAAACTCACATCGCCGCCTGACATCCTGCTGCAATCTTTGGTCAGTGGCCGGCACTCCTGCGCCTTTGGATCCCCATTTGGGGAAACTAGGTACCACACTGGCTGGGAGGGGTGAGGAGGTAGTTTTCTCAGTGCGGGAGGGAGTGGAACGGGGCTAAAGTAATGTCATGGGTGTAGGTGATGGTGGGAAGGTTTGGAGTTGAAAGTTTGGGCAGAGGAAAAAGAGTGGGAGAGCTATACTGATCGGGGATTCTATCATAAGGGGTACAGCCAGGCGTTTCTGTAGCCACAAATGTGACTCCAGGATGGTATGTTGCCTCCCTGGTGCTCGGGTCAAGGATGTCACGGAGTGACTGCAGGAGATTCTGAAAGGGGAGGGTGAACAGTCAGAGGTCGTGGTTCACACTGGTACCAACGACAAAGGTAGAAAGAGGGATGAGGTCCTGCAACAAGAATTTAGGGAACTAGGTAGCAGATTAAAAATCAGGGCATCAAAGTTTATAATCTCTGGATTACTCCCGGTGCCACGTGCTAGTGAGTATAGGAATAGAAGGATGGAGCAGATGAATGTGTGGCTGAGGAGATGGTGCAGGAGGGAGGGCTGTAGTTTCCTGGATCACTGGGTCTGTTTCTGGCAAAGGTGGGACCTGTACAAGTTGGACGGGTGTACCTGAACCCGGAATGGGACCAACATCCTTTCTGGGAGGTTTGCTAGTGCTGTTGAGGGAATGGGGGGGGGGAGGGGGGGTGGTTTAAACTAATTTTGCAGGGGGTGGGATACAGAGTGGAGGTACAGTCGGGGTGATGCACAGCCAAATATAGAAGAGAAATTAAGTCAGTCTGGAAGACAGAGCAAATATAGATCTGTTAAGGCACAAGCGAATAATGCAAGGCTGGATTGTATCTAATTTAACCCAAGGAGTCTTACAAGTAAGGCAGATGAGTTTATTAACACATGGGGATATGATATTATTGCTATCACAGAGATATGGTTGAGGGAAGGGCAGGACTGGCAGCTCAATATTCCAGGATATAGGATCTTCAGGCGTGACAGGGGGTGGGGGGGGGGGGTGGGGGGGGGGGTGCGGCTGTAAAAGAGGAGGTGGCATTGCACTATTGATCAAGGAGTCAATTACTGCAGTAAGGAGGGATGATATCTTAGAAGGTTCTCAAATGAGGCCATATGGGTAGAACGTAAAAACAAAAAGGGGGCAATCACTTGGCTGGGAGTGTACTGCAGGCCTCCAAATAATCAGGGAGAGATAGAGGAGCAGATATGTAGGCAAATCTCAGAGGTGTAAAAATAGTAGGATAATAATAGTAGGGGATTTCAACCTCCCCAATATTATCTGGGATAGTCTTAGTGCAAAAGGCTTAGAGGGGGCGGAATTCTTAAAGGGCATACAGGAGAGTTTTTTGAGCCAGCAATCACAGTGGATTACAGGATGATATAGGTGGGCTGGTGAGATGGGCAGAGCAGTGGCAAATGGAAGTTAATCCTGAGAGGTGTAAGGTGATGCATTTTGGGAGGACTAATAAGGATAAGAAGAAACTTTTTCCCTTAGCAGAGGTGTCAATAAGCAGGGGACATAGATTTAAAGTAAGGGGCAGAAGGTTTAGAGGGGATTTGAGGAAAAATCTTTTCACCCAGAGGGTGGTTGGTATCTGGAACACACTGCCTGAAGGGTGGTAGAGGTAGGAACCCTCACAACATTTAAGAAGTATTTAGATGAGCACTTGAAATGCCATAGCATACAATGCTACAGGCCAAGTGCTGGAAAATGGGATTAGAATAGATAGGTGCTTAATGGCTGGCATGGACATGATGGGCTGAAGGGCCTGTTTCTGTGCTGTATAACTCTATGATTCTATGACTGTAGTTTGTGGGGGCAAGGTCACATTGTAAAGGTAAGTGTTTTTGGGGGGGGGAAGGGCAAATAATTTAAATGTAATTGAGAGGATGGGAGAGGGGCAAAATAAATGTATTTATTTATTTTTATTCACTTCACCTTTAAATATTTAAATTTCTAGGTAGGGCTGACATCCTTTAAAAAAGGCATCAGTGCCTGCGCACAGGCAACTGACGCCATTGCCGAGTACAGCCAGCCCACCCCCTCCACGTGATCGGAGGGTTGGCCCGCCCGGGCTATTTAAATGACTCGCTTCACAGAAGACTGCGGCGGCTCCGCAACATGTGGCCTGCATGGGCAGGCTGCCATTTTTTCACCTGCCGCCGAAATCGGCAGCAAGCACATAAAATTCAGCCCATTGGGTAGTCTTGGCATATATGGCACCTGTGAATTGGGATATGGACTTGTGGACTGCCGATTGTGAGAACTCACAGATGTCCCCAGCAGAATCCTGGAATGAGCCAAAGGCAAAGAAATTCAGGTCTGTAGTGACCTGTCCAGCCAATGGCAGCTCATCCCCACCTGGCCCTCTTGAAAGGAGGTCTTGTTCCAAAAGGCAACAAATGTTGGCAATGAGCTGGCGTGAGAGCCTGTGCCTCCTGATGTGCTGTTGATCGGTCATGTTGAGGAGGCTGATCCTCTGTCTGTAGATCCTCTTTGGGGGTGTTTCGCCTCCTTTATGCTGCAGCTCTGTCTTTCCCCTCTGTCCTGTGCTCTCACCTTTGTGGACCCTAGCGACATCTACACAGATCAGGAAATCTGTGTGCTGGCTGTTAAAACCAGATGCTAGGTTAAATTGAGAGTTAATTTCTAGCTAGTATACTTAAATATCTGACCCCACAAGCACCCAAGACTGAACCAGCACAGCGTGTCCCCCACAACCCCTCTCAACCCACCCACCCACCCACCCCACCGCCCCACTGATTCCACCTTGGCGTACAAAATTCTGCCTTTCCGTACAAAATTTGCACAAACTTCTCTATAAGCTCTGCACAGACTTCTTTACAAATTTTGCACAGACTTGTAGACAAACTCTATACAGACCGGTACAAGGCATTGGGCCACCACCTGTCCTTCAGCTTCTAGACTTTCATGGATAAAAATTACTTCTATACAAATTCTGCATCTGTAAATATTGTAGATTTGTGTCCGTTTCTGTTTTACAGTATTTCATAGTGGATGTGAACAAAAAATTATTTTCCAGAAGTTTAGAAAGCGTTTATTTGAATAAGCAAAGCACATTCACGAATCAAAGAAATAAACCTCCTCTCCTTTTGTCAATGCATTATTCCAATAAGGACATGGAATTTCAACACCAATTTTGGTATTTTTCAAAATCAGATTATCTTTTTCTTTTAGGCAGCCAAATAGGGTGGATGGCCTTTCCTTTGATTTTCTGCCTGATTAATGTCCATCACGAGTTTTCTCCCTGCAATATGCCTAACCACTATTATGCTCTTTTATCATATCTAAAGAAAACTAGAGCATTAGATCACCAAGTCCTCCCCTTCATGAACCCATTTTGACTGTCTTTTAGGATCTTATTTCTACTCAAATGCTCCATAATCTTACCTTTTAGTAAGGGTTTCCATAAATTTATCCACAATGGACATCAAACTTATTTCCTGGGTCACTTTTGCCACCTTCTTTCAAAATATGAATAAACATCTGCCTTTCTCCAGCCCCTAGGCATCTCTCCAGTATTCAGTGATTTCTTAAAGATTTGTGCTAGAGTTTCTGCAATTTTCTCTCTTCACTCCTTAAGAATCCTCAGATGCATTTTATCCAGCCCTCGAGATTTAATTACCTTCTGTTTGCACAGCTGTTCGGCAACCATGCTGGTAGTACTGTAAGTGGTCTCATAACTTACCTCAGCAACACTCCCAGTTCCCCTTTGAGATCAAATAGGTTACCTGTCTCCTCCTTGATAAAAAGTTCATTTGGCAGTTTTGCAGCAAGTATAGCACCAGATGTCATGCCATTATCCGAGTCCACCTCCAGTGGCCACACTGCCCCTCATTTTTCATTTTCGCTGAAAGTAACCAAAAATCTTGTTATTATTAAACTGCACTTTTCTTGTCATATTAAATTCAAAATTTTTCTTTGCTATTCTGATGTCTTCTTTGTATTCATGGCATGCCTTTCAGCAGTGAATCTGCTTTAATTCTGTGCCAATATCCTTCATGGCCTTAAATACCTTTTATTATCCTTTTCAAGTTCCTTGGTAGTCCTGTTAACCCAGGCAGGAGTGCCTGTATGTTTGGTAGCTTTGCTTTGCATGGGAATTATTATTACTATTGGCTATCCCTCACAGGCGAGGATGATTGTCTTCCGTGAGTCCGAAGATGGCAGTTGAGGCCAATTCAGGATCTACAGATTCCTGCTCCCATCGCCATTTTCTGGTTGCCAAAGGGCTTGGAGGATGTACTCGAAAAGGAAGATGCCTGTGCGTGACATCTTTTAACATGGAGAAACGGTTGCACACCAGTTTCCACATATATCTTGACAGAATGGCAAGGAAACCAAGATGACTGGGGGGTGGGGGGGGTGGGGGGGGGGGGTGGTTTCGTTCTGTTGCAGCCTTCCTCCGCCAGAACAGTCATTGAGATATTTTAGATGGCACATCTTCCTCCACCAGTTCTACTGTTGACGATTTGTTTGCCAGAGCCCTGACTGCTGAGTATTTCTAGGGTTCCTAACAGGCCTTCATGATAACCAAAGCAGCCCAGGACATAAAGAGTCCCACCGTACTTCACCCTGTTTTGATCATGCCTTTACTCATTGCCCAGGTTCTGCAGCGAGGACGAGGGGATGGACTTCAGAACCCATGTATGCGTACACATTAGCCCATTACATTCAGAATCACCTCTTTGAAGGAACCCCATAGTTCCTCCACTCCCCTAGCTAAATCAAACCTGACAAGACTTCTCAAATACATAAAGCTGGTCATCTTGAAATTTGGCAGCTTGAACACTGGTACTCAAAGCCTCAGCCACCTTTGTGTGGAGATTTGATTATCTGTATTTCTCAGAATCAAAATCCAAGGGGCTAAGAATTGGATGTGGCCAATTTGAGAGTGCAGGGAAAGTAATGTGTGATTACCCTGCGCATGATCGACATGATGTAGGCAGTACACAAACATTGTGCTCATCTCCATGATTGTGGCTTGCATTCCAGCGCTAAACCCGCTAATGACTGACTGCACACTCTGCAAGGGGCTCAGGTTTGTGCAAGCTGAGTACAGGTTAAAGCTAGCCTTCATTTCTTAAAGCCAGTCTGCGCCTCTTAAAGTGGAAGTACATTTTTGATGCAGCAGATGCGGGAACTATTTATGAAAATGTTTCTCACAAAGAAGAAAGAGAAGCAATAGAGCAGCAGGCCAGAGAGAAGGCACCCAGGCTCCCCAGGGCAGTTTTGAAGCCTTAATAATGGAGTTGGAAAGAAGGTAATGTTTCCACATGGAAACAGGAGACCCTCCAGATATGCACGCCGAAGAGAAAGGGAACAGATGATCTCAGAGGTCAATGCAAGCAGTCTGGCTCTAAGAACCTAACTGCAGCACCACATAAGTTCAATGACCACACACCAGTGGTCAAGGTCAGTGAGTGCATCTTTAAATACTATCTCCTACCCACTGCACCACCAACACACACAGTGCTCAATGCACTACACTCCCATTAATCACCCATTAGCAGTCTTGAGCAATCAGGACTCATGCTTTACATTCAAATGCTCCACCTCACCCTCTCACATTTACCACTGCTGCAAGCAGTGTTACGCTTTGTTACGACTGAGGTGGGAGCAGTGCACTGTTAATTCAGTCCCACTTCTCCACAGGTCACAATGTGTGATAAATGAACATTTGGATAATAATGATCTGATTGGATTTATGAATGAGAAATCATGTTTGACAAACCTGTTGAAGTTTTTTCTGGATGTTACTAACAGAATTGATAAAGGGGAGTTGGTGGATGTAGAATACTTGGATTTTCAGAAGGCTTCTGATTAAGTCCCGCACAGGAGGTTGGTCATCAAATTAAAACACATGGGATAGGAGGTAATATACTGGCGTGGATTAAGGATTGGTTAACAGGTAGAAAACAGGCAGTAGAAATAAACGACTCATTCGCGTGTTGGCAGGCTGTGATTAGTGGGGTGCCGCAAGGATCAGTGCTTGGGCCCCAGCTGTTCAGAATATATATCAATGATTTGGATGTGGGGACCAAATGTAATATTTCAAAGTTCGCGGATGACACAAAACTACGTAGGAATGTGTGTTGTGAGGAAGATGCAAAGTGGCTCAAGGGGATTTGAACAGGTTGAGTGAATGGGCAAGAACATGGCAGATTGAATATAATGTGGAAAAATGTGAGGTTATCCACTTTGGTAGGAGAGTATTTCTTAAATGGTAAGAGATTAGAAAGTATAGATGTACAAAGGGACCTGGGTGTTCTCATCAATAAGTCACTGAAAGCTAACATGCAGGTGCAGCAAGCAATTAGGAAGGCTAATGGTATGTTAGCCTTTATCGCAAGAGGATTTGTATAGAACCTTGGTTAGACTGCACCTGGAGTGTGTTGTTTTGGTCCCCTTACCTTAGGAAGGATATTATTGCTATAGAGGCAACAAAGGTTCACCAGGCTTGTTCCCATGATGGCGGGTCTGTCCTATGAAGAGGGATTGGTGAAACTGGGCCTGTATTCTCTCGAGTTTCGAGGAATGAGAGATGATTTCATTGAAACCTACAAAATACTTAAAGGGATAGACAGGGTAGATGCATCAAAGATGTTTCCCCTGGCTGGGGAGTCTAGAACCGGGGACACAATTTCAAAATAAGGGGAAAGCCACTTAGGACTGAGATGAGGAGAAATTTCTTTCCTCAGAGGGTTGTGAATCCTTGGAATTCTCTACTCCAGAGGGCTGTGGAAGCTCAGTCATTGGGTATGTTTGAAGCAGAGCTTGACAGATTTCTAAGTACCAATGGCATAAAGGGATATGGGGATGGTGTGGGAAAAGGGCTTTGAACTGGATGATCAGCCATGATCGTATTTAATGGCAGAGCAGGCTCAATGGACTGAATGACCTATTCCTGTTCTTATGTAACATATATTTAAATGTTCCCACTTACCGAAACAGTCAATTAGATACTCTATTTGTCCCCAGAATAAAGCACACCAACCAGGTTTCTTTAATAATTAACAAAATTATCCGTTTATTATAAAGCAAGTCTTTGAACGAACAATCAAGTAAACATATACGCAAATGGAAATATTAAAGCCCCTTATTTTTTATCCTAGCCCTCACACACACACTCATATACATAACCGGTTAACCAGGAAAAAAAGGGATTTTTGTTTACAGCTGTTACAAAGAAGTAGAAGGAATAAAAAAATAACTTAACTGAATAGATGATATGGAAATATTTTGTTTTTGCGAGGTGTCCCAAAGGCAAATAGGTGGTTGCCACTAGGAATCTTTCAGGTGATGTTGATGAACAGTCTGTTTGGGTAGGCATTCAAAGAAATTCAACTACAGAAGCCTTCCCATAGGTCTTACATCAGGTGTGCAGCAATAAAGGTTTCAGTTCTCACACACTTGATGTAAAATTCTTTTAAAGATGCAAGGTTTCTGCAAACATTTAGGATTTCTTCAAATACCGGAGGCAACAGTACAACTTCATACAGGATTTGATTTGCAAGAGCAGGAATTCTTTAAACAGAGGTAACAGATGTCTGGATTTTCTTCCATTCTTCTGGCAGGTCAATAAGCAAAATTCCAACTGCCTCTTTTTATCCAAAAACCAGCTGGCTTTTTTAACAGTTCAAAATGAAACCAACTTTTTCCAGGCAAGTCCTATGACAATCATAAATCCTGTCTTGTCAATAAGAAAAATAGCTCTTAAGTCAAAACACAACCCCCTGCTATGTTTACTTGAAATCATGTGCCTTCCAGTAATAACTTGTTTACTGGTCAACCTTAAGTTGACTTTCCATTTTTAAAAAAACACCCACAAAGTTCAGCAATCTCCAGATGATTCAATGTCCTTTTCAGTTTTTAAATTATAGATTCTCAAGTTTTAACAAAAAAATGGAAACCCACATAACAGCTTCCACATACTTCCAGCTTTTTGGCTATGACAAGCACACCACTCAAACATATTGCAACACATTCACTGACACTCTTCCCTCTCTCTTGCAGGACAATGTGGCACAGTATGTTTCCAGTCCAATGAGGAAGGGGTCACTGCTGGATCTGCTTCTGGGTAATGAGGTGGGTCAAGTGAATCAAGAGACAGTAGGGGAACATTTATGAACCATAGTATCATAAGGTTTAGGTTAGCTATGGAAAAAGACAAGGAACAATGCAGAGTAAAGATAATAAATGGGGGAGGGCCAATTTCAATGGACTGAGAACAGATCTGGCCCAGGTAAATTGGAATCAAAGACTGGAAGGCAAAACTGTAACTGAACAATAAGCTACCTTTAAGCAGGAGATAGTTCAGGTACAGATAAGATATATTCCCATGAGGGGAAAAGCTGGGGCAAAGAAATCCAGAGCTTCCTGGATGACGAAAGAGATAGAGAATGGCTGGGATTTTATGCTGATGATGGGGGTCTCGAGTCTGTAAAAAGTGACGCTAAGAACCCTATGGAAGACCTACCAAATCTAATGCCAATTAGGCACTTAAGTGAACAGCAGTGGGCCTTCCATGGGATCAAGGACCCTGGCGCGGGAAGTCCCGCCCTCGAAGAGCTGCTGGCCAATCAGAGGTGGGCAGCCCTTCCACTGAGCAGTGCCACCGCAGAGGCAGTGGCTGCTGCCAGTGGGGCACCTACCCAAGGCCCAGGAGCATCATTGGACCCAGACTACACGTAGGTCAGGGCGGGAGGAGTCTCACAGTTTGGGGGTCACGGGAGGGGTGTGTAGGGCGTCGACAGCAAGGGCGGGTGGGTTGGTCTCAGCAGGTCCCGCCCCTTTCACAATGCCACACAGATACTAACTGCCTTTTAACTAAGGACACCACCTGCACCCCACACCCGCAGATCTGGGAAGCAACCTGCACGGTTTTTCATTTCGTGCTTCCCATGTGGCAACAGGGCCTCCCACCGCATAGCTAATTGCAGTGGAGGCAGGATTAGGCCCTTAATTGAGGATTAATTGCCCAGTTAAGAGCTTTAATTAGCAGTAGGGCTGGAAGGCCGTTCACAGCCCTTCCCACCCCAGACTTATATTTGGTGGAGGTGGGAAGGATTCAGGTTTCCCCCCTGCCCCCACATCCACCCTCCCCACCCCGCCACCATCCCACCTGATTTTATGCTCTCCCCACCATGGGGTAGAGTATAAAATTCCCCCCAATAAGATAATGCAGAAAAAGGATGCATATGACAGATGTCAGATGGATAGTACAATTGAGAACCAGGCTGAATATAGAAGCTTCAGAGAGGAAGTGAAAAACAAGAAAGAGAAGCAAAGAGAGAGCATGAGAAGAGACTCGTAGCTAACATAAAAGGGAATCTAAAAGTCTTCTACAGGCACATAAATAGTAAAAGGGTGGTAACAGGAGGAATAGGGTGATTAGGGACCTAAAAGGGGATTTATGCATGGAAACAGAGGGCATGGCTGAGGTACTAAATGTGTACTTTGCATCTGTCTTTACCAAGGAAGAAAATGCTGCCCAAGTCATGGTGAAAGAGAAGATAGTTAAGACACTGGATAGGCTAAAAATTGATAAAGAGGAGGTATTAGATAGGCTAGCTGGACTTAAAGTTGAAAAGTCACCAGGACCAGATGAGATGCACCCAAAGATACTGAGGGAAGTAAGGGTAAAAATTGTGGAGGAACTGGCCATAATCTCGCAATCCTCCTCAGATACAGGGGTGGTGCCAGAGACTAGAGAATTACAAATGTTACACCCTTGTTCAAAAAAAGGTGTAAGGACAAGCCCAGCAACGACAAGCCAGTCAGTTTAACCTTGTTGGTGGGAAAGATTTTAGAAACGATAATTCAGGACAAAATTAATAATCACTTGAGCAAATATGTAGTAGTTAAGGAAAGCAGCACAGATTTGTTAAGGGAAAATTAGGTTTAACTTGCTTGAGTTTTTTTGGTGAGGCAGCAGAGAGGGTTGATGAGGGTAATGCAATTAATGTGGTGTATGTGGACTTCCAAAAGGCATTTGATAAAGTGCCACATAACTGGCTTGTCAGCAAAGTTATAGTCTATGGAATAAAAGGGACAGTAGCAGCACGGATATGAAATTGGGTGAGTGACAGGAAACAGAGGGCAGTTGTGAATGGTTGATTTTTGCACCAGAGGAAGGTATGTAGTATGGTTCCCCAGGGGTCGGTGTTGGGACCCCTGCTTTTCTTGATATATATTAATGACCTAGACTTGGGTGTGCAGGGCACAATTTCAAAATTCGTGGATGACACAAAATGTGGAAGTATTGTGAACTGTGAGGAGGATAGTGATAACTTCAAGAGAACATAGACAGGCTGGTGGAGTGGGCGACAAGTGGCAGATGAAATTTAATGCAGAAAAATGTGTTTATTCATTTTAGTAGGAAGAATGAGGAGAGGCAATATAAATTAAAAGGTACAATTCTAAAGGGGGTGCAGGAGCAGAAGCATCTGGGGTTTATGTACACAAATCATTGAAGGTTGCAGGGCAGCTTGAGAAAATGGTTAAAACATATAGGGTTGAATTTTATAGGGGCTTTGAATCCGGATCCATGGCAGGGGGGCACGAAGATTGCCCTGGGTGAGGCCCGCCATAGATCTCAATGCCGGCAGGGCCCGTCCCGATCTTGACGACAGCAGCGAGGCTTCGTGGCAGCCTCCCCACCACTCGGCAACAGGCCCGTCATTTAAATATTCAAATTAATTTACATACCTTAGTAAATGAAGTTCTCGTCGCCTCCTGAAGTGCCACCGGGATCTTCATCTCAGTGTCTGGTACTGCCATGCCTTAGAATCCCCGTCCAAGGAAAAGAGGCGCAACACCTGTGGGGAGGGGGAGGAGGTAAATTTATCAGTGCGGGAGGGGGGAGCGAGGTCAAACTTACTTGATTGGTTTAGGGGATGATGGGAAGGGGTAAAGGTAAAAGGTTCTGAACTTTGCTGGGGGTCGGGGGAAGGTCATATATTCAAGATAAGTATTTCGGGGTGGGGGAGGGCAGGAATAACACATAATGCTATTGGGGGGGGGGTGGTGGTGGGAGATGGCCTGGAAATATTTTAAAAATTATTTTTATTAACTTTAAATTCACTGCCTCTTTAAAAATTTCAATTGTCATTTAGGGATCTAAGCCCTTTAAAAATGGCGGCGGCACCTGCGCAGTGGCCCCAGATGCCATTGTCGGGGCGGCTCGCCCGCCCCCTTCATGTCATCAGGTGGGGAGTAGGGGCGGTCCGTCCCGGGCAAGTTAATGAGCTGTCGCGTTTAAGATCGCGGCGGCTCCGCAGAGTGAAAGCTGCGCGTGCGGGCCACCATCTTTTACGACTACTGCCGCACTTGGTGGCAGCCACATAAAATTCAGCCCATAGAATCCTGGGCTTTATAACTGGGGGTATAGAGTACAAGAACAAGGAAGTTATGATAAACCTGTATAAAACACTGTTTCGACTGGAGTATTGTTTCCAGTTCTGGGCACCACACTTTAGAAAGGATGTTAAAGCATTAGAGAGGGTGTAGAAAGATTCATGAGCATGGTTCTAGGGATGAGGAACTTCAGTTATGTGGATAGGTTGGAGAAGCTGGGGGTGTTCTCCTTGTAAAAGAGAAGATTAGCATGATATTGTTGCTATAACAGAAACTTGGTTTAAAGAGGGGCAAGAATGGCAGCTCAACATCCCTGGATATAGAGTTTTCAGGCATGATAGAGAGGGAGATAAAAAAATGAAGGGATGTAGCATTAGTTAAGGAACCAATAACAGCTTTGAGGAGGGATGATACGCTAAATGAATCATCAAACAAGGCCATGTGGGTGAAGCTGCATTACTGGGAGTGTACTATAGATGCTCAAATAGTGAGAGGGAGATTGAAGAACAAATATGTAGGTAGATTTCTGAGTGCAAAGCTTTAGGGCAATAATAGTTGGGGATGTCACCTATCCCAATATCGACTGGGTTACAAACAGTGTGAAGGGCACAGAGGGGATAAAATTCTTGAACTGCGTTCAATAGAACTTTTATAGCCAGCACGTAGCAAGTCCAACGAGAGAGGGCGCAATTCTAGATTTAGTCTTTGGTAATAAAGCTGGGCAAGTGGATGAAGTAACAGTGGGTGTCCATTTTGGAGATAGTGGCCATAATACATTAGTTTTGGCATAATCATGGAAAAGGACAAAGATAAAACAGAAGTTAAGATTCTAAATTGGGGGAAGGCAAATTTTACGAAACTGAGAGGTGACCTAGCAAAAGCAGACTGGATACAGCTACTTGAAGGAAAATCAGTGGCAAACCAGTGGGAGACATTCAAGAGCAAGATTGTACGGGTACAGTGTAGGCATGTCCTCAGAAAGATAAAGGGTGGTACTACCGAATCTAGAGCCCCCTGGTGTTCTAAAAGCTTACAGGGTAAGTTAAAGCAAAAGAAGAAAGCTTAGAAATATCTTAATACTTTAGAAAGCCTAGAGAAGTATAGAAAGTGTAGGCGTGAAGTAAAAAAGGAAATTAGAAAAGCAAAAAATTATTGGCAGGTAAAATCAAGGAAAACCCAAAGATGTTTTATCTGTACATTAAGAGTAAGAGAATAACTAAGGAAAGGGTAGGCCTATCAGAGGTACCAGAGGTCTGCGAACATTGTACCATTGTTTAAAAAGGGTGCGAGGGATAAGCCAGGAATTATAGGCCAGTCAGTTTGATTTCGGTGGTGGGTAAATTGTTAGAATCTATTCTGAGGGACAGGATAAATTGTCACTTAGAAATGCATGGATTAATCAGGGATATTCAGCATGGATTTTTTAGGGGAAGGTCATGTCTTACTAACTTGATTGAGTTTTTTGAGGAAGTGACAAGGGTAGTGCAGTTGATGTGGTTTACATGAATTTTAGCAAGGCATTTGGCAAGGTCCCGCATGACAGACTGGTCAGTAAAATGAAACCTCATGGGATACAGGGGAAGGTGGCAGGTTGGATCTAGAATTGGCTCAGTGACAGGAAACAAATGGCAGTTGTCGACGGATGTTTTTGTGAACGGAAAGCGGTTTCCAGTGGTGTTCCACAGGGCTCAGTGTTGGGTCCCTTGCTGTTTATGGAATGTATTAATGATTTGGAATTAAATGTGGGTGACATGATTGGGAAATTTGCTGATGACACAAAAATTGGTCGTGTAGTTAATAGTGAGGAGGAAAGCCAAAGACTCCAGAATGATATCAATGTTTTGGTTGAGTGGGCGGAAAAGTGGCAAATGGAATTCAATCCAGAGAAATGTGAGGTATTGCATTTGGGGAGGGCAAATAAAGCGAGGGAATATACAATAAATAGGAGGATATTGAGAGGGGTAGAAGTAGTTAGAGACCTTGGAGTGCATGTCCACAGGTCTTTGAAGGTGGCAAGATAGGTAGCTAGAATGGTAAAGAAGGCATATGGATTGCTTATGGTTCCCCTTGTCCTCACTTTTCATCCCACCAGCCTCCATATCCAAAGGATCATCCTCCGCCATTTTCGCCACCTCCAGCGTGATGCCACTACCAGTCGCATCTTCCCCTCCCTTCCCCTGTCAGCATTCCGAAGGGATCGTTCCCTCCGCGACACCCTGGTCCACTCCTCCATTACCCCCACCACCTCGTCCCCGTCCCAGGGCACCTTCCCTTGCAATCGCAGGAGGTGTAATACCTGCCCATTTACCTCCTCTCTCCTCACTATCCCAGGCCCCAAACACTCCTTTCAGGTGAAGCAGCGATTTACTTGTACTTCTTTCAATGTAGTATACTGTATTCGCTGCTCACAGTGTGGTCTCCTCTACATTGGGGAGACCAAGCGCAGACTGGGTGACCGCTTTGCGGAACATCTCCGCTCAGTCCGCAAGCAGGACCCTGAGCTTCCGGTTGCTTGCCATTTCAACACTCCCCCCTGCTCTCATGCTCACATCTCTGTCCTGGGATTGCTGCAGTGTTCCAGTGAACATCAACGCAAGCTCGAGGAACAGCATCTCATCTACCGATTAGGCACACTACAGCCTGCCGGACTGAACATTGAGTTCAATAATTTCAGAGCATGACAGCCCCCCACTTTACTTTCATTTTTAGTCATTTTTAGTTATTTTTTCTTCCTTTTTTTTGCATTCCTTTTTACATTTTTTGCATTTATTTCATTTCATCTTAGTTTGTTCAGTTTGCTTACCCACTGTTTTTTTCAGGTTGTTTTTCTTCAGGTTTGCACTTGCTGATGTTCTATATTCAGTATATTCACACCTAATCTGTACTAATGCTTTGTCTTTCAAAACACCATTAACATATTGTTTGCCTTTGCTCCGTGACCTTTTGGTCAGCTATGTGGCCTGGTCCAATCTGCACCTTCTCCTTTGTTATCTCTTGCCCAACCCCCACCTCACTTGTTTATAATCTGTGACTTTTCTAATATTTGTCAGTTCCGAAGAAGGGTCACTGACCCGAAACGTTAACTCTGCTTCTCTTTCTACAGATGCTGCCAGACCTGCTGAGTGAATCCAGCATTTCTTGTTTTTGTTTCAGATTTCCAGCATCCGCAGTATTTTGCTTTTATATGGATTGCTTACCTTTATTGGCTGAGGTATAGAGTACAAAAGCAGGGATGTGATGTTGGAACTGCATAGAGCGCTGGTTAGGCCACAGCTGGAGTATTGCGTACAGTTCTGCTCACCACATTACAAAAAGGACATTGTTGCTCTGGAGAGAGTACAGAAGAGATTTACAAGAATGTTGCCAGGGCTTGTAGATTGCAGTTATGAGGAAAGATTGGATAGGCTAGAGTTGTTTTCCCTGGAACTGAGGAGGCTGAGGGGTGACTTGATTGAGGTGTACAAAATTAGATAAAGTGGACAGGAAGGACCTGTTTTCCTTGGCGGGGAGGTCAGTAATCAGGGGGCACAGGTTTAAGGTGACTGGTAGAAGGATTAGAAGGGACATGAGGGGAAACTTTTTCACCCAGAGGGTAGTGGGTGTCTGGAATTCGCTGCCAGGAATGGTGGTGGAGGCAAAGACTATCAGTACTTTTAAAAGGTACCTGGACATGTACCTGAGGTGCTGTAACCTGCAGGGCTACGGACCAGGTGCTGGAAGGTGGGATTAATTTGGCGGATAGTTTATTCAGTCGGTGCAGACATGATGGGCTGAATGGCCTCCTTCTGTGCTGTACTTTTTCTATGGTTCTATGGTTCTATTTGATAGAGATGTTCAAACTCATGAGGGGTCTGGACAGAGTAGATAGGGAGAAACTGTTTCCAATGGCAGAAGGATCCAGACACCGATGTAAGGTGAGTGGCAAAAGAAGCAATTGTGACATGAGGAAAAATGTTTTTATGCAGCGAGTGTTTAGAATCTGGAATGCACTGCCTGAGAGTGAGGTGGAGGAAAATTCAATTAAGGCTTTCAAAAGAGAACTGGACAATTATTGAAGAGAAAAAAATTGCTTGGCTACGGGGAGATAGCAGGGGAGTGGGGCTAGGTGAGCTGTTCTTGCAGAGAGCCTGCACAGACACGACAGGCCAAATAGCCTCCTTCTGTGCTGTGCTGTAACCATTAGGGCTGAACTTAATGGGCCCCTCGGAGACAGGTTCGGAGGTGGAGGGGGGTGCGCCCATAGAATTGCAACAGCAGGCGGGGGATGGAGGGCCCGTCGCCTTCTCGTCACACTGAAATTTAGTCGGGAGTGAGATAGGCCGACAACGGTGCCTTCCTGCCCAGAGGCCCTTAAGTGGCCTATTACCAGTCACTTACAGGCCTCTTTCTTCTTCCACTGGGATTTAGCCAGTGGCGAGGGAGCTTCCACCACAAGGGAGGTTGCCCAGTAAAACGAGGTGACTTTCTTGATGGCTTAGAAGTGGGTAGCCCTCCTGCACGGGCAACCTGTAACCCATGGAGTGCCCTCACCTGGAAACACTCCAACCAAGTGAACCCCCCTCTTCCTGCACTAAATTACCACCCTTCCTCCCCGCATTGCTGGGGCCTACCAGCCTGGCCCTGGCGACCCCGCCTCACTTACTCACGGAAACATACCTTACATCCAATGTCCCAGACACCACCATCACCATTTCTGGGTATGTCTTGTCCCACCAGCACGGCAGACCCACCAGAGGTCCTGGGAGTCCACAACATTGACTCCAGTCCCCATGAAATCTCATGGCATCAGGTCAAACATGAGCAAGGAAACCTCCTGCTGATTACCACCCACCGCCCTCCCTCAGCTGATGAGTCAATACTTCTCCATGTTGAATACCACTTGGAAGAAATACTGAAGGTGGCAATGGCACAGAATGTACTCTGGTTGGGGGACTTCAATGTCCATCACCAAGAGTGGCTCAATAACACCACTACTGACTAAGCGGGCCGAGTCCTAAAGGACATATTGGCCAGACTAGAAATGTAACAGGTGGTGAGGGATCCAGGAAAAGGTAGAGGGATGGCTCTGTTAATTAATGATGGTATTAGTGCATTAGAAAGGGATGACCTAAGTTCAGGAAACTAGGATGTAGAAGTTGTTTGGGTAGAGATGAGAAATGATAAAGGCAAGAAGTCACTTGTGGCAGTGGTGTACATGCCCCCTAACAGTAACCACATGGTAGGATGGGGTATAAAGGAAGTAATAATGGGAGCTTGTCAGAAAGGTTCGGCGATAATCATGGGGGATTTTAATCTACATATAGACTGGAAATATCAGATGGACAAGGGTAACCTAGATAAGGAGCTCATTGAATGCATTTGGGATAGTTTCTTAGAACAGCACCTTCTGGAGCCAACCAAAGAGCATGCTATTACTCAAACTGATATTGTGCAATGAGATAGGATTAAATAATGACCTCATAAGTGAAGGTGCCCCGAGACAGCAGCGATCATAATATGATTGAATTTACATTCAGTTTGAGGGAGAGAAGAGTGGGTCTGAAACTAGTATTTTAATCTTAAATAAGGGCAATTATGAGGGCATGAAAGTAGAGCTAGCTAAAGGGAACTGGCAAAGTATGTTAAAGAATAGGTCAATAAAGATGCAGTGGTAGACATTTAAGGAGATATTTCAGAATACACAGAATAGATGCATTCCAATGAGAAAGAAACATTCCAAGGGGAGGACCCACCATCCAGTTAACAAAAAAAAGTTAAAGACAGTATCAAAATTAAAGAAAAACCATATAATTGCACAAAGATGGATGGCAAGTCAGAAGATTGGACAGAATATAAAAAACAGCAAAGAATGACTTTCACAGAATCACAGAATCATTACAGCACAGAAGGAGGCCATTCAGCCCATCGTGTCTGCACCAGTTCTCTGAATGAGCAACTGCCTTAGTTCTATTCCCCTGTCTTTTCCCCATTCTTCCTTTTCATATAACTGTCTAATTACCTTTTGAATGCTTCAATTGAATCTGCCTCCACCACGTTCTCAGGCAGTGCATTCCAGACCTTAACCACTCGCTGCGTGATAAAGTTTTTCCTCATATCATTTTTGCTTCTCTTACCCAATACTTTAAATCTGTGCCCTCTCGTTCTCGATCCTTTCATGAGTGGGAACTGTTTCTCTCTATTTAGACTGTCCAGACCCTGTATGATTTTGAATACCTCTATAAAATCACCACTCAGCTTTCTCTTCTCCAAGGAAAACAGTCCTAACTTCTCCAATCTATCTTCATAACTTAAATTCCTCTTCCCTGGAACCATTCTCGTGAATCTTTTCTGTACTCTCTCCAATGCCCTCACATCTTTCCTCAAGTGTTGCACCCAGGATTGGACGCAATACTCCAGCAGAGGCTGCACTAGTGTCTTATACAAGTCCAACATAACTTTCTTGCTCTTGTACTCTATGCCTCTATTAATAAAGCCCAGGACACTGTATGCTTTACTAACCGCTCCCTCAACCTGTCCTGCCACCTTCAATGACTTATGCACATATACACCTAGGTCCCTCTGTTCCTGCACCCCCTATGGAATTGTACCCTTTATTCTATATTGTCTCTCCATGTTCTTCATACCAAAATGAATCACTTCACATTTCTCTGCATTGAACTTCATCTGCCACCTGTCTACTTTGATAACTTCCACCAACTTGTCTATACCATTTTGAAGTTCTACACCATCCTCCTCACAGTTCACAATGCTTCCAAGTTTCTTATCATCTGCAAACTTTGAAATTGTGCCCTATACACCAAGGTCTAGGTCATTAATTTATATCAGGAAAAGCAAGGGTCCCAACACAGATCCTTGGGGAACCACGACAAACCTTCCTCCAGCCCGAAAAACATCCATTAACTGCTACTCTTTGTTTCCTGTCACTCTGCCAATTTCACATCCACGTTGCAATCGTCCCTTTTATTCCATGAGCTACAAGTTTGCTCAGATGTCTGTTGTGTGGTACTGTATCAAATGTCTTTTGAAAGTTTATGAACACCACCCCAACAGCATTGCCCTCATTAGCTCTCTCTGTTACCTCCTCAAAAACAGTTAAACATGATTTTCCCTTTAGAAATCCATCCTGGCTTTCCTTAATTAACTCGCATTTGTCCATGTGGCTATTGATATTGTCCCGAATTATTTTTCTAGAAGTTTTCCCACCTGCTAAACTGACTGACCTGTAGTTGCTGGGCTTACCTTTACACCCTTTACTAAAAGATTGATAAGGAGGGAAAAATTAGAGTATGGGAGAAAGTTAACTAGAAATATAAAAGCAGATATTAAGAGTTTCTATAGATATTTCAAAAAGAAAAGAGTTATCAATGGTCCTATAGAAAGTGATTCTGAGGAATTAATAATGGAAAATAAGGAGATGGCAGATGAATTGAACAGGTACTTTGCATTGGTCTTCACTATTGAGGATACAAGTAACATCCCAGAAATAGCAGTAAGTCAGGAAATGGAAGGGAGGAAGGAACTCAAGAAAATTACGATCACCAGGGATGTGGTACTGAGCAAATTGTTGGAGCTGAGGGCTGACAAGTCCTCGGGTCCTGATGGACTTCATCCTAGGGTCCTAAAAGAATTGGCTACTGAGATAGTTGATGTGTTGGTTTTAATTTTCCAAAATTCCCTAGATTCGGGGAAGGTTCCATTCGATTGGAAAATAGCGAATGTAACTGCTTTATTCAAAAAGGGGGAGAGACAGAAAACAGGAAACTATGGCCAGTTAGCTTAACATCTGTTAAAGGGAAAATGTTAGCAGCTATTGTTAAAGACGTTATATTAGGGCATTTAGAAAAATTCAAGGTAATCAGGCAGAGTCAACATGTTTCTGTGAAAGGGAAATCATGCTTAACCAATTTATTGGAGTTCTTTGAAGAAGTAACATGTGCTGTGGATAAAGTGGAACCGGTGAATGTACTACACATAGATTTATAGAAGGCATTTGATAAGGTGCCATATCAAAGGTTATTGCAGAAAATAAAAGCTCATGATGTAGGGGTAACATATTGGCATGGATAGAAGATTGGCTAGCTAACAGGAAACAGAGAGTAGGCATAAATGGGTTATTTTCTGGTTGGCAAGATGTAATGAGTGGTGTGCCACAGGGATCTGTGCTGGGCCTCAACCTTTTACAATTGATATAAATGTCTTGGATGAAGGGACCGAAGGGATGTTGCTAAATGTGCTGATGACACAATGGGCACAAAGATAGGTAGGAAAGTAAGTTGTGAAGAGGACATAAGGAGGCTACAAAGGGATATAGATAGGTTAAGTGAGTGGGCAAAGATCTGGCAAATGGTGTATAATGTGGGAAAATGTGAAATTGTCCATTTTGGCAGGAAGAATAAAAAGAAGCATATTATCTAAATGGTGAGAGATTGCAGAGGGATCTGGGTGTCCTAGTGCAAGAGTCGCAAAAGGTTAGTATGCAGTTACAGCACGTAATAAGGAAATGTTATTGTTTATTGCAAGGGGAATTAAATACAAAAGTAGGAAGCTTATGCTTCAGTTCTACAGGGCATTGGTGAGACCACATCTGGAGTATTGTGTAGAGTGTTGGTCTCCTTATTTAAGGAAGGATATAAATGCATTTGAAGCAGTTCAGAGAAGGTTTACTTGACTAATACCCAAAATGGGCGGGTTGTCTTATGAGGAAAGGTTGGACAGGCTAGGCTTGTATCCGCTGGAGTTTAGAAGAGTAACAGATAACATGTAAGATCCTGAGGGGTCTTGACAGGGTGGATGTGGAAAGGATATTTCCCCTTGTGGGAGAATCTAGAACTAGGGGTCACAGTTTAAAAATGAGAGGTTGCCCATTTAAGACAAAGATGAGGAGAAATTTTTTCTCTCAGAGGGTCGTGAGTCATTGGAACTTGCTTCCTCAAAGGCAGTGGAAGCAGAGTCTTTGAATATTTTTAAGGCAGAGGTAGATAGATTCTTGATAAGCAAGGGGGTGAAGGTTATCAGAGGTAGGTGGGAATGTGATCAGCCATGATCTTGTTGAATGGCGGAGCAGGCTCTAGGGGCCGAGTAGCCTACTCCTGTTCCTAATTCGTATGTTCGTGTAAAAAACCTACTAGACCTTGTCCTCACCAATCTACCTGTTGCAGATGCATCTGTCCATGACAGTATTGGTAGGAGTGATTACCGCACAATCTTTGTGAAAACGCAGTCCCATCTTCACACTGAGGATACCCTCCATCATGTTGTGTGGCACTACCACCATGCCTAATGGGATAGATTCAGAACAGATCTGGCAGCTCAAATCTGGAGATCCATGAGCTGCTGTGGACCAACAGCAGCAGCAGAATTGTGTTCAAACACAATCTGTAACCCTGTGGCCTAGCATATCCCTCACTCTACTATTACCATCAAGCCAAGGGATCAAGTCTAGTTCAATGAGGAGTGCAGGTAAGCATGTCCGGGGCAGCAGCAGGCATACCTAAAAATGAGGTGTTCACCCAGTGAGGCCACAACAACAGAAGCAGCATGCAATAGACAGAGCTAAGCAATCATGGTGCTTCCAGGATAGCAGGCATTCACCAACATGATTCTATGTGCCGGGCCGCAGGCCAACTGTATGTTGAGGGAGTGGAACCCTTTGCGGTTCTGATACATCTCCCTGTCGAGATGTGGAACCCGCAGAGCCACATGGATGCAGTCAAATAAAAGCAAAATACTGCAGATGCTAGAAATCTGAAATAAAAACAGAAAGTGCTAGAAATACTCAGCAGGTCAGGCAGAATCTGTGGAGCGGAAAGCAGAGTTAACGTTTCAGGTCTGTTACCTTTCATTAGTTCCGATGAAAGGTCACCGACCTGAAACGTTAACTATGTTTCTTTTGGGCATTGCCTCTTGCAGCTGAACACATGTTCCCTGGTGAGTGACAAGTGAATGCATTCTGTGGACCTGAGTGCTCCAAGTTTGTAAATCATGCATCAAATCAGCTGGAAGGGCTGCTTGATGTCATGATCTGACCATTTGAGAAGCTTCTGAAGCATGCATGGCATGCCCGTGTGAGCGCCACCCCCAGCTTGGGATGCCACCCGACCCACTGGAAGCGGTGGGAAGCGCAGCACCCCTTCCCACAACTCAGAGGGCCTCCGGCTTCCGTAGTGCCAGCTCCAGCAGTGGCACAGAGCTGAATTTCTCGGTCTGTATATGCTAACACATATAGAGTGGCTCAATGGGCATGGTACTGGAGGGGTGACTGGCCAGTATCAACATTTTCAGAAAAGAAAGAAAGATAATTGGAGAAGGGGCACTAGGGCCAAGGGAATAGAAATTATACTCTGAAATATTGTTGTACGAATACTTAGACCTTTCATATTGAATTCCTCTATTATTTTAATGGCAGTGTTAACACATTTGTCTTCATGTGATAATATTGTACAGGATAATTTCTGGGTTTAAAAGTCATTCAGTGCCCAAAAGGTTAATGACATGTGTAAATAATTCAACTATGTACATTTTTAATTGCTTAATTCTGTGCCTCTACCTGATACACCTGGCAGTGATTTGCAGCAGAATTTATGCTTGGATCCAGCAATAAAATTTTAATAATATGTAATAAGATGTTGAGTGTATGCTAAGCAGTCTTAACTTAGCATTTATCTGAGACACAGAACACCGTAAAACCAAGTATCAGTTTACAACAAAATAAATGCATAGATATAATTCCTAAAATGCTTTTTTTGATTCTTTAAGGTGAATGTAGAATGCAAATATGATAGATAAACCAATAGTGAAGTTTCATATCAAAATTCAAACTTTGGTGAAACTCAAGTCAAATTTAATCCTATCTACATTAATGCTAAACATGATACTCAATGCATTTTTAATTAACAACCCTCAGGATAACCTGCATCTTCTGAATGCAAATGCAACATTTTCCACTTGTTTTAATTGCCTAATCTGAGTAGAAATCTGATCAAAAGGGTGAATTTTTACAAAAAAGATTTACTTACTCGGCATGAATAGATCCATTTTGATAAAATGACTGAATCTTCAAAAGTCTTAAAAAGGGAAAGTGCTGAAATTTCTGGCAGGCATTGGTTAGCTTTTATTGCAAGAGGGCTGGAGTCTCAGAGAAAGGCAGCCTCACTTCAATTATATAGGGCTTTGGTGAGACCACACCTGGAGCACTGTTACTGATTTGGTCTCCTGACCTAAGGAAGTATATACTTGCCTTAGATTGATTCCTAGGATGAGAGAGTTGTCCTACGAGGACAGCTTAAGTAGAATGGGCTTATATTCTCTGGAGTTTAGAAGAATGAGAGGTGATCTCTTTGAAACGCATAAAGTTCTTAGGGAGCTTGACAAGGTAGATGCTCAGAGGTTATCTCCCCTGGCTGGAAAGTCTAGAACGAGTGGGTCATGGTCTCAGGATAAGGAGTCAGCCATTTAGGACTAAGATGAGGAGGAATTTCTTCATTCAGAGGATTGTGAATCTTCAGAGAGTTGTGGATGCTCAGTTGTTGTGTATGCTCAAGATTAAGATCAGTAGATTCTTGGACAATGAGAGAATCAAGGGATATGGGGATCATGCAGGAAAATGGAGTTGATGTAAAAATTCAGCCATGATCTTAATGAAAGACAGAGCAGGCTTGAGGGGCCGAATGACCCACTTCTGCTCCTATTTCTTATGTTCCTATATTGCTGAAATGGTACTTGCACCCATCTGACTCATCTAAATGAGGTGCTGTCCCATTCATCCCACAAACTCTGGCAGGTTCAAGACATTAGGACACAATCCCAGCAGTTATGCCGGGATCACAACAGAGGAATGTATAAAGTTACTTATGATTAACAAGACTGACCATTCATGCCAAGACGCCTACCTTCTCCAATAGATCATTAGTGAGAATGAAAACCCAGAAAAAATTATTTTATGGAGTAAATAGAAATTTATTTTACACCAGGAAAGTGTAACATGAACTCTTCAATATTTTCTGAGGTAATGCATATGATATTATGCCAGCTGGCTTCCTGCAACAATAAGTATATAAAAGAATAACACAGTTACAGCTGTTGAAAAAAAAAACAGCAAGCACAGAAGAATTCAGTGCAAGCCTTTCTATTTTGGAATATATTCAAAATGGTTACAACAGCTATACATTTTTATTCATGTTTATATGTACATTGCCTGCTCTGAGTTCTGACTGTAAAATTATGGCGGTCCGTACCATTATTCTAGTTTGGGGGGGTGTTCCAAATAAAAGCCCTGAATTTACTTTGGCAACATAAGGCTGAATTTTATCAGCGCACTGTCCTCCGTGCCGGCGCTCTGTGAAGGCAATGGCCTTCCGACACGGTAATGCCACTGCACAGCCCCCGCGATATTATGTGTGGGGCTTGATTTAAATGGAGGGTGCGGAGTATCTGCCCCTGATGATGTAGAGGGGGACACCAGCCAGACCCATGCTAATGAGATGTTCTCAAATTGACTCTACAAAGTCCAATGGGGCCAGCACTGGTAAGCTCCAGCAGGTGTGATCCCAGTATTACTGCCAGGATCATGGCCTGAGGATTCCCAATTATTTTCAACATAAATACTTAGTTCAGAGTCTCTGGAGAAATCTTTTACAAACTCTTTTACAAAATCTTTCATTAGCTATATGTATTCCTCCCCACTTCCACACTCCAGCAACCTGTTTGTAATAGTTTTCTCTCTGACTCATCATGAGCGATACCACAGAAAAACTATTTGCTCTTGTATACAAAAATTGTAGAATGTATTTTCTTTTTTGCTACAACTTGGGAATCAGCATTTATTAAAGAGCTAAAAGCCATTGACTCCTGGCAAATGTCTAAGGCTGATCCAGACCATTCACAACCTTGATATCCTATTTGACCCTGAGATGAGCTTCCAATATCTGCTCCATCACCAAGACTGCTTACTTTCACCTTTATAACGTGGCCCATCTTCACCTCTGCCTCAGCTCATCTGTTGCTGAAACCTTAATCCATGCCTTTGTTAATTCTAGACTTGGCTATTCAAGAGGCACTGGAGAAAGTGCAACAAAGATTTACTCGAATGATATCAGAACTGAGAGGTTCTACTTATCAGGAAAGATTGAACAGGCTGAAACTCTTTTCTCTAGAAAAGAGAAAACTGAGGAGTGATCTGATAGAAGTCTTCATAGTAAAATTATGAAGGTGTTTGATAGGGTAAACATAGAGAAATGTTTCCATTGTTGGGGAGACTAGATCTAGGGGCCATAAATATAAGATAACCACTAATAAATCCCACAGAGAATTAAGGAGAAACTTCTCTAAACAAACAGTAGTTAGAATGTGGAACTTGATATCGCAGAGTTGTTGAGGTTACTAGCATACACACAGTTAATGGGACGCTAGACAAGCACATGATGGAGAAAGAAATAGAAAGATATGTTAATAGGATTAGATGAAAAAGGGTAGGAGTAGGCTCATGTGGAGCATTAACATTGACATTGTTCTGTTGAGTTGGATGCCTGTTTCTATACTGTAAATACTATGTGTTATAATGCTTCAGGGATCTCCAACATTCAGGAACTCAGCTACCTCTGATGCTCCAGAAAGACCTTTCTTGTGCATGACTCCTGAGGCCAAGCACCTTAAACCAGCAAAGCTTGGCTGTGTCTGTCCTCCATCCTCCGAGGGGGCTGCCCACCACTGCTCACTCACTTCCTCTTGCTCACTTCTGAAATGCTGCTCACGCAGCATTTTGAGTCAGGCCCAAATGAGGTGAGTGCACCTGGGCTGGTGCATAATGTGTAAGTGTGATGTAATGGTGCAGGTTGAGAAGGCTGGCGATGTCTGTGCAGGACCACTCTACTCTGCCTCTGCTTCAGGCCCTCCTATGGGAAATACAAAAAGGTGGTGATGAGAACTGGGCCAACTTACAGGTGCATGAGCACAACCTGCTCCACAGATGACAACGGTTGAAGAGCCACAATGCACACTGGGAAAGTTTCCTCCATGCCCTTCACCTGAAGATAGAGCACTCAAATGACCCTGCTCTTTATGGCTTCCAGTCTCACCATCACTGACGGCCTGCCACAATGGCACCCGCGCAATATCAAGCACCACCTCCTCCATCAATGTCAGGTCGTGAAAGTTAACCACACCACCACCTGTTCGAGCCATCTTGTGCCTGTTTGTGCACCTGCTTTTCCTGCAGGACGAGGACACAAATATGTATGAGTAGGCTGCCCTCCCTCACCTCTTCTAGCATGGCATTAACATGATCTGCTGTGCTCCTCAGTGATGCCACCTTCTCAATTGCGCCCCATATGTGAGGGTTGCTAACGTCTTAGTGATGCAACTGGACACTTGCTCTGACAATGTTAGGGAGATCTATGGGCACTCAGTCTACTCCATTGATGTGCAATGTTAGAGGCCTGTCACCCGGGTGTCACTTGCCACTCACCTTCCCAGGTCTTAACAGGTCATTGAACCTCTTATGACACTGGCCAGGTATTTGAGGCTGAAAAACTTATAGGGTTATGGACAAAAAACAGGGATATGAGACGAAGCACAACTGCCACTTCAAAGAGCCAGCACAGGCACAATGGGCCGAATGACCTCCTTCCGAGCTGTAACTTTCTATGATTCTATAGAACTTGCAAAAGCATTCAAACAGGCTCCTTACAAACAGACATTAGACCTATAATAAGAGCTTTAACAAAAACCCAATTGGCAGAATGACCTTTGAAATATATGTCTCAATAACTGTTCTTACACCAACTTACAATATTTTTAATTTTAAAAAATGGGTTTACTTCTGAAAGGCTAATGAAGCTTATTGGAGTGCCTATTTTGTCTATGTAAGTTGTCTCTTCCACCACTTGCACATGAGCACAAGTCGTTAAAACTAACTTCCCACACAAATAACAATCTGAATCAAGCATGATTGAAATTCAAGTCAGTGGTTTTATGTTAATGATAAGCTATACTTAACATTAACCTCCTAAAAGGATGGCACAGTAGGGGAACAATGTGAGTGCTCAGCCTTGAGAGAGCATTTGTTAATTATTAACTGTGAGTATTGCAGAGATGCAGTGGGATGTCATGTGAAGTATCTACAGACTACCAAGGGAGAAGAAAAGTTTTCTCATCAGATAAAATTGTACTTGTGGTGGATTTTAATTTTTTATCCTGAGATACAAGTGGTAAAAATGAGCCTAAACAAACGGAAAAATATTAGCATTAGAAAGGTAGAGGACACCAACAATCTTCGCTGGGCCAGGGTTGCAAATCGAAGAGAGGAAAAACGAAATGCTCAGGTACTGAGATTCATCCAGAGAACTGCAGCTGCTAACTGCTGCAATATGAACAGAGAAAAGAAGGCACTTCAGAGATTCTTAGAGAAGGTGAAGACAACTACAGGCTACCTGCAAGAAGAGCTGCACAATTAAAGGAGTTCTAAGCATTAAGATAACAGTTGGAAGTCAGTAGTGGTTCTACATATTATATATTCCAACATGGATTATTGTTCTGCAAGTATTGTTTGCTGTCGCTTAACCACTATTTCTTGAGTTATTGTGTCTTGTCTACATTTTGCCTTGGTAATGTTCTGCTGCACCCTCACTCAGTCTTCTCAATTAATTATGGAACGCTGAAATAGGTCTCAGTATCACTTGCCTCTGCAACTTTATTGAATTCAAGGTCTTGAATGTAAACAATATGCCTCAATAAAAAGAAAAAAATTAATTATTATTGGGATTTTTACTTCCTTAGTGGGATTTCTTTCTATAGTTTCATGTTCTCACCAAAAATGCCTTTAATAAAAGGAAAAATTAAATCAGCTGTGTGCTGCTGCTTCCCAAATTTGTTCACACTGTAAAAAGCAGCCTGCTTTGTAGCCCCAGCCTGCAGCCCCATTTTTAACTGAAGCTGTTATTAGTTTAAACATTCTCTCACCCACCCCAGTCCATGTGGGATAGCTTTTAGCTTTGTTCAGACACTCTTTATTCATAATAAACATTAGCTCTACATTTGCTCCTCATGAGATTTTGTTTTTTGCCAACACAGAAGTACACAGTTTGTACTGACGGAACTGCCGTCCTGCAAACATGCTTCTGGTAATGTGCATAACACAAATTAAACTCGCCATCCTTTTGGGAAGGAAAAGCCTTGAAGAACTCAGCATGATTTTTGTCATAAAGCCGTGGTGATTTGGTGACGCTGTTATGGTCAGCCTTCATATATATTATTAAACTATTTTAGGAAACAGAAAGAAGCAATCTGATCAACTTTATTTTTTAAAAAACTATTCAGCTGCCGTTGATGTTCAGCTGTAGCTTTATTATTTTGACTATTGTTTATCCTTGGGTGTTTCAGCAGTCATTTGCTTTTTAAATGCAGTTGATCAGTTAATGTCAATGACTGAATAATGTTTAATAAGGAACATGGGTCAGCATAAGATTTAGAATAAGATAAACCTTTAGTTGGTTAATTGTTTAATTGGTACAAGGTTTTGAATGGACTAACTCAACAAAGTGATTTATCAGTTTGCTGGATGACTAAAAGACTGATATTTCTCTACATAGAACCTGACAAGCTTTCATTTCCTGGGTGTTATGGAGAGGTAAACTAGTTGGAGGCCTATTATGCCAGATACCCACCCACTTGACTTTTCCTCATCTCTGGGGCTTTCACCATTAGCAGATTCAGCATATCCATGTAAATGAGGCAACAGGGTTTTTTCCCAAACCTCTTGCCTCAAAGTCTTATTGGTATGACTACAAGGTACCCATTTCTAAAACAAAAAGCCCTAATGAGCTAGCAATTGGCCTTGTGCCTGGAAACCCTTCAGATTGGGGACTTGAGGGAGTAAGGCAGCAAGATGAAGAAGATCCAAAAGGTGAGTTTTTTATTTTATTTTCAAAGACTTACTGAATCTTTGGGTCTTGAGGACTTCTGGTTACTGTTTTCCAACAGCAGGCAGAAAGCTCTTGAGGTTGGTAGTCAGTCCTGTGCCAGGAGTGTGACTGGGTAATGCTAATGATTCAGCTTGTCATCTCTGCCAACATGGCAACTTGAGCAGATGGGCAGCACTTCTGATGCACTTTTCCTATCTATAGCTTGAGCAGAGGAGAAGCAATATCTGGGCACTGTGTGTAAGCCATACAGGCCACAAAATTTGCAAGTTTGATCTCCGATCTGAATTAGCTAACCTCAGCTGGATGTAGTAAGATTGTTGTAATATTTTCCCATTCCTGATTGCTATCCAGTAATGTCTGCTGGAAAGTATCTGTATGTGAACATCAAACAGCTTGGCTGTGTTGTCCTATGCACTTGAATAGACTGCCGCCACTCACTAACAGTGCTTACAAATAAATAACAGTTACTTGAGCAAGGAACTGAATGCAACCATTGACTGTGGAACCAAGGGAAACAACATCTTCAGGAGGGAAGGAAGCAAAAAGGAGAAAATTGAAAATTTAACTGAAAAAAATAACTAATCATGCAAACGTGATTTTCCTTAAGAAAATAAGATCAAAATAAATAATTTAACATGGAGCAGGAAATTAGATGAGTGTGGTGCATTCATGTAAAAGAGCCCGTGTTTAATTAGATTTTAAAGACCTGCGCTTTTGTATTATTTATAAGCAAGACTTAGTAGGCTGAACACAGGAATTGTGATACCACCTGCCATCAAACAGGTTAATGATAACATTAAATCCTTTTAAATTTTTAATGAAGTGTTCTCAGTTGCCAATCATTTAATGTTGTCTATACATTAACACTGGACAATATATTAAATATATTTTCAATTAAACATGGGCATATCTATGCTTTAATCACAATCATTTATGATACAGTGCATGCTTAAATATTAGTACTGAGCAAATTGGGATTTGAATGTCAGCCAAGGCAACATGAATTTGTGTGAATATTTCTGCAGCACTTTAACATCATGCTACCAGAGTATCTCACACAGAGCAGAAGAATGCCAAATAAATATTGTTCTTTGAATTTAGATTTTTGGTATTTTTTAATGCTCCTCAGGCTAAGGGATGTCTGTGTTAGAGAATAGATTTTTTTTAAACTTTTTGCACCCAGTATCAGCATCAAATACTCACAGGTGATTGGCAGCATTATATGGTGTAAAATTGCCTTTACTCTGGCTCAAGTACAATCATAAAGCCCATCCTCAGAAGACCCTTCTACAGAAGTAGCAGCAACTTCTCAATTATCATTGCAACCGTCATTATGGGTTCACTGAGTGAGGTACTCATTTGATGCAGCCAGATGTGCACACTATTTGCATCTTCACATGCTTTTTTAATTTTCTGGAGCTGCTCCTGCTGTTCTGAGGGATGAAACATTCTGCTGGGAATTCTTGAGAGAGTTTTACAAGATCAGGAATGCCAATCTCCCAAAATAACCATGAGAATTCCCACCCACAACAGTGTTACATCCCTCAGAACTGCAGGAGTGAGGAGCAATGCTTCGAGGTGGAATGACAGAAGGGAGGGGGGAGGAAAGAGCTAACATAAACTGAAGGAAGCAGCAAAGTGCCAATATGAACTGTAGATGCCAACATGATTTGCCTGGAGGGAAACAAAGGGCAGAATTTTAACTGGCAAGGGAGTCCAGGCAATGGGGAATTTTAACTGGCAATGGAGAGGCCAGGCAATGGGGAATTTTAACTGGCAATGGGGAGGTGAGTTCGGGTGTGGGCGGGTGGTTAAATTTCAGAAAAATGCTGTCTGGTCGGAAAACGTGCCTGATCCCACCCCTTCCGAGTTTTGTCAGAGTGCATTCCTAGGCAACTGGGAATTCCCCGTGTTGAATCAATGATTTAAATACTCAAACAAGCAACTAATTGTGGCTTTAATTCAGGATTCTGACTTTAACAGCCAGCACACGGATTCGTCGCGCTGTGTGGAACTTGGCAGGGTCAACAAGGCGAGAGCATGATGCGGAGTCATTGATCAATGAAACTGATAGGCTGGAAAGCCTTTAGACAGTGAAACTGCTTAGACGCTGGCCTGCCTATGTGAAAGCCTTGTGCTCACTGCACTTGCTCTGAGAAAGAGCTTTCAGTGTTTCTCAAGTGATTTTCAACTTTTTGGAAGTCATTTCAAAGGTAGGTAGCTTAGCCTTTGCAAAACCAAAATACTACAGATGCTGGAAATCTAAAATAAAAACAGAAAATGCTGGATACATTCAGCAGTTATGGCAGCATCTGTGTAACGAGAAACAGAGTTAAAGTTTCAGGACATTAACTTTTCATCAGAATTGGGAAAAGTTAAAAATGTAACAAGTTTTAAGCAAGTGTAAGGAGGGTGGGGAGAGTCGAAAAAGAACAAAAGGGAATGTTTGTGACAAGGTGGTTGCTGAAGCCTGAGGAAGCAATGCAGAATTCAGCCACACTGCCATCTGACAGGGTCCCTATAACTAAAATTCCTTCCATTGACAGGTGCAGGTCACCATCACACCCACACTCTATGATTGGTCAAGAAACCCGGAAGCGAGATGCTATTGTCATGGCTGAGTTCAAGAACCATGGCAAAGCCTGCTCAATGACAAATGGGTTCCTGACCCACTGCCCATGGCCTCCCTCCTCCCACCCTGCTGCGAGCAGTCTGTTATATTAAAATTCTGCCCAAAGAGTGCCAGTTGTCATGGTCACGCAATACAAACTGATGAACTATAAATTGAACTTATGAAATAAACCCAAAACAGACATTTTTCTGGTAAAACAAAATGGAGTTGAGAGGTCAGCTGACATTTTTTCCTCCCAATAGACATGAAACTGCAAGAACCCTGAGCTAATCTTCATGTCTGAATAGGTCTTGGAGAAGTCATTAAAATACTAATGATCTTTCGGAACATATCTTTGAGAAGTCATTAAGACTCCTTTCCCTGGTAATGGCTGCATCTCTCCAATCAATAAGATTAACAATGCTGTGGCAGACTTTTTGACTCCAGGTTTGAACTCCAGAGAAGGGGTGTGAAAAGCTTTACTTTACCAAGACGGTATGTGATTGAGTGAAACCTGCACTCCATTGTCTGACAATGGCCTAACCATCAGAACCTATTTATGAATTCAAGGGAGAGAAACTCTGGTCACATGACAGAAACTAGGGCTGAATTTTATGAGTGCGGCGCAAATCTCGGCAGTGTGCTCTGATCTCGGCGGCCCGCTAATGCAAATCTGCCATTGCTGAGTCCCCGCAATACTTCGTGCTGGGCCTCATTTAAATGGAGGGAATGGAGCAGTCAATCCAGATGACATAGAGGGGGGCAGCTGCTCCGGCAATGGCGTCCGGCACCACCGCGCAGGCACCAGTGCATTTTTAAAGGGCTTCAAGCCCTGGCAGCTGATGCAAAATTTTAAAGAGATCAGCACATTAAATTTCAATATAAACAATAAATTAAACATCAATGCCCCTCTTCCACGCCTCCCCCCCCCCCCCCCACCCCCTCCAATGATCAAACAATATATTTATTTCTGTCTCCCCCCGACAAAACATTTTTGCCGGTCCCAACCTTTCAACCTCAGACTTTGCGCTCTTTGCCCTTCAACCTGAGCAGCGGGGTGGGGTGGCTGCACCGAGGCCTCGCAGCCACTGGTAAAGTGCAGCGGGCCTTCTTGGCATCTGGGGTTGTAGTGGACCTCTCCCAGAAGAATTTTCAGGGCCCCCGCCATGAACCCTGATGTTGGAGGCCGAGTAAAATTCAGCCCTAGGTTTCTGATAAGGAGTTTTAATAAAGGTATATTCCAGGCAGACAAAAAGGAGAGAGAAAAACATCTGTGCCATCGAAGAGAAAGGAGCTGCCTAACACCACCAGCTTTTAAGCTACATGTAGGCAGAGAGTGGAGTTGGTCTTGAACTCCTCATCTGAAAAATCACACCAGGGTTTCGCCACAGAACTTTGACTGGAATATAACAAGAGAAATTTGCAACAATTTATCCATCCTGTGAAGAGTGCTAACGTAAACTAGGTTAAAAAAAGACAAAAGCAATGCCTCTGTAAACTTGAAGGACTGAGTTGAAGGTTTAGTACTTAGAAATATCAATAAATATCCACAAATGCCCACATTTCTTCACAAGAAATCCCCACAAATGTTGCTATATTCTTCAAGATACAGCTGAAGGATCTATGACCCATAGTGTAAAGAAATATCATAAGACTGCTTTTGTTAGTTTTTTTTGGACTTTTTTCTTAGAATCTACTGTTCAGCATTTTCTAATTCTCTAAAATGCCATCCATGATCTCAGTATTTGACCCCGCAAAAGTCATTCTGTGGCCTCGCTGTGCTGCATGTGGGAATTCTTGGGTTCCAGATTAATCAGGAATTCCCATCTACTGCAAAGTGGAAAATCCTGGAAAGAAGCAGAACTGTTTAGGAGCTACAGTCAGAACCAACAGTAAGATACACATCAAGAAAGTGAGTGTCTCTGTGAACTAGATGGAGTTGAAGAGGGAGGGGATCTCAATGAATAATTGGGAACAGGTTAAAGGCAATGTCTCTGTGAAGGGGAAGAGTGATGGTTGAAGTAATCTTTGGTTAAGTAATGGTCAGTTTAATATGCATATATCTTAGTGGCATTTTTTTTTTAGGAATAGGTAACAAATGCTGGCCTTGCCAGCAATGCCCACATCTCATGAAAGAATAAAAAAAAGTCACTAAGATACACATTTCCTTTAGATTAAAAATTATTAATTATGCAATAGAAAGATAATTAAATGAAACTGAATGCACATTTTTTCAAAATTTCCATGATGTCTAGAAGTGCGTCAACAAATGAATGTAGGGTGCAGTATTTGGAAAGAATATATACAATTTTAAAATATTGTTAACTACTCTAATATAGTACCAATCAGCCCATAATATCGTCAGGTTTTTGTGCTCTACCTCTTTGTCCACTGCAAGCTGAGCAGTAATTCATTTAGAGCCCTTACAACAAGCATAGACTTTTATCCAATCAGCTTAGGTTGGATTCTAATCTGAATTCCTGAGGCAAAACAGCTGGGCCACATATTTGCCTGGAAGTATTACTCTGGCTTTTAAAAAGACTACAGGCAAACCACTGTACACATGTACCAAAAACAATTGCAGACATGTTTGTGAGTGCATACTCGCTGTTCCTAACATACTCTTTTATGAAAAATTAACCAAATATATTTTAAACAGGTGTTTTTCATGATGTTTGATTTAACATCAGTGTCCTTACCTGTATGAGTGTTCCTGTACCCTGGAGACCAAATATAATATCAGGATGCCTTGATTCTATAATTTAGAAAGAACCACATTTAAAATGACAAACACTTATAAAGTGGTGAAATGGTCATCAGCCTGGCAGTGAAATGTGCTTGTTATACAGCATCATAAAGTATACAGGTGACTATTTTTCTGCAAGATGCAATATTCATGTCCAGTTGGCTCCAAACCAGTAGAGGAGGCAGAGGAGTCAAAAAGGCATAGAAGAAAATAGAAGGGAGATAAGCAAAAGAAATGATAGAAAGAGAAATGAGAAAGGAGGAACAGGCAAAAGGGAACTGAGAAAGACAATGGGGGTTTAAATTCTGCAATGCCCATTTTTGGGAGCCTCCTCCCAGCTCCCCACCCCACCCACACACAGTGTTAACACCTCGTGCATAAATGATGAGGTCCGAGGAGCCTCAGATATTGGGCCTTGGACCTCATCATAATAAGGATGGGCCAGTGGGAGGACGCAGTGCGCAGCTGAGGCTTTTGCTAGCATAATCTGTGGGCAAACAGCTGCTTCTGTGACTTACTTTGTACATCAGTGAATCAGTGAGGAAAATATCGCCAGTGGTAGCTTAAAAGGACAACGCTAATGCGACTTGCACAAAAAAGGGCAGGGCTGTCCTTAGATCTTGTCTGCAGGCAACATGTTTCAGCTTCTACAGGATTGATTTCTGGGGATGAGAGGGTTGTCCTATAAGGAGAGATTGAGTGGAATGGGTCTGAATTTCTAAAATAGAATTGGCCAGTGACACTGAACTCCAGAATTTTTACTGCTGACCCCAAATTTTTATCAAGTATTTTATGAGACTGTAACTGTTGATGTAATTACTTTAATCATTAAAATACATTTTTCCTTTATGCTTATTCCATATAAGATCATAAGAAATAGGGGGGAGTAGGAGTAGGCCATTTGGCCCCTCGAGTCTGCTCCACCATTCAACAAGATCACAGTTAACTCTTGACTCCCTTGTAGGTCAAAAATCTGTCCAACTCAGCCTTGAATATATTCAATGACCCAGCCTCCACTGCTCTCTGGGGCAGAGAATTCCAAATATTAATGACCCTCAGAGAGAGGAAATTCCTTCTCATCTCTGACTTAAAAGGGAGACTCCTTATTTTGCAACTGTGCCCCCTAGTTCTAGATTCCCCCACAAGGGGAAACGCGTCTCAGTATCTACCCTGTCAGGCCCCCTCAGAATCTTATATGTTTCAATAAAATCACCTATCATTCTTCTAAACTCCAATGACTATCGGCCAAACCTGCTTAACCTTTCCTCATAAGACAACCTCTTCATCCCAGAAATCAGGCCTTCTCTGAACTGCTTCCAATACAAGTTAATTCCTCCTTAAGATAGGAGACCGAAACTGTACACAGTACTCTAGATGTGGTCTCACCAATGATCTGTACAGTTGTAACAAGACTTCCCTATTTTCTAGTCCATCTCCCGTGCAATAAATGCCAACATTCCATTTGCCTTCCTAATTACTTGCTGTACCTTCATGCTAACTTTTTGTGATTAATGTACAACGACACCTGATTCCACTGTACCACAGAATTCTGCAGCCTCTCTCCATTTAAATAATATCCTGCTTTTCTATTCTTCCCACCAAAGTGGACAACCTCACATTTTCCCACATTATACTCCATCTACCAAATTTTTGCCCACCTTCATAACCTATCTATATCACTTTGCAATGGGGGATCAGTTAGCTCAGTTGGCTAGATAGCTAGTGTACGATGTGGAAAGATGCCAACAGTGTGGGTTCAATCCCTGTACTGGCTTTGGTAGTTTATGGAGGCCTGCTTCCTCACTTTGCCCCACACTTGAGGAGTGGTGACCCTCAAGCTATACATCACCAACTGTCTTTCCAATGGGGCAAGATGCCTGTGGCTTTAGCACATTCCTTTGCAAACTCTGTGTACTCCTCACAACTTGCTTTCCTACCTATCTTTGTAGCATCAGCAAATTTGGCTATATACACTCAGTCCCTTCATCCAAGTCATTAATGCAGATCATAAATAGTTGAAACCCCAGCACTGATCCCTGTGGCACTCCACTAGTTACAGTTTGCCAACCTGAAAATGCCCCATTTATGTCTTTTGGAAATCCAAATACATTACATCTACTGGTTCCCCTTTATCCATCCTGCTCTTTACATCCTCAGAGAATTCTAATAAATTTGTCAATCATGATTTCCTTTTCATAAAAACTATGTTGACTCTGCTTGATTGTATTATGGTTTTCTAAATGTCCTGCTACTACTTCCTTAATAATGGATTCAAGCATTTTCCCAATGACAGATGTTAGGCTAACTGGCCTATAGTTTCCTGCTTCCTGTGTCCCTCCTTCCTTTAATCGGGGCATTACATTTGCAGTTTTCCAATCCTCTGGGACCTTTCCAGAACCTAGGGAATTTTGGAAGATTACAACCAATCCACAATCCCTGCAGCCATATCTTTTAAGACCCTAGGATGCAGGCCATCAAGTCCAGAGGACTTGCCATCCTTTAGTCGCATTAGTTTTCCTAGAACCTTTTCTCTAGTGATAGTTATAATTTCAAGTCCCTCCTTCCCTTTTGCCCCATGATTTTCCACTATTACTGGCATGCTTTTATTGTCTTCTACTGTGAGGATAGATACAAAATACTTGTTCAAAGTCTCTGCCATTTCCTTGTTTTTCACTATTAGTTTGCCAGTCTCATCCGTTAAGGGATCAATGCTTACTTTAGCTACTCTTTTCCTTTTTATATACTTGTAGAAGCTTTTACTGTCTGCTTTTATATTTCTTTCTAATTTATTCTTTCTCTAATTTCTCCCTCTTAACTTTTTTTAGCCATTCTTTGCTGGTTTTTCAAATCTTCCCAAAATTCTGGCCTACCATTAATTTTTGCAGTATTGTACCCCTTTTCTTTCAATTTGATACCATCCTTAACTTAATTAGTTAGCCATGGATGGTGCATCCTTCTCATGGCGTCTTTCTTTCTCAATGGAATATATCTTTGTTGAGAGTTATGAAATATCTCCCCAAATGTTTGGTGTACGTGCGATTCCTCTCAGTTGTTTATGCAGAGTTCTATGGAATAGGTCCATGTGGGATTTCCAAATTCTGAAAGCATCGCAAGAGCTTGTGTTGCCTGGTACTTTGCTTTTGTTTTCTTTTAGCTGAAATTAAAAGAGCACTTGAGCTACATTTTAGGAAGAATAAGGTGCTCTTTGCTGATTTGTATGCTCTATAAATCTTGTTTTGACTACTACATGAGATAAGAACGGGGTGCTTCTTCCAGAATTGTGCCACAATAGATGTTACCAACAATTCTGATCTCAACATCTTTTACAAGAGCATTCTGCAAATCTCTTCTGGCCCGTGAATGATAGGAAATTGAGATAAAGATGTGTCGATGTTGCCTTGTAGCTAGATCTATACAAGCAACTAAAAGGCAGCAGCTATTATTCTGGATTTGGTCAAAGTAAATAATTGCAATGTTTACATTACTGCTTGTACTGTGATCAGCTGTAAATCTGTACTGACATGGACTCAGTATAACCCAAGCTGTTCTAAAGATAGTTTTCTTTTATGTTATAGATTGAAAGGCACAAGGGATTTTATTCAAGACCAATCTGCCAAGGCTAATTTCATTTGATCCTTAAAAGCTATCATAGTACAGTATGAATAGTGATAGGCACTACATTTTGCCCTGGAGCCTTCCAAGCTTTCCTAAACCCTCTTGAGTCTGACAAATAACAGAACAAAGCACATACAGCTGGAGTTTGGAAAGAACATGTGTAGTATTAAGGTTTGAAAATGAGATGGTGGGAGACCAAAGAGGGTAAACATTTGGAAGAAACATTAATTTGACATGTATTAGATGTTGTCATAATAAAGTAACACAGAACAAAGTTCTGATTGCCTTGCACTCTCACTAATTTTTCATCCTGCCCTGGGATTGCAAGGTCATTCTGGAATATGGTTTACAAGGACACACTCTGTTACCTTGTTCAAGTAACCATCCATCAGGTGTAAGCTCAGAAAGTGACTCAATAGACTGTTGGGCCATTGGTGAAAATTACAATTGAGCATGATCCTGTCTTCAACATCCACACGTGACTCCTCAGATACTGAAGCAGTCCGTGTAGAAATGCAGCAAGACCTGGACAATATCCAGGCTTGGGCTGATAAGTGGCAAGTAACATTTGAGCCACACAAATGCGACAGAATCTAACCATCTCCCCTTGACATTCAATGGCATTACCATCGCTGAATACCCCATTATCAACATCAAAGGGGCTACCATTGACCAGAAATTGAACTGGAGTAGCCATATAAATACCGTGGCTACAAGAGCAGGTCAGAGGCTAGGAATCCTGCGGCGAGTAACTCACCTCCTGACTCCCCAAAGCCTGTCCACCATCTACAAGGCACAAGTCAGGAGTATGATGGAATATTCTCCACTTGGCTGGATGGCTGCAGCTCCAACAACACTCAAGAAGCTCAACACCATCCAGGACAAAGCAGCCCACTTGATTGGCACCCCATTTACAAATATTCACTCCCTCCACCACTGACGCACAGTGGCAGCAGTGTGTACTATCTACAAGATGCACTGCAGCAATGCACCAAGGCTCCTTAGACAGCACCTTCCAAACCCGTGACCTCTACCAACTAGAAGGACAAGGACAGCAAATGCATGGGAACACCACCACCAACAAGTTCCCCTCCAAGTCACACACCATCCTGACTTGGAACTATATCTCCCTTCCTTCACTGTCACTGGGTCAAAATCCTGGAACTTCCTTCCTAATAGCACTGTGGGTGTACCTACCCCACATGGACTGCAACTGTTAAAGAAGGCAGCTCACCATCACCTTCTCAAGGGCAATTAGGGATAGGCAATAAACGTTGGCCTGGCCAGCGACCCCCACATCCCATGAATGAATAAAAAAAAAGCAGGGGAATTAGATAGCCAACAGAAGTGAAAAATTCTCTACAACTGTCATTTCCATAAGGAGCTGATAGCACTCTTGTGACAAAGAGCCCTTCCAGGAAAAGCCAGGAGATTTGGCAAGGATCACTCAGTTTGCAGTGATTAATTGCAAGGGCCTTCAGCTGTCCTTCTATGCATGCACACCTGTGTGGGGCCGAACCCGAAGACTAAGCCACCCAGAGGAGCTGTGCATCCCCATCTCCTTTGCAGCTGTGCATGTGCCTAGCTGGAGTCTGTGGCCTGAACCAAGTGAGAAAGTGATCCAGATGGGAAGACGGATCCTGTTCTCCCCACCTCTGTTAAATCTGGAGCACATTCCCCAACCCCACCCACTTTATACCTGCACTATGTTGTCTCTCGCCTCCCCTCTTAGACATGAATCATGGTTTTTACAATAGACGCTGCTGATTAAAAAACAAAATACTGCAGATGCTGGAAATCTGATACAAAATGATGGAAATATTCAGCAAATAAGGCAGCAATTATGGAAAAAGAAACAGAGTTAGCGTTTTATGTTCTGATGGAAGGTCATCGACCTGAAGCGGTAATTCTGTTTCTCTCTTCACAGATGCTGTCAGACCTGCTGAGTATTTCCAGCACTTTCTGTTTTTCTCTCTCTCAGATTTCCAGCTTCTGCAGTATTTTGCTTTTATCTTAGTGTTTAATTCACTGCCACTTCTTTTCCAGGAATGCCTACCTTGAAGAAGTTTTGCTCCTCTCTCCGAGATTTCTGTTTATCTCTTTTACCTTGTTCACCTTCATTGTTTTCCATTTCCTTCCTGGTGTTCGATAAGGTGTCTACCAAAACTTGTTTTCACAGCCACATCTCCTTGCTCAGCGACTGTCTCTGGCTCCTTCTTATTCCATGTGGATTCCAGCTGAAGTTTCGTCCATCATGTTTTGAATCCACGCTGGATTACAGGTATCTCCGAGACATACAAGAGCCAGAATTTTATGCTTGCTGGACGGGAGCCATCCACTGACTGAAAAGCCAATGGTGATCCCGCCTCCGTGGGGCCTGGGATCCAGACTGGATTTTAAGGTTCCCAGGTCCTTAATTGGTCTTAGGCAGGACTTCCACCTCCTTGACGTAGTGGCAGCTCTTAATCCCAGCAGCACCACCAGGAGCAGTGGCCACTGCTGGGACTGCAACACAGCTTCAAAATGAAGAGGAAGGATGGCCCCCGAAAAGAGGTTAGTTTTTGAAGCCTCACGGGGAGTGATCGGTCAGGCCCCGGAAAGGCAAGGGTGGGGGAGGTCGATTGGGGGGCGGGTGTGTGTTGGGAATTGGGGGTGGTTGGGGCATCATGGACGGCTCTTTGACCGGCACAGGGTGCCTGATCAAGATGGCGCCCCCCCCCCCCCACCACCGCCCCAGGCCATCAGAAGGCTGCCTACTTTTATCAGGCGGCTTTTCTCAGGCCTGGGCCACCCGCCTGCCAACGGTACAATCCCCATGGTGGCGGGTGGAGACCCTTAGGTGGCTATTAATTGGCCACTTAAGGGCCTTGATTGGCCTAGGGCAGGTGGGCCGTTTCTTGCCTCCGCTGCCCCACGTAAAATGGCGGGGGAGGAAGGAGTGGGTCGGGAAGCGCCCCCCCGAGCCTCCCACTCCATTTTACACCCCGCCAACCACCAGCCCGCTCTTTGGGCGGGGGGAGGCATAAAAGTCTGGCCAACATTCCTCGGACTGCTGTTCTCACCGCATCCTGAGATTCACATTCAGTGCCATGACCCATCACATGTACACGCTTAACCTCTCTCTCCAGCAGCACCAACTCACTCTATTTCAAAGCTGTCCTGCCCCGCAGTTTCATTTCCTCCTCATCTAAACTCTTGCATGTAGCTTGTCCTCCAAGAGGACCAATCAGAAATCTGGTCCAATCCAATAGCGTTGCAAATAAACACAACCATGTTTTTCAAACAAGCGCAAAAGTTCGCAGAAACTCAATATGTGTTGAACGTAATTTGTACTTGAATTTCCTCAACCTTTGCACCAGTTTGGCTACTCTTAGGTTTTGCTGATTTTTTCCAGTGCAATGTACCCAACAGAAACTCTATCCCATACAATGTGTAAAATCAATCCCAGTCACATACGGTATGGGGTCTCCAGGCTTGATTGACAGGAAGATTACTCAATCATTTCTATTCTGGCCTGGAACAGAAGTGTCACTCTATGCAGCCATCTTTTTTGGCCTGCTTCTAAAAGTTATTAACCATCTTCATTATTATTTCTTGTTTTGAAATTACAGTAAGTTAATGAATCAATATGGATTGAGTATACTACCAACATTTCTGACACCTGTAACTTAATTTGATTTGCATAATTTCCAACATATGCATCAGGTTACATTTAATTACCATCAGCCTCGTTGCTCACCCTCTATTTCAAACTTACCCCACAGCTGAATTGATTTACAATGTACTGTTTATATCAATCATATAGTGGTTACGACTTAAGCAGCATTATTGTAGTTGCTTTTAGATTCATCACTCAGTTGTGCACACTAATACACCTAAGCTTTCAGAATGTGCAGAGTTAATTTGTTCCCTACTGGGACAATTTCTATGCTAACAGTGGCATATGCATGCAAATTATTGTTGTTAACAGCATGCCTGGAAATAGGAGGATAATTTCATAGAATCATAGAATGGTGCAGCACAGAAGGAGGCTATTTGGCCCATTATATCTGTGCCAGCTCTTTGAAAGAGCTATGTAATTAGTCCCACTCTGCTGTTTTTCACCATAGCCCTGCAAATTTTCTCCCTCAGGTATTTATCCAATTCCCTTTTGAAGTTATTATTAAATCTTCTTCTGCCTTCCCCTTCAGGCAGTGCATTTCAAACCATGACAACTCGCTGCGTAAAAAAAAGTCCTCACGTCACCTCCAGTTCTTTTGCGAATTACCTTAACTTTGATTTAGCACATTTACCTCACTCAGCACCATTCCCTACCACCTCCCCAGCCCCCAGCTGTTCTAATGTATGGGCTGTGTGCAAAAACTGCAAAGCACACCAAACGTTTTCTGATATACACTGCCTGGATGCAAAATGTGGCCTCAATGGATTGTGCTGTATGGATTGTGTTCTAGTATTTGGACATATAGCAAACAATTGTAAAGATTCAATCAAAGAAATGCCATTCAATTTAATAATGAACACAGGCAGAAGCCTTCATATTTAAAGGGCTGAATTTAGTGGAGCTGCCGGTGGTCCCAATGCCGGGCCAAAAAGGCAAGGGGAACACCGCCTTGGCCCTTTGGAGCGTTCCCCCCCCCCACCCCCGACTCTATTTAACGATGCTCAGGCAGGTAATTGCCTGGCACTGTGGTCCCCATCCCTTTAAGAACGGGGATCCCGCCTCCCAGAGCTGTCGGCCAATCAGCAGTGCCACCAGGAGCAGTGGCCACTGCCAGTACTACACCAGGCCTGGGATCAGAGCCATTGCTGAAGCCCCGGACCCCAGGTAATGTGGCGTGGTCACCGGGACCAGTCCAGCAGGCCCTGGCAAGTTGTGTGGTGGTGGAGGGTGGTTATTGAGGGTTGGGGGGTGGGGAGGTGGGGCACGTGTTCTCAGAGGGGTGGCCTTTGCCACCGGGGCCCTCTGTGGGCCACAAATGGCCTATGGAGGAGGGCCCCCCAACACCACACACCCCCCACCACCTTCTTTTACTGGACAACCTCCCCACGTGGTGGAGGCTCCCTCTGCCACTGGTGTGATTCCAGTGGCGGCGAGAACAGGCCCTTAAGTGGCTATTAATTGGCCACTCGAGCCTTAATTGGCCTCTGGCTGGGAAGGCCATCTTCGGCCTTTCCTAGCTCCGATTTAATCGCAGGGCAATGGGATGGCAATGGGCACTCTGCCACCCCCCCACCTGCCTTCTGCCACTATTTTGTGGGTATCCCACCCCGTCTCCTGGGGGCCCATGAAATTCTGCCCAGTGTGCAATTTTAAATGTCTACATTTCAAATGATATCTAAAATCTATGTGACACTGTTAATGCATCACTTGTTAAAACACATCTAGCTGCTATTCATGGCTTATTTTCTTTCACATTAAATCATAATTCCACTGGAGTTAATTAATGGTTTAAATCAACAGTTCATAGTTCAGTGAGATAAATACCAGCAAGTACCGTGTCACTGATTTCCATCGTGAAACATTAAAACTAATTGCTGTGCTATATACCACATACTGATCATTTCAGGACAACAGTAATTGGTAAAATTTTCTTCCGGTACTGATGAGCCATGAGCACACAATATCGCAGAACCCTTTTCTATTACACATCACAGCTGACGTGCTCTTCCCAGACAGTCACTCAACCCAACCTCGGCAGTTCTTAGACCTCTGCAAGATTGTCACGAACTGAAACCTGTTAAGGATTCTTGGAGGCAGAAATGAAACCCTGCTAATGTGGAAGTTTTTAGTGATGAACATCTCAATATTAGTACTTGCCTAAAAACTAATAACAGGCCTGAGAAAAAATTAATTTCACATTTTCATTCCCCTTTAACCCAATTGTATTTCATAGCATTTTACTATAAAGCTAAAAGAAAGTCATTTCCATTAAAAAATCAATGGCGCAACTTCAAAAAAAACTCTGACAAGAAAGAGAGAAATTTACATCTTGTCCTTTTGGGGAAAGGGGCCATGACATTTCATGGACTACACACTGATATAAGTGTAAAACGCATCTCTCACATTTCCAGACCAGAAACCCATTGAGAGCATGAACAGATGTTAAATAAAATATTACTTCTTTTTTCCATCCTTTCTCTGAAAACAACACAGAATTGCATTATTTTACAAGTACTCATGACTGCAAGTGAAAGGGACTCAAGTCTACTGACAGAAAATAGTCCAGGAAAGGCCCAACAAAACATGATTTACAACGAAAAACATAGATAGAGAATATAAGAGGTACGTGGTGAATGAAGGGTACAAGAGCCTAATGGTTTTGGTACTAATCTAGATGATCATGATAAATATCAGCCCTCTAGGGACAGCCTGGGAGGTGAGGGGGCCCGTAAAGTGGTGAGAGAAGTCTGGGGTGGAGTGCCCGTTGCCTTCTCTATGCCATTGAAATTTTTCAAGTGCGGGGATGATTGAGGTCAGCCTTCCCACACAGAGGCCAACTGAGGCCCTTAAGTGATCAATTAATAGCCACTTAAGAGCCTCTTTCCAATGCCACTGATACTTTACCAGCGGCTGGTAGGACCCCCACCAAGTGGAGAGAGCACACAATAGAACTAGGCTGCCTCCCTGTGGGCTGGGGGTGAGGTGGGCCCTCCTGCTGAGGCAATCTGTAGCCCATGGAGGGTCCCCAGGCAGCAAAGGCTGTTACCACAACAACAAGCCCCTCACCCTCACCAACCACACTCCTTCACCCACTACCCCTCACCGTGTCCTGCCTAACTGGCCGGACCAAACTCACCCTCATTTACCTGCTTCTGAGGCCGGCGTCCATGTTGCCTCTTCGAGCTGGATGCAGTCCCAACATTGGCCACCACTCTCAGTGACGCTGCTGAGCTGCCGGTCCTCTGATTGACCGGCAGCTCTTGGAGGTGGGATCCCCATCCTTAAAGGGTGGGGAACCCTCATGCCAGGCAGATAACTGCCTGAGCTCTGTAAAATGCAGCTGGGGATCCCCCCCAAACAGCCAAGGCCAGAATCCCCCTACCACCTTTCTAGCCTGGTGTCAGGACCCCAGCCGCCTACATTGAAATTGAGTTCAATAATTCATGGGCTAGCACCTGAAAGCTTCTGGGGTGTCATAAAAACCTAACTGGTTCACTCATGTCAGCCTGCCACCATACCTGGTCTGGCCTACATGTGACTCGAGGCCTACACTATGTGGTTGACTCTTAAACCCTCTGAAGTTCAATGATAATATAATACAATTAGATGAACCTATGTACCAGGCATTGCATCAAGATAAGACTTTTTGTCAATCTCAACCCAATCAACCTTGCAAAATTCTCCTCACTAACACCTTAGAACTGGTGTCCATGCTGGGAAAGACTAGTCAAATTACCAAAACAACTGCAACATAACATCAGCATATTGGTAATGTTCTACAAGATTGCTCTGGGATTTTCACATCCTATCTCCCTGTTCCATGAGTTAACCAACACATTTTCTCAAATATAAAACCATAGATAAAAAGGTTAAAACCTGTTGTAAAGGGAACGCAGAAAGCTATTAAAATACACAATTAGAATCATTGCAGATGTGGGAGACATTCGCCAACAAGCTCAGAAAGTGAGCAATCTGTGATGTTGTGCTCTCAAACAGCAGAGAATTATAATGAATATCAACTTTTTAACTTTTATTCAAAAGGGGAAATTTATGCCTTTGCCATCCCATCAGCTAAAATTATAAAAACTATCCCAGCTACTATTAAAACAGAAGAATACAAGCAAGGATATTAACTCATGATTCTCAAAATCTAATGTTCCCTTTCTTCCTTGTGAACCACGGACAGCACAGTTGACATTCTGAAATGAATAGCTATACAAGTCACCCTTCAGACTGCACAGTAGTCAAGAGATTCACTAACTTGCCACCTTATAATATGTGTTCTCATCTCCCTTACCAGTAATTAATTGCCTGCAGAACATTAAAAACCCTTTCCTCTAAATCTTTTACATCAGCTCTCTTGTGCCGCCTGGGATACTTTTCTCAAATGTTAGCCAAAGTCTATTGCACTCAATTTTCTTACAGGAGAAGCTTACACACAATGGTCATAGTAGGCAAAGGACCAGAGAGCTCACGCTGAAGCGGCATTCTGATCTAGCTATGAGAAATAACATGATTATGGGAAGTGCAGGATTCAGGTTAGCAGAAACACACCTACATATTTGCCATGACATCCGTGTGACATGACAGACAGCCATTAAGTTTCCACATATTTCCCTGTCTCCCATTAACACTCACCCATTAATAGCTGTATCCTCCTTTCCTGCAGAACCATCACAGCAATACGGACAGAAGGAAGATGATTATGATGAGGAGGAAGAGCAGGAGGGCAGAAACTTTCTCATCAACTAAGCTGCTGCTGATAATGAGGAGAAGTACAAAAATGAACACCAGACTTCACAAGTGTTCTGGGAGCAACTCCAGTCCCATTTTCCTCTATGACAAACCATTCAATATTACCTCCTGCGTTACTTGCTTCTCAATCCTATGCAGCATCTCAGATACTGTCACCCGGAAGGTGGTCCAGAGGTGGGGGTAGGGGGCATACTGCAGGGGTTAAACAGTGGTAAAGAGTAGATGGCACTGGACATGCAGGAACCGGAGGGATGGGGAAGAAAAATTAAATTTCAAAGCATCATACATGAGGATTATTTAACAACCTTATCAAGTAAAACAAAATAAATCAAATATTTTTTCCCCTTAGACATCTTTGGAATTTTGTTTAACTGCTATATCAGCCTTCCTGGATTGCTCCAATTCATTGTCATTGCAGCATTGGGTGAATGCATCTTCAGTGGTAGTGCAGAACAGCTGTTGGTGAATCAACAACACGTTTTACACTCTACCTAATTTTCTTTACCAAATGGAAACCTACTTGTGTAGGGTTATAAAAGATTACAAAGGCATGGCAAAAGAGTTTAACAGATGTTTTATTTCTGTTTCTAACTATGGGCAGGTTAGAATTGCCCATTGCCTGACAGATAGGGCTATAACTCAGATCAATTGCTTGCAGGCCACTAGAGAAATGGTATTAGCTAATTCAAAAGACTGCATGTTAATAAAGGTAGCAAGGCTAGATTTAACTTGTCCAAAGCTGCTCAAGAAGCAAAGTGCTCAAAGTCTTATGTGATCTCCTGGCAGATATAGCTTATTTTGAACCAGGGTAGTGCAAGGTGATTAGATGGAAGCACATATAGGGGTAGGAATGTCTGGGCTCATTCTCTGTTGCTCCTGCGAGGTGCTCCCCAGTGGCTTCAGCAGAGCTGATGAAAGGCTGCTGTTACTTATTTGGGGACCCTTGAGATTCTTATGACTGATGATTTCTGGGAGCCAAAGCTTCTGTGGGCCTAGTTAGTGGCTACTGTGAAGGGAACATGAGATAGAAGAGTATGTGTTTGGAATGATAGTGCAAAGTGGTATAATGTAGCCTTGGGTGGTTACTGAAGAATGTAATAGAAGGGAGGGAATTAATGAGACTGGTGGGAGAGGGAGGAAAGTACTTCCGCAATGTGCTGTTGAGAATGTTAGAGAAATGAAGAGCTGTATTCACCTTGCTTCACTTCTGAGGTCATTGAAGCATTGCCTCGTCTGGATCTAAGTTGTGAGGGAATGTGTCTGCAGCTGACCACCTCAGCAATCTTTATCTATGTGTGATGCACTTGGTTTTGCCGGATCCTCCTGGCACTAACTGGGAAGAGAAATTTGTTTCTCACCCTGACCTCTTCCAGCAGGTCCTCTCGGGAGATTTCAGAGAACCGGGGGCTTACCTGTGACTCACGCTAACTTAGAATTTTGCAGCACCACTCCAACAGCAAAATCTTGCAGAAGGGAATGAAGCCTCTCTTTGAGAGGGTCATTCCCACATTAACAAGCCTCTAGTTAACACATTGAAAATTAGGCTACAGAAATGGGTGGGTTTCCCATCAGGACAACAAATTTGAACTGTTGAAAGGTGAAAGCATTATGGCTCTGGGGCCATCTTGCACTCACCTGCATTATTCAGTTACGATGGTCTGTCACCACATGGGCATTAATGGAACAGAATCCTTTGTGGTTCATAAAAGTCATTTGGATGTTGTTAGTAATCCTGTTGGCTACTTGAGTATTAGCGTTGAGGTCCTGCATTATCCACCTGCTAGAAGTATTGCACACTTTTGAGTTGATTTTCTTTTTAATAAGGAAAGTGACATATGTGTTCCCACTGGCAAATAAGGCTACAGTTCTACATGGAGCTTGATGCACTTGTGTACAGACATTTGACTGATGTGGCAAATGGCATCAGCGGTGCCTCGAAATTAACCACTGCCATAAAAGATCAATGTGGAGGTGACTACAGCAGGCAGGGCAGTACCTGTGCTGGATTTAATCTGTTGGTCATAATTCATAATAATTCATAAGCATAATTCAATGATAGCATCTTTGCTAAAGCTTAGCTGGCAAAGGCAGGTTTCTTTAGACACCTTCAAGTAGTTATGTGTGGGTCAGATTATCTAATTCCTGAGCAGAGATGGGTCCCAGACGCCCCAGGTGCAAGGGCACCTTCCTTTCTTCCCTCAATAGGATCTCCTCTTCCTCTGCCAAAGCCGGAGAGCGAATGGCAGACTGAGTGGAATGTCTATGCTGAGCACTATGCTTGCAATGACAATTAGGCATTGGTGGCAACAGGAATGCTGCAAAAAAAGCAGCAAGTAGCAGAAAAAAATACACAAGCTGTAATGCACAAATGTTCACCAACTCGAAGATAGCAGAAAAATTCCAAGTCTCAAAAAGTCAGGCAGCTTATCTTTAAGTATTTAAGTTATGCAATGAACAGCATGGAGGTTTCTTAGTGCTCATTTTATATGGGTACTTGGTAAATAAGGAGTGGAAACAGCCAAAGAACAATTAACATATTGTTTGCCTTTGCTCCGTGACCTTTTGGTCAGCTATGTGGCCTGGTCCAATCTGCACCTTCTCCTTTGTTATCTCTTGCCCAACCCCCACCTCACTTGTTTATAATCTGTGACTTCTCTAATATTTGTCAGTTCCGAAGAAGGGTCACTGACCCGAAACGTTAACTCTGCTTCTCTTTCCACAGATGCTGCCAAACCTGCTGAGTGAATCCGGCATTTCTTGTTTTTGTTTCAGATTTCCAGCATCCGCAGTATTTTGCTTTTATTAAAGAACAAGGGGAATTGGTCAGAGGACAATTAAAACTCATTGAGATAATTCTGTTGACTCTAACCAGGCCTGTTCATGCATGTGGAATGGTCTCCTCACCCACTGGAACTGGGCACTCAGTGCATTGGAAGCTATGTGCTTTATTCACGCAATCTGGACAGGGACTAGCCCCTCAGCAAGACATGAGGGAATCATCTCTTTAATAGTTTCCTAAACAGTCTGCTCATGAATCAGTTGGTCAGAACATTTGCTGGTGTGGTATTTAGCTATGTAGACAAGATCGTTGCAATGCTGTCCATTGAGTTAGCTAATTTCAAACACTTATGTTTATGTTATAGTTCAAAAGTTTCTCTGAAAACAGAAGGAAAGAAAAAAAGGAACAGCAGAAGGATCATTCGGTGCTGCATTTGTGTACTCCAATTGGCTCACTGACAGACGATCAAGTCATCTGGCCAACCTCCCAACCAGTTCAATGATGTGAGGGGCAGAGAGCAAGACAATCAAACATCATAAAAATGCCAGAAAGTAATTAGTATCATTCACGCTAACTGAAGCTGAGATAAAAGAGTTAATCCAATCTCCTTTAGCAGATATATATATATATATATCAACAAGGTACAACTATGAAGAAAAATAAATTAAAATAGGATAAAATGTGCTACAATGTCCAACATAGTGTCACGCTCAGGCAAGTAGAAATTATGAACTATAGAATGAACTTAGGAAAAAAAGCCCAAACAGACTTGAGGCTGCCAAAGTGGCCTGGATTCAAACTGACTAATCAGGAGAAAGGATTGTGACCAGTGACAGTGGCGCACGAGTGAAACAACAGCATGTTTTGGAACAATTGGAGTGGAATTAGTATTGGTTTTAATTCAGTTATTAGATCAAAAGTGAAAATTATATCTATTCCAGCAAAGAGGAACGACCCTGCCTAAGATTACCATCTTAAAATACATGTAGGCAGAAACTGGAGTTAGCCTTGAATTCCCTACCTGAGAAATCAAACTAGGCTTTCGCCATTGAACTGTGACTGAGATATAACAAGAGAAGTCTGCAACAATGCATCCGTCCTCCTGAACATTTCGAACTTTTTTTTTCAGTGAATCAGGAAAAAAAAACAAGCCTGCATCGTTTCAAGACTTCACCCCAGGGAAAAAGTAAATTTTAGAGCAAACTCTTTTTAAAACCATTGAACCTAAATGCGTGTTATCTTTTCATCTTTATCTTTTCTTGTGTGTGTGTATCTGTATGTCAGAGTGGGTGAAATTGCGTATATTTTCAGGTGTTACATTATAAACATTTATCTTTCTTTTAAACTTACAAGAAAACCCGTCATTTGTCCATTTGTAGACCATTAAAAGGCTCAGGGGTTAAACACTTTTTAAAAGTATGCTGTCTTCAGTCAGTTGAGTGGTGAAAAAGGGGAAACCATTCCTATCATCTCCCATCTGTCCATAACAATTGGCAATGTTGTTTTTGGACTGTTGTATAATTGACTAGTTCCTACATAGTTAATCAATATTATTTGTTTCAATTGCTGAGAGCAGGCAGTGCCATCATCGTGGTGGGTGAGGGGTGCCGCCTGGGGGTGTCCTCCATGTGCCAAAGAGTGTCCAAAAAGGAATGCCCCTCCCCTGGAACCTGCTGGAAGGCTGCCAGGGTTTACCTGGCAGTCACCCCATGCAGTGAAGGACCCTCCCCGCCACTGGTTAAATGCCAGCGGAGGCAGTAAGTGGCCTTAATTGGCTGAATTCTGTTCTGGGTGGGAGGGCTATCTGCCATCTTTACTGCCACTGGCAAGATAGCATGGCAGTGGGAAGATGACAGGCTCGCCACCTGCTGCCTTCCCATGCCATCTTCCCAGCCTTCCCACCTCCTAGCCCATCCCCAAAGGGCTGGTAAAATCCAGTCCAACAATTGTCATTACTGGAAATTTGTCAGCACTGGAAATGTGGCTAGAATTAACCCTTCGGAATGAAAACACCATTACTTGTAAAGCTTGCTGAATTTTCATTACATTCCAGTCATACCCCTTCAGAGCATAGCTTTTGTTAACATTTAAAGGGCATAAATAGGGCAAGATGTCAAGTACACTTCTGGAAATCATTTCAAGTTTTGAAGAAATTAGCATTTGGACAAAGTAGACAAAAAAATAAGAAATGCAGTAATGACAATAATTTTATTCACATTCTAGCAGGTGGTTTGGAATAATTTATGTAGAAATTTAAAGAAAACTGTAAAGCAGTTTAAACAAAAACTGGATCAATTGTTAAGGGGAATGATTATAGTGTAAAGGGACATAATTGTTAGTTTTATTTAGAGATACAGCACTGAAACAGGCCCTTCGGCCCACCGAGTCTGTGCCGACCATCAACCACCCATTTATACTAACCCTACATTAATCCCATATTTCTACCACATCCCCACAGTTCCCCTACCTTTCTGAGAGGCAATTTATAATGGCCAATTTACCTATCAACCTGCAAGTCTTTGGCTGTGGGAGGAAACCAGAGCACCCAGCGAAAACCCACGCAGTCACAGGGAGAACTTGCAAACTCCGCACAGGCAGTACCCAGAATTGAACCCGGGTCGCTGGAGCTGTGAGGCTGCAGTGCTAACCACTGCGCCACTGTGCTACCCACAAAGCTTTTAATTTCGAAGCTGCACCTGGGACTGAAAAAGAACTAAAAAACCAATTCGTATGAAATTCAACATCTGTTTATAGAAGCTGTACTTTAATGAATTAGATTTTCACCTCTGCCACACATTCAAATTTTCAAGTACATTTTTTAGAAAAGCCGAGACAATCTTCTCTACAGTTTCCTCTTCTTTTATTTCCTTGTGCTGTTCACCATCTATCAATGAAGGACATGTGGGTAACCTACTCCCACTTTTGAATGTGATCCAGGCACCTTCCTTTCAATTCCTCCTCCCTCGCTGTCAGAGGGGCCTGCCTCTGTTTCTCATCTTATTGTGGCACCGCATTTCATCAGCTTAGGGATTCAGAGAACTAAACTACCTTGCAGCATGCTACAGCATTTAGTAGGGTGCTTCAACTGATTGTGCCAATACCCTACTCCAATTCCTGAAGCCTCTACCTTTTATATGTATATCATTGTAAAAACTAATCTCAGTGCACACTAACTACATCTGCTTCTTAAATACCTTTGACTGCACGTGTAAAGTACACTCAAAAATGTGCTCATATTCCACTTTGAAATAAAATATTGTTATTTGAGTATTCCACATTTTTTAAACTATTCATTTTGATTTTACTTAAAACACTGTATGTAGAGTGATGTATAATCCAAACCCACCCATTTACAATGACAGTCTCAGTATATCTATTGGGGTGGGAATGATATCTTTCTGACCTGCCTGGAGCAGAAGGGCTAGTAATGTATGGGAAATCTGGAAGTCAGGGTTTCCCTGCACTCTGTGGAGATTTAATAATCCCTGACCCCAGTGGGGAAAGTGGGGTGGGGCGTGGTGGGTTCTGCGTCCGATCCTTCATCCTAGGAGGGAGGGGGAGGAACTGATTCTGGTAGGGGGAACTGATCCTGAGGAGGGGCGATCTTGAGGGTGTGGAGAGTTGCAAATCGGAGGCCTGTGGAATCAAGCGGCAGGAGGGTGGGTTGGGGAGTGGGGTCGGGTTCAGATGCCTTAGAGGGAAGATCAGGAAGAGATCAGAGGCCTCAGTGGGGAGGCCGGAGACCTGGGGGTGGGAGGTTGTGGGGAGATCAGAAGGGTCTAAGGGAGTGTCCGAACACAGCGGGGTTGGTGAGACTGATACATTGGATCCAGCAAGTAAGTGGAAAGGCACCCCGCAGAATTCCCAGCCTCTGACCTGCTCTCATGGCCACTGTATTTATATGGCTGGTCCAGTTAAGTTTCTGGTCAATGGTAACCCCAAGGATGTTGATGGATGTTGTGTATTTGAAAAAATTGTTTCACTGCTGCAATGAATTTGTTAAAAACTTTCAAAGTCATCAGAGTGAAGAGACAGTGGTTGTTCATTCATGTGCATTCTAAGTAGAATTGCGCACATTCATAATTCACGAAGACACTGCAAAAAATTTTGCTTTTCGTATGGACTCAAAGCTCCATCAAGGACGTGCACTGGTGAGGTGTCAAACTGTATGCATTAGATTCCTAGGATTACAAATAACTTGTAAAACCATCAAAGCTATTACAAATATAATGTGAAAAGATTCAGTACAGAAAAAATGTTTTTGTCAGGTAGAAATGTGGACAAAAGGAGAAAGTTTTCACAGTCAAGTACTGATTGGTTCAAAATATGCTTAAATATTTACTTTCAGCGCATTCCTAACCAAGATTATCTGATGATGGATACTGTTGGGGGGGGGGATGGCCTATCAGGGGAAAACAACAGCAGCAGCCAGAGCAGTGGCACCACAGCTGGCACTGTTGTTCAGCAGGGAGGGACAAAGCGCAGAAGAGCAATAGTTATAGGGGGCTCTATGGTCAGGGGCACAGATAGGCGCTTCTGTGGACATGAAAGAGACTCCAGGATGGTATGTTGCCTCCCTGGTGCCAGGGTCAAGGATGTCTCTGAACGGACAGGGAGCAGTCTGATGGGGGAGGATGAAGAGCCAGAGGTTGTGGTACACATCGGTACCAACAACATAGGCAGGAAGAGTGACGTGGTCCTGCAGAGGGAGTTTAGGGAGTTAGGTAGAAAGTTAAAAGACAGGACCTCTAGGGTTGTAATCTCGGGATTACTCCCTGTGCCAAGTGCCAGTGAGGCTAGAAATAGGAAGATAGTGCAGCTAAACATGTGGCTCAACAGCTGGTGCAGGAAGGAGGGTTTCAGATATCTGGATCATTGGAATCTCTTCAGGGACAGGTGGGACCTGTACAAGAAGGACGGGTTGCATCTAAACTGGAGGGGCACAAATATCCTGGCTGCGAGGTTTGCTAGCGTCACTCGGGAGGGTTTAAACTAGTGTGGCAGGGGGGTGGGAACCAGAGCAGTAGGACAGCAGGTGAAATAAATGAGGGGGAACTAGTAAATAAGGCCAGTAAGACTAAGTGGAAGAGCAGGCAGGACACAGCGAGACTGGTGGTCTGAAGTGCATTTTTTTCAATGCGAGAAGTATAACAGGTAAGGCAGATGAACTTAGAGCTTGGATTAGTACTTGGAAATATGATGTTGTTGCTATTACAGAGACTTGGTTGAGGGAAGGAAATGATTGGCAGCTAAATGTTCCAGGCTTTAGAAGCTTCAGGCGGGATAGAGGGGGATGTAAAAGGGGTGGGGGAGTTGCATTACTGGTTAAGGAGAATATCACAGCTGTCCTGCGGGAGGACACCTCGGAGGAGTCATGCAACAAAGCAATATGGGTGGAGCTCAGGAATAGGAAGGGTGCAGTCACGATGTTGGGGGTTTACTACAGGCCTCCCAACAGCCAGCGGGAGGTAGAGTAGCAGATATGTAGACAGATTTTGGAAAGATGTAAAGGTAACAGGGTTGTGATTGTGGGTGACTTTAACTTCCCCTGTATTGACTGGGACCCACTTAGTGGTAGGGGCTTGGATGGGGCAGAATATGTAAGGAGCATCCAGGAGGGCTTCTTGAAACAATATGTAGATAGTCCAACTAGGGATGGGGCCATACTGGACCTGGTATTGGGGAATCAGCCTGGCCAGGTGGTCGAAGTTTCAGTAGGGGAGCATTTCGGGAACAGTGACCATAATTCCTTAAATTTTAAGATACTTGTGGATAAGGATAAGAGTAGTCCTCGGGTGAAGGTGTTAAATTGGGGGAAGGCTAATTATAACAATATTAGGCAGGAACTGAAGAATTTAGATTGGGGACGGCTGTTTGAGGGGTAATCAACATCTGACGTGGGAGTCTTTCAAACGTCAGTTGATTAGAATCCAGGACCGGCATGTTCCTGTGAGGAAGAAAGATAAGTTTGGCAATTTTCGGGAACCTTGGATAACGAGGGATATTGTGAGCCTAGTCAAAAAGAAAAAGGAAGCATTTGTAAGGGCTAGAAGGCTGGGAACAGACGAAGCCCTCGAGGAATATAAAGACAGTAGAAAGGAACTTAAGCAAGGAGTCAGGAGGGCTAAAAGGGGTCATGAAAAGTCATTGGCAAACAGGATTAAGGAGAATCCCAAGGCTTTTTACACATATATAAAGAGCAAGAGGGTAACCAGGGAAAGGGTTGGCCCACTCAAGGACAGAGGAGGGAATCTATGTGTGGAGCCAGAGGAAATGGGCGAGGTACTAAATGAGTACTTTGCATCAGTATTCTCCAAAGAGAAGGACTTGGTGGATGTTGAATCTAGGGAAGGGCGTGTAGATAGTCTGGGTAATGTCGTTATCAAAAAGGAGGAGGTGTTGGGTGTCTTGCAAAGCATTAAGGTAGATAAGTCCCCCGGGGGACAGGATTTACTCCCATTTGGAAACAAACAAACTTATTAGCGAGAGGCAGCATGGTTTTGTGAAGGGGAGGTCGTGTCTCACTAACTTGATTGAGTTTTTTGAGGAAGTGATGAAGATGATTGATGAAGAAAGGGCAGTGGATGATGTCTATATGGACTTCAGTAAAGCCTTTGACAAGGTCCCTCATGGCAGACTGGTACAAAAGGTGAAGTCACATGGGATCAGAGGGGAGCTGGCAAGATGGATACAGAACTGGCTCGGTCATAGAGGACAGAGGGTAGCAGTGGAAGGGTGCTTTTCTGAATGGAGGGCTATGACTAGTGGTGTTCTGCAGGGATCAGTGCTGGGACCTTTGCTCTTTGTCGTATATATAAATGATTTGGAGGAAAATGTAGCTAGTCTGAGTAGCAAGATTGCGGACGACACAAAGGTTGGTGGAGTTGCGGATAGTGATGAAGATTGTCGGAGGATACAACAGGATATAGATCGGTTGGAGACTTGGGCGGAGAAGTGGCAGATGGAGTTTAATCCGGACAAATGTGAGGTAATGCATTTTGGAAGATCTAATACAGGTGGGAAGTATACAATAAATGGCAGAACCCTTAGGAGTATTGATTGGCAGAGAGATCTGTGCGTACAGGTCCACAGGTCACTGAAAGTGGCAACGTAGGTGGATCAGGTAATCAAGAAGGCATACGGCATGCTTGCCTTCATCAGTCGGGGCATAGAGTATAAAAATTGGCAAGTCATGCTGCATCTGTACAGAACTTTAGTTAGGCCACACTTAGAATATTGCGTACAATTCTGGTCACCACACTACCAGAAGGACGTGGAGGCTTTGGAGAGGGTACAGAAGAGCTTTACCAGGATGTTGCCTGGTCTGGAAAGCATTAGCTATGAGGAGAGGTTGGATAAACTCGGATTGTTTTCACTGGAACGACGGAAGTGGAGGGGCGACATGATAGAGGTTTACAAAGTTATGAGTGGCATGGACAGAGTAGATAGTCAGAAGCTTTTTCCCAGGGTGGAAGAGTCAGTTACTAGGGGACATAGGTTTAAGGTGTGAGGGGCAAAGTTTAGAGGGGATGTGTGAGGCAAGTTCTTTACACAGAGGGTGGTGAGTGCCTGGAACTTGCTGCCGGGGGAGGTGGTGGAAGCAGGTACGATAGCGACGTTTAAGAGGCATCTTGACAAATACATGAATAGGATGGGAATAGAGGGATACAGTCCCCGGAAGTACAGAAGGTTTTAGTTTGGACAGGCATCAAGATCGGCGCAGACTTGGAGGACCGAATGGCCTGTTCCTGTGCTGTACTGTTCTTTGTTCTTTGTATCTTTAGACAGGCTAACCTAGTCTGTCCGATATATTGATGGATTTATCTCAGTCACTCAGATATAGTGCTGGGCTTACCCCAGTCTATCCAATATATTGCTGGGTTTACTCCAGTCTATCTGATATATTGCTGGGTTTACCCCAGTCTTTCCGATATATTGCTGTGTTTATCCCAGTCTCTCCAATATATTGCTGGGTTGACCCCAGTCTCTCCGCTATATTGCTGGGTTTACCCCAGTCTATCCAATATATTGCTGGGTTTACCCCAGTCTTTCTGATACATTGCTGGGTTTACCCCAGTCTATCCAATATGTTGCTGGGTTTACCCCAGTCTTTCCGATATATTGCTGGGTTTACCCCAGTCTATCCGATATATTGCTGGGTTTACCCCAGTCTATCCGATACTTTGCTGGGTTTACCCCAGTCTACCCGATACATTGCTGGGTTTACCCCAATCTATCCGATATATTGCTGGGTTTACCCCAGTCTATCCAATATATTGCTGGGTTTACCCAGTCTCTCCGATATATTGATGGTCTTATCCCAGTCTCTCCCTGTCCAATATAGTGCTCAGTTTACCCCAATCTGTCTGATATATTGATGAGCTTAACCCAGTCTCTCCCTAATAGTGTTAGGCTTTCCCCAGTCTCTCCCTGACACTGTTGGGTTTACCCCAGTCTTTCCTTGACAGTGTTGGGTTTACCCCAGTCTCTCTCTGATAGTGTTGGGTTTACTCCAGTGTCTCCCTGATAGTAATATAAAAGCAAAATACTGCAGATGCTGGAAATCTGAAATAAAAACAAGAAATGCTGGAAATACTCAGCAGATCTGGCAGCAGCTGTGGGGAGAGAAGCAGAGTTAACTTTTCAGGTCAGTGACCCTCATCAGTCCCTGACATTGTTGGGTTTACTCCAGTCTCTCCCTGATATTGTTGGGTTTACCACAGTCTCTCCGGTACCGTAACTGTTGGAGTCACCCCAGTTTCTCTGATATAATTATTGCTCGGTTCACCCCGGTCTCGGATATTTACTCTTCTGCTCACCACAGTCTCTTTAGTATAGTTTCAGATCCATTTGTGCCAGTTTCACTTACAGTAACTACTGTCGTTTCTTACTATTTGGCTCACCCCAGTCTCTCTCATATAGGTAGTGTTGGGATTACCTTAGTCTCTCTGATATAGTTATTGGTGGACAGTCCCTTGTCTTTCTAATATAAGTAGTCTTGGGCTTGCTACAGTCATTTTGATATAGTTATTGTTGGACTGGTCATCTCTCAATATAGTGTTGGAGTTATTCTAGTCTCTCTGTACAGGTCCTGCTGGACAGAGAAACTGGAGCTCCAAAAGAACCAAGGGGGAGTTTAGTAGTTTTTTTATGCAATAGGTTGTTAGCACTTGGAATTCTCCACCAGAAATATTGGTAGAAGCAGAATCATAATAGTTTTTATAAGGAAGTGGATAAAATTTGAAAAGGGTATAAAGATAAATCAGGAGAATGGGACCAAATGGACACAATGGCTGGATGAAGTCCCACCACTGGAGCCAAAAAGTGGGAAGTGACCCCATTTTGGCCGGCAGCAGGATACAAGGAGGCATATTCCCAGCGGTGGCCAATTAAGCAGCCACCACCAGGGCCGCCCCCAAGAGCTGCTGACCCAGTCAGAGAGCCAGCAACTCAGCAGTGCAACTGCTAGTGGTGGCCATTGCTGAGGCTGCAGCTGAAGGGAGAGGGCACCTCAATGGCCTAGCGCCCTCGAAGAGGAGTAAATGGGTTGGGGGGATGAAGGCCCTGGAGATCAGAGGTGGGGGGAGGGGGCAGGCCTTTGCTGCCGGAAAGCCCCTCCATGGGGCATAGAGTGCCGAGAAAGGAGGCCCTCCCCCCCACCCCATTGCCCACTGGGAGACTGGCAAATGGGTCTCCCCACGTGGCGACGGATCCCTCAACAGAGGTGAAATGCTTGCAGAGGCAGGCCCTTAATTGGGTGGCTGATCTGCCACCTTTCCTGCTGTTGGAAAAATAGCATGGAGGCGGGAAGACGTCAGGTACCCCTCCTGTGCCTTCCCATACCATTTTGCCAGCCTTCCCACCTCCCGGCCCATCGCCAAAGACCTGGTAAAATTCCAGCCAAAAGATCAAACTTTTCCTCCTATGCTGCAAAAGTTGATTTTATAAGTAATTATTTCCAAAAATACTGTAACGTAACTTGACCACTGTAGAGTTCCTATAGTTTTTAATATTGCAATCCTCACTTTCAGTCACTTTATTACCAAGCACAAAATAAAGCTTGGCATTTAAGCATATACTTGCTTGCCAAGTCTTTGGTTACATCAACTTGTGTCTTGCAAATCAGTTTCAGCTACCTGCTGATAGATAAATATTCTGGCAGCCAGAAAAGCAACAACTTCTATTTAACATCGCTGCCTATTAACCACCACCCCTGCTCCTTGCCCTCCCCCCACCCCCCTACTCCCAATTTCCTGCAGGATTTTTTCATAGGCACATTTTCAGAAAACTTTCAAGTTAGTTTAACTTTTCGTGCTATGAACAGAAACTCAAAATTTACTTTATGAGCATTTGACTTTAAAGAACAAACAGACTGGAAACATTTGTCACGATAGGTAAAGAGAAAAGGTAGCCTATTTTTTCTCCGTCTTTAAGACTGACAGTTAAAAGAAAACAGGTATTTTTGGCTAGGCATATTGAAAATGTAATCTATGTGAGTTTGTGCTTTATTTTCTATGGTTTTTATTTCAACTCTTTTTGTTGCTGTTGGTTCCAAATACAGTCGATTCTCATTATGGGAAACTTGTTATTACAGCCCTTTCCACTGCTCCCTTTCTCGGGGGTATTGCACCATAATAATTTCTGCATGAACTCACAATGAGATAACTTGTAAAAAAAAAAATTTGAAGTATCAGTGGGGTAATTTTTAACCTCGCTGCCTGGATGGCAGCCTGGCACAGCAGATCGCCCACCCACCCGCTCTAGAACTTGTCTGATTCTACTTCCATTGAGATCAACAGTGGTTGAAAATTACCTCAGTATCTTTTTCTGAACAGTCTTGTTTACCAGGGCAACAATTTTCTTTATGTGTTAAGGGTAGTGACAGCAAAAACCTGCTTTCTGTTAATACAAGGAGTGATTCTGTTGTACCTAGTGCAATCAGGGGATGTTCCATCCAAGTATATAAATGCAAAATCAGTCTCTGGTCATCATGTATGAACTTTTAGTCCACTGGGAAATAAATTATGGAAATAATTTGAGAGTTTCAAATAAGGAAGCTCTGTTGATGGCTTTATGGAGAAATGGACAGTGTGCTGTGGTATTGAGCCTTTGAATGAGATTTGACTGCAGACACATTCATCGAGGATGTTCAACAGCATGAAGCATTGCAGCATCTTCCATTGACATGCCTCTGCCTTTATTTGTATAATTTATTTTAGTTTTTGCCTTATGTTCTCTGAATGAAAATATTAAAACATAGCATTTTTCTTCAGCAGTGGTGATTAAGCCCAGGATCTCATGTGTTCTTCAGACCTTTTGAAAGAATTATCAGACAAAACTTTCTTCCATATTTGAGCAGAGTAAGAAAGAATCCACAAGCCGAGGTTTGATTAACTGCTGGTAGTCGGAGTCCTCAAAGCTTTGTGGACAGGAAGCTGCCAGTCTCCGCAATGCTGCCTGGAACAGACAGAGAGCTATGGATCAGAAAAAATCATATTGACATACCAATAGAATCAATGAAATGCTAATGCATGTCCAGAACCTCTGAACCAAAGCAAGTGGAATTGTACTTCCCAGTGCTTAACCTACACTTCTTTATTTATTATAAATTGATTTGTTCTGAAGAGGAAGGCATTTGATGTTATTTGTTACATTTCTTTTATAATAATCTTATCCCTTTTGCTGATCTATGTGTAGAACTGCATTCTTAATATTTTAGCAATATCATACGTTGCCAAATATGTTTTCACATTTTTGGCCCATTCCTTTATTTCTCTTGACAAATATTTTTCTTCCTGTCTGTTGGTTCTGATGAACATTATAGATCCTATAGCATAATTAATAGAAGAACAGCAATTTCCCATGGGTGTCCAAGGCAACATTCCTCTCCCAATCTTTTCATTCATTAATTTGCTGGCTGTACAATCTTGCTTTGCACAAACTGGCTGCTGCTTCGAAAGTAATTCAGTAAAGGTACTTAAGTCCTAAGGTTCGTAAAGGCACTACATGAATGCAAGTTCTTTTTCCTAACCAATTTTCTCCCTTTTTTCCTGAAAGGCATTGATTCATGCTTGAATACAGTTCTATGATTGCCAGTAACTCTCCAGTTTGTCATCCATGTAGCTATTTACATATGAGTCTTCACTATGACTGTCGGCAGGCTTTCTGGTACATGTATTTTCCAACATGCATCATGATCAGGAGTGGGAACCCTGCGTCATGTTTCTTTCCACTAAATCAGAGGCAGTAAACTTTTTCATGCTGTAAAACATTCATCTTTTAAGGATTAGGATCCATTCTCAAATTCCTGGTGATTACTATTATCATCTATGATATATCACATCAAATATCCTGTACATGCATATGCTTCCTGTCTGAAAAAATATGGGTTTGAGTAATGCTTTTGTGTCAACAGTTTGTCAATCATTCCAAGTCAGCTCTTAAATTGGGGATTCCCATGCTAATTCTGCTAACAATGGGCTTTCATAATTCAGGCCTCCACCCAGTAGGTGCCGCTGTAGCAGTCCCTCTGTCCCTCTCCCAGTAATTTTAATTTTTAGTACCAACATTTCTCAATCTCTTCAGAGCTCACTATAATCTTTTTTTTTTAAAGTTCCTGTAAGTTATGGAAGTTTAATATGATTTTTTGAACTTTTTATGACTGATTATTAATATAGAATCAAAAAAATTTATAACACAGAAGGAGGCCATTTGGATCATCTTGTCTGTGCTGGTGTTTTGTGAGAGCAAACCAAAACTAACACCACTGCTCCACATATTCCCCATAGCCCTGTATCTTTCTCTGTTGATCTATCCAACTATCTTTATCCAATTTTCCTTTAAAGGATGCAATGGTTTCTGCAGTATCTTCCACCTCTCCTCACAACTATAATTGCCCATCTCAGGCTTCATTTTGGTGAATCTTTCTTTTAATTGTTATATGTCAGTATTATTTCCTTATGTATTATTCAGTAGCCTTTTCGTATTCCCTTTTAGACTTTCTATTCCCACTCTACACTTTAAAATTTATCATGATTTTCTTTAGCATTGTCAGCCCTAATTTCATCATATCTCTCTTTTTATGTCTCGTTTTATCTTCATTCTATTTATCCACAGAACTCTGTTCCTTGATACCATGATGGAATAAATATATTTATACTCCATCTATCTCATATGTGAAGATGTTCCACTGCTGATCCATTGAAGTGTTTTATTGCCCTATTTACTTTAGATCAGATAATTTCTTATCTCATTGAGCTTCACATTTTCATAGTCCAGCACTCTTGGCTTTGACTCTTCCACTCTTTTCTATTCCTACATTGAAATGTTATGGTCGCTATTTCCTAATTATTCTACTACTTTAACCTCAGGTATTTGACACATTTCATTTCCAGAATTAAATCAAGCATGCTTCTTCCCTTATTGGAATGAAAATCAACAACAACAGTAACTTGTATTTATATATTGCTTTTAACATTGTAAACCATCCCAAGGCACTTCACAAGAGCAGTATCAAACAAGATTTGACATTGAGCCACATAAGGAGATATTAGGGCAGATGACTAAAAGCTTGGTCAAAGGTTTTAAGGAACCTACTGAAGGAAGAGAGACAGAGAGGTTTTGGGAGGGAATTCCAGAGCTTTTGGCCCAGGCAGCTAAAAGCCACCGCTGCTAATGGTGGAGTGTTTAAAATTGTAGGATGCAGAAGAGGCTAGAATTGGATGAATGCAGAGATCTCCAATGTTTGTAGGCTGGAGGAAATTACAGAGATAGGGAGAGGCAAGGCCATAGATGGATATGAAAACAAGGATGAGAATTTTAAAACTGAGGATGTAAATGCAAAGACAGGGGTGATGGGTGAATGGGACGTGGTACGGAAACCCAATGAGGGATTCAAACATGACATTGTGGGAAAGCTGTGAACAGATTTGAGAGACTACAGCACATTCAAGGATTTTGGAGAGGAAAGGGAGGATGCAGATGGGGCAGTAGTTTGCAAGGACAGACCATACTGAGTTGGAAGCTTTCCTTCCAAAAAGTATTTCTCACATTGACCACATGCATTACCTTTATTCCAACCAATCTTGGAACAGTTAAAATCTCTCTGCAACTCTTCACACCTATCTGATTTCCACTGTAATGCAGACTGAACATTGTAAATTTTCTTCCCTAGTTCTTAATTCTATCCATATGGAATCTGTTGTAATCCAACCCCTATTTTTAACGTGTGCATTTTTTTTTGCATCACAAAATGCTATGCTAGTGTTGTTAATCTCTAACTACCTCAAAGCCTTTTTTCCCATTTATCTAAAATAATATATTTTCATTTATTTCAACTTACCTTCCCCACAAGGATGCTGCTGCTGCTTCATTTCAGGTGAAGGCCAATCCTTCAGGATAGCTTTCCTTGTTTCAGAACTTCGTCTAACACTCCAAGAACCCTTCCCCCATACAGCACTACAGCCACACATTGACCTTGCCAATCTTTCTTTCCTTAATCTGTGGTACAGGTTGGAATCCAGAGATTACTGCCTTTGAAGTCTTGCTTTTCAATCTCGTGCCTAATTCAAACTCATTCACACTGCAAGACCTTATTATCTCAGATGCTGCAGAGTGTGCTCATGCAAATATGCTTGCCCCTGGAAATATAGATGATCCATGATGACCCACTTACTGTATTTTGCACACATTCCCTGTGCAGATCTTCCTCTGAATCTAAATGCCTTATTTAAAAATGTGGTTGGCGTGAGCCTGAACTCACCTAAATGGAGAATTTTCTCTAAGGCTGAACTTGACACTATTGTGACATTTCTCACTGTAATAGCTTGTACCTTCGTCTCCTTCATTTATAACTGAAACTCTGATCTTTGTCCTATAAATAATGTGGGCAATGCCATGGGGAAGTTAGTGTATGTTAAAGTTTCAAGTAGAGAAACTTTGCTGATGGCCTTCTGTTCAGGAAGATTAGCGTATTTCAATCAAGGTGGTAACTGGAGTCATCGACAACTGGTTTCTACAATTCTGAGCTGGAGCAAAAAACTAAATTAGTTCAGGCCCTTGCTCCAAATCACCATTCAGTGATCTGTGCTGGAAAATGCATGCATCTTGAATAGTTTGTTGACAAATGCACTTCCCAGCTGAATGCAGTTCCACAAATAAACCAACAAAGGGGTAAGATTAACAAAAGAAATTTAACATCGAGTATCAAAAGTTACTCATCAGAAAAATAAGCTGACACTAAATTAGGAAGTAAAGACCTACAGAAAATGTTAGAATGCATGAATTACAAACTTAGAGTATGTTATAGAAAAATTAGTACGGTATTATTACTTCCATAGAGACTGAAGATCATGAATGGTGCAGTATATTTCTAACGGAGCTTATTTAAATACCTGCAGCGCACCCACTCCCTTTTTTCTTCCCCCAAATTCCATCTTTGATTTCCAACCAAGGTACTTTCTCACCTGCTCTTCTGAGTGTATTTCCCAATTCTTTCCATGTCGTTCACTCAACCCTTCCACCCACTGAGGTAGTTTTCTTACGATCTCCTCATTGAGGTATATATTTTCTTCCACCTACTTTCATCCCACTAAGGGAGTATGCCAGAAGTCTGCTTTTCCCTTTCCTCTCACTGTGGGTGGTGACTCACTCCCGACCGCTGAGAGTATTTGGATCTCCCTACTGAAAAAGTACACCATTCTCTCCCTCCTTTCACCCCGCTACCCTCACCTGCACCCATTCAGAGAGTCCCCTTGAGGTTCTCTGCTTTCTTCCCTTCTCACTGATTTGGTTATCTTGCTTCTCTCTTGCAATCCCTGCCTCCAATTGAGATAGCTTCCTTGCTCCACAGCTGAGTTATTTCCCTACCTCTTGGCTGTGGTGGTTTCCCTGCTTCCCACCCTTCAGTCCTTCTCTGCTTTGAACCAATTCTCCCCTACACTGTAATTCTGGGTGATCAAAAACTGTACTTGGTCTTGACTCCCCGTGTGCCTTGGGGGATCATCTCAATGTCCAAGTGGACTGGACCAATTGACATACAAGCAATAAAGTTACCAGTGCATTGTAACATTTACAAATGGCACATTTAATGGAAATCCGCAGTATGTTCTCTTGATATTATGTTTCTTGTCAAATTATTGTAGGGTTTATAAACCAGTAATCTAACTTTGAAAATAATACATAGTATTTAGCACAGGCATATTGGGTTTTGCATTTCATGGAGGTAAAGTGGCAATTTGGCGGCTGTTCATTGTTTGGAAAAAATGGATTGTGTAGGGCTAGAGAGTATGTCCAGGCTTAGCAGAAAATAAGCAGCTGAAGAGGCTTTGAGAGGCAGTGGAGAGAGACTATAGCCAAAAAATTTGGCTTCGTGGTGCTGCTGGAGCTAGTGCTATGAAAGCTGGAGTTTCCGAAAACGGAGGGTGCACTCCTTCTGGCATGGCCCGCGATGTTGGTAACAGCACTAGTGCAAGCATGCTGTGTGCGCACTGGAAGCTTTGACAGTTGCCAGATTGTAACATCAAACAGCCTTTCAGGCTGATTTGACAATAATTCTACCAATTTGAACTGAGCAGGTTGAGTTAACGCCGTGTTCTAAACACTCCCACCTGAACATACATGAGGGACCCCCATTAGTGTTATTTAAAGGGCCAGCCATTCAACTTGCAACTGAGACGCTTTTGATTTACTTTTGCTATTGATGTTAATTGGCCAGAGGAGTTTATTTATTTTATTTTTTTATTTATTTAGAGATACAGCACTGAAACAGGCCCTTCGGCCCACCGAGTCTGTGCCGACCAACAACCACCCATTTATACTAACCCTACAGTAATCCCATACTCCCTACCACCTACCTACACTAGGGGCAATTTATAATGGCCAATTTACCTATCAACCTGCAAGTCTTTGGCTGTGGAAGGAAACCAGAGCACCCAGCGAAAACCCACGCGGTCACAGGGAGAACTTGCAAACTCCGCACAGGCAGTACCCTGAATCGAACCCGGGTCCCTGGAGCAGTGAGGCTGCGGTGCTAACCAAAATGGAGTTCCTACAATGTGTACAAGATTCTTTTCCAACCCAATGTGCAAGAAGCCCAACAAGGAAGGATTGGCTACTAGATCCACTAATGGGGAATGAGCCAGAACAGATAAAAGAAGTAAAAATAGGGGAATAGTGGCCATAATGTTACAAGCTTGAAGATAATTATTGAAAGGACACAAATGTGACGAAGGCCAGAGTAATAGATTGGAAGAAAGAGGATTTTAAGGGGCTGAGAATAGAACTTGGGAAAATAAAATGGATGACAACATTGGTAAAAAATGATGTATATCAGCAAAGGCAAACATTTAAACTGGTGTTCAACAGAGTCCAGGAAACAAATATTCTGCTAAAAAAACAAGAGCAAGCTAAAACACTAATGGCCCACCATGGATGAATAAAGGCATAAGGAAAAAAGAGAAGAAAAAAGACATACACTAAATACATGGACAGCAAGGAAGAGCATGACTAGGAAGAATAGAAGAGATTAGAAGAGAATCAATAAAAACAATTAGAAGGGCAAAGAGGAACTCTGAAATTAATTATCAAGGAACATAAAACAAAACAGTAAAATAGTTTACAGGCACGTAAATAAAAAAAGGAAAGTTGAGATGGGGTTAGAGCCACTTAATGATGGACAGGATAATATCGCAGGCAGTGATAGAGAAGTGGCAGCAATATTAAATAATTACTTTGCTTCAGTATTTACCAGGGAAACAGGACAGGTGGACATGACATTGGATGATGAGATTAGAATAAAAAGAGGTAAAATATTAAATAAACCAATCAAACGTAAAGAGAATAAAACCCCTGGTCCAGATGAATTAAATCCATACATTTTAAAAGAATCTAGGAAGAGATAGCAGAGGCATTACTTCTTTCTTTCTTTCTTTTGGGCCTCCTTATCTCGAGAGACAATGGATACGCGCCTGGAGGTGGTCAGTGATTTTGGAGTGACCTCTCCATGGCGCATGCCTGGGCAAATTTATGGAGGTTGAGAGTTGCCCAGTCGTCAAAACCCCCCTCTCGGCCTTTCTGGTGGGGTCCAAAGGAGTGCAGGACACGACGTTTGGCACCAGTATGGCTGCAGGAACTGCCGGAAACATGCCAAAGGTGACACATGACCGCCTACGGGGTTCCGCTCCGGATTTTCTGTTAGGGTTTACTCCCTTAGCCTTGGTCTCTCCCGAGACGCCCACAAGGCAGTGGGGTTGTTGGGGCCCCTACACAGGTGTAGGATGGTGCCGGTGGGAGGAGGGGATGCAAGGGGGAGGGGTAGAGGGAGGGGGTGGGGGGGGGGGTGCAGGGGAAGGGATCTACTTATATTGTAAAAATTAAGTGAACAAGTTTAGTAGGTACACTTTCGTACTTAGAATAGTTTGGATCCAGGATTGTACGTAGGTAGAAGAAAACTTTCTTTTAATAATTATCAAAATGAGACAATTCTGGAACTGTATTATGTAAATAGGGTGTTTTTAGTTTACGAGATGTCAAAGGCAGACTACACAATACCCAGGAACAAGGATACTAACACCCTTAACCCATATGTTCATAAAATCCCTTCAGTTGTTGCATCCTACACTGACATACCAAGCTTTACACAGGCAGAATTTTGCCCAATCTGACAAATTCTCACTACATTTGAAGGAAGCTGTTGCATGTTACATTTCATTGGAATCAGCCCTGGAAAAATAATTGCAGTACTGAGACAAAAAGGAAGCAATTCCCTAAAATTTAACCAGCATTTGTTTGTATATTTACTACAGTATAAAAATAGAATTAAGTTGTGAATTTCAAAAGAAAAAAATATAAATAGAATATTCTTCTTTGGCCTCCTTGTCTCGAGAGACAATGGGTAAGCGCCTGGAGGTGGTCAGTGGTTTGTGAAGCAGTGCCTGGATATACCAGGAAATTAAAACAATGGAAGCATGAGATAGCGGGAAACAAAGTAAATCATTTCATCTAACATTAAACTTTCTCAAATTCTATTTTTGACACAAGAGTTGACTGCCCAGGTGTGACGGCAGAATAGTTCTAATCACGCCTCTTAAATGACTTTGTGCTAGTGTGAATGTAATATTCACCCAATAATGTAAACAGATGTTGCGCAATATAGAATCAGCATAAGACATTTTCCTGGAATCAGACGAAGCCCGTGTAAAAAAAAAAAGCTCCAATTGCCTGTGAAGCAAGTGTATTTATAACCCTGCTTTCTGTTCCTGGGTGTGCCCAAGGGCAATGTACCTACATATACCACTCCCTAGGGAAAGCTACAATTATCACTTTTGTGAAATAAGTGAGAAATACTGAATTGTTTCAATTGAATGCACCGTTTGTGACGTTCATTTTTACCTCATCATCATCTGCATCATAATGAGCATAGTGCTGTTCTAGCAGCTCTCTTTGATGTCGCTCCTGCTCTAGAGTTTGGCTGATCAGCTGAGCAACTTCACTGCTCTGGCCAGGTTTCTCTCGCCCAATCAGGAATCTAACACTGGCATTACTACACATTTTTAATAATGGTTAGTGAAAGGTGCAGTGCCAGAAGACTGGCAGATAGCTAATGTTATATCTATATTTAAGAAGGGAGATAGAACATGTCTAAGAAACTATAGACCAGTCAGTTTAACATTGTTGGTAGGAAATCTAATGGAATGCCTACTACAGGAGAGCAAGAAGAACATCTAGCAACAAAAATACAACAATAGATGGAGTGGATTTCAAAAGGGGAAGTCTTACTTGGCCAACCGTATTGAACTTTTTGAAGCGGTAACTGAAAGAGTAGACAAGGGTAATGCAGTAGATGTAATTTATCTAGATTTTCAAAAGGCCTTTGATAAGGTACCACATAATAAACTAGTGAATACTGGCAAATGAGTTTCAACATAGATAAATGTGAGGTATTACATTTAGGCAAGAAAACTAAGAAGGTTGCAAATTACTTAGAAAATAATCTAAATGAGTAAAGGAACAAAGGGATATGGGAGTACAAATACACAAATCACTACAAGTTGTGACACAGGTTAATTATTCCATAAAAAGCAACCCAAGCACTAGGGTTTATTTTGAGAGGGATAGATTTGAAAAGTAAAGAAGTTATGCTAAACTTTCCTCAAACCTTGGTTAGACCACACCTGGAGTACTGTGCACAATTCTGGCTGCAATATTATAAAGAAGATATAGCAGCACTGGAGAGGGTGCAAAAAAGATTTACAAGGGTGATACCAGAAATGCGGGGGTATACCTTTCAGGAGAGGCTGAACAGTTTGGGTCTCTTTTCTCTTGGAAAGAGAAGGCTGAGGGGTGACCTAATAGAGGTCTTTAACATCATGATAAGATTTTTATAGAGTGGATACAGAAAGAATGTTTCCACTTGTGGGCAAGGACAAAACTAGAGACCAGCAATATAAGATAGTCACTAAGAAATCCAATAGGGAATTCAGAAGAAACTTCTTTATCCAGAGAGTGATGAGAATGTGGAATTTGCTAGCACAGGCTGTGGTTAAAGTGAATAGTAAGATGCATTTAAGGGGAGGCTAAAAAGTATGTGAGGGAGAAGGAAATCGAGGGTTATGCTGATAGAGTTCCATGATGAAAGACAGGAGGAGGCACAAGTGCAGCATAAATGCCAGCATGGACTGGTTGGGATGAATGGTCTGTTTCTGTACTGTATATCTTATGTTAACCATGTGGAAGTACTGTGTTGTGCTCTTGGAGGAGTTTTGGTGACTTGTTGGATTTTGAAGGAGCATTACTGTATCATAAAAGGGAAGTTGAAGTTTTCTTCCCTGTGTACAGAAAGCCTCCTGGAGCTATGGGGGCTTCAGTTGCAGTGCCTCTTGTGTTGCAACATGACAGGACCATGGAACATAGGCTGCACAGAGGGGAAGCTGTGCGTAGAGGAAGAAGGAGGAAAGCTCTCCACATAAGGCCCGATCAATCAAGGGTATTCAGGGAGCACTTCTCCTGTCACAGGAACAGTGTGTGAAGTGCCTACAATTCATCAAGGAGTTGAGTCACTGAACTGGGTCAGTTCCACACAGCAGGGCAAGGACAGCGCTGCCAGTGACCATCATGGTCACAGTCGTCCTTAACTTATATGGAAGTGGATTCTTCCAGGCAGGAACAGGCAACATAGCCAACATTTTCCACTTCACTACCCACTGCTGGATCTGGGAAGGGACAAAGGTCCTGCCCTGTACACCAGGAAAGGGGGCTTCATCGTCTTCTCTCTGATGGGAGAGTAGCTGGAGGAGCAGGCATGTGGCTTTGGCAAGGTAGTGGGACTCCCATTGGTGCAGGAAGCCACTGACTGCAGTCACGTGACTCTGTGGGCAGCACATGTAAACAGGGAGAAGTACAGGAACTGCAAGGGCTACCACTCTCTCACTGTGCAGTTGGTGTGCACCCACACCCAGGACATCATGATGGTGAATGCCTGGTATTCTGGTAGCAGCCATAATGCCTTCATCATGAGAAAGTCAGCCAATCCCACTGTCTTTTGGCCATCATGCCAAACCAGAGGCTGTCTGCTTAGAGACCAGGAATACCCTCTGTACATACAGCTCATGACTTCCCTCCACCACCTGACCATGCGAGGACAGCGTATATATAACGAGAGTCATGCAACTATATGAAATATTGTGGAGCAGACCATCTGCATCCTCAAGCAACAGTTCTGCTACTTGGATTGCTCGGGGTACTCACACTCGGCGCAGGCTTGGAGGGCCAAATGGCCTGTTCCTGTGCTGTACTGTTCTTTGTTCAAACTCACCCTCCGGGATGGTTGCACACAAGCTATCCTTCTTCCCCGGCCTGGGTGCAGCCCATTCATGCTCAGTGAATCACCACGTGCAGATCCCGAATCTATACTACCCTTTAACGTACATGCTATGCCAATATCTGAGCTGGTGGCTGCGATTGTCAGATCAAGCAATGCCACTTCTTCCTGAGAGGTCTGTAGGTGCTCTCTCCCTTCCTCATGAGGCTGAAGTAGCTGGCATGTGGCAGTTCTTGGTTTTCTAAAAGAATAAATGCAGAAGGGGAGGATTAGGGTGAGAGAAGGGAGGTGGGTGGAAAGCAAGGGGTCCATGGTCGCACCATCTGCAGCTTGCGGTGCATACTAGAAAGCAGGATGAGGGCGAGGTTTGGATTTGAGAAGGGCAGAAGGCAGGAACATACTGTGATCTTGAATATTCTCAGCAGTAGCAGATTCAATGGGCTCTGGCACAGCTATCTGCAAGGTACAGAGCATCAAGTCCTCCAGAAGGAACATCTGATGCCGGCATGTCTGTGCCCTTCTGTTTCTGGTCTGTTCCTTCCTGTTATGGGCCACCTTGTCCTGCAAGAGAGAAGGAAGAATGTCCATGATTGTGTTTGGGTGATGAAAGAATGCAGAAGGAGGGAGAGATGGATGTGAGGATGGCAGCAATGGAAGGTGTGTGAGGGTGAGGTGGAGTATTTTTATGTTAGGCCTGAGTCCTGAGCGCTAGGGACTGCTGATGCATGAGTGATGGGGGTGTGATGCATTGAGCAGTGTGTGGAGTTGGTGGTGTGGTGGGTAAGAAATGTCCTGTGAAGTTACATTCACTGGCCTTGACCACCCACATGAGGTCGACAGCCAGGTCGTCAGGACGAGACTCTAGGAATTGACCTCCCTGGCCAACTATTCCCATTCCCTTCAGAGGGTTTGCCTTGAGGGTCTCCTGGTCTCCTACGGAAACATTGCTTCTCTCCACTCGTGCACTAATGCCTCCAGCGCTACATCAGAAAAAGTTGATGCCCTCTCTCTTGACTGTTGCTCCATTTGGGATGCTTCTCCTTGCAGTCCATTCCCGCACAGACAGTCAGCAGCTGCTTCCTTATAACGACTGCAACTCCCTCTTTAAGAGAGCCAGGCTGACTTTAAGAGGCATAGACTCACTTAAAGATGTGCTAGCCATGCCTGCTGCTGGGCCCCTGTTGAGCATTCAACCATCCAGCAGCATAGGCCGTGTTCAGCTTAACACGACAATCATTCAATGAGGAGGCAGCACAAAATTTGAGTACTGTCTGCCGAAACAGGACTGGGTGTGGGTTAATTACAAATCGTGATCCCTGTATCTGAAAATGGGAGCAATCCAAGTTTCCCCCCCATACAAGTCTTGAGATTAACAAAAAGAGAAAAGTTAGATTATATTATGTAATTGGTAAGGTTTTAAATATGAATTGCTTTGCTGCTTTCTATATTTAGAAAGAAAGTAGTCCTCTTAAAAAGAATATACAAAATAAACGTTTTACTGCAGCTATATCCTTCTACAGTTTACATCAAAACACTTGACTTTTGCACTTCAAGTTTCTGCTCCATGTAAACTAAACTAATGTTGTTATTTAATGTATTAGGAAATTAAACTTAAAGTCAACTAAAGTTTGGGCAACTAATTCTATACCGAGAAGAACAAATTCATTAAAATGATATTCCATAATTGCTTTTGTGGGTCAATAATTTCTCCATTGGAACAGATTTTGTCAAAAAAAGTTTGAAATTTTATTGTTGACTGTTAATAGAAAAACTATGTGGTGAATTATGAAAACAACTAACATTGTTACTAAAAATATCACTCACCAGGCATGCCACTAATACTGAATCGCTATTATTCCTCTCAGAGGGGGATCGGCAGAGCTCAATCAAACGAGGAATACCTGCATACCAGATTAATAGAAAACCATGAGATATGTATCATGGAGAATTGTAAACATATATGTACAATACTATAAGTGCAACAATGAATATATTTCTAATTGCCATATTTACTAAAAATATGACACCTATGTTTTTGAGCAAGTTGTAAACATAGTAAAATAATTTGTACATCCCTTCTTCTCTTTCCTTTCCCTTTCCATTTTCAAGATGCTGACTCTTGGGATACAGTTCTACGGATGGCGGCAACTGTACAGTACTCTGCCTAAATGGCCAATCTTCACATCTGAGTCTGAACAGTGTGTGTTGACAGATTATTCAATAGTGAAAGGCAATACAGCTGAACCCTATCCTGGCTGCACTTTCTGTCCACATACCCATACTTCCAAGCAAGGTTGAAACAATAATGATGAGGAGCTGAGACCTTGATTGAATATTCCTCTAGATTGTCAAGGGTACTTCGACCAACTTTAGTGCCTGAGTGAGACCAGCTAATTTTGATCTTGATCTGCCTGGCTCAATGCCATACTGAATATTTCACTTAATGAACCATGGGGGAGTTCATCGAGTCATAGAGTCACTTATGGCATAGAAGGAGGCCATTCAGTCAATCTAGTCCATGCCAGCTCTCCACAGAGCAATCGAGTTAGTCCCACTACCCTGCTTGATCCCCATAGCCCTGCAAGTTTATTTCCTTCAAGTGCCCATCCAATCTCCCTTTCAAATCATTGATTGTCTCCATTTCCACCACCCTTGTGATCAGCGAGTTCCAGGTCATTACCACTTGCTGCGTAAAAAGCTCTTCTTCACATTTCCCCTGCATATCTTGTCCAAAATCTTCAATCTGTATCCCCTAGTCCTTGTACCATCAGTAAATGAGAACAGATGTTCTGGTGTTTCCTATCAATTAGATTTACAGGAATACCTTAGCAAAGTATGTCTATAAACCACTATCCAGTGAATTACAAAATCAACATAGTACCGACACATGGAAGGAAATATAAATTATGTTTCATTGCATGTTGCTCTTACAGTTAAGGCTTGTGGCAATGTGGGTTATGTTCGGCTCTCTGCTTAGACGGGCTAGTGTAACTGCAGACTTTTGTAAAACTCTTTCTAATGCTGCACCCTCTGCAGAAATCCCAGGTGAGGTTTTCTCATGGAGAAACTCCAGCAAAAGCTCCACACCTTAAAAAAAAATCACAATTTTTTTTAATAATCTGTTTTAAATGTACTGTTGTCATTTTGTTCATCATTCTGGTTTAACTTGGACAAACTTTGGTCTACTTTTTATCAGAACTTAAATAATCATGCTTTACATGCCTCATGGCCAATATTGACACATTGTGCAGTGGTAAGAATCATCATCATTCTGATGAGATATTAAACTGAGGTCCCTTCCATCAAACATGATGGACACTATGAAGAAGGGACTGTTGTCCCAGTGTTCAAAGATCACGTTTCTGCTATTTGCTTTCCTCAGAGTCCCCAGTACAAATTGCTGCTAGTGACATCACAAAGCCCACTCTGCAACACAGCTAATGCCGGTTGATCAGGATGCCTAGTAACAAGCATTCAACTCACCATTAACAATGGTGCGACTGGGCAAAGCTGTTGGCCAGATGCACCAAAAATTACTAGTAACATATTGCCATAAATCAGAAATTGCACTAAAACAGAAAGATATAAAGGTTAGTCTCTTTTAGCAACTTATGGAAACATATTCTACTTTTGTATCAATCTGTTTAAGAAATATAAGGTAGAAATAAAGATAAAAAGATTTGCATTAATATAGTCTCTTTCACGGCCTCAGGAAATCCCAAAGCAGTTCCATAGCCGATAAAGTACTTTTGAAGTGTAGTCACTGTTGTTATGTAGGAATGTAAGAGGTAGGCAGTTATATTAAGGTATAAATTAGGACAGTTTTTAAAAATATGTTAAATATTATATGAGTAGCCAGCTAGAACACAAATGGGTTGAAATGATGCTGTGTGATACTTGCAACAAATACATCAAATATGTTTGTCTGATATCCCTCTGTCGACTATTTTGGCAAAGACATAAACCTTTTTTAAATGAACAGTTTAATAATTTTGTTGAAATAGTTGGTTGGCAATACCATACAGGGCAATTTTGACCCTAGAGAAGGTAATGTCTTATTTCATGTCCATATCCTTGGCAGTAGTTCTTCTCCTGTAACTGATGAAGTTCCGACTTCAAGAAATCAAAAAGCACTCAGAACCCTCTACAGCTTGTCTGAGGCACAAATAGATAGTTATGATGTTCACAGATGTAGGCATATCTGATTTATAGTAAAAAGAGAGACTTGCAAAGAAGCATTTTGTAAAGTTACTGATATAGAACAGAAATACATTTTTGAACAATAGAAAATGCAAAGGAGGAATTGAGAAGAGCAGCTGAGCAAAAAAAAACTCAGAAATGTTGGAAATGCATAGTGTTCCATCAGCATATCAAACAAGTAAAAAGGCAGGTTACTACTCAAGTACAGACCCTATTTTAGAACTCAAGAAACATGAGAAAAGAGGAGGGAGGAAAAGATCTTGTAGGTAGGTAGGTGAGGAGGAACGACAGAAAAAAAGCGGGGAGCAGTTGAGAACCAAAGCTGAGACACCAAAAAAATGACTAGTTCAAAAACATGTCTCGACACTGAAGGAATGAGATCAAGAATGACTGAAAACAACATCAGTGTTGAGTGTTAGTGCTAAGAAAATCATTCCTAGATGACAGCTGAGGTTGATAATCAGAATGAAATAAGTAATCGTCAATGTTCAGCTGAACTGCTGAAGGAAAGAAATTGTTTTTTGTAGTAAAATTGTCCTAAAATCAAGGCTGCCTTGGAACAGGATAAATTATTTGAATAATAAGTGGTCACAGAAAAAGATACATTTTAGTTTAATCTCAAGCTCAGCAGAAGGAAGGTGTATAGATAGTTTAGACTTAACACCCTTATGCAAAGAGTAGTGAATGTTTAAGAGACCAGCAGAGTCAGATAGTGTGGAAAAATTTAAGGGAGAATTGATATTTGAAACGATTAAATGGCATTAGTTTTTGGGATTGGCCAGATGTACTGCGGAAACTTTTTCAATCTTGTACTTTCCTATGTTCCCACGATCTGGCTAATTATAAAAGAACGCATTGATTTGAGTGAAACCAAGGCCCTTTTACAACCAGCTATAGAATTGAGGGGGTGTCCAAACACTGAAAGGAGCCAACAACAATACTGGAGGACTCTTTGGATTAGAAGAGGTTTTGAGGGTGGAGGGCCAGTTCTTTCATCTCCAGTTCCATTTCCTTGTCAAGAAAACGTTTTGCAACAACAATCCTATATCATTTAATTGGGGGGTGGCGGAGGAAAGAGAGAACTGAGCATAAAGAGGCACTGAAACACAAATAACAGAAATTCAAAGAGGCAATTCTGTACTCACGGTGATTGCTAGAGAATAAGAACTGACTGTAATAACCGCCCAGAAAATGTTATGGAACAACAGTGGCTTTATGTGGAAAGGTCAGGCAAAACAAATTCATTGCGCATAAGAGATGACTAGATGTCATGCATGCAAGTGAAACTGAATGTGTGCTGAGGCAAAGCCTAATCTGACAGAGAACAGGCAGTTTTGTCTAATAACACGTATTTTCAGACACAATCTAATTTACCTCTTTTATATTAAAAAAGGATTTGAATAAAATGTGAACTTTAGTTTGCAATAATTGCATTTATTTTATAATTTTCTTTTTCAAAAATAAATGGTTACCTGAATCATATGAACTCTGTCAATTTAAGTACTTTTGATCGGAGGCAATTACATATAGATTTTTTCAGTCACTGTTGTTAGTTCATGAACATTTGAATCAAATTCATGGTTCCAATAAAGCTTGTTCCCTCTCCCTTGCTCTGGCGATGTTTATTGGGTCTCTGCCACCACCATTGGGTTATTGCTGTTACTACCTCAGTGACTAAATTTTAATAACAGTTTCTCTTTTCATAATGCAATTTGTCGTCATTCATGCAATCAACAGGTAGTAAATGTGACTGTTAAAATATCATACGATTTACAATCATTTTCAGTAAAAATTGTGGGCACATGCATTACATCGCACCAGTGCAAATATTTTCTGTGCAGAAGAAAGCTCGAGTTACATTAGGATTATAACAAAGGAAAGTATGTGTATGATTAAATGCAAACCATTATCATTAATGTGACATATTAAAATAATAGATCCAGAGCTGATGCTATAAAAGTTTTGATATTTTAACATCATTATAGCTGGCTGACAAAATACTTCAACCAGCAAGATATAACCACAAGTTTGATTTTAACATCTGGCCTTTTATTACCCAGTAGCAGGGAAGATGTATATGTTTCTTCAAGGAACTTATGGCCCTGTTACACCAACTGATGCAGTATCAGCATCATTTGTAGCAGAATGTAGGGTGTGCCCATTTATTCTAGACACTCACATCACTGTGAAAGGGGGACAATGCCAGAAGCTCTTGTGTTTGTACTCAGGTGCCTGGAATTTAATTTAACAACTCACTGTACTCATGTTGTATTTATTTTCTTTTTGATCAATCCTGATGGATGATCAGTTCTCTTCAATCATTGATATATAGAATAACGGTGCCACAGATGGAATCAGTTTAAGTTGGGGTTGGGGGCGGTGGGGGTCGAGGTGGGGGGGGCAGTGGTGGAGGTTGCCGGGGAAGGCAGAAACAAAAATAGAAACTGCTAATGTACACAAATGGCCCATCAGCATCTGTGAAGAGAAAATTCAAGTTAACCTTTCAGTTGTGACTATTTCCCAGAAAGATAAGCAAGGATTTTAGTATGAAAAGATAGAAAGAGAAGAAACATTGGGCTGAATTTTACAAGCCCCTCAATGTCAGGTGTCGTGTTGGGGGGGGGGCCTAAAATTCTTCAGGGAGAGGCCCGCCTCGACCCCCGACGTCGAGAAGACCCCGCCGGATATTAGCAGGGGCGGCGAGGCCTCGGTACGGCCCCCTTCATCTAAATATTTAAATTAGCATTAATGAAATGCAAATTAACTTACTTGCCGACGGCGGCCGTCCCACATCGATTTTACGTCGTTGGAGTTCAGAGGGGAGACACTGGAGGGGAGGGGGGCACGGGGTGGGGGGGGGAGTGGGGAAACACTCTTTATTGGCTGTGGGGATGATGGGAAGGGTTTAAAGGGCAAATGTGAGAAGGTTGGGGGGGGAAGGTTCGGGTTGGGAATAAAATGAGTTTTCAGAATAAAGAGCAATGAAAAGACCATGGGGGCGGGCGGGTTGGGTTGGGAAAGGGCTGCATCTTCTACTTATTTATTAAAAACAAATAAAATGTAACATGCCTTTAAAAATGTAAAATTTATGCTAAGGACTTGAAGCCCTTTAAAAATGTCGCCGGCGCCTATGCGGTGGCACCAGACGGTGTAGCCTGGGACGCAGCAGCCGCCCCCTCTACATCATCGGGGGCAGCTGCTCCGCTCCCTCCATTTAAATCAGCAGAGCGCGGTGCGCTGATAAAATTCAACCCATCATGTAAAAGACACAATTTGTGCCAGATATAATTAAACTTCAGCTGCCCCAAGGAAAACTAAACACAGGACTATATATTTGAAACAGAAAGAACAACAAAAGGAAATTGCAGAGAAGCACCCACCAAAAACTATCAAGAAAGCTGGCAATGAAGAGAAAAAGGTTGGCGTTCAGGGAAATTGACTATCAGATATTGAGCCTTTTACCAGCATCTTATCCAGGAAAATGAGACATGCGAGAAAATCCTCCATAGATATGGTAATAATAGTCTTGTGTTATGACCAGGTGAGAAAGATGTCTGGGGGACCCTTTCAGCCTTCACCTGGTTCCACCGTAACAGCGTTTAATTTTAAACACACAGTGTTTTTAGCTCCCCCTTGGTGAATCCTTGTTCACCTCTTTCCAATTATAAGGCAAAGAAACTAGCACAAACAGATTGTCTTAGAGTTAAAGAAGAAAGATTGATATTTATTAAACTTGAACTTAATTCATTTGACGCCTACGGACACACAAATCACCCACGCTAGCATGCATAGGCAATACGCACATTCAAATAGAGAAGGAAAAGTCCCGAAGGAAAATAAAATATAGAAGTTTGAGGCAATATTTGAAGAGTTGCTGTTACGGTTCTTCGAGCTTGCTGTAGAGTCCTTGATTGTAGGTAGATCTTGCTTTTCGTTGGGGCCCAGTATTCTTCTTAAACCTTGTTCGCTGCAGGACACTTTTCTCTCTTGGGGTTCATGTGTCTTCAGTGGATTCAGAGGCCTGTGAGAAAGAGATGGGAGCAGACAGGAGAGAGATCTCAGTCCAGGAGCAAACAGTATTTCTCAGTTCAAACTCTCTGTGGCCAGTTCAAAAGAAAACCCTGGAACAGCTAATTATTCATGTGACCAGCTGGTTTAACTAGTCCTGGCCCTTGTGGATTGTATCCTCCTGAGCAGGCCCTGGAATGCACTTCTTCACCTTCGATGTCTGTTAGTTCGTAAATGTTTTTTTCCAGCCATTGCTGATCTGTTTAACAAGTCATTTCCTTCCACAAACAACAGTTAAAAATCAATGTTCATGACAAAATTGATGTGCTTCATTCTTGGGAGGTGGGGGTCTAGCGCGACATTTGCCTTGAATAGACTTGGGCTTTTCAGAAAGTTAAGTGGTGTTGAGAGAGATGAGGTGCATCAGCTTCCAGAAGGGTGTAAGTGGGTCCATGGAATGTTTTCAAAGAAAGGAGATTTTTTTAAAAAATCATTGTTATCTTCCTTATAAAGAGGTTGCAGGGGAGCTACATCAGATCCCCCAGCCCATCCACTGGCAGGCAGGTGCCAAACTTTCAGGCAGCTGGGTATCAGAGACATGTCCATAATGGAACAGGTGTCCACTGGTCCCATATAAATAAGGCATCCTACCACAGGCACTGCAAACTCTGCTAAATCAATGCTGGCAAGCACAATCCTGCTGGAACTGTCATAATCTGGCTCATAAATTTGCAGGACTAAGGCTTTCATTGTCACATTGAAAGCTATAGTGAAGATCAAGATGTAATAATTCAGCCATTGCACTGAAACAGAGGATGTTTAATCTGAACAAAATTGATTGGTCAATCTAGAATGGTACTAAAAGAGTTAGACATTGAGTGGAGGAAGTTATTGATATGAAAAAAGAAAAGAGAAAGGAGTTCTGATAAACCCCTCATGGAAAGACCAATTTGTAAAAGAACTGGAGAGCCAATTCACCTTTGCTGAAATTTCAAAAGTTCAAAATTTCAACTTGGTGAAATGCTATATAATGTAATATTTACGAGTGCATGATGCCAGAACCTGCCAAAGACTTTGGAGGCGTTGACAGCAAGGATTGATGAGTTACCAAAATCAGGTAGGAAACCAAGGATTAGGGTTATTGATGTTTTCTTGAATTGGAGTAGGGATGAAAGTGATATACTCCAGAGGCTTGATTTTCAGCCCCCACCGGGGACGGGAATGGAGGCTGGAGGGCACTAAAAAAAACACTGCCAGTGCGCGTGCCAGTTCCCTGGCTCCATCCTACCCCTGAACCATTGTCCCAGAGGCAGCACGGGGCATGGCAGGGCTACCCCCTCACTCACAGTGGGTAGCCGATTAAACCAATTAAAGGCCTATTAAGGCCTGTTAACGGAGTCCAATTGGGATTTTCAAGTTGACCTCCAGGTTCTCAGAGGCAGCAGGAGACAGTTTAGCTGCCTGGAGGCAGCCTTCCGGTGGTGGGGATGGAGGCAACCAGCATTCCAGGCAGGCTTAGAGGCCTGGCTGCAAAAAACATTTTTTTATTTAAACTTTAAAAAGGCTGGAAAGAGTTGTGGGATGACCTTAAGAAGGGACCGTTTTAAGAATCTGTAAGTAAAGGTCACTGGAGGAAGTGTTGTCGAGTCACACATGGCTAAGGAGTTGTGAGTGTAGCCCAACAGAGTGAGATGTGTGTAGATGTAGCTCCTGCAGTAGCTGTGTATATATGTTCTAGTTAAGTTATAATAAAACCTCATGTATTCTTTGGATATTGCTTGTAGTCCTGTGAATCTTACAATAGTTCACACACTAAAGGAACAAATAAGATTACATGGTGGCAATGTTTGGGATTTATTTTTCTGAAGACCACCAAATATCACACCATGGCAACATATATTTTTTTTTTCTGAAGAACACACCAAGAAAGAACAAAGAACAGCTAATTGCCTACCTGGAGTGACTGAAGATTCAGGCAGACAGCAGTTGGCAGGAGACCTCACAACAGTTCGGTGACTGCAGACAGGACCCCATGAGGTGTTGAACTCTGTGAGTACAGTAGGCAAATTGCCTGGAGATTGGAGCTTTCAACTAATCTGGCAGTGGGTCAAAAAATTTGCAAAGCAGTAGCTACAGTCATAACAGCTTTATTTTTTTTCTATGTGGGTGGGGCCTAAGCCAGAAAAAGCAGGAAAAGCTCAACAGCACCACTGGAGGTCCATCTCAAAGTAAAAGGCTGGCTGTGGCAGCTGCCAGTACTGCAAGTTGAAGTGCTCCCCCTAGGAAAAAAAACTCTCAGTTTTAAAAAAGCTCAACGTTAAAAGAAAAACAGACAAGCTGTGTAAGCAAAGGCAACTGTAATCTCACTCTTAGAAAAGGGCAAGCCTGCAAAAACAAACCTGTCAAAAAAGGAACAGAAAGCTGTACCTGTAGAGCAGAGAGCCCATAAAAGAAGCGTGCTTGTGAAAAAGAAATCCTGTAAAAAGTCGTATATTTATTTTAAAAAAGTATGATCATTCAAAAAATTACTTTCAGGTATCCAATCATGGATTGGGAGGTATCAGGCATAGTGTCTGAATTTAAACTGTTTCAACAACAGTTGGAACTGTGTTTCCTGGATCAAGAAGTGGGTGAACCAGAGAAACAAGATATCAAACTCTAGATCACACTGGGCAATGAGGGCCTGCAATGGATCAAAACATCAGGATTGTCAGCTAAGGATCAGAAGGACCCAAGCAAGCTATGGGCATTCCTGGAAGATTAACTCAAGGTAAAGGTCAATTTCCGAGTACATAGGCTTGAGCTTAGGACCTACTGGCAAAGGCAAGATGACTCCATTAACCAGTTTGTTGCAAGGTGCCGAGACAAAGCTCAGGAATGTGACTTCGCAGATATTGAATTGTCGGAACGAGCTAGTAATCAGGTCAACCCCAATAGAGGCCTTTCAAAGAGACCTGCTAGAAAAGAAGAAAGGGCACTGCATAGATGCACTACTCAATGATGGAAGGAAATTTGAAGCCACCATGGCTGGGTGCCAACAGTTACAAGCGTTGGGGGTGGCTACGACAATTGGTATCGTAACCAAGGCTCAGAAGTTTGCTATACCTTGTGACAAATGTGGCCTGACTCATCCAATTTGCAGTTGCCCAGCCTACCAGGATCAGTGCAAAGCTTGTGGCATGCGTGGACATTGGGCAAGGCAGTGCAGAAGGCCAAGCTCAGATAATGCACACCAGAATGCTGGCAGATCACATGCAGGGAGAATGTCTGCAAGACGGGGTGGCAAACGTAACAAAAGGTATGCTAACATACAATAAAAGCCCAAGCAGGTAGATCAGATCAGCGAAGAGATAGATTGCCAGGAGGATACAGATGAAGAATGCACTCGTACGATCAGCGAGCAAGCATTTCACATAGTTAATTTGGATCAACATGTCAATGCCATTACGCAATCTGAGGCATTTGCCATGATCAGGATTATATATTCTCAAAAGAGCAGTAGGCATAAGCTCAGAGTGAAAATTGATACCAGAGCAAGTGCAAATATTCTGCCCATCCGTAAGGACATATATTTAAAGAAATTGGAAACTAGCTATCTACAATCTAGTGCTTTGGAGTGATAACCTTACAGTGCAACTGTGGGAGCTCCGAGTGGCTACTACAAATGTTTTATATTGTAGACACAACTGGGAAGTCTTCCAGTATGCTGAGGTTTATGAATTGTCACAATACATGAAGTCAATAATGCACCGAAGATGGTATAAAATATACAGTTCGAGTGTTTTGGATAGTCCATGTAAAGGATGACACAAAGGCTGGGAGTCTTGACATGAAGAGGCAATATGACCGGGGATCTCGCCTCAGACTTCAGTTTGTTGTAGCAAGTACCCAGAGGCCAGAGGGATTGCTGGTGATTGGTGAAGTTGCTAGTCATCATCTGTCTTAAGTTTTCCACAGTAAAGGCTATATTTCTCTCTAAACAAAGGAAGATGAAGGTATTATATGACAGGCAAGCAGGACCAGAATTAGCTCGATTGAGAGTAGGACAGAAGCTCAGAGTCCTCAACCATGCGTCGGGAACTTGGTATCCTGCAGAAGTTGCTAGGATATGCAATCAGCCCAGATTGTATAAGGTCCAGACACCCAATGGTGCTTTTCTCAGATGGAACTGAAGTTAACACAGAGAGCTATATGACAACACTACATGTGACAACCCTGTGGCACCGTGGACACTTTCAAAGACAAAATCTGACGATGAATGTACAGAGGCTATGAGCACAGAAGAAGAATATGCTAACCAGAGTCTCAGAGGAGTAGTCAAGACGATCTCAGCTCTGGGAAGAGATTTATGATGACAAGATTGGGATGAATAAGCAAAATTCCTCTATGTTTTAGAAAGTGTTAAACTTGCTGTTACGGCCACGTGGTGTGATGTGGGTGGTTCCCCCTGTTCAACTCCCCACCTGACTGCAGCATGTGTTTTGTTATTAGGGTTTAATCCCTTTGGTGGTTTATTTCTCAAATGAACAGACAGCGACAGGTTTTCTTGTAGTCTTTAAAAAGCAGAAAATCAATTGTTTATCGATCAATATGCCTTATCCCAAAATTATTGCAACTGCACTGTCATGAAAACCCCACCTGCCAAGAATGAGGCATATTAATTTCATCATATGAAACATTAATTCTAAACTGTTGCTGGACTGAAAAGATGACTTGCTTAAAGAGATCACAGCAGTGGCTGGAAACATTTGCATTCTAAGAGACAGTTGCCTGCAGAAGACAATGGAACTGCTCCCTGATCCAATTAACCCAAATTGATTTCGATCACCAGAAATTAAATGTGTAAAACGCCAGCATTCCATTCCTTCCCCCCGCCCCCGCCCCCCACCCACTGAGGGTGTCTGCTAAGATGGAGAATCCACAAAAACGCAAGAGAATTTGTTAAAGAAAAAAGTTTTTCACGTGACTAATCTGTTGGCCCAGGTTTGGTTTTGAATTGTGTTCACAGAACAGTTTGAGTCAGACTGCAATTTGAAGACAACAGAGAAGGAAGGTCTCTCTCTCTCTCCCTCTCACGCAAAGACAGGGACCCACAGAAGGAAACTAAGCTCAAGACAGAAAACCATCTAAACAAGTTTGTAAGTGCATTGGGCCCCAATGAGATGGCAAGATTGAACTGCAATCAAAGATTTTACATCAAACTCAAAAGACAGTAAATGAACTCTAGCTATTGCCCATGATTCTTTCCCCTTTTCTGTCTCTATCTGCGTGTGTGTTTATTGTGTAGGCATGCTAGCGTGATCGCGTCACGTATTTTTAGTAGTTTTAACTGAATTAGAGTTTTAAGGTGAATAAACTCACACCTTTCTTGTTTAAATCTAAGAAAACCTGTCTGGTTGATTTCTTTGCCATTACAATTGGAGAGCAGTGAACAAGCATTCACCGAGAGGAAGCTAAAAACAGTGTTTTAAAAATTAAATCCTGTTACGGTCAAGCCAGGCAAAGATTAGAGATACAGCACTGAAACAGGCCCTTCGGCCCACCGAGTCTGTGCCGAACATCAACCACCCATTTATACTAATCCTACACTAATCCCACATTCCCACCAAACATCCCCACCTGTCCCTATATTTCCCTACCACCTACCTATACTAGTGACAATTTATAATGGCCAATTTACCTATCAACCTGCAAGTCTTTTGGCTTGTGGGAGGAAACCGGAGAAAACCCACGCAGACACAGGGAGAACTTGCAAACTCCACACAGGGAGTACCCGGAATCGAACCCGGGTCCCTGGAGCCGTGAGGCTGCGGTGCTAACCACTGCGCCACTGTGCCGCCCAAAGGCTGAGAGGGAATCCCTAGACCCCTTTCTCATCTGGTTTTAACAGACATTTGAGGGCTAGCATCTGGATTTGACCCACAGAAATTGAGAAATTGGAAGTGGGAAGTCAAATTGATCCCAATCAAAAAGAGAAAAGATTTCAATACAGGTTTTCCTGTGGTTGTGTGTGCTAGAATATTAACATGTCTGCCATTGAAGCCAGAAACTCCCTAAGCCAGGGTGAAGTTACTTGGGATAAGTTAAAAGCACTGTCTGTGGAAGAGTTGAAAAAACTGGCTGAGCAGTGTGGAATCACTGTCCGTGCCAAGGCTAGAAAGTCTAAACTCCTAAGACTAGTGGCCAACCATTTTTCCCTCGAATCTGAAGAAGGAGAATAGGTGAGATATAGACTCTGACAGGGTATTGCGAGCAAAGATACAATTGGAACAGAGGAAGCTTGAATTTCAAGAAAGAGAGAGAAAGGAGAAAGATAAAGAAAGGCAGGAAAGAGAGAAAGAAAGAGCCTTTCAGAAGGAACGTGAGGAATGAGAAAGAGAAAGACAGGAGAGAAAGAAAGATAAGAGAGAGAGAAAGAGAGAGAGGAGAGAGAAAGAGAAAGAACCTTTCAGAAGGAATGCAAGGAGAGAGAGCTGACATGGCTTGAGTTAACTAGGGGGTGACAGAGTAACGCCAGTGAAAGTACGGCCAATATGGAGGAACATAATTCAGGGCTGGGTACAGAATTGCTAAAACTTTCCCAATTGATTCCAAAATTCAACAAGGGAGACGTGGAAGCATTTTTTGTAACTTTTGAAAAACTTTCAAGGCAGTTAAAGTGGCCAGCTGAGACTTGGACTCTGCTGTTACAAAGCAAGTTAACAGGAAAAGCCCATGAGGTTTATTCCCTGTTGCCAGATGAGAGTTCATCAAATTATGAACTGTCAAAAAATGCTATCCTTGGGGCATGTGAGTTAGTACCGGAAGCCTATTACCAAAACTTTAGAACCCTCAAGAAGCAAGCTGATCAAACTTACTTGGAGTTTGAGAGAAGTAAGCAGCTGGCTTTTGACCAGCGGCAGAGGGCTGTTAAAGTGCAACCCAGCTATGAAAATCTCAAAGAGGTAATTTTGCTAGAGGAATTTTAAAAAGTCTCTCCCACTCTCCATAAAAACCCATGTAGAGGAACAGAATGTTCATAGAGCCAGGCAAGCTGCAGTTCTGGCTGATTAGTTTGTTCTCATCTATAAGTCGGATCCCCAGGGGAAAATCTTTCCGAGTCGCCCCCACAAATCCGAAAAGAACAAAGGGTGGGAAGGTGATAGAAGCCTAAGCAGTCCGGGGAGAGAAAGAAAAGCAGGAAACACAGGGGGCCCTCCTCCAGCCAAAAAGGATAGTGCTGTAAGTAGGAGTGAGACCCGGAGACCTGCGTGCTTCCATTGTAATAAAGCAGGTCATCTAAGAGGTGACTGCTGGAAACTACGGGGAAAACATGCAGGGTTAATCAGGGAACACCTGCTCAGTGCAGGAGAAGGGAGCCTGATGGAAAGCACAGCAGACCAAGCTGTGGCTTTAACTGTGGCAGTAGTAATGCCCAGAAAATGTATTGCCGTAGGTGCAGGAAAATTTAATAGGGTTCCTGAAGGCTATCAGGACTTTGTGTCTGAAGGGCGAGTAACCCCATACCCCTTGAGTGGGGCAAGCAAGCCCATAGTAATCCTTGGAGACACAGGGGCCAATAGATCCTTTTTACTGGGAAAAGGCCTGACCTTTCCCCTAGAGAGTGCGGTAAACACCAGAATGGTGGTGAATAGTATTGGAGGGGAATGTATGCCTGTACCTTTACGTCGGGTGCACTTGGAGTGCAGACTAGTTTCAGGACCAGTGACTGGAGGGATTGTCCCTAGTTTGCCTGTGGACGGGGTTGACCTGCTCCTAGGTAATGATCTGGTGGGGACGAAGGTGGTAGCTTCCCCAGTAGTGAAAGAGAGACCGCAGGAGGTCAGAGAGACAGGGCAGTGGCAGGACGGTCCCCTGCAGTTTTCCTGAATGTGTAGTGAATCGGGCCATGACCAAACCAGCTCCCCCAGAGGAGGCTGAATTGGCACAGCAGGCAGATGACCATGAGGTCTGTCTGTCCAAGACTTCCTTTGGAAAGTTAGAAGACCCAGGGAATGAGTTAAATGGATCTTTCCTAGCTGAGGCTCAGCAAGCTGACCCAGTACTGAGAGAGTTAGCACAGGCTGCCCAGTCTGAAATTGAAGCAATCTGAAATTGACTGCTACTATTTAAAGAATGAGGTACTGATGAGGAAGTGGCGTTCTCCTCGCAGGCCTGAGAGCAAGGAGTGGACAGTGGTTCACCAGTTAGTGGTGCCGCAGAGGTACCAGAGAGAAATATTAAGAATGGCCCATGAGATTACAGTGGCTGTACATGTCGGTTTACGAAAAACCAAAGCCAGCATAAAACAGCAGGTTGACTGGCCAAAACTCCACAAAGATGTGGTGGAGTATGTAGGAGTTGCCACATGTGCCAGGTTGAGGGGAAACCCCAACCTACAGTGAAATCTGCACCCCTAAGTCCTGTATTGGTGTTTGGAGGCCCTCCAACAGATGGCTGGTGACCTGTATGGGACCCTGCCAAGAATAAAAGGGGACAGACAGGCAAAGGGCTAGCAAAAAGTTAGAGAGGAAAGGGGAAAAAGGGACAAAGAGGATAGGTTAAAGGAGATCCGAGAATCCCAAATTGAAACCCTTACTATCCGCTCAACCAACGCCGAAATGTTTGAATTATCAGACCCCCTGTCCTCCTACGTAAATGTAGAAACCAGATGCACCCCATCAGAGTTGCTAACAGCATTTACAGAAACCTGCAGAGACAAAGAAAGTCTTCAAGAGGGGAGAGAAACCATTAGGGTGATGCCTCATCTAGTCGAAGTGCCGCAGGGGAGTGCAGTAGAATCGAGGCAAATACCTGCAAGCAGGGGTGTCCCAGATGACAAAGGGAAGATTAGCAAGGAATCCGCCCCCACAATCAGAAGAAAAGAGAACCAACCATCCCCTAAGGTGAAAAGCCCTTGCATGACTCATCAAAGCCCTGAGAGTTCAAAATAGATTCACCCACTACTGAGTCTCCTGAGCAGAACACCAACTTAGGGTTAATTAAATCTAACCCTCCCACTGCAGACCTCAACGGGAAGAAATACCCCATGGCAGTCATGGAAATGTGCAAACTGAAAAACTTCCCCAAAAATAACATGTTTATTGGGATGCCAAAAAGGCAGTTTAAAGCAGCACTGCTACCAAGAAAAAACAGGCGGTAACAAGTTTCAGGATTTTTGAATGAAAGAGAGAGATGCATATTGTCTTCCTCTTCCGTCTTGTCTTTTTTAATGAAATGCTCTTCTAAAAATCGCATTTGATTCCACTGGGGGTGGAGGTGCTATGAAAACCGCACCTGTCAAGAATGAGGCATATTAATTTTGTCATATGAAACATTAATTTTAAACTGTTGCTGGACTGAAAAGATGACTTGCTTAAAGAGAACACAGCAGTGGCTGGAAACATTTGCATTCTGAGAGACAGTTGCTTGGAGAAGACAATGGAACTGCTCCCTGATCAATTAACCCAAATGAAATTTGATCACCAGACATTAAATGTATAAAAAGCCAGCATTCCATTCACCCGCCCCCAACTGACGGTGTCTGCTAAGATGGAGAATCTACAAAAACACAGGAGAGTTTGTTAAAGAAAAAAGCTGTTCACATGACTAACCTGCTGGCCCAGGTTTGGTTTTGAATTGTGTTCACAGAACAGTTTGAGTCAAATTGAAGACAACAGAAAAGGAAGGTCTCTCTCTCTCTCTCCCTCTCACGTAAAGACAGGGACCCATGGAAGGAAACTAAGCCTCAAGACAGGAAACCATTGAAACAAGTTTGAAAGTGTACTGGGCCCCATCGATATGGTAAGATTGAACTGCAATCAAAGACTTTACATCAAACTCAAAAGACAGTAAATGAACTCCAGCTATTGCTCTTGATTCTTTCCCCTTTTCTGTCTCTATCTGCGTGTGTTTATCACGTATGCATGCTAGCATGGTCGTGATGTGTATTTTTAGTAGTTTTAACTGAATTAGAGTTTTAAGGTTAATAAACTCACACCTTTCTTGTTTAAATCTAAGAAAACCTGTCTGGTTGATTTCTTTGCCATTACAATTGGAGAGCAGTGAACAAGGATTCACTGAGGAGAAGCTAAAAACACGGTGTTTTAAAAATTAAACCCTGTTACGGTCAAACCAGGCAAAGGCTGAGAGGGAACTCCTAGACCCCTTTCTCACCTGGCCATAATAGCATCCACTCACGCATTCACTCACACATGCAAGAGGCAGATAGAGAGGGAAACAAAAGGAAGGTGACTTTGAGTGGGGGTGGCGGGCGGCGGGTGGAGGTCATGATAAACCTGTTGAATTCTCTTGGAAGTCAAGTTCCCAATGGGTGTAGACCTGAGATGATTGCAGATGTCTCTCTTGATTGAAGGTTAGGTTAGGCTGGGGCCAGTCCGGAAGGCCCTGGCGAGGGGGGTGGGGGATGTACATTTGGTCCAGGGGGAGGGGGGAATCTTGGGGTGAATTGGTTCCCAGTGGGGGTCTTCCGTGGACCACAAATTGCCCATGGAGGAGGGCCCCACCAGGACGGCAGGGAGGGCGCCTCATTTTCCAAGGCATCCTCCCCATGCAACGCAGGGCCCCTCACCACTGATAAGATCCCAGTGGCGGTGGGAAGAGGTCCTTAAGTAGCTGTTAATATGCCACATAAAGGCCTCAATTGGCCTCTGGGTGGGAAGGCCATTGTCAGCCTATCCTGCCCCCAGGAAGATCTGGCCCAGCAATCCCAATGTTGGGTTCCATGGGAACTGCTGCCACACTGATTCTCCAGCTCCCCTGCCACAAAACCCGACATCGGGCTGAGAACAAATTCCAGCCCTTTTTTTCAGAAGCCATTCAATTCTGGAATGTTTTTAGGATGGGGTACAATTGACACCTCTTAGCTTTGAAGATTTGTCCTTTGTCTTCGTCGGACAGTTAGAGTACACAAAAGGCCAATCCCTTGTCTTCGATGGCCATTTTGGACCATTGTTCACTTTTTAAAATAAAGGTTCATTTTTAAAAGACAAAGTGAGTTTTTCATAACTCTTCAGAGTTAGTCCATGATTGTTGTATCATTGCACTTTTGCCGTGCGTGCCACCTCCCCAAAAATGGGAAAAATGAAATTCCTTGGATTTTATTTTTATGTTTTTTTTGGGGGGAGGGGGTTAGAATGAAGGGGAAAAGAAACAGTAAGAAAGTTTCGGGTCACACCACTGTGCACATTCATTTCATTCACTCCTCCATTTTACAACTGCTGCAGCTGGCAAGCTTGTAACAGCCATTTCAGATTCAAGTTTAAGTTTTTTCATCATCCTTCCTTTGGATAACGTACCATTAAAAATTGCATTTCTTTTAGTTACATGTTGTCAAATGGGGTTGCAGTTTCTTTCGCACCAGTTTATACTACTTTAGGAATGTTAATCTCCAGGACCATGTGATTGTTGGTGAAGCTTGTAGTAGGCAAATTTCTGTTACTTCTTGTGGCAAGGTTCTCTGTACAAGCTTTAACCCCTTAACTACAGCTTCTACAATACATGGTGTTAACCATTCAGGTTCTGGCACATTGATAGTTCTTATTATTAGGGTGATTGTGGGTGATATATCGCTTATTAGCCCCTGCGAGGCATCTGGGATTTCTTCCTATCCCTTGTTTTTTCTGGGTTCTGAATCTCAATTGTTGAGTTTGATTAGCTTTGGATCTGGAGACCTGATCATGTAATTCTTCAGTGGGTAGATCCATACTGACCTCACTTTTAGTTTTTTTGTGATTTTCACAAATTTGGTTCACATTAGGATATGTTACCTTCCCTTTTCCTTTTACTTCAGAAATCAGTGTTTCCCTAATCTGTCCCATTCCCTCTTGAGCACTACTGCTCAAAGGTGGTTGTTCAACATCCACTGCATGCCCCTGTGGCACTTCAACTAGGTGAGGCATCTCCCTCACTCTTGGCTTTCCAGTTTGGGAACTTTCCTCGTCTCTATTTAAATCTTTAAAAAAGGTTTCGGCTAACCATATCACTTGTGCTTTTCCTTCAACTTTTCTGGCTTTTATCTTAGCTTCTTTACATCTTTTTGGCTTCCTCTGGGTCTTTTAAATTCTTCTGGCTTTATTGCCCCTTGTGGAATTTTTGGGACTTACCCAGCCCTCTGTTGCTGTACAGAGTTTTGTTTGCTCACCTCAGTTTCCCCAGTCTCCTTGGACTGTTCTGGACCCTATGGGTACAATACTGTGCTTCTTGTCATGTCATTGCCCAGCAATAGATCTACCCACTGTACAGGTAAGCTCGAAAAGATTCCGACTGTCGCTACCCGATAACCAACTTACGCTGTAGTTAAAGTTTTACTAAGGGAACCTTCAAGCATTTGCCAGCAAGCCCTGGAAACATGTCAGACAGATCCCTACTGGTTTATCACCTGCAATCCTTCTATTAAAAGTTGGAGACTGGTCGGCTTTTCCTTCCTGGCTCTCCTTTTCTCTCGAGCCCATTTCTGCTTCATCTGCATCCCTGCTATCTCTCCCTAGCTTGTAAGAGTTACTAGACCTAAATTTATTCTGAGTTAGGGATTTGTGTATTAATTCATTATCATCAGCCATTTTTGCGGCTTCACTTACTCTTGTGACTCTTTGTTCTTCGATGTGGGTTCCAATACTACTTTTAAAATTCTTCCAGCAACATCACTTCTCTCAAATTTTCATATGAGGGTTCTAGCTTGAGAGATTGTATCCAGCAATCAAAAGCCATAAGCTTAATACTTTCTAAATCAGTGTAAGTCTGTGTGGATCTTTTTCTGGTGTATTGGAATTTCTGTCTATATGCATCCGGTACCAGACCATATGCATTTAGAATTGCAGTTTAGGTTTGTTCATAACCAGAGGAACTTTCTTCTGATAACAGGAAAAGGGTTTCACAAGCCCTACCCACAAGCTCGTCTTGTAAGAGGAGAGTCCAAATTTCTTTCAGCCATTTTAGCCTGGTTTCAAATGAAATAAAATATGACTCAGCCTCCTCGTCATTAAATTTTGGCACTAGTCTTGAGGGTCCAGCACATCAAAGATTTGCTCTGATTTGGGGATAAGATTTGAGTGGTTGGCAGCATTCTCATTTTGGGTTTGCAGCCTCAGTAACTCAAACTTTCTGGCTGCTTCCTTTGTCTTTGCATCTCCCTTTCCTCTTTTCCCTTCTGAAACCACATCTCTTCCCTTTTCATCTGCAAATGCATTTCTTCCCTTTTCAACTGAATTCTAAACAGAGCTATTCTTTCAGACTCTGCTTCCATACTGTTTTCTTCTAGTTCTGGGGTAAGTTTAAAATGGTTAGCTATATTTTTCACCAGTTCAGGTTTCTTTGCTTTTTGTCTGAAAGTGATTCCCGCCTCTGTAGCTAAACTTTAAAACATTTTCAATGCTTAATTTGTTTAACTTATCATGGGATATCTCTCCCTGCTCTACAAACTCCTTAGCATTAAATGTGGCCAGCTGTTTTGTTTCTAACACCATACAGGAAAAAAATGGAAGAATACAAGAAAACCACAATTTTAGAGGTCAATTGTCCTCCCATTTTCCAAATCTCTTGTTTATCTGGTGGTTCAGATCACTGGCTTCAAACCCTCAATTTGTCATGGCCACGTGGTGCAATGTGGGTGGTTCCCACTGTTCAACTCCCCACCTGACCGCAGCGATTGTTTCATTATAAGGGTTTAAACTTTTAGTGTTTTATTTTTCAAATAAACAGAGTGACAGGTTTTCTTGTAGATTTTAACAAAAAAATCAATTGTTTATTGATTAATACGCCTTATCTGAAATTGTTGCAACTGCATCCACTCACGCATTCACTCACAGACAAGGGACAGATAAAGAGGGAAACAAAGGAAGGTGACTTTGAGTGGCGGTGGGTGGTGTCACGATAAACCAGTTGAATTCTCTTGGAAGTCAAGTTCTCAAGGCGTGCAGGCCTTGTAGATTGTAGATTTCTCTCTTGATTGAAGGTTCAGTTGAAGATGGTGGGACACTTCTGGTTCACTGCTATCTAATGTAGATGTAGGATTTTACAGCAGGACACATGCCTTCTGGCTTGCTGGAACACAAGCTGTTAGATATTGCTTCTCTCTCTCTCTTTCTTTCTGGCTCTCTCATTAGGCTGTCTTTTTAAAGACAAAGCTGTGCACTTCTCACCTCCTAGTAGATGTTCTGATCTCTACCCCATGGTGATCAAACAATGGCCCAGGGCAAGGCTACTTCACACCTTCTTTGTTTCAGAAGAAGACATTCAATTCTGGAATGTTTTTAGGATGGGGTGCAACTGATATCTCTTCGCTTTGAAGATTTGTTCTTTGCCTTTGTCAGACAGTTGGAATACACAAAGACTAGTCCCTTGTCTTCAGCAGCCACTGTTCACTTAGTAAATAAGGTTAATTTTTAAAAGACAAAGTGAGTTTTTCATAACTCTTCAGAGTTAGTCCATGATTGTTGTATTGTCACACTTCTGGTGCGCATGATATTGCTTACTTGTAAATAATGTTTTGTTTTATTCACGTATTGTCAGTCTGAACTGCAACATCATTGTATATTGCACATACGTTTTTATCTTTGGAAATAAGGAATGCTGTGGGCGACCTTAAGAAGGTCACATTAAGAAGCTGTAAGAGAAGGTCACTGGAGAAAGTGATGTCATGTCACACATGACTAGGGAGTTGTGGGTGTAGCCCGACAGAGGGAGATTTGTGTAGATGCGGCTCCTATAGTAGCTGTATATATATATTCCAGTTAAGTTATAATAAAAATCCACATATTCTTGGATATTACTTGTAGTCCTGTGAATCCTACAATAGTTTACACACCAAAGGAACAAGTAATATTACAGAGAGGGCACCTCGCTTTTGAAGTGTCCTCTCCGTCACTTACCTGCCATGGCATCTGCTGACCCACCTTTCTTCATTGGATGGCGAGCTTGCCCTCTAGCCATTAATTGGCCGCTCCGGGGAAAATTACATTCAGTGACTGTTCCCATTTGAGCCTGATGCCAGCATTCAGAAGCCTTAGCAAAAATCCTACCCCAGCAGTCAGTATTGTGTCCACTTACGCACTTAATATATATACATGATTTGGACTATGGGAAGTACAATATTGATATTTCGGATGGAATAGGAATTGGCCACTTGCCTCAATTGGCACATTTGATAGATCAATACCTCCTAAATGCCTTCTCATCTTTGGGTCTGCAATATTAGGAACAAATACATGAATGTGTTGATATAAAATTCCTCTATCCACCTCAGTAAAAATAGCAGATAAAAGAATTTCATAGAAACACATTAATTACTGACATCACAGAGCCTGGTTTCAATCTGCATAACTCACAATATCTCCTCTCCCAGAACACATCAAGGGTGAAATTGTTCAGTAGTGCAAAATGGGCCAATAGTAAATTGGCAGTACATTTTACATTGCACCTTATTATCTATACCATTGAAGTGCACTACTGGCGTTGACCAATTTCATCCCCATCCAATTGTCTTATGGACCGATTCCGGGGGCTGAATTTTGTTGGGGCGACGGTGGCATCGCTGGCAGACCGAAAGCCAGGGGCAACCGCACCTCGCCCGTTTCCGGGAGCCGCGACCCAATTCTGTTGCCATCAGCCAATTAACTGCCTGGCTTTGGAGCTCCCACCCCTTTAAAGGCAGAGATCCCACCTCCAAGAGCTGCTGATGCTGCCCTGGAACCAATGTGAGTGGGTCGAGGTCAGCCAGGTCTGTCAGGCAGGTGAGGGGTGGGGGAAGTCGTTGGGGAGGGAAGGGGTGGTTATTTCCATGGGGTCGCCCTTGCTGCCAGGAGGGTGGGGGCCCTTCAAGTCCATAGGGAGGCTGTCATCTTTTACTAGGTTGTCTCCCCATGCGGTGGAGGGTGCCCCAGCTGCTGTTAGAATGCCAGCAGCAGCAGGAAGAGGCCCTTAAGTGACCCTTTATTGACCTCTTAAGGGCCTCAGTTGGCCTCTGGGTGGGAAGGCTGACTTTGACTTTCCCTACCACTGATAAAGCAGCATGGTGTCGGGAAGGCAACGGGCACTCCGTCCACCCCACCCGCAACCCCCACACCACCCCCCACCCCGTGCCCTCCTCCCCCCAACCTTCCCTCACCATTTTACGGCTGCCTCCGGCTCCCAGCCCATCCCTAGAGGGCTAGAAAAATTCAGCGCATACTGTTTGTTTTCAAGGGCTTCGCAGGTATTTTCTTCCTTAAGTCCATTGTGTTTTGAATGAAAATGTTTTGCCTGATTTCCATTTTTATTTCTGATTGTCAACTATAATTTACTTAGAAGGAAAATCTATATTACTCAAGGCTTATTACTGTATCTAGATTCTTCCAGTTAAAGTATTTATCATGCTGGTCGGCCTTATGAATTGATCACAAAATTCAACATATAAAAGTATAGTTGAACCTATAAATTATAATTATGCTTGCGTCACATATTAAAACAGAAGAAGAAAAGCAAATGCTTACCATTTTCCTGTATCATCTCAGAAGCACATTGGTCTAACACAGCCATATTTGCCAGTATTGTCACTACCTGTGTTGGGTACAGTACATAAACAAATATCACATTGTGTGCAGTTAACAAGATTTGTACAGTAATACCTGACACACTTTTAACATTCTCAAGATGCAGGTTTCCCTCTAGTTTTCCTCCCCACGTGTCTTAAAAGTGATGTCACCTGGTGTCGTGGCCAATATTTATCCCTCAACCAACATGGTATAAGATATTATTAGTTAGTGGCTGTGGAACCTTGCTGTGTGCAAATTGGCTGCCATGTTTCCCTATATTACAACAGTCACTACATTTTATAACAACAACTTGAATTAGTATAGCACCTTCAACATAATAAAAAGTCCCAAGCGCATTATAAAATAAATATGACACGGAGGCACATAAAGCGATATGAGGGTAGATGACCAAAAGATGGCCAAAAAAATAGGTTTTAAGGAATGTCTTAAAGGAGGAAAGTGAGGTAGAGAGGTGGAGAGGTTTAGGGAGGGAATTCCAGAGCTTAGAGCCTAGGCAACTGAAGGCACAGCCACCAAAGGTGGAGCGATTAAAATCGGGGATGCTCAAGAAGCCACAGTTAGTGGAATGCAGATATCTGAGGGTTGTAGGGCTTGAGGAGATTACAAATATAGAGAGAGGCCAGGCTATAGAGGGTTTTGAAAACAAGGATGAGAATTTCAAAATTGAATGGTTGCTTAATCAGGAGCCAATCTAGATCAAAGCACAGGGGTGATGGGTGAACAGGATTTGATGCAAGTTAAATCACAGGCAGTGGAATTTTGGATGACCTCAAGTTTAGGGAGGGTAGAATGTGGGAGGTCGGGCAGGAGTGGGTGAGAATAGTCAAGTCTGGAGGTAACAAAGGTTTTGATGAGGGTTTCAGCAGCAGATCAGCTGAGGGACGAAGTCAGGCGATGTTACAGAGTGGAAGTAGGCAGTGTTAGTGATGGTGCAGATATGTGATCAGAAGCTCATCTTGGGGGCAAATGTGACACAGGGGTTGCGAACCGTTTAGTTTAGTCTCAGCCTGTTGCCAGGGAGAGGGATGGAGTCAGAGGGCAGGGAGCAGAGTTTGTGGTGGGGGCTGAAGACAATGGCTTTAGTTGTCCCAATATTTAATTGGAGGAAATTTCTGCTCATCCGGTGCAGTCTGACAATTTAGCAACAGCGGAGGGGTCAAGAGAAGTATAGTAATGAGGTACAGCTGGATGTTGTCAGCGTACATTTGAAAACTGACGTATTTTCAGATGATGCTGTCGAGGAACAGTATTTAAAGGATTTAATTGGCTGTGAAGCGCTTTGGGATATACTGAAGTCATGAAAGATGCTATATAAATGCAGGCGCAGGACCCAACCAATCACGTGGCAGGTGCAGTCTCCAAGGTGCAGATGATCCCTCAGCAGTGGTTAGAGCCAAAATTAAATCGGTGTCAACCCTGCTTGTATTGCTCTCTTTCAGTGAGGCAGTGCATTTGTAGCTGCTGGAGCCCTTTGATGGTAATTTGAACTGCTGGCACCCCTGCAACACTACTGTAGCTGCTGGTTCCTGTGACTACTGGACCCCACCCCACCATCAACCCCCCACCCCCTGCAACACTACTGTAGCTGCTGGTTCCTGTGACTACTGGACCCCCCCCCCCCCCACTCCCTGCAACTCTACTGTAGCTGCTGGTTCCTGTGACTACTGGACCCCACCCCACCACCCCCCCGCCACACCCCCTGCAACACTACTGTAGCTGCTGGTTCCTGTGACTACTGGACCCCACCCCACCACCCACCCCCACCCCCTGCAACACTACTGTAGCTGCTGATTCCTGTGACCACAATTCCTGGACCCCGCTGCAACAAAACTTCCGACCGTCGAAACAGAGCCTGATAGAACTGGGACCACTTCCGAGGCAAGACGGCTCCATGGTTTAGCAATGCCTCCCTGCTGATTATCCTCCAGGCTGCAAGGGAAAGGTGGGAGGTCCTCTTTCCCAGGGATGGTCAGAGACCCTCCCGCCTGATCAAGCAAGCCTGGATGGAGATCACAGAGGAGGTCAGCAGCTGTGGGGTCACCTCCCTGGCATGGGTCCAGTGCAGGAAGAGAGTCAACTACCTCCTACAGTCTGCCAAGGTGAGTGCTCCATACCTGTCTCCTCTTGGGGCTTGCATGTGGGTATGCTGCAGTTAGTGTGACATGGAGAGGGAGGCAACACAAAAACACTGACAAAGGCAGTTAGGCATCATCCTGGCTGATGTATGTATGCATCTCAACCACAGGCAGTTCTTTCAAACCTCCCCCCACTACTTCCCCTGACAGCACACAGGGCGAGAAGCCATGTAGGAAACTTCAGCAGGGACGAGAAGCTGCTACGAGCAGAACTGTTACTATCTCCCTCTTTTCACTTGCAGGACAAACCGGCCCATATCAGGAGGGAGACCTTGTGGACTGGCAGAGGAATTACTGACATACGGCCTCTCTCAATGGCTGAGGAGGAGGCACTCGAGTTAGCGGGCACCAAGGGCGGCTGCTCAATAGCGGATGGTGAGACTGGAGTCTCGGCGCAAGAGAATGAGGATTGTCTTCAATCGACATCCGATACCCTTCTGCAGATGCACATCATGCATGGATGGCATGACGAGATCTGCACAGCCTAACCCACACTTGTTTGTGTTCTCTCATGCAGGTCGGTAGACTGCAGGAGACTCCAGTAGTAGGGGGACATAATTCCACCCCTGAGAAGGATCTGGAGTCAGAGGATGCCGATCAGCAGCTTGCCTCCAGCCCAGCTGCTAGCATAGGGTTACACCTCGTAGAAGCACTCATAAATGTATAAAGAAAAGCACCCTGAGACACTTGGTGTTCACAGGTGTTTGACATTTGTTTTCTCAGATAAAATTCTTTTGTTTTTGAAATTAACTTTCATTGTGGAAAATGATTATTCTGCCATGCCTTAATTGTGAGCTGCTGACTTCATCATTCCCCCTTAGTCGATGCCAGTTGAGGCACAATTAGCATTTCCCATGGGTCATAACGCGTGGTTCCACTGGGCGCTAGGTATGCAAGACAAATAGAAAGGAAGCGACAGACTGTATGCATTGAGGTGAGTCTTTATAGATTTTACTCTGAGATGCCATCATGATGGCTGGAAGTAGATAAGTATGAAATTGAGCAATGGGCCTCCGGTGCAAGGGTTCAACATCCAGTTGAACCTGCCCAGCATTCTCCTCTATGTCCTTGTTGGTTAAGGAGTGGCATTTAATCATGTTTTCATCATGCAAAGCCTCCCCCCACTGCAGTGCTAGATTGTGCTGAGCACAACAAACCACCACGATACACGAAACCCTCACTGGGACATACTGCAGGGCTCCACTGGATTGATTGAGGCAACAGAATCTCATCTTCAACAGCCCAATACTGCACCGTGGCAAGTGCTGTACCTCTCCTCTGCTACAATGCAAGGGTTCCTCACAGGTGTCAGTAGCCACATCTTCAATGGGTAGCCCTTGTCCCTGAGAATCTGTCCCTGAAGGTGAGTGGGGTGCCTGAAAAGCTGTGATACCTGGGACTGTCGAAGTATGTAGCAATTGTGGTTGTTTCCTGGGAAGCAGGCACACACCTGCAGGAAACGCTTTCAGTGAATGCAACCAGTCCTTCTTGTTGGTGAAGGTGGATGGCTGGTCTGTGGGAGCCTTGATGGCCACATGCATGTAGTCTATCACACCAGGCACCTGGAGAAATCCAGTGATAGCCCCAAATCAGATGGCCCTCTCAGCCTGGCTGTCAGGGTCAGTCCAGTAGTGCGCATGGTCGCCGGCCCTCTTGAACAGGGCATTAGTCACCTCCTTGATGCAATGGTGGGCTGCTGCCTGGGAGACTCCACACATGTCCCCGGTGGATCCTTGGAATGATCCAGAAGCATAAAAATTAAGTGCAACAGTGATTTTCAATGCCACTGGCATTGGGTGATTCCCAAATCCCGTACGTCGTAAATTGTCCTGCAGCAGGGCACATAAGTCAGTGACAGCCCCTCTGGAGAGTCGTAGTCTTCGCTGACAGTGCTGCACAGACAGTTGGAGGAGCTGACTCGAGTCTGGCACACTCTCCGGTGCAGGTGGGCCCTTCTTGACAAGGCTGGATGCTGTTGCTTTTGTCACGGAGCTTCACGGACAGGCAAAGCTGCCTCCTGGTCCTCCTCTGTCTGAGGTGCTGCATCACACCACATGGGTGCAAAAAAGATAGGGTGTATGAGACCCATGCCAAGTAGGCATCCAGAGCGCTGATCTTGTAGATATGAACTTGCCTTGGCAGCTTTCTCTTTGCTACTTCTCCCGGCAGACTCCCTAATGGCCTTCAGTGCCCACCCTTATGGATATTCGACTCTCTCACCCAGCAGTATGGGCATCCGAACCTCTCACTCAAAAGTTTGGTCACCCGATACTGCCACCCAAAACTAAGACCCCCTTACAGACCACCCAACACCCAGCACCCTTTTGCACAACACCAGACACCCAGCACACGCGGTACTGCCACCTGAGAGCCTGCTCACCCGGTACTGCCACCCAAGACATTGCTCACTTAGTACTACCACCCGAGACCAAGCCCACCCAGTACTGCCACCCAAGACACTTCTCACCTAGTACTGCCACCTGAGACCAAGCCCACCCATGCAGAGTGCATAGCAATGCAAGCCAACAACGGTCTCCGCTCCCCTCTTGCCCTATGCAATGCTGTCCATGGCTGCCTACCCAGCTTTCAACAGCTGGGGATCCAAAGGCATGTGAGGGCTGTCCATCATCCACTGAATTCCAAGCCCCCATTGAATCACTTACAATTTAAAATTATACTCCCATCACGTCGGGCTTGGTGCTTTCCCGCCGCTGACTATATCCGGAACCGACGTCACAACATCAAGTTTGCAGGACGACTCTTCTGATGCTATTCTCCAGCCCCACCCCCCCCCACCCCCCCCACCCCTCCATTCCCGCTCCCAACGGCTGCACTAAATTCAGCCCTTTGTGTGCTCTGTGTGTTGGAAAGGTTCTGAGTGCACACCACTGTAAATGGAGGTGTTGAGTGCAGTTTATTTCTTTGGCGTTTTTCCCAACAAAATATCTTTGTAACAAGTTTACAAATTTTCAGTTCCAGTTTGATTAAATTGCTGATGGAGAAACGTTATGATGTCTGAGCATTTCCCTTTAAATGTTACAGACCAAACTCACAGTAACTGCTTTTACAAAACTGCAAAAAATCTCCAGTTGGGGGGTGATGGTGGGGGTGGGGGTGGGTGGAGGTGCGGTTGGAATTTCCACAGGGGTTCTCCCGCTTGTCCACCATAAATTCATTGGAAGAACCTGTGAAGCCCCAGAAAAATGGTGGAAATTCATTTACATCATTACAAGAGAGATTGGAGTTCTAATTTTTAATTATTTCCACAACAAATCACCTTTCCTGTAAAAATTCCTTCCTAAAACAAAACTCTGTTAAGTAACATTTTAAACTATAGCACTTATGTCCATGATAGAGAATAGAGGGCTGAATTTTATTAGCGCTCCGCACATCGTGGCAGTGCGCTTTGAAGTCTGCAGCCTGCCCGCACTGAGCGGCTGCCACAGAGCCCTCACGATACTATGCGTGGGGGCTCAATTAAATGGAGGGGGTGGAGCGGCCGCCCCCGATGACAGAGAGGGGGCGGCCGCTACATCCCCAGCAACAGTGTCTGGCGCCACCTCACAGACGCCGGCCCCATTTTTAAAGGGCTTCAAGCCCTTCGGGAGAGATTTAAATATTTAAAGGTGCCAGTTTAATAAAAATTTCTATAAAAGTTTAATTTAACCCCCGAACTTCAGCATCTTTGACCCTCAACCCCTTCCCACCATCCCCACAACCAATAGGAATAGTTTACCCGCTCCCCCCGCCCCCTGCCCTTATAATTTTAGTCCTCCCCCCTCCCCACCAGTGTCTCGCCTCGGAATTCCGTACAGAGTTCTGAAGGCACGTGAGTTGCGTCCGGTGGCCGTAAAATCGGTGCGGGACGGCCGGCGGCGGCAGGTGAGTTCTTTGCATGCTTATAACCAACATTTGAATATTTTAATGAAGGCCTTGCCGCCAAACATCGGGTTGGGGGGGGGGTGGTGGTGGGCCACACCGAGACCTCGCCACTGCCGCTAATGTCCGGCGGGGCCTTCTCGGCATGGGGGTCGTGGAGGCCTGCTCCCGCCAGCATTTTACAGGCCTCCCTGCCATGACCCACGGCATCTAGGGGCTGGTAAAATCCAGCCCAGTGAGTTTGAACATGAATTAAAATGAGACACATTGCATGTGCTTCCTTGATTGCCTAAGGCACCACTTGTGTACCAAATAATCAATACTGACCAGAAGATCTCAAGTTCAACAACTGATTTATGTTGAGTTAGCTGATCTCATCCAGAGCAGTAATATCGGTGCTGAAAATGGTCCCAGTTCTGAACAGGGAAGGGAAAAATCTGCTGGGTTCCCACTTTGAATCAGTATGTAGTGACCATGCTGAAAAATGCCCATGTGCAAACATTGAATGAGAAAACAATCAGGCTTTGCATGTGATGCCACCCTATAATAGGTCATGGCCTGAAACCCGGAAGAAAAATTGTAAGGTTTTTAAAAAGAAAAATTAAATGCCGTTCATCTACAAAGCGGGCACTCAATTTATTTCCAGGAAGGGGACAAGTGCCGAGAACTGGCAACAGTGAACAAATTTTCTGCCCTTTTAATAATGATAGGTGCCCACTTTTTCCATGCAAATAAGGGACCTCCACCGATAATGTAACCTTAATGGGGTCGTAGGCAGAGGTCATAGAATCACTGGTCCATGCATTGTCAGGGCTCTGCTATCTAAATCCACACAAGAAAAGTGGGTACTTGCGTGAAGAACTGAAAGAAAGTTGGGGCCTCTGAAAACAAAGTCCACAAAGAGGTAGGGCAGGATTTTGTTGAGTTCTCGACATAGGTCTCCGTAGCGGGGGCGGCTGGAAGATCGTACTGGCAGCGGCCCGCCACGGAGTCCAACACTAGTTTTGCCAGGCCCGATCTTCCTGGTGGCGGCAAATCTCCGTGGCGGCCACCCCACCGCTTGGCGACAGGACCCGACATTAAATATTTAAATAAAGGAAATGGACACATTTAAATAACATTCACACCAACATTACTTGCTGCTCGGGATCTCCTGTGCAGCAGCCTGCACTCACGCGTCTTTACTTTCCTGTCCAGGGAAAGCTGGCGCCACAGAGGTGGGGAAGGGGGCAACTTAGGTTTTACGTGTAGTGGGCCGGGGCGGGGAGGGGGGGTAAGTGGGGTCAAATCTGCATTTCTAGTGTGTGGCGGGGTGGAGGGGTGATCTCTGCACTTAGTGAGGTTAGTAGGGGGGAGAGATCAACTCAGCAGTTTAAGTGTTTTGGTGGGAGGGAGAGGACAACTATGCAATGTAAGTGCTTTGGGGGGTAAGGGGTAACATTTTATTAGAGGTGTATGGCGGGGGGGTGGTGGGTACAGGTTTAAATATGCAATTTTTTCGACATGTCTGGCAGCCTTTAAAAATGGTGCCAGGGCCTACGCAGAGGCAGCTGAAGCCATTGCCATCATCGCAGAGCCAGCCCCCACCATGTGATTCGGGTGGCGGGGGGTAGTGGCCTGACCGGCATATTATAATGAGCCACCACACGCCAAATTGCTGCGGCATGGTGCGTGTGGCCCGCACTTGCTGCCAATCCAGCCCATTGTGTCTATCTATTTTTGAAAGGTTGATAACTTCATTTGTCTGTATTCTGATGCTAACTAAAGTCATCACATTATATCAATGTAGATTTCTAAATTAGTGAATAGTTGATCAAAATACCCCTAGGTTGGACAGCATAAAATATTATTTCTATGCTTTTGTTCTGGCTTCTCACTGAAAAATAATCAACCATAAATTACAAAAAATACAACCCTTCATCATATCTATAAATGTCTTGCTTTGGTTTTAGTTTTGCCCACACAAGGAAATAGCTCTACAGAGCTTTAACTCCATTAGATGATAACACAGTGAGAGAATAAAACATTGCACTGGATGGTGATATTCGCACTTTAATGGGCTGGACAAGGCATGAGTGGAGTTGCTGGGTAATCTTATTACAATGTCAATCTCAAATTTAGATGACAGCCCTTCAATCCTTCAAGTGACAATTGATCCTCTCCTACTTCCAGTGACCCACCTCTCAGAAGGCTACAATTAACTAATGACTTTGTCCACTGTATATCTTAAAATTAACCTTAAAGTAGGCACTGTACAAGCTCTAGATTAGGATTTGTGACCCTTGAAATTCAGTCAAAGTGCATCAATGTTTAAATTCACTTCTTCAAATAAAATGACTCAAACTAAATTTCAGTTCTCAACTTTTTAAAAATAGGGAAAGTAAAAGAATTGAACTGCGGTGGTTTTATGAGTACTTAGTAAGAGTTGGATGTTTGCCTCAGTTGAGGTGGAAGGTTGTAGGCTTAAGCTCTGACTTGAGCACATATTCTAGGCTGACATGACAGTATCACGCTAAGGGAGTGCTGTATTGCTGGAGGTGCCATTGCTCGGATGAAATGTTAAACTGAGACTCCAGTCCAAGTGGTTGTTAAAGATCTTACAGCACCAATTGAAAAAGAATAGGAAGTGCTCCTACTGTCCTGGCCAATATTCCTTCCCTTCCCAAAAATAGATTAACTGATCATTCATCTTACATGTTTGGGGATCTCTGCTTGCCACTGATGCTTACATAACAATCAATGCACTTTAAAGTAAATTATTATCTCTGAAGTGCTATGAAACATTTCCTAGGGACAAATAAGTCACCAAATAACTCTCTGACGAGTTCCAACATGATTTAATAAAAAAAAAATGATACTTCTTGCAGGAAAGTGCTGTGCTTTAGCCCTGTCTTTTATTCTGGCTCCTGTCAATTGGGGTACCACACCGAGTGCAAATCCTCACAAAGTTACACCAACATTGTCCCTACTAGACTGCAGATATAGCTGTCTTACATAAATGTAGCACAACACCTCATGGACAGTTTCTTGGCTTCCCATTAGTGAAGGAAGTGATTGCATAAGTTCAAATCATCTGCCCATTTTTTAAAGTAAGAAAGCAATGAAATAGAACTTTAAATATATGGAAATAAAGGCGAGCAAAGCTGGCATTATAGCAGTTTCCTTTTATTACTGAGAAAGAAGATTTACTTGTGTTATTTTAAAAGTGAATAATTCTTAAATATTCACTCCCAAATCTCCTTTTTCCTCTCTAGAAGGCCACTGGATTTTACTGTGAGACAGTTACACAGATATTGGTTGCCAAGGGGTAACTTTCTCAAATGACTTCAATGGAGAGTAAACCTTTGACCCAATTTCCTGCCAGATGGGATTAAGTTAAAATTAACTCTCTTCCTCCACACTTGTTAGCAGCCTTTTTGACCATGAGGGGGAAAATCACAGCCAACTCCAATCCTGCCTTTACTTGATGTCCACAAACATGCACTTTCGAACCTTTACTCTAGGACCAAAGAGGTCAATTCTAGAGCATTCATTGACGCGTCAACTGAGATCAACTAACTCAGAACAGATTAGGGATTGAACAACTTTGCCTATGTGACTTAGTAACATAACAGGTGCTGGCTTTAACCACCAGCTTTTTTGTAAATTGTTTCATCTCACCTGGCATTTGTCCCTCTCTTTCAAATCTGGCATCATTCCACCTCTCCAAAAAAGAAAAATCCAACATCTTTCTATCCTTGCTAACCATAGCTCCACCTCCAACCTTTCTTTCCTATACAAAGTCATTAAAAGTGTTTTGGTCTACAAGGTTCATGCCCAACGTTCCCATAACTCCCTATTTGAAATTGCACCAATATATTCTTGCACCAAAACAGACCTTATCAAAGTCACAAGTGACTTTTCCTGTGACTCTGATATTGTTTCATTATTCCTCCTAGCATCCTTTAAAACAGTGATCATACCATCCTCCTCCTCCGACAAATTTGTAAAATTGTCCACCTTGTTGAATGATAATTTTCTTTAATCCACTGACTGGAGATCTGAATTTATGGCCGGAATTTTACGCCCCGAAAACGAGCAGGCTGATGGCAGGGGTGGGGTGGGGGTTGTAAAATTGAGCGGGAGGCAGTGGGACCGTTCCTGACCGCCTCCCACCTCCGTTGCAAATTTACACAGGGCGGCGGCAATGAGAAATGGCCCGCCTGCCCCCAAGGCCAATCAAGGCCCTTAAGTGACCAATTAACTGGTACTTAAGGCCCTCTGCCTGCCACCGTGAGTATTTTATCCTTGGCTGGCAGGTAGCTGATGCCTCAAAAAGCCTGCCTGGCCTTCTTGCAAGCTGGTGGGGGGCCTTCTTGATCAGGCACCCTGTGGCCCACAGAGGGTTGCCCCCATAGCCCCAACCATCCCCAACGTACAACACTCCCCTGCCCCCCTAACCGACCCCACTTGCCTCACGGGGGCCCGACCAATTGTCCCCAGCGAGGCCCTAAAAACACACCTTTTTTCCAGGGCCGTCCTTCCGATCAGTTCTGATGAAGGGTCACTAACTTGAAATGTTAACTCTGCTTCTCTCTCCACAGATGCTGCCAGACCTGCTGAGTATTTCCAGCATTTCTTGTTTTTATCCACAGACTGTATACGTTTTTTTATGGACTCTAGCTCAACCAATCTACCTATCCTCACTCTGTAACTTATTTGTGTGTGTGTAAACCTCTAGTGTGTGTGTAAGCGTGCAGAGAGATCGACCGTCGACATGCTGTTCTCCCTTCGTCAGATACAGGAGAAATGCCGCGAACAACAGATGCCCCTCTACATTGCTTTCATTGATCTCACCAAAGCCTTTGACCTCGTCAGCAGACGTGGTCTCTTCAGACTACTAGAAAAGATTGGAGGTCCACCGAAGCTACTAAGTATCATCACCTCATTCCATGACAATATGAAAGGCACAATTCAACATGGTGGCTCCTCATCAGACCCCTTTCCTATCCTGAGTGGCGTGAAACAGGGCTGTGTTCTCGCACCCACACTTTTTGGGATTTTCTTCTCCCTGCTGCTTTCACATGCGTTCAAGTCCTCTGAAGAAGGAATTTTCCTCCACACAAGATCAGGGGGCAGGTTGTTCAACCTTGCCCGTCTAAGAGCGAAGTCCAAAGTACGGAAAGTCCTCATCAGGGAACTCCTCTTTGCTGACGATGCTGCTTTAACATATCACACTGAAGAGTGCCTGCAGAGTCTCATCAACAGGTTTGCGGCTGCCTGCAATGAATTTGGCCTAACCATCAGCCTCAAGAAAACGAACATCATGGGGCAGGACGTCAGAAATGCTGCATCCATCAATATTGGTGACCACGCTCTGGAAGTGGTTCAAGACTTCGCCTACCTAGGCTCAACTATCACCAGTAACCTGTCTCTCGATGCAGAAATCAACAAGCGCATGGGAAAGGCTTCTACTGCTATGTCCAGACTGGCCAAGAGAGTGTGGCGTACTGACACGGAACACAAAAGTCCGAGTGTATCAAGCCTGTGTCCTCAGTACCTTGCTCTATGGCAGCGAGGCCTGGACAACATATGTCAGCCAAGAGCGACGTCTCAATTCATTCCATCTTCGCTGCCTCTGGAGAATACTTGGCATCAGGTGGCAGGACCGTATCTCCAACACAGAAGTCCTCGAGGCGGCCAACATCCCCAGCTTATACACACTGCTGAGTCAGCGGCGCTTGAGATGGCTTGGCCATGTGAGCCACATGGAAGATGGCAGGATCCCCAAAGACACATTGTACAGCGAGCTCGTCACTGGTATCAGACCCACCGGCCGTCCATGTCTCCGCTTTAAAGACGTCTGCAAACGCGACATGAAGTCCTGTGACATTGATCACAAGTCGTGGGAGTCAGTTGCCAGCATTCGCCAGAGCTGGCGGGCAGCCATAAAGGCGGGGCTAAAGTGTGGCAAGTCGAAGAGACTTAGCAGTTGGCAGGAAAAAAGACAGAGGCGCAAGGAGAGAGCCAACTGTGTAACAGCCCCGACAAACAAATTTTTCTGCAGCACCTGTGGAAGAGCCTGTCACTCTAGAATTGGCCTTTATAGCCACTCCAGGCGCTGCTCCACACACCACTGACCACCTCCAGGCGCTTACCCATTGTCTCTCGAGATAAGGAGGCCAAAGAAGAGTGTGTAAGAGTGAAAGTTGGTGTGTTGTTTATTATTTTATTAGTTCGGTTTAGATACAATAAAATTAACCTCTTTCTTTGTTAACTCAAGCAAACCTGTTTGTGTTATGATCATAGCAAGTAAGTAATCAAACACCTACTGAATTGGCCTGTACATCCACTTTAAAGAAGAATTAGACCTGTTTTGGTCAAACAAGGAGAGGGAAAAGAGGGAAGCCCTTCAACTCCTCCTCACTTGACCGTAACAGTGACATTTCTTGTCTTTGGTCCAGGAAGCTTTAGTTTGAGCTATGCACCTGTCAGATAAAAATGCAATGGGTTTGGACTGAACACAGATAGTTCTGCACTATTATAAAAGTCTACATCGGAGCTTCAATATAATATTTGTACAAAAACAATCATGCTCAGTTACTTAAATCAAGAATATAATTCAGTGCATTTGGCTTCAAAATGATGATACATATCCAGTCAGTTTTAGAAAAGCATAAATCAGAACTATCTCAAAGGTCTTGCTTTGCAGTTGCTAACCAAATCAATTAATCTGCCTTGAATGCCTCAATAAACTAATTCTTGCTTATTTCACCTATATGAATTTGGCATCTTACAAAAATCATTCAGCCCTATTTATAGTGACTGATTTCAAACGTCTGACCTTTCAAAGGAAAAGCTCCCTGCAGCAATAAAAAGAAAGATCATTTGACAGTATAGTGGACATGTACAAACTTTCTATATGGGAGGTATTTGAATTCTGGCATGTAATGCAATTCATTCACACTGACCACAGTGTGATGCATTTACTACATGCAAATACTCTGTTTTGTTAAAAGAAATATTTGGAGATTGTATACCCAGGGCTGGATTTTATCAGCCCCTCGGGTCGTGGCGGGGAGGCCTGTAAAATGCTAGCGGGAGCAGCCTGCCACGACCCACAATGCCGAGAAGGCCTCGCCACATATTACCAGTGGTGGTGAGGCCTCAGTGCAGCCTTCCTGCCACTGAGTGGCGGGGCCTTCATTTAAATATTAAAATGCATTCAAATAAACGGTAATGACCTTATCTGGACCAGGCAGCCGTCCCACCGTGATATTACAGGCATTGGCCGCAACTTGCCACCTTCGAAACTCCGTACGGAGATCCAAGGCGAGACACTGGTGGGGAAGGGGGAGGACTAAAATTGTCAGGGCAGGAGGGGAGAGCAGGGAAAACTATTCCTATTGGTTGTGGGGATGGTGGGAAGGGGTTGAGGGTCAAAGATGCTGAAGTTCGGGCGTGAAAGTTCGGAATTTCAAGAAGTGTTTTTTTGGGGAGATAGGTCAATTTATGTATTGAGTACTCAGTGGGGGTGAGGAGTGGGAGAGGGCATTCAAAGTTAAATTAAACTTTTTTTGAAATATTTAAATCCCTCATGAAGGGCTTGAAGCCCTTTAAAAATGGTGCCGGCGCCTGCGCTGTGGCCTCAGACGCCGTTGCCGGGGTTGCGGCGGCTGCTCCCGATGATGTAGAGGGGGCGCCCACTCCGCCCCGCCATTTAAACGTGCCCCCGCGCGTAATATCGCGGGGGGCTCTGCAGCGGCCGCATAATACGGGCAGGCTGCCAACTTCAAAGTGCACCGCTGCGATGTGCGACACGCTAATAAAATTCAGCCCCCAGAGATTCAAAATGCTAAAACAATGTTTAAACACTTCAGTTCTTCAATGAATGGTCTGATGCAGCTGCTTTATTTTGGTGATCAGATGAAGATGATGGTGTTAACAAGCCTCCTTTCCCTTCTGAAGCAGACACACTTCTGCCTCATTACCAATGTCATTAACTTCAATGTTGTTAAACAACAAGAAACATTTATTCAGCATTTTTAACATAGAAAATACCCCAAGGTGTTTCACAGAGGCATTGGGAAAACATATGCTGACTACAAGAGATTTAGTACCAAAGAGGTAGATTTAAGAAGAGGTAGGAGTAGAGAGGTAGAAATAGTTGAGGAAGAATTGCAGACCATGGGGCCTAGGCATGTCCTTCAAAACAGTGGGTGAAGGGCTGAAAGGAGGTGCAAATACTTAAAAGGCCAAAATCAAAGGGATGAAAAGCTGAGGAAGGAGTTCTAGAGCTGGACAAAGTTATGGAGATAGGGAGGGGAACTGAGGTTGTGAACTGTCTGGTTAGGTCTGACATAGTGGCTGGGAAAGTTGGTGAATTGGAAGAGTGGAATGGAGTCCACTGCATGGCTGAAGCTGAAGATTGCAGTTTTACCAATGTTTAGCCAAGGGAAGTTCAGACTCATCAAAGCTTGGATGACAAACAATCAGTTTGATAATGTCATATTGGTAGATAAACAGCATGAGAGAGATCCATTACTTAGACATGACTGCAGATGACAGGCCACAAGAATGGTAGTGCAATGGGTAAACAGTATAGGACAAATTCTGTCCCAAGCATTATGAAGCTAAACCATGGGACAGTATTGAGGAAGTGATTCATCTTTCAGAAGATACATTAAACCTAGATCCTGTCTGCCTGTTAAGTGGTTGTTAAAAATACCAAAGTATTATTCAAAGAGGGGCATGGATTTTTCCCAGTGGTTCTGGTCAACATTCCTCCCTCAACTAATATCAACACAAACAGATTAATTGGCCATTCAGCTCATTGCTGTTCATGGGATCTTGCTGGATGCAAAATGGCTGCTCAAATAACAACAGTCACTGCCTTCAGAATAAATAATTGTAAGTGATGTATTCTGAAATATTTCTAAGAGATACAGTAAGATACACTATAAATACAAGACTTTATTTTTCCATGGTGATGTTGTCAGGAGCAAGGGGGTATAGTGTAGAAAGCACCAACCTGCCATTTCTGGCATAATTATCATATATATATATTTTTTATATCTTCAAAGTCAGATCTGCAATGTGTTATGAAGGTGCTCCCATTATTAATATTCTTTGAGGACCTGTGTTTAAAAGACTGCGAAAATTGGTTCATTTGAAAGACTGAGGAGATGCTGGATTTGTTTTTTTTTAAAGATTGCTGGAAGGACACTTTGGATTATTTCTAAAACACACTGGAAGAGACAATGAAGAGTTAAATAAATATAAGGAGCCTTGCAGGCTAATGGAGTTGTTTACAGAGAAGTCGCATTCTAGGTTTATGATTGTCAGGATTTTGTGGCATTCTGATTTGGGCGTTGACTGTTAGAATGCTCAGTTGGTGTATATCCTGCTGAGAGAGAAGTCACCCAACTCATCCTTTTCCACTTGCTTTGGAAAATCTTCTGAGAATCCAATGAGATAGCTGAAATCACTCATGCAGTAATTATCTTGAAAAGCCTGCAAGATTACTCCTGGACATCTCCTGAACAGAACTGCTTCAGAAAGATCCCAGTGATAGTCGTCTGCATATACCCGGAAGCCAGAGCAAAGGTCACCTGGAACATTCCATGTCTTATCCTTTATCGTCAAGAATTGGCAATAATTTGGCCAAAGTATTTTTTTAAAAGTTGACCTCTGCAGAGCCAGTTTTTTCATTTTTCTTTATTGTGTGTGTGCATGTATGTTAGGTTATTTTAGAAGGGTAGATATTTATACTTCTGTATTTCAAACTGTGTGTTAATAAGCTTTGTATTTTTATTGAATGTCTTGTTTTATAATAAATCAACAATTTTATTGTTTATTAAAGAAACCTGGTTGACGGATTTTTATTTTGAAACTAATCTCGATAAAGTCTATAATTAGCCATATCGAAAGCTGTGTAAAACATTTAGATATATCTTGTGACCCGTGGAATAGTGGAACTAGAGAAAGACCGTGCATTCCTCCAACCTCGGTCACAACAAATGATAGAAACTCTTGAGATTTATTTACAAAATCCTTGCATCTTAGTGTTCAAGATGATTAACAAGCTCACAAAATAATGCTCATCACAGCAGTGATCTCCCAATAGAGCTGTAGTCCCTCATTCTGTTCTCATTAAATACTTCACAATATATTTAATAATGTTTAATAATTAGCATTTAATTCCATGTATGTTGAACTCAAAAAGCACAGAAAATAGGAAATGTTAGGCTTGGATAAAATTAATCTTTGACTCACATGTCTTAAAGTAATTAATTTGCAAATTTCTGCAATGTAGCCTGTGAAATCTTTCACATAGATATTATAAATTAACAAAAAGAGAAGAAAATACTTTAGAAAAAGTAACATTCATAGATACCCAAAGACCTCTGATGCCATGTTTGATCATCTCCTCACCCCACTTACACATACCCAAGAAATTCTGGGATAGTTTTTCCTGGGGTGCTGAGAACAATGGCAACATCAACAATCTCAGTACAGGTCAAGAGTACCGTCTCACTCCAAGTGCCATTGGCCTTTAGTCAACAGTATAAAGCTGTCTGTAATTGACATTAACTTTATAAGAGGATGTAAAAATATATAAGTAATGGCATCAAGAAGTAAGATCAGAGCAGGTATTTTAGTGAGAGTTATCAGTGACAGGGGAGCAAGAGGACAAATGACCTCTTTCTAAACTAAAAATTCCTATTTTAACAAAAATAGAAAAGCAAGATTTGTACAGCTAGATCTACAAAAGGTCAGTGATGCCTCAATTCTATCAGCAGAATGCAATTTTGCTGAAAATTAGCTTTGCTGAGCATTGTGCTACAAAGTGAGCCAAAGCTTCTGATTTCAATTCCTTTTGGCTATGTATCCCTTTAGATGAACAAGTCCTGGTTGTAAATTTCATTCTGCTGTAAGAAACATTGACTGCTTTGAACTGTTCTTCTTTGTAACTTAACATAGCCAATGTTTGGCAAGGCAGGACTCCCTGGTTTTCCAGTGCTCTGTCCAGAGGGCTGCTGCTTGTGCAAATCCTTCAGATCCGCAGCATGTCATCACTCCTGCAACTTGCCACTCTATTCTGATTTCTTTTAAAGTACTTTGAGTGGCATAGCTGGTATGACTTGCACTTCATTAAAAATTTCACATTTCCACAGGGGAGTAACAATGCTGGAACATTGTAAGTAAAAATGGCAACTTTTACACAACACAAAAGGAAAATGCAGAACAGTTGGAGATAAAATAATATATAAATTACAAAAAAATACTGTCCCATTATTAGAACAAATGGAAGGAGTACGGATTTGTCTTGGTGTAGGTGTATGTATGTGCAAATGAGGAAAGGAAAAGCATTTACAATCTATTTCATCCATTTTACAATGGATGCATTATTGATATCGCACCCATCGGCACTCAAAGTTAAAGTCCACATCAAACTTTTAAATTTGCAGAAACAAATGGAATTAATTTTCAGAAGTAAATTTTCATGCACTTTTTGTTGGTTCATATTCTACCTTTAGCTATTTAATGAGAATAAGAGTTCAAATACATTCCACTATTGCTTGTACAGTATGAGCAATGTTCTAACTAAATGTACTAACCTGATCTTTGGAGTAAGGAGTGTCAACTCTCTGTGGGTCATGACAAGCTTCGATGAGAATTTTTGTTGCATTCAATTGCAACAAAATCTCACAGGCCATTGAATCAAAGAATGTGATGTTGGCAAGAGCAGCAGAAGCCAGTAGAAACACTTCACTTGATGAAGTATCTTTGCATAAATCTGTGAGAAAAGAATAAATGCTTTATATAAGTACAGAGACTTCAGTGGAAGTAAACAGACCTTGGCTATTTCATATTTATCCAATTTCAAAAGAAAACAGTTTCTGCACAGTTATTTTATAGGTTCCATTCTTTGGTATAACATGTAAATTAAATAACAAATCTGACATGGAAATTTATACTCCCAAATGCCTCTTGAATTTTGTAGTTTTAAAAGTATTATATTAAAAGATTCATGTAGTACAGTTACTAAACAGCATAATGTAGATTAATATTGATTACGTTATTCACATTATTTTATCTTCTACAGCAGTGAATTTTCTTGCTAAGTAGATGCTTTGGAAATAGGATTTAGCACTGTGCAGTTGGTAAGTAAAGCACCTGGGAATTTATGCAATCACTAAGCTAGCAATAAGTTATTTTTAAAATTCTTTCAGGACAAGTGATAATCCCAGGAGGGAAGGATGTGGCTGTGTGACAGCTGGGGGTTTATTAGTACAGTAAATTACTGTAAAATGTGGGATTAATGCATACTAATTTAAAATACTAATTGAAAATATTTTGTATTCTATTATTTCTCTTCCTAAACTGACCAGTTTGTCTTGTACAAGAGCAACTCTTTGACAAATAATGCCATCTGCAGGAATATTACAAGTTTACCAAGTTCAACAATTCTACTATAAGAACGGTTTTCTCTATTGGGATGAAAGTTTCCCTTGTCAGATGGCTACAGGACTTCTTTGTGAAATTAGTTTTGGCAATCTTACTCCAGTTCCTCATGGGTTTGAATCGACAGCATAAAACTAAACCTAATTTGGCACTAATTGGTACTAAATTGGCATCCTCACTCAAAGATTGGTGTGGGAAATAGAAACATGTCATGCCGGTACAGTAAAATCCCCTTCTGAGGTTAGAGTGGAGGCAGATTGCTGGAGCAAAGTACAGGAAGCTTTGGTCTGCATCTAATATCTCACCTGGGTATATTTGACAATGAGACTGAATTCCTGGAATGTAGTAAGGAAAAGCAAAATACTGTGGATGCTCAAAATCTGAATTCAGACCATGCCCGTCTTATTTCCCGCACTTCTGCTCTCATCCCTCCTTCCCAGAACCACAATAGGATTTCCCTTGTCCTCACCGCCCACCCCACCAGCCTCCACATTCAATGAATCATCCTCTGTCATTTCTGCCACCTCCAGCAAGATGCCACCACCAAAAACATCTTCCCCTCCCCTTTCAGCATTCTGAAGGAATCATTCCCTCCACAACATCCTGGTCCATTCCTCAACCACCCCAACAACCCCTCCCATTCCCACGGCAAGCACAAGAGATATAGCACATGCCCTTTCATGTCCTCACTTCCCACTGTCCAGAGCCCTAAACACTTCTTCCAATTGAAACAGTTCAGAAGTTGTGGTGACGAACAGCTGGGTGTCATCAACATACATGTGAAAACTAGATGAGGAATAGGTGGGGGCCAAGGATAGATCCTTGGGGGATACCAGAGGTAATGGTGCGGAGTGGGAAGAGAAGCCATTGCAAGTGATATTCTGAATATAATTAGATAGATAATAATGGAACCAGGCGAGAGCAGTCCCACCAAGCTGGATGACAGTGGAGAGGCATTGAAGGAGATTGGTGTGGTCAACTACATCAAAGGCTGCAGACAGGTCAAGAAGGATGAGGAGGCACAGTCACATAGAATGCCACTTGTAACTTTCATAAGAGTTGTTTCGATACTGTGGCAGGGCAGAAACCCGACTGGAGGGTTTTATACATGGAGTTCTGGGAAAGATGGGCATGGATTTGGGAGGCAACAGCATGTTCAAGGACTTTGGAAAGGAAAAAGAGGTTGGGGATGGTATGGTAGTTTGCAAGGATGGTGGGGTCAAAGATTGTTTTATTGAGGAGAGGGATGATGATGGCAGATTTAAGAGAGAGAGGGACAACACCTGAAGAGCAAGAATCATTAACAACATCAGCTAACATAGGAACCAGGAGAGGAAGTTGTGTGTTCAGCAGTTTAGTGGGAATAGGGTTGAGAGAGCAGGAGGCGGGTCTCATGGACAAGATGAGCTCAGAGAGGGCATGAGGGGAGATATGACAAAAACTAGAGAAAGATGCAAATTAAGGGCTAGGGCAGGAGGGAACTTTAGAGGAGGTTTAGACCGGTGGGCAGGCAGAATGGAGGAACGTGGCAGAGGCAGCTGATCGGATGGTCTTGATCTTAGCGACAACCAAGTCCATGAGCTCCTCACACTTATTGTTGGAGTATTGGGTCCAATTCTGGACACCACACTTTAGGAAGGATGTGAAGACATTAGACAGGGTGCAGTGAAGATCTACATGAATGGTTCCAGGGATGAGAGATTTCAGTTATGAAGATAGGTTGGAGAAGCTGTGACTGTTCTCCTTAGAGAAGAGATAGTTGAGAGGAGACTTGATAGAGGCGTTCAAAATCATGAGGAGTCGGGACAGAGTAGATAGAGAGAAACTGTTCCCATTGGCAGAAGGTTTGAGAACCAGAGGAAGAGGCAGGGGAATGGGTGTAGTTGAAAACTCTCTTACAGAGAGTCGGCACAGACATGACGAGCTGAATGGACTCCTTCTGTGCTGTTACCATTCTATGATTCTTCCAATTGAGTATATTGTATTCGCTGCTCACAATGTGTTTTCCTCTACATTGGGGAGAGCAAATGCAGATTTGCTTTGCTGAGCACCTCTATTCACTCAGCAAGCTTGACCCTGAGCTTCTAGTCACTTGCCATTTTAGTTCTCTGTCTCACTCCCACTCTGTCTTCTGCCTCTTACACGGTTCCAATGAAGCTTAATGGAAGTTCGAGAAACAGTATCTCATCTTTCAATTAGGCATTTTACAGCTTTCTGGACTCAATATTGAGTTCAACAATTTCAGGTCATAATCGCTGCTCCCATTTTTTTCAGACAATGATTGGCAATGATTCTGCTGTTCATTAAATCACAAGCATAAAATATCTGGGATAAAAACAGAAAATGCTGGACATACTTAGCAGGTCAGGCTGCAAATGTGGAGAAAGAAACAAAATTAATGCTTCCAGTTCTGATGAAAGGTCATTTTCAGTTAATTTAATCATTCCTGCCTTGCACCCTATCACAAACCTTCCCTTTTGTTCTTTACCCCTCTCCCCCCACCACCCTGTACTTGCTTAAAACCAGTTACATGTCTAACTATTTCTACTGCTGATGACAGTTCATCGACCTAAAACATTAACTCTGTTTCTCTCTCCACAGATGCTGCCTGACCTTATTAAACTTGTCTTCTGTAATCAACTGAAGAGAGCAGTGTAAAGGAAAAGATATGGTTAGATGTAATATGGAAGAAAAAATGGTTTGTAAAATCTAGCCAGCATTGAAAATGCTCTTTAATAGGTATAGTAATGGTTTTGCTGCAGATTTGTAAGTTGCTTGCGTTAAAGAAAGTGATACTTGTGAAGATTTTCGCATTAATTGTATGAAACCAGATGCCACTTGGCATCCTGGAAACAGTTCCCAATATGTTAACAGATAAACAGATGTGAACAGAAAGAAGTCAGATTTAAACAGAGAAAACTTACCCAGAGATGAGGACATGGATATTGAGGATTGAAGAAACTGCTCTTCCAATTTAAGGCTGAGTGAGAGATGACGAGAAGGATAGGGAGAGTGTTGGATGTTTAAAGATAAAAATGAGAAAGGCTGAGATTTAAAAGACAGATATCATAAACAAGCTCAAGAGATTGAACTAGAGCTGTTCAATATTAGTATGAAATTCCAATTTCTGTTATTTTCTTACAAAGCTGCTAACTCAGTTAAAATGAACTGATTGAAGATTTGCCAAAGTGGCAGACAAGGAAGCTTCATATGAATGTGATTTTACAAAATGTAATTCCATCCAAACAGACATCACAAATGGAAAAAAGGCTGACTCAGAAATAATATAACAAGAAGGAAGACATAGCTATAATAATGAAGTACTGAGATTAAGAGGTGATCATGGAGGAATGTCTGAAGATAGATTTTTAAAAATCCAGTTCACCTTCAATTTTGTGGAGTATTATGTAGTCTTAAATCATGCAGTTACTTTTGACATGATGCTTTAATTCAATACACTATGCCTTATATGTCAATACAAATGTTCACAGCTGTCAGTATAAATATGTTAAAGCAGCTGGCAATCATGGTTCTATGTAAAATTAATGGGCGGGGGTAGGTTTCCCCAATTTTAAAACTCCTTTCAGTAGGTAAAGGAGAGAAATAAGGATCGATGAAAGTGCAAACATATCAACCTAGAAATTCAACCGTGTCTGTTTTTGGAGAACAGGAAACCCATTACCCACATCTGTTCACTGGGGCAGAGGAACCAGGTGAAAGTGGTACTGGCAGGTCATTACCATGAGGCAGGCATGCAGCTAGCACTACCCGCACTGCTTATTGACTGGCCGTTGGCTGGCTAGGGGTTATGACAGGGGTGGGGGGGAGAGAGGAAGAAATCAGGTGGCTCTGAAACCACTTAAAGGAAATCACCACCTCTAAAAGGGGAGGCACACTATGGCTGTCGACAGCAGGAAAGGTACATACAGGTGCAAAATAGCTATAAGAAGTCCAGGCCATGAGTTCTTTCTCTGATAATACAACTTTCCAGTGAAGAGAAAACAAACTTGGAAGATGCCATGGAACTTTCCCTGCCACCATCCTTCTCAGAGAAGCTTACCATCGACAAGTTTATTTCCTGGAGCAAATGGACACTCAAGGTAATCAGAAGTCGCAAACTCAAAGCAGGGAATAATGGACCATGCTTTTTTGAGTCCAGCTCTGCCAGAAGCTACTTCTTAGCTATACATGTTAAGGTCACAGGAACATTGACCTTTGTTTGTTTATGGCTCATTTCAGATGCCTGCAGGGAAATAATTCTGACATTAGCCAAGCATTCATGTTATATTGTCTGTTTCAGGTAGTCACTGCTCCTGTCAGAACAAGTCAATGTATTTGTTTCTGTTGGACAGCCCAGCAGCAACAGAATAGTCAAAAATAACTGTATCTATAATACCCAAGCCTTCCAATGATCAATAAGGTCATGAATTGCACACACCTAGCCAAGAGATTATCGCATGCAAGAAGGACAACTTTTGCTATAGAATTATATGAATATACATATGCCTATAATCCCAAACATAATATCACTCACATGGTTACTGGATTTCAAACCTCATTAATATTGTCAACTTTGTGTCTGGTTCATTGTTTTAATACAAAGGAGATTCCAAGGGTTTGAAAGGAAGAATAGGAAAATAATTGATATTTAGTTTTTTTATGTTCTTTATGGTACGATAATTGTGGCTTTCTTGCTGACTTGTGACGTCTTAAAAGAAAAGTATAAATGGGAGTTGTAGTGCATTGCTTTGCTCCTCGCCTTGATCAAAGTAATCTTATCAATCCTACATAAACTTTGACCCCATTTCTACCGTTTTCCTATATGACTATGAAGAAGCAAGTAACATCTTCCTAGCTTATGGTGTCTTATAAAATATTGCTATAGTGAGGGATATTGCCACATAGAGATGGGCAGCAGGATTAATACAGATGCCCAGTCTCATCAAACTGTGTTGCATCTACATATATATGGTCGGTAATTACCTTTCAATATGTATGATTATAGAAACGGTACATCATACATCATGCCTTTACATCATACTTCATGTGTAACACTCAAATTTTTGTCTAATTTCAAAAAAGCTATAAAGAAACAAAGGCACTTATTTAAGACTGAGGGGGCGATTTTTATCTCAGGCCCTATTTTTAGCATGAAACATGACAATAGTGAGACAAAAACTAAAAGAAAAGCCAATCATTGTGATTTTCATGTTGGTCTCAATGTAAACATCAGCCTTATATATATAGGCTTGATTATATATTTAGTACACAAGTCTTCACCTAAATTGTGACTGCCAGTTCCTAAGACCATTCACAAGCCATGAACAGCACAAGATGGGGTGGGGGTGGGGGGAGGGGGAGGCATCCTTTTCCAGAAATATATAAGGGGATCCTCAGCTGTTGTCAGGAAAACACTAGAATGTTTTAGGAGGTATTTGGCTTCTATTACAATGTGTTTTTTGTCTACTTATACCACTTCAATGTGCTTGCAGTGTTGATAGAATATTATCAGCTCTTAAGGGGCTTCTAGCAATGGACTTTTTTCATCATGCAGGGCCCTCTGGTAATTCCAGCATCTTTAGGAGAGGCAAAGACAAAATAGTGAAGTATTGTTGAGGCAACAATAATGCTTTTCTAGTAATTGTATTTAATTCCCTTAAAGGGTTTTCACTAAGTTATTTGCCGTGTATCTACTTCTGTTTGGCCTTTACCAACCAAAACAGGTATATCTTTACAACATGAGTTGATTAAATGACTATTTTCAATAACAGATAAAAACCACACTGAATGCAGTTGTACTATTTTATTACTACAGAATTGTTGAAGACATCATTTAGTCCAATCAGAAAACAAATCTTCTAATAGGACGTGCATATTCTATTGTTCATAAGAAAGAGCTCATAGTTGTAAATCAAATCTATTCCCTTACTACATTTTATGTAATAAAGTTGCTGGCTGAGCTCATTTGATGGTTCAATGGATAATTGTACCAATAAGTGAGACATTGAACAACACAGATGGTCTGATTTTGAGATTTATGGTATTTTGTTTTTCTTGACAACAGATTTTTTAAATTGTTAAATTGTTTAAATGTTGTATTTTAAAACAAAGATAATTCACACAAGTGTTTTTAAAATAAAAAAAACTACAAGCTGCATGCAGGCCGAAGGGCCTGTTTCAGTGCTGTATGTCTAAATAAATAAATAAATATTAAAGATACATATTCAAGTTAGAAAGGCTAGCTTGTGGATTGTCAGTTTTCAGTCTATTCCAAACTGATACAATGTGGGTTAATTGCTTCATTCCAGGGCCAACTAGCCAGAAAAGGCTCCTTTCATATTGAGTACAGCAGTAGACTTTTTTAAGCTCACACCCAAAGTAAGAGGAGATATCGTTGGTTATATTAGCAGGCCTACTGGTGAATCGTTGACTGGGTGGGAACAGAGAGACAGAAGGGCAAAGGATCCAGTCAGTCAAATTTCAAACAAGGGCTATGAGGGACAGTCCTCCCTGGAGACTAAAATGCAAGAAATCTTTGCAGTTATGAGTTGCCTAGAAAGATATGCCAAAACAGTAAGTCACCCCACAGTGTGGAGAGAAGTTAAGTAGAACAGAAAATTGCTGCTGCAGGACTTTGGCAACTGCAGCAGCTTGAAAGGGTTGGTTGCTATATAATGTACGAATAACGGAAGCAGAATCATTTGTCCCATGATCAATTATACTTCCCGTGTTGGACCATTTCATTTTTAAGTGGCCTCCACTAGCCCTAGCAATACTACGGCAGGATCACATTGCTCAATCATCATTACTTAACTCAAGTATATTCATCCATATATAGATGGGTACCTCTGTGGAGCTGCTGGCATTCGTGCTGGAAAATTTGACAGGTGAGGATCTGGCGTAATGGGTCCCAGCCCAATTTTCCATCTTTCCCAATCCACTACCTCCACTGCAGTACCAGAAAAGATGAAGAGAATCCTGCTGGTGTTGTCTCAGCTTACATGTGAATAAAAGTTACTTAGGGAAAGAAAGTTTCCAGCAGTCATAAAGTTTTATTTGGCTATCGGCAGACTGCCATATATAATAGCCAAACAGGTCAGATTTGACAGATCCCTCTGTGGTGTCACTACAAACAGCATGAAATGTTCCTCTCAATGAGAAAAATTATACATTTTTGAGGTTTTTCGCAGTGTGTTTACCTGGAAAGTGTTTTAAATTGAACTAAGAGAATCTGATTCTTTTATGTTATATTGAATAGGAGCAGTGAATGGAGTATATATTTTTGTTCCTGAGGATATTTCAAAATATATTAGTAATTTTGACAAATCAGTGCCCTATCATATAACCACCTTCTGATCTCAAAATGTTCTTTTTAATAATGCTAAAGATTTCTGACAGAGTTGAGGAAACTCTTTGAAAGCAAGAATGCCCTCTAGTGTACAGTTACCCACTTGCTGGTTGTACATTCTCCTGTCCCGTTTCAAAGATACAATCTGCTTAAATCAATGTTATATTATTTTTCCATAGGCATTATATGAAAAGTGGAAAATACAAATGGAATCTTAAGGTGTTGTATCAAAAGATTACACTATGACAGCTGGTGTGAAAAATATTAATATAAATTATATTATGCATTGCTCTGACCAGAGGGTGCATTTCTATTGAAGAATTGGACTTATAAAAAGGCAAAAGATTGATGGCAACAAATAATCATTTTGGAAAAAATGTGTATGTGTTTTTAACAGCACACAATTACAGGAGGTGGAAGCCATCACAGCAACAGGGAAAGAAGTCTCACACAGTTTGAATGTATATTGTCATGCAAGCAACATCTTGATATCAGCAACATCTCACAGAGATCTCCTATGTTGTTGAGTTGCTGCTTTACAAAGATTGCATAGACTAGGCTTGTATTCATTTGAAAGCGGAAGGAGGGCAGAACCCTGTCTTGAGAATCCCTTTTCCTCAGGGCAACTCCTGTCCTCTCTGCCCAAAGATCTGTAGCTCCAGGATTGGCCTGTTGAGTCACCTGAGGGCACACAAATTATGAATGCCTGGCAGACGTCATCCTCATTTCAAGGGACTGACAACAACAATTCTTTTAAATATAGAAGATTAAGGGGGGATCTAACTGAGGTGTTTTAGATGATCAAAGAAGTTAATCGAGCAGATAGAGAGAAACTAATTCCGCTGGCTGGGGAGTCTAGAACAAGGGACTATAATCTTAAAATTAGAGCTAGGCCTATCAGGGGTGATCTTAGAAAGCATGTCTTTACACAAAGAGTTGTGAAAATCTCTCCCAATAAGCTGTTGAGGCTATGTCAATTGAAATTTTCAAAACTGAGATTGATCCTTTTTGTTCAGCATTGATTTAAGGGTTACAGATCCAACAAAGCAAAAGTTTGGGGCAGCAAGGACCCAGGGATCATTTTTAAATAATTATTTCCAAGTACCTTTTCAGCCAGGAGGAACAGAAGTGGTTCTTGTGGTCCCTCAAAGATAATGTGGGCTTCCCCTTTCCTGACCTTATCCCTCCCTCCCCAATCGCTGATTTACAGATCCCCATCCTTTTATCCCAATTTGAACTTACTTTGCTCAGGACCGTTTCAATAGCGGTGCCATAATGCCCAGCTGCTCCAGGCAGGAGTTAGAGTTGGGGAATGCAAATGAAGCCCAGGAGTTAAAATCTCCTGGGCTTCACTCATCAGGGGGCTGGACAGTTTGCCATTCACTTTGGCCCCCGTACCCCGACTCCTGCCCCACTATAAATTGACCCTTATGTGCCAAGGTAGCCTGTTGATCTGTTATTAAGATTTAAAGCTGAAGGTGAGTTTCTATTTTGATACATAATTGTATAAAAAAAGATCTCTTGCTGGTAACAACAATGAAACCTGCTCACCATGTAATCCACCAGCCTGAATTTTTTTTATGACAATAGTGTCAAATTAAATTTTCTGTTCAGACATTGCAGAAGCAGTTCAAACTAAAAGGTTTTGTTATCCCACAGGCGCTATTTAAGTACTGAAGGAATATCATGATTTGTCTAATCAACTACGCAAACAGGTTTCAGAACTAAATAGAAGATATGCAATGGGAAAGAGTGGAATGCCAAGTTTATTTCACAATCCCACAAAGATTGTCCTTGGTTTGAGTAATGCTCAGGAGAATTATAATGTTTGAAATGTAATGATTTAAGTTTTATTGATTTTTGCATGTACAGTTAATGATAATTTTAACTGTACTGTCTTTTTGACTAAATTGTAAGTCACTGTACTTGAAGAAATAACTTGCTATCTAAAGTTGAGGTGTTTCAAAGTGAAAGGCACTATATAAATGAAAGTGTCATTATTAATATTGCATGGCAGCCCTGCCCATAGGTTATGTCCAGCTTTACCATTTGCTGAAAATTCCAGAAGTTCTCTCACAGTCCTCCCCAACTCTTTGTTCCATGACAAGGAGCATTTAAATATTCCTCAGTGTGTCAGGTAAGCTGTGTCATTACCTCTTTTCAGATGCAATTAGTCACCATTCTGAAAGTCTTCTGAAAAGAGGCAAAGCTTTAAAATTCTATGTTCAAGATACCACTACATTCCTAAACAACATATCAAGGAACTTTGAATAATTAGCTCCCTGACTCCATATGCTCAAATACAATTACAAATTATTAAGTAAGTGGACATAAAGAAAAGACATTTTTGATAATTCAAGTCAATTGATGTTGTTACAGTAAGTCCAGACGAAGGCTGAGGGGGACCCCAAGGCACCTTTCTCACCTGGTCGTAGGGGTTTAATTTTAAACATGCCGTGTTTTTAACTCCCCCTTGGTGAATCCTTGTTCACCGCTTTCCAATTATAAGGCAAAGAAACCAGCTCAAACAGGTTTTCTTTAAAGAAGAAAAGTTGAAATTTATTAAACTTAAACTCTAATTCGGTTAACACCTACGGATACACAACGCGCCCATGCTAGCATGCATATACGACACACACATGCAAATTGAGACCAAAAAGAGAAGAAAAATAAAGTGGAAAAGTTTGAGGCAATATCTGAAGAGTTGTTGTCATGGTTCTTTGAGCTCACTGTAGAGTCTTTGATTGTAGGTAGATCTTGATTTTCGTTGGGGCCCAGTATTCTTCTTAAACCTTGTTCACTGTAGGAGACTTATCTCTCATGGGGTTCATGTGTCTTCAGTGGATTCATTTTTGTGAGAAAGAGATGGGAGCAGACAGGAGAGATCTTCTCAGTCCAGGAACAAACAGACGTTCTCGAGTTCAAACTCTCTAAGGCTAGTTGAAAAGACCCTGGAACAACCAATTAGTCATGTGACCAGCTGGTCTAACCAGTCCTGGATTGTATCACCTTAACAGTCTCTGGAATGCTCCTCTTACACACAATACCTGGTGATAAAGGTCCATTGTGGGTTGAATGTGTCAGGGAATGGTTCTTTGTCCTTCCAAGCATTGTCTGTTAATATGCAAATGTCTTTTTCCAGCCACTGCTGATCTGTTTAACAAGTAATTTTCTCGCTCCAGCAACAGTTTAAAATCAATGTTCATGACACAATTAATGTGTCTCATTCTTGGTAGGTGGGTGCCTAGCATGACAATGTAAAGCTCCTGAATAGGACAGATATACGGTATTATTCCCGTTCTGATACTAGCGCACCAGATTGAATTTTTCTCCAAATTACCACTTATTTTGGGATGGAATTGGGAAAGCAAATGAAACAAAATAGGTTCTTAGAGGCTGCTGTTTCAAAGGCCTCCAACATATTTCTTCCACTGTCATCCCAAACCAACCTTAAATCATTACTGCTACTCTATTAGTGGTGGCAGGAGCTGCAGGAAGCTGGTGTGATCCCAATCTCAGAGAAGCAGCTGCCCTAGTAGAACCACCTTCCAATAGCCTTCTCTTGTAATAGCAAAGAGGGCCAGGCACATGCCTGAAGCTCTCTCATACCTATGCATTGGAATGGAATTTAAGGAAACAGGCTGAATGGCACACTCCAGAGCTACATTGACATCTAAAGCCACTCCTTGCCACCCACTGAAACTGGGCACAGAACCAGATGAGTTAAAGGTTGGTGTCAGTACAGTTCACATGTCCTTATCAAAGTCCCAATCTATGGTAGCACTTCAGAAGCCAATTTCTTGGCATCTTGCTGCCTTGGGATGTTTTACTATGCTAAAGGTGCTATATAGATGCAAGTTGTTGTTTTTCCTGCCGAAATCTCAGAGTGTTTGTCGGTCATGGGAAACTTCCTGCAGTGTGCTGCAGATGCAGATCGTGTATTCCTCCCAGTTGTTCATCATTGCAACTGTATGCTTGGAAACTGTCTTCCATGTTTAGGATAGAAATGCAATACTGTATTAATGTGCCTCCTGGGTGTCTGTGCTGTTGCTTATGCTGGTAGGTGCCATAAAAGATTTGGTAAGGAGATAGCAGCAGTTGACACTTTGAGTCTGCCACCAAATTTCCCAGTGAAAGTGCCTGGTTCTGATCAGCCTCTTCCTGCAAAGCACCTGCTATGATGTGAAACACAGAAAAGCTTATTTGGCTGTCCACACAGTAACCTTTCCCCTTGTGTGTAAGGGGATTGTAAAACTTTAGTAAAGCACATAAAGTTGAAACAAGCTTTATAACGAGCATGTCCAGCTTCTACCAGCCTCCGGTTACCATCTGGCCTCTAAACTTGCCCTCTCCCACAGGTTATCCAGGCTGCCTGCTTATGATGTGCAGTGCTCTGTGTTTTCAGTGCTGCTAATCCTCCCTGGGTGTATTTCTTTGGCACTAGTTGTAGGCATTGTTTTCTTTGGAGGGTAAGAAGACAATGTTATGGGAGTGTGAGTGACATAGACACTTCCCCCATATGAGTGCATACAACTCATGATGGAAAGATATTGAGGTGCACTGACCCTTTAAATGCAGAGTCCTTGAAAACCAGCTGTAGTACTGGTGACAGCCAATCTGACTTGCCAGAGTGGTTTTGAGTAAAGAGGTGATTGAGTGTTTGCAGAGATTTTCCTCTCCAGAAGTGAGTTCCCCTGGGAGCCAGATGTTGAGCGAGAAACAGTAGGATAGGTAAGGAGCTGAGGAAGGCTGTATGAGTGGTAGAGAATGTGTATGGTCAACAGCGCCTTGACTTACCTTGGCTACCCTTGTGAGATCATGGAACATTTTCTTGAACTGTGTGGTACTTCTTGCTGTGATGCTGCTTGTACTGACTGCTTCTGACCTCCCCCTGATGGAGCTTCCTGCCATTAATGCTCAGCAATCTTCTTCTTCTGGTCCTTGCCAGCTCACTGCACTTCTAGAGGTGCATCTGTGAATCTGGAGAGCCTTGCAGCAGAAGAATGCCTCCTTGCTCGAGGATGCTGCTCGTGTGACTAGAGACATTACTGCCAGTCTTTGTCTGCCTGTTCTTCAGAAAGTGATGCTTCCGTCTAACTAATTGCATCTTTTAAAAAGTTGGACGAGACAGTATTTCCCTTCCTCCCGGCTATTAGAACCAGTGTTACCACTCCAATTCCACCCTCCTAGCAAATGAGAGCCCATGGAGAAAATTTCATTGGGTTAACAGGAGACTCCAGTTGCTGGGCAGTATTTCTGCCCAGCTGCAAACCTTTCAATGGGAGAAGAATTCAGCCCACCACATCCAAAATATTCTAAAACATTGGTATCTAAGAGCACCTTTTGTATAGCACCTTATATATAAACTGTGGCTTACGATAAACAACAACTTGTATTTATAAAGCACCTTTCACATACTGAAACATCCCAAAATGATTCACAGGAGTGTAATCAAACATATTTTGTCACAGAGCCACATAAGGAGATTGACAGGCAAACCCCCCACCTGCCAAGACTGAGGCAGACATTATTTCCCCACATGAACATTAAAACTTAAAATTGCAAGCCCCCGACTGGAAAGACATTTGCATAGTAACAGACAGTGTTAGAACAAGGGGACCCAGTCGTTGCTTCCCCAATACACAGAAGAAGTGGTCAGACCAGTTTTAGTCACATGACTAACTGACTGTTGGAGTTTTTTTGAATTTGAACTTCCAACAGTGAAATAAATCAGAAAGCACTTTTCTCCTGGACTGAGAACACCTCTCTCCTGTCTGCTCTCATCTCGCTCTCACCAGCTTCGGAAACCATTGAAGACATATGAACCCCAAGAGAGAAAAGTCTCCTACAGTGAACAAGGTTTAAGAATAATACTGGGCCCCAACAAAAAGTAAGAACTGTCTACAATCAAGGACTCTGCAGTGAGCTGGAAGCACAGAAACAGTAACAAGGAACCCTCTTTAGAGACTGCTTCAAACCTCCCCATTTTATTTTTCTTCTGCTCTTCTCTGTCCCTATTTGCATGTGTGTATCGCGTGTGCATGCTAGCATGGGCAAGTCATATATCCGTAGATGTTAACCGTATTAGAGTTTAAGTTTAGAGGTTTAATAAATTTCGCTTTTCTCCTTTAAACTGAAGAAAGCTTGTTCATGCTCATTTCTTTGCCTTATAGTTGGAAAACTGTGAACAAGGGTTCAGAAAGGGGGAGCTCAAAACACAGTGCACTTAAAAATAATACCCTGCTACAATAAGACCAGGTGAAGATAGTAAAAGACCCCTAGACACCTTACTCACCTGGTCATAACAAGATATTAGGATTGATAACCAAAAATGTGGTCAAAGAGGTAGATTTTAAGGAGGTTCTTAAAGGAGGAAAGAAAGGAAGAGAGATGTAGAGGATTAGGGCGGGAAATCCAGAGCTCAGAGCTTTGGCAGATGATGGCATGGCTGCCAATGGTGGAGTGATTTAAATCGGGGATGTGCAACAGATCAGAATTAGATGAGTGCAGATATCTTGGAAGGTTGTGGGACTGGAGGAAATTACAGAGATAAGGACAGATGAGGCCATGGAGGGATTTGAAAACAAGGGTGAGAATTTTAAAATCAAACTACTTCTCCTTCGAAAGCCAACATATGTAGTTTTTAAAGTCATCATTATTCAAAAGTGCAGACGATATGGCTGCATTGTAAATGATCTTCTCGCTAAACATCTTGGTATTAATTTTTCCACATGATTTTTTTTGCAATCAGAAAACCAAAAATAATAATTTTGATTTCACAGTTTGAGTTATGCACTATCTCTATCTCACTAGACATGCAAAATGAGGGTGATTGAGTTAATACGGATCAAGATAAAAACACTTTTAAAAGCCCCTGAGTCCTACACCTTCACACATGCCAGCAAGATATGTGATAAATAACCTTCTGTTTTGTGACCTCTCCAGTACAGACCTCCCTTACACCTTCCATGGGAACTAGACTACTGAGGATAGAATAACATTAACATTTTTATTTGAAGCAGATGTAAACAGACTTCTGAAGCCTAATTTATCTCCAATCAATGTATTTTCATCTCTATCAATTCTACAGCTCTATCCATAGTGTCATGCAGACCCCCACCTGCCAAGAATGAGGCATATTAATTTTGTCATATCCACATTTGTTTTAAACAGTTGCCAGAGTGAAGAAAGGACTTGTTAAAAAAAATCACCAGACACTTGGCTGGAAAAAATATTTGCATACTAACAGACAGTGCTTGGAGAGACAAAGGGCTATTCCTTGGTCCAGTTAACCCAAAATGGGCTGTGATCACCAGACATTGAAGGTGAGGACACTCACATTCCAGGATGACTGCTAAGATGGCAGAATCCACAAAGAGAAGTGGTCAAACCAGCTGGTCACTTGACTTACCTGCTGGGCAACCTGTTTTTTTTTATTGTACCACAGAGAAAGAGGCAGAAGGCTGTTTGAACTGGAACCTGGGGCAAGGAAGCCTCTCTCTCTTTCTCTCTCTCTCACTTTCTCCCAAGCCACCAGACCCACATAAGACACATAAACCTTAAGAGAGAAAAAACTCCGACCTTGAAACAAGTTGAAGCATGCTCTGGGCCCCAATGAATTGCAAGTCTGACAGCAAATTCAAAGGACAGTAAAATAGAAACACATCTATTACCTCAAATTTTTCCCCTTTATTCTTTTCTACTTTTCTGTCTCTATTTGTGTGTATGTTTGTTGTGTATGCATGGTCGCGTCACATATTCCTAGTTAGTAACTGGATTAGAGTTTAAGATGAATAAACTTCTACCTTTCTTGTTTAAAATCTAAGAAAACCTGTCTGAATTGATTTCTTTGCCTTACAATTGGAGCAGTGAACAAGGATTCACTGAGGGGAAGCTAATAACACAGTGTTTTTAAAATTAAACCCTGTTACAGTTAAACCAAGCAAAGGCTGAGAGGGAACCCCCAGACTCCTTCACACCTGGTTGTAACAATAGCCATCTCAAAATCTGCATCCCACTGGGAGATGTGTGTTTTTACATAGGAAGCTGTCAGGTGGAAAAGTATTTATCTGACTAGTTCAATTGTCAAGCCTATGCACCTTAACGTGAGTCAACCTTTCACCAGCCCTCTTCAATAGACATTCTTATAATTGAAATTATCTTTCAAACTGGGTTTATACCAAGCCATATGTTTCTTTCAAATCAGCGAAGAAACCAAACATATGTTCAGAATATAGTTGCGTGATGGTGTGAATGTTAACTTGCTCCAAAGCACCTGGACAAATGAGTCAATAACCTCCATCCCTCTCTTCCCCTTCCTACCTTCTTTTTTTCTTCTTTGGCCTCCTTATCTCGAGAGACAATAGGTAAGCGCCTGGAGGTGGTCAGTGGTGTGTGGAGCAGCGCCTGGAGTGGCTATAAAGGCCAATTCTAGAGTGACAGGCTCTTCCACAGGTGCTGCAGAAAAATTTGTTTGTCGGGGCTGTTACACAGTTGGCTCTCCCCTTGTGCTTTTGTCTTTTTTCCTGCCAACTGCTAAGTCTCTTCGACTCGCCATACTTTATTCCCGCCTTTATGGCTGCCCGCCAGCTCTAAACAATCTGAATCTTACAAAGCTGCCCACTTCCAAAACAGTCCCATAAAGAATCATACAAATGGGACACTCCACATGGGCATGTCGCAGAGTCGGATAGTACATGGAGTTCAAGATTTGAATCAACAACCTTCCACTTAGCAGGTTCACATCAGCCAGGGCACTTGTGAGGATTAAGCGATTTTCTCCTAAGACAAAGGCCTTGAAATTCCTTGATGTCCATAGCACTGTTATAGTACCATTCACATGCAGGGTACGTTCATTTGCATATAAAGTGGCAATAGTGTTGTAAAGGTACTGGGAGCAGTGTAGGCCCCAGGTATTTTCAGTGCAGAAATGTTGCAGCCTCTGTAAGTACTGCATTCTTCATAAGAGCATTTGGGACAGAAAGGGGAGGCTGCAGAGATTCTTACCTTGATCCCTTGGCATTTATCCACTGAGGGCATCTCCCACCTTCACCTGCAGTTGTCTTGCTGGAACCATAAGGAGTAACAGGCCAGCTGTGCACACAGGTCACCATAACAGGGCAACAAGTCGCCAAAAGGCTATGAATTTTTCTCGACTTACAAGCTCTCCTGGAAGAGGTGAAAGACCAGAAGGGCAGACTCCTAGGTGTACCAGGCAGCAAACCATCCAGGAGTGCCAGCCTTCCCACTGGCAGGAGATTAGAGCAAGCACTCAATGGCAACTCCATAACACAAGTACTGCACAGCCATGTAAAAGTCCAATGGCTTGACCAAGACAGGCCTACCCTGAGCACTGTCACATTCTTGACCCTTATAAAGTAACACACACACACTACTCACCCTTCACTCTCCACCCTTCTTGGGGGTACCTATAACTGCCTATCCAGAACTATAGTCACACTCCCCTAATCTTTATTACATAACCCCAGTACACTCCATCCTCTCAAGCATACTGAAACCACTTCCCTCTGACCTCATAACACCTACCAATAACTCCTGACACATTTTTAAACTGCACGTCACAGGAGAGCTGGTAAGTGATTGGTGGGTATTTCTTTCTTCCATTTGAGCAGCGGGAGCGGTGAGAGCGCGAGCCAGGGGGCAGCCGGGAAGGTAAGTTGAGCTATAAAGTCCTTACCTCGTGATTCGGCGGACGCAGACAAGGGGACTGCTGGGTAAGTGAACTTATATATTCGGGCAGTGGCTAAACCCGAAACACTACACGTGTAGTGTCTCCCACCCATCCTCCTCCTCTAACCAAAAAAAAAGGACTCTTGTGTGGAGGGTTTGGTAAGGTAAGGTTTTCCTTTATTTTATTTTTTTTAAATCTCTTTTGTCAATTTAGAGCGGAGGGGTTGGAAGCTAGGGCAGCTGCATGCTCCTCTTGCAGGATGTGGGAGGTAAGGGTCACCACTTGTGTCCCTGCTGACTTCACCTGTTAGGGGCGGCACAGTGGCGCAGTGGTTAGCACCGCAGCCTCACAGCTCCAGGGACCCGGGTTCGATTCTGGGTACTGCCTGTGTGGAGTTTGCAAGTTCTCCCTGTGTCTGCGTGGGTTTTCTCCGGGTGCTCCGGTTTCCTCCCACAAGCCAAAAGACTTGCAGGTTGGTAGGTAAATTGGCCATTATAAATTGTCACTAGAATAGGTAGGTGGTAGGGAAATACAGGGGCAGGTGGGGATGTTTGGTAGGAATATGGGATTAGTGTAGGATTAGTATAAATGGGTGGTTGATGGTCGGCACAGACTCGGTGGGCCGAAGGGCCTGTTTCAGTGCTGTATCTCTAATCTAATCTAATCTAAGTGCACCCAACTCCAGCTCCTCACAGACCGCATTAGGGAACTGGAGCTGGAGCTGGATGAACTTCGGATCATTCAGGAGGCTGAGGGGGTGATAGAGAGCAGTTATAGGGAAGTAGTGACACCTAAGTTACAGGATAAAGGTAGCTGGGTGACCGTCAGGGGAGGGAAAGGGAATAGGCGCACAGTGCAGGGATCCCCTGTGGCCGTTCCCCTCAATAATAAGTATACCGTTTTAGATACAGTTGGGGGGGAATGACCTACCAGGGGAAAGCCACAGCAGCCAGGTCTCTGGCACTGAGCCTGGCTCTGTGGCTCAGAAGGGAAGAGGGGAGAATAGGAGAGCGATAGTGATAGGAGATTCAATGGTTAGAGGAACAGACAGGAGATTCTGTGGTCGCGAACGAGACTCCCGGATGGTATGTTGCCTCCCAGGTGCCAGGGTCAGGGATGTCTCGGATCGAGTCTACAGGATTCTTAAGGGGGAGGGGGAGCAGCCAGAAGTCGTGGTAGACATCGGTACCAATAACATAGCTAGGAAAAGGGATGCGGACCTGAAAAGTGAATATAGGGAGTTCGGTTGGAAGCTAAGAGGCAGGACAAACAGAATAGTAATCTCAGGATTGATACCGGTGCCACGTGCTAGTGAGGCTAGAAACCGAGAGCGAGTGCAGCTGAACACGTGGCTACAGAGCTGGTGGAGGAGGGAGGGCTTCAGATATGTGGATCATTGGGATACCTTCTGGGGAGGGTGGGATCTGTACAAGAAGGATGGGTTGCATCTGAACTGGAGGGGCACCAATATCCTGGGCGGGAGGTTTGCTAGAGCTCTTCGGGAGGGTTTAAACTAGTTTGGCAGGGGGATGGGAACCGGGGCTACGGATCAGTGGATGGGGTAGCTGTTGAACAGGCAGATACAGAGTGCAGAGAGTCTGTGAGGAAGGTTAGACAGTTGACAGGGCATAGTTGCAGCCAGTATGATGGGTTGAAGTGTGTCTATTTTAATGCAAGAAGTGTCAGGAATAAGGGTGATGAACTTAGAGCATGGATCAGTACTTGGAGCTACGATGTTGTGGCCATTACGGAGACTTGGATATCACAGGGGCAGGAATGGATGTTGGATGTTCCGGGGTTTAGATGTTTCAAAAGGAATAGGGAGGGAGGTAAAAGATGTGGGGGAGTGGCATTGCTAATCAGGGATAGTATCACAGCTGCAGAAAGGGAGGTTGTCGAGGAGGGTTTGTCTACTGAGTCAGTATGGGTGGAAGTCAGAAACAGGAAAGGAGCAGTCACTTTATTGGGAGTTTTCTATAGACCCCCCAATAGCAACAGAGACACGGAGGAACAGATTGGGAGGCAGATTTTGGAAAGGTGCAGAAGTAACAGGGTTGTTGTCATGGGTGACTTCAACTTCCCTAATATTGATTGGAACCTCCTTAGTGCAAATAGTTTGGATGGAGCAGATTTTGTCAGGTGTGTCCAGGAAGGTTTCCTGACTCAATATGTAGATAGGCCGACTAGAGGGGAGGATATGTTGGATTTGGTGCTTGGCAACGAACCAGGCCAGGTGGCAGATTTCTCGGTGGGAGAGCATTTCGGTGATAGTGATCACAACTCCCTAACCTTTACTATAGTCATGGAGAGGGATAGGAGCAGACGGGATGGGAAAATATTTAATTGGGGGAGGAGGAATTACAATGCTATTAGGCAGGAACTGGGGAGCTTAAATTGGGAACAGATGCTCTCAGGGAAATGCATGACAGAAATGTGGAGGTTGTTTAGGGAGCACTTGCTGCGACTGCTGGATAGGTTTGTCCCGATGAGGCAAGGAAGGGATGGTAGGGTGAAGGAACCTTGGATGACAAGAGATGTGGAACAGCTAGTCAAGAGGAAGAAGGAAGCTTACTTAAGGTTGAGGAAGCAAGAATCAGACAGGGCTCTAGAGGGTTACAAGGTAGCCAGGAAGGAACTGAAGAATGGACTTAGGAGAGCTAGAAGGGGACATGAAAAAGTCTTGGCGGGTAGGATTAAGGAAATTCCCAAGGCGTTCTACACTTATGTGAGGAAACAGAGGATGGCCAGAGTGAGGGTAGGGCCGATCAGGGATAGTGGAGGGAACTTGTGCCTGGAATCGGAAGAGGTAGGGGAGGTCCTTAATGAATACTTTGCTTCAGTATTCACTAGTGAGAGGGACCTTGTCGTTTGTGAGGACAACGTGAAACAGGCTGATATGCTCGAACAGGTTGATGTTAAGAAGGAGGATGTGCTGGAAATTTTGAAAGACATGAGGATAGATAAGTCCCCGGGGCCAGACGGGATATACCCAAGGTTATTACGGGAAGCGAGGGAAGAGATTGCCGCGCCTTTGGCGATGATCTTTGCGTCCTCACTGTCCACTAGAGTAGTACCAGATGATTGGAGGGTGGCAAATGTTATTCCCTTGTTCAAGAAAGGGAATAGGGATAACCCTGGGAATTACAGACCAGTCAGTCTTACATCGGTGGTGGGCAAATTATTGGAGAGGATTCTGAGAGACAGGATTTATGATTATTTGGAAAAGCATAGTTTGATTAGAGATAGTCAGCATGGCTTTGTGAGGGGCAGGTCATGCTTCACAAGCCTTATTGAATTCTTTGAGGATGTGACAAAACACATTGATGAAGGAAGAGCAGTGGATGTGGTGTATATGGATTTTAGCAAGGCGTTTGATAAGGTTACCCATGGTAGTCTCATTCAGAAAGTAAAGAGGCATGGGATACAGGGAAATTTGGCTGTCTGGATACAGAATTGGCTGGCCCATAGAAGACAGAGGGTGGTAGTAGATGGAAAGTATTCAGCCTGGAGCTCGGTGACCAGTGGTGTACCGCAGGGATCTGTTCTGGGACCTCTGCTTTTTGTGATTTTTATAAATGACTTGGATGAGGAAGTGGAAGGCTGGGTTAGTAAGTTTGCTGATGACACAAAGGTTGCTGGAGTTGTGGATAGTGTGGAGGGCTGTTGTAGGTTGCAACGGGACATTGACAGGATGCAGAGCTGGGCTGAGAAGTGGCAGATGGAGTTCAACCTGGAAAAGTGTGAAGTGATTCATTTTGGAAGGTCCAATTTGAATGCAGAATACAAGCTTAAAGACAGGATTCTTGGCAGTGTGGGGGAACAGAGGGATCTTGGGGTCCACGTCCATAGATCCTTCAAAGTTGCCACCTAAGTTGATAGGGTTGTTAAGAAGGCGTATGGGGTGTTGGCTTTCATTAAAAGTGGGATTGAGTTTAAGAGCCACGAGGTTATGCTGCAGCTCTATAAAGCCCTGGTTAGACCACACTTGGAATATTGTGTTCAGTTCTGGTCGCCTCATTATAGGAAGGATGTGGAAGCTTTAGAGAGGGTGCAGAGGAGATTTACCAGGATGCTGCCCAGACTGGAGGGCATGTATTATGAAGAAAGGTTGAGGGAGCTAGGGCTTTTCTCATTGGAGCGAAGAAGGATGAGAGGTGACTTGATAGAGGGGTACAAGATGATGAGAGGCATAGATAGAGTGGATAGCCAGAGACTTTTTCCCAGGGCGGAAAGGGCTATCACCAGGGGGCATAATTTTAAGGTGATTGGAGGAAGGTTTCGGGGAGATGTCAGAGGTAGGTTCTTTACACAGAGAGTGGTGGGTGCGTGGAATGCACTGCCAGCGGTGGTAGTAGAAGCAGATACATTAGGGACATTTAAGCGACTCTTGGATAGGTACATGGATGATAGTAGAATGAAGGGTATGTAGGTAGTTTGATCTTAGAGTAGGTTAAAGGGTCGGCACAACATCGTGGGCCGAAGGGCCTGTACTGTGCTGTACTGTTCTATGTTCTAAGTTTAACCCCCATTTACTTATCATATTGCAGAGATGTTGACATATAATGCAGACTCCTAATCCCGCCCACCCCCATAAGATGACCTCGGACATGCTGGGCATGTGTGGCCTTATCACTACAGGTGGAGGATTGCTAATGCCTAGGTATACCTCAACATGTACAATACCACCATGTCAGCCCATAGCGTAACTACACACACACTCAACTGCTCAGGCCTCTTGTCCATTGCACCTTCAGAGTAAAGAGGTCGTTATAGATCCTTCTCACCTTCTGCCATCCTTCCCTGGAGATGGCCTTCATCCACAGGAATCATCCATGACAGAAGAGGACTCTGTGGACCCAGTTTCAGCAATGGAGCAGGTAATTGAAGTTCTGGAGGAGGATAAGGACAGCAGGGCATGGTGCAGAGCCAGCATACTGATTCCACCCAGTTGACCTCATTCTCAACTCCAACATCCACCCCGCTGCCCCTCATTGCTCATGCCACATGCTCATGCACCCAGAACTCATGGTCCCTCTGTTAAATTCCAGAAAGCGTGTTGTGAAGGGATGATACTGGAGCCTATCTTTACTCAGTTTCATATTTATTGTACAGAGTAAAAGGATTAAAAACATGTAGTTCCTCATTCAAACCCTTCACCAGTCTCAGAGTCTCCTTAAAGTGCTCAAGTAAGACCCCAGATAACACCCTTCACCTGCATATAATTAAACAATTGATACACCCTCAACCCCCAAAAAATGTGATAAACATGCCAAGTGTTTCAAATAGAAAACACGTTTTTTGATTCAAAATAACTCCTGACAAAGCAGCCCCCCGCCGACATCGTCAGAGCGCTCCCAGTTTCACGCACGCGCAGAACAGATGTTTGCTGCCAGTATGGTGCTGCACATGCACAGCCTACGTCAGCAATCGGCTTGCCGCACCAACACAATTAATTCACGCATGCAGACGACTTAGTCATTCGTTGTTCGTCACTCCCAGCACACAGTTCCCTCCCGCTACTGGTCCTGCTACTCGTCCCTGCTCCCTCCCGCTACTGGTCCCCACTCCTTTCCACTACTGATCCCCGCTCCCTTCCACTACTGGTCCCCGCTCCCTCCTGCTACTGGTCCCCACTCCTTCCCACTACTGATCCCCGCTCCCTTCCACTACTGGTCCCCGTTCCCTCCTTCTGCTGGTCCCGCTCCTTCCCACAATCACAGCCTTTTTTCCCCGCATGGAGGAAGAGAGAGAGTGGCAAGATAGGGAAACTGGGAGCGGGAGAGCGAGCGGCCGAGGGGGAAGAAGGGCGAGGCCACAGATTCTGTTGTAATGCACACACAATCCCGCACATGCAGCTATCCTGGAGCTCAGGTCTAAGCACAAAGCTTACTGAAGTGATGCTGGATCAAGTTGTTGATTTGGCTCTTATTACAACACAGAAGCAGCTCTCTGCTGGTGTTCGTGCTGAACTCGAGCTCCCAGGATTTATCTGTTCCAACTTCCAAAGCATTAGAAATCTCTTTTTAAAATGCTCACTGGTTTAAAATTCAGGTTTGTGTCCTGAAATAATCATCAATAAAATTAATTAAACAAACCATTGCAGGGAAGAGGAGTGGGGACCAGAAGTGGCCATTTTAGTTTCATTTGTTTTCATTTTTGTGATATATTGAGCAGCGTCATCTTTGCTACTGGCAGCTGCCAAAACATCACAGACAGTGATGTTAAAGTGCACGAGGCTGCATTTGCTCATGTGCAAGTACTGTGGCACCTAGTGGTTGCATTGTTAGCAAAAACAGCCTTTTTGATTACTACACATTTTGCACCTCCCTTGTACCTTGTTGTTCATAGACATTAAAGTAATATTTGAAAGGAAGCATTCGACAGGAGTGTGTATTTATACTCAGATGATGATTATTGTCACACTCTTGTTGGAAGGATTTATCATGACCTCTTTGGGATGAAGGTGAAATGGAAAAGGGGATTGAAAGGTTGAGTGTGTGGTTATGCGCTGCCATGGTGCGATTTGTACATACTCAGCAGTCGTGTGCTAAGATTGGTACTGATTACTGGCACATATGTAGGAAAGCATGTGGATAAACAACTGTACAATCTGACTTCAGGTGGCTCTTGCAGCAGCTCAGGATGATCCCTCTGAACGTTTATCCTATTCAGACCTGCAGCTCCCTTTCCTCGGGCAATACAGGCTCCTCGTCAGGGAAGTTGAACTCATGGCTTTCCTTCAGTGCAAAATTATGCAGACTGAACCAAGCAGTGATGAGCCTTGTCAATTTTGGGGGCATGTACTGCAGTCCTTTGCTAGATCTGTCCAGACATTGAAATCTTCTCTTCTAACTCTATGGCTCTCTCGCTGCATTGGCCTGGTTGAATGTATCCTATGCCTGCAGTCTCTGTTTCCTCTGAGGAGCTTCCTGGATATAGTGGTCCTCATGGAAGAGGTTAGCAAGTGTTGAGTGGTTCAGAATGAAAGCAGCATAGAATCACAGAATTGTTACAGCACTGAAGGAAGCCATTCAGCCCATCATGTCTGCACCAGCTCTCCGAATGAGCAATTCATCTCGTACCATTCCCCTGCCTTCTCCCCGTAACCCTGCACATTCTTCCTTTTCAGATAATTATCCGATTCTCTTCTGAATGTCTCGATTGAACCTGCCTCTACCACACTCTCAGGCAGTATATTACAGACCTTAACCACTCGCTATGTGAAAACGTTTTCCTCATGTCGCTTTTGCTTCTTTTGCCAATTACTTTAAATCTGTACATGGAGCTGCCAGCATACCTGGTATTCTAACGAAGGATCTTCTGGTTGGCATCACATACGATCTGAACTTTTAGTGAATGGAATTTCTTTCTGGTCACCAATGTCAGTAGATATTCATTTGCACTGTCTGTGCAGCGAGTGTGTCATTTATAACATGTTGCATCATAAGGAATTCAGCAATGCACTAGAACTCCCTGGTTCTCTACCTCTGCTACCAAAGCACTCTCCAAAGTGGATGAACTCTGAAACTTTATCGAACAAGACATCCATGACATGTTGAATGGTTGTTGTAACCACTTCCTCACTGATGCTGCACAGATCCCCTGTGGCACTTTAAAGTATCTGGTGCCAAAAATATCAGTGCAGTGATCACTGTTGTGGTGACAGATCGAGCTGTTCTGGCAGTGAGCCTGGCTGAAGATCTTCGCAAAGGAGATTGAAGTGATGTGCAATGACAGCCTTGTACAATCACAACTTTTCAAAACAGAGATCCTCTGAGAGGCTCCTGAAGGGCCAGTGCTGCTTATAGGCACGGTGTTGAGAGTAATACCTGGAGGGGTGGTGTCTTCTGCCGTGTTTCTTTATCGTTCCTTGCACCAAGCACGGCTGTAATTCCTGCTTCTCCATAATGATGGTGTTAAGAAGTATGTCTTGGAGCAGAGGTTCCCAAACTGAGCAAGGTTATCAGGTAGATGCTAGCTGTAACTCACTAACAGTTAATTCCTGCAATACAAATTTTCTCTGTTGATGATACTGTAGCCCTCAACTCTCTCGGGCTGATTCCTGACTCTGCTCTGTCGGAAGTTTAGGCAGCCCCTGAAATCAATTGCCGCTTATAGGTATTTTCAATACTCTCATCAGTTTAAGCATGTTTTGTTGAGTTAAAAAAAGTTGTTTGTTATCTGTACTGTACATCGGGGCACGGTAAATCTCTTTTTCAAAGTGCTCATGCCCTAGGGACCCTACTATCATAGAGAAATAAATAAATAGCAGCAATTGGTGCCACCCACCCCATCCCCAAATCCGCTTCAGAAATTTATTAAAAGGTTCCGATTTCTGCAGCTCCTTAGACTGTCCTTTTATTTGATCCATGCGTCTTTGAATCTCTGTGATGTTTGGATGAAATAGATAATAGTTCTCCTTATGTTTCACTGTCATAGTGGTCAGGAAATTCCTCCAATCTGCTCACACTTCACTGGTGGCACTTCATGAGAAGAGCAGTGGAAACCTGATTCACTTCCACAGCACTTGTGACAAAGTAGCACCAGTAAAAAAAGAGCAAATTCAAGGAATTACTCGGCCACTAGTGAGTTGTAATGATATGATTCAACTTCATACCAAATCCCAAGTGTGTAAGGGAGCAGAATTAAAACAGCTAAAATGACAAAACTGATGAAGTATTCTGGGGTATCAGCTATATCTAAATTAATGTTAATTTTGAAAAAATATTGTTAGAAAGCTAAGGGGGCATGCATCTGATTTGAATCGCAGCCAGAATAGCCTTGGTTTAACTTCTCATCCGAAAGACAGAACCTCCAACAGAATAACACTCCCTCAGTTACTGTACTAGAGTGTCAACTTTGATTTCTGTGCTTGAGTCCTGGAGTGGGACTTAAACCTAGAACCTTGTGACTTAGAACACAAGAAGCACAAGAAATAGGAGCAAGAATAGACCATATGGCCCACTGAGCCTGCTCTGCCATTCAAAACGATCGTGGCTGATTTTAGGATTCAACTCCACTTTGCCGCCCACTCAACAAGAAGAGAGAGGACTACCAACTAAGCCACAGCTGACACTCTAAGTGGCACCCAGTCACCATTTATGGATATTCTACACAATAACTGCTCACTAGTACATTCTGGAATACTGTCAGCAAACTTGAGAAGATATTTATATTTATACTATCACCAAGTCGCAGTTAAATGCTGTAAATGGTGCTCTAAATCACTGGTGCAAGTTGCATTATTTAGAGCAGGTGACAGCCTGTGAACACAATACCAAACTCCCACCTAAGGAATTTTCAAGATGGTAAACAGACACTTATGAGGTGAAATAGTAAGATTCATTAAAACACCTTCTACAGTTACATTAATGCTCAAAAATTTGTTATTTTTAAATATCTTCACATATTGCAGAAACAGAATTCACAAGAGGGCTATATTCCTCACTTAGTGCCCCACACAGCATGTGATATAGTCAATGTAAAGTGTCACCATTTTTGCTCAATTAGCATAATTATTTTGATACTAAGATATTTAGCCTATTGTCATGCTTACTAATCAGAGACAATCTGAAATACATTAAACATGATCATTAAGGATTATGGCAAAAAACCAAATAAAAGCCAAGATCCAGTGGATGCTTTGTGACGAATGCATTTTTGACATTGAGAAAGCACCATTCCTAGGTCCTCGATATTATTCAAGAAATGTGGAAAAAAACAGGTGGCCTCTCAGGGGCAAATTTTTTGTCACTTAAGCTTTATTGAAAACAAAAATACACAAATGAAATCCCTTACCCACTGCGGAAAAGCTTGGAGTTAAACTTTCTCTTGTCATCTTACCTTCTCATTGATCAAGCTGTGCCCGAGAGATACTCACTAATAAGTGCTGTTACTATGTCCTCCATGTTTTCTAAGAAGCTGCTGAGATGCTGTGTGAAGGTGAGGTGTGGAGATGTAATCTGTGACACCACTGCTGCAGCTTCTGCACGTGTGGCTTCAGAGTTTGTTTCATTGGTCAGGAGATCAGCCAAGCACAGCACACCATCTACCTAAAAGAGGAACATAATTGAAAAAATGTAACAAGTAAAATATTAAACCATAATCAGTATTCCTATTTTCATCAGTCACAGAGGAGAATAGTAAGTTGTTGTTCAAACCCACACAAAGTTCTTACTAACTGAAGGAATATAGTCAAGCACAACTGGAACAAAGAAATACTCAGAATGCTGCACAATACTGGGCACCTTGACTTTCACCTCTGGACATTGCCTCGGATCTAAACTGGAATGATGGGGTAAGAACCTATTTCACATAAACAGTCCGAAAGGCCCACAGCGAAATTACAATGGGCACTTTTGATCCAGTATCTGCCTGTAAGCATCTAGGTTAAAAAAGTGCCCACAATTCAGAAATATTTGGTACTAAATCATCAGACTCACTCAGAAAATGCACAAAGATAGAAAGGAACAGATGAACCGGAGAAGGTTCTTTTAAGCCCTCAAGCCTGTTCCTCTATTCTAACAGAACATGGCTGATCTGTACCCCAATCCCCTTACCTGCCTTTGCTTCATATCTTTTGATACCCTTATCAATAAATAATATATTAACTTCAATCTTGAAAATGTCAATTGACCCATCAACTACAGCCTTCTGGAGAAGAGAGTGCCAGATTTCCACTACACATTGTGTGGAAAAGTGCTGTCTGATTTGCTCCTAGCTCTAATTTTACGATCCTGCTTGAAAAAGAGAAAATGCTGCAAATTCTCAGAGTTGATGGGTGAGTTTTGGCAGACAAGGGGAGGTGTGTTTGAGTACATGCGGGCCGTTACATCCCCTAAAGGTGTCATTGGTTCAGGATCCCAACATCATTCCGCCCGCTTCCAGGCTTTGTCTGGGCAGGTTCATTGGAAAGCAGAGAACCCCTTGTGCAGCTATTGGGTAAATCATTTAAATATTCAAATAGGTAATTAAATACTGTTTTAACCAAGGATTCTTGCTTTAACAGCAAGCGTGTCTATTTCTGGAACTGTCAGCAACTCACCAGGGTCACCAAAGCAAGTGCATAGCGGGGAGTGCTTCTTCAGTGAAACTGACAGGTTGGGAAGCCTATGATCAGTGAAACTGAAGAGCTCCAGCCATAGCCAGGTAAGAGACTGCTGCTCACAGCACTCCTTCTCAGAGAGTGCTCTCTGTACTTGACAGGTGATTGCCAACTTCTTGGAAGTGACTTCACCTGTCTCGCACTTCACTTACCTTCAGCTGCATTTCCCAGCTGCTAGCCATCACCACCATATGGAAGCAGCTTATGTAGCTACATCTTGTACCTTTGGTGAGGAACAAGAGAAACCACATCAGCAGCAGGAGCAACAGCAACACCAGCAGCAGCAGCTGCCTTCTCCTCAGCCACAGTGGGGAGGGGATGGTCACAGAGATCTAACTCCAATGAGGTGTTAACCCCAATAAAGGATTGACAGATAGATAATCAGCTGTCTCAACATTTCTGAGTGCTAGCGCCTCAGGTTTCTATGGCAAGTTGTTGCTGATCTCTGCAGCTTCCTGAACAAAACCTCTCCCAGTGGACCAGGTGAGTATGCATTACCAGCAGCCATCAAGGTGACTGTCACTACAGGGCCACTAGAGGGTATCTACCTCTCCCCTGCAAGGAGAGAAAGCAGAGAGGTATAAGTATTCGGAATGGCTTGGGTAGTTAGATGGGAAGGACAACATTTGTGAGGCATGGATTCAAGAAGACAATAAGGTGAGTGTGAGTGTTGACTGTTCACGTGGGGATATGAGGTACCTGGAGAGAGACGAATGTGCGAAGCTGCATGGTGCATTGTTCTGAGGGGTGCTGGGCAGGAGAATGCTGTGAAAGTCAGAGTGTGGGGCTTGGCACCTGAAAGTGATATGCCACTGTCAGGCAAACCCTCCACCTACCAAGACTGAGGCACACATTATTTCCCCACATGATCATTAAAACTTAAAATTGCAAGACCCTGACTGGAAGTACATTTGTATAGTACTAGCAGTGTCAGAACAATGGGGACCCAGTCATTGCTTCCCCAGTACACAGAGGAAGTGGTCAGACCAGTTTTAGTCACATGACTAACTAGCTGTTGCAGAGAATTTGATCTTCCAATAAAGGATTTGAACTGAGACAAAGCCGTGTGCTCATGGAGTGGAGATCTCTCCTGGAACTGAAGCAAGAAACATCTCCTCTCCTGTTTGCTCTCATCTCGCTCTCACCAGCTTCGGAAACCATTGAAGAGACGTAAACTCAAAGAGAGAAAAATCTCCTACGTGAACAGGCTTTAAGCAGAATACTGGCCCTAACGAAACACAAGACCATATCGTCATTCAAGAACTACAGCGAGCTCGAAAAACAGTAACAAGTTATTGCCTCAAACTATTCTACTTATCTTTTCTTCTGCTCTTTTCTGTCCCTATTTGTATGTCTCTATCGCATGTGCATGCTAGCATGGGTGTGTCATATATCCATAGGCATTAACTGTATTAAACCACAGAAAGCCTGTTTGTGCTCATTTCTTTGCCTTATAATTGGAAAGTTGTGAACAAGGATTCACAAAGGGGGAGCTCAAAACACAGTGTGTTTAAAATTGAACCCTGTTACAATAAGACCAGGTAAAGACAGCAAAAGACCTGTCGACACATTTCTCACCTGGTCATAACAGAAATTGGGTGCTAGCGTCCAGACTATTACCCACAGATGAATGAGTGAAATTTGAAGTGGGAAGACAAATTGTTCCCAATCAAAAAGAGCAAAATATAAATACAGGTTTTCTTGTGGTTGTGTGTGATTGTATACTAACATGTCTTCAACTGAAGCAAGTAGCTCTCCAAGCCAGGGTGAAGTAACTTGGGATAAGTTAAAAGCACTGTCTATGGAGGAGTTGAGAAAAATGGCTGAGCAGTGTGAGATCACTGTACATGACAAGGCTAGGAAGTCTGAACTCCTAAGGCTAGTGGCCAACCATTTTTCCCTTGAATCTAACAAAGCAGAAGCAGTGTTAGAAGCAGACCCAGAGAGGGTACTGCTAGCAAAATTACAATTGGAACAAAGGAAATTTGAATTAGAGGAAAAAGAGAGAGAGAGGCAGGAGAGGGAGAAAGAAAGAGCCTTCCGAAAGGAAAATGAAAAGAATGAAAAGCAGGAGAGAGAGAAAGAAAGAATATTCCAGAAGGAATGCGAAGAGAGTTACGGCGGCTTGAGTTAACTAGGTGACGACAGAGTAACCCTAGTGGAAGCATGGCCATTATGGAGGATCACAATTCAGGACTGGGTACAAGATTGCTAAAACTCGCCCAACTAATTCCAAAATTCAATGAGGAAGATATGGAAACATTTTTCGTGTCCTTCGAGAAACTGGCAAGGCAACTCAAATGGCCAGCTGAGACCTGGTCTGTTTTACTGCAAAGCAAACTAACTGGAAAAGGCCATGAGGTTTATTCCTTTCTGCCAGATGAGAGTTCTCAAACTATGAATTGACCAAAAATGCTATCCTCGGGGCATATGAATTAGTACCTGAAACTGACCGCCAAAAGCTTAGAACCCTCAAAAAGCAAGCCAATCAAATTTATCTGGAGTTTGAAAGAAGCTGGCTTTTGATCAGTGGCTGAGGGCTTTAAAAATACAGCTCAGCTATGAGACTCTCAGAGAAGTAATCATGTTAGAGGAATTTAAATACTCTCTCCCATTCTCAATAAAAACCCATGTAGAGGAGCAGCGGGTTCAGGGAGTTCGGCAAGCGGCCATTCTGGTTGATCAGTTTGCTTTAATTTATAAGTCGGTTTGCCAGGGGAGAACCTTTCCTGATCACCCCCACAAATCTGAAAAGGACAAAGGGTGGGAAGGTGATCTCCACCCAGGCAGTCCTGGAAGAGAAAGGAAAGCAGGAGACACAGGGGGTCCTCCTCCAGCCAAAAAGGAAGGTGCTGTGAGCAAGAGTGAGACCTGGAGACCTGTGTGCTTCCATTGTAATAAGGCAAGGCATTTAAAAGCTGACTGCTGGAAACTAAAAGGGAAACCGGTAGGGTTAATCAGGGCACACCCGCTGAGTGATGATGGGGGCCTGATGGAAAACATAGAACAAGCTGTGGCTTTAACTGCAGTAAGAGTGCAACCCAGGAAGCTTACTATGACCAGTGCAGGAAAAGTTAATAGGATTCCTAAAGGTTATCAGGATTTTGTATTTGAAGGGAAAGTAACCCCATATTCCTCGAGTGAGGCAAGCAAGCCCATAGTAATTCTCAGGGACACAGGGGTCATCAGGTCCATTTTACTGGGGAAAGGCCTGGCCTTTCCCCCCAGAGAGTTCAGTGAACACCAAAATGATGGTGAATGGTATTGGAGGGTAGTGTATTCCTGTACCTGTACATCGGGGGCACCTGGAGTGCGACCTAGTCTCGGGACCGGTGACTGTAGGGATTGTCCCTAGTTTGCCTGTGGATGGGGCTGACCTGCTCCTAGGTAATGATCTGACGGGGGTGAAGGTGCTAGACACCCCCCCACCCACCCCCGTAGTCAAAGAAAGACTGCAGCAGGTCAGTGAGGCAGGGCAGTGGCAGGAGAAGGTCTCCTGCAGCCTCCCTGAATGTGTAGTGGAACAGGTCATGATCAAACCAGCTCCCCCAGAGGAGACTGCATTGGCACTGCAGGCAAATGACCATGAGGTCTGCCTGGCTGAGACTTACTTTGCAAAGTTAGGAGACCCAGGGAATGAATTAAATGGATTTTCCCTACCTGAGGCTCAGTGAGCCGACCCAGTATTGCGAGAGTTAGCACAGGCTGCCCAGTCTGAAAGTGAAGCAGAGGGAGTCCCTGACTTCTACTATTTAAAGAATTAGGTACTGATGAGGAAATGGAATTCTCCTCACAGACCTGAGGGCAAGGAGTGGACAGTAGTTCACCAGATAGTGGTGCTACAGAGGTACCAGAGAGAAATATTAAGAAGGGCCCACGAGACTACAGTGGCTGTACATGCCGGTGTACGAAAGACCAAAACCTGCAGAAGGCAGCAGTTTAACTGGCCAAAACTCCACAAAGATATGGTGGAGTACTGCAGGAGTTGCCAATTGTGCCAGGTTGAGGGGAAACCCCAACCTACAGTGAAACCTGTACGCCTAAGTCCTGTACCAGTGTTAGAAGGACCCTCCAGCAGAGGGCTGGTGAACTGTAAGGGACCTCCGCCAAGAACAAAAGGGGACAGGCAGGCACATGGCTGGCAAATGTTTAGAAGGAGAAGGGGAAAAAGTGACCAAGATTGCAGGTTAAAGGAAGTCTGGGAAGAATCCCGGGTGAAAACCCTCACTGTCTGGTCAACCAACCCTGAAAAATCTGAAAAGTTAGACTCCACATCCTCCTATGTGAATGCAGACTCGAGAAGCACCCCACCAGGGTTGATGACTGCATTTACAGGAACATGCAAAGACAAAACGAGATCTCAAGGAGACACAGAAACTGTGAGGGTGATGCCTTACCTAGTCAAAGTGACACAGGAGAGTGCAGTGAAGTCTGCACAAATACCTGGAGGTAGGAGTGTCCCAGCGAACAAAGAGGAGAGTAGCAAAGACTCCTCCCCCACAGTCAGAAGAAAAGGGAACCACCCATCCCTTGAAGTCAAAAGTCTTTGCATGACTGGGAGGGTTCAGGATAGACCCACCCCTTTACTAACTCTCTTGAGAAAAAAAAATGGGGACATTAAAGTAGCCCTGGCACCCAGAACAGCCCATTTTTAATGAGCTTTAAGATTGGTGAATGAATGGAAATGAATGAGAGAAATGTATAGTTTTCTTTCTGTATCTTATATTTCTCAAATTCTGTAATGAAATGCACTGTTTTTCTTCAAATCGCGTTACATTCCCCTGGCTGTGGAGGTGTCAGGCAAACCCACCCCCACCTTCCAAGACTGAGGCACACATTATTTCCCCACATGATCATTAAAATTTAAAATTGCAAGACCCTGACTGGAAGGACATTTTTATAATACTAGCAGTGTTGGAACAATGGGAACCCAGTCGTTGCTTCCCCAATACACAGAAGAAGTGGTCAGACCAGTTTTAGTCACATGACTAATTGGCTGTTGCAGAGAATTTGAACTTCCAACAAAGGATTTGAACTGAGACAAAGCCGTGTGCTCATGGAGTGAAGATCTCTCCTGGAACTGAAGCAAGAAACGTCTCCTCTCCTGTCTGCCCTCATCTCGCTCTCACCAGCTTCGGAAACCATTGAAGACACATAAACTCAAGGAGAGGAAAATCTCCTACATGAACGAAGTTTAAGCAGAATACTGGCCCCAACGAAACGCAAAACCATATCGTCATTCAAGGATTACAGTGAGCTCGAAAAACAGTAACAAGATATTTCCTCAAACTGTTCTACTTATCTTTCCTTCTGCTCTTTTCTGTCCCTATTTGCATGTGTGTATCGTGTGTGCATGCTAGCATGGGCGCATCGTATATCCATAAGCATTAACCGTATTAGAGTTTAAGTTTAAGGTTTAATAAATTTCATCTTTCTTCTTTAAACCACAGAAAGCCTGTTTGTGCTCATTTCTTTGCCTTATAATTGGAAAGTTGTGAACAAGGATTCACAAAGGGGGAGCTCAAAACACAGTGTGTTTAAAATTAAACCCTGCTACAATAAGACCAGGTGAAGACAGCAAAAGACCTGTCGACACATTTCTTAGCTGGTTGTAACAACACTCACCTTTCCTGCCCTCCTGAGGTCCTGGATCCTCTTGGTGTACTGCCTCCAGTTTGGAGGGGCCACACTTCTGCTGCTGATTTCCTCGGGCACTTCCATCCATGCCCGCTTGATTTGAGAGGCTGGCCTCTTCCTCCCATCCTTGGCAAACATCAGCTCACTCCAGTCCCTCAGATCCTCCAAAGTAACAGTGAAAGACCCGAAGAGCAACATTCTCAGGTCTCCTCTCCATTCTTTTGATTGTTGCGGTTTCAAAATCCAAGTGCAATTGAGCCTTTCTGACCCATGCCCTTTAACTGGAAACCTTTTCTTTGACAGATCCAGCATGTCATCCAGCTCGCCCTCTCTGAGTGGTCAGGGAACTTGGATGCAGGATGCTAATGCTGTGGCTCATTTAAAGAGCCATGGCAAAATCCGTTGAAGATTCCAATGGGTATCCGACCTGCTAATGGCCCCACCATTTCAGCAAGGACCATATTTTAAAAAGTCCACCCTACATTTCAGGAAGATGGTCTTTCAACAGAGCCCATTTCTGATGAAAGGCCATGACTTGAAATGTTACATCTGTTTCTCTCTCCACAGATGCTACCAGACCTGCTGAGTATTTCCAGCAGTATTTCAATTTAAGATTATACTGCCTTCTTCAAGACTCCCCCACCAGAGGAAATTGTTTCTCTGTGTCTACTCTTTCAAATCCCTTAATCATTTTAAAGACCTTGATTAGATTAGCCCTCAACTTTCTGAAGTCAAGGAATATAAAGCAAGTTTATGCAACCTGTCTTCATAAATTAACCCTTTAAACACTAATATCATTCTAGTAAATCTACACTGTACCCTTGCAAGGCCAATTTATCTTCCCATGGTTTGGTGCACAAAACTGAACTTCTATAAAGATGGTGTTTGACGAAGGCTGTTTTTGTGAGAAAGGAAAAAAAAGTCACAATGGTACATCACAGCCTCTTGATATTGGTGTTGTCGAGTACCAACATGATCATCCTCATTTCTTGTCCAGCCTTTTTTTTATTCATTCAAGGGATGTGAGCATCACTGGCAAGGCTAGCATTTGTTGCTCATCCCTAATTGATGCTAAGAAGCTGGTAGTGAGCTTTGGTCTTAAAGCTGTTGTCGACATCTCAGACTTGCCTCGTTCTCCCATATAGGCCTATAGTCTCAGCCACTCCCTGCGTATTGTTTCTTTGGTAGAATCTATCACTTGCATTGCCTTCTATGACTTTTGGTGCTACTAACAGGTTTTAATTGTTGTGACCATTTCTCAGATATATCAATGGATTGTAGCTGTTGTGTTTTAATTTTGCAACCAGTATGTTGATTTCATAACTGATGTCCTTGTTCCATTATCATTGCAGTCAGCTTCTACCCAACATGCTCAGCAAGTAGAACAATTTGAAACTAAGAATCATTAGCAATATTAAAGTGCAACCTTAGATTGATTTGATTTTGAAGTTCTTGACTAAATACAATCACTCTGGACTGGAATTTTGCATTCGCAATGGCACCCCAACTTTGGGACCATTCCTAGGTACCGATCCTGCTGGAGGTCAGAGTCCGCCAAACATCAGAATTTTGTAGGAGGCGACCAATTAGTGAGTCACCTCCATAATACCGGTCTAATGAGGGATGGCAGGTCAATCAGGAGGCGGGAGTTATAAGTAGCAGGCCCAATTTAAAGGGAGCCCATCTGGATTCAAAGTCAAGCAGCCAGAGAGAATCAGCCCTGAGGGAACAGGCTATCAGAACAGTGATATGGCAGTCTGTAATAGTACAACTACTACAAGGCTCACCGACGCCTCATTGGAGCTCATGACAGAGGCGGAAGAAACATTTTATTTCCAGAGAGCAGCAGCAGTAGGCTTGCTAGGCAAGCAAAGGATTCCAATGGGTATCCGACCTGCTAATGGCCCCACCATTTCAGCAGGGACCATATTTTAAAAAGTCCACTTAAAAAGTGGCTGGAGGTCACCAGAGACGTTAGCGGGACTTGGGTCCGGTAGAGGACGTGCCTTCAACAATCTTATGCATTCTGGCAAGGTGAGTATGAGGCAAAGCCAAGCTGTCAGCCATGAGTATATTACAGGGGTCGCAAACCTCTGAGCAGCAGGGCCTCAATGCAGTCAGTGATTAGGTACACTGAGGAGATTGTTATCCATTACCAACCCTCACACAAGGGAAGTGAGGAAAGCAATGTAAGCTTGGGAGGATTTTTTTTTTTATCCTTTCATGGGATGTGGGCATTGCTGGCAAGACCAGCATTTGTTTCCCAGCCCTAATTGCCCTTGATAAGTGAGAGGCTTGCTAGGCCATTTCAGAGGGCAGTTAAGAGTCAACCACATTGCTGTAAATCTGGAGTCATATGTAGGCCAGACCAGGTAAGGACAGGAGAGATCCTTCCTTAAAAGGACATTAGTAAGCAGATGGGTTTTTATGACAATTGATGATAGTTTCATGGCACCATTACTGAGACGAGCTTTCAATTCAATAATGCAAATTGAATTCCTCTGTTAGGATTCAAAGAGAGAAAGAAGAAAGAACTTTCATTTGTATAGTGCCCATCATATCCTCAGGATGTCCCCAAACACTTCACAGACAATGAAGTACATTTATAATGTAGCCACTATTGTTTTGTAGACAAACATGGTAGCCAATTCGCACACAGAAAGGTCCCATAAACAGCTTTGAGAATATTGATTAGACTGGGGTTTAACGACTAGATAATCTGTTCTGGTCATCTTCATTTAGTGGGTGAATGTTGACCAGGGGATTGGGATTGGGATTCCTGCTTTTCTTTGAATATTGCCATGGATTTTTTTACATCCACCTGAACTGCCAGGAACAATGGTTTAACATCTTATCAGAAAGAAATAAACCTCCGACAGTGCAGGAGGCCCTCAGTACTGAACTGAAATGTCAGCCTATCTCATGTGCTTAAGTCTCTGGCATAGGGCTTGAACCCATAGCCTTCTGACTAAAAAGCAAGTGTGCTGGCAATATACACAATGGAGTATAAAACAAGGACATGCACAGTTACTTCAACAGCAATACAGCATAAAAATGACCCCCATTTTAGAAATATTTGAAAGTTACAATTTTACGGGGTCGGGATTCAGATTTAACATTTAAAAAACTGACAAGAAATGGCCAGCACACAACTGTCAAAAAGCTTTACAGCAATGAAATACCAGAGTTTATCAATTAGAAATAACTTTCCATGTTAAAAAGTACTTAAAAAACACACTTGTAAATTGTAATCCAGGTACTATGGCCGATAACTAAATTGTAGAATGACAGTAAGTGTAATTACAAGAGATATGCAAGGCCTATATCTTTTCACTAGAGGATTATATAAAATGAAACAATCTCATCTGAGCAAATTGCATCTCATGGCTGGAAGGCATATTAGAAAATATGTTTTTTCATAGCTGAGTCACAGTCCCAGGCAATATCACAATATCTTAATGAAGATATGGGAGCAAATTTCACAATCGATCATATGACTACCAATAAGCTTCACAGACAAAATTGACCGGCACCTTGTCTCTTTTTATGCCTACGGAATCTTTTGGATAGCAAAATAAGGCTCAATCACTTTGACAGAGAATACCTTAATTTAATGCAAGGTAATAGTCTGCAACAAGATCCAAAGCAATAATTCATTCAAGCATTTTCAATGGTGCCACAAATGCTTGAATGGTTCATTAGTATTATTCAAACAACAAGCTTGAATCACCCATTCCAGGATTTCCCATTTATAGTCTTTTCTATATGCAAAACATTTATTTTCAATAAAACATTATCCAACAGGCATGTTGTGCTCAGCAGTAATGTAGATGGAAAGATAACAAAAATGATAGTGTTATAGGAGCAATAGGTAAAGATTAGTGATTTGCCGTGGAAACATTTGCCAGAATTTATGGACAGCTGTGGGTAAAATCAAGACAATCCTGCTCCCTGAAAGCCAAGTAGGATTGAGTGGTAATTCACTCCACTCACTGCCTATGTTACATTAAAGTTACTCCACACTCAAATAGGCAGGGTTGCTTTTTGTCCCCCAACTCCAGTATTGCCCCACCACTGCTGTTCCAACCAACTCCCAACATTAGTCTCGATTCCCATTGGTCCCTTTCATTCAACTCTCTCTCATCCACCAATCTCCCAACTTCAATATTGGCTGCCCACTCAACTCCTGTCCGAAATCTCAACTCAAGCAGATTTTTCCCACATACTTTTGTTAAGAATAGCATGATTACTCTCTCGCATGATTATTAAAAATCTAGTTATGTGTGGCAAAAACACACTGATCACAGTAGATTGTAAAGATCACAGGATTTGCCACAGAGTGACATATCATGACAAATAATTGTAATAATAGAACAAAGAACAAAGAACAAAGAACAGTACAGCACAGGAACAGGCCATTCAGCCCTCCAAGCCTGCGCCGATCTTGATGCCTGCCGAAACTAAAACCTTCTGCACTTCCGGGGACCGGATCCCTCTATTCCCATCCTATTCATGTATTTGTCAAGATGCCTCTTAAACGTCTCTATGGTACCTGCTTCCACCACCTCCCCCGGCAGCAAGTTCCAGGCACTCACCACCCTCTGTGTAAAGAACTTGCCTCGCACATCCCCTCTAAACTTTTCCCCTCGCACCTTAAACCGATGTCCCCTAGTAACTGACTCTTCCACCCTGGGAAAAAGCTTCTGACTATCCACTCTGTCCATGCCGCTCATAACTGTAAACCTTTAGCATGTCACCCCTCCACCTCCGTCGTTCCAGTGAAAACAATCCGAGTTTATCCAACCTCTCCTCATAGCTAATGCCCTCCAGACCAGGCAACATCCTGGTAAACCTCTTCTGTACCCTCTCAAAAGCCTCCACGTCCTTCTGGTAGTGTGACGACCAGAATTGCACGCAATATTCTAAGTGTGGCCTAACTAAAGTTCTGTACAGCTACAGCATGACTTGCCAATTTTTATACTCTATGCCCTGACCGATGAAGGCAAGCATGCCGTATGCCTTCTTGACTACCTTATCCACTTGCGTTGCCACTTTCAGTGGCCTGTGGACCTGTACGCCCAGATCTCTCTGCCTGTCAATACTCCTAAGGGTTCTGCCATTTACTGTATACTTCCTACCTGCATTAGATCTTCCAAAATGCATTACCTCACATTTTTCCGGATTAAACTCCATCTGCCATTTCTCCGCCCAAGTCTCCAACCGATCTATATCCTGCTGTATCCTCTGACAATCCTCATCACTATCTGCAACTCCACCAACCTTTGTGTCGTCCGCAAACATACCAATCAGACCAGCTACATTTTCCTCCAAATCATTTATATATACGACAAACAGCAAAGATCCCAGCACTGATCCCTGTGGAACACCACTAGTCACCCCTCCATTCAGAAAAGCACCCTTTCACTGCTACCCTCTGTCTTCTATGACAGAGCCAGTTCTGTATCCATCTTGCCAGCTCACCTCTGATCCCGTGTGACTTAACCTTTTGTACCAGTCTGCCATGAGGGACCTTGTCAAAGGCTTTACTGAAGTCCATATAGAAAACATCCACTGCCCTTCCTTCATCAATCATCTTTGTCGCTTCCTCAAAAAACTCAATCAAATTAGTGAGACACGACCTACCCTTCACAAAACCATGCTGCCTCTCGCTAATAAGTTCGTTTGTTTCCAAATGGGAGTTAATCCTGTCCCAAAGAATCCTCTTTAATAATTTCTCTACCACTGACATAAGGCTTGCCGGCCTATAATTTCCTGGATTATCCTTGCTACCCTTCTTAAACAAAGGAACAACATTGGCATTCTCCAGTCCTCTGGGACCTCACCTGCAGCCAAAGAGGATGCAAAAATTTCTGTCAAGGCCCCAGCGATTTCTTCCCTTGCCTCCCTTAGTATTCTGGGGTAGATCCCATCAGGCCCTGGGGACTTATCTACCTTAATGCTTTGCAAGACACCCAACACCTCCTCCTTTTTGATAATGAGATGACTGAAACTATCTACACTCCCTTCCCTAGGCTCATCATCCACCAAGTCCTTCTCTTTGGTGAATACTGATGCAAAGTACTCATGGGGAGGTAGTCACACCTCAGGTAAAAGAAGTAGGTAGATGGGTTACCGTCAGGGGAAGGAGAGGGAACCAGCAGGCTGTGCAGGGATCCCCTGTGGCCGTTTCCCTCAACAACAGGTATACCGTTTTGGATACTGTTGCGGTGGACGACTTACCAGGGGTAAGCAATGGGGTACAGGTATCTGGCACAGAGTCTGTCCCTGTTGCTCAGAAGGGAAGGGGGAAGAGGAGCAGAGCATTAGTCATTGGGGACTCCATAGTTAGGGGAACAGATAGGAGGTTCTGTGGGAACGAGAGAGACTCACGGTTGGTGTGTTGCCTCCCAGGTGCCAGGGTTCGTGATGTCTCGGATCGTGTTTTTGGGATCCTTAAGGGGGAGGGGGAGCAGCCCCAAGTCGTGGCCCACATAGGCACCAACGACATAGGTAGGAAGAGAGATGGGGATTTAACACAGAAATTCAGGGAGCTAGGGTGGAAGCTTAGAGCGAGAACAAACAGAGTTGTTATCTCTGGGTTGTTGCCCGTGCCACGTGATAGCGAAGCGAGGAATAGGGAGAGAGAGGAGCTGAACACGTGGCTGCAGGGATGGTGCAGGAGGGAGGGTTTTGGTTTCCTGGATAATTGGGGCTCTTTCTGGGGTAGGTGGGACCTCTACAAACAGGATGGTCTTCACCTGAACCAGAGGGGTACCAATATCCTGGGGGGGAGATTTTCTAGTGCTCTTCGGGGGGGTTTAAACTAATTCAGCAGGGGAATGGGAACCTAAATTGTAGTGCCAGTGTACAGGATGTTGAGAGTAGTGAGGGCAGGGATAAGGTTACAAGGACGCAAGAGGGCACTGGCAAGCAAGAACCTGGTTTAAAGTGTGTCTACACCAACGCCAGGAGCGTCCGGAATAAGGTGGGTGAGCTTGCAGCATGGGTTGGTACCTGGGATCTCGATGTAGTGGCCATTTCGGAGACATGGGTAGAGCAGGGGCAGGAATGGATGTTGCAGGTTCCGGGATTTAGATGTTTCAGTAAGAACAGAGAAGATGGTAAAAGAGGGGTGGGTGTGGCATTGTTAATCAAGGAGAGTATTACAGCGACAGAAAGGACGTTTGAGGACTCGTCTACTGAGGTAGTATGGGCCGAGGTTAGAAACAGGAGAGGTGAGGTCACCCTGTTGGGAGTCTTTTATAGACCTCCGAATAGTTCCAGAGATGTAGAGGAAAGGATAGCGAAGATGATTCTCGACAGGGGCGAGAGTAACAGGGTAGTTGTTATGGGGGACTTTAACTTTCCAAATATTGACTGGAAATACTATAGTTCGAGTACTTTAGATGGGTCAGTTTTTGTCCAGTGTGTGCAGGAGGGTTTTCTGACACAGTATGTAGACAGGTCAACCAGGGGCGATGCCACATTGGATTTGGTACTGGGTAGTGAACCCGGCCAGGTGTTAGATTTAGATGTAGGTGAGCACTTTGGTGATAGTGATCACAATTCGGTTAGGTTTACCTTAGCGATGGGCAGGGACAGGTATATACCGCAGGGCAAAAATTATAGCTGGGGGAAAGGAAATTATGATGCGATGAGGCAAGATTTAGGATGCGTAGGATGGGGAAGGAAACTGCAGGGGATGGGAACAATCGAAATGTGGAGCTTATTCAAGGAGCAGCTACTGCGTGTCCTTGATAAGTATGTACCTGTGAGGCAGGGAGGAAGTTGTCGAGCGAGGGAGCCGTGGTTTACTAAAGAAGTTGAAGAGCTTGTCAAGAGGAAGAAGAAGGCTTATGTTAGGATGAGACGTGAAGGCTCAGTTAGGGCGCTTGAGAGTTACAAGCTAGCCAGGAAGGATCTAAAGGGAGAGCTAAGAAGAGCAAGGAGAGGACACGAGAAGTCATTGGCGGATAGGATCAGGGAAAACCCTAAGGCTTTCTATAGGTATATCAGGAATAAAAGAATGACTAGAGTTAGATTAGGGCCAATCAAGGATAGTAGTGGGAAGTTGTGTGTGGAATCAGAGGAGATAGGGGAAGCGTTAAATGAATATTTTGCGTCAGTATTTACAGTAGAGAAAGAAAATGTTGTCGAGGAGAATACTGAGATTCAGGCTACTCGGCTAGATGGGATTGAGGTTCACAAGGAGGAGGTGTTATCAATTTTGGAAAGTGTGAAAATAGATAAGTCCCCTGGGCCAGATGGGATTTATCCTAGGATTCTCTGGGAAGCTAGGGAGGAGATTGCAGAGCCTTTGTCTTTGATCTTTATGTCGTCATTGTCGACAGGAATAGTGCCGGAAGACTGGAGGATAGCAAATGTTGTCCCCTTGTTCAAGAAGGGGAGTAGAGACAGCCCTGGTAATTATAGACCTGTGAGCCTTACTTCGGTTGTGGGTAAAATGTTGGAAAAGGTTATAAGAGACAGGATTTATAATCATCTTGAAAAGAATAAGTTCATTAGCGATAGTCAGCACGGTTTTGTGACGGGTAGGTCGTGCCTCACAAACCTTATTGAGTTTTTCGAGAAGGTGACCAAACAGGTGGATGAGGGTAAAGCAGTGGATGTGGTGTATATGGATTTCAGTAAGGCGTTTGATAAGGTTCCCCATGGTAGGCTATTGCAGAAAATACGGAAGTATGGGGTTGAAGGTGATTTAGAGCTTTGGATCAGAAATTGGCTAGCTGAAAGAAGACAGAGGGTGGTGGTTGATGGAAAATGTTCATCCTGGAGTTTAGTCACTAGTGGTGTACCGCAAGGATCTTTTTTGGGGCCACTGCTGTTTGTCATTTGTATAAATGACCTGGAAGAGGGTGTAGAAGGGTGGGTTAGTAAGTTTGCGGATGACACGAAGGTCGGTGGAGTTGTGGATAGTGCCGAAGGATGTTGTAGGGTACAGAGGGAAATAGATAGGCTGCAGAGCTGGGCTGAGAGATGGCAAATGGAGTTTAATGCGGAAAAGTACGAGGTGATTCACTTTGGAAGGAGTAACAGGAATGCAGAGTACTGGGCTAATGGGAAGATTCTTGGTAGTGTAGATGAACAGAGAGATCTTGGTGTCCAGGTACATAAATCCCTGAAGGTTGCTACCCAGGTTAATAGGGCTGTTAAGAAGGCATATGGTGTGTTAGCTTTTATTAGTAGGGAGCTCGAGTTTCAGAGCCACGAGGTCATGCTGCAGCTGTACAAAACTCTGGTGAGACCGCACCTGGAGTATTGCGTGCAGTTCTGGTCACCGCATTATAGGAAGGATGTGGAAGCTTTGGAAAGGGTGCAGAGGAGATTTACTAGGATGTTGCCTGGTATGGAGGGAAGGTCTTACGAGGAAAGGCTGAGGGACTTGAGGTTGTTTTCGTTGGAGAGAAGGAGGAGGAGAGGTGACTTAATAGAGACATATAAGATAATCAGAGGGTTAGATAGGGTGGATAGTGAGCGTCTTTTTCCTCGGATGGTGATGGCAAACACGAGGGGACATAGCTTTAAGTTGAGGGGTGATAGATATAGGACAGATGTTAGAGGTAGTTTCTTTACTCAGAGAGTAGTAGGGGCGTGGAACGCCCTGCCTGCAGCAGTAGTAGACTCGCCAACTTTAAGGGCATTTAAGTGGTCATTGGATAGACATATGGATGAAAATGGAATAGTGTAGGTCAGATGGTTTCACAGGTCGGCGCAACATCGAGGGCCGAAGGGCCTGTACTGCGCTGTAATGTTCTAATTTTAATTCTAATTCTAATTTAGTACCTCGCCCATTTCCTCTGGCTCCACACATAGATTCCCTTCTCTGTCCTTGAGCGGGCCAACCCTTTCCCTAGTTACCCTCTTGCTCTTTATATATGTATAAAAAGCTTTGGGATTATCCTTAATCCTGTTTGCCAATGACTTTTCATGACCCTTTTAGCCCTCCTGACTCCTTGCTTAAGTTCCTTTCTACTGTCTTTATATTCCTCAAGGGATTCGTCTGTTACTAGCCTTCCAGCCCTTACGAATGCTTCCTTTTTCTTTTTGACTAGGCTCACTATATCCCGCGTTATCCAAGGTTCCCGAATACAAGGCATCACTTGATATGTACACCCTCTTATTGTACTATTATATCTTATGCTACTGGATCATAAGTACAGTACATAATGCATGTTTTTAACTGTATAATAGATCTTTATTCATGAATGTAAAATGAAAATGGCCCTGGCTTGCTCCAACCAGCTCTGTTTCTTTGATGATGCAGTGAAACATTGGCAGTTCCATTTTTTTCAGAAAGGGCAAACTATTTCGCATGAGAGATTTCAAAACAGTTCTACAATGGTATCGCCAAAAAAAGTACCATGTTCTAGACTACTGCTGTACACACTTGAGAAAAGCAAACACCTTCTCAGATCCTGACACTTTGACTTCAACAGTCAGAGCAAAATGCCACACAGCCATTAATTTTAAAAGGATTTCCTTTCCCCAATGAGAGTGCAGAATTTAAAATTCTATTATTTTGACAACCTTCATGGTTTTCAATTTCTATTATCTTGACATTGACATTAGAGAGAATTAAATAATTTCCAATTCCAGCACTGAACACCACTTAAATCTTTTCCCAGTTGCAGCACAGCACAGGATTTTCACTCTGTTCTCAGGTCGATATACCCAGCTCACTTGGAAGCAAAGTATAGAGGAAAAAAGTGAGCATGTCTAGTACTTTCATGTTGCTTTTGTTCAAAGCCAGAATTCCACAAATTATTTCTTTATAAGTTACAATTTACAGAACATGAATTCTATTGGTGCTATTTGTCCCAGGGCCAGGCCAAACCTTTGCTTCAGTTTTTACATAGGAAGCTCAAAATTGCCACGGTAGTTGAATTTGGAGTTACCTACTCCAGTGGTTGACTGCCAGGTGATTCATTTTTCACCCCAAGCCTTCAACCTCTCTCTTGCAGCCTACCTCATCTTTATACATTTTAATTCTTTTTTTTCTTTGGCCTCCTTGTCGCGAGAGACAATGGGTAAGTGCCTAGCGGTGGTCAGTAGTTTGTGGAGCAGCGCCTGGAGTGGCTATAAAGGCTTATTCTAGAGTGACAGACTCTTCCACAGGTGCTACAGATAAAATTGGTTGTTGGGGCTGTTACACAGTTGGCTCTCTCCTTGCACTTCTGTCTTTTTTCCTGCCAACTGCTAAGTCTCTTCGGCTCGCCACTCTTTAGCCCCGCCTTTATGGCTGTCCGCCAGCTCTGGCGATCACTGGCAACTGACTCCCACGACTTGTGGTCAATGTCACAGGACTTCATGTCGCGGTTGCAGACATCTTTAAAGCACAGACAGGATGGCCGGTGGGTCTGATACCAGTGATGAGCTCGCTGTACAATGCGTCCTTGGGGATCTTGCCATCTTCCATGTGGCTCACATGGCCAAGCCATCTCAAGCGCCGCTGGCTCAGTAGGGTGTATATGCTGGGGATGTTGGCCACCTCGAGGACTTCTGCGTTGGAGATACGGTCCTGCCACCTGATGCCAAGGATTCTCCAGAGGCAGCGAAGATGGAATGAGTTGAGAGGTCGCTCGTTTTCCAGGCCTCGCTGCCGGAGAGCAAGCTTGAAACACTCGGACTTTTGAGTTCCGTGTTCGTGCGCCATTTTCCCACACTCTCTTGGCCAGTCTGGACATAGCAGCAGATGCCTTTCCCATGTGCTTGTTGATTTCTGCATCGAGACAGGTTGCCAGTGATAGTTGAGCCTAGGTAGGTGAACTCTTGAACCACTTCGAGAGCATGGTCGTCGATATTGATGGATGGAGCATTTCTGACGTCCTGTCCCATGATGTTCGCTTTCTTGAGACTAATGGTTAGGCCAAATTCATTGCAGGCAGCCGCAATCCTGTCGATGAGTCTCTGCAGACACTCTTCTGTGTGGGATGTTAATGCAGCATCGTCAGCAAAGAGTTGTTCCCTGATGAGAACGTTCCATACTTTGGTCTTCGCTCTAAGATGGGCAAGGTTGAACAACCTGCCATCTGATCTTATGTGGAGGAAAATTCCTTCTTCTGAAGACTTGAACGCATGTGAGAGCAGCAGTGAGAAGAAGATCCCAATCAGTGCAGGTGCAAGAACACAGCCCTGTTTCACGCCACTCAGGATAGGAAAGGATTCTGATGAGGCAACGCTATGCTGCATTGTGCCTTTCATGTTGTCATGGAATGAGGTGATGATACTTAGTAGCTTTGGTGGACATCCGATCTTTGCTAATAGTCTGAAGAGACCACATCTGCTGACGAGGTCAAAGGCTTTGGTATGATCTATGAAAGCAACATAGAGGGGCATCTGTTGTTCACGGCATTTCTCCTGTAGCTGGTGAAGGGAGAACAGCATGTCAATGGTGGATCTCTCTGCTTGAAAGCCACACTGTGCCTCAGGATAAACACGCTCAGCCAGCTTCTGGAGTCTGTTTAAAACGACTCGAGCAAAGACTTCCTCCACTATGCTGAGCAGGGAGATTCCGCGGTAGTTGTTGCAGTCACCATGGTCACCCTTGTTCTTATAGAGGGTGATGATATTGGCATCGCGCATGTCCTGTGGTACTGCTCCCTCATCCCAGCACAGGCAAAGCAGTTCATGGAGTGCTGAGAGTATAGCAGGCTTGGCACTCTTGATTATTTCAGGAGTAATACCGTCCTTTCCAGGGGCTTTTCCACTGGCTAGAGAATCAATGACATCACTGAGTTCCGATTTTGTTGGCTGTTCGTCCAGCTCATCCATGACTGGCAGAGACTGGGCTGCATTGAGGGCGGTCTCAGTGACAACATTTTCCCTGGAGTACAGTTCTAGGTAATGCTCCACCCAGCGGTCCATTTGCTTGCATTGTTCAGTGATCGTTTCCCCTGATTTAGACTTGAGGGGGGCGATCTTCTTGATGGTTAGCCCAAAAGCTCTCTTAATGCCATCATACATTCCTCTGATGTTTCCGGTGTCAGAGGCCAGCTGAAAACGACAGCATAGGTGTTGTCAGTAGTCATTTGCACAGCGCCTGGCTGTTCTTTGTGCAGCGCTTCTAGCTACTTTAAGTGCTACGGATGTTAACTCGCTGGGGGCTTTCTTGTAGTTCAACAGTGCGGTGCGTTTAGCGGCTATGACAGGTTCCAGCTCTTCAAAGTGAGATTGAAAGCAGTCTGCATTTTGCTTCTCACGTTTGCCAAAGTTGGTCATTACTGAGTTATAGATGGCGTCTCTGATGTGGGCCCACTTCATCTCTGCATTCCCTGCAGGAGTGTTTTGAAGGGCTTTTCCAAATGAATTTAGAAACTTATGTAACAGCTGTGGATAAGAAATTCTGTTAGTGTTGATGCGCAGGTGGCCCTTCTGCTTGGAGTGATGTAGCTTCTTTGGTTTGAGTCTAACTTTGCTGCACACCAGGAAGTGGTTGGTGTTGCAGTCCACACTGTGGAAGCTGCGTGTGATTTGAATGCTGTTTATAGAGGCTCGCCACATGACAATGAGGTCCAGCTGATGCCAACGACGTGATCTTGGGTGTTTCCATGAAACCTGGTGACAGGGTTTCGTATGAAAGAACGAGTTGGTGATGCAGAGGTTGTGATAGGTACACAACTCAAGCAGTTTCTGTCCATTCTCATTCATCCTTCCAATGCCATAGCGCCCAAGGCAGGAGGGCCATGAGTCATGGTCGGCCCCAACCCTGGCATCAAAGTCCCCCAGCAGGAACAAATGTTCGGTATTAGGAATGCTACTAATGATATTATGGAGTTTCTCGTAGAACCGGTCTTTAACTTCAGGTGGGGAGCAGAGTGTTGGCGCATAGATGCTGAGTAGGTGTACTGGGCCAGAGGCGGTGAGAAGTCAGATGGACAGTATGCGTTCCAAGCCATTTGAGGGAGGCTCTATCATGCTGAGCAAAGAGTTTCTGATGGCGAAGCCCACTCCTTGCTGTCTTGGTTCTTCAGGATCCCTACCCTGCCAGTAGAAGGTGTAGTCTTGCTTCTTAGAGATCTGCTCACCGGGAGGCGTGTCTCCTGAAGTGCTGCAATGTCCACATGGAGTCTACTGAGCTCGTTGTTAATGACGGCGGTCTTCCGAGAATCGTTGGTTTGTGTAAGGTCTTCCGACAGGCTAGGACACATAGTGCTGATGTTCCAGCTTGCAAAATGAAGGGCTGGTACCTTCTTTCCCTTTTTTGTCATGCTGTTTGGTGCGGTGTTACAGCCACTTGTCAGGCAATGATCCTAAGCTCCAAGCACCCACTGAAGCAGGTGGACTGTGGTGAAACCTTTCTGACCGGGGGCTGCCCGGATTGAGGTGGGCGGTAGCTGTCCAGTGAGATGCGATGACCTCTCCCACCGACAAAGGCAACCTGTGGCGCCCAATCTCTATGCCAATTGAGCTGGACATAACCCATAACTGCTGCCTTCCGTGTTGTTTTGGTCGCTGTGAGGGGACTATGGAGTGACCTCTCCATGGCGCATGCCTGGGTGGAATGTATGAAGGTTGTGAGTTGCCCAAGCGTCAAAACCCCCCTCTCGGCCTTCTTAGTGGGGTCCAAAGGAGTGCAGAGAGTATGGCTGCTGGAACTGCCGGAAACATGCCAAAGGTGACACTTGACCGCCTTAGGGGTTCCGCTCCAGATTTTCTGTTAGGGTTTACTCCTTTAGCCTTGGTCTCTCCCGAGACGCCCACAAGGCAGTGGGGTTGTTAGATCCTATCCCTGAGTAGGGCCCCTAACAAATAAGCTGTGCGATTTCATGGAGAGAGAGGGAAGGGGGGAGGGGGTGGGGGGAAGTGGGTGCGGGGGTGGGGGGGGGGGGAAGGGGGGAAATGTGCACCCCCGCACATTTTAATTATAGTACAACGATTATTTCTGCTTCGAACCTTCCCCTATTGTTGCAGCTAAGCTCCAAATATGCCTTTAAATTTCTCTTCCTCCTTCTTCTATCTTAACTTTGTTGAAATCAAGAATCATTACATTGTTTCCTACTCTAAGCTCTTCTTTCCCAATACTTCAAAAGTCTGCAACTCCTTGCTTACTTAAGCCTTCCTTTCCTCCCACAATACATTGATTTTTGAACTCAAGCTTTATCTTTGATTTTAGTTACCTCATCTCTTCTGCCTTTTCAACTCTTAGTCATCTCCTGACTTGAGTCTTTGTCTTTCCCCTACATTTCTCAATTTAAAAATGTTTATTCCAATTATGGACTCAAAAAATACACTCATCCTGGAGCACATTGGCTGCCCACTGGGTGCCCTCACATTATTGTGAATTACTGAAAATTCTGCCAATACTGCTTTGAAACATATCTGTTCTAGACCATAAACAGAGTGGAGTTGCTGTGGAAGCATACATTCAGTAGAGTACAATATTTGAGAAGGTTTTATAAGTTTGAACACAATTCAATCATACATAGAACGCAATTCTTGAGAGTACAGTATCCGTAAGCTTCTTAAACACAATTCAACTAGCTTAGCACATCCTAAGTTGAACCAAGCAATATTTTGGGGGCATACCCAAATGGATTTCTGTTCAGCTATCAGATACTATAAACTTAAAGCAAAATCTCAGTCTAATCTAATCCAGTCAACAGTCACTTTTATAACCCCAGATAAATGATTGCCTGCATAGAGCACTTATATAATTAGCACTTTCATTGGTAAACTCTGGATAGGTGCCATATTTTCATCTCAGTTCTGATTAAACCATCATTTAAATTGTCAACAGTGGTGCTAACTTTGCAATGGCTAGACTAAGATGACAGTTTAAAACAAAACAGCAAAAAGTTCTCTTCTAGCAACCTCAGACACTCACAACTTACCTATAATTGCACTATTGTAGATTAGGTGACTGATATTTGAGTTTCAGAGGACCAATAGAAACTGGAGGGAAGTCAACTTTTATACTCAAGACTCTTTAGTTTACTCATTTTTGACAAAGAACCAGCAGAACTCGGGAAGATGGAGCAGAAGCAGAAAAAATGTTGACATCTGACACAAGTTACATTCGCCTGTCTTCTCGCTACTCAAACAGAAGCAATGGTCAGGATGTCATCTGCTTTGTGTAAGGAGATTCAGCATAGTATATAAATCAACCTGTCTTGCCTGTGCTGTTGCTGGCTTTTCAACTGGAGCTATCTACTCTAATCCCAATTCCCTGCCATCAAAAAGTACATTGGCCCCCAGTTAAGCCAATTGATTTTAAAATTCTCATCCTCGCTTACAAATCGCTCCATAGCCTTGCCACTCCCTATCTCTGTAATCTCCTCCAGTCCTATAGCACTCCAAAATATCTGCATTTCTCCACTTCTGGCCTCTTTAGCATCCTGTTTTAAATCACTCCATCATTGACAGCTGTCCCCTCGACTGACGAGCCCTAAGATCTGGAATTTCCTCCCTAAACCGCTCCACCTCCCTTCCTCTCTTGCCTCCTTTAAGAAGCTGCTTAAAACCTACCTCTTTCACCAAGTTTTTGGTTACCTAATATCTCCTTACGTGACTTGATGTCTAATTTTGTTTGATAATGCTCCTGTAAAATGCCTTAGGACGATTTAGTATGTTAAAGGCACTATATCATTGATGTTGTTGTTGTTCCCCAGTCTGTGCTGGATTAGCTGATCTCCTTACCAGTCCTCCTTACCAACATCTGAGGGCTTGTGCCAAAATTGGGAGAGCAGGCCCACAGACTAGTCAAGCAACAGCCTGACATAGTCATACTCACAGAATCATACCTTTCTGAAAAAGTCCCAGACACCACCATCTCCATCCTTGGGTATGTCTTGTCCCACAGACAGGACAGGCCCACCAGAGATGGCGGCACAGGAGGAGGAGGTTGCCATGGGAGTCCTCAACATTGACTCCAGAGCCCATGAAATCTCATGGCATCAGGTCAAACACAGGCAAGGAAACCTCCTGCTGATTATCACCTACCTCCCCTCTCCCCCACCCCATCGGCTGCTGTTGAACACCAATTGGAAGAAGCACTGAGGGTAGCAAGGGCACAAAATGTACTATGGCTGGGGGACTTGAATGTCCATCACCAAGTGTGGCTCGGTAGCACCACTACTGACCAAGCTGGCTGAGTCCCAAAGATATAGCTGCTAGACAGGGTCAGCGGCAGGTGGTAAAGGAACCAACAAAAGGGAAAAACCTACTTGAACTCGTCCTCACCAATCTACCTGTCATAGATGCATCTGTCCAGGACAGAATTGGTAGGAGTGATCACCGCACAGTCTTTGTGGAGACTAAGTCCCGTCTTCACACTGAGGATACCTACATCGTGTTGTGTGGCACTACTGCCGTGCTAAATTGGATAAATTTCAAACTGATCTAGCAACTCAGAACTGGGTATCCATGAGGCACTGTGGGCTATCAGCAACAGAATTGTATTCAACCACAATCTGGCCCAGCAAATACCCCACACTACCACTACCATCAAGCCGGGGGACCAACCCTCGTTCAATGAAGACTGCAGGAGGGCATGCCAGGAGCAGCACCAGGCATGCCTATAAATGAGGTGTCAGCCTGGTGAAGTTGCAACACAGGACTACATGCATTCCAAATAGCGGACACAGCATGCAATAGACAGGGCTAAGCGATCCCACAACTAACGGATCAGATCTGCAGTCCTGCCACATTCCGTCATGAATGGTGGTGAACAATTAAACAACTGACAGGAGGAGGAGACTCCACAAACAACCACATCCTTAACAATGGGGAGCCCAGCACATCAGTGCAAAAGATAAGGCTGAAGCATTTGCAGCCATCTTCAGCCAGAAGTGCCAAGTGGGTGATCCATCCTGACCTCCTGAAGACCCCTGCATCACAGATGCCAGTCTTCAGCCAATCCACTTTACTCCGCGTGATAGCAAGAAATGGCTGAAGGCACTGGATACTGCAAAGGCTATGGATCCTGACAATATTCCGGCAATAGTACTGAAGATTTGTGCTCCAGAACTAGTCGCACCCCTAGCCAAGCTGTTCCAGTACAACTACAACACTGGCATCTACCTGGCAATGTGGAAAATTGCCCAGGTATGTCCTGTACACAAAAAGCAGGACAAATCCCATCTGGTCAATTACTATCCTATCAGTCTACTCCCGATCATCAGAAAAGTGAAAAGGTGTCGTCGACAGTGCTATCAAGCAGCACTTGCTCAGCCATAACTTGCTAACTGATGCTCAGTCTGGGTTTTGCCAGAGCCACTCGGCTCCTGACCTCACTACAGCTTTGATCCAAATATGGACAAAAGAGCTGAACTCAAGAGGCGAGGTGAGAGTGACTACCCTTGACATCAAGGCAGCATTTGATAGAGTAAGGCATCAAGGAGCCCCAGCAAAACTGGAGTCAATGGGAATCAGGGTGAAACCTCTCCACTGGTTGGAGTCCTACCTAGCACAAAGGAAGATGCCCATGTTCAGATGCAGCAAGACCTGGACAACATGCAGGCTTGGGCTGATAAGTGGCAAGTAGCATTCACACCACACAAGTGTCAGGCAATTTATTTTTGTTTATTCATTCATGGGATTTGGGCGTCGCTGGCTAGGTCAGCAGTTATTGCCCATCCCTAATTGCCCTTGAGAAGGTGGTGGTGAGCTGCCTTCTTGAACTGCTGTAGTCCATGTGGGGTAGGTACTCCCACAGTACTATTAGGAAGTGAGTTCCAGGATTTTGACCCAACGACAGTGAAGGAGCAACGATATAGTTCCAAGTCCGGATGATGTGTGGCTTGGAGGGGAACTTTATTCATTCATGGGATGTGGGCGACGATGGCCAGGCCAGCATTTTTTGCCCATCCCTAATTGCCCTAGAGAAGGTGGTGGTGAGCTGCCTTGTTGAACCGCTTCAGTCCATGTGAGGTAGGTACACCCACAGTGCTGTTAGCAAGGGAGTTCCAGGATTTTGACCCAGTGACAGTGAAGGAACGGCGATATAGTTCCAAGTCAGGATGGTGTGTGACTTGGAGGGGAACTTACAGGTGGTGGTGTTCCCATGTATTTGCTGCCCTTGTCCTTCTAGCTGGTAGAGGTCGCGGGTTTGGAAGGTGCTATCTAAGGAACCTTGGTGCATTGCTGTAGTGCATCTTGTAGATGGTACACACAAGTGGAGAGTATGGCTACAAGAGCAGGTCAGAGGTTGGGAATTCTGTGGTGAGTAACTCACCTCCTGACACCCCAAAGCCTGTCCACCGTCTACAAGGCACAAGTCAGGAGTATGATGGAATACTCTGAACTTGCCTGGATGGGTGCAGTTCCAACAACACCCAAGAAGCTCGACACTATCCAGGACAAAGCAAACCACTTGATTGGCATCCCATCCATCACCTTCAACATTCACTCCCTCCACCACCAATGCACCGTGGCAGCAGTGTGTACCATCTACAAGATGCATTGCAGCAACTCACCAAGGCTCCTTCGACAGCACCTTCCGAACCCGCGACCTCTACCATTGAGAAGGATAAGGGCAGCAGATGCAAGGGAACACCTGCAAGTTCCCCTCCAAGCCACACACCATCCTAACTTGGAATTATATCACCGTTCCTTCACTGTCGCTGGGTCAAAATCCTGGAACTTCCTTCCTCGCAGCATTGTTAGTGCACCTACACCTCAAGGACTGCAGCAGTTCAAGAAGGCAGCTCATCACCACTGTCTCAAGGGCAATTAGGGATGGGCAATAAATGCTGGCCTAGCCAGTGACACCCACATCCCCTGAATGAATAAAAAAAAAGTCAGGTTGGTATTAGCAGTGTTCAGACTGGCCTAGATGCCTCTGTAACAAGAAGGAGAAAAAACAGCGAAGAGTTTCTACTCCTGTCATTGCCCTTTAACTTCTGCTGAAAAATGCACAAGTATAGATATCAGGTGAGGACAGAATCAAGTTCAGCAATTATAGCCCTAATTTTAGCACTGGACAGGAATCAAGGGAAAGAGCATGGGATGGGGAGGAAGCAGAAAATGACAATAAACCAGCTGGCCATCCAAAACCAGAGGCCCAGGCCTCATTAGCATTTGGGGAGGCGGTGGCGTACTGGTATTGTCACTGGACTAGTAACCCAGAGTCCCAGGTATTGCTCTGGGGACATGGGTTCGAATCCCACCACAGCAGAAGGTGCAATTTGAATTCAATTAATAAATCTGGAATTAAAAGCTAGTCTAATGATGGCCATGAAACCATTGTCGATTGTTTTAAAAACCCATCTGGTTCACTAATGTCCTTTAGGGAAGGAAATCTGCTGTCCTTACCTTGTCTGGCCTACAGGTGACTCCAGATCCACAGTAATATGGTTGACTCTTACATACCCTCGAAGTGGCCTAGCAAGCCACTCAGTTCAAGGGCAATTAGGGATGGGCAATAAATGCTGGCCTGGCCTGTGACGCCCACATCCCATGAATGAATAAAAAAAAAAAATTCTTGACACAGACTCATGCCAAAGCCGGTAGGAATGACATCACCACCGGTTGGGTGGGAATCAAAATTTGTTGGTGGGGGGGAATAGTGGGATTGGCGAAGTAAGAAAAGAATGGGGAGAGAATAGAGTAAGGGAAGTGTAAGGCCTTTGTGGGGCCTGGAGAAGCCATCTCAATCCCCTTCTCTGCACCATACCCACTGGGTACGTGGGTTAAATTACCCTTTATGTCTCCCAAGTTCAAATAGTCTACTGACACTCACCATTGGACTACATGAAGAATGGTCACTTTGGCAAGAGACAGAGGCTGGTTGGAAACCATAGAGTGGGTATCGAGCATGAGAGAGCACCTTCAGAAGATGAGGACAGCAAATTGTAGGGTAAAGAATAAAGAGATAGCATGTTTGGGGAAAATGAAAAATAAATAATTCTGACAGTCCTTGTGCATAAATCTTGGGGAAAATGTTCTTTTACATCAAAATGATTGACTGTACTGTGAGACAGAGATACATTTCATTGCGGTTCGCAAAGATACTGGAGAGAGAGGGATATACAAAGATTTGAAGCTTCATTTTCTTCCTTCCAACTCAAATGGCCAAAAGCATAACAAAAGATCAGAAAAAGTGAAAATGTTCTACGCACAATATTGTTGCTAAACAAAGATTTGAATTGTGGGTAAAAACAGCTTGCATTTAACGTACTGAAATATCCCAAGGTACTTCACAAAAAAGTTATCAAACAAAATCTATCACCATGTCATACAAGGAGATATTAGGACAGGTGACCAAAAGCTTGGACAAAGAATTAGGAACATCTTAAAGGAGGGGAGAGAGATGGAGACTTTTAAGGAGGGAATTTTAAAGCCTGGGGCCTAGATGGCTGAAGACACTGCCATCAATGATGGGAAGAAGAGAATTTTGAATGCTCAAGAGGCCAGAATTTGATGAATGCGAGTTTTTAGAGGGGTGTAGGGCCGGAGGAGATTACAGAGAGAGGAAGGGACAAGAGCATTGAGGAATTTGAACATAAGGATGAGAATTTTAAGTTTGAGGTATTGCTGGATTGGAAACAAAACAGGTCGGTGAGCACAAGGGTGGTGGGAGAATGGAGCTTGGGACGTGTTAGGAAATGGACAGCAAAGCTTTGGGTAAGCTCAAGTTTATGGAGGGTGGAACGCCAGAAATCACCCAAAAGGTCATTGGCGTAGTCGTGTTTTGAGGTGACAAAGGCACGGTTGAGGGTTTCAGCAACAGATGGCAGAGGCGGATGCAGGTGATATTCCAGAGGTGGAAATGAACGGTTTTGGTGATGGAGAGGGTATGGGGTCTGAAGCTCGGCTCAGGGTCAAATAGGACCACAGTAACGATCATGGGTCTTAATGCCTCAGAGTTAGAAAGTTGAGGGGTCAAGCTTCATTCCATGGAATGGATTACAAAATCTAGCCTGATACTTCAGTGTAGTACTGAGTGAGTGCTGTACCAACAGAAGTATTGTCTTTTTTTATTCGTTCTTCGTTGGCAAAGCCAGCGTTTATTGCCCATCCGAAATTGCCCTTGCAAAGATTACAATGTTAACAGCAATACTCCCCGTCCTCTCAGATGGACATTAAAGATCCCATCCCACTGTTCAAAGAGGAGCAGGGAAGTTCTTCAATTGCACATATCAACTTATTAACACTCTGCAACTGGACAGTAGAAGCACATACTCACTGCATAGGGAAGGAAACTGCAGGGGATGGGCACAATCGAAATGTGGAGCTTATTCAAGGAGCAGCTACTGCGTGTCCTTGATAAGTATGTACCTGTCAGGCAGGGAGGAAGTTGTCGAGCGAGGGAGCCGTGGTTTACTAAAGAAGTTGAAGAGCTTGTCAAGAGGAAGAAGAAGGCTTATGTTAGGATGAGACGTGAAGGCTCAGTTAGGGCACTTGAGAGTTACAAGCTAGCCAGGAAGGATCTAAAGGGAGAGATAAGAAGAGCAAGGAGAGGACATGAGAAGTCATTGGCGGATAGGATCAAAGAAAACCCTAAGGCTTTCTATAGGTATATCAGGAATAAAAGAATGACTAGAGATAGGTTAGGGCCAAGCAAGGATAGTAGTGGGAAGTTGTGTGTGGAATCGGAGGAGATAGGGGAAGTGTTAAATGAATATTTTTCGTCAGTATTTACAGTGGAGAAAGAAAATGTCGTCGAGGAGAATACTGAGATACAGACTACTAGGCTAGATGGGATTGAGGTTCACAAGGAGGAGGTGTTAGCAATTTTGGAAAGTGTGAAAATAGATAAGTCCCCTGGGCCAGATGGGATTTATCCTAGGATTCTCTGGGAAGCCAGGGAGGAGATTGCAGAGCCTTTGTCCTTGATTTTTATGTCGTCACTGTCAACAGGAATAGTGCCGGAAGACTGGAGGATAGCAAATGTTGTCCCCTTGTTCAAGAAGGGGAGTAGAGACAGCCCTGGTAATTATAGACCTGTGAGCCTTACTTCGGTTGTGGGTAAAATGTTGGAAAAGGTTATAAGAGACAGGATTTATAATCATCTTGAAAAGAATAAGTTCATTAGAGATAGTCAGCACAGTTTTGTGACGGGTAGGTCGTGCCTCACAAACCTTATTGAGTTTTTTGACAAGGTGACCAAACAGGTGGATGAGGGTAAAGCAGTGGATGTGGTCTATATGGATTTCAGTAAGGCGTTTGATAAAGTTCCCCACGGTAGGCTATTGCAGAAAATACAGAAGTATGGGATTGAAGGTGAATTAGTGCTTTGGATCAGAAATTGGCTAGCTGAAAGAAGACAGAGGGTGGTGGTTGATGGTAAATGTTCATCCTGGAGTATAGTTTCTCGTGGTGTACCGCAAGGATCTGTTTTGGGGCCACTGCTGTTTGTCATTTTTATAAATGACCTGGATGAGGGTGTAGAAGGGTGGGTTAGTAAATTTGCGGATGACACGAAGGTCGGTGGAGTTGTGGATAGTGCCGAAGGATGTTGTAGGTTACAGAGGGACATAGATAGGCTGCAGAGCTGGGCTGAGAGATGGCAAATGGAGTTTAATGCGGAAAAGTGTGAGGTGATTCACTTCGGAAGGAGTGACAGGAATGCAGAATACTGGGCTAATGGGAAGATTCTTGGTAGTGTAGGTGAGCAGAGAGATCTTGGTGTCCAGGTACATAAATCCCTGAAAGTTGCCACCCAGGTTAATAGAGCTGTTAAGAAGGCATATGGTGTGTTAGCTTTTATTAGTAGGGGGCTCGAGTTTAGGAGCCACGAGGTCATGCTGCAGCTGTACAGAACTCTGGTGCGGCCGCACCTGGAGTATTGCGTGCAGTTCTGGTCACCGCATTATAGGAAGGATGTGGAAGCTTTGGAAAAGGTGCAGAGGAGATTTACTAGGATGTTGCCTGGTATGGAGGGAAGGTCTTACGAGGAAAGGCTGAGGGACTTGAGGTTGTTTTCGTTGGAGAGAAGGAGGAGGAGAGGTGACTTAATAGAGACATATAAGATAATCAGAGCGTTAGATAGGGTGGATAGTGAGAGTCTTTTTCCTCGGATGGTGATGGCAAACACGAGGAGACATAGCTTTAAGTTGAGGGGTGATTGATATAGGACAGATGTTAGAGGTAGTTTCTTTACTCAGAGAGTAGTAGGGACGTGGAACGCCCTGCCTGCAGCAGTAGTAGACTCGCCAACTTTAAGGGCATTTAAGTGGTCATTGGATAGACATATGGATGAAAATGGAATAGTGTAGGTCAGATGGTTTCACAGATCGGCGCAACATCGAGGGCTGAAGGGCCTGTACTGCGCTGTAATGTTCTATGTTCTACGTAGGTAGACTACTCAAAAGGGTGATGATCCCACAAAATTTAATATTTCCTGGTATTTAATCCAATCCTTTATCTACAAATAATTTATACATTTCCTTTATTCCTACCAAGCTTATCCATCTCAAACAGCCTGTACAACCTGACTAAGGCCCATCCCTTCATCATTTAAAAAAAATCATATCCCCTTTTAAACTATGCTCATAAACAAGTGTCCTAAGGCTAGGTGTCATTCTATACATCTCGATGAAACCTTCCTATAGAGCCTCACCATTTACAGGATCTGAAATTAGACATGGTACTCCCAAGTGGGGATGCTATATATGTATTTTATGCTCTCCCTCCATGGCGAGTTTGAAGGCAGGGAAAGCATTTAATCAGGCAGGATGATGGCAGGTGGGGACCCTGCCATCTTCCCGCCTCCACCCCAATTAAGTCTGTGGTGGGAAGGCCTGTTCATGGTTTTCCTTCCCCACTGCAAATTGAGGCCCTTAAGTGAGCAATTAATGCCCAATTAAGGGCCTCATCCTGCTGCTGCTGGTATTAACCCAGCGGTGGACTGGTGTTCCTGTCCCGGGGTCGAGATCCCAGGAAAGGCCCGCTGCTGCCCAGTTAAGTGCCTGATTTTCACGTGGTGCAGCGGGCCTTCCTGAAAAGAGGTGTGCGGGGCTGTCACTGGCTCTTTAGCTGGCAGGCAAGATCCCAGTCGCCTCCATTAAATACTGCCTATAATGCTTTTTGTTTTATGATCAATGGACCGAGCTACACAAACAAAAACCCCATTTGCTTCCCCTATAGCCATTTCACAGTGTTTGTGCACTTGAACAAGTGTCAATAATTATCCCAGGTCCCTTTCTTGATCGATTATCCTAAAGGATTACCCTGCTTGTTAAAACCTAACACATTTGGGGCGGCACAGTGGCTAGCACCAGAGCCTCGCAACCCAGGTTCGGTTCAGGGTACTGCCTGTGCGGAGTTTGCAAGTTCTCCTTGTGACCGCGTGGGTTTCCGCCGGGTTCTCTGGCTTCCTCCCACAGCCAAAGACTTGCAGGTTGATAGGTAAATTGGCCATTGTAAATTGCCCCTAGTGTAGGGAGGTGGTAGGGAATATGGGATTAATGTAGGGTTAGTATAAATGGGTGGTTGATGGTCAGCACAGACTCGGTGGGCCAAAGGGCCTGTTTAAGTGCTGTATCTCTCTATGAGTATGACTCTATTGTTTGCTGATGTTTAAAGACATCTGACACGCAGGCCCATTCCCTAAACTTTGTCCAGATTGGCCTGCAATCGATTGATTGGTTTAAATGACACAGTTCCACATCATCTGCTAATTAAGCAATGATAACATTTATGTCCTCCTCTAAACCATTAATGAAAATTATATACAACAATGAAGACAACATGGGGCCCTTTGGAACTGCATTGGTGAAGAAACCCCATCCGATCAAGCCCCCATTAATGATAACTCTCTACCTATTGAGATCCCAACCAAAACAACGACAACTACATTTGTATAGCGGCTTTAACATAGTAAAATGTTTCAAGGTGCTTCACAGAAGTGTTATCAAACAAAATTTGACACCGAGCCACTGAAGGAAATATTAAGGCAGATTTTAATGAACATCTTAAAGCTGGAAAGAGAAGTAAGTAGGGAGGTTTAGGGATGGAATTCCAGGGCTGAGGGCCTAGGCAGCTGAAACCACGGCTATCAATGTTTGAGCAATTAAAATCCAGGATGCACGAGAGGGTAGAATTGGAGCAGCGCAGAGATCTCGGAGGGTTTGCAGCTCTGGAGAAGATGACAGAGATAGGGAGGGGTGAGACCATGTAGGGATATGAAAACAAGGATGAGAATTCTAAAACTGAGGATTTGCCAGACTGGAAACCAATGTAGGTCAGCGAGCATAGTGTTCAAGGGTAAATGTGACTTGGTGTGAGTTACGATTAGGGCAGCAGAGTTTTGGATGAGCTCAGGTTTATGGAGGGTGGAAGATGGGAGACTAGTCAGAATTGTGTTAGAATAGTCAGGTCTAGCGGTACAGTGGCGCAGTGGTTAGCACTGCAGCCTCACAGCTCCAGCGACCCGAGTTCAATTCTGGGTACTGCCTGTGTGGAGTTTGCAAGTTCTCCCTGTGTCTGCGTGGGTTTTCTCCGGGTGCTCCGGTTTCCTCCCACAAGCCAAAAGACTTGCAGGTTGGTAGGTAAATTGGCCATTATAAATTGCCCCTAGTATAGGTAGGCGGTAGAGAAATCTAGGGACAGGTGGGGATGTGGTAGGAATATGGGATTCGTGTAGGATTAGTATAAATGGGTGGTTGATGGTCGGCACAGACTCGGTGGGCCGAAGGGCCTGTTTCAGTGCTGTATCTCTAAACTAAACAAAGACATATATGAGGGTTTGAGTAGCAGATAAGCTGAGGCAGGGCAGAGTTGGGTGATGTTATGGAGGTGGAAGTAGATCGTCTTGGTGATGGCAAAGATATGTGGTCAGAAATTCATCTCAGGGTCAAATGCAGCAGCAGTTCAGCCTTAGATAGTTGTCAGTGAGAGGGATGGAGTCAGTGGCCAGGGGATGGAGATTGTGGCAAGAATTGAAGTCAGTGGCTTTGGTCTTACCAATATTTAATTGAAGGAAATTTCTGCTCATCCAGATGTTGAATAATCAGTCTGGCAAATTAGATACACTGGAGGGCTCGAGAGAGGTGGTGGTGAGATAGAACTGGGTATTGTCAGTGTACGTGTGGAACCTAATGTGGCTTTAGATGGTATTGCTGAGGGGCAGCATGTACATGGGAAATAGGAGGGGCCTAGGATAGATCCTTGGAGGAATCCTCAGGTAATGGTGCGGAAGAAAAGGGCTGAATTTTACAGACCCCCTGACATCGAGGGTCGTGGCAGTGGGTGAGGGGGAGCTGTAAAATGGCTTCGGGAGAGACCTGCCATGGACCTTGATGCCGAGAAGGCCTGGCCCCATATTGCTGGTGGCAGCGAAGCCTCCTGGCGCCACCCACCCCCGCCGCCGCTCGATGACAGGAGCTCAAATTAAATACATAAAATTATTTTAATTATTTACTGTCGCGCTCTGCCGTCCATCCTGAAGCGATATTGGTGCCAGTGGCTGGCACTCCCGTGCCTTCGGATCCCGGTCCAGGGATCAGAGGCAGAACACTGGTGGGGAGTGGGGAGCAGGTAAGTTTTTCAGTGTGGGAGGAGGGCAGCAGGGTCAACCTCATCTCATTGGTGTAGGGGATGGTGGGAAGGGTTATAATGCACAGTTTATGAACTTTGGGGGAGAAGTTAAGGTGCACAAGGTAAGTATTTTGGGGGGGGGGGGGAGAGGGCAAGGAATTAATTCAATGGTTATTGGGGGGGGTGGGAGAGGGTCAAGATCAATTTATTTAATTTTTTGAGAACAATCTAGCTTTAAATACTTAAATTGAAATGTAGGGCTCGAAGCCCTTTAAAAATGGCGTCAACGCCTGCACAAAGGGGGCAGCGCCATTGCCCGGGACGGACAGCCCACTCCCTCCATTTCATCAAGGTGGGCGGTCTGCCACAGCTATTTAAATGAGCCGTCACACTTAATATGGCGGCAGCTCCACGACTTGTGGACCACCATTGTTTACATCTGCCGCCCTAGTATAAATTTCAGCCCAAGCCATTTCAGGTGATTCTCTGGCCATGACTGGATAGCTAAGAATGGAAACAGTGAGTGCAGTCCTATCCAGCTAAAAGATGGATGAGAGGCATTGGAGAGGGATTGTGTAGCGAGATCGAGAAAGACAAGGAGGGATAGTTTACCACGGTCTCAGTCACATAGGATCCAGTCAATTATCCAGCACAAGATTTACTTAATAATCTTACGTGAGCAAATTAAATCCAACAATCTCTGCTTTGCATCAGGCAGTAATATATTGATTGGAGGCACATAGTGAAATGCATAACTTATGCAATATACCTGATATATGGAATATTGGGTAGCTTGAACTTGCCAGCTTTCTTAACATCTTCAATCTTCTGTATATGTTGCCAGGCCCTGCGGGTACTGAAGGAATTATTGATCCTGGTCACCACCGGGTCTGAGGCATGCTCTCTGATGGTCAGGGTATCTGGTAGAGCCAAAGAGGAAGCCTCTCACACACCCACTTCCATCACATCATCTGTAAAAGGGAACTTTCAGTTTCACTTCAGCAATTATGCAGAAATTCTGTTTGCTTACTGAAAGTGTCTCTGTACCTCCCAATGGCCAATTGCCTTTAAGTGGTTCCTTTTCTTTAAAAGAACAGCACAAGAAACATAGGGCTGAATTTTTCAGCCACGCCTAGGGTCCTGCCACCGGGACCAGAAGCAGAAGTGGCTGTCACTTGGGCGGGCTGGGAAGCAGTATTCAGCGGCGGCTGAGCAATTAACCACTAGTAGGTGGAGGAGGTATCCTGTAAGGCAGTGGTTTGGTGTAAGGTCATGCTGCTGGAAGTGCTGGTGCCATATTTAAAGAGCTTCCAGCACTCTCACATTGATCCAGTCCTAAAGAAGCCTGCGTGGAAGAGCTGCTATAGAAGGCCTGTAAAAGAATGGCAGAGGGAAGATCCCCGGTGGCCCCATGGTTTAATAATGCCTCCCTGCAGGTTTTCCTCCAGGCTGCTCAAGCAAGGCTGGAGGCCCTCTTCCATTGGGACAGGCGGAGGAGATCTGCCTGTCAGACTAAGCAAGCCTGGATGGAGATTGTAGATGACTGCCGTGATTCTGAAGAAGAGTTATATCCAACACAAAACGCCAACTCTGCTTCTCCCTCTACAGATACTGCCAGACCTGCTCAGTATTTCCAGCACTTTCTGTTTTTACTCCACCACAATGATACATGAGACCCTTGCTGGGGCATACTGAGGGGCTCCATCAGATCTATCTAGGCATTTGAACTGCATCTTCAAAAGCGCTGTTGCCTACTCACTGGTCACTCATGTTGTCCCATGCCAGTGTTGTATCTCTCCTCTGCAGCAGTGCTAGGGTTCCACACAGGCATCAGTAATCACGTCTTCAGTGGGTATCTCTTGTCACCATCTTTGAAGGCACGCAGGGTTCTGAAACTGCTTTAGGATGTAGGCATCGTGGCTGCTCCCCGAGAACCATGCATACATCTGGCAGGATGCGCTTCTGGTGGGCACAGACCACATGTACATTGATTGAGTGGAAGTCCTTCCTGTTGATGAAGGCAGCTGCCTGGTCCATGGGAGCTGGTACTGGCTGGCCGTCTTCAGCATGGCATTAGTGACCATCTTGATGCAGCGATGAACCACAGACTGAGAGGTCCCACTCATATCTCGAATAGATTCCTGGAATGATCCCGAGATGTAGAATTTCAGTGCCACAGGGACCTTCAGTGCCACAGGCATTGGGTGTCCTGCACTTCCCATGGGGCTCAGAGACTCAGCTCATCCTCCATCATGGCACACAGCTATGTGACAGCCTCCCTGGAGAGGCAGTCTTTGGCAACACTGCTGATCCAACATCTAAAAGTAGCTGAGCCTGAGACAATAGACCCTCTATGGCCGGCAACCTCTTCTTCACACATGAGGCTGCTTGTGTGCCCCTCTATGCCCTTCTCCTCCATCTCCACAATGAGCCTGGCCCTCCTACTGCCCCTGTCTCCCCCTCTGATGTTCCTCATCACTGGAGGAACTGAAGTCTGAATGAATGAGGCCCTGAGTGATTCACTCAGTTCTCCGGGCTTCTTACCACACCCTGCTTTACCCACAGGTGCCAGCTCCAAGATGGCACTCTGGTGGTATGCCCCACAGTTATAGCAACTCTTCCCCTTCTCCTGATTGACAGTGCCAATGCCTGTTCTGTTCCACCCTCCCTGCCAGGCTTCACGATGGCTGACAACTGGATCCAGAATTGTCCTCCCGCTAGCTCACCATCTCCTTATACCTGGCAGGATTCTGAAGCTCCGTGGTTTCCGTGCACTCCTGGAAAAATCTGAACACCCTGGAAAATTGAAGTTAATTGTCTGTTTAACAGGCTGAATGACCTTCTGCTGCATCAGAACATGAGGACCTCCCGCCATGCCGGCTGTCCTTGAGAATATCTGGGTGCGAAATGAAAACGTCAGGCTTTCTTCTCGACTTCTTCTGTCCTGATATTCTGACCCCTCCCACTTTCCAGCCCGACCCCAGTGGACCAGGAAAGTTCAGCCCATCATCTCCCAACTTGTGAGCTCCCTGAGATCGATGGCTTTATCAGGAATCTTATGAAAAAGTACATTTTCTCTGAAGTGGAAATAAAAAATACTGGCCCTACACAGCAGGTCAGTTCGGACCTGAAAGAGAACGATCAGCTAATTTTTCACCTGGATGAAGAGTGCCTCCCAAAAATTACTCTATTATTTTCTTTCTGATCCTGACTGACCTTCCATGCTCTTGCAACATTTTCTCCTTTTTTTTCAGGGGTGATCTGTTATCCTATGTTCCACATAGATTTCCACATTCCACAGAGTGCAGGTTGGTGAATAGGCTCTACTGTGTTGTAGCCGCTTTTACTGACCCCAGACCGCTGACCTGAGTGACCTATTGTGAGTCTCCCAGCTGTGAGTGCATGATTATAGAATCACCCCTGTTATCGTTTCTCTAAAATAGCCCTGTTATGTTGGGGATGGTTTTCCTTGAGGGGTATCTCAATCGGCTGCCATAACTTCAGTGGAAGATCGGCAGAATCCCCATTGTCATGCCCAGTAAAGACATATCATATCCATATGTTTAAGATTCAAACTTTATTCAACGTAGAGTCTTTGAAATTGACTTTTTCTTTTAAAAAAAGTGGACACTGTGCTGCAAAATATGGCCACTGAAGGTCAGGTGACTTGGCCTGAATATTCAAACACCGCTTCATTGTCTCAAAAGGACAAAAGGATACATTCCAGATTAAGAGGTGTCAACTGTACCCATCCTGGAACCATCAATAGACATTCCCGAATTGAATGGATTTCTTCTGAGACAAAGAAGGTGTGAAGAAGACACATCATAACTGAATGAATTCCACATCCTGGTCCATTGTGTGGTCACACCAGGGGAGAAGGCCATGTATCCAATACCAGAAATGTTAATATGATGAATTGTGACCTTAAAAGGCAACCCTCTGGAGAGATCACAGCAACATCACAGAAGGCAGTCCAGCCAGGAGCTGCGGAAAGATCCTGCCTGAACAAGAAGAAGCCCTGCTGCTAATTATACACTTCCACTTGGTGCAGCAAAGAACTGAAAGTGACCGCCACCTCCAGTCTGAAATCTTAACCACCAGAAATCTACAACAACTCAACAAGTTCAAGATTACAAACACCCAGGCCTACATCTTTAAAAGAGACTGTCCTACTTAGAAGATTCAAAAGGTTTACCGTAAATTAAAACATCTATCATACCTTGAACTCCTATTCTTTACCTTCTATCTATCTTATTTGAGATGCATGTGAGAATAAATGCATGCGTGACTAGTGTTGTGAACATTTTGGGGAATGAAAATTGTTCAATAAATAGTTAATCTTCGGTTTTAAACTTCCAAGAAAACCTGTCACTGTCTGTTTATTCGGCAAGTAAAACACTCGGGCTAACTGATCATTTTAAACAAAATACGACTGCGGTCAGTTGGGAGGTGAATAGTGGGAACCACCCATACCCCTTATCACCTGTCCATAACACCATTTACACACATAAATAGGGTTTCTGCCAAAGTTACAGTGGCTGATCAGGTGAACTCCCCAAGGAAATTCCTGACAGTTACTTATACAAATTTGGGCTGGTTCATGCACAATTCTTGTGGCAACGCATGAATCAGATCAGTGATACAAATCATCTTACTTTTTTCCAATACTCAGAGCCTGCACAATTTACATTGGAGAGGCAAAAAAAAACTCTGCAGGTTGACTCATATACAGGAAAATTATAGCAAAGAATGACAGATCTGTACATTATTTAAAAGGAAGTCATTGCTCAGTCGATCAAGTAAAATTACAGAAAGCATGATGCATAGCAATTAAGCAAGTGTGAACACATAATGTACAGACTTAGGAAATAGGCCATTGTAGCTTTATAATGTTAGACATCTTAGTAATATTGTACAGACATTTCCTGCAAATGACATACTCTATCCCAGAAGATGATGAGTTATACTCTTAAGTAACTGAAGGGAACAGCAAGAAATGAGTCAACTTTGCAGATGGAATGTTTGTCAAGTTCCAAGCTATGGATTATTTTCATAATCATGTCTTAGGCATTTATTTAGGCATGTTGTACATGTCACTGTTAGTAGCTAAGGGCACGGTCAGTTGAAATAATTGCCCCGATTATTGGAGAGCTGGCAAGTGCATATGGAAGTGCATTAACACGGGGAAACACCAGGAAGGCCAGGGACATGGAAACCTGGCAATCTTAAATAATCTGCAGCCATCTCCCCCGACAGCTAGACATATTAGCAGCCTGGCCGGCCTGCGGGGACAAAAATTTGTGACAGGCTGACCTATGCCTTTAAAGAAGAGGTAATATCACACTTGACTAGTCATATTTAAACCACAATGATAACTATATGGAACATTTAACTATAAGTTAGTTTTGTGAATGGAGTGTTCCATTTTATTGTGGTCATTGTTGAAACTCAGAATGGAAGGACATCACAGAATTTAGGTTCCTCTTAGGGGATGATTTTCTACTTGCTATTTCCCTACTTTCTCCATGTACTCTTGCATATATTCTTTTTGAATGCTGTAATTTAACATTGAGTGCCACTTGGGCATAGGCCTTGCATGAACAAGTTTCTTCCAATACTGCCCATGTATCTAGTGCTTATCTTAAAATGACTTCCTTGTGCTTTTAATTTATCAGTAGAAATAATCCATCTATGTTTGCCTTGTCTACTTCTTTGATCATTGTGTATAATTCCATCAAATTACTCTCAATCTTCTCGGTTTAAGATAATTCAGCCCTAGTTGCCTTCGTTGTTGATCATAACTCAGATCCTCCATCCCTGGAATCAGCTGGTAAACTTTTGTTGCAGAATCTTGTATGCCTTCTACAAAAAAGAGTCTACAACTGCAGAACAGCATCACAGATATGGACTTAACACAATTTTATAGAGAGTCATTGTAATGTTATTGCTTCGAATTCAATCCCTTTCAATTAAAACTCCATTTGTTGTCTTAATTTTTTTTTAAAAGCTGTCCATCCTCTGCTTCTACACTGCACTGAGAAAATTAATATTTATGATAATAGTCACTTGGTAGTACAGAACTTGAGTTTTGTTGAAAAAAGAGACATGCTGTCGAAGGTTTTCATCTTGCACTCATCAGCACAGTTGCAAAAATGCCAAATTTCAAAAGGAGCAACAATTTATACTGCATGAGAAAAGGGTGCTGATTGTTTGGCAAGTTGACTCTGGTCGAGGCGTTGCCATGGAGAATGCACCAAAGAACTACTGTCCCCCATGCTTCTGTTCAATTCAAAAAAGGCGCAATGCTTGGACATGTTCCTTTTGTCTGCAGAGGTCATTATTTCTACCTCTGGATATCTGCTGTATTCATCTTGTGGGCAAGGGCGCATCCTAAGTGGTTCAGGCTGCTTGGCATGATATGCATTCCCTTACTGCTTCTTCTACCATTTTGACAATTCCAGGGAACCATATCTTCTCTCGCAGAAGGCGTTTTGTCTTTACAATTCCTTGATGCATTGCGTGAATGATCTCAATTGCTTTTCATCTTAATGATGTAAGGACAACAAGTCTGTTGCCTTTGAGTATGAGTCCTTCACATACTGTGAACTCATCCTTGCATGATTGGTATACTTTCACATCAGGGTGTTTCCAATCATCATGCTTCTGTGTTTGTTAAACTTTCATGAGAAGTTGCAGCGTTTTATCTTTCCCTGTTCCTTTTCTTACGTTGTCTATTGTCATGGCTTAGGCACAGCATGACCACATATGTAATTTACATAGAAACATAGAAAATAGGAGCAGGAGTAGACCATTCGGCCCTTCGGGCCTGCTCCGTCATTCAAAAAAGATCATGGCTGATCATCTAATTCAGTACCCTGATCCCGCTTTTATGTGGTTAATGTCGAGTTCAGGTTCAGCAGAATTGTCTCTGATTGGATAATAACTTAAAAAGTCAACTGGGTTCTCTTTGTCTTTGCCTGGTTTGTATATTAGTTAACAGTTGTATGGCATGAGTCTCAATCTCCATTTCTCTATTCTTGCGGATATTGGTTTCTGTTTTGTAAAAATGCCCAGCAATGGTTTGTCATCTGTCACGACATTCAACTTTGCTCCATATGGGTATAGGTGGAAATATTCTACTCCCCATACAACTGTGAGCATTTCTTTCTCTGTCTGCGAATATCTGGTTTCGATGTCCATCAATGATCTGCTGGGGAATGAAATTTTTTTTTGTCTTGGCAGAGCATGGCTCCAAGACCAACTGAACTGGCATCTACTAACAACTCAGTGTGTCTTTTGGATTGAAATAAGGCATTATTTGTGTGTTTGTCAGAGCTTCCTTTAAGTTATGAAATTCCTGCAATTTTGCCTCATCCCATTTCCAATTGACATCTTGTCCAGTGAGCTGTTGAAGTGAGGCTGAGTTAGAGGCATACTCTGGGATAAATCTCGCAATGTACGATACGAATCCTAGGAGAGATTTGACTTTTTTTGCATTTGCAGGAGGATTTGCGTTCAAGATTGCCTTCAACTTCTTCGAATCGGGAGATAGACATTTTTTATGAAACATGTACCCATAGAACTTCACTTCCACAGCTGAAAGAGTGCACTTGTCTTTATTGAGTCGCAAATTGTGGAGTGACAGTGGCGTAGTGGTAATGGCACTGAACTTGTAAACTATAGGCGCAGGCTAATGTCCTTGGGACACGAGTTGAAATCCCACCATGGTAACCGGTGGAATTTAATTTAAATTAAGTTAATTTTAAAAATCTGGAATTGAAAGCTAGTCTCAGTAATGGGGCCATGAAACTGTCAACAATTGTTGTAAAAACCCATCTAGCTCACTAATGTCTTTTAGGGCAGAAAATCTGCCCTCCTTACCTGGTCTGGCCTACATGTGACTCCAGAGCCACAGCAATGAGATTGACTATTAACTGCCCTCTGAAATGGCCTAGCAAGCCACTCTGTTGTCAAGGGCAATTAGGGATGGGCAATAAATGCTGGCCTTACCAGTGATGCCCACATCCCATGAAAAAATAAAAAAAAAACTTGGAGTCGATCCAAGACTACTTGTAAGTGTTCGTCATGTTCTGTTTGTGTTCTCCCATATACAATTATGTCATCTGAGACATTCTTGATTCCATTCAGGCCTGTAAGTAGCTCTGCTAATGCCAAGTGAAAAATTTCAGAGGCTGCATTTCCTCTGAACATTAACCACTTGTATCTTCTTAATTCAACATGGGTACTAAAGGTAGTTATGTATCGACTGGATTTGTCTAACTCAAATTGGTAAGATCCCCAGTGGTCACATCTAGGGTACTAAGATTGTTGACCCATTCATGTCTTCAATTATCTCATCTAGCGTTAGCATTGTGTGCCTTTCTCGTTTATCACTTTGTTGGCCAGTCTCATGTCCATGCAAATTCACACTTGTCCTGTAGGGTTGGGGACTACAACAATTGGGCTGATCCATGGCATTGGCCCTCCTGTCTTTTCAATGATGTCCAACTCTCCAGTCTGTCCAATTTTTTCTCTATGTCTTTTCTGGTATGAAATGGAATCCTCCTGTGTTTCTGTTGTATGGATTGGCCTAACTCACCTATGTGAAGCTTGATTTTATTGTTTTTCACTTTGCCAATGCCTTAAAATAATTGTGGATATTTCTTCTGGATGTCTTCTTTTGTCAGGTAGTTTTGTCCTCTGATGGTGTGGATCGTGATCAGCTTCAATTCACTGGCAGTTTCGAAACATAGCATATTTCCCTTGCTTGAGTCTATAACATAGAACTCAGTCTGGCATGTAGACCCAGGATTTGACAGCAACTGGATGATCCCTAGGACCAGTAGAAGGGTATCTGATCTTAGGAGATTTTAGATATCGACTTGTTCAATTGTATTTTCTGTTTTCTCTGTAACTTGTAGAATGTCGGGGCATTCATTATGTTGACTGTTGCTCCTTAGTCAATTATTTCAGACATTGTCGAATTGCCTATGAACACATCACCCACGGTCAGGCGTTGGTACTTATGGTTATGAGTGACAAGAATCCCCTCGCGTGCTGCAAATATGTACTCTCGCCTTATGTTATTTGCCTCTTTCCATTCTAAGACTTTGGTTTATCTTTCACTGGCTGCCAGCATTCTGCCAATATCGAGCAACCTTTGCAGTTGAACGATTCACCCTCTCCACGAGCTTGCCTTCTTAAACTTGGTGATTGGCAGTCATAATGATCTGGGAGGTGATTTCTTTGTCCATGTTTGTGAAGTTGCAATTGTGGCTCAGACTTCTGAGTCTCGTCATGTAGTCAAGGGTCTCGCACTTGTCTTGTTTTGCTTGCCAGAAGACATAAATTTTGTAATGAGGATTTTCCCTCGATTGGAAATATTTTGGTAGAGCATTCTTCGCTGCGTCATAATCACCGTCAGGTCTGGTGCCTGTGAGTGTATCGAAGATATCATTGACTTTTGGTTCAACATAGTGTAGGAGTAACACTTTCTTTTTTCGGGGTCTATTGACATTGAGTGCCACCATTAGGCATTTAAATTTTGCTAGCCATTTGCACCAGTGTGGATTGCTGTCTGGAAAGACTGACAATTGTTGCACACACATGGTGATTATGTTTGCTCAAATCAGGATGCAATTCTCCTGTATGTTCCTGGGTTGTCTGTGTGGTTTGCCTTATAGAATCATAGAAATCATAGAAAAGTTACAGCACAGAACAAGGCCATTCAGCCCATCATGTCTGCGCCAGCTGAAAAAAACTAGCTTCCCAATCTAATCCCACTTTCCAGCACCTTGCAGGTTACAACACTTCAGGTGCATGTCCATAAACCCTTGTCTCAATGTGTCGCAAACCCTTTTTTCAAAAATAGCTAGTGTGTTCAGGTTTGCACCCCTTTTAATAATTAATTTATGGCTGCATCACATTTATTTTCCTTATTTCTGTGTACCAACAAAATGTTTTTAATTTCCTATTCCAGCCAAGGTTTTCTCTGTTCTAGTCCACAATTTCTCTCTGATCCAGTTTCTTGACTTTTTCCCATGTTCCTTAACCTTGGAACCTTCTGTACTTTGACTTTTCATTTTCTTTCTCTTTTTTTTCTCCTCGTTGCCAGAATAATGTGGTGTTGTGATGTGTTTTAAGTCTTCACTAAATGATGACCACAGGCTTCATATTTGGATTCAACACAAACACTATTTATTCTCTTACTTATCGACTTTGCATGATCTCAGGTCCAGGTCTTTTCCTCACTGCTCTCTGTGAGCCAAATGCTGTGTTTGTCTCTCAAAATGACATATCCTCCTTATATCTGTATGATGATGTCTTAAAGGTATGTTTTTTTTCAAAGGTGAAGCCACCACTACACTACCTTACAGTGCTGAGCCCATCACCTACCAGCAGTGGGGAGGGGGTGGGGCTATGCCATATGGGGGTCACTCCTGTTCGGGCACCCTGTGACCCGCTGAGGGCTTCCCCAGCAGCAAGGTCCACCCCTGCTTGAACAACTCCCCTTGGCCTTTCAAGCTGCCAGTCCTGTGATTGACCAGCAGTTCATGGAAGTGGGAAATTCTATCTCAGGCAATTAATTGCCTGACGACCGTAAAATCCAGTGCTGGATTCCAGGGCTGGCATGACTTTACAGCCAGTGGGCAGGGCCACCTTCTCCATGTTAAATGCCTGCCATAATGTCAAAGGTATGAGTTATTAGGAAAGACTGAAACAAAATCAAGGATGAGAATAGGCCTTTAAGCCCATCAAAGTTCATCCTTCCAGTAGTATAGCTCCCACATTATAATATCCAACATTACTTTCAAAGTCTCTCATATCGTGCCCAACAGATTATTCCACATATTTAGCACTCTTTGATTGAAGCAGTTCATTGTATTATTGATTATAACTTATAAACTTAAATATATGAACTCTGGCCCTACTTTTCTGGCTTATATCAAAGTCATTATCAAGGTTTTTCTTATCTACATGATAAGTATTTTATGTACCATGATGAGATCGCTCCTTAACTACTATTTTCTAGACTGTAGAACATGAGCTTCCCTATTCTTTCATCAACGTTCATCTTTTTACATTTGTGACAATTCTTGTCATCTTTCTCTGTACTTTCTCTCATGCATCTATGTTTGCATGGCATAGAATTGAATAACATCAGTGTATCTGTCCCTTTAAAAATAGTGGAATAAAATTTTGCAGGATCACTGCATAATTCAGCACATATGTATTGCAGTCTTCTTTGTTTTATTTTCTCCCACATGGATAGAAGTGGGATCTGAGTGACACCACCACAGGCCGATATGGTGGTCTTACTTTTTCTATGATTTATTGGTGCATCAGTGTGATTCCCTTTATGAACTGTTTATTGCAGCTATGTGTTCATGCTGTTCTCACTAACTTGAATGTGTTCACTTGTGAAATAACATCAGTAACTCTCTACCAATGTCATGAATCATTTATGTAACCACCACATGAGGTCACTGCTGTACAGTTTGAGCATTCCATCCCACACCACAAGCCTTGGCAACTAATGTTGATGTAATGTGTACTACTTGCCACTGCAGTTGTAACAATAAATGAGTAGCATGCTTTAAATTGGTAACACAAAAGCACAATTAAACAAACTTCATTATATATTAAATTTCACTTCTTTTACTATTATCTCCCCTCATTTCTCCCGTTCTGAAAGTGCCGACACAAGTTAGGGTGCTATTCTACAAATCCCTGTCATCCTTCACTGAGTCATCAATCTTCTTGTGTTAAGCTACAGAGTGAATTTCAGCAAGCTATTTGGCCATGGAGAGCAAGAGAGCATCACACCTGAGCCTAATTCTCTCCTGAACCAACATACATACACACAAGTGATTGGGGATCACTGGATCACAATCAGCATTAGAAACAGTGGCTGATTTTTCCACACACAAGCACAGGGCTGCTGCTGTGAGCTGTTGCATCCTTAACATCACTCCAGCCGAGATCAGATATCTCAGCAGAGGCTAGGGATCAAATCTGGAAGCTACTTGGTCCACCCGTCCCAGTTTCACAGTTTTGTGCCTTTATCTAATAAGCTATTGAGGAAACTAAATTGCCAATAACGCAGAGATTAAAGCAACATTCAGAAAGGGTTCCGCACAATCAAAACTTTGTGCTACTCTTTGGCACAACCAGAAGAGGCCACTGAAAGGGTTACAAAGATGCATTATCCACTTTTGTTGAAACTCACCACTAAACACAGCAATGGAATATCTTTTGAAAAACATCTGGAAATATTTTAAATATTATTTTCAGTACCATCTTTCGTATCTACAGCGAAGTAATGCTAAACATGTGGCCGGATCTCTTTCCATAACATTTTTGCTGTTGGCTCCTCGCCACAGAGTATAACAAGATGACATTGTGACTAACAGGCTGCAATTCGAACAGTACAAAAATATTAAGTATATATCACTGAAAGTTCAAATCAGTACATTTCCATTTGGATGCCCCAAAAATGTATTCTAATCAGAACTTTTGCTGTAATTACTCTATTTTTTTCAAGTATTTCCCCACAGCACAGAGAGTTAAGACAGAGTCTGCATGCCGTTTGATCATGCAACCATCACAGCCAAACCCAATCCCAGCCTCAGTCGATGCCTACACACATATATGTAATTTCCAGCTGCGGTCACAGGACAGTGATAAACTGCACAAACTCTGGCTGAATTCAACAATTTGGCTCATCTTCAAAATGCATGTTAACCTCTCAGTGAATCAGTAAATGCCTAATTTAGTTGGGGAATCTGATTCTACCCACGATGTTTTTAAAAATTATCTATGTAGACAGCCATTAGACTGCCCAGACATAATATGGATATGTTGCTGTTAGCATATTTGTATTCTAGTAAACATATAACTCTGTGCATCCTGACTGAAAATTTGATAATAGGACAAGAGTATCTGTAAATGAAAAGGTATAAAAATGTAAAACCGTTCTCTGAGCTGTACAATGGAGTAAAGGCCTGCCTGGGTATGAAATTGAAACCTGACCCGGGTCCTACCTGACCACATCCAACCCGAACCCGACCCGGGCCCGAGTTCTTTGATTTTTTGCCTGCGCCCGACCCGACCCGACCCAATCCGACTACTGTAATAAAGTTAATTATATCAAACATACCTTGTCCAAATGTTGTAATCCTCCATTCCGGCAGCAGGCTATCCCTGCAAAATTGTGCAGAAGTTCCCTCCCTGAGCAAGGTAGCACTGTGTCCGCGTCCAGCCCGACCTGACCCGAGCCCAAATGCCAGACCCGGAAGAGAGACCCGACCCAACCCGAACCCGACGCATGTCGCCGGGTTGGGTCGGGTTCGGATCGGGTAGCCATGCTTTACAATGGAGTGTAATAAATGATGTAAGCTTCTACACATGTAGCAGAAACACAGCACATATTGCATTCTGTACAGTGGCCTCTATTATACCCCCAGTAACCTTTCACCCCCTTCCTTATCAAGAATCTATCTACCTCTGACTTAAAAATATTCAAAGACTCTGCTTCCACTGCCTTTTGAAGAAGAGTTCCAAAGAATCACAACCCTCAGAGAAAAAAATTCTCCTTATCTCTGTCTTAAATTGCTGACCCCTTATTTTTAAATAGTGACCCCTTGTTCTTGATTCTCCCACAAGGGGAAACATCCTTTCTACATCCACCCTGTTAAGACCCCTCAGGATCTTATCTTTCAATCAGATCACCTTTTACTCTTCTAAACTCCAGCGGATTCAACCCGAGCTTGTCCAACCTTTCCTCATAAGACAACCCATCCATTCCAGGTATTAGTCTAATAAACCCTCTCTGAATTGCTTCAACGCCTTTACATCCTTCCTTAAATAAGGAGACCAATTCTGTACACAGTACTCCAGATGTGGTCTCACCTGTATAACTGTATAACTGCAGCATAACCTTCCTACTTTTGTATTCAATTTCCCTCACAATAAACTATAACATTCTAATAGCTTTCCTAATTACTTGCTGAACCTGCATACTAACCTTTTGCGATTCATGCACTAGGACACCCACATCCCTCTGCATCTCAGAGCTCTGCAATCTCTCACCATTTAGATAATATGCTTCTTTTTATTCTTCCTGCCAAAATGGACAATTTCACATTTTCCCACATTATACTCCATTTACCAGATTTTTGCCTACTCACTTAACTTATCTATAGCCCTTGGTAGCCTCCTTATGTCCTCTTCACAACTTACTTTCCTACCGATCATTGTATCATCAGCAAATTTAGCAACCATACCTTCAGTTCCTTCATCCATGTCATTTATATCAATTGTAAAAAATTGAGGCCCCAGCACAGATCCCTGTGGCACACCACTCATTACATCTTGTCAACCAGAAAATGACCCATTTATGCCTACTCACTGTTTCCTGTTAGCTAGCCAATCTTCTATCCATGCCAATACATTACCCCCTATACCATAAGCTTTAATTTCCATAATAACCTTTGATGTGGCACCTTATCACCTTAGTCTTCTGGAAAGCTAAGTACAGTATATCCACTGGTTCCTCTTTATCCAAAGCACATGCTACTTTTTCAAAAGAGCTCCACTAAATTGGTTAAACATGATTTCCCTTTCACAAAACCATGTTGAGTCTGCCTGATTACCTTGAATTCTTCTAACTGCCCTGCTATAAAGTCTTTAATAATAGCTTCTAACATTTTCCCTTCAACAGATGTTAAGCTAACTGGCCTGTAGTTTCCTGCTTTCTCTCTCCCTCTCTTTTTGAGTAAAGGAATTACATTTGCTATTTTCCAATCCAATGGAAACTTCCCCAATTCTTGGGAATTTTGGAAAATTAAAACCAACGCATCAACTATATCACTAGCCACTTCTTTTCGGACCCTAGGATGAAGTCCATCAGGACCTGGGGACTTGTCAGCCCGCAGCTCCAACAATTTGCTCAGTACCACTTCCCTGGTGATTGTAATTTCCTTGAGTTCCTCCCTTCCATTTCCTGATTTACAGCTATTTCTGGGATGTTACTTGCATCTTCTATAGTGAAGACTGATGCAAAATACCTGTTCAATTCATCTGCCACCTCCTTATTTTCCCTTATTAATTCCTCAGACTCACTTTATATAGGACCAAAGCTCAATTTGTTAACTCTTCTTTTTAAAATATCTATAGAAACTCTTAGAATCTGTTTTTACATTTCTAGCTAGCTTTCTCCCATACTCTAATGCTTCTCGCCTTATCAATCGTTTAGTCATTCTTTGTTTTTTATTATATTCTGTCCAATCTTCTGACCTACCACCCACCTTTGCACAATTGTATGCTTTATCTTTAAGTTTGATACTATCTTTACCTTTTCATAAGGTCTTCACAGCACTGCATGTGGGCCAAGAGGAGAAATCCTGGCCCAACAAGTTTATCTGCTTCCAGCACCACAATTGCCGACACCACTGTCTCTCTCCCATCATCCACACTCTCCCATGCCTGACCATGCTTTTCCCCCTCCACCCCACCACAATCCCCACAGGCCACAATGAGACCATCTCAATGACAATCTCTCACTGCCTCCCGACCTTCTCCTTGCCCAGATGCTGCCTTATGCTGCAGGCTATCCCACCCAATAGGCAGGCAGCCTGTCAATCAAGTTGGCTAGTAGGCAGGAAATCTGTAGAAAAATATTTAAAAGTAAACCTGTACTTCTGGGTTTCCCATCCAAAATTACATTTCTCATTTCTGCCTCAGGCATTTTCCATATTCTACTCATCACAAGAATCACCTATTCCTATCTCTGTAATTTTAAAGACTTCAACCCTTATTTAGTTGAATATAGTTGAATTTGTTGTCTTCACTGTCATTACCTTTAGGAATAACTTATCCAAAGTTCTACTCATTGACTTCCTGAAACAAACTCCAACTTTAAAAAAGCTCTCTCATCCAGATCATATCCTGCACCAAGTCATTCTTATGTATTCTTCCTGCCCTCATGATGTCTACTGGTTCCCCATTCTCCAACATAATAATTTCTAAGATTTTATCCTCGTTAGCAATCCTTTCATAGCCTTTCCCATCTTACATCTGCAACCTCTTTTACTTCCCAGCTTGCACCCTCTACTCTTCTGTGAAAGTGCACTAACTAAGCATTGTATGTCCCTCCGCTCCAGCATCGATATAAGAGACTTCAGCTATCATGGCCCATCACTCTGCAATTACATAATAGGGAAAAACAAGAAAGTTTACAGCAGAGGATAGACAGTTTTATAATTTGCTTGAGTTAGATGTAAGGGTTAATGTGATTAACAGCAACAATAATGCTTATTTAAGCTACAAAGAAAATTAATGCCTTTCTAAGTATTAAAACTGCCATAACTTTTGTGTCAGGAGAAACAATGGTCTATTGTTTGTGTTGCAGTTATTGCTTTGATAACTCTCTAACTGCCGAGATAAAAGTTGCAAATGTCACGTGATCGGACTACGAGCCAGAGGCTGAGTAAGCAGAAGCTCTTCACACATGGCGCATGAGATTGGAGGACCTCTGCATATGTGAGAGACTTGTGCTTAGGAAAGGAAAGAGGTGTAGCCAGGCCTAAGACGGTGATTGGACCAGCTTTGACATGGTACTGGCAAGGTATAAAATAAGAAACTCAAAGTAGGTTGGGTGTGGAAGACTTCCAGAAGAACTCAGGAGGCACCAAGATGGACCTGAAGCAAGAGGTAAGGGCTCTGAACACATGTAGTCGCAACTTCTATCTGTGACACCACGGGTAATATAAATCTCAATTGTACTCTGTAAAGTATTGTTCTAATACTATAATGTATTAAGTCTTGCTTGTACTGAATAAAGTTAAATTACTGGGTTGAATTTTACCAGCACCCCGACGTCGGGGGTCAAGGGAGGGATCCTGGAAAATCCTTCTGAGAGAAGCCCACCGTGGGCCGTGACGCTGGGAAGGCCCCACTCCATTTTACCAGCGGCGGCAAGGTCTTGTGGCGGCGCCCCCGCTCGCCCCACCCCCCCGCACCCCCCACCATCGCTCGGCACCAGAACCTTAATTTCAATATTTAAATAAATTTATATCACTGCATACTTACTTACCTTTCCACAACAGCCATCTCACGCCGATATTTCAGCCGGTTTCCAGAAGTCCCAAGCCTTCAGATCTGCATTCAGAGATCCGAAGCAAAACACTGGTGGGGAGGGGGGAGGAGTGAAGTTTTCATAGTGGGGGGGAACGGGGAAAAATTTTACTATTGGCTGAGGGGATGTTGGGAAGGGGTTGAAGGACAAAGTTATTAATTTTGGGGGTGAAAGTTCGGGACTGGCAAAAAGGTTTTTTTTGGCAAGGGTGGGAAATATAACTTGTTTGATCATGGCAGGGGTGGAAGAAGGGTTTCGATCTTTCATTGAATGTTTAAATTTAAATGCAACTTGCAGTTCTCTTAAAAAATTTTAATGACTTGTAAGGGCTTGAAGCACTTTAAAAATGGTGCCGGCGCTAGCGCAGTGCCGGATGCCAGACACCGCTGCCGAGGACAACCGACAGCTCCACCTACATCATCGGGGCTGGTGTTCTGGCCCCTTCATGTTGATGAGCCTCTGCGCACATCTTGCACTTGAGCAGCGCCGCTTTTAAAGCTCACCGTCAAGATCGGCGGTGAGCTATAAGAATTCAGTCCACTGTCACCAATATGGGTTAACTCTGAATCATTGGAAATTCATGTCCACTTTACACTTGTAAAGTTAGATTCCAATGCACCAACATCTGTGACTCAACATTTACATGACTAAATTCCAGCTCCTTCATCAAGACTCTGCTTTCAAGATAAGGGAACCAGAGACTGACCGAAAGAAATGTTAGTATAAACAAGGCCTGAGAGATGCTAGAGCTAGCAATGTTTGTAAACAGGAAGTAAAAACACGTATAACAGGTTGACTAGCATTTGAAAGAGAAAGATAGGGTGGGCCTCGATTTGAACTTGGCAACACTACTTATAGCAACAAGCAGTTTAGTGCATAACAGTTGAATTAATATTGAGTACCCATCAGGGTATACTTACAGGTGCATACTTCTTTTAGCAAATCATTATGGTGGTTAGCAAATGAAGCAAGCTGAATCCTATAGCAACGGCATGATTTAGTGAATTTCCAGAATGCTTTGCTGGAGATGTAATTTAAATACTTACACTATTTGGCATAGCATGTTCACTGCTAATTAATGAAGAGCCTTTGTCAAGAAGCGAAATCCACTAAATTAGATTTAAGGGCCTCAAAGTGGGTATTAATTAATTATTCAAAACAACGAGCAGTTGAATAAAAAGAATGCTAGGAAATAACGGGTAGAGGTACTTTGTGAAAAATATACTATCTCTGTTTTGATCATGCTCTCATTTTTTTGTTCAGCAAGCAATCAGAATATGTCTCTCAAATTGTGACCCACATAGGCCTATAGTGATGTCGGAGATACATGTCACTCACTGCAGTGACTGCAATTATAGCAGAGGTCAGTAGATTTTAGGTCAATAAATAAAAAGGCTAGCTATTATTCTTCATCAGGTAAGTGATTTGTCACAAACAAAAACTGGTGTGAATCCAACAGTCCTGAAGTCATGGTAAATGAATTGATGCATCCCATTCCCATTTAAATTACAGTCATTTGTTTTCTTCTTTGTGAGTTTGTGTATTAATACATTTTATTGTGTGCTTATACTCCTCTTATTTTATTATTACATTTTTAGAAACAACAGTTGGTATTTTAGGCATTCTTAATATTAAAAGCTTTCAAATAATGTTTCCTGGTGACAGTAGGTAAATGGACCATATGGTGTAGCACGAAGCCATAGAGAGCAGGAAGGTCCCAAGTTCATGCCTAGATTTTCCAGTTAGTGCACCTCAGCCGAGGCAGCAATGGAATTATTATAATTGATCCTACCAACCTGAATTAGAGATTGGGAAAGAAAAATCAACCAGGGTTCACACTCCCGATCATTTAACCTGCGTGAAAGAGCAGGACATTAGTTGAGTTCGGATCAGGCTCAACCTTGTTGAATAATTCACCAACTTTCACTGTTTACAGCATTTGATATGGTGAACTATAGGATCCTTGTTCATTACTACCCCTCCACTATCCAGCAATGTGGGCTGTCCTTGTGTAGCTTCACTACGAGTGGTTGTTGTTGACCTATCTAAATGCAGCCACTGCATCTCCAACAATGGGTACTCTTCCTCTCCCTACACTGACACTTAGAGTGCACTGAGATTCTAACCTTGGCCTTTCCTCAACTTCATGTAGTCCCTTGTCATGGGACCAGCTTCCATGTGCATGATGATGGCAATCTTATTTTACCTCTCCATCGGCCTACTTGATCCCATGACCACCATTTTGTTAGTCATGGATAAGCCACAATTTCCTTCAGTTTAACATTGGAAAGACAAAAGCCATCATTTGTAGCCCTATCATAAACTCTGCCCCCAACCCCCTCCTAACCATTCACTGAAACTGAACAGACCATGTGAAACTTCAACACCTTTTTCACGGTTGAGTTGAGTTTTAAACCTCATCCTTCAATCAGTGAGACTGCCTGTTATGTTCTGCACAATAGTGCATTATATCAGCGATGTAATCCTTAACTATGTTTTTGTCAAATCTAAGCTTGATTACTCCTCTGTTCTGGCTTCCAATTCCCCACAAACTCCAACTTGTCCAAAATCTAGTTTCCCACATCCTATCCTGGACTAAGGCCTGTTTGTCCACCACCCTTGTGCTCGCTGACCTCAGGATATTTCATTGCCCTAATTTTGCTGTTTCCTACAGTATTTTATACCCGTCCCACACGCTTCGATTCACTGACTCCGGTCTTTTGTGAGTCCCTTCATCATCCTCTCATTCCATCATTGGTGGCTGAGCCATCAGTTGCTGTAAAATTTAATCTCTACCTGTATTGCTGGATTGAGTTTCTTCAAATCTATAATATTTCTGTAATGTTAAATGCTGTATTTTTATTGAGCATTTAAGTTAGCAGAGATAGAGCCAAACTGGTTGCCATAGTAATCTGACATGTAAATTTGCTATCCAAAGAAAGTTTTATGACTGAGACATGATGACACCTAAACTACTTGTTTGTGCAAGTTTCTGTACCTAGGAATGTAATGACCACAGGATATCAATCAGCTGAAATGGTCAATCATTGTCAAGCTTCTTATGCTATCAGCTCTCATTCAACATTGAAAGCCTGCTGTTCTGGGTTAATTAAAAATGTCCATAGTTCCAACAGTGAGTCTAATTTTGCCTAAACATCTGACATCACAGTCCTAAGGGACAGGATCTTTCCCTTTCTTTCTCTCTATCACTGTCTTCTATGGGTGGATAGTGAGCCTGAACAGCATGGTAAAAAAAAACAGCTAGCTTTGAAATAGCTCAGCTCAAAAGTCAACATATGTTTAGGGCATTAGTAAAATTATATCTTTGTTATATACATAAAAAGGAGGATTGTAGAATATTGACTGATCTTACTGTAAAAACTGTTCATTTTTTCAAAATGAAGCAAGCCAATTTCTTGCAGTCATGCCTCATTTTGATGCAATGCTTATAAAGGTACTATATAAATGCAAATCTTTGTCTCTCTTCTGTAAAGAAAGAACATACCTGATGGTAATTGCAAAATTTCAGTAAAATATTCATAGCAAGAGTTCTGTATTCCGAATGCTTGGTCACATTCCCATTTAACTACATGTTGAGCAGAAAAGGGTGCATTTGGGATTGTAAGGGATGCAAGGTCTGCTTACATGAAAGATGATGGTATGGTTCTTAATGAATACTTTGCGTCGGTCTTCACAAAAGAGGGGGACGATGCAGATATAGTCATTAAGGAGGAGGAATGTGAAGTATTGGATGTGATAAACATAGGGAGAAAGGAAGTATTAATGGGATTAGCATCCTTGAAAATTGATAAATCACCAGGCCCAGATGAAATGTACCCCAGGCTGTTAAAAGAAGCAAGAGAGGAAATAGCAGAAGGTCTGACCATCATTTTCCAGTCCTCACCAGATACAGGTGTGGTGCCGGAGAATTGGAAAACTGCTAACGTTGTACCTCTGTTTAAAAAGGGAGTGAAGGATAGACTGAATAAATACAGGCCAGTCAGTCTAACCTCAGTAGTGAGCAAATTATTGGAATCTATTCTGAGAGACAGGATAAACAGTCACTTAGAAAGGCATAGGTTAATCAAGGATAGTCAGCATGGATTTGTTAAGGGAAGGTAATGTTTGACCAACTTGATCGAATTTTTTGAAGAAATAACAAGGAAGATAGATGAGGGTAGTGCAGTTGATGGGGTCTACATGGATTTTAGCAAGGCTTTTGACAAGGTCCCACATGGCAGACTGGTTAAAAAATGAAATCCCATGGGATCCAGGGAAACACAGCAAGGTCGATACAAAATTGGCTCAGTGGCAGGAAACAAAGGGTAATTGTTGAGAAGTGTTTTAGCAACTGGAGGGCCATTTCCAGTGGCATTCCACAGGGCTCAGTACTGGGTCCCCTTTTTGTGGTGTATATTAACGATTTGGACATAAATGTAGAGGTATGATTAAGAAGTTTGCAGATGACACAAAGATTGGCCGTGTGGTAGATAGCGAGGAGGATAGCTGTAGGCTGCAGGAAGATATTGATGGTCTGGTCAGATGGGCAGAAAAGTGGCAAATGGAATTCATCCTGGAGAAGTGTGAGGTAATGCATTTGGGGAGGTCAAACAAGGCAAAGGAATACACGATTAATGGGAAAATACTGAGAAGTGTAGAGGAAGTGAGGGATCTTGGAGTGAATGTCCACAGATACCTGAGACAGGTTGATAAGGTGGTTAAGAATGCATATGGAATCCTTTCCTTCATTAGCTGAGGTACAGAATACAACAGCAGGGAGGTTATGCTGGAACTGTATAACTCATTAGTTAGGCCACAACTTGAGTACTGTGTGCAGTTCTGGTCACCTCATTACAGATAGGATGTAATTGCACTAGAGAAGGTACAGAGGAGATTTACGAGGATAAAAGCAAAATACTGCGGATGCTGGAAATCTGAAATAAAAACAAGAAATGCTGGAAATACTCAGCAGGTCTGGCAGCATCTGTGGAGAGAGAAGCAGAGTTAACGTTTCAGGTCAGTGACCTTTCTTCAGAACTAGCAAATATTAGAAATGTAAAAGGTTATAAGCAAGTAAAGCGGGGGTGGGGCAAGAGATAACAAAGGAGAAGGTGTAAATAGGACAAAGTCACAGAATAGCTGACCAGAAGGTCGTGGAGCAAAAGCAAACAATATGTTAATGGTGTGTTGAAAGACAAAGCGTTAGTACAGATAGGGTATTAATGGACTGAAAATTGAACAGCCGCAAGTACAAACATGAAAGAAAAAGTGGGTAAGCAAACTGAACAAACTAAGATGAAATAAAATAAAAACAAAAAAAATTATATAAAAAAAAGAAAAAGAAAAAAATGGAAAAAGAAAAAAAATAACTAAAAATAAAAGTAAAATGGGGGACCCGTCATGCTCTGAAATTATTGAACTCATGTTCAGCCCGGCAGGCTATAGTGTGCCTAATAGGTAAGTGAAATGCTGTTCCTTGAGCTTGCGTTGATGTTCACTGGAACACTACAGCAATCCCAGGACAGAGATGTGAGCATGAGGGCAGGGGGGAGTGTTGAAATGGCAGGCAACCGGAAGATCGGGGTCCTGCTTGCGGACTGAGTGGAGGTGTTCCACAAAGTGGTCACCCGGTCTGCGTTTGGTCTCCCCAGTGTAGAGGAGACCATATTGTGAGCAGCGAATACAGTATACGACATTGAAAGAAGTACAAGTAAATCACTGCTTCACCTGAAAGGAGTGTTTGGGGCCTGGGATAGTGGCGATTGCAGGAGGTGTAATACCTGCCCATTTACCTCTTCTCTCAGCCCCTCCAGGAGAGGTGGGCCCTGCTGAGGCAGCTCCAAGAATGCAAAGGCACCTCAGAATGGAGGTGTCCCCGGAGCCTAAGAAATAAATAAGGAAAGGTTTTAGGTCCCTCGGATCGGACAGGAAACCCCTTCGCTTGGATAGTATGGACCTTCCTTTGATGCCTGCAGCCCCATTTTTGGGGCATGGAGCCTCCGACTCCAATGGCCACCAGAACAGCTGCAGGGAGGCTGTTTCCATTATCTGGTGGCCTCTGCACACCACTGGCAAAATGCCGGCAAGCGCACAAAAATGCCCCTAATTGGGCACTTAATTACTTCAATTGGCTGATGACCTCCATTTAGCTGGCAGCCGATTAACATGCCAGCCCGTCCCTGTGAAACCTCCCCAGCAGTGGGGATGGCATCATGCATTGGGGAGTTGTCCCAACGTAACTCCCTGTTATTTTCCGGGCCCACCCTCCCCACCGCCTCCTAGCCTACCAACCGAGGGCCAGGAAAATAAGTAGTATAAAATCTAAAATTGTAACACCTTTCCTGGTCCCACTCTTTGTTACTCCTGAATAAACCTCTCCATGTCTGCACTTCTCTTTCCTTTATGAAGACACTTCTCAAAATCTATTCTTTTGACTAGCCTTCTGGTCATTCCTCCTAATCTCTCTCTCCATTCCACTGCCCTAACTATTTTCACCCATGTGTCCTTGGACTTTTGTTTTTGGTGTTTTATAAATGCAAGCTGTTGTTCAGATTCACAAACTGAAAATCTCCTCCTAGTCAACCAACAAGTCTCCTGAACGTTCTGGTTCATGTTGGATTGTAGTTGCCCAATGACTGGCATTTTGCCTGCACTTGGTCCAAGGGCCAATTCATTTCATGAAAGCCTAGCAATCAAGTGTTGGCGAAAGGTCATCAACCTGAAACAGTGGGGGAAATTTTCATGGGCAAGGGGAGCGGGGAGTTCAATCCCCTGAAATTGACATCAGGTCGGGATCCTGACATCATGCCACCCTTTTCCGGGTTTCTACGGGGTGGGATTGAAGGTGAGCAGGACATGCCCTTGGATCTGCTGGGTAAGTAATTAAGGTAATTAAAAAGCCAATTAAGAACTGTTTTAACCCTCAATTCTGGATTTCCCAGCCAGGACATCTGTTCCCCAACCTGTCATTAACTCACCAGGGTCACTGAGGTGACTGCACAGTGGAAAGAGTTTCTTCAGTGAAACTGACAAGCTGGGAAGGCTTTGATCAGTAAAACTGAAGAGCTTCAGCCATAGCCAGGTGAGAGGCTGCTGTTCAAAGCACTTCTTCTCTCAGAGAGTGCTTTCAGTGCTTGATTGCGAACTTCTTGGAAGGAACTTCACCAGTCTAGCACTTCACTCACCTTCAGCTGCACTTCCTTGCTGCCAGCCTTCACCATGGCATGGCAGCAGCTTATGCAACTCTACCTTGTACCTCTGATGAAGAACAAGAAGAAAAGCAACACCACCACCAAACAGCACCAGCAGAAACAGAAGCAGCACCAGAAGCAGCACCAGCTGCCTTCTCATCAGCAGAGGGGATGGACACCAGCTGGAATGAGGCAAGGCCCCTATCACAGGGTCTACAGGCAGAGGATCAGTTCTCTCGACATGTCAGAGCACCACTGCCTCAGGAGGCTCAGGCTCTCATGGCAGGTCGCTGATGATATCTGCAACCTCCTGGAACAAGACCACCTTCTCAGTGGAGCAGGTGGGTATGCATTGCCAGTGGCTGATAAGGCGCCTGCCATTGGAGGTCCACCACTCACCCCCTGGGTCTCTGCCTCTCGCTAAGTTGTGTGCTCTCTTCTTCTGCAAGGAGAGAAAGCAGAGAGATGTGAATGTTCATAATGGTTTGTGTGGAAAGGAGGAAAAGACAACATTTGTAGAGGGTGACTGTGAGGCATGGGTGCAAGAGGCAGAATCACAGAATACTTACAGGGCAGAAGGAGACTGTTCGGCCCATCATGTCTGTACCAGCTCTCTGAAAGAGCAATTCCCTCAGTTCCATTCCCCTGCCTTCTCCCCATAACCCTGCGCATTCTTCCTTTTCATATAACTGTCTAATTCACTTTTGAATGCTTCAATTGAACCTGCCTCCATCATGTTCTCAGGCAGTGCATTCCTGATCTTTACCACTCGCTGCGTGAAAAAGTTTTTCCTCATGTCGCTTTTATTTCTGTTACCCATTACTTTAAATCTGTGCCCTCTTGTTCTCGATCCTTTCATGAGTGGGAACAGTTTCTCTCTATCTACTCTGTCCAGACCCCTCATGATTTTGAATACCTCTATCAAATCACCTCTCAGCCTTCTCTTCTTCAGAGAAAACAGTTCTAACTTCTCCAATCTATCTTCATAACTGAAATTTCTCATCCCTGGAACCATTCTCGTGAATTTTTTCTGTACTCTCTCCAATGCCCTCACATCTTTCCTCAAGTGCGGCGCCCAGAATTGAACGCAATACTCCAGCTGAGTTCGAACTAGTGTCTTATACAAGTTCAACATAACTTCCTTGCTCTTGTACTCTATGCCCCTATTGATAAAGCCCAGGATACTGTATGCTTTATTAACCGCTCTCTCAACCTGACCTGCTACCTTCAATGACTTATGCACATATACACTCAGGTCCCTCTGCTCCTGCACCCCCTTTAGAATTGTACCCTTTATTCTATATTGTCTCTCCATGTTCTTCTCTGCATTGAACGTCATCTGCCACCTGTCTGCCCATTCCACCAACTTGTCTATGTCATTTTGAAATCCTGCACTATCCTCCTCACAGTTCACAATGCTTCCAAGTTTCGTATCAGCTGCAAAATTTGAAATTGTGCTCTATACACCAAGGTCTAGGTCATTAATATATATCAGGAAAAGCAAGGGTCCCAATACTAAACCCTGGGGAATTCCACTACAAACCTTCCTCCAGCCCGAAAAACATCCATTAACCACTACTCTTTGTTTCCTGTCACTCAGCCAATTGTGTATCCATGTTGCTACTGTCCCTTTTATTCCATGAGCTACAAGTTTGCTCAGAAGTCTGTTGTGTGGCACTATATCAAACGCCTTTTGAAAATCCATGTACATCACATCAACAGCATTGCCCTCATCAACCCTCTCTGGTACCTCCTGAAAAAAATCCAGCAAGGCGGCACAATGGCGCAGTGGTTAGCACCGCAGCCTCACAGCTCCAGCGACCCGGGTTCAATTCTGGGTACTGCCTGTGTGGAGTTTGCAAGTTCTCCCTGTGTCTGCGTGGGTTTCCTCCGGGTGCTCTGGTTTCCTCCCACATGCCAAAGACTTGCAGGTTGATAGGTAAATTGGCCATTATAAATTGCCCCTAGTATAGGTAGGTGGTAGGGAAATATAGGGACAGGTAGGAATATGGAATTAGTGTAGGATTAGTATAAATGGGTGGTTGATGGTCGGCACAGACTCGGTGGGCCGAAGGGCCTGTTTCAGTTCTGTATCTCTAAATATAAATAAATAAAAATATAAGTTCATTAGACATGATTTTCCCTTTAGAAATCCATACTGGCTTTCTTTAATTAACTCTCATTTGTTCATGTGACTATTGATTTTGTCCCGAATTATTTTTTCCAGAAGTTTTCCCACCACCGAAGTGAAACATCCAATAGGATGATATGAGTTTGAGTTTTGGCTACTCAGAAGCGGATGTGAGGTGCATGCGGAGAGAGGAAAGATTGCAGCTGCATAGTGTGTTGTCCTAAGGAGTGCTATGCAAGAGAATGCTGTGAAAGTCAGAGGATGGAGTTTGGCACCAGAAAGTGTTATGCCACTCACCTTTCCTGCCCTCCTGAGGTCCTGGATCCTCTTGGTGCACTGTCTCCAGCTTGGAGGCACCACACTTTAGCTGCTGACTTCCTCAGCCACTTCCATCCTTGCCTGCTTGATTGGAGAGGTTGTCCTTTTTCTCCCATCCTTGGGAGAGCTCACCTCACTGCAGCCTCTCAGATCCCACAGCAAGACCTCCAGGTAAGAGTGAGGGACCTGAGGGGCAGCCTTCCCAAGTCTCCTCTTCATTCCTGTGGTTACTGCAGCATCAAAATTCCATGTGCAATTGAGCCTTTCTGACCTATGCCGTGTTACCTTTAATTAGAAATCCTTCCTTTGACAGATTGGGCATGTCTGCCTGCTCACCCTCCTTGATTGGCTGGGGAATCTGTAGGTGGGATGCTAATGCCATGGCTCAGTTAAAGAACCTCGGCAAAGCCCGTCAATGGGTTTCCCACCCGTTAATAGTCCCATCGTTTCGGCAGGGACTAAGTTGAGAAATTAGGCCCATTTTTACTGTTATTGGGATAGATATTCATTATTTAAAAAATATCAATCACACCACTTAGGTCTGAAAACTGTCAGTTAATAGAAATAAAAAACATGGCTTGTTAAAAGTTAAGAACATGATTATTTATGAATATTTACTGATAATAGAAAAACAGATTCAAAAATTACACATTCCCTGAAAATACATTGTAATTTACATAAAATACATTCAGCCAATGGGTAGAAATGACTCCATGTTATTTGGATTCAAGCAGTAGGAATATGATAACTCCTACGTTTGACATAAGTGTAAATGGAATTTATTGAGAACAAAATGGATGGAAATCTAATTTACTTTTCACAGTAAAAGTATCACAGGTTAATATTTTTATTTATGATTTGAAAATGTCTTCAAAATTCATTTATACCAATAAATAATATGGAAAAGGGCACACATAACAACAACTTTCATTTATATATTGTTTTTAATGTAGTAAAATATCCCAAGCTGATGGACAGGAGAGATTTCAAACAAAATTTGACATAAGGAAATATTAGGACAGATGACCAAAAGCTTAGTCAAAGAGGTAGATTTTAAAGAATGTCTTGCAGGAGGAGAGAGAGGTAGAGAGGCGGGATCAGAATTGGAGAGATCTTGGAGGGCTAAAGGAGATTATAGGGACAGGGAGGGATTTGAAAGCAAGAATGAGAATTTTAAAATTGAGGTGTTGCTGGACCAGGAACTAATATAAGTCAGTGAACACAGGGGTGATTGGTGAACAGGGCTTGGTGCAAGTTAGGATACAGGCAGTATGTTTTGGATGAGCTCATGTTTATGGAGGGTGGAAGGTGGGAGGCTGGTCAGGAAAGCAGTGTTATGGTCAAGTCTGGAGGTAACAAAGGCATGAAGAAGACTTTCAGCAGCAAATGAGCTGAAGCAGCAACAGAACCTAGCTGGAAAATAGGACGGTCAAAGTGTGCTGAAGAGGTGGAGTTGGGATTTGGGAGGGCAGAGCAACCAAGTGGGGAGAAATGAAAGGAGGCATGATGACAAGAACAGAAAGCCTAGGAGAGGCAAAGAGGGGAAATAGAAGCGATGGACTCAGATCTGGAGCAGCAGCCAAAACGCATACACGAACACATACAGGGATACTAAAGTTATATTGGCTTGGTTACATAGAAAGATTAGGATATTGTTATGATCTTGTAGTTTTTTTTGGGAAATATGTGGTGCATTTTTAAGACAGCAAAGGATCGGTATTGCTTTAAGAGTAAGCAGGCCTCAAGAGTTACTGAGCAGGTGCATTCTCGTTGCCTTGAATATAGCCATTCGGAGACTGTGATTCAAAGGGTGCATTCTCGTTGCCTTGGATACAGCCACTGAGACTGAGCATCGAAAGATACATTTGTTACAATTCAATTTTGAACTGGCTTATAATGCAAACAGCCTGTTCTAACAGAGGAACACAGACTGACATCTGGTGTTAGCACCTGAAAAAAGAGCTCTCAGCCATTTAAACTGAAGGAAGAGAATTTAGTCTGTTTATTTATTATTATCTCTCAAAATTGTAAAAAAAAAAGTCAAGCCAAAACAGAGATCTCTGATAATTTAAACTGAAGGAAGGGAAGTTAGACTGTGACAATCTTTTATCCCTCAAAAACTCTAAAGTCAGATTGATTCTATTGAAAGTGTTTGCAAGTTAATTGTTGAAATCCATCGCTGGAGAAGGAAAGCATCACTTACTGCTGGAATTCGACTAAGGACTGTTCGACTGTGGGAGAACCTTTTTTCCCCATTGGACAGCTGTGAGGACTTCAAGCAACATTGGACTGTAAATTTGCAAGGACTCTATTTTTTTCTGTTTTAAATGTTGCTATGTCTTAGTAGAGTTTAAGAATTTAGTTTCTCTAATTAAACAGTTAATTTGTTGATTTAAAGACACCTGGTTTGGTTAGCCTCATTCAGGGGTTAATAGATGGTACAATTTGGTTGGGTCTTTCTTGAATTTGGAAAGTTTAAAAATGATATGTTAGGCGATCTGTGGAGGGAAGGGATTGATTTAACAGTGTGTTTCTCCCACCACAATCAGAATCGTATATTTTGATTGGGGGCTTTGACTGGAGCGGTCGGTCGTAACAATATATATATATATAAAATAAAAACAGAAAATGCCAAAAGTACTCAGCAGGTCAGGCAGCATCTGTGGAGAGAGGAGGAGAATTAATGGGCAGAATTTTCTGCGCTTAGCCCTGCCAGGACGGCAGGACTATTTGTAGGTCAGGAACCCGAATGGTGAAGGAGTGAAATTTTCCATGGCTGTTTCCCAGAGCCATAGCATTAGCATCCCACCTACAGGTTGGTGGGGTGATGCGTCCATTCCTTCAAAGGAGGTATTTCTAATTAAAGGGACTATGGCACTAGTGCTCACCCATGTCGAGAGAGCTGATCCTCTGCCTCTAGACTCTGTGTTGGGGTCTTGCCTCTTTGGAACTGGATCACTGTGTCCATCCCTTCTGTAGAGCACCATGTGGCTGAGGAAAAGGCAGGCTGTGCTGTGGCTGGTGTTGTGTCTGCTGTTGGTGTTGATGTTGTTGCTTCTCTTGCTCTTTATCAGACGTGCAAGGAAAAGCTGCATCAGCTGCTCCCAAGCTGTGATGAAGACTAGCAGCAGGAAAATGTAGCTGAAGGTGAGTGAAAAGTGAGACAGATGAAGTGACTTCCAAGAAGTTGGCAATCACCTGCCAAGCACTGAAAGCACTCTCTGAAAAGGAGTGCTGTGAGCAGCAGCATCTCACCTGGCCATGGTGGGAGCTCTTCAATTTCACTGATCAAAGGCTTCCCAACCTATCAGTTTCACTGAAGTAGCAAACGCCACTGTGCACTTGCTTCAGTGACCCTGGTAAGTTCCACAGCTTGGGAAATAGGCCCACTGCCTGTTAAATTCAAAATCCTTGGTAAAAACAGTAGTTGTGAAAGAGGAGATAGTTGAGATAATGGATGGGCTAAAAATTGATAAAGCGAAGATATTGGATAGGCTAGCTGTACTTAAAGTTGATAAGTTTTTTAAAAATTCATTTGTGGGATGTGGGCATCGCTGGCCAGGCCAGCATTTATTGCCCATCCCTAATTACCCTTGAGAAGGTGCCGGTGAACTACCTTCTTGAACTGCTACAGTCCTTGGGGTGTAGGTACACCAATAATGCTGTTAAGAAGGGAGTTCCAGGATTTTGACCCGGCGACAGTGAAGGAATGGTGATAAAGTTCCAAGTCAGAATGTTATGTGGCTTAGAAACAATAATCTGTGACAAAATTAACAATTACTTGGAGATATGTGGATTAAGTAAGGAAAGCCAAAATGGATTTGTTAAGGGCAAATCATGCTTAGCTAATCTGATTGAGTTTTTGCTGAGGTAACAAAGAAGGTTGATGAGGGTAATGCATTTGCGATGGTGTACATGGACTTTCAAAAGGCATTTGATAAAGTGCCACATAACAGGCTTGTCAGCAAAGCTGGAGCCCATGGAATAAAAGAGGCAGTGGCAGCATGGATATGAAGTTGACTGGGTGACAGGAAACAGAAGAGTAGTTGTGAACAATTGTTTCTTGGACTGGAGGACGGTATAAAGTGGGGTTCCCCATGGGGCAGTATAAGGACTACTGCTTTTCATAATCTATACTAATGACCTAGACTTGGGAGTGCAGGGCAAAATTTCTAAATTTACAGATGACACAAAAGTTGGAAGTATTGTGAACTGTGAGGAGGATAGTGACAGACTTCAAGAGGACATAGACAGGCTGTTGGAATGGGCAGACACGTGGCAGATGAAACTTAATGCAGAGAAATATGAAATGATATATTTTGGTAGGAAGAACAAGAAGAGGCAATATAAAATAAAGTATACAATTCTAAAGGGGTTGCAGAAGCAGATGGACCTGTGGGTAGAAGTGCACAAATGGTTGAAGGTGGCAGTGCAGGTTGAGCAAGAGGTTAATAAGGCATACGGTATCCTGGACTTTATAAATAGGGACATAGAGTACAAAAGCAAGGAAGTTAGATGAATCTTAATAAAGCACAGCCTTGGTCTGAACTGGAGTATGGTGTCCAATTCTGGGCACATTTTAGGAAGGAAGTGAAGACATTGGAGATGGTGCAAAAACTATTTACAAGAATGGTTCCAGGGATGAGAGATCAGGGACGAGGGACTTCAGTAATGAGGATAGATTGGAGAAGCTGGGGGTATTCTCCTTAGTGAAGAGAAGGTTGAGAGGAGATTTGATATACATGTTCAAAATCATGAGGGATCTGGACAGAATAGATAGAGAGAAACTGTTCCAATTGGTGGAAGGGTCGAGAACCAGAGGGTACTGATATAAAGTGATTGGCAAAAGAACCAGAGGTGACATGAGGAAAAGTTTTTTATGCAGTGAGTGGTTAAGATCTGGAATGCACTGCCTGAGAGTGTGGTGGTGACAGATTCAATCAAGGCTTTCAAAAGGGAACTGGATAATTTTCTAAGAGAAAACATTTGCAGGGCTATGGGGAAAAGCTGAGTTGTTGGCCACTGGCCATGCCCAACACCTAAATATCCAATGACATAGGTATGAGGGAACTATTAAAATAGGCTGGGGAAGTTATTTATTGAAACCTCAATGAGGATAAGAGGAACACCTTCAATGGGTGGCCAACCCAATTCAGTCAGCTTCTTGTCAGGTGATTTAGGTTAAAATTACCCCAGAAATATCTCTTAAAATGTTTTAGTACCTTTTGTTTCTAATGTACAATCTCAATTTAATGAAATGTAGTGCTGATGAGATGTGTGGAATTAAATTAATGTTTTCAACCCTCCATTGGTGCTTTTTGTGTCAGTTATATAGAATATAGGTGTTCAAAAAGTAATTGAAAATTGGTTTATGACTGATTAAAAAAAGACAAGAATACTGTACTGGTACAGCTTGCACAGCTTGCGTAACTGAGGCCTTTTCTCCTTCTAAACAGCTGCACTACAATTCCCATGAGCCACCACATGATCCAGTGTTCATTACAAAACATGGACAAACTGTGTTACTGGACCAAGAGGCTGCTGGGATAAAAACAAACAACCATTGCACAGATGCAGACTATAACAATATTTATATAAAAATGAGAAAAGGAGATAATGGTACAATGTGTACACAAATTGGAGAAACATGCAGAAATAACACAGTTATAAGAATCCATGACTTTAATTATTTAAAGATAGATCGGGGGAAAACAATATAAATAAGAAAGAAGACGAGAAATTTTAACAGTGCATTCAGGACTGTCTTCTGGATCTTTATGCTTTTAGTCCACCAAGGAAAGAGATAGTGTTAAATCTAGGGCCAGGAAATTAAGTGAAGCAAGTAGGTTAGGGAAGGTTAAGGATAGATGAACATGTAGGGTACATATATGGATTTGGCTGAGTGAAAGGAAACAAAGAGTAGTGGTTAATGGATGTTTTTTGGGCTGGAGGAAGGTTTGTAGTGGAGTTCCCCATGGGTCAGTATTGGGACCCTTGCTTTTCCTGATATATATTAATGACCTAGACCTTGATGTACAGGGCATAATTTCAAAGTTTGTGGATGATAAAAAACTTGGAAGCATTGTGAACTGTGAGGAGGATAGTGTAGGATTTCAAAAGTATATAGATAAGTTGGTGGAATGGGAAGATAGGTGGCAGATGAAGTTCAATGCAGAGAAATGTGAAGTGATTCATTTTGGTGGGAAGAACATGGAGAGACAATATAAAATAAAGGGTACAATTCTAAAGGAGGTTCAGGAGCAGAGAGACCTGGATGTATGTGTACATAAGTCATTGAAGGTGGCAGGACAGGTTGAGAGCACGGTTAATAAAGCATACAATATCCTGTGCTTTATTAATAGGGGCATAGAGTACAAGAGCAAGGAAGTTACATTGAACTTATATAAAACACTAATTCAGCCTCAGCTGGCATATTTACAACTAGTTCTGGGCGCCGCACTTGAGGAAAGACATGAGGGCATTGGAAAAGGAACAGAAAAGTTTCACGAGAATGATTCCAAGAATGCGGAATTTCAGTTATGAAGATAGATTGGAGAAGTCGGGACTATTTTCCTTGGAGAAGAGAAGGCTGCGCTGATTTGACAGAGGTATTCAACATCATGAGGGGTCTGGACAGAGTAGATAGGGGAAACTGCTTCCACTCGTGAAAGGATCAAGAACAAGAGGGCACATATTTAAAGTAATGAGTAACAGAAGCAAAAGCGACATGAGGAAAAACTTTTACACGCAGCGAGTGGTTAAGGTCTGGAATGCACTGCCTAAGAGCGTGGTGAAGGCAGATTCAATGGAAGCATTCAAAAGAGAATTAGACAGTTCTATGAAGAAAATGCAGGGTTACGGGGAGGAGGTGGGGGAATGGCACTGAATGAATTGCTCATTTGGAGAGCCGAAGCAGACACGGTAGGCTGAACGGCCTCCTCTGTAACAATTCTGTGATTCTGTGGCCATAACATTATGAAGTTTGAAATAAAAAGAAAGATGACGCTGCTTAGCTGAAAAAGGTGTTGCAAAGAGGCCAGGTGGTTGAAGTTTCAGTAGGGGAGCATTTCGGGAGCAGTGACCATAATTCCATAAGTTTTAAGGTACTTGTGGATAAGGATAAGAGTAGTCCTCGGGTGAAGGTGCTAAATTGGGGGAAGGCTAATTATAACAATATTAGGCAGGAACTGAAGAATTCAGATTGGGGGTGGCTGTTTGAGGGTAAATCAACATCTGACATGTGGGAGGCTTTCAAACGTCAGTTGATTAGAATTCAGGACCAGCATGTTCCTGTGAGGATGAAGGATAAGTTTGGCAAGTTTCGGGAACCTTGGATAACGCAGGATATTGTGAGCCTAGTCAAAAAGAAAAAGGAAGCATTCGTAAGGGCTGGAAGGCTCGGAACAGACAAAGCCCTTGAGGAATATAAAGACAGTAGGAAGGAACTTAAGCAAGGTGTCAAGAGGGCTAAAAGGGGTCATGAAAAGTCATTGGCCAACAGGATTAAGGAGAATCCCAAGGCTTTTTATACGTATATAAAGAGCAAGAGGGTAACCAGGGAAAAGGTAGTCCCACTCAAGGACAGAGGAGGGAATCTATGTGTGGAGCCAGAGGAAATGGGCGAGGTACTAAATGAGTACTTTGCATCAGTATTCACCAAAGAGAAGAACTTGGCGGATGATGAGTCCAGGTAAGGGAGTGTAGACAGTCTCGGTCATGTCGTAATCAAAAAGGAGGAGGTGTTGGGCGTCTTGCAAAGCATTAAGGTAGATAAGTCCTCAGGGCCTGATGGGATCTACCCCAGAATACTGAGGGAGGCAAGGGAAGAAATTGCTGGGGTCTTGACAGAAATCTTTGTATCCTCATTGGCTACAGGTGATGTCCCAGAGGACTGGAGAATAGCCAATATTGTTCCTTTGTTTAACAAGGGTTGCAAGGATATTCCAGGAAATTATAGGCCGGTGAGCCTTACGTCAGTGGTAGAGAAATTATTAGAGAGGATTCTTCGGGACAGGATTTACTCCCATTTGGAAACAAACAAACTTATTAGCGAGAGGCAGCATGGTTTTGTGAAGGGGAGGTCGTGTCTCACTAACTTGATTGAGTTTTTTGAGGAAGTGATGAAGATGATTGATGAAGGAAGGGCAGTGGATGTTGTCTATATGGACTTCAGTAAAGCCTTTGACAAGGTCCCTCATGGCAGACTGGTACAAAAGGTGAAGTCACACGGGATCAGAGGTGAGCTGGCAAGATGGATACAGAACTGGCTCTGTCATAGAAGACAGAGGGTAGCAGTGGAAGGATGCTTTTCTGAATGGAGGGCTGTGATTAGTGGTGTTCCGCAGGGATCAGTGCTGGGACCTTTGCTGTTTGTCGTATATATAAATGATTGGGAGGAAAATGTAGCTAGACTGATTAGTAAGTTTGCAGACGACACAGGTTTATAGGTAAATTGGCCATTAGAAATTGCCCCTAGTATAGGTAGGTGGTAGGGAAAATATAGGGACAGGTGGGGATGTGGTAGGAATATGGGATTACTGTAGGATTAGTATAAGTGAGTGGTTGATGGTCGGCACAGACTCGGTGGGCCGAAGGGCCTGTTTCAGTGCTGTATCTCTAAACTAAACTAAAACAAAGGTTGGTGGAGTTGCGGATAGTGATGAGGATTGTAAGAGGATACAGCAGGATATAGATCGGTTGGAGACTTGGGCGGAGAAATGGCAGATGGAGTTTAATCCGGACAAATGTGAGGTAATGCATGTTGGAAGGTCTAATGCAGGTGGGAAGTATACAGTAAATGGCAGAACCCTTAGGAGTATTGACAGGCAGAGAGATCTGGGCGTACAGGTCCGCAGGTCACTGAAAGTGGCAACGCAGGTGGATAATGTCATCAAGAAGGCATACGGCATGCTTGCCCTCATCGGTTGGAGCATAGAGTATAAAAATTGGCAAGAAGGACGTGGAGGCTTTGGAGAGGGTACAGAAGAGGTTTATCAGGATGTTGCCTGGTCTGGAGGACATTAGCTATGAGGAGAGGTTGGAAAAACTCGGATTGTTTTCACTGGAACGACGGAGGTGGAGGGGCGACATGATAGAGGTTTACAAAGTTATGAGCGGCATGGACAGAGTGGATAGTCAGAAGCTTTTTCCCAGGGTGGAAGAGTCAGTTACTAGGGGACATAGATTTAAGGTGCGAGGGGCAAGTTTAGAGGGGATGTAGGAGGCAAGTTCTTTACACAGAGTATGGTGAGTGCCTGGAACTTGCTGCTGCGGGAGGTGGTGGAAGCAGGTACGATAGCGACGTTTAAGAGGCATCTTGACAAATACATGAATAGGATGGGAATAGAGGGATACGGTCCTCGGAAGTGCAGAAGGTTTTAATTTCGGCAGGCATCAAGATCGGCGCATGCTTGAAGGGCCGAATGGCCTGTTCCTGTGCTGTACTGTTCTTTGTTCTTTGTTCTTCTTTGAGAACTAATGCAGCTAAATTTTAAAGATAAATTGACAGTTGAAATGGTAAGAGTACAAGCTAAGCACATCTCCAAAAGCAGTAAGGTATGCAACAAAACCTGTAGCTCACTAGAGAAGAGAAACACTAAAATGAGGCCTAGAAAGAAGAGTATCACAAATCTGGGGCAAATAAAACCAAAAAGCAAAGACTACAGAAAATATCGAGAGGAAGCAAAAAACAGGATTGCGGTAGCTAAGCAGGTATGAAGAAATACCAGAAATTTAGTAACAGATTTTATAAACACATGAAAAGCAAACAATCATTAGAAAAAGGACAGGGCCAATTAGAAAGGAAAATGGAAATCTCATGCAGATTGAAAGAATTGTAGAAATAATAAATGAGTATTTTGGCTTAGCTGTCAATGGAATGTATGATAATGGAAATAAAAGGTACAGGAAGAGGCAATGGATTAATTAGATCGCATAACAATAGGCAGGAAACTTTGAAAAAAGTTGGTATAACTTAACGTGGTGTTGGAGCCAGCTAATTACACAGCCCTCCCTCCCACAACCCACAACCAATGAGCCACACCACTGTGTAGATTGCCGCCGCAGCTCACCGGCTGTGTTCAAAGGAGGTCCAAACCTGAAAACCATTCCAACCTCCTAACACCGGTGTTGGGTGAGACACGTGGTCACTCTGCTGATGCCATGCTCATTTGGACAGAAGCTGAAAATAACCCCTGCACTCCAGGCAGGGATTTCAAGGTAGAATAGCAAAGACGAAAACCCTGGAATCGTTTCGGAAACAATTTGATGCTGTGATTGGTGATTGTAAGGTCTTTACGGATGAAAGAGCTAAGATGAGTCAATTGGCCTTCCTCATCTATATCTATTTTGTGACAGCAAACAAGCAATCAGACAGCACATCAATAGTCATGGAATCAAAAATGGTGGTGGAAAAGTAAAACTGTGTTCCATTAGCATATATATGGAAATTGACCGCATGAATAAAAAGCAAGTTACAATTTCAGAAAGTAAGTGGGCTCCATTAATAATCTGAACTCAGCTGGCATTGACTTCTTTTGATGGTGAGTTGTGCAGTGGGCCTAGCAAGTTTTATCAGTGTCAGCCTTGGCTCAATCCATCTTCCATCTTACCCAGAAGGTTGTGGGCTCAAGCCTTACTTCAGGACATAAGTATGTAACCTAGGCTGACACTTCAGTGCAGCACTGAGGGCATGTTGCATTGCCAAAGGTGAGACATTGGCCTAGAATTTCCTGCGTGGGTCGTAAACCGGAAGTTAGGTCTGAAATTATGCCTATTCTGCCAATTTCAAGCAATGCTTAAATTTCTTGCCAATCGCATTGTCATATATCTGAATGTAAAATTGGCATAAAACAGTGTAAATTCCCAGCATGGTGTACTCATAATGGGAACATGACCAATGGTGCACAACAAGGGTGGAGGACAATAAAAGTAGAACAAAAAAACCAATTCCTTCCTAGTCTAGGCTTCCCTCCATCCCATACCACCCATCATGCAGCATCTAAGCATTGACAAAGCCATCCATTCTAACCCTCTGTTTCTCTTCACTTCAGTCATTTGCCATGGAGGAAGAGGGGTACAACAAGGAAGTGGAAGAGGAGGTGAAAGAGGGGGCGAGGGAGAAGGAGCAGCTTCCAAAGGTGTTGGCGAATGAGGACACTGGGTTTGATGAGAAATTTGTCCCCACTTAGCAGCCTGATGGTCGATGGAGAGCCAAAGCCAGACACTTCTGCTCTTTCCTGGGAGTGCAGCTTCTCTTGTACCTTCAAGATAACCCCAAGCAGAGACAGAATCATCCAGCTCTCAACCAGCGCAGCCACATTCCACTGGGACAAGAAAGCACCTGATCACTAGGTGAGCTCTCCATGTCATAATCCAGTTATGGGAAATGTGGCAACTCTGAAGAGGTGGAGGATGGCACCACCTCTCCAGAGACACTGACTAGAAGGTGATCATTGTGCGCAAATTGGCTGCCCTATTGCCTATATTACAACAGTAATTGCACTTCAAAAGAACTGAATTGGCTGGAAATTGCTTTGGAACATCCTTGCAATATTACTTGTTCCTTTGGTGTGTGATGTATTGGAAGACCCACAGGACTCCAGGTAATAGCCAAAGAAAACATGGGTTTTATTCTAACTTGAACATTTATATATATATATATATATACACACACATAGAAACAGTTACTGCTTGAGCTACATCTAAACATGTCTTGCTCTGTTGGGCTCCTCCCACAATTCCCTGGTCATTTGTGACATGACATCACTTCCTCCAGTGATCAGCACTTACAGCTCCTTAAGGTGATCCATTGTTAAGGTCATCCCACTACATCCCCCTTTTTTTCCAAAGATAAAAACATATGTACAATAAACAATGATGTTGCGGTTCGGACTAACTATACATGATTAAAACAAAACGTTATTTACAGGTAAAAAATAGAGCAGGTTTGCATATTTGTCCCGATCTGGTTACTGTGAACCTCTTCCCTTGTTTGGAAATCTTAGAAAAATGGTGACTGGCAACATCACTAATTACCGGCAATCCCTGTGGCCTCCGTGTTCTTGCCACAACAAACTGAAGCCAGAAGAGAGACTCCTGGACATAACACCTCCCCGTGTCAAAACTCCCAGCCTATGTGTCATCCTTTCTATTGGTTGACCCAATACACTCGACCTGGGTGTTTTCTATCATCTTCAGTGCATTACTAACTTCATGTATTATAACGATTCATAAATCTTGGCATACTTGAAGCCCTGCGATAGCTGGTCCAGTTGCGTCTACAATATAAAACATTTGTGGTAGCCATTCAGAGCTCCCATAGCTGCACTGCAAGGTTACCATTCCAGTGCACTTGATTGAAGAACCACTGTAGGCAGTCAGCCTAGCTGGGGTAGGTTGCACCATAGATTCCCATTTCTTTAAATACATATCCTTCAGTAAACGATGGGCAGAATATTTGTACTTGCTCCAGTGTTAATTTTTACTCTGAGCTTATGCTTGTCACTCTTCTGCGGACATACAATCCCAATCATGGTGAATGCCTTAGATTGCGTAATAACATTGACATGTTGGTCCAAGTTAACTATGCGGAATGCTTGCTTGCTGTTTGCATGAGTGTACTCTTCATCTGTATCCTCCTGGCAATCTGTCTCTCCACTGACCTGATGTACCTGCTTGGGCTTTTGTTATGTGTTAGCACATCTCTTGTTGCGTTTGCCATCCTTTTCTTGCATTCTCTCTGCATATGATCTGCCACCATTCCTGTGTGCAATATATGAGCTTGGCCTTCTGCACTACCTTGCCCAATATCTTCACATGTCACAAGCTTTACACTGGTCCTGGTATGTCGGACAACTGCGAATTGGGTGAGTCAGGCCACATTTGCCACAAGGCTTAGCAGACTTCTGAGCCTTGGTTACCATACCAATTGTTATAGCCGCCCCTAATGCTTGTAACTGTTGGCTTCAAATTTCCTTCCATCATTAAGTAGTGCATCTGTGGTGTGTGCTTTCTTCTTTTCTAGCAGGTCTTTTTGAAAGGCCTCTTGTGGGTTAGCTGCAATTATTAATTCTATTATCCATTCTGATGATTCAATATCTGTCAAATCACAGTATTGCGTTTTTCTCGGCACCTTGCAAAAAACTTGTCAATGGACTCATCTTGCCTTTGCTGGTAGGTCATAAGTTCAAACCTAGATACTCAGAAATTTACCTTCACTTTGCGATGCTGCTCCAGGAGTGTCCATATCTTGTAGGGTCCTTCTGATCCTCAGCTGACAATCCTGACTTATTGATCTGTTGCAAGCCATCATTACCCAGTGCAATCTTAATCTTGATGGCTTGTTTCTCTGGTTCACTCACTTCTTATCCATGTTTCAGGAAATACAGCACCATTTGCTGCCAGAACAGTTTAAATTCAGATGCTATGTCTGATGCCTTCAAGTCTATAACTGGATCTCTGAAAGCCATTGTCTTAATGATCCTGATCTTTTATAAATAGAGGCATTTTTACAGATTTTCCTTTTCACAGGCATAGTTCTTTTGTTACCTTTTTAAGACACATTCATTTTTGCAAACCTGCCCCTTTTAAGAGCAAGAGACTACAGCTTTCATTGCTTACACAGCTTGTCTTTTTTGAAAATGTGAGCTTCCACTTATTTTTTTAAAACAGAGCAGTATTTTTAAGAGGGCTGGAGCTTGTAATCCAAGAGCTGCCACAACCACTTTGTGCTAGACCTCCAGTGGCGCTGTTGAGTTCTTCCCACACTTTTCAGGTTAGGCCCCACCCACAAAGGAAAAAAAGGGAAACCTACTGCTTTTCAAATTTTTTGACACACTGCCAGATAGGTGAAAGCTCCAGTCTCCTGACAAACTGCCTGCTGTAATCAGAGTTTCTGGGTCCTGTCCGTAGCCTGTCTCACTGCAATTATTATCTGAATGGCTACAAACTGAGAGAGGGGAATATGCAATGAGACTTGGGTATTCTCGTACACCAGCTGCTGAAGATAAGCATTCAGGCGCAACAGGCAGTAAAAAAGGCAAATGGTATGTTGGCCTTCATAGCGAGAGGATTCAAGTACAGGAGCAGGGATGTCTTGCTGCAATTATATAGGGCCTCGGTGAGGCCACACCTGGAATATTGTGTGCAGTTTTGCTCTCCTTATCTGAGGAAGGATGTTCTTGCTTTAGAGGGAGTGCAGCGAAGGTTTACCAGACTGATTCCTGGGATGGCGGGACTGACGTATGAGGAGAGATTGAGTCGGTTAGGATTATATTCGCTGGAGTTCAGAAGAGTGAGGGGGGGATCTCATAGAAACCTATAAAATTCTAACAGGACTTGACAGAGTAGATGCAGGAAGGATGTTCCCGATGGTGGGGGAGTCCAGAACCAGTGGTCATAGTCTAAGGATACGGGGTAAACCTTTCAGGACTGAGATGAGGAGAAATTTCTTCACCCAGGGAGTGGTGAGCCTGTGGAATTCGCTACCACAGAAAGCAGTTGGGGCCAGAACATTGTATGTTTTCAAGAAGGAGTTAGATATAGCTCTTGGGTCTAAAGGGATCAAAGGATATGGGGGGAAAGCAGGAACAGGTTACTGAGTTGCATGTTTAGCCATGATCATAATGAATGGCGGAGCAGGCTCAAAGGGCCGATTGGCCTACTCCTGCTCCTATTTTCTTTGTTTCTATGTTTCAATATTGTGGGATCTGCTGCTGACTGCTACTCCAGGTAGGCAGCCTGCTGGTCTTTGTTTGCACTTCATTGGTGTGTTCTTCAGAAAAAATCCAACATTGCGACTGTGTAATTTTTGGTGGTCTTCAGGAAAATAATCCCAAATGTTGCCTCCATGTAATATTATTTGTTCCTTTGGTGTGAGAGCTATTGTGAGACTCATAGGACTACAAGCAATATCCAAAGAAAATGTGTGTTTTATTATAACTTAACTGGAACATATATATATATATATATATATATGCAAACAGTTACTGCACAAACTACATCTAAACACGTCTTGCTCTATCGGGCTCCACCCACAACTGTCTGGTAATGTGTGACATGACATCACTTCCTCCGGTGATCTTCACTTACAGCTCCTTAAGATGGTCTGCTCTTAAGGGTCTCCCACAACAATCCTGAGATTGTGAAGGTCAAATTAACATCATGGGTGTAGGGGATGGTGGGAAGGGTTATAGTTTAAAGTTTGCGCAGTTGGTTGGGGGGGGGGGGTGGCGGTGGGAAGGTCAGATGGTAAAGGTAAGTGTTTTTTGGGGGGAAAGGGGAAATAATTTATGTACTTGTTATGGGGGTGCAGATGGGAGAGGCGCAAAAGAAATGCATTTATTTAATTTCATTAAATGTTTCTTTAAATATTTAAATATCCTGGTAGGGCTAACAGCCCTTTAAAAATGGGGTGGGGGGGGGGTGGCGCGGCCTGCCCCGACTATTTAAAAGAGATGCCGCGCTAGGAATTGCGGCGGCTCTTTAGCATGCGGCCCGCATAGGCAGGCTGCCATTTTTTTCGGCGGGCTTATAAAATTCAGCCCATTGTAGTTACATGCATAATTGCTTAAGTCCAATTTTATGGTCTTTGAGGCCATGTATTTGTTTTGTACCTTGATTGTGTGATTGGTGGCAAAAGATATGCAGTAAATTTTAGCTTGTTAATGAGAGCCCTGCCTGCCTGCTCCAACTAATGTAAAAGATGCCATGGCACTATTTGAAGATTAACGTGGGTGATCTCTCAATGCCCTGGCTGATATTTATCTTCTAATCAAGTCCACCAAAACAGATTAACTGGTCATTTATCTCATAGCTATGTTATAACAGTGACTACACTTCAAATCAATACATTGGCAGTAAAGCACCTTGCAAGTTCTGAGAACATGAAAAGTGCTACATCAATGCAAGTTCCCATCATATATTTTGACTTCATACAAAGTTCCTATCTTATAGTAAAATCCAAATCTATTTTCCAGTCCAAACCAGTAAAATTCATCAACATCTTCAGTCTTCTGTTAACTGATTGTCAATAGAATATTAGAGCCATTATTCCTGATTTTACAACTTCTCGCTAATTATGTATATTAAATCAAATTTGTAATTGTGCTGTTAACATAAATTTTCTGAGTGAGATTGGGGAGTAAGACATACATCTTGATTTATTATCTTGAGTTCTTTCAACTTTATTTCGGGCAGATATCCACAGTGAGAGGAATCGTGAGTTCTTATAGAAGGTGCTGCCTGAAAGTTAAAGTAGCAACACATTTCAGTTCCGAGGGCACATATTTTCTCTTAAGCATCTCCACAGCATTGTTACCATTTCATCAGGAATTATCGGTACTCCATTGTCAATTCACCATAGATAACACACAGAAAAAAGTATGCAGTCCACTATAATTAGTAAATCAACACTTCCAGGTCTAAGCTAGACTTCAGGACTCACATTTTGTTCATACCCACAATGGATAATTTTGTGCAGGCTTTTCTTGTTTAACATTTAATAAAACCATAAAAGCAATTTTTTTCTCCTTTAATTTCCATTCATACATTTCAGATCTGAGCAATGTTAAGAATTGTGGTAAAATCAATAAAATGTCTGTTTCTGCTTTAAACCAGTTTTGTTCACATTCATTTACTAAATTTCTAAAATCTAGGAAAATAAAGTTCTTAATGATTATGGGAGAAGACATTGCTCCCATTTTCTCGATCCAAGGCAATCCTAGATCAATAGGAAATTCTTCCTCTTTTAAATATTTTTGACAAAATTCTTGGTAGAATTCTTTAATAATGCATAATAATATGTCATTTCACACACACAATTACTTGATATTTTTTACAGAGAAGTCTGTGGAAATAATTGAAAAGAAAGTGAAATGTAACCTGAAATTCACAGAATGAAAGATTGTAAATTTAGAATTAAAATGTGTGTAAAATTAGATTCAATTTTCAGAATATACTTTTAAAAATGCACATTCTTTGAATTTTAAATTCCCACAGGCAAAGGGGCAAAGCCCATGTAGCAGTATAATAATAAGACTGAAAAGAGGAAGAGATAAATCAATAAATAGTGGTTAGGCAATGCAAAGCATTTTAAAACCTACAGTTTTAGGGGGAAGGGAGGCAGAATGAGGAAAGGAGTTGCACAGTTTGGAGGTCTAGAAACCTAGAAGTTTACAGCATAAAAGGTCGTCATTGGCCATTTAAGTCTTGTTTCCATTTTTTTTCTAGAGCAAAAGTAACCTCTTCTTGTGCTTGCTTCCCATAACACTCTATCTTCTTGTACCTGAAATATTTATCCAATTTTTCTTTCAAACATGCAATTACTTCTGCCTCAAATTTCTTTTATTAATGAAATTGATTATCCAATTCAGGCCTGAGGGGGATTGCGCCAAGGATGCTATTTGAAGAAAGTGGTGAGTGACAGCAGGAATCATCCATCAAGACCAACAAAATAAATTCCTTATATCAAATTATTATAACTGAATTAAAAATTATCCAAAAACATTTATTGATTGGGAATGTCACTGTATGATGCTGTTACAGATTTAGGTCTGCCTTAGATATTCTCATGGGTACAGTGGTTCTGGTCACTCACATAAATGGTCTGATCATTTCAATTTAAGAAGCCTGACTGTCAGTGAGACTTTGTATCCCTATATTTTTATAGACTTCTGTTTATAATCAGGCCCATTTCAGACATCTCCTTCCAAGGACCTCCCAACATAACATTTATCAACTCGCGAGAGAAAAAATTGAATTGATTATTGTCTTCAGTTTTTGGGGAAGTGACCTAAATACTTTTAACATTTCCACCTTTTGTATCAGTTATTTTTCTTTAACTTGTTTGAGTACACTTTCCTTTATAATCCAATGATTAACTGATACTGACAACTTCCAATCCCAGTGAAAAATATTTCTTTTCCATATGAGATTCTAAAAGGCTGTGGATTTAAGCATTATTAAAATAATAAACATAAAATGATACCAAAATTAATGCATACTTTCAAGGCATACTTTAATCTTGAAAATGACTGAATAACATTATATTGTTTAGAAACTCTGCATCACAGATGTCCTGGAATCATTCAAAGATGGCATTCTCATCTTAGGATTCATAGACTTGTTATAAACAGCTTGGAATTGGTTTGTATTGTAATCTGAACCCTCTATCAAATTACTGTCCCATAATCAATCACTCACAGGGGGTAATTTTGACTTGGGGTGATAGTGTAAAATGGGGGGTATTGATTCAGCTGCCCGTTATATATCTCGCCCGATATTCATTTCCATTGAAGTCAATGGAATTGAAAAATTCTGAGTCTTATCTGGGGGTTAAGAGGAATTACAGGACTTATAAGGCTCGAATAGTGCTAAAAGAATTATAACAGTCTTCCAGTGGACTGTGTGAAAAGGAAAGGAAACTGCTAAATTTGAGTTTGATTCCAAAGATGGGCAAACTGTGAATGGAGAGCCAGAGATACAGCACCAAATGTGATGGGCAGGTTATCCCCCAAGCCATGTTCTGAATAACACTGATGTATAATACATGATCAATGATATGTATGCAATAATTTATGTCTGCTTATGAATACCACTGTAATAAAATAGACCACTAGATTTATGTACAGTGATCAAAACAAAAATGTGGTTGAAGCTATAAACATTTACGATCTAATAAATGTCTCAGCTTTGTTAAACCTTCATTAACATCCTATTAATCACAGTAGTTGAATGCACTAATATGGACAGCACAATTTAATGCTTATATATATATACACACACAGATAAAAGGATTTCTCACTTTCATTAATCTGCAAAGTCAAATAAATAATTTATTGCTTTTATTTTAAATTTTATTGCACTCACTGTTAGTTTGGGAATCTACAAAAAATTTTATAACTTACAATGTTCATGAGTATCCATAATATAAACTGGCTTGTCAACATTATTTATTCCCTTCATTTTGAAGTCAACAAAATTGGGTGTGGTGCACCTGAGCTGGTAGTGGGTAGGTTGGGGCTGGCTAGCACCTCCTGCTTATTTGAATAGACTCACTTTAGAAACATATATATACAGGGAACCTGGTTAAAGAGCATTTAGCTGGAGGCATGGGAAATCTAGCCAGACAGCAGCTCCTAAAGGGCTGCTGGAGCATTTGGCTGGAGGCATGGGAAATCTCGCCCTTTAGCAGCTGCTGCTGGCATTTAAAAGAGAGTTGGTGTTTTGTTGTGGATTCTGTTGTCTTTGCAGTAGAAGAACAGTAACTGCAAGAAAAGTTAAAAGAGTCTTGTGCAAGGCTAGTGCAAGAAGAGTTGTGCAAATCGAAATGTGGAGCAAACTCCCCAACTAAGAAGGATGCCTTGTAGGTCCTGCTACAGCAGGTGTAGCAAATGAAGAAAGCATTATTTGAAGTAGAACTCAGCCCCTTGTGAAAGCTGAGAAGGTTAAAGTTACTTCAAAAGAGGTTGCAAATAGACTAAATAAAGTCAGACCTGGTAATAAGCAATAAAAGTGTATTGTGGTATCAGGTGGATTATCAAGCAAAGTGAGCCCACCACTGAGTACATTGTTTGACTTTTAGGGTTTTTTTTTGCATGGTCCAAAAAATTAGCTACCTTCTTGCAAGTAATATACAAAGCATAGAGGCATCTAGTTCCTCTTTCAAAACATTCCTTTATTTTAGAATAATAGAATGATAGAGCACAAAAGAAGGGTATTCAGCTCATCATGCCTATGCCAGCTCTCTGAAAGAGCTAGCCAATTGGTTCTATTCCACTGCTCTTTCCCCACAGCACTGCAATTTTCCCTTTTAAGTATGTATGCAATTACCTATTGGAAGTTATTATTGAATCTGTTTCCCCCAACAATGATATCATTGAAGAACTCCACATGGCCTGTGACGCTGTCTGCCCTGAGAAATCAACATTATCTGCGTAGAGCCACTACAAGTGGTGCAACATAAATTAATTTCTCCCCCATTATGTTTTATAATTGCGCTGGCTCCTGGCAGACCTTGCATTCAGTGATGTGCAGATGAGTTTGAGTAGAAACATGGGAAAAAAACTCTTTCAAAATGAACACAATTTTGGGCGCAGTTTGCACCAGAATAGTCGATTGCTCCGAAAGCAGCAAGTCTACTCCCATGCAATTAACTTGAAGTAATTTATTTCTGCTTAGTGTGTATAGTTTTCTGGTGAGTAGGATGGGCCATATTAAGGTAATGCTTGATGGTAAGGTGATGTAAGATGGTATCAAGTAAATGGATATCCGCAGTATTTTGCTTTTAATTTATTATAAATGGATATGTTTACCTTGTTGTTTACTGGTACATTGTGTGGTGTTTCATCCCTCTGCAATATTTCTGCACGACTGAATCTGGGAATGGCTAGAAACAATTATCAATCATTGACTTTCATATCAATCTTACAGATGACTCTACCTCACCCTCCTCCTCTGCTTCTGCTAAAATATGTGTCATGAGTTTCTTTGTGTTATCTTAAGCAACACAATGAGGTATGTAGATTCCAGTTCCGCTGTTCTGATGACCTGAAGTGTTAACTCTGTTTCTCTCTCCACAGATGCTGCCAGACATGCTGAGCATTTCCACCATTTTCTGTTTGTATTTTAAAATGTATCTCACTATTTGGCAAACTGAATATCTCTTCAGCAGCACTATCTCAATCTCTTTCTGAGTTGTCCTGGTCCACAATTCCATTTCATCCTTTGCATCATCCGGTGCTTTAAGAAAACTGCTGTTTAGGGGTTTCTCAGTGAAGTCAGCAGCCGAGGTTGTAGATGATATCAATGATGTGCCATAAGCTAGCCATCCTTTTTGACCTTTCAAAAATGTACATAATATGGATATGGATTGTCATACGAGAAAAACTTCATGGTGCTCCGGAGATAAAGAGCAATCATGTGCATAATGTTGTTTCTGTGATCACACAACAACTGAGCATTAAATGAAAGAACCCTTTTCAATTCATATAAGCAATGGGTTGATATATAAGAAGCCTTGATATTTATGTGACACACTATATAGTTGAGATTGCTGCCACCTGGTGAAAGTTAGTACCTGACATAGCCCTCTCCACCACAATGAAACAGATGAAGATGTTGTCATCTGCTTGATATATGGGTGCATGCTGACTGGCTGATCTGATATATTTAATCTTAGAAGGCCCTATGAGCATAAAAGCTGAATGCTGTATTCATTGTCACTTCTATAGGAAGTGCCATCCATATTCTAGATGCTGGGCTGAATTTTATTCGCGGGCCGCGCTCTGCTGTGGCACACTTTCAACTTAACGGCTTTCTGACACGGAAGTGCTGCCGAGGAGCCCCCATGATATTACGAGTGGGGGCTCATTTAAATAGAGGGAGCGTGCTGCCATTTTTAAAGGGCTTTAAGCCCTAAGTGAAAATTACCATTTTAAAGGTGTAGCATTATCAATTTTTATTAAATAAAAACTGTTGTGATGAAGGCCCTTGCCCAACCTCCTAGTGGTAATTTCATAGCCCGGAATAACCAAAAAATGATTTTTTCCCATACTGAACTTCACCCCCCAACCTTCAAACCTTTGCCCTTCAACCCCTTCCCACCATTCATACAGCCGAGCAAATTTGTTTTCCTCGCTCCACCGCCCCTCCCGCCCTGAAAATTTTATTTCTCCCCCCTCCCCACCAGGTTCTCGCCTTGAAACTCCATACGGAGTTCCAAAGGCGCGCGAAGCACAAATGGTGGCCGTAAAATCGGCATGGGACGGCTGCCGCCTGCAGGTACATTTACGTATTTACGTATTATTAATGTTAATTTAAATATGTGGATGAAGGGCTCGCCACCAGGCAGCGAGGGGACTGCACCGAGGTCCCCCCGCTGCTGATAATATGCGGCGGGCCCTTCTCAACATCACGAGTCGAGACAGGCCTCTCCCCGCAAAATCCTACCATCCCTGCGCCATGACCCATGGCGTCGAGGGGCCAGTAAAATTCAGCCCGCTGTCTGTAGGTTAGTGAGCTTGCAGCAGGTGACAGTGTCCTTTGTGAGGCTTAACTGGTGAAGAATGTGCTTAGTAGACATATTCAGGTTGATGTAGTGAGGTCGATAAATGGGGGCCTGGGATCATGATGTGTGTGGACAAAATGTCTTTCATTTTCTAGCCCATTTGGGCTCATTTTAGGATGGACAAGTTAGTGCAATTTAGGTAGATGTATTCAAATGATAAATTGATGATGGGGCTATGTCATCCCATGTATTTCTTATCATTATTGCATTAGCAATGCTAGGTTTCAGGAATGCCAATGTATTTATAGCATTCAGCATTGCCAAGGTAGTTAGGAAGTTACCAATTGCTTGCTCCAAAACTGATTGCTGTGGGAAAAGTGGAATATTTGAAAAAAAAAATTAAATGTCTCTTTTCAGCTGGCCACTGCCATTATTGCACAGCAGCTATTTTATTAGCCTTACCTGAGGTGGGTAATCTGGCAGCCAAATCTAGTGGGAGCCCACCAACATGCAAGCAAGCCTGACTGTGGGTGATCCACCAGAGTCAGGGAGACAGGTAGGTACAGAATCTAGGGGGACTCTTTGTTTAAGAAAAAAAGTTTGAAATGTAATAATAATTTCTAATAATGATCTGATTGTTAGTATTCTACTAGTTGTTAAGACCAGGTGAGAAAGAAGTCTAGGGTTCCCTTTCAGCCTTCACCTGGTCTTACTGTAACAGGGCTTTATTTTTAAATACACTGTTTTTAGCTCCCCCTTGGTGAATCCTTGTTCACCGCTTCCCAATTATAAGGCAAAGAAACCAGCACAAGCAGGCTTTCTTAGGTTTAGAGAAGAAAAGTTGAAATTTATTAAACTTAAACTTCAACTCTAATTCGGTTAATGCCTACAGATACATGACGTGCCCACGCTAGCATGCATGCGCGATACACACATGCAAGAGACAGAAAAGAGCAGAAGAAAAATAAAGTGGAAAGGTTTCAGGTAATATCTGAAGAGTTGTTGTTATGGTTCTTTGAGCCCACCTGTAGAGTCCTTGATTATAGGTAGGTCTTGCTTTCCGTTGGGGCCCAGTATTCTTCTTAAACCTTGTTCACTGTAGGAGACCTTTCTCTCTTGGAGGTTCATGTGTCTTCAGTGGATTCAGAGGCTTGTGAGAAAGAGATGGGAGCAGACAGGAGAGAGACCTTCGCAGCCCAGGAGCAAAATAGCTTTTTGCCCAAACTGTTTGTACAAATTCAAAAAACACAGGTTGCCCAGCAGGTTGTTCATGTGACTAGCTGATTTGACCCATGTCCATTTGTGTAATCGGCCATCTTAGCAGTCAACCTGGAATGCGAGCTCCCCCACCATCAATGTCTGGTGATCAAAAGTCCATTGTGGGTTGAATGTCAGGGAATGGCTGCTTTGTACTTCAAAACACTGTCTGTTTATATGCAAATGTCTTTTCCAGTCATGGCTGATCTGTTCAACAAGTCCTCCCCTCACTCCAGTAACAGTTTAAAATCATATTCATGACAAAATTAATGTGCCTCATTCTTGGCAGGTGGGGGCTAGCATGAAATAGTTATCTATTAAGATAATAAAAATGGTACATCTGGCATGTCTTGTTTGTTCTTCACACTTTACATGTCACATTACAAGTTTCCTCGTCATTGTTAGAAATGTATAGAGAAACAAAGGAATGATAGGAAATACCTAGTTTCCAGCAATTTAAAATACAAAAGTGTCAGAATGTCTATTACACCTGAATGACCTTAAATCCAGGAAAAAAATAAAGAGAAAGAAGCACAAGGAAATTGATTTTACCCTCTATTCAATTAACAACAGTTAAATCTTGTGTCCTTAGAATTTGCACACAGCAAGGTCTCACTAACAATACATGAGATAAAAGATCAGTTAATCTGCATTTGGGATATTGATTGAGAGAAGAAAGTTTGCCATGGTATAATTTGGTACAGCACTTTGGGGAATGAGAAAGGAAATGAGGGAAGGATCCTATGTTTGGTTGACTGAGAAACCTGTTGCCCTCTATGGCTCTACAATTCTAAAGTACATGTTGAAGGAAATTGGGAGGAAAGAAGGAAAATGCCAACATTTGCTCGGAGGTTGATTTCTGAAAATTGTAGTAATAGAAACAGCTACTGCAGGAAATAAATAAAAACAATTTAAATTCCGAATGACAAGTTGAAAGGAGTTTTCAATAAAATTGAGAAAATGTGTCTGTCTTTTTAGATTTAAAAAACCTCTTGTACATTACAGATTCCAAAATATTTGAACTTACTCCAAATAAATTACGACAGTGATGACACTTCAAAAGTGCCTCATTGTCTATGAAACAATTTGGGATCTCCTGAGGTTGTTAAAGGCATTGCAGAAATGCAAGTTCATTCTTTCTTTCTTCCTTCTATCATACTTTTCTGGGAAGTCATGCCCCACACCTTTCCAAGAAAACAAAACTTGTTCCTTCAACACTTGTATCTACTTTCTGCTGTATGTTTGTTTGGTAGGCTATCACCTTAGTTAGTCTAACTTAGAGACATTATTTGGTCTGGAGTAATTAGAGCATTAACATTTATTATATTACAACAATATACATCTTCACACTAGTCTATGTGACTCATCCAAAGCCACACTGCATCTATCTTCAAGTCTCTCTCACATGTGATCTCTTACATCATCCTGGTTGGAGGTATGCTTTACACTGTCTCAAGAGTAACCCTTTCAGACCCTTATACTACAGTTTCATGTACCAAATCCTGCAATACAAGTGAAGGAACATTGTGGGCAATATTTTGAGTAATCACTGTCATGTAGGGGCCATGCCATCGCTAACACATATTGCAGAACAGTGTAGGTGCTGCCAGTGTGTGCTCCTCCACTTATTTAGATGCAAAGAAAACTATGATTATCCAAAGCATGATGCCTACAGCTGAGGATCTGCATCTCTATTACATATTCAGAAAATTACCTCCGTTGAGATTATCGACAATTTATGGTAAAAGTCAGTGCCCCACTATACTTGCAATATGACTATTTGCCTTCACATGTTTAAATATAGTCAGGCTTGTGTTCCGGTTGTTAGCATTTTTTAAAATTTGTTCATGGGTTGTGGGTGTCACTGCCAACATTTATTGTCCATCCCTTAACGCTCTTGAGAAGGTGGTGGTAAGCTGCCATTTTTCTTATTCTTTCATGGGATGTGGGCGTCACTGGCAAGACCAGCGTTTGTTGCCCCATCCCTAATTGCCCTTGACAACTGCGTGCCTTGCTAGGCCATTTCGGAGTCAACAACATTGCTGTGGGTCTGGAGTCACATGTCGGCCAGACCAGGTAAGGACTGCAGATTTCCTTCCTTAAAGGATATTAGTGAACCAGATATTTTGTTTTACAACAATTGATAGTTTCATGGTACCACTACTGAGACTAGCTTTCAATTCGAGATTTTGTTTTATTAATTAATTGAATTTATTCCACCAGCTGCCGTGGTGAGATTTGAATCCATGTCCCCAGGGAATTAGCTTCGGCCTCTTGATTACAAGTCCAGTGACATTACCACTATGCCATCATCTCCGCCTTCTTGTACTGCAGCAGTTTCTGATGAAAAGTCACAGATCTGAAACATTAACTTTGCTTCTCTATCCACAGATGCTGCCCGACCTGCCGAGTATTTTCAGCACTTTCTGTTTTTATATTAGCAGTTTATGTGGTGTAGGTAAGGAATTCCAGGATTTTGACCCAACGGCGATGAAGGAACAGTGATATATTTCTGAGTCAGAAGGGTGTGTGACTTTGAGGGAACTTGGAGATGGTGGCAATCCCATGCACCTGCTGCCCTTGTCCTTCTAGGCAGTAGAGGTTACGGGTGTGGCGGTGCTGTTGAAGTAACCTTTGCGAGTTACTGCAATGCATCATACAGATTGTATATACTGCAGCCACAGTGCTCCTGAGGTGGAAGGAGTGAACATTAAAGGTGATGAATAGGGTGCCAATCAAATAGGCTGCTTTATCCTGGATGGTGTCAAGCTTCTTGAGTGTTGTTGAAGCTGAACTCATCCAGGCAAATGGAGAGCATTCCATCACAATCCTGACTTGTGCTTTGTAGAAGATGGAAAGGCTTTGAGGAGCCAAGAGGAGAGTCATTCACCTCCAGAATTCCAAGCCTCTAACCTGCTCTTGTAGCCACAGTATTTATTTGGCTGGTCCAGTTAAGTTTCTAGTCCATGGTAACCCCCAGGATGTTGATGGTGGGGAATTCAGTGATGCTAACACCGTTGAATGTCAAGGGGAGACGGTTAAAGTCTCTTTTGTTGGAGATGCCATTGCCTGGCACTTGTGTGGCATGAATGTTACTTGTTATTTATCTGCCCAAGCATGAATGTTGTCCGGGTCCTGCTGCATGCAAGAATGGACTGCTTCATTATTTGAGGTGTTGCAAATGGAAATAAACGCTGTGTAATCATCAATGAGCATCCTCACTTCTGACCTTATGTTGGAGGGAAGGTCATTGATGAAGCAGCTGAAGACACTTTGGCCTAGGATGCTGCCCTGAAGTGGTGTCCTGGGGCTGAGATGATTGGCCTCCAACAATGACAACCATCTTCCTTTGTACTAGATATGACTCCGGCCAGTGGCGAGTTTTCCCGGATTCCCATTGGCTTCAATTTTACTAGGGGTCCTCGAAGCTACAATTGATTAAATGCTGCCTTGATGTCAAGGGCAGGAACTCTTAGCTCAGGCATTCAGCACTTTTGTCCATGTTTGGACTTGGGCTGCAACGAGATCTGGAGCTGAGTGGTACTGGTGGAACCCAAAATGAGCATCAGTGAGCAGATTATTGGTAAGTATTATTTGATAGCATTGTCGATAACACCTTCCATCACTTTTCTGATGATTGAGAATAGACTGATGGAGTAATAACTGGCCAGACTGGATTTGTTCTGCTTTTTGTGGACAGTAGATACCTGGCAATATTCCATTTTGTCAGGTAGATGCCAGTGTTGTGGTTGCATTGGAACAGCTTGGCTTGAGGTGCAGCTAGTTCGGCAGCACAAGTCTTCAGCACTACATCCGACATTCAGGATGTTGATGGGCCCATAGTCCTTGTTGAATCCAGTGTACACAAATGTTTCTTGATATTTTTGTAATTGTATCACCTATAACATGATGCAAACTGGCTGATGCATAGATCGCTATTCTGGAAATAGTGACCTAGGAACAAGGCTGAATCAGCTTACATATTTAAAAGGCTGCCAAACAGGTTTTTGAATCAGATGGTAGATGATGGGAACAGATTTGATCAATGATGCCTATGTTAAGCTCAAATAGCACAAAAAGATTATCTAAAATAAATCCACGTCATGTCACCAAGTGGTGGGAGGGCCGCCACAGAGCCTCGCTGCCGCCGTGAGGATCAGGACGGGCCCTCCTGCATCGAGATCCATGATGGGCCTCATTGTGACCCATCTTCAGGCCCCCACCCCATCCCGCCACGGATCATGATGTCAGCGGCTTGGTAAAATCCAGCCCAAAGTGTCTACCCTGTCCCAGCAAGAACCAAGACGTGGGAAATTTAAGGGAACTGCCTGTTCCCATTAGCAAGGCATCAAGACTATCACTTGAACAATGGCACCCTGGTAAGAAATCCCCAGCCATGGACTATTAAGCTGCAAGAAGAAATACACACTGATAACGACCATGCTTGAATCTCTGGGTGACTGTCATGTCACATGCCCCCCACCCCCCACACATCCAGCTGTGTGTCTTAAGCTGCTGTTTCTCTGCAGCAGGCTGCATCAAGGCAGCATTTGACCGAGTATGGCATCAAGGAGTCCTAGCAAAACTGGAGTAAATGGAAATCAGTGGAAAACTCTCCACTTGTTGGAGTCATACCTAGCGCAAATGTAGATGGTTGTGGTTGTTGGAGGTCAATCATCTCAGCTCCAGGACATCACTGCAGGAGTTCCTCAGGGTAGTGTCCTCGGCCCAACCATCTTCAGCTGCTTCATCAATGACCTTCCTTCAATCATTAGGTCAAATGTAGGGATGTTCACTGATTATTGTACAATGTTCAGCACCATTCATGACTCCTCAGATATTGAAGCAGTCCATGTAGAAATGCAGCAAGACTGGGACAATATCCAGACTTGGGCTGATAAGAGGCAAGTAACATTTGCACCACACAAGTGCCAGGCAATGACCATCTTCACCAAGAAAGAATCTAACCATCTCTCCTTAAAATTCAATGGCATTACCATCGCTGAATCCCTACTATCAACACCCTGGGGGTTACCATTCACCAGAAACTGAACTGGAGTAGCCATATAAATACCGCGGCTATAAGAGCAGGTCAGAGACTAGGAATCCTGTGACGAGTAACTCACCTCCTGATTCCCCAAAGCCTGTCCACCATCTACAAGGCACAAGTCAGGAGTGTGATGGAATACTCTCCACTTGCCTGGATGGGTGCAGCTCCAACAACACTCAAGAAGATCGACACCATCCAGGACCAAGAAGCCTGCTTGATTGTCACCCCATCCACAAACATACGCTCCCTTCACTACCGACACACAATGGCAACAGTGTGTACCATCTACAAGATATACTGCAGCAATGCGCCAAGGCTCCTTTGGCAGCACCTTCCAAAGCCGCAATCTCTACCACTCAGAAGGACAAGAGCAGCAGATTCATGGGAACATCACCACCTGCAAGTGCCCCTCCAAGCCACACACAACCCTGAATTGGAACTATATCACCATTCCTTCACTGTCACTGGGTCAAAATCCTGGAACTCCCTTCCTAACAGCACTGTGGGTGTACCTACCCCACATGGATTGCAGCAGTTCAAGAAGGCAGCTCACCACCACTTTCTTAAGGGAAGTTAGGAATGGGCAATAAATGCTGACCTAGACAGTGATGCCCACATCCCATGAACGAATAAAAAAAACTGGACTCTGACAAGAGCGGACCCAAGTGGGGCTCACTCCTTTCTCTCTCTCTCCATTCCAGCGTTCAAACGTCGTATCCTGCCTGCTGATGACCACCTCTGCATTACCCCTCCTCTCACATGTCCCATTCTCACTTGGCTCACTAGCTGCACTCTTCCTCTCCTCACACATTCCATTCTACTCCTCCTCCCATTCATCCCATTCTGTCTCTCCTCACACATCCCACATGTGGACTTTTAGCTCCTCATTCCCAACACAACAGCTCACACTTTCAGAAGATTAGATAAAATGCAAAAGAAGTGGGGTGGTTGCACACAGCTTAAAGTCTGGGCTTAGTCCACTGGGTTTGTAACCTTTATTTGCTGTTAAGGTTTCAGGTCATTCGGCTCCAGGTTGGGTCCTGGGCCACTGAAAGCTTCTGAACGAGGAGCACTCCCGACTCTCACTCTAATCCAGGGCTGTCAATCAGACACTCAGCAGGCCCCATTTCTTTCATCTGGCTCAGCCCCTACCCTCACAGGCTGACTGGCTACTGGGGAATTTTCCCGAGTCTCTTCTCCTTCCCCAACCCTTGATCGATGAATCCAGAGTTCTCTCAGCATCTGAATCTCAATCTCTCCTGGGGCTTTGAGGCCATGACCAGCTCCTCGCCTCCCACCCATCTTGTCATGCACTGCTGACCTCTACACACACCTCCCCTCTCCTCCAGCCAATCGTCTGCTTGATCTCGCTTTTCCTCCAATCACAGATTCCCTCTCTCCCCCACTTGCTGCTCCTCCAATCACAGCTGTACTTTTTCATACTCTATCTCTAGCTGCTCGCAATTTTGCCATTGGGAATTGCTGTTCAGCCACATCCCTTGCTTGTGCTCACTGTCATGACCAGCCTATTTATCTCAATGCGTGGTACATTCCAGATTGTTGAGCAGCTGTGCACATACACACCTTATTGGGAACATTGCTTAGGTCGCATACTCCATTGAAAATGACAATGTCAAATTTTCAATGGAAATTTCAATGTTAAAATGTTCACACCTCCCCTTTATTTTTCCCTGTAATGGCAGTAGTTGGCACTCAAATAAGGCTTCCAACCTCAACCCGAAAACAGACCCATCACAATTCACTGTAGCGCCATTTGTGGTACTTTATTATCTTTTCCCCACAAATTAATGACAATGCATTATTAGAAAAACTGCTGATCAAAATTAAACAAAATTTAAAAAAAATCAAAAATCTATGCTTCACAATATCATGATTATATTTATTCATGGATTTTTTTAAAAATACTTTTGATACTTCCATTCTAAAAGCCTGGGCTCGGAGCAGTTATTTTTCCCCAGAGCTAGGACTCTGTTAGTTGAATGTGTATTATATAATCTGAACATATTCAATGCAATCAATTTTCCAATATCAATACAATAGAATCAACTGAGATGAGGATTTTTTTGGCTTCTAGCTGGTTCCATCTGTTATTCTGAAAATTATTTGCAGAAAGAATAGTGGGCAAATTTCAAAAGCTTTATTCAGGTAAAGTTTATTTAAGTGTTTTCTTTTTTCAAACAGAGATGCTATGTATTTATGTGTGTGGGTCTGTTTGTGAGAGTGATAAAATGACAGACTCCATTGATTATATACCTATTGTGGTATTTGTTTTGTGTTTCATAAACATCTGATGTTTTTTCATCCTAATTGGAGTTAATTTAAAAAAATTAATTGTATTTGGAAGTAAATAGAAAGCTTTCCAATCACCTGCATTTTATTGATGGCTATAAAATATAAACATCCAAATTACTGGCAAAGAAGAGATATAAAGAGGGTAAGTGTTGGAGAAGGAATACATAGAAAGAGGCAGAGTGTCTTTCTTTATCGTGATTACATTTTTAAAAAGTAAGTAAATTGAAATTTGAAAACAAAAAGGGAAATGGATGGGATGGGAGGTTAGGAGAGGCTTGGAAACGAGAAACAGGTTCAGGGTAAGGTGGACTCTGGCTTAGTGAGTGGTAGTGATGAGGAAATGGTGAGAGTGCTAAGGGTGAGGCGATTGACATTGCAGCTCTGAGAAGGCGAGGAAATGATCACCCCTCAGCCAGATAGGTGGTTACTCCATTGCCAGGTGGGGTTCAGAAAAGCAAGTGGGTGACCACCCAAATAGGAATTACAGCAAGCCTCTGCAAGAATGACACTTTCAAACCAATATTCAGCATTTAATGAGGATGTGCAATGAGGGTGACGACACCTAAAATTAGTGCAGTCCCAAGCCTGGAACTGTGAAGCAAGGGACTGCACAGAAGGTACAGCAAAGTGTAGGAATGCAGTAGTAATTGGGCATTCGATAGACATGTAGTTCTGCTACTGTCGATGTGAAATCAGTATGGTATGTTGCATCCCTGGTGCCAGCTTAGGGGGCATCTCAAAAAGGGTGTAGAAAATTCTGTGGGGGAGGGAGGGGCAGGAAAAGAGCAAGAGGACAGGATCCATGTCGGAACCAATGACATAGGGAATAAGAGGATTGAGGTCCTGCAGTTTAAGAGTTCAGAAGGAAATTAAAAAGCAGGACCTCAAAGTAATTTTTTTGATTATTCCCAGTGCTCCGCAGTAATAAGAGTAGAAATAGAAGGATATGGAAGGTTAATGCGTGGTCAGAGACATGGTGCAGGAGGAAGGGCTTCAGATTCCTGGGATATTGGGACCAGTTCCAAGGCAGGAGGAATTAGGTTGCACCTGAACAGAACTGGGACCAATATCCGTGCTGGCAGGTTAACTAGTGCACTGGGGGAGGGTTTAAACTAATTTGGCAGGGGATTGGGCAACAAAATGTAATATTAAAAAGTGCAACCAAGGATCACAGAGGACTGGGAGAGGCAGAGTTAGAAATAATACAGAATTAGGTGGGATCAAAGAAAATACGAAAAGATCTGATTTAGGTTTGGAGTGCGAGTAGATAAATACATAACGTGTGCTTAATAAGGTTGATGAGCTGCAGATGCAAATAGCCATGTGGGAATATAATGCAATGGCAACACATGAGACCTGGCTCAAAAAAGGGGAGGATTGGATGCTTAATATTCCTGGATACAAGGCAAGTTAGGCATGGAAAAAATGGAGGAGGGGTAGCAATTTTGATTAAAGAAAATATTAAAGTGCTTGAACGAGAGACTGTTCCTGATAGGCCAAAGACAGAATCGATTAGGTTGGAGTTAATAAGCAATAAAGGAGCTATTACATTTTTGGGTGTATTTTATAGACAAACACATAGTGAAAAGAAGAGAGTAGATTTGCAAAGAAATTACTGAGAGATGCAAGAACTATAGAGTGCTGATAATGGGACTCTTTAACTATCCCAATATTGATTATGTCAAGGGCTGAGAAGGGGAGGAATGTCTGAAATGTGTTCAGGAGAATTTTCTTGGACAGTTTGTTTCCTACCCAATGAGGAAGGAAGAATTGCTGGATCCATCCTGGGGAATAAAGTGGTTCAAATGGAGAATGTCACAGTCAGGAAGCATCTTGGGAATCATGATCATAGTGTTATAAAGTTTTGATTAGTTATGGAGAAGGACAAGGTGCAATCTAGATTTAAAATACTTAATTGGAGGAGGGCTAATTTCAGTGAATTGAGAATAGATCTGGCCGAGGTAAATTGGAGTCAACGATTGACAGGCAGAAATGTAATGGAGAAATGGGTGGCCTTTAAAGAGGAAATGGTTCGGACGTAGTCTAGGTGCATTCCAATAAAAGAGATAAGCAGGGAATACAAAGCCAGAACTCCCTGAATAATAAGAAATTAGACAAGTAAGATTAAACAGTAAAAGGCGGCATATGACAGGTGTCAGCTTGACAATAAAAGGGAGATTCAGGCTGAATCTAAAAAATACACAGGGGATGTGAAGAAGGAAAGAACAGAGGTAGAGACAGTACAAGAATAGTTTGGAGGCTAACATAAATGGGAATCCAAAGGTATTCTATAGGCATATTAATCGTAAAAAGATTGTCAAAGGAATGGTGAGGCCATTAGGGATCAAAATGGAGATGTATGGGTGGAGGAAGAAGGCATGTTTGAGGGACTAAATTGTGTTTACCAAGGAAGAGGACTTTGCCAAAGCTGCAGTAAATGAGGTGGTGGCCGGGATACTGGATGAGATAAAAATAGATAGAGGAGGTACTAAAAAGGTTGGCAGTACTTAAAATAGATAAGTCACCTGTTCTGGGTGGAATGTATGGGTTGCTGAGTGAAGTAAGGGTAGAAATTGCGGAGATGCTGGCCACAATCTTCCAATCCTCCTTAGATGCAAGGCTGGTGCCAGAGGACTGGAAGATTGCAAATGTTGTACCCTTGTTCAAAATATGGGATAAGGATAAACCTGGCAATTACAAGCCAGGCAGTTTAATGTCGGTGGTGGGGAAGCTTTTAAAAACAATACTCCAAGAAAAGATTAACAGCCACTTGGACAAACATGGACTAATAAAGGAGAGCCAGAACAGAGTTGTTGAGGACAAATATTGTTTGATTAACTTTACTGAATTTTTAGATGGGATATTAGAGACGGTAGATGAGAGCAATGCAGTTGATGTTGTGTATATGGACTTTCAAAAGGCGTTTGATAAAGTACTACTTATTACGTTTGTTAGCAAAATTGAAACCCTTGGGATAAATGGGGCAGTAGCAGTATGGATGCAAAATTGGGTAAGGGTTAAAAAACAGAGAGTTGTAGTAAATGGCTGTTTTAGGGACTGGACACAGGTTATACATACAATGGTGTTCCACAAGTTTCAGTACTTGGACCACTGCTATTTTTGATAAACATTAATGACCTGGAATTGAGATTATAGGACACAATCTCAAAATATGCAGATGACACAAAATTTGAAAATGTAGTAAACACAGTCAGGAAGATAGTAATAGATTTCAAGAGGACATAGATAGGCTGGTGGAATGGGCAGACACATGGCAGGTGAAGTTCAATGCAGCAAAGTATGAAATGATACAATTTGAAAGAGGAAAGGCAATGTAAACTAAAGAGTACAATTCTAAAGGGGGAGTTCTAAAGGGGGTACAAGAACAAAGATACCTGAAGGTGTTTGTGCGCAAATGTTTGAAAGTGGCTGGACCAGTTAACAAAGCAGTTAAAAAGACATATGGGATCCTAGGCTTTATAAATAGAAGCATAGAGCACAAAAATCAGGAAGTTATGCTCATCCTATATAAAATACTAGTGTGGGCCTAGCTGGAGTATTGTGTTCAATTCTGGGCACCACACTTGAGGAAGGATGTGAAGGTGTTGGAGAGGGTATAGAAGAGATTTACTCAGTTGGTTCCAGGAATGACGGATTAAGGGAACGTGATTAGGCTGGAGAAGCCGGGGTTGTTCTCCTTATAGTTAAGAATAGATTGATAAAAGTGTTTCAAATCATGAAGGATTTAGAGTAAATGAAAATAAACTGTTTTGCAACGGGATTTCTGCAGCTACTGATTTGCTCAACCGCATCCTCACCTCCACCTTTGATGCCCTAGTCCGCAATAAAGCCATTTGCACTCTCTCACCCTGGCCCTGGTATGACCTGGTATGACCCTCACCTCCACTCCCTTAAGTCCAAGGGACACAGGCTTGAAAGGATATGGCAGACAACTGGTTTAGCCATCCACCGCCAGATCTGGCTGGAGCACCTAAAGCACTATTGAGTCCTGTTCTCATCTGCTAAAACTGCTCGCCATTCCAGGACCATCCTGGAATGCAAAGATAACCCTAGGCTTCTTCTCTTTGTTGCAAACCATCCACCCTCACCTCCAACAATAAGTGTGAGGAGCTCATGGACTTCTTCGTCACTAAGATCGAGACCATCCATTCAGCTGCCTCTGCCGTTTGCTTCCCTTTCCCTAGCCCACCAGGCCATGCTTCCTCTAAAGATCCCCCTGCCTTAGTTTTGAACTGGCATCTTTCTCTAGTTTCTCTCCTGTCACCCATTATGCCCTCTCTGAGCTCATTTGTCCTTGAGACCCATCTCCTTCTCCCTCAAAACTATTCCCACTAAATTGCTGACAACTCAACTTCCTCTTTGGGTCCTTATGCTTGACGAAATTGCTAACAGTTCTCTCTTCACTTTAGTCCATCTGAGTGGGACTGCTTAGAGTTGGTTCCATTCTTATCAATCTAATTGTAGCCAGATTAACCCTTGCAATGTCTTCTCTTCTTGCTCCTGCACTGTTACCTCATTGTGGGGACAGATCAAAAGTAAGCTAATCAGCTAACAAAATAACTGTGCAGTTGTGGAGCCAATTTATAAAAAATAACAAGCAGAAGCTAACAGGACAGCTGCAGATAGCTTAATAGTAGCCTATTGTTTAATAATCATCCTAACAGTTCAAGGAGGGGGGGATGTGAAACTACTGAAATAAGATGCAAGAATAAAATGTTGGGATGAATGAACCAATCATGCACTTTTGCTTTTTGTTCCTTTTGTATCCTTGCAATGTAACAACCATATACTGCAATAAAGTTTCTAAAAGTTACGGTTGGACTTCGTCTCCCTTTGTAACTGATGGGATCCAACACTCATGTTCCCCAAGGATCTATCCTTGGACCCCCCCCCCCTCCTATTTCTCATCTACATGCTCAGCAATGCCATCCAAAAGCACAGAGTTAGTTTGCACGTGTACGCTGCTGACACCCAGCTCTACCTCACCACCACCACTCCCGACTCCTCCATTGCTGCTAAATTATCAGATTACTTATCTGAGATCCAGTGCTGGATGAACAGAAATTTCCTCCAATTAAATATCAGGAAGACTGAAGCCATTGTTTTCGGTCCCCACTCTAACCTCTGTTCTCTAGCTACTGATTCCAACCCTCTACCTGGCAACAGACTGAGACCAAACCAGTTGGTTCACAGCCTTGGTGTCACATTTGACCCTGAGATGAGCTTCCGACTACATATTCGCACCATTACTAAGACACTGTAACATCGCTCGACTTCACCCCCGTCTCAGCTCATCTGCTGCTGGAACCTTCATTCATGCCTTTATTGCCTCTAGACGTGTCTACTCCGATGCACTCCTGGCTGCTCTCTCACATTCTACCCCCCATAAGATTGGTCATTCAAACCTCTGCTGCCCATATCTTAACTCACACCAAATCCGTTTCACCTATCACCCCACTGCTCACTGACCTATATTGGCTCCCGGTGAAACAATGTCTTGATTTCAAAATTCTCATCCTTGTTTTCAAATCCCTCCATGGCCTCGCCCCTCCCTATCTCTATAATTTCTGCCAGCCCCACAGCCCTCTGAGATATCTGCGCTCATCTAACTCTGGAATCTTGAGCATCCTTGATTTTAATTGTTCCACCATTGGTGGTCATGCCTTCAGTTGCCTAGGTCCTAAGCTCTGGAATTCCCTCACTACATCCCTCTTCCTCTCTGCCTCTCTTTCCTCTTTTAAGACACTTCTTAAAATCTACCTCTTCGACCAATTCTTTGTCGTCTGACCTAATTCTCTTTTATGTAGCTCAGTGTCATATTTTGTTTTATAAGGCTCCTGTATAGCCTTTGGGACATTTTATTACGTTAAAGGCATTACATAAATATAAGTTGTTGCTTCCAATGGTTCAAGGGTCAATAACCAGAGGGAGCACATTTAAGGTGATTGTCAAAAGAACCAGAAGTGACATGCAGAAAATCTATTTTACATAAGTGGCTAGGGTTTGGAATGTACTGCCTGACTGGGCGGCGGTTACAGATTCAATAGAAGCCTCTGAAGGGGAATTGGATAAATACTTAAAGGCTAAAAACAATTGTAAGGAAATGGGGAAAGAGCAGGGGATTGGAGCTAACTATATTGCTCTTCAAAAGAATCAGTGCAGACTCGATGGGCCGAATGACTTCCTTCTGTACTGTACTACACTATCATCCTACGAAGATTGAGGTAGGGATAACCATGGGAGTGAGTAGGGTTTGATTTGAAAGTGAAGGGGACAATGGGAAGGTCAAAGGCTATTGAATACAGCGGGAGATAGCAGAAGGGAAAAGCATGAGAGTTGGAGGATTAGATAGGAAGGGAGCAACTGATTGCCGATCTAATTTTTCCTGCAATCCTCAAAAGAAAATGTAGGACGCTTGCCATTATCAGCTCACCTCTGTGCCACACCACCTGCCTTGCAGAGTTAGACAGAAACAGAAGAATGAAACAGAGATAGAAACAGCAACACATCAGAGACAGATAAGAAAAAGATGATGGACTGAATTTTACGCCCTGCCCCCATAAAGTGCAGGAAGATGGCGAGGCTGGGGGGGGGGATGTAAAATGGAGCAGGAGGCACAGGGGGCCCTTCCCAACCTGCTCCCTCCTCCACCGACACCTTGCACAGGGCGTTGGCGGTGAAAACTGGCCCGCCCACCCCAAGCCAATCAAGGCCCTTAAGTGGCCAGTTAACAGCCACTTAAGGGCCTCTGCCCACCTCCACCAGGATTTTACCCTTGGCCGGTCCGGCAGCCCAGGCCCAAGAAAAGCTGCCTGATGAAAGCAGGTGGCTCTCTGAAGGCCTGGGGGTGTGGGGGGGGGGGGGATGCCCTCATGGTCAGGCACCCTATGCCCGACGGAGGGCCACCCCTGATGCCCCAACCACACCCAACACACCCCTGTCGCCCTAATCGACACCCTTTCCACACTGGAGCCCGATCAATCACCCCCGGCGAGGCCCCAAAACTTACCTTCCTTCCTCAGCCATCCTTTATCTTCCTTCCAATGGCTGGGTTGCAGTTCCAGCAGTGGCCACTGCTCCCAGTGGTGCTGCTGGAACAGAGAACGCTGGCCCACTGATTGGCTGTCAGCTCCATTAGGCGGGACTTCCTGCCTCAATGAGGTGGAATCCCCACCTCAGACCAATTAAAGGCCTGGGGACCGTAAAATGCAGGCCTGATCCACAGGTCAGGCGGAGGCGGGTTCGCCACCGACTTTTGAGTTGGTGGACGGCTCCTGTCCGACTAGGGTAAAATTCAGCCTGATATTGTCTAATTTGCATTGTGCAATACTGCAGGAGATCCAGTGATATAAAATGGCCAAAGTTCCATATCTATCATATTCCTTAAATATAAAGTGGAGTCATAACAATGGCCCGCAATCAAAACATTCCAGTGGACAAAGCAAAAGACCAGAAAAGGAAATGTGGCAATTGATTGGTGAGTATTCTTCAAAATAATATTTTATCAGGCACTACAGGTTTGATCAGCACAAGTCTTTTAAACAGCAGCTGCAGAGTGATTTATAATATATTCTCAAATCTCCAACAGGCACTCATAACAAAACAAAAATCAGTTAAGGCCTGAGCTGAAATCAATAATTCATAGATAGACTGGTATAAATATTTTACAAAGTGCTCTCTTACTCATTTATCTCTATTGTTTAATAATATTCATTTATGCATTATTGGTTGCCAATAAGAACACAGCAGCCAATTACTTGTCACAATCAATGGCTTCAAAATAAAGTGAATGTTCTTCAAATCAGGACACCATTCGTATGCCAGTTCTTGTCAGTATTTCCAATAACTTACAGATGTGTGCAGGACCAAGTTTGGTTAATTATCCCTATTGTGTTTAATACATTCTTTTGAAATTTTGAGAACAAAATTGCTCACGAATGTCAACTTAAAGACCAAAGAGTGTTCACTGTCCTTTCTATTTAACACTGAATGCCATACCTTTTCAAGTTCATTGATGCCTTCCTCCACACCACATATTGATGATAGTGCTCTGAGGGCATGTATATGCAAGTAACTAGGAGCATCTTGTCTGCATAATTTGAATAGTACTGCCACTCCTCCTTCCTGCAACAGAGGAAAAAGATACAAAATTTTACAAAACATACTCAAAGATTATTGCTTACAAACTTCTGCTTAGTCAATGAGGGCTGCAATCAATAGTAATTTTTGGTTATTGTTAAACATGGGTTGAAGAATTGGAAAAAAACTATAAATAAACCCATCTTTTTCTTAAGGTTCTGCACCAAATGTATTAATGTTAATATATGTCAGTTTCAAACCACCATTAGATCTATTTCACCAAAATGAAGTATTCCTTTCTTTATTGTATCCTGCTATTAGTTTATTTCTGTGACAGTACATATGGAGTTACAACCAGTTCAGTCACATAAATAAGTAACATTCGAGCCACACAAGTGCCAGTCAATGACCATCTCCAACAATAGAGAATCTAACCATCTCCCCTTGACATTCAATGGCATTACGATCACTGAATCCCCCGTTATCAACATCCTGGGGGTTACCATTGACCAGAAACTGAACTGGAGTAGTCTTATAAATACCATGGCTACAAGAGCAGGTCAGAAGCTAGGAATCCTGCGGCGAGTAACTCACCTCCTGATTCCCCAAAGTATGTCCATGATCTACAAGGCACAAGTCAGGAGTGTGATGGCATACTCTCCACTTGCTGGATGGATGCAGCTCCAACTACACTCAAGGAGCTCGATACCATCCATGACAAAGCAGCCCGCTTGATTGGCACCCCGTCCACAAACATTCACTCCCTTTACCACCGAAGCACAGTGGCAGCAGTGTGTACCATTTACAAGTTGCACTGCAGTAACGCACCAACGCTCCTTAGACAGCACCTTCCAAACCCGTGACCTCTACCAACTAGAAGGACAAGGGCAGCAGATGCATTGGTACACCACCACCTGCAAGTTCCCCTCCAAGCCACACACCATCCTGACTTAGCACTATATCGCCGTTCCTTCACTGTCGCTGAGTCAAAATCCTGGAACTTCCTTCCTAACAACACTGTGGGTGTACCTACCCCACATAGACTGCAGCAGTTCAAGAAGGCAGCTCACCACCACCTTCTCAAGGCAAATTAAGGATGGACAATAAATGCTGACCAGCAAAGCCCATACCCAACGAACAAATAATAAATAAATAAATTGATCCAACTTATTAGGATATAATCACTACAGTAATATTTTGGAAGTTCTGTATAATACTATTACCATGAGGACCACACTGATTCAATCAAGAAGGTGGCTTTTCACTACCATCTCAGGGTAACCAGGAATAGGCAATAAATGCTCCCTTGTCAAAATATAAATGTTGCATCCAGTCACATATCCGAGAGAGGCGCCAAAAAATTCAATTGAAATGTAAGTACATTGTGGGGTTCATTTGTATGTATGTTTGATTAATAGTTCTTTTTGAATTTGCTTGTCCCAATCATTTTTTGAAATGTATTTCTCAGCTTGCCTGATCCAAATTGAGTAGACCATCTGAAAGCATCAAAGAGAGAGAAATATAGGGCAGAGGGGGACTCTGTGGACCATCAGCAACAAACCATATCAGAAAAGTGAATATTCAAGGATCTTGGGCTAAATTTTCAAAATTAGTTCGGGAACCCGCCACCTGGATGATTTGTGGGTCCTGACACCATGCCTCAGCTGTGCAGCTAACATGACACAATCGTCAAATGTAAGTGTCCTGACTGGGCAAACGTCAATCTCAGTGCCCAATTTGTGGCGCCAAGCATCTGCAGGAGCTGCCTGCAGAGCGCAAGTGGCAAAGCCATTATGGGGCCTGCCTTGCCAATGGGACCAGACAGCTCCAGGAAGGGCCCATGGAATAAAAAGGTGAGCCAGCTCTTCCAGAATTGAAAGAAAATCCCACACTTGGCCCAGCACAAGATCCCCATAGGCCCCAAATATTTCATCGCCCACCCAAGATATTTGTCGCCTGCCTGCTGCGGGCCCAACAGCTGTGCACCTGACCGGTCAGGCTCATCAGAATCCTCATTGAAAATTGCAATGTGAACCACTCCAATATCACCCTGGCCCCTCAACAAGTTCCTCCTTGAGCTTTAATGGGCCATTAATTGGAGGCGAGCACCTTCCCCATCCCCTCCACCCTCCCCCACCCCCCGCCCTCACATTGAAGACTGCAGACTGTCCCGGAGGTTTTGGGTTTTGGAGAAGACCTCCAAGACTACAATTTTTGAATCACGTCCACACCAGCTCCTGAACCTGCAGCTCTTTGAAAATCCAGCCCCTTGTGTTTGGATGAGCTGAAGTTTACATGTTGAGGACTTCAAAAATCTAGTCTGATATAATAGCCTAACTGATGGAAAAGTTTTGTTAAAGGGCAATTAGGGATGGGCAATAAATGCTGGCCTTGCCCGCGATGCCCACTTCCCAAGAACCAATAAAAAATATATATATTTCAATGAAAATAATTTCAACATGAGTTTTGAATTAAATACATACCAGGTTATTATCCACAAGTCATCCTTAATTACTTTGCCCATGGCAGAGCATGACAAGAAACATAAATCAAGGTTACTTGTAAATGAGATGGTAACATGATACAAAATGTCATTCTTTTACATAGTCTCATTGCCCAGCTCTATTTTACTTTGATATCTGTACAATGGTTATCTCTCCCTGCAAAAAACAGTATATCCTGCAGATGTGGTAACAATGCTGATTACTATTTATGATGGAAAGGACAGCAACCAGGTTAGAGAATTATACCAATGCGGTTAGAGAAAGCAGAGTAGTTTGGTAGCTTGTAGCCCATCCAATAAAAAAATTGCTAAATTTTAAACAGTTTGACAGCCTGGAATTAAAACAAAATCTGTGATCAAAAAAATGAGGTTAATGATGTGTTGCAATAGATTTTCAAAGGAAAACGTTTTATCGTATGTCTGTCTCCATTACAAAATAACAATTTTTTGGGCACTAAATATTTCATATCTCTTATATTTAGAGTTTAATAACCAGCTACCCTTTTTGCTGCAAGAATTGCTGATCACCTCTGCAATTCTATATAATACTGTAATAATAAGACTCTCTCTAGAGTTTATGATATATTACATACAGCCAGTGAATTAATGGAGGGCCTGCAATCCAACATGTATGCTGAAGGAATATATAAATTTTAACAATCTGGCAATACCGATTGGTGCTGTCACATAACAAAACAGCTGTGATTGGAGGTAATAGATCAGATAATTGTGCTACTCATGCAATAATTTACGAATATTAGGTTAAATACTTGAAACTTCAGCTGAAGATGTTAAATCTTTTAAAATGACTAGGGAATTCAGAGGCAGAAAGAAATTACTTTTATAGGTAATATCTCAACAGCAAGGTCAACCATGCAGCAAATCCTTATAGGGATGAGAATTTATACCTTTTTTAAGGCAGATAGCAGTTAATAAATATACTGACATTGTAGGTGAAAACTGTACGAAGTCCTCTTCTTAAAGGGCTAGCACTCCATAATTTTTATTTTTTATTTATTTCAGGAGCATTAAATTAAACATAAAAATCAGGTTTAAAGATAAAGCATTTCAAAATTATGTGTACAATTACAATGTGAATTGCTATTTTAAACTGTTCAAATGAAAGCTTGTGTTTTTTTAAAGAATTTCTTTATTTTGACCATACTTCTGCAAGATAAATATAAAAAATAACTATGCTCTAGAAAGGCAAGCCGTGCAAATTTGTGGTTGTTCAGTAAGATTGATGATCAGGAGACAATTGATTATTGCATCACAAATTTCTAATCCCTATGAACTGGTTTGAAATTGTGCAAAATCATTTCAATTTGAACTCTTTAAAGAGTAGAAATTTTCATTTTGCAGTGGCTTCAAGCCAGTACGGTAGCACGATGGTTTTGTTATAGGTCCTAGTAATCCAGAGGTCTGGATTCATGATCTTGGAGACCTGAGTTCAAATCCTACTGTGGCAATTTAAATTCAGTTAATGAAATAAGTCTGGCATTACAAAGCTAGTACCAGTAATGGTGACAATGAAACTGCAGGATTGTCATAAAAAAAATCTGGTTCACTAATGGTCTTCAAGGAAGGAAATATGCCCTTACCTGATCTGGCCTATATATGAACCCAGACCCACAGCAATGTGGTTGACTCTTAACTGCCCTTTGAAATGGCCTAGCAAGCCAAGAACATGGCTCATCACCAGCTTCTCAAGGGCAATTAGGGACGGGCAATAAATGCTTGCCAGAAACACCTATATCCTGTGAATAAAATAAATGGTGATTTGGAAAGATAATGCTGTACCCTGCTGCCACTGAGTTACAAAGTTTTACTTGACTATTCTTAATTTGTTTTCTTCTTGGCTGTTTTTGGTGAGAGACATTAGTATTTGGGGAAGTAGTACTGAAGAATTACTGAGCAAGAGAACAAAAGAGTCGGGTCAACATGGTTTAAGAAGCACAGAGGTCATTTTAATCCAAAAATAAGTCAGGTTGGTACGTGTGAGAAGTTAAAATGTAAAAAAATTCAACTCCAAACCCAACCTGCCTCAAACCCACTTCTGGTTGCAACAGAGGCAGATGAGGGTTGGCCAGCCAACCTCTTTCAAGAAACAGATCCCTCATTTAAATATTTTAATGAGGTTGCGTGCATAAAGATTTCATCTGTGTTCCAGCTTCAACAAGGCTGGCAGGATTTTCCAGGCTTCAAGAAACCCAGCAGCTAAAGGGAGGCAAAACTGCTGAATGGAAGAAGTCAGTGCTTTTCCAGTACTGCTCCAGGAGGAGCCGGAGTGCTTCCCCTGGCCCACCAAGCTAATCCCCAGCACTGGAATTGCACCACCCCGCACCAGTCCACCCTCCCAACCCCTACCCAACCCATGATGCAACACCCTCCCAATGAATTCCATGACCTGCAATCTTCTCCATGGCCTCCCCGATCTTCTCCAAAGACCAACTCCCATGATCATCTCCTCATTCCGCCCCTTCTCTGATCTCTACGTCTCACTCTACAGATTGTCCCCAACCCTCAATCTCTTCTTCCCTCCTTCCAACATCTACACTCCAAGCTGTGGCATGGTGCCGCAGGCCTACCCACCCGACAGCCAGTCAGCCTTGCAATCTGGCTGGCTGTGGCCAGGAATCAGATTCCAAGATGATAATCAGGACCTGATGTTAAATTCGGTAGGACCTGAGGGAAACCCATACTTCTGGGTTTTCTGACCTGTGTGTGTGTTCTCCCCGAGGAGAGGAGCTCTTTGACATTTCAACACAAGGTGCAGGTAAATGGTTCAAAGGCTGTTGGCATCCAGGGAAGATGAAAATGGCTAGATACTTCAAACAAAAGGATGATTTTCTAGACTAGAAACTGTGGAGGTACAAAAAGCAATCAAAAAGACTAATGAAGTGTTGGCCTTTATCTCACGGGGATGAAAGTGAGGTAGTTGTGCCTCAGTTGCACATAGTCTTGGTCAGACCCCATCTGGAATACTTGTTCAGCCCCAGACACCACAACTCAGGAGGCTATATTGGCCTTGGAGGAAGTGCGACACAGATTCACCAGAAAGATATCGGGACTAAAAGGGTTAAGTTATGAGGACAGGTTGCATTGACTTGGCTTCCCTTGGGTTTATAAGGTTAAGGATCAATCTAATTAAGGTGCTTAAAATGTTTAAGGGATTGGACAGAGTTGATCAAAGATATTTCCTCTGGTGGGGAGATCCAAAACAAGGGGAACAATCTTAAAATTAGAGCTAGGCCATTCAGGGATGATGTTAGAAAGCACTTCTTCATATAAAAGGTAGTGGAAATCTGGAACTCTCCCACCACACCCCAAAAAAAGCTATGAATGTTGGTGCCAATTGGAATTTTCAAGACTGAAAAAGACATATTTTAGTTCAGTAAAAGTATCAAGAGAAACAGAGCAAAGGTGGGCAAATGGAGTCGAGGTACAGATCAGCCATGATCTAAATGAACAGGCAAGAGGGATTGAATGGCCTACTCCTGTTCCTATCACTTCCTATAAACTTCTCCCCCCATCCAGTCCCTTTCCACCAATATTGGGCCCATGTTATTTTTACTATTTGAAAGAAATTACGCTACTTGCTATTGAAATTTACAAACATTATTTATAGCGAACAGTGGAAATCTTATGTATGTTTTTTGCTTTCACACCTACAGCGCTTAATATTTCCTATCCAACTCTTCCAATCATGTCATCGATTTTCAATGTTTATAGCCCCAATTTTGACCTAGCACACCCAAGGCAGGATTTTGCCTCCGGGGTCAAGAACCTGATGTCAGGACAATTTCAAGGTCCTGAATCCACTCCAAGTGGGGGAGAGGGAAGTAGTCACAGCCCGCAATTTTGACAGAGGTGGGCTGCTAATCAGCAAGTTTTGCGGCCAATTTGGCAGCAGGTGCAGAATGGGGATGGCACTTCTAAAATCCAGCCCCAATTTAAGGGATCATGGCAGCCATTACTATGGAAGCCATTTGAAAACAGGCTGCAAGCTCATGGGCAACAGGAGGAGAGGCAAAGGCCTGGTACCCATGGTAGGGTTGTCCCTCGTTTCACTGATGCTGATCTTGTGGTGTTCCTGGAGGCTGTGAGGGAGAGGAGGGAAGTTCTGTTTCCAGGGGGTGGCAGGAGAAGGTCACCCAGCCAAACAAAACAAGCAGGGCTGGAGATAGCCGAAACTATGAGCAACATGAGTGTAGTGAGGAGGAACTGGGTGCTCTGCCGCAAGAGTTTCAATGACCTTCCTCACTCTGGCAAGATGAGTGCGAGGCATGATATTGATGACAGGCCTCTAGGTCTTCAACCTCCAGGAAACACTGTAGCGAGAAGCCTGAGGCTGCATGTTGCTCCTGAACATGGAAGAAATGTCTCCCCAGGGTATTTCCTGAGATCCCTCAACAAGGCCCAAAGCCCTAGTGCTGTTGAGGACCTGATACACTGATATATGCAACTTCTTGTCTAAATGAGCAGTTGGCATTAGTCACAGAGGTGAGCAGTGCCTTATCTCGCTCTCGTTTGTCCTTGCAGGAGAAGAGGGCACATAATTCCAGGGAGAGGGCTCGCGCTGGAGGTCGAGTGCCCCACCTAACAATCTTGACTGCAATGGAAGAGGCAGCAATGAAAATCATCAGAGTGGCCCAAAAGGACCACGTGGGGTACAGAGAAATGGGTAAATTTGGAGGAGAGGGTGAAAAATATTGCTATCTGAGAGCTTGCCTCCAGCATGCCAAAGACTCAGCTGCATTGGGAAGCCTCAGCACTGCAGAGGCTTCTGCTGTCAGAGGCAAGCTCTCACAATCTCCTTGTTGTGTCTTCCATAAGGTCAGTCATGGAGGGCGAGCAGCTGAGATCTGTCACGTCACAGGGACCACCTGAAAAATCCAAAACAGCAGAGCCAGCACTGTCACATCTTACCCTCAACCCTCCACCAGCACAGATACATTCCTATCGGTGGGTCCTTGCACATGCTTAGAAAGGGTGGTGCTGGCTGAAGAGCATGGCACTAGTGTGTAGGAGGAGGCAAGAGAGGCAGAGGCAGCTGTGGGCAGTCTCCCTTGGAAGATGGAGGACAGACACAGCCATGCTCAGCTGGGCCCAGATGCAGGGCCTCGGAAGGCACACAAGAGGAGGCTCTATCTCAAGCAGCAGCAACAAATGTGCTCCCACATGTCAAACTTTTCTGAGGCAGTGCTTCATCATGGGTAGAGAATGGAGGAGTCCATTCAGCTCATGTGTGCCATCATGGCTCAGGGCTTTGAAAGCATGAGCTCCTCCATTGACAAAGTGACCAACCTCATGCAAAGCAATATGCAGCACCACAAGTAGTGGATGCAGGAGCAGCACAGTGACTTGCACAGAATGCATACAATGCTCTGTAGCATTGACTGGTCAGTGGCACTGGTGGTACAAAGATTCATGAAGTGGATGCCAGTTCCACACTTGCTGGTAGCCCCCTCCAGTGATCTGGAGCATCATCCAAAGGCTGAGTCAGTCACTGTTGAGGAACAGGGAACCTCCACTCACGGTGTGCCATCATCATCATCAGCCTCGTTGGCCCTTCTGACTGAGGGACCATCTATGCAGCAGAGCCCTGCGATGCAAGCTGCCCCTGCATTGATGCCAGAGTAGCAGCCTCTGGAGTACACCCACTGGCACCTCCAGGCCAAGGACACATGCCACTGGCATCTCAGCCGCAAGCAGGCACGTGTGAGCAGGCTGCCCCAACCTCATCTGTGGCCACACGGGGAACACCGCGTAGAAGTGACCAAGAGCAGAGGAAACTGCATCGGTGAGAGTATTGAGTGATTCACTGGGGCTCGTTTCACTTGTTAATGTGCACTTTGTTACTTTTTGACCACATTGTAAATATTGACACGTGACTCCAGACCTATTTTTTATATTTGTTTATGGCATGTGGGCATCGCTAGCTAGGCCAGCATTTATTTCCCATCCCTAATTGCCATTGAAAAGGTGATGGTGAGATACCTTCTTGAATCGCTGCAATCCTTGGGGTGTAGGTACATGCACAGTGCTGTTAGGAAGGGAGTTCCAGGATTTTGACCCAGCGGCAGTGAAGGAATGGTGATATAGTTCCAAGTCAGGATGGTGTGTGGCTTGGAGGGGAACTAGCAGATGGTGGTGTTCCCATGCATCTGCTATCACTATCCTTCTAGGTGGTAGAGGTCGCGGGTTTGGAAGGTGCAGTTGAAGGAGCCTTTGGTTGGTTGATGCAGAGCATCTTGTAGATGGTACACACTGCTGCCATTGTGCGTTGGTGGTGAAGGGAGTGAATGTTGAGGGTTGTGGATGGGGTGCCAATCAAGCGGTCTGCTTTGTCCTGGATTGTGTTGAGTGTTGTTGGAGCTGCACCCATCAGGCATGTGGTGAGTATTCCATCACGCTCCTGACTTGTGTCTTCTAGATGGTGGACAGGCACTGGGGAGACAGGAGGTGAGTTACTCACTGCAGAATTCCCAGCCTCTGACCTGCTCTTGTAGCCACAGCATTTATGTGACTGGTTCAGTTCAGTTTCTGGTCAATGGCAACCCCTAGGACCTTGATAGTAAGGGATTCAGCGATGGTCATGTCATTGAATGACAAAGGAAGATGGTTAGATTCCCTCTCTTGTTTGAGATGATCATTGCCTGGCACTTGTGTGGCACGAATGTTACTTGCCACTTATCAGCCCAAGCCTGGATATTGTCCAGGTCTTGCTGCGTCTGGACACGGATTGCTTTAGTACCTGAGGAATGGATGGTGCTGAACATTGTGCGAACATCCCCACTTCTGACTTTATAATGAAGTGAAGGTCATTGATGAAGCAGCTGAAGACAGTTGGGCCTAGAACACTACCTTGAGGAACTCCTGCAGTGATGTCCTGGGACTGAGATGATTGACCTCCAACAACCACAACCATCTTCCTTTAGGCTAGGTATAACTCCAACCAGCGGAGAGTTTTGCTGGGGCTCCTTGATGCCATACTCAGCCAAATGCTCCCTTGATGTCAAGGGTAGTCACTCTCACCTCACCTCAGGAGTTCAGCTCTTCTGTCCATGTTTGAACCAAGGCTGCAAGGATGTCAGGAGCTGAGTGGCCCTGGCGGAATCCAAACTGAACGTCAGTGAGCAGGTTATTGCTGAGCAAGTGCCGCTTGATAGCACTGTTGCTGACCCCTTCCATCACTTTGCCGATGATCAAGAGTAGACTGATGGAGCAGTAATTGGTTGGGTTGGACATCCTGCTTTTTGTGTACAGGACATACCTGGGCAATTTTCCACATTGCCAGGTAGATGCCAGTGTGGTAGATGTACTGGAACAGCTTGGCTAGTGGCTTGGCTAGGGGCTCAGGTAGTTCTGGAGCACAAGTCTTCAGTACTAATGCCGGAATGTTGTCAGAGCCCACAGCCTTTGCAGTATCCAGTGCCTTCAGCCATATCTTGATATCACGAGAAGTGAATCAGATTGGCTGGAGACTGTCATCTGTGATGCTGGTGACTTCAGGAGGAGGCCGAGATGGATCATTCACTCAGTACTTCTGGCTGAAGATGGATGCAAATGCCTTAGCTTTTGCACTGATATGTTGGGCTCCCCCATCATTGAGGATGGGGATATTGCTGAGCCTCCTCTTCCTGTCAGTTGTTTAATTGTCCACCACTATTCACAACTGGATGTGACAGGCCTGCAGAGCTTAGATTTGATTCATTATTTGTGGGATCACTTAGCCCTATCTATAGCATGCTGCTTTCACTGTTTGGCATGCAAGTAGTCCTGTGTTGTAGCTTCACCAGGTTGACACCTCATTTTTAGGTATGCCTGGTGCTGCTCCTGGCATGTCCTCTGCACTCTTCATTGAACCAGTGTTGGTCCCCTGGCTTGATGTTAGAGTGGGGGATATGCTGAGCCATGAGGTTTCAGATTGTGGTCGAATACAGTTCTGCTACTGCTGTTGACTTACAGCGCCTCATGGATGCCCAGTTTTGAGTTGCTAGATCTGTTCGAAATCTATCCCATTTAACATGGTGGTAGTGCCACACAAAACGATGGAAGGTATCCTCAATGTGAAGACAGGCCTTCATCTCCACAAGTACTGTGCGGTGGTCACTCCTACCAATACTGTCATGGACAGATGCATCTGCGACAGGTGGATTGGTGAGGACGAGGTCATATAGATTTTCTCCCCTTGTTGGTTCTCTCACCACCTGCCTCAGACACAGTTTAGCAGCTATGTCCTTTAGGCCTCGGACAGTTCGTTCAATAGTGGTGCTACCAAGTCATTCTTGGTGATGGATATTGAAGTCCCCCACCCAGAGTACATTTTGTGCCCTTGCTACCCTCAGTATTACTTCCAATTGGTATTCAACATGGAGATGCACTGATTCATCAGCCGAGGGGATGCGGTAAGTGGGTGGTAACCAGTGGGAGATTTCTTTGCCCATGTTTGACCTGATGCCATGAGACTTCCTGGGGTCCACAGTCAATGTTGTGAACTCCCAGGGCAACTCCCTCCCGACTGTATATCACTGTGCATCCACCTCTGGTGGGTCTGTCCTGCCGGTGTGACAGGACATACCCAAGATTGGTGATGGTGGCGTCTGGGACATTTTCTGTAAGGTATGATTCTGTGAGTATGACTATAGGAGGCTGTTGCTTGACTAGTCTGTGGGACAGTTCTCCCAATTTTAGGAAAAGCCCCCAGATGTTAGTAAGAAGGATTTTGCAGGCTCGACAGGGCTGTATTTGCCATTGTTCTTTCCGGTACCCAGGTCGATGCCAGGTGGTCCGTCTAGTTTCATTCTTTTTCATATACTTTGTTGCACTTTGATACAACTGAGTGACTTGCTAGGCCATTTCAGAGGGCATTTAAGAGTCAACCACATTGCTGTGGGTCTGGAGTCACATGTAGGCCAGACCAGGTAAGGATGGCAGATTTCCTTTCCTAAAGGACATTAATGAACCTTGTGAGCTTCCATTCTTTAATGGCAAAGTTGAAAAAGAGGGGTGAAGTGGGAAAGGGAAGGAAAGGTCTTTGAAGTGGGACAGTGAGACTGCTGGACAAAACAGCACCATGTACTGATATTAATATTGGATCTATTCAAGGCTGAGTCTTCAATGGAAGTGTTCTCACAGACAGTTCAAAGTGGGTTCCAGAGCATGCTGTCATTCTAGGTTAGAATTGCAGGATTGACGTATGAGGAGAGATTGGGTCAACTAGGCTTATATTCACTAGAGTTTAGAAGAATGAGAGGGGATCTTATAAAAACCTATAAAATTCTAACAGGACGTTCCCGGTGGCTGGGGAGACCAGAACCAGGGGTCACAGTCTCAGGATATGGGGTATGCCATTTAGAACTGAGATGAGGAGAAATTTCTTCACTCAGAGGGTGGTGAACCTGTGGAATTCTTTACCACAGAAGGCAGTGGAGGCCAATTCATTAAATATATTCAAGAAGGAGTTAGATATATTTCTTAATGCAAAGGGGATCAAGGGATATGGGAAGAAAGCGAGAACAGGGTACTGAATTAGACAATCAGCCATGATCCTTTTTGAATGGCGGAGCATGCCCAAAGGACCAAATGGCCTACTCCTGCTCCTATTTTCTATGTTTCTAGAAGCACTCAGGTGATACATGCCTGGATCATATGTTCCTTGGTGTTAACTCCATCCTGATGTGACCCTCAAGTCCTGCGCCAGCATCAGCCCTGGCCCTAGCCACATTCCAGCACAGCCTGGGCACCTCTCTGCTCCGCATCTTCTTCCTCTTCCACCGATGAGCTGTGTTGTTCCAGGACCTTGCCCTCTTCAAGGTCCCCACCTCTCTGGAGGGCCATGTTATGGAGAACACAGCAGAACTCCATAATGCACGAGACCCTTGCAGGAGTGTACTGCAGGGTGCCACCTGACCAGTCCAGGCAGCAGAACCCCATCTTCAGAAGCCAGATGGCCTGTACAATGGTTGTCCTAGTGAGCAGGTGGCTTCATATGTAGCACCTCTGTGGCTCCATGTTGGGGTCATGTAGTGAATAGCCATCTCTTCAAGGGATATCCCTTGTCCCCTAGAATCCATCACAAAGTTTGTTTGATGAAATGAAGAGCTGCAGCACTCTGGACTGCCAGAGAATGAAGGACTCATGGCTGCTGCCAGGTAAGCGAGTGCATACATGCATGAAGCTCTTGATGTGCTTGCAGACCAGCTGAATTTTGAAGGAGTGGAAGCCCTTCCTGTTGATGAATCTCACTGGCCACTCACTCATCGCCTTGTTGGCCACATGGGTACAGTCAATGATGCCCTGCACCTGCGGGAATCCAGCGATAGCGGCAAATTCCACTTCCCTTTGTGCCTGTGAGGCCCCATCTGTTTAAAATTGGATGTACTGCCCAGCTGTCACAAATAGGGCATCAGTGGCCTGTGAGATGCAATGGTGCGCTGCTGCTTGAGAGACACTACCAAGGTCTGCAGCTGATCCTGGGAAGGAGACAGAGGCAAAGAGGTTCAATGCCACAGTAACTTTAACGGTTACTGGCAGGGCATGGCGAGCAGCGCTGCGAGGTGTGAGGTCTTCCGTTATGAGGGCACAAATCTCAGTGATCATCTGCCCAGATGGGACAGTTTACTGTGGCACTGGTTCTCCAAAATGGCCAGGTAGCTTCTGCTTCAGTGGTACACATAATGCTGTGAGTATGGCCTCCATTGGACTCCTGCTCGTTGTTCCTCTCCTCTACCCTCCTCATGCCCAGGACTCTGCCTCTGCTATGAAGGATGTTGATCCTCATCACTAGGATCCAACAGCTGAATACATTCATTCCATGTCCAGCTGTTGCCTTGCTCATGCTCAGCTGCACCCACAATAAGTTGTGAGGCCAACCAACCTCACCCCTCTATTGCTACACAACCTCTACACACCCGATGTTACTTGTATGCCAATGGTTGACTACCCCTCTCAGCCATGCTCCCTTTTATAGGCCCACCTAATTTGATCCCGCTGACTGGCTCCCCGCTGTTGTGCCGCCTCCATGCAACTGGACTGTCCCTGATCCAGCGTGCAACCCGAGCAACCCCCACCAAAATTTCAAACTGACCGTTGATGAACTGACAATAAGCTTGTTATAAAGATTAATTGGCTACTTATCCAAATCGGGAGTGAAGCGGGGGTGGGGTGGGGGGGGAGATGGGAGGGGTTGCTGGGATGTGCCTTCCCCCCCTCCACCCCCTGCCGAAGCAAAATTGCTGACGGAAGGAACAGCGACATCAAACCAGCATACCACCTAGCGGCACTAATGTTCGCAGCCGCCCATCTCCACAGTCGCCCCATCGAGGCCTAAAAAGCCTGCCTCCAGTGAGAACATTCGAGTCTAATGCCCAATTTACACCCCAACAGATCTTATGCTCCATTAAAATCAATGGAATTGAAAATCAAGTGGGAGCAAATTGGACATTCCTATCAAACATGCCCCCTTCATGCTGGGTACGTGAGCTTAAAATTGTAATTCTTTTGGGTGGGGGCGAAATTTAATTTTTTGAGATCCTCAAGGCGAAGGATAGGAAAGAAGCAACATACAATTATTACGCATTTTCCAAAATAGGCATCCTGTAGCTTGGGTATTGCTCAGTATGTTTTGAGCAGCTAAACCACTGAGAATTGTGTTGAGGCAGCCCAAATTTAGGACCCTTACAGAAGATAAACAGACAAGGCTTTAATCCTATAAATCTGAGCTGGATTCAAACCCAGAACTCAAAAGGTACATGTAGATTCCGACACGTTGTTTAAATATATAACTGAAAAATATATTAATTTTCTGTTTTTCAACCGTGAGGCTTTTAGAAAGTGACCTGGAGCCAAAAATCATGACTCTTTCAGTGCACTCCTGGGACCGCAAATAATTCTGGGTCTTGGACATGTCAGAGATTCCATGAAATAAGCTACTCCTTGGATAAATTCTTTGAACCACCAGACGACAAAATCTGATTTCTGTACATTTCAACATTTTGTAAAATATTTTACTTTTCTTCTTTATCTGCTGTTTACAGTTCCTGAAAGTTAAACTGAGCTGCGTCAGATATTTAAAATTATGTTTCTCCCTGATTTCATGATGCTTTAGATTATCATCTAAGCATTATAAACTGCAAAACAACAGTCAAAAAGCAAAGTAATTCTATAGCCAAACACTAAAGGAAAAAATAGAACCATCGCGAATGGGAGTGTTACTATGCTCAAATTAAATTTTTTTTATAGCTACTTCCAGGAAATAGTGGCGGTCTTCACAACTGACAGCTTTTATTGGAAGGAAAGATCTACTCAGTCAATATGTGTAATTTTACTTATCAGAAGCAAACTGATATAGACATGAAAAGATGCTAGTTTAAAATCCTATGGCTGGAATTTTTTGCTTGTCGGATCGGAGCTGTCCACCAACCGAAAAGTCGGTAGCGAACCCGCCTCCGCGGGGCCTGGGGATCTAGCCTGAATTTTACAGTACCCAGGTCCTTAATTGGCCTTAGGCAGGACATCCATCACATTGCGAGGAGCAGCCTTGACAGAACGAGGTGCGGAGCGGACTTTCAGCTGAGCGGTCAATTTCAGTAAGTTACAAGTTAATCCCCTTTTGTTTCGGAGGACCAGGGGACTGCTGGGTACGGGAAAACTATTTATTTGGGCAGTGGCAGTACCCGAGACACTACACGTGTAGTGTCTCCCACCCACCCTCCTCCTCTAACCAAAAAAAAAGGACTCTGGTGTGTTGATAAGGTAAGCTTTTTATTTAAAAAGTTCAGTCCGTCGGATTGCTAAGCGAACAAGTTTTTGACTTTTTTTTTCGTTTGGTTTTTCAGTAGATTTATTGGGAATCTAGAATAGTGGGAATGGAGGTAAAGGCAGTTGTATGTTCCTCCTGCAGAATGTGGGAGGTAGGGGTCGCCAAGAGTGTCCCTGCTGACTGCATCTGCGGGAAGTGCACCCAACTCCAGCTCCTCGCAGACCGCGTTAGGGAACTGGAGCTGGAGCTGGATGAACTTCGGATCATTCGGGAGGCGGAGGGGATTATTGAGAGGAGTTATAGGGAGGCAGTCACACCTCAGGTAAAAGAAGTAGGTAGATGGGTTACCATCAGGGGAAGGGAAGGGAACCAGCAGGCAGTGCAGGGATCCCCTGTGGCCGTTTCCCTCAACAACAGGTATACCGTTTTGGATACTGTTGGGGGGGACGACTTACCAGGGGTAAGCAATGGGGTGCAGGTCTCTGGCACAGAGTCTGTCCCTGTTGCTCAGAAGGGAAAAGGGAAGAGGAGCAGAGCATTAGTCATTGGGGACTCCATAGTTAGGGGAACAGATAGGAGGTTCTGTGGGAACGAGAGAGACTCACGGTTGGTGTGTTGCCTCCCAGGTGCCAGGGTACGTGATGTCTCCGATCGTGTTTTTGGGATCCTTAAGGGGGAGGGGGAGCACCCCCAAGTCGTGGTCCACATAGGCACCAACGACATAGGTAGGAAGAGAGATGGGGATTTAAGGCAGAAATTCAGGGAGCTAGGGTGGAAGCTTAGAGCGAGAACAACCAGAGTTGTTATCTCTGGGTTGTTGCCTGTGCCACGTGCTAGCGAAGAGAGGAATAGGGAGAGAGAGGAGTTGAACACGTGGCTGCAGGGATGGTGTAGGAGGGAGGGTTTTGGTTTCCTGGATAATTGGGGCTCTTTCTGGGGTAGGTGGGACCTCTACAAACAGGATGGTCTTCACCTGAACCAGAGGGGTACCAATATCCTGGGGGGGAGATTTGTTAGTGCTCTTCGGGGGGGTTTAAACTAAATCAGCAGGGGAATGGGAACCTAAATTGTAGTTCCAGTGTACAGGCTGTTGAGAGTAGTGAGGTAGGGGATAAGGTTACAGGGACGCAAGAGGGCACTGGCAAGCAAGAACTTGGTTTAAAGTGTGTCTACTTCAACGCCAGGAGCATCCGGAATAAGGTGGGTGAGCTTGCAGCATGGGTTGGTACCTGGGATCCTGATGTTGTGGCCATTTCAGAGACATGGGTAGAGCAGGGGCAGGAATGGATGTTGCAGGTTCCGGGATTTAGATGTTTCAGTAAGAACAGAGAAGAGGGTAAAAGAGGGGGGGGTGTGGCATTGTTAATCAAGGAAAGTATTACAGCGGCAGAAAGGACGTTTGAGGACTCGTCTACTGAGGTAGTATGGGCCGAGGTTAGAAACAGGAGAGGAGAGGTCACCCTGTTGGGAGTTTTCTATAGACCTCCGAATAGTTCCAGAGATGTAGAGGAAAGGATAGCAAAGATGATTCTCGACAGGAGCGAGAGTAACAGGGTAGTGGTTATGGGGGACTTTAACTTTCCAAATATTGACTGGAAATACTATAGTTCGAGTACTTTAGATGGGTCTGTTTTTGTCCAGTGTGTGCAGGAGGGTTTTCTGACACAGTATGTGGACAGGCCAACCAGGGGCGATGCCACATTGGATTTGGTACTGGGTAATGAACCCGGCCAGGTGTTCGATTTAGATGTAGGTGAGCACTTTGGCGATAGTGATCACAATTCGGTTAGGTTTACCTTAGCGATGGGCAGGGACAGGTATATACCGCAGGGCAAGAATTATAGCTGGGGGAAAGGAAATTATGACGTGATTAGGCAAGATTTAGGATGTGTAGGATGGGGAAGGAAACTGCAGGGGATGGGCACAAACGAAATGTGGAGCTTATTCAAGGAGCAGCTAATGCGTGTCCTTGATAAGTATGTACCTGTCAGGCAGGGAGGAAGTTGTCGAGCGAGGTTTACTCAAGAAGTTGAAGCGCTTGTCAAGAGGAAGAGGGCGGCTTATGTTAGGATGAGACGTGAAGGCTCAGTTAGGGCGCTTGAGAGTTACAAGCTAGCCAGGAAGGATCTAAAGGGAGGGCTAAGAAGAGCAAGGAGAGGACACGAGAAGTCATTGGCGGATAGGATCAAAGAAAACCCTAAGGCTTTCTATAGGTATATCAGGAATAAAAGAATGATAAGAGTTAGAACAGGGCCAATCAAGGATAGTAGTGGGACGTTGTGTGCGGAATCAGAGGAGATAGGGGAAGCGTTAAATGAATATTTTTCGTCAGTATTTACAGTAGAAAAAGAAAATGTTGCCGAGGAGATTACTGAGATACAGCCTACTAGGCTAGATGGGATTGAGATTCACAAGGAGGAGGTGTTAGCAATTTTGGAAAGAGTGAAAATAGATAAGTCCCCTGGGCCAGATGGGATTTATCCTAGGATTCTCTGGGAAGCTAGGGAGGAGATTGCAGAGCCGTTGTTGTTGATCTTTATGTCGTCATTGTCGACAGGAGTAGTGCCGGAAGACTGGAGGATAGCAAATGTTGTCCCCTTGTTCAAGAAGGGGTGTAGAGACAGCCCTGGTAATTATAGACCTGTGAGCCTTACTTCGGTTGTGGGTAAAATGTTGGAAAAGGTTATAAGAGACAGGATTTATAATCATCTTGAAAAGAATAAGTTCATTTGCGATAGTCAGCACGGTTTTGTGAAAGGTAGGTCGTGCCTCACAAACCTTATTGAGTTTTTCGAGAAGGTGACCAAACAGGTGGATGAGGGTAAAGCAGTGGATGTGGTGTATATGGATTTCAGTAAGGCGTTTGATAAGGTTCCCCACGGTAGGCTATTGCAGAAAATACGGAAGTATGGGGTTGAAGGTGATTTAGAGCTTTGGATCAGAAATTGGCTAGTTGAAAGAAGACAGAGGGTGGTGGTTGATGGCAAATGTTCATCCTGGAGTTTAGTTACTAGTGGTGTACCGCAAGGTTCTGTTTTGGGGCCACTGCTGTTTGTCATTTTTATAAACGACCTGGATGAGGGTGTAGAAGGGTGGGTTAGTAAATTTGCGGATGACACGAAGGTCGGTGGAGTTGTGGATAGTGTCGAAGGGTGTTGTAGGGTACAGAGGGACATAGATAGGCTGCAGAGCTGGGCTGAGAGATGGCAAATGGAGTTTAATGCGGAGAAGTGTGAGGTGATTCACTTTGGAAGGAGTAACAGCAATGCAGAGTACTGGGCTAATGGGAAGATTCTTGGTAGTGTAGATGAGCAGAGAGATCTTGGTATCCAGGTACATAAATCCCTGAAAGTTGCTACCCAGGTTAATAGGGCTGTTAAGAAGGCATATGGTGTGTTAGCCTTTATTAGTAGGGGGATCGAGTTTCGGAGCCACGAGGTCATGATGCAGCTGTACAAAACTCTGGTGAGGCCGCACCTTGAGTATTGCGTGCAGTTCTGGTCACCGCATTATAGGAAGGATGTGGAAGCTTTGGAAAGGGTGCAGAGGAGATTTACTAGGATGTTGCCTGGTATGGAAGGAAGGTCTTACGAGGAAAGGCTGAGGGACTTGGGGTTGTTTTCGTTAGAGAGAAGGAGGAGGAGAGGTGACTTAATAGAGACATACAAGATAATCAGAGGGTTAGATAGGGTGGATAGTGAGAGTCTTTTTCCTCGGATGAGGATGGCAAACACGAGGGGACATAGCTTTAAGTTGAGGGGTGAAAGATATAGGACAGATGTCAGAGGTAGTTTCTTTACGCAGAGAGTAGTAGGGGCGTGGAACGCCCTGCCTGCAACAGTAGTAGACTCGCCAACTTTAAGGGCATTTAAGTGGTCATTGGATAGACATATGGATGTAAATGGAATAGTGTAGGTCAGATGATCGGCGCAACATCGAGGGCCGAAGGGCCTGTACTGCGCTGTAATATTCTAAAAAAAAAAATTGAGGCAGGAAGTTCCGCCTAATAGAGCTGTTGGCTGATCAGCGGGCCAGCAGCTCTTAGGCGCAGCAGCGCCACCGGGAGCGGTGACCACTGCTGGGACTAAACCCAGCTTCAAGATAAAGAGGAAGGATGGCCCACAAAAGAAGCAGGTTTTTGGGGCCACGCCGAGAGGTGATCGGTCAGGCCCAGTGGAGCAAGGGGGGTCGATTGAGTGGGGGGGGGGTGCAGGGGGCGTGTTGGGCATTGGGGGTGGTTGAGGCATCCGGGGCGGCTCTTCATCGGGCACAGAGTGCCCAATCAGGAGGGCTCCCCCAACGCCATCAGAAGGCCGCCTACTTTTGCCAGGCAGCTTTACTCAGGCCTGAGCGGCCCACCTGCCAATGGTAAAATCCTAGTGGCAGCAAGCAGAGGCCCTTAAATGGCTGTCAGTTGGCCACTTAAGGGCCTTGATTGGCTGGGGCAGACGAGCTGTTTCCCACCCCCGCCATCCAGCGTAAAATGACGACGGAAGCGGGAGTGGGTCGGTAAGGGTCCCCAGAGCCTCTGACTCCATTTTACGCCCTCCTGCTACCAGCCTCCTCTTCGGGGGGGGTGTAAAATTCTGGCCCACAACAAAGAACATTTTGCCACACTAAATTTTCAGGATAACATTTAAAATCCGTCTAAAACAACCAATACGAACATGAAGAACAATAAAGAAATGTGAATAGCTAATGCCAACAAAGATTATTAACTCAACAATAATAGCCCTGCTTCTTCATACCAATAGGACATGTACCTACAGTTTAAGTTGTCTGTTTACACTTCAGTTCCCCTTAGACCTTTTCCTGATGCAAAGTGGCATCTGTGAAATTTATAAACATGTTATAAACCCAAGGACAATAAAGTACGACCACCACAGTGTTTCGAGATAATGACAGTAGATCTAAATGAAGTAAAATCCTGTCAAGATGTCCAAAGAAGATTGCTGGAGGCATTTTCTCATTTCTTTCCATCAGATACCAGAAGTAGATTTCCCCCATCCCCTTGCAAATACAAAGATATTCAGAACTCAGTCAGATAGACAGCTACAGAGTTATTGATCCCTTTACATTGCTGGCAAGTTAAGGAAATTCATATCACCCCGAGTGACCATTTTTGTTCATTTTCAGTTATGCACCATGACACTGAAATGAACAATAAGATTACAGCTATTCACAACTTTATTAACTGTATTTCGATCATATTAGCTCTAAACTAATAACTTAAACATCAATACACACTTAATGAACTTTTGATTTACTTGTCCCTTTCTTCCTTCTATTCCTATTTACTACTTTAATCTTAATTTCACTCTTTTCTGTCTGGTCTCTTTTACTTTTCAGTGCATTTGTTAACTTATCATTCTTTTCCTGTCTCCCTGTTCATAGTGTCGCCTTGAAATTGATTGGTGTAAACTGGGTGCAGGCTCGAGGCCTATCCGATATCAAGCCTCGGGCCTTATTTACAAGAAACTGGTGAGCTGCAGATACATGCTGGGCATCCCCAGGCAGCTTGCCGGCAAAGAAATTTCCATTTCAGGCCATAGCAAATGAGTGGATCCTGGGAGAGGGAGTGGAAGTGATCAGGAGGGAGTGGGCCAATCGTGGACATGGTGATTGGGAAAGGAATGGACAATCAGGAAAGGGGATGATGATCAGGAGAGGGACTGGTCTTCACCAGTGCTGTGGAGTAGGGAGGAGCTCTCCTCTTTTTCCCAGCTCACATTCAGGTAAGTATTTTTTTTTCAAATTTACCTTCTTAATAGCAGCCTCCAGGTAGACCATGTTTTTGGAAATGTAGTCATTTCGGTAAGGCTGAGCTCATGACAGGATGTGAGCAAAAAGGATGAGAATTTCAAACTTGAGAAATTGGAAGAGTGAGAGCCAATGTGATCGGAGGTTTACAGAGAATGGTGGATGGGAGGCCAGCCAGCAGAGCACTGGAATAGTTGAGTCTGGAAAACACAAAGGGATGCATGTCGGGTAATGCCAAGCAGGCACCTTCCTGCTCCTGTACAGTTTGATGAGGCACCCTCTCCATAATCCTCTTCTACTTGCTCTTGTTCAGCCTCCACCAGTAAAGATCATGGTCTGGATTTTATGGACACCAGTGAAAGAACTACCCTTGCCACTGACCTTGAAGAAAGCTGCCCACGAGGATCTGGTGTTCTCAATGACATGGACTTTCCTTTTCCCAATGACAGTTTAAACCTGGCGCCAAATCAAGAGGATCTCCAGACGTACAGCAGCAGTGAACAAGCAGGGTAAGCAGCCAACCACATTGCAGTATTCTCAAAGACAGCAAACTAGGAAGTTTAAAGCACTGAATCCCTTTACTTTCAATATAAAATTTCAGGAAGTGAAATAAATGATCATGATTGGATTAAGATAGAAGATAAAATAAAGATAAACAAATGTTTAAAAAATGATTTTTTAAAACGTGGAATTTTTTTTATCATAATGGAGAAATTTGACATTCCACTAATATAATGTTATTCTTTCAGGGCCAGTGAGGGTGTTTAGCAGTAATTATGAAATTAAGACACCATTGAAAACCTAGTTACATCTCGTTCAACAAGATGCAACTTTTTCAAAGGGCTTTACAGCAAGACTAACAGCGTAAGATTGGAAGTTCTCATCAGTTCACAGATTTCCCATTGGTTGCAATCTGGGGAGCTCAACACCCACCGTCTGAAGAAGGGTAGCATCACTGACAGCAACTGCTAGATTTACACATTATTCTGCGCACGTGCAGACTCCAGATGTTGCTGACAATTTCAGTGGAGTAATGATGTGGACGAACTGTCATTACCACTGCAAAATCCAGGGCAATATTCAAATACTTGTGGAGAACACCATGATCCAAAATATTTAAAGCTTGAACTGGACAGTGCACAGTAGGTAATTATCAACCCTCCTGTACTAAAAGAACAAACAAAATATCTAAATCATTCCAGAATCTATTTCCTCCAACACCTTAAACTTTCAGTTCCTCTATCACCCGCGCACCATGGCAGCAGTGTGTACCAGCTACAAGATGCACTGTAGCAATGTGCCAAGGCTTCCTTGATAGCAACTTTCAAATCTGAAACCTCTACCACCTAGAAGAACAAGGGCAGCAATTGCATGGCAACAACACCAACTGCAATTTTGCCACCAATTTACATACGATCCTGACTTAGAAATATATTGCCATCCCTTCATCGTCTCTGGATCAAAATCCTGCAACTTCCTACCTAACAGCATTGTGAGAATACTGACACTACACGGATTGAAGCGGTTCAAGAAGGCGGCTCACCACCACCTTCTCAAGGGAAATTAGGGATGGACAATAAATGCCGGCCTTGCCAGTGACACCCTTGTTCAGTGAATGAATAAAAAAGGTCTCAAGCTAAGAATACAGCCAGGACCTCTTCACATCTGATAACACAAGAAAAAAGTCAATTTATATGGTCCAAGACAGAATATAACAAAAGCACTAAATCGCACAAATAGATTAACTTTTCGCCTTTTGACTTGATATAATGGCTGGAATTTTACAGCCCCCCCAAACGAGTGGAAGCCGGGGTTGGGTTGGTGGGGGGAACCACCCCAGGCCAAGCAACTGCCACTTAAGGGCGTCCTCCCGCCGCCGCAGGTATTTTACCCTTGACGACCGGATGGTAAAGTCTCCAAAAACCCCACCTGGTAAAACCATATGGCCTTCTTGCGGGCTGCAGGGGGGACTCTCCTGATCGGGCACCCTGTGCCCCATGGAGGGCCGCCCGGAAGCCCCAACCACCCCCAATGCACAACACTCCCCACCCCCCAACCGCCACCCCTTTCCTCTCCTGGGCCTGGCCAATTGTCCCCGGCGAGGCCCCAAAAGCTTACCTGAGTTCCGGGGCCATCCTTCCTCTTGCCTCCGTTGGCTGGGTGGACTCCCAGCAGTGGGCACCACACCCGGTGGCGCTGATGGGACTAAGAATTGTCAACCCGCTAATCAGCTGGCAGCTCCATTAGGCAGGACTTTGTGCCTCAAGGAGGTGGAAGTCCCGCCCAAGACCAATTAAGGGTCTGGGGAGCAGAAAATTCTGGCGTGGCTCCCCAGGCCCGGTGGAGGCGGGCTCGCCCCCAAATTTTCGACCGGCAGGCAGGGCCTCCCGCCCAACATAAACCTCCGGCCAAAGAAAGGAAAATGTAAAATAATTTTTAGAATTGGAGTTCAGTCACTGTATGAAATTGAAGTGTGAGCCATCTATTTTAATTCCATACAGCAGCTCAATTCTAATTTGTAGAACTCTTCAACTATTTTCTGTCTATGTTGAGTCATGTACTTAAAACTTCATCCTCCGCCATGACTCACTAATGCAGTATATTCTATTTCAAGCAGAAATGATACCGTGAATTTAATTCTTCATACCCAGTCTTGCTCCTGAACCAAGAAGGCAGTTATTGACTTTTGAAGAGAACTTAAAGACAGTTCGCCTGATTGACCAAGAAATGACAAACTACTACCCTTATTGACGGTAAATCGAAAAGAACTTAAATTGAATGTATCCATACATTATTAAATCAGTGCACTTGTCACAACTTCCATTGAAAAGTTCTACATGAAAACTTCCTCGGGGGTTTTCATGTTAATTTTGTCCAAACCTGCCTGTCAGGCTTGCATTTAACTCTTTTCGCTATGAAGACGATCATTTTCGAATCGGCTTTCCAGTATTAAAGCAGCACTGTGTGATGTAGAAATATTTTGAAAGAATTGCTTCAGTATGCATGCAGGTAAAGTCTCTAACAATAAGGTGGCACTGCTGAGCTTAAAATTATTTTCTGTAGTTGCTCTTTGTCAAGAAAAATGCTTTTCACATCTGTGAGGTAAGTGTCTTTTGGCTTATACTATAAATCTATAAACATTTTTTTTTACCTTTTCCCATTTGTGGGTAATATTGGGCCACTACTGCTCATTCGCATTGCAGTTCTCTGATTGATGGAACAAGCTATTCATACCCATCTTCTTTTCCCAGGCTTCTAACTAGCCTCCCTCGCAAACTCTTCCAGATTTATCTACACACATTGGCCGAAACTTTATATAGGCAGCAGGGATCCCAATGCCAGGGCCAAAAATGGGGTAGACCCTGCTTCAGTGGGCAGCAGGACCTGGGGACGCATTTTGTTGGAGGCAGCCAATTAAGTGGCTGCTGCCAGGGCTGCAGTCCCTATTAAGGACTGCAGCCCGGCCTCAACAGCTGCCGATCCAATCACAGGATGAGGGTGCATTGATGGCCGTGTACCCTCACAGTCAGGTAAGCATGGTCTGGGGGCATTGGGGCCAGTCAGGCAGGGCCTGGCGAGGGGGGGCTGGCACAGAGAGCAGGTGGTGTCTTTGTAACAGGATGGGCATTGTCACTGGGGCCCCTCCATGGGCTAAAGAGTGCCTGAACAGGATCGCCAACGCCACCCTGGAGCCCCCCAGGAGGTTGCTCGCTTTCACTGGATGGTCTCCCCACATGGCAGAGGACCCCCCAGCAGCAGAGGTGGGAAGAGGCTCTTAATTAGCCACTTAAGTAGCTCAATTGGGCTCCGAGCAGGTGGGCTGTCTGCCAGTTTTCTGACCGCTGGCAAAATGGCACGATGGCAGGAAGATGATAGGCATGGCGCAAAAACAATCAACTACAAGGGATCCAACTTTTACAATAACATTTTCAAACTTCCAGCAACTGTCATGTGATCAGATGCCACCTTTAGATGTCATGTGATCAAACCTCCAGGAAAATATCCAACGAGAGTTGGCTACCCTATCTCATAGCTCTTTGGACAGCAGAGGTAAACACTCTATCAGACCATGCAACTCTGGCTATAATCTACGAATCAGGCTTATTAAAATAACTAAACAATTGCAAAAGATCAACACAGCAGATTTAGTTAAATTACAGCAATTAACTCAGTTTACAATGTGATAAAAATGGTGATGCTTCACTAACTTCCCCAATAATAACAAATCTTGTTCTTTATCTCCAAGTCAAATATGAAAGGTTATCAACTTGAAACTTTTTTTAAATGTTAACTGTTTCTCTCACCACAGATGCTGCCTGATCTGCTGACTAATTCCAGCAGAGAGGGGAGGTGGTGGCATAATGGTATTGTCACTGCACTAGTAACCCAGAGACCCAGGGTATTTCTCTGGAGAGGTGGAATTTGAATTCAATTAATAAATCTGGACTTAAAAGCTAGTATAATAATGGCAATTGTCAATTTTTGTAAAAACCCCTCTGGTTCACTAATGTCCTTTCGGGAAGGAAATCTCCTGTCCTTACCTGGTATGGCCTACATGTGACTCCAGACCCACAGCAATGTGGTTGACTCTTAAATGTCTAGCCAGCCACTCAGTTGTATCTAACTGCTACGAAGTCAATAAAACAGAATGAAACTGGACGGACCACCCGGCATCGACCTAGGCATCAGAAATGACAACGGCAAACCCAGCCCTGTTGACCCTGCAACAGTCCTTGTGGAGATGAAGTCCTGTCTTCACATTGAGGACACCCTCCATCGTGTTGTGTGGCACTACCACTGTGCTAAATGGGATAGATTTCGAACAGATCTAGCAATTAAAAACTGGGCATCGATCAGGCACTGTGGGCCATCAGCAGCAGCAGAACTGTACTCAACCACAATCTGTAACCACATTGCCCGGCATATTCCCCACTCTACTGTTACCATCAAGGCAGAAGACCAAACCTGGTTCAATGAAGAGTGCAGGAGGGCATGCCAGGAGCAGCACCAGGCATACCTCAATGAGGTGTCAACCTGGTGAAGCTACAGCACAGGACTAACAGCATGCCAAACTGTGTAAGCAGCATGCAATAGATAGAGCTAAGTGATCCCATAACTAACGGATCAAATTTAAGCTCTACAGTCCTACCACATCCAGCCGTGAATGGTGGTGGACAATTAAACAATTAACTGGAGGGGGTGGCTGCACAAATATCGCTATCCTCAATGATGGGGCATCCCAGCACATCAGTGCGAAAGATAAGGCTGAAGCATTTGCAACAATCTTCAGCCGAAGTGCCGAGTTGATGATCCATCTCGGCGTCCTCCTGAAGTCCCCAGCATCACAGATGCCAGACTTCAGCCAATTCGATTCACTCTACGTGATATCAAGAAACAACTGATGGCACTGGATACTGCAAAGGCTATGGACCCTGACAATATTCCGGCGATAGTATTGAAGACCTGTGCTCCAGAACTTGCCGCGCCCTTAGCCAAGCTGTTCCAGTACAGCTGCAACACTGGCATTTACCCGGCAATGTGGAATATTGTCCGGGTATGTCCTATAGACAAAAAGCAGGACAAGTCCAACCTGGCCAATTACCGCCCCATCAGTCTACTCTCAATCATCAGTAAAGTGATGGAAGTTGTCATCGACAGTGCTATCAAGCTGCACTTGCTTAACAATAACCTACTCAGTGATGCTCAGTTTGGGTTCCGCCAGGGCCACTCAGCTCCTGACCTCATTACAGCCTTGGCTCAAACATGGACAAAGGAGCTGAACTCAAGAGGTGAGGTGAGAGTGACTGCCCTTGATATCAAGGCAGCATTTGACCAAGTATGGCATAAAGGAGCCCTAGCAAAACTGAAGTCAATGGGAATCGGGAGAAAGCTCTCCATTTGTTGGAGTCATACCTCGCCCAAAGGAAGATGGTTGTGGTTGTTGGAGGTCAATCACCTCAGCTCCAGAACATCACTGCAGGAGTTCTTCAGGGTTGTGTCCTAGGCCCAGACATCTTCAGCTGTTTCATCAATGACCTTCCTTCAGTTATAAGGTCAGAAGTGGGGATGTTCACTGATGATTGCACAATGTTCAGCACCATTCGCAACTCCTCAGATACTGAAGCAGTCCGTGTAGAAATGCAGCCAGATTTGGACAATATCTAGGCATGGGCTTATAAGTGGTAAGTAACATTCGCGCCACACAAGTGCCAGGCAATGACCATCTCCAACAATACAGAATCTAACCATCTCCCCTTGACATTCAATAGCATTATGATCACTGAATCCCCCACTAACGACATCCTAGCTACCATTGACCAGAAACTGAACTGGAATAGCCATATAAATACCCATGGCTACAAGAGCAGGTCAAAGGCTAGGAATCCTGCAGCAAATAACTCACCTCCTGACTCCCCAAAGCTTGTCCGTCATCTACAAAGCACAAGTCGTGAGTGTGATGGAATATTCTCCACTTACCTGGATGTGTGCAGCTCCAACAATACTCAAGAAGCTCGACACCATCCAGGACAAAGCAGCCCACTTGATTGGCATCCCGTTCACAAACGTTCACTCCCTCCACCACCGACGCACAGTGGCAGCAGTGTGTACCATCTACCAGATGCACTGCAGCAACCCACCAAGGCTCCTTAGACAGCATATTCCTAACCTGTGACCTCTACCAACTAGAAGGACAAGGGCAGCAGATGTATGGGAACATCACCACCTGCAAGTTCCCCTCCAAGTCACACACCATCCTGACTTGGAACTATATCGCCATTCCTTCACTGTTGCTCGGTCAAAATCCTGGAACTCCCTTCCTTACAGCACTGTGGATGTAGCTACCTCACATATGCTACAGCGGTTCAAGAAGGCAGCTCACCACCACCTTCTGAAGGGCAATTAAGGATGGACAATAAATGCTGGCCTAGCCGGCGATGCTCACATCCCATGAATGAATAAAAAAATTATATTTTTAATTTGATAATCATAATGATAACCGTGCTATTAAAAAGAAGAATTGCCAATTTGTCACACTCCTCATATGTGACCTCAGCTGTTGATTATGATTTTCTCTGAAGTGGTCCATGGACAATAGCAGCCCTCTGACATCCCAATCTAAATGCTCATTTTTCATATCGAGCTTATAAAGTGAATAATGATGGTGAGTTACCATGGGGAAAAGGGGAAGAAAGTATGACAGATATTAGTTCTGTCCTTGTGTCATGCCAATATGAGCAACCAGCTGGATGGAAATCAGAAAAACACAGCACACAACAGGAAACTTATGAGAACCGGTCGCATTTAACAGAACTGTTCCTCTTATTGGTCACTCAGGATGCAGCACTCAAGAGTATCTGTGGTACAGGCTATTTTGAGGTATGTTTTCTCTCTCACACACAGATGCACATAGTTAGAGACCAAAGTGAGGAAGCCACAGTGTGGGACTGTGAAGCAGGGCAGAGCAAGTGTTTTCAGGTTGTATGACATGCAACTATAGCTTCTTGTGGCCATTTTGAGTTGCCTTAATAAATGAATGGAGAGAGACAGAGACAGGAAGAGCTTCCAGCGAAATCACACCAGTATTTGGTGCCAAGTCACTTTGTTTTTATTTTTTCAATATTTTTTATTGGCTCAAATAGATTTATTGAGTAAACACACAGTACAAGCAAGTCTACTTCCTGGATCATTGATATTTTTTAAAAACCTGAATTATTTATAAGATGAACTATTCTTATTAATGTTAATGCAATTTTGTCAAAAATTCAGTAATTATTTTTGATTTTAAGTTAGTTTAATAACCATAGTAAACCAAATTTTATATGAAATAACATCTTGATAGTTACTTGGATTAGGAATCAGTCTCGATATTTCAGGGTACTGAACCTCTGATTGACAGATAAAATTGAATTCTAAGTCTAGTCACCTGCCCTTTTCCTCTGGAAATGAAGTGAAAAATAATCAGGATAACTCAGAGAACTCATGCTGTTCAAAGAGATATTGACCAACAAATCCCCAAAGAGATTGACATTTGCTCCTGCTTAAAGAGGAAAAGAAGCAAGTGAACTATTTTGTATTCTGCTGTTGTACTCAGGTGAAAGAAGAGCATGTCATATTAGCAGATTTTTAAAATAAAAACTTATATAGGCTGTCAACTTAATTTGAAATGAACAGTTGTTACCAAGAGATTTAACACAGTTAATCTCTAACAAGTCTCAAAGTTTTTGAAACAACATTGTTGAACAGGTGAACAGGTGAAATGTGTTCTGCATTGTATTATGAGCTTCTGATTTAGAGTGTACCAATTTCTGGGAAATATTGTATTAGTATTGAAAATTAAATTTCAAATCATATACAGATCAGATCAAAGCTCTGCAGTTCTGCCACATCCACGAATGGTGGTAAACAATTAAACAACTAGAGGGAGGAGTAGGCTCCATGACCATCCCTATCCTCAATGATGGCAGAGCCCAGCACTTGAATACAAACAACAAGGGTGAAGTGCTTGCAACCATTTCCAGCCAGAAGTCCCAAGTGGATGATCCATCTCAGCCTTTTCCTGAGGTTCCCACCATCACAGAAGCCGTTCTTCAACCAATTTGATTCACTCCACGTGGTATAATTAAGTGGTTGAATGCATTGGTTACAGCAAAAGGCTACGGGCCCCAAAAACATCCCAGCTGCAGTGCGGAAGACCTGTGCTCCAGAACTAGCTGTGCCTCTAGCCAAGCTGTTCCACTACAGCTACAACACTGGCATCTACCCAGCAAAGTGGAAAATTATCCAGGTATGTCCTGTTCACAAAAAGCAGGACAAATCCAATACAGTCAAATACTGCCCCATCAGTCTACCCTCAATCATCAGCAAAGTGATGGAAGGGATCCTCCACAGCTATCAAGTGACACCTACTTACCAATCAACTGCTTACCAAAGCTCAGTTTGGGTTCCATCAGGACTAATCGGCTTCAGAAATCATTACAGCTTTGGTCAAAACATGGACAAAAGAGCTGAATTCCAGAGGTGAGGTGAGAGTGACTGCCCTTGACATCAAAGCAGCATTTGAGCATGCGTAGCATCAAGGAACCAAGTAAACCTGAAGTCAATGGGAAAAGGGGGAAAGGTCTCCACTCAATGGAAACATAATCTCAGCCCCAGGACATTTCTGCAGTGTCCTAGACCCAAATATTTCCAGCTGTTTCATTAATGGCCTTCCCTCCATCGTAAAGTCAGAAGTGGGGATGTTCGCTCTTGATTGCACAGCGTTCAGTTTCATTTGCAACTCTTCAGATATCAAACAATCCATGCCTGCATGCAGCAAGACCTGGACAACATTCAAGCTTGAGCTGAAAAATGGCAAGCCAAGCGCATGCCACACAAATGCCAGACAACGACTATCTCCAACAAGAGAGTCTAACCACCTCCCCTTGACATTCAATAGCATTACCATCATTGAATCCTCCACCATCAACAGCCAGGGGGTCACCATTGACCAGAAACTTAACTCAACTGGCCACATAAATACTGTGGCCACAAGGGCAGGTCAGAGGCTGGGAATTCTGCAGTGTGTGACTCGCCTCTTGATTCCCCAAAGCCTTTCCCCTTTGGGGACAAGACACAAGTCAGCAGTATGATGGAATACTCTCACTTATCTGGATGAGTATAGCTTCAACAACACTCAAGAAGCTCAACGCCATTCAGGAGAAAGCAGCCCACTTGATTGGCACCCCATCCTCCACTACCTTAAGCATACACTCCCTCCACCACCAGCGCACTGTGGCTGCAGTGTTTGCCAGCTACAAGATACACTGTAACAACTCGCCAAGGCTTCTTTGATAGAACCTCCCAACCTGCAACCTTTACCATCTAGAATGACAAGGGAAGCAGGCGCCTGAGGACACCACCACCTCCAAGTCATACACAATCCTGACCAGGAAATATATTGCCATTCCTTCATCACTGAGTCAAAATTCTGGAACTCCCTACCTATCAGCATTGTAGGTGTACCTACATGACACAGATTGCAGTGGTTCAAGAAGGGGGCTGGCTCATCACCACCTTCTCAAGGGCAATTATGGATGGGCAATGATTGCTGGTCTTTCCAAAGATGCCCATTTCCTTTGAATGAATAAAAAAATATCATGGCAAGAAACTCTGTTTGGTGGAAATGGCTCCACTGCTCGTGCAATTTAAATCAGATTAGCAATTGTTGGTAAACATTTAGAATCCATAATCCATTTCTTTGAGCATTTAGAGAGGCATGGGCTGTACAGATTTGTTAAAGGACGATCACGGTTGAAAAATGCAATATTTTTTGTTGAAGAAGTGGCTGATTGGAAAGAGAAAAAGAATGCAGTAGACCTTTAAGGTGGAGTGTGATAAATTGTCTCACAGGAAATTCATTATAAAAATTCAGGCTTATGCTATAAGTAGAAATGTAGCAGCAAGGATAAAAATTGGTTAACATATCATCACGAGTTAGAGTTAATAGTTGTTCTTTGGCTGAAAAAGCATTGGAAGTGGTGTACCCCATGAGTCAGTACTGGGGCCACTTTTGTTTTCAATATATAGATGAATTGAACTTGGACATTGGCAACATGATATCAAAATATCCTGGTGGAACAAAAAGTGGAGGTTTGGCAAACAGCAAGAAGGATTGTAATAGACTTCAGGACAAAAAAGTCCAGGTGCAGGCAGATAAAACTGTATTAGAGGCTATTAGCATTTTGGATTTTACAAATAAAAGCATAGAGTACAAGAGTAAAGAGGTTGTGATAAAGTTTTACAAGACAGCAATAACAAACAAACTTGTCTTTTTATAGCATTTTTCACAACCTCAAGACATCCCAAAGCACTATTCAGCCAATTAAGTGCATTTGAAGTGTAGTCACTGACATAATGTTGGAAAGTACAAAAGCCAATTTGCATACAGGTATGGTCCCAACAAGAGGAATGAGATAAATGCCCAGATAATCTGCTTTAGTGACAATGACCGAGGGGCAAATATAGCCCAGAGCATTGGAAGAATTCCTCTGCTCTTCTTTGAATACTTCCGCAGGATCTGTTATGTCCACCTGAGACAGCAGACTTGGTTTAAGTCTCAGTTGAAAGATGACATCTAAGGAATACCTTAGCACTAAAAGCAATTCATTTCTCGCCCTATTTCACTACTGTTCCTCAGGCTGCATCTTCTTGTTATACTATTCATTTTCTCAATGAAATCAGTTCCTAAGATACTACTTGCAGGATACTCCTATAAATAGGCTCAACTTTAATAATCACATTACACTTGGCACCATAACAGCCAGCTATAAAGGATAACTAACTAAATGTTTCCAAGTCATTTTTCATGTTCAACAATATCTATGTCACCAAGCTTTTGCTTTGGATTGAATGCACCAGCCCTTTTGCTAGTTTAATATACAGTAGAGATTCCTATTTGAAGTGCACACTCCTTTGCTTTGCAATAAACTGCACGTTGATGAGTGGCAGCCTGTACTTGCTCTGCAGTTATCATGTGTGAAATACTGCATGCTGGTTTCATGGACAACCAGCAATGATTCATGCAGTTAAGTCAACATTTTTGTATCAGTTTCCGCTTGTCCACGTTTGCTGACAAAATATAAACATTTCTCAGCTCTGACCTGCTAAACCTCCCCAACAAAATGAATGCAGCTGTGGATTGTAATTCATGTGATAGCTTTGCAATATGAGGAATTTCCTCACACAGCATGCAGTAGTTGGTAGCTGGAAGTAGCAATGAAGGGTGAGGGGAGGAGAGTGCTAGAATGGAAGGTGAGCAGAACACCTGTGGCTTGAACTGAGGCATGAGATGGGAGGGTGGGGGGGGGAACAGAGACAAGTAGTAGGTTGAACTGGGGGAATGGGAAGAAGAGTACAAAAACTCATAAGAGGAAAGAGCCCCAGAATTCTCAATTATCTAAATTTTGCTGGTAGGACTTAGAGGCAGTAATACCTCAATTACACTGACACAAATGCCATAGTCTGAACTTAGATGTAAAATTAGAGGATGGACTGGTGAAGATACCTCACTTTTATTGGATTCCCTCAGCTCATATTTAAATCAGAGCAAAAGCAAAAACATCCCCAAGGTGACTCTGCTTTACACTGTTATTTACGATTGGATTATAAATGAAATATTGAACTGTAACTAATTCTGGAGTTGAGCTACTCACCAAATGCAGTTTATTGCAAAGCAAAGGAGTATGCACTTTAAATAGGAATCTCTACTGTATATTAAACTAGCAAAAGGACAGGTGCATTCAATCCAAAGCAAAAGCTTGGTGACATAGATACTGTTGAACATGAAAAATGGTTTGGAAGCATTTAATTAGTTATCCTTAATAGCTGACTCTTATGGTGTCAAGTGCAATGTGATTATTAAAGCCGAGCTTATTTACAGCAGAATCCTGCAAGTAGTATCTTATTTCTGTAACTGATTTCATTGAGAAAATGAATAGTAGGTCTAACAAGGTGGTACAACCTGAGCAACAGTACTAAACTAAAGAGTCAGGAGATTGATTAGTCACTCTGCTTGTACAATTTATCACCTATGCTAATCAGTAATGATTTTGGTGATAGGTTGGACCAGAAATGTTAATTCATCTGAATCTTTCAGAAACTGACTCTCAACATTTTCCGTGGGAGATTTCTTCTGTGCACTATGCGTTACCAAATCATAAATCTGTTTATAAGAAACAAGTTTATGATTTCATTATATATAGTGCACAGAGGAAATCTCTCTATTTTCATGTCAGTCCTGGTATGCATTCTCTTGAAATACATGATTTCAAACAGACAACCTAGATGAAATCTCTCTATTTCATATTTTGTTCATTTTGAACTCTTTGTAGGGCAGAAAATACACGTGTAGGCTTGTGTGATGTGAGGCAGTGCTTGGCCTGTTTACTAAAATACTGTATGACAACTGATAAATGAAGTGACAAGATATTTGTTCCTGATGACACAATATGTTAGGCATTCCCTCTGTTTTGGGGAACATGTTTAAATCATGATAGTTTTGAGCGAAATTACATTGGAGAAAATTTTTTATGCGGTGACATTTCAGTTGAGTGACTTGTGGATGAAGGACAGTTGTGGTTGTCGACAGTTGCATCTGCAAGTGTCTCATTAAGGATTGGTATCACTTGAAAAAGATATATCCATGTGACAGAAACCCCACATGCCAAATGGAAATATTAATTTCGCTGTGTGGAACTTTGCCTGAGACTTTTACTGAGATTGTTACAGATAACTTACACAAAACAGAACAGTGAGCAGCCAAGATGGCCACACAAATTTGCACATGAGAAGCCAAATGCCGGCTGGAAACAGAGGTGATTACCCAGTCTAGCCAGAACAATGGGGTGCTCTCTGATTAAATTACCTAAAATGGTTTTGTCAATACGGTCATAAAAAAGCCATTGACACCCATTGACTGTGAAAGAGTCAATCCCCCACCCGCCTTCCCTACCAAGTATGTTTGAACAGCTTGAGAGGAGAACCTTGAATTTCAAAGACTTTTTTCCGGAAGCTTCGGTTTCAAACAAAGAGGTGGTCACATCACATGACTGCTTGTGTAACTGTGGGAGTTTGTGAATTGTGCCTCAGAAGGCAGACTGTAACTGTAAGCCAGCAAGAGAGCTGCAGTCTCTCTTTCTCTCTCCCTCTCTCTCTCTCCAGCAAAGATCCAGAGATGCCTCAGCTGCAAACCTACAGCCCAGCACAGCCATCAACAGACAAGGATAAAGCCCCTCTTCTGCCTTCCAGAACCAGAGAAGCAAGCCCGAATTATGCACGTGGCCCAGCAAGGACTTCAGGACTACAGCTTCAACTAAGGATTAGAACAAAGAACAGTACAGCACAGGAACAGGCCATTTGGCCCTCCAAGCCTGCGCCGATCTTGATGCCTGCCTAAACTAAAACCTTCTGCACTTCCGGGGACCGTATCCCTCTATTCCCATCCTATTCATGCATTTGTCAAGATGCCTCTTAAACGTCGCTATCGTACCTGCTTCCACCACCTCCCCCGGCAGCAAGTTCCAGGCACTCACCACCCTCTGTGTAAAGAACTTGCCTCGCACATCCCCTCTAAACTTTGCCCCTCGCACCTTAAACTTATGTCCCCAAGTAACTGACTCTTCCACCCTGGGAAAAAGCTTCTGACTATCCACTCTGTTCATGCCACTCATAACTTTGTAAACCTCTATCATGTCACCCCTCCACCTCCGTTGTTCCAGTGATAACAATCCGAGTTTGTCCAACCTCTCCTCGTAGCTAATGCCCTCCAGACCAGGCAACATCCTGGTAAACCTCTTCTGTACCCTCTCCAAAGCCTCCACATCCTTCTGGTAGTGTGGTGACCAGAATTGCCCACAATATTCTAAGTGTGGCCTAACTAAAGTTCTGTACAGCTGCAGCATGACTTGCCAATTTTTATACTCTGCCCCGACCGATGAAGGCAAGCATGCCGTATGCCTTCTTGACTACCTTATCCACCTGGAACTAAACTTCAGTATTTAAATTCCATTTTTTTTTAAGGACTCTACTCCAACTTCCCAACTTAGTTTTTTTTCCCTCTGTAATCTATTTGTGTGTGTGCCTCTCGTGTGACTGTGAGCTTGGATGAGTCATGTATTTTAATCGCTTTAGAGTATTAAGGTTAATAAACTCACATCTTTTGTGTTTAAACTCAAGAAAACCTGTCTGATTGGTTCATTTGCAATTATATACTGGAGTAACAGGAGCAAGTGCTCACTGAGGTGGTAAGTTAAATCACTGTGTTAAAAAGATAAACCCTATTGCAGTCAAACAGAGAAGGAGTGAAAGGGGAGCCTGAGACCCCTTCCTCACTTGGTTATAACAGGAATTTGGGGGCTCTAGTCCGGCATTGTACCCACAGACAAATGAGAAATTGGATGTGGGAAACCAAATGGATCCCAATCAAAAAAAAAATCAGTATAGGTTTTCTTGTGGTTTTTGTTGTTCGAACACTAACATGTCAGAATACAAGTCAGTACCTTCCCAAGCCAGGGTGTAGTAATTTGGGATAAGTTAAAGGCCCTATCTTTGGAAGAGTTGAAAAATGTAGCTGGGTAGTGTGGGATCCCTTTCCATGCCAAAGCTAACAGATCCAAAATCCAAAGACTTGTGGCCAATCATTTTTCTCTCAAACCTGAAGAGTTAGAGACAGGGTTGGAATTAGACTCAGACAGAATAATGTTAGCTAAAATACAATTAGAACAGAGGAGACTTGAATTGGAAGACAGAGAAAGGGAGAGACAGGAGAGAGAACTTTCCAGAAGGAGCAGGAAGACAGGGAGTTGAGGCAGCTTGAATTAGCTAGGGGTGACTGGATAACCCCAGTGAAAGCATGGCCAATATGGAAACTGCACTTAACTCAGGATGTGTGCTGAGCTCTTAAAGTTCTCCCAATTGACCCCAAAGTTCAATGAGCAAGATGTGGAAGCATTGTTTGTCACTTTTGAAAAGTTTGCTAGATAGTTAAAATGGCCGGCCAAGAGCTGGACACTACAGCTGCAAAGCAAGCTAACAGGAAAAGCCCATGATGTTTATTTCCCGTTGCCAGATGAAAGTTCATCAAATTATGAACTGACTCAAAATGTTATCCTCGGAGCATATGAGCTAGTACCAGAAGCGTACTGCAAGAAATTCCGAACCTTCCGGAAACAAGCAGATCAAATTTACCTGGAGTTTGAGAGAAGTAAGCAGCTGACTTTTGACCAGTGGTTGAGGGCCCTTAAAGTACAGCCCACGTATGAAAACCTCAGAGAGTTGATTATGCTTGAGGAATTTAAAAACTCTCTCCCCCTCTCTATATAGACCCATGTGGAGGAACAAAAAATGCACAGAGCGAGGCAAGCTGCAGTTCTGGCTGATGAGGTCACTCTCATATACACATCGGTTCCCCAAGGAAAAACCTTTCCTAGTCACACCCACAACCCCGAAAAGGATAAGAGGTGGGATGGTGATCAGAGTCCAAACAGTCCTGGGAGAGAAAGAAAAGCAGGACACAAAGGGGCCCTCCTCAAGCCAAAAAAGATAGTGCTGAGACTAGGAGTGAGACCTGGAGACCTGTGTGTTTCCATTGTAATAAGGCTGGTCACCTCAGAGCTGACTGCTGGAAACTATGGGGAAATCCTGTAGGCTTAATCAGGGCACACCCGATCAGTGCAGGAGAAGGGACCCTGATGGAAAGCACAGCAGAGCAGGTTGTGGCTTTAACTGCAACAGCAGTAAGACCCAGAAAAAATACTGCTGTGGGTGCAGGAAAATTTAATGAGATCCCTGAAGATTATCAGGATTTTGTATCCAAAGGGAGAGTAACCCCATACCCCTCGAATGGGGCAAGCAAGCCCATCGTCATATTCAGGTATACAGGGGCCACCAGATCCATTTTGCTGGAAAAAGGCATGCCCTTTCCCCCAGAGGGTGCAGTAAATTCAAGGATGGTAGTGAATAGTATCGGAGGGCGGTGTACACCTGTACCTTTCCATTGGGTGCACTTGGAGTGCAACCTACTTTCAGGACCGGTGACCGTAGAGATTGCCCTAGTTTGCCTGTGGATGGGGTTGACCTGCTCCTAGGTAATGATCTGGTTGGTGTGAAGGTGATAGCTTCCCCAGAGAGACCGAAGGAGGTCAGACAGACAGGGCAGTGGCAGGAGACGGTCCCCTGCATTTCCCATGAATGTGTAGTGAATGTGGCCATGGCCAAACCAGCTCCATAAGAGGAGACTGAACTGGCACTACAGATAGATGAACATGCTGTCTGGTTGTCTGAAACCTTCTCTGGGACGTTAGAGGACCCAGGGAATGGGTTAAACGAATCTTCCCTAGTTGAGGCTCAGCAAGCCGACCCAGTACTAAGGAAGTTAGCACAGGCTGCCCAAACTGAAATTGCAGCAGAGGAATTCCCTGATTGCTACTACATGAAGAATGAGGTGCTGATGAGGAAATGGAACTCTCCTCACAGACTTGAGGACAAAGAGTGAACAATAGTTCACCAGTTAGTGGTGCTGCCGAGGTACCGTAGGGAAATACTAAAAATGGCCCATGAGTTTACAATGGCTGTACACGTTGGTGTACGATAAACAAAAGCCCGCATAAGGCAGCAGTTTGACTGGCCAAAATTCCACAAAGATGTAGTGGAGTTCTGTAAAACTTGCCACATGTTGTGAGGAAGCCCCAACCTGCAGTAAAATCTGCACGCCGAATTCCTGTACCGGGTTTTGGGAGACCCTCCAGTAGAAGGCTGGAGGGGACATAGCTTTAAGTTGAGGGGTGAAAGATATAGGACAGATGTCAGAGGTAGTTTCTTTACGCAGAGAGTAGTAGGGGCGTGGAACGCCCTGCCTGCAACAGTAGTAGACTCGCCAACTTTAAGGGCATTTAAGTGGTCATTGGATAGACATATGGATGAAAATGGAATAGTGTAGGTCAGATGATCGGCGCAACATCGAGGGCCGAAGGGCCTGTACTGCGCTGTAATTTTCTAATCTAATCTAATCTAATCTAATAGTGAGGGACCCCTGCTGAGAATAAAAGGGGGCAGACAAGTACAGGTCTGGCAGAGAGTTAGGGAGGAAGAGGATGCAAAGAACATGAGGACAGGTTAAAGGAGGTCCAGGAGGATTCCAAAATTGAACCACCTACTGTCCGGTCAGCTAACCCCGAAATGTTGGAAAAATTAGACCCCACATCCTCCTACGTAAATGCAGGCAAAAGGAGCACCCTACCAGGGCTGCTAACATCATTTCTAGAAACCTGCAGGGACAAGTAAAGTTCCCAAAAAGGCAGAAAAACCGTGAAAGCGATGCCTCATCTAGTCGATGTGCCACAGTGGTGTGCAGTGGAATCTGGACAGATACCGGTGAGCAGGAATGTCCCAGAGGACATGGGGGTGATTAGCAAAGAAACCCTCCCCACAGTCAAGAGAAAAGGGAAACAAAAATGCCCTAAAGTGAGCAGCACTTGTATGGCTCACCAGAACACTCAAAGTGAGGCCAGGGTGAATCTACCCACTGCAGAATCCAATGATCAGAGTTCAAGCCCAGAGCTAATTTAATCCCACAATATTACTTCAGAATCCAGCAAGAACAATGGCTCAGAGGAAATCTCAGACATCTCACGGGGGCTGAAAACTAACTCATCACCAAATACTACCATAGGGAGAAAAATTAGCATGTACTAGAACATGAACGGTTAAAACCACATGTTGTAGAAACAGCAGCTTTTTTTTATCATTCATTCATGGGATGTGGGTGCGCTGGCCAGGCCAGCATTTATTGCCCATCCCTAATTGCCCTTGAGAAGGTGCCTTCTTGAACCGCTGCAGTCCATTTGGGGTAGGTATACCCACAGTGCAGTTAGGAAGGGAGTTCCAGGATTTTGACCCAGTGACAGTGAAGGAACGGCGATATAGTTCCAAGTCAGAAAGTGACTTAGAGGGGAACTTGCAGGTGGTGGTGTTCCCATGTATTTGCTGCCCTTGTCCTTCGAGGTGGTAGAGGTCGCGGGTTTGGAAGGTGCTGTCTAAGGAGCCTTGGTGCATTGCTGCAGTGCATCTTGCAGATGGTACACACTGCTGCCACTGTGTGTCGGTGGTGGAGGGAGTGAATATTTGTAGATAGGGTGCCAATCAAGCGGGCTGCTTTGTCCTGGATGGTGTCGAGCTTCTTGAGTGTTGCACCGATCCAGGCAAGTGGAGAGCATTCCATCACACTCCTGACTTGTGCCTTGTAGATGGTGGACAGGCTTTGGGGAGTCAGGAGGTGAGTTACTTGCCTCAGGATTCCTAGCCTCTGACCTGCTCTTGTAGCCACGGTATTTATATGGCCACTCCAGTTCAGTTTCTGGTCAATGGTAGCGCCCCGTATGTTGATAGTGGGGGATTCAGCGATGGTAATTCTGTTGAATGTCAAGGGGAGATGGTCAGATTCTCTCTTGTTGGAGATGGCTATTGCCTGGCACTTGTGTGGCGCGAATGTTACTTGCCACTTGTCAGCCCAAGCCTGGATATTGTCCAGGTCTGGCTGCATTTCTACACAGACTGCTTCAATATCTGAGGAGTCACGAATGGTGCTGAACATTGTGCAATCATCAGTGAACATCCCCACCTCTGACCTTATGATTGAAGGAAGGTCATTGATGAAGCAGCTGAAGATAGTTGGGCCTGGGACACCACCCTGAGGAACTCCTGCAGTGATGTCCTGGAGCTGAGACGATTGACCTCCAACAACCACAACCATCTTCCTTTGCGCTAGGTATGACTCCAGCCAGTGGAGGGTTTTCCCCTCATTCCCATTGACCTCAGTTTTGCTAGGGCTCCTTTATGCCATACTCGGTCAAATGCTGCCTTGATGTCAAGGGCAGTCACTCTCACCTCACCTCTTGAGTTCAGCTCTTTTGTCCATGTTTGAACCAAGGCTGTAATGAGGTCAGGAGCTGAGTGGCCCTGGCAGAACCCAAACTGAGCATCACTGAGCAGGTTATTGCTAAGCAAGTGCCACTTGATGGCACTGTTGATGACACCTTCCATCACTTTACTGATGATTGAGAGTAGACTAATGGGGTGGTAATTGGCCGGGTTGAACTTGCCCTGCTTTTTGTGTACAGGACATACATTTCCACATTGCAGGGTAGATGCCAGTGTTGTAGCTGTACTGGAACAGCTTGGGTAGGGGCGCGGCTAGTTCTGGAGCACAGGTCTTCAGTACTATTGCCGGAATATTGTCAGGGCCCATAGCTTTTGCAGTATCCAGTGCCTTCAGTCGTTTCTTGATATCACGCAGAGTGAATCTATTTGGCATCTGTGATGCTGGGGACTTCAGGAGGAGGCCAAGATGGATCATCAACTCGGCACTTCTGGCTGAAGATTGTTGCAAATGCTTCAGCCTTATCTTTCGCACTGATGTGCTGGGCTGCCCCATCATTGAGGATGGGGATATTTGTGGAGCCACCTCCTCCATTTAGTTGTTTAATTGTCCACCACCATTCATGGCTGGATGTGGCAGGACTGCAGAGCTTAGATCTGATCCGTTGGTTATGGGATTGCTTAGCTCTGTCTATTGCATGCTGCTTACACAGTTTGGCACACAGATAGTGTTGTAGCTTCACCAGGTTGACACCTCATTTTGAGGTGTGCCTGGTGCTGCTCCTGGCATGCCCTCCAGCACTCGTCATTGAACCAGGGTTGGTCTCCTGGCTTGATAGTAATGGTAGAGTGGGGGATATGCCAGGCCATGAGGTTATAGATTGTGGTTGAGTACAATTCTTCTGCTGCTGATGGCCCACAGCACCTCATGGATGCCCAGTTTTGCATTGCTAGGTCTGTTCGAAATCTATCCCATTTAGCACGGTGATAGTGCCACACAACACGATGGAAGGTATCCTCAATATGAAGGCGGGACTTCGTCTCCACAAGGGCTGTGCGGTGGTCACTCCTACCAATACAGTCATGGACAGAAGCATCTGCAGCAGGCAGATTGGTGAGGACGAGGTCAAGTATGTTTTTCCCTCGTGTTGGTTCCCACAGCACCTGCCGCAGACCCAGTCTAGCAGCTATGTCCTTTAGGACTCGGCCAGCTCGGTCAGTAGTGGTGCTACCGAGCCACTCTTGGTGATGGACATTGAAGTCCCCCACCCAGAGTACATTTTGTGCCCTTGGCACCCTCAGTGCTTCCTCCAAGTGGTGTTCAACATGGTGGAGTACTGAGTCATCAGCTGAGGGAGGGCGGTAAGGGGTAATCAGTAGGAGGTTACCTTGCCCATGTTTGACCTGATGCCTTGAGACTTCATGGGGTCCGGAGTCGATGTTGAGGACTCCAAGGGCAACTCCATCCCTCCAGTATACCACTGTGCTACCACCTCTGATGGGCCTGTCCTGCCGGTGGGACAGGACATACCCGGGGATGGTGATGGCAGTGTCTGGGACGTTGTCTGTAAGGTATGATTCCGTGAGTATGACTATGTCAAGCTGTTGCTTGACTAGTCTGTGGGACAGCTCTCCCAACTTTGGCAGAAGCCCCCAGATGTTAGTAAGGAGGACTTTGCAGGGTCGACAGGGCTGGGTTTGTCATTGTCGTTTCCGGTGCCTAGGTCGATGCCGTGTGGTCCGTCCGCTTTCATTCCTTTTTATTGACTTCGTAGCAGTTAGGTACAACTGAATGGCTTGCTAGGCCATTTCAGAGGGCATGTAAGAGTTAACCACATTGCTGTGGGTCTGGAGTCACATGTCGGTCAGACCAGGTAAGAACAGCAGATTTCTTTCCCTAAAGGGCATTAGTGAACCAGATGGGTATTTACAACAATCAACAATCGTTTCATGACCATCATTAGACTAGCTTTTAATTCCAGATTTATTAATTAAATTCAAATTCCACCTTCTGTTGTGGTGGGATTCGAACCCATGTCCCCAGAGAAATACCCTGGGTCTCTGGGTTACTAGTCCAGTAATAATACCACTACGCCACTGCCTACCCAACTAAGCTAAGGGGTTAAAGCTTGTGCACAAAGAACTTACCCTAGACAATTATGGAAATTTACAGACATCAGGCTTCCCCAACAACCACATGTTTATTAAGATGCCCATTCCTAGCTCATTACAAACTGATACTAAAGAAAATTTAAACCCATTGGGCAACACCTAGCCATCCCAGACCAACTTCAAGGGAAAAGGGCAGCTAAAAATCAGCACTGCTGTTGCAGGGAGAAAAAGACAAGCTGCAACAATTTTAGGATTTCTGAAAGTGAATGAAAAAAGGCATGTGTGTCTTCCTGTGTTTTCTCTTTGTAACTCCTATAATTGAATGCTCCCATTGTTGCACTTCATTTTACGTGGTACGGAGGTGTGACAGAAGCTCCACATGCCAAATGGAAATATTAATTTTGTTGTGTGGAACTTTGCCTGAGACTTTTACTGAGATTGTTACAAATAACTTTTACAAAACAGAACAGCGAGCAGCCAGGATGGCCACACACAATTTGCATGTGAGAAGCCAAAGGCCGGCTGCAGACAGAGGTAATTACCCAGTCTAACCAGAGCAATGAGGTAGTCTCTGATTAAATTACCTAAAATGGTTTTGTCAACGCAGTTGTCAAAAAGCCATCAACACCCATTGACTGTGACTGTATGTTTGAATGGCTTGAGAGGAGAGCCTTTAATTTCAAAGACCTTTTTCTGGAAGCTTCTATTTCAAACAAAGAGGTTGTCACATCACATGACTGGGAGTTTGTGAATTGTGCCTCAGAATGCAGACTGTAACTGTAAGCTAGCAAGAGAGCTGCAGTCTCTCTCTCTCTCTCTCTCGAGGAAAGATCCAGAGACACCTCAGCTGCAAACCTACAGCCCAGTACAGCCAACAACTACGGAGACACGGATAAAACCCCTTATCTGCCTTTCGGAACTAGAGAAGCTAGCTCAAATTGTGCATGTGGTCCAGTGAGGACTTCAGGACTACAACTTCAACTAAGGATTCTGGGACTAACCTTCAGTATTTAAATTCCATTTTTATTAAGGACTCTACTCCAACCTCCCAACTCCATTTTTTTCCCTCTGTTACTCTGCTCTATAGAATTCATCTGTGAAGCCATTCCCTCAGTGTCATCACGGCAAGAAATAAAAATTCAAGCCATTTTAATCTTTTCAGTGTAGAATATTACTTATTTATATCTTGATTCTGGTGTAAGAATCCATGCTGCAGACACTGTATATGATGGATGTGTCTTTAATAGGCCACTTAAGGACCTCTTCCTGCCGCTGCTGGGATCTTCCCGCCACGTGGGGAGGACATTTTGTAACACAAGGCGCCTTCCCTGCGGTCTTGGAGAGGTGTGGTCCCTCCTTAGTGGGCAATTTGTGGCCCATGGAGGAACACCACTGGGAACCAGTTTAACACCTGGGACCCCCCCCCCCCCCCCCACCCCTGGATTGCACGACCACCCTCCAAACCCTGCTCGCTGAGGCCTTCAGGACTGGCCCTGATGACCCCGCCTCAACTACCTCTGGTCTGGGGTTCCAGTGCTGGACCTGGGTCTGAGACCACTGCAGTACCAACAGTGGCCACCGCTCTCAGTAGCACTGCTGAACTGCTGGCCCTCTGATTGGCTGGCAGCTATTGGAGGCGGGATTCCTGTCCTTAAAGGGACTGGGATCCTGGCTCGTGAAACTTAGATTAAAAAAGACCTGAGGATCGCTCTGGGGTGGGGGGTGGTGTTGTTGGGGGCACACAAAGGCCAAGGCGGGGATCACCCCCCCCCCTTTTCAGCCTGGCACCAGGAGCCCCGGCTCCAGCACAAAATCCAGCCCAACATATTTGCAAAATGTTACAACCTACTTCTTCTAAATCTATCAACATAACCTCTATTCCTTTCTTCCTTGTACTCATCTAGCTTCCCCTTAAATACATCAGTGCTATTAACCTCAACTATTGCATGTTGTAGCCAGTTCCACATTCTTTACCCAGTCTCTGGGTAAAGAAGCTTCTCATAAATTTCTTATTAGATTTATTCAGGACTATCTTATATTTATTGCCCATAGTTTTGGATTCGCCCCAGTGGAAACATTTTCTCTACATTCTTTTTTTTTCTTTCTTTGGCCTCTTTATCTCGAGAGACAATGGGTAAGCGCCCGGAGGTGGTCAGTGGTGTGTGGAGCAGCGCCTGGAGTGGCTATAAAGGCCAAATCTAGAGTGACAGTCTCTTCCACAGGTGCTGCAGAAAAATGTGTTTGTTGGGGCTGTTACACAGTTGGCTCTCCCCTTGCACCTCTGTCTTTTTTCCTGCCAACTGCTAAGTCTCTTTGACTCGCCACACTTTAGCCCCGCCTTTATGGCTGCCCGCCAGCTCTGGCGAACGCTGGCAACTGACTCCCACGACTTGTGATCAATGTCACAGGATTTCATGTCGCGTTTGCAGACGTCTTTAAAGCAGAGACATGGATGGCCGGTGGGTCTGATACCAGTGGCGGGCTCGCTGTACAATGTGTCTTTGGGGATTCTGCCATCTTCCATGCGGCTCACATGGCCGAGCCATCTCAAGCGCCGCTGACTCAGTAGGGTGTATAAGTTGGGTATGTTGGCCGCCTCGAGGACTTCTGTGTTGGAGATACGGTCCTGCCATCTGATGCCAAGTATTCTCCGGAGGCAGCGAAGATGGAATGAATTGAGATGTCGCTCTTGGCTGACATAGGTTGTCCAGGCCTCGCTGCCATAGAGCAAGGTACTGAGGACACAGGCTTGATACACTTGGACTTTTTTGTTCCGTGTCAGTGCGCCATTTTCCCACACTCTCTTGGCCAGTCTGGACATAGCAGTGGAAGCCTTTCCCATGCGCTTGTTGATTTCTGCATCTAGAGACAGGTTACTGGTGATAGTTGAGCCTAGGTAGGTGAACTCTTGAACCACTTCCAGAGCGTGGTCGCCAATATTGATGGATGGAGCATTTCTGACGTCCTGCCCCATTTCCTCTACATCTACCCTATTAAACCCCCTTCATAAGTGTAAAGATCTCTATTAGATTACCCCCTCAGTCTTCTCAATTTATAGAGAAAACAGCCCCAATGTGTTCAGTCTTTCCTGATAGTTATAACTTCTCAGTTCTGGTACCATTCTTGTAAATCTTTTTTGCACCTTTGCCAATATCACTCTATCCTTTTTGCAATATTGGAACCAGAACTGTGCACAGTACTGCAAGTGTACTACAGGGTTTGATAAAATAACTTCCCTGCTTTTCAATTCTATCCCTCCAGAAGTGAACCCATTGCTTTGTCTACATTTTCTATGAGCTTGTTAATTTGCACTGCTACTTTTAATGATGTGTGATATGTGCTGCTAGATCTCTTTTGCTCCCTTTCACCATTTAGACTCTTAAGGTGGAATTTTACCAACCCTCAGGTGGCAAGCGAGGAGGGGGCCTGTAAAATGCTGGGGAGCCATAGTGGGATGGCTCCCTGACACAGTGCTCCTGCCACGGAGGTTTCCTAGCAGCAAGAATGGCAGTGGCTTGGCTGCCCACTAATCGGAGGTGAGCGGCCAATCTAGATAGTTATAATGCCAATTAATGTCCATTTTCAGGGCCGCTGATATTTTGTCAGTGGCGGAGCTGCCCCCCCCCCCCCATCTTGTGGGGAGGTGGTTGGCTGCACGAAGACAGCCTCCCTGTGGCTTCCCGGGGGATGTGGGGTGGGGGGGGTGGTGCTGCACCATCAGAGCCGGAGGCTCCACGTCTCAAGGAGGGGGCTGCCAGTGGCAAGGCCGGCCCCGCGATCCCAGTGCCGCTGCTGTAGTGGTTTCCCCTCTGATCACCGGGGCCTATCTGTTTGACTCCAGCAAAAGAAATGTCTGCCACCCCTGCAAGGGTGCCTCAAAATGGAGACACCTTGCATTTCACTTGTGGACTTAGCAGGGGCCACCTCTCTCAGTGGCACTGCCAAGGTTACAGAGCTGCCGGCCCTCTGATCGAGCTGGCAGTGTGGAAGGCCAGCCTGCCTTCCCTAATTGGCCACCTCCCCTGCCTGCCAGCTCTTGATTGCCTCATGCTGGCAGCATCGCTCGGGCCGGCTAGCCTTCCACCCAAGCATGCTGGCCACCTGAAAAACTACCCAATGTTGGAACCTCCCCCCTTTCTGGGAAGATGCTGCTCCTATTTTCCAAAGAGTAGGTGACTTCCTTATTCCTCCTACCAAAATGTACCACCTCGCATTTACCTATAATAAAATTGATTTTCTACTTACTACAAGTTTCTTAATGTCACCTTGCAATTTGTTGCAGTCTTTCCCAGTATTATCTATACCCCATCCCTCCAATTTGATGTCATCCATTTTGAACTTGTACTTCTGATTCCATGATTCAATGAGGATTTCAGTGATTTACATCATGTTGCCTTGGGTCTACAGCACAGAAACAAGCCATTCAACACAGCAGGTTTATACTACCGTTTATGCTCCGCATGAGCATCCTCTCACCCTCTCCATCTCACCATGTCAGCATATTCTTCTATTCCTTTCCCCCTTGTGTACTTATCTAGCCTCCCCATAAATCCATCCATGCAATTCGCTTCAACAACTCACTGTGATGTGCATTCCACATTCTTACCACTCTTTGGATGAAGAAGTTTCTCCTGACTTTCCTACTGAATTTATTAGTGGCTATCATTTATTTATGACCTCCAGTCCCCATGAGTAGAAACATTTTCTCTAAATCTACACAAACTCTTTCATTATCATAACGACCTCTTTTAGGTCAGCCCTCTCTTTTCCAGAGAAAAGCACCCAGCCTGTTCAACCTTTCCTGATAAATATATTCTCTCAGTTCTGGTATCATCCTTGTGAATACTTTTTCGTATCTTTTCCACTGCATCTATTTCCTTTTCATCACATGGTAACCAGAACTGCACAATATGCAAAATATGCTCTAGCCAAAGTTCGTTGCAAGTTTAACCTAACTTCGCTGCTATTCAATTCTATCCCTCTAGAATGAACCGTAGTGCTTGGTTTGTTATCTTTATGGCCTTAGTAACGTGTGTCACTACTATTAGCAACTTGAAAGTGTGTAGCCCTAGATTCCTTGCTCCTCTACTCCATTAAGATTCTTATTATCCAAGCTGTATGAGGCCTTTCAATTGTTCTTACTGAAATAAAGCACCTCATACTTATCTATATTGAAATTCATTTGTCAATTACACTTTCCTTGGTTCTGGACTCAAATATGAAAGAGTTGGGTTAACACTGACGAAGCAGGAGAGAATATCTAAACTGCGAATGGTCCTCTCTTCTCTAACAAATGTTAAATTCTCTTAAGCACACAACTCTGGAAGGACATCATTTGTGATTACTGGCGACAGTGATTTCTGGCCTACAGTTCTTTTACTGGAAATAATGCTCATTACAAAATCTAATCGTTAATAAACAAAGAGTACACACAAATGTGATTTCCAAGAACAAGCATGGAGACCTGATTTGTGCTCTCAGTTGTAGCAGACAAATTGCCTCCAGTCTGGAGTTTACAATCTATTATATGTCTTATTGATTAAAATGTCTCCCCCATATTTTGCCAGGTCATTGGCCAGTCTAATAGAGGTGGCACCGATCTCCTCCAGTTACTTCTTTGTAGCAAAGGAACTTCAACCATACAGAAACAAATTGAAAACAGGCAAATTACAAAACATAAATAGGCACTGCCAGTATTTCCAAAATTCCCTAAATTCAAAACAGTCCCAATGAATTGGAAGTTAGCAAATATAACACTGCTATTCAAGAAAGGAGGGAAGAGAGAAAATAGGGAACTACAGGTCAGTTAGCCTGACGTAAGTCATCAGGAAAATGCTGGAATGTATTTTTAGGAAAATCTTAACAAAGCACTTAGAAAATCAAAGTATGATTATAATGAGTTCTATATGTTGTCTGATGAAACGTAAGTGAGATGCGTGGAGTCCGCTAGGTGTTGCAGTTGCAGAGTGACTCTGGTTTGTAGTTACAAGACTGAATCTTGGTGTTTAGCTCATTAGTTCACTAAGATCTTAAAAGGACATCACTCTTAAAGGCAACCATACAACAATGATCAGGGAGCAGTTTAGAATTCAGCAAAGGAGGACCAAGGGATTGATTAAGAAGAGGAAAATAGAGTACGAGAGTAAGCTTGCGGGGAATATAAAAACTGACTGTAAAAGTTTCTATAGATATGTGAAGAGAAAAAGATTGGTGAAAACAAATGTAGGTCCCTTATAGTCAGAAACAGGGGAATTTATTATGTGGAACAAAGAAATGGTTGACCAACTAAATGCAAATTTTCGTTCTGTCTTCACAAAGGAGGACACAAATATCATACCAGAAATGTTGGGGAACACAGGGTTTAGTGAGAGGGAGGAACTGAAGGAAATCAGTATTAGTAGAGAAATGGTGTTGAGGAAATTGATGGGATTGAAGGCTGATAAATCCCCAGGGCCTGATGGTATGCATCGCAGAGTACTTAAGGAAGTGGCCCTAAAAATAATGGATTCATTGGTGGTCATCTTCCAAGATTCTATAGACTCTGGAACAGTTCCTACAGATTGGAGGGTAACTAATGTAACCCCACTATTTAAAAAGGGAGGGAGAGAGAAAACAGGGAAGTATAGACCAGTCAGCCTGACGTCGGTAGTGGGGAAAATTCTAGAGTCCATTATTGACGATTTTATAGCACAGTGGTAGAATCGGGCAGAGTCAACGTGGATTTACGAAAGGGAAATCATGCTTGACAAATCTACTAGCATTCTTCGAAGATATAACTAGTAGAGTTGATGAGGGGGAGCCAGTGGATGTGGTTTATTTGGGCTTTCAGAAGGTTTTCGACAAAGTCCCACATAAGAGATCAATGTGTAAAATTAAAACGCATGGGATTGGGGGTAGTGTATTGCAATGGATAGAAAATTGGTTGGCAGACAGGAAACAAAGAGTAGGAATAAACGGGGCTTTTTCCGAATGGCAGGCAGTGACTGGTGGGGTACCGCGGGGATCGGTGCTAGGACCCCAGCTATTCACAATAGTATATTAATGATTTAGATGAGGGAACTAAATGTAATATCCCCAAATTTTCAGAAGACACAAAACTGGGTGGGAGGCTGAGTTGTGAGGAGGATGCAGAGAGGCTTCAGGGTGATTTGGACAAGTTGAGTGAGTGGGCAAATGCATGGCAGATGCAGTAGAACGTGGATAAATGTGAGGTCATCCACTATGGTAGCAAAAACAGGAAGGTAGATTATTATCTGAATGGCTATAAACTGAGAGAGGGGAATACGCAATGAGACCTGGGTGTTCTCGTACATCAGTCGCTGAAGGTAAACATGCAGATGCAACAGGCGGTAAAAAAGGCAAATGATATGTTGGCCTTCATAGCGAGAAGATTCGAATACATGAGCAGGGATGTCTTGCTGCAATTATACAGGGCCTTGGTGAGGCTACACCTGGAACATTGCGTGCAGTTTTGGTCTCCTTATCTGAGGAAGGATGTTCTTGCTATAGAGGGAGTGCAGCAAAGGTTTACCAAACTGATTCCTCGGATGGCAGGACTGACGTATGAGGAGAGATTGGGTCGGTTAGGATTATATTCACTGGAGTTCAGAAGAGTGAGGGGGGATCTCATAGAAACCTATAAAATTCTAACAGGGCTTGACAGGGTAGATGCAGGAAGGATGTTCCCGATGGTGGGGGAGTCCAGAACCAGGGGTCATAGTCTAAGGATACGGGATAAACCTTTCAGGACTGAGATGAGGAGAATTTCTTCACCTAGAGAGTGGTGAGCCTGTGGAATTCACTACCACAGAAAGCAGTTGAGGCCAAAATACTGTATGTTTTCAAGAAGGAGTTAGATATAGCTCTTGGGGCGAAAGGGATCAAAGAATATGGGGGGGAAAGCGGGAACAGGTTATTGAGTTGGATGATCAGCCATGATCATAATGAATGGCGGAGCAGACACGAAGGGCCAAATGGCCTACTCCTGCTCCTATTTTCTATGTTTCTATGTTTCTACGTTTTCTGTCTCTATTTACATGTGTGTTCAACGCGTATGCATGCTAGCGTGGTCGCGTCGCGTATTCGTAGTCATTAACCGAATTAGAGTTTAAAATTAACAAACTTCCACTTTTCTTGTTTAAATCTAAGAAAACCTGTCTGATTTGATTTCTTTGCCTTGCAATTGGAAAGCAGTGAACAAGGATTCACTGAGGCGAAGCTAAAAACACGATGTTTTAAAATTAAAATTTGTTACGGTTAAACCAGGCAAAGGCTGACAGGGAACCCCTAGATCCCTTTCTCACCTGGTCGTAACAGAAATTTGGGGGCTTGCGTCCTGTATTTGACCCTCAGACAAATGAGAAATTGGAAGTGGGAAGCCAAATTGATCCCAATCAAAAAGAGAAAAGATTTCAATGCAGGTTTTCTTGTGGTTGTGTGTGCTAGAATACGAACATGTCTGCCATTGAAGCCAGAAACTCCCTAAACCAGGGTGAAGTAACTTGGGATAAGTTAAAAGCACTGTCTATGGATGAGTTGAGGAATATGGCTGAGCAGTGTGGGATCACTGTACGTGGCAAGGCTAGGAAGTCTGAACTCCTAAGACTAGCAGCCATCCATTTTCCCCTTGAATCTGAAGAAGAAGAAACAGGGTTAGAAGTAGACTCCAACATCGTATTGCCGGCAAACATACAATTAGAACAGAGGAAACTTGAATTAGAGGACAGTGAAAGAGAAAGAGAGAGGAGAGAGAGAAAGCAAGAGATGAGAGAGAAAGAGAGAGCCTTCCAGAAAGAATGCAAAGAGAGAGAACTGAGCAGGCTTGAGTTAACTGGGATGCGACAGAGTAATCCCAGTGAAAGCATGGCCAATATGGAGCGGCGTAATTCAGGGCTGGGTACAGAATTGTTAAAACTTTCCCAATTGATCGCAAAGTTCAATGAGGGAAACATGGAAGCCTTTTTTCACAGAATCACAAAATTGTTACTGGTGTCTTGAAAAACTGGCAAGGTAGTTAAACTGGCCAGCTGAAGCTTGGACTCTCCTGCTACATAGTAAGCTTACCGGAAAAGCCCATAAAATTTATTCCCTGTTGCCAGATGAGAGTTCATCTAATTATGAACTGGCAAAGAATGCTATCCTCGGGACACATGAATTAGGACCGGAAGCCTATCACCAAAAGTTTAGAACTCTCAAGAAGCAAGCTGATCAAACTTACCTGGAGTTTGAGAGAAATAAGCAGCTGGCTTTTGACCAGTGGCTGAGGGCTCTTAAAGTGCAGCCCAGCTATGAAAATCTCAGAGAAGTAATTTTGCTAGAGGAATTCAAAAACTCTCTCCCACTCTCCATTAAGACACATGTAGAGGAACAGAAGATTCATAGAGCCAGGCAAACTGCAGTTCTGGCTGATGAGTTTGCTTTAATCTATAAGTCAGTTTCCCAGGGGAAAACCTTTCCTAGTCACCCCCACAAATCCGAAAAGGACAAAGGGTGGGAAGGCGATAGAAGCCCAATCAGTTCTGGGAGAGGAAGAAAAGCAGGAGACACATGGGGCCCTCCTCCAGCCAAAAAGGAAGGTGCTGTAAGTAGGAGTGAGACCCGGAGACCCGTGTGCTTCCATTGTAATAAAGCAAGGCATCTAAGAGCTGACTGCTGGAAACTAAAGGGAAAACCTGTAGGGTTAATCAGGGCACACCTGCTCAGTGAAGACGATACCCTGATGCAAAGCACAGCAGAACAAGTTGTGGCTTTAACTGCAGTAAGAGTCAGACCCAGGAAGCTTACTGCTGCAAGTGCAGGAAAAGTTAATAGGATTCCTGAAGGTTATCAGGGTTTTGTGTCTGAAGAGAAAGTATTCCCATACCCTTTGAGTGGGGAAAGCAAGCCCATAGTAATCCTCAGGGACACAGGAGCTACTAGATTTCTTTTACTAGGAAAAGGCCTGACCTTTCCCCCAGAGAGTGCAGTGGACACCAGGATGATGGTGAATGGTATTGGAGGGCAGTGTATGCTTGTATCTTTACACTGAGTGCACTTGGAGTGCGACCTAGTTTCGGGACTGGTCACCTTAGGGATTGTCCCTAGTTTGCCTGTGGACGGGGTTGGCCTGCTCCTAGGTAATGATCTGGCGGGGATGAAAGTGGTAGCTTCCCCAGTAATGAAACAAAGACCGCTGGAGGTCAGAGAGACAGGGCAGTGGCAGGAGATGGTCCCCTGCAGTTTCCCTGAAGGTGTAGTGTATCAGACCATGATCAAACCAGCTCCCCAGAGGAGACTGAATTGGAACTGCAGACAGATGACCATAAAGGTCTATCTGTCTGAGACTTTCTTTAGAAAGTTATAATGACCAGGGAATGAGTTAAATGGATCTTCCCTAGCTGAGGCTCAGCGAGCTGACCCAGTATTGCAAGAGTTAGCACAGGCTGCCCGGTCTGAAATTGAAGCAGAATGAGGAAGTGGAGTTCTCCTCACAGACCTGACAGCAAGGAGTGGACAGTGGTTCACCAGTTAGTGGTGCCGCAGAGAACATAAGAACATAAGAAATAGGAGCAGGAGTAGGCCATTTAGCCCCTCAAGCCTGCCCCACCATTCAATAAGATCATGGCTGATCTGCCCCAGACCTCAACTCCTCTTACGTGCCAGCTCCTCATAGCCCTCAACTCCCCGAGATTTCAAAAATCTATCTACCCCCTCTTTAAATACTTTCAGTGATCTCGCCTCCACAACTCTCTGGGGTAGAGAATTCCAGACATTCACTATCCTCAGAGCAGAAATTCTTTCGCATCTCAGTTTTAAATGCATGTCCCCTTATTCTGTATCTATGTCCCCTAGTTCGAGATTCCCCCACTAGTGGAAACATCTTCTCAACATCTACTCTGTCAAGCCCCCTCAGAATCTTGTACGTTTCAATAAGATCACCCCTCATTCTTCTAAACTCTAATGAATAAAGGCCTAACCTGTTTAGCCATTCTTGAATAAGTCAACCCCTTCATCCCAGGAATCAGCCTAGTGAATCTCTTTTGAACTACCTGCAAAGCAAGTACATCCTTTCTTAAATACGTAGACCAAAACTGTACAAGGTACTCCAGGTGCGGCCTCACCAACACCCTGTATAGTTGTAACAAGACTTCCCTATTTTTAAATTCCAACCCCCTAGCAATAAAGGCCAAAATTCCATTTGCCTTCTTAATTACCTGCATGCTAACTTATTGCGTTTCATGCACAATAACACCCAGATCCCTCTGTGCTGCACTTTTTTGGAGTCTCTCTCCATTTAAATAATAGTCTGCTTTTTGATTCTTCCTACCAAAGTGGATGACCTCATACTTTCTTACATTAAACTCCATCTGCCAAGTTTTTGCCCACTTGCTCAACCTATCTACATCCCCTTGCAGATTCCTTATGTCCTCATCACAACATGCCCTCCCACCTATTTTTGTATCATCAGCAAATTTGTATATATTATACTCTGCCTCCTCCTCCAAGTCATTAATATAAATAGCAAATAATTTAGACCCTAGGACTGATCCTCATGGCACTCGTCTAGTTAGTCTTTCCAACCTGAAAAAGACCCATTAATCCCGACTCTCTGTCTTCTGTGAGTTAATCAATTCTCAATCCGTGCTAATACATTACCCCCAATTATGTGGCACCTTATCGAATGTCTTCTGGAAATCCAATTGCACTACATCTACCGGTTTCCCTTTCTCAACTCTGCTTGTTATATCCTCAAAGAACTCTAACAAATTTGTCAAACACAATTTCCTTTTCATAAAGCTGTGTTGACTCTGTTTGATTGCATTAAGCTTTTCTAAATGTCCTGCTATTTCTTCCTTAATAATGGACTCCAGCATTTTCCCAACAACCGATGTTAGGCTGACTGGCCTGTAGTTTCCTGCTTTTGGTCTCCCTTCCTTCTTGTACAGGGGCGTCACATTAGCGGTTTTCCAATCCGCTGGGACCCTCCCAGAATCCAGTGAGTTCTGGAATATTTCGACCAATGCCTCCATTATTTCTGCAGCCACTTCTTTTAAAACCCTTGGATGCAGGCCATCAGGTCCTGGTCTGCATTGAGTCCCATTTGTTTGTCAAATGCTTTGTCCCTCGTGATAGAGACTGTAACAAGATCTTTCCTCCCATTAGCTCCTTGCTTATCTGATATCTGTGGAATGTTTATAGTGTCCTCCACCATACCGACATGTGCAGCCACTGTTATCTCATGGGCCATATTTGTATATGTGCTGTCAACTCATCTACCTTGTTACAAATGCTGCATGCATTCAGATAAAGAGCCTTAAGTTTGACTTTTTACCATTATTACTCATTCTGGTTCTCATTTCTGCTGCAGTCTTCTGCTTATATTTTCTGCACCTTCCTGGCACACTGATTACCTTTCGCCTCTTCACTACCCTGCACCTCTGCTCTATCGTTTCTTTTTGATTTTTTAAACTTCCTTTCAGTTGAACTCTCCCCCCCCCCACTAATAATTTAAAGTCCTATCTACAATCCTAGTTATACAATTTGCCAGGACACTGGTCCTAGCATGGTTCAAATGAAGCCCGACCCAACAGAAGAGCTCTCTCCTTCCCCAGTACTATGTAAGTGCCCCATGAATCGAAACCCATTTCGCCCACACCAATCTTTGAGCCATGTGTTTACCTCTCTAATCTTAGAAGTACCAGAGAGAAATTTTAAGAATGGCCCTTGAGACGACAGTGGCTGTACATGTCGGTATACGAAAAACCAAAGTCCATATAAGACAGCAGTTTGACTGGCCAAAACTCCACAAAGATGTTGTGGAGTACTGTAGGAGTTACCACATGTGCCAGGTTGAGAGGAAACCCCAACCTACAGTGAAATCTGTATCACTAAGTCCTGTATTGGTGTTTGGAGGACCCTCCAGCAGAGGGCTGGTGAACTGTAAGGGATCCCTGCCGAGAACAAAAACGGACAGGCAGGCATAAGGCTGGCAAAAAGGTTTGAAAGGAAAGGGGAAAAAGGGACCAAGAGGGCAGGTTAAATCCTGGATGAAAACCCGTACTCTCTGGTCAGACAACTCCGAAATGTTTGAAAAGTTAGACCTCACATCCTCCTGTGTAAATCCAGACAACAGAAGTACCCTGCAAGAGTTGCTAACAGCATTTACAGGAATCTGCAGAGACAAAGAAGGTCCTCGAGAGAGCAGAGAAACCGTGTGAGTGATGCCTCACCTTGTCGAAGTGCTGCAGGGGAGTGTAGTAGAATCTGGACAAATACCTGCAAGCAGGAGTGTCCCAGAGAGCAAAGGGAAGAATTTCAAAGAATCCTCCCTCACAGTCATGAAAAAGGGGAAGCAACCATCCTCTCAGATGAAAAGCCCTTGCATGACTCATCAAAGCACTGAAAGAGAGTTCAGAGTGGAACCACCCATTGCCACTGCCCATGAACAGAACTCCAACCTAGGGCTAATTAAATCCAACCCTCCCCCTGCAGACCTCAATGGGAACAAAAATACTCTCGGCAGTCATGGAAATATGGAAACTGAAAAACTTCCCCTAAAACCACCTGTTAATTGGGATGCCAAAGAAGGCAGTTTAAAGTAGCACTGTTACCAAGAAAAGACAGTCTAAAACCATTTTTTTAGGATTCTTGAATGAATGAGAGAGATGCATGTGTGCTTTCCTGTACCTACTCTTCTCTCTAGTCCCTTTTAATGAAATACTCTTTTAAAAAATTGCATTTCATTCCGCTAGGTGTGGAGGTGTCATGAAGGCCCCCACCTGCCAAGAATGAGGCATATTAATTTTGTCACGAGTATTAATTTTAAACTGTTGCTGGAGTGAAGAGATGTGAAGAGGGTAGTTGTTGACGGCTGTTTCAGCGACTGTAGGGCTGTTTCCAATGGCGTTCCTCAGGGCTCAGTACTGGGTCCCCTGCTTTTTGTGGTAAGTATTAACGATTTGGACGTAAATGTAGGGGGCATGATCAAGAAGTTTGCAGATGACACAAAGATTAGCCGTGTGGTAGATAGCGAGGAGGACAGCTGTAGGCTGCAGGAAGATATTGATGGTCTGGTCAGATGGACAGAAAAGTGGCAAATGGAATTCAACTTGGAGAAGTGTGAGGTGATCAAAAAAGGCAAAGGAATACATGATTAATGGGAAAATATTCAGAAGTGTAGAGGCAGTGAGGGACCTTGGAGTGAATGTCCACAGATCCCTGAAGGTAGCAGGACAGGTCGATAAGGTGGTTAAGAAGGCATATAGAATCCTTTCCTTTATTAACCAAGGTATAGAATATAAGAGCAGGGAGGTTATGCTGGAACTGGACAACTCATTGGTTAGGCCACAAACATGAGTACTGTGTGCAGTTCTGGTCACCTCATTACAGAAAGGAGAGGGTACAGAGGAGATTTACAAGGATGTTGCCAGGACTGGAAAAATGCCGCGATGAGGAAAGATTGGATAGACTGGGGTTGTTCTGCTTGGAACAGAGAAGGTTGAGGGAGATCTGATTGAAATGTACAAAAGTTTGAAGGGCCTGGATAGAGTGGAGGTGAAGGGTCTATTCACCTTAGCTGAGAGGTCAGTGATGAGAGGGCATAGATTTAAAGTGATTGGTAGCAAAATTAGAGGGGAGATGAGGAAAAACTTTTTCACCCAGAGGATTGTGGGGGTCTGGAACTCACTGTCTGAAAGGGTAATTGAGGCAGAGACCCTCAAATCATTCAAAAGATAATCTGTAGGGCTACGGACCAAATGCTGGAAGATGGGATTAGAATAGGTGGATTATTTTTCAGCCAGCACAGACATGATGGGCCAAGTGGCTTCTTTCTGTGCCTTAAACTTTCTATGATTTTATGACTTGTTAAAGAGATCAGCAGTGGCTGGAAAAACGACTGCATACTAAGAGACAGTGCTTGGAGAGACAAAAGAATTACTCACTGATTCAATTAACAGATATTGGTCTGGGCAATAGTGATCCACATCTTGTCGGTGTAAGAGACACCACTACATCCCCCTCTGAGAGCTTTGAAATCCACAAACTGCAGGAGAGGTTGTTCCCAAATAAGGGGTTAGTCACATGACTAACTTGGAGTTTTGAATTGTGCTCACAGGGACAATTTGATGACAGAGACTGCAGATTGCAACTGATCTTGGAACAAAAGCTTCTCTCCTGTCTGGCTCTCTCTCTTTCACTAATGTCCAGATCCACTGTAGTCACTTAAACCTCAAGAGAGAAAAGACTCCTACATCGAAACAAGTTTTAAAGCACGCACTGGGCCCCAACGAAATGGCAAGACTTGCCGGCAACCAAAGACTCTACATCGACCTCAAAGGACAGTAAATAGAAACCCAGCTATTGCCTCAAACCTTTCCCCTTTATTCTTTCTACGTTTTCTGTCTCTATCTGCATGTGTGTTTATCGCAATTGCATGCGAGCGTGGTCGCGTTGCGTAATTGTAGTCGTTAGCCGGATTAGAGTTTAAAATTAATAAACTTCCACCTTTCTTCTTTAAATCTAAGAAAACCTGTCTGATTTGATTTCTTTGTCTCGCAATTGGGAAGCACTGAACAAGGATTCACTGAGGGGGAGCTAAAAACACGGTGTTTTAAAATTAAACCTGAAATGTGACAATTGGGTATTGTGAATATTTAAATAAATGGAGGACACTTTCATTGCTGAGAATCTCTCATGCTTTCCCTGCTGCTCTGCCATCTTCACACTCGGTCCCTCAATGGGCTGCCAGTGCAGGGGCAGTCTGCATATCGTCATCTTCTCAGCTCTGTGAGTGCACCTGGTGGACCTGGACACAAGGCACAAGAGTGTGATAGGAAAGAGGCAACACGTGGAATACAGTGAGGTGTGTCTTTATTGAGTTCACTTGGAACAAACATCATGGTGGCAGAAACCGGGTATGTATGAGATTGTCCCAAGCCTCCCTTGCATGTCTCTCAATGACCCTCACCTCCAGGACAAGGGCTTCATCATCCTGCTCTGCCTGCTCAGCATCCTCCTTCACATCTCCTCGTTGGATGAGGAGTGGCATTCAATCATGTCCTCTTGATGCAAGACCTCCCCCCTCTGCAGTGCTAGATTGTGCACAGCACAGCACACCACCATGATGCGCGAAACCCTCGCTGGGGTATACTGCATGGCTCCACTGGATCGATCCAGGCACCGGAATTTCATCTTCAATAGCCCAATGGCCTGATTGATGGTTGCTCGGGTGGAAATGTGACAGGTATTGTACCTCTCCACTGCTGCAGTGCTAGGTTCCTCAAAGGTGTAAGCAGCCATGTCTTCAATGGGGTAGCCTTTGTCCCTGACAATCCATCCCTGAAGGCAAGCGGGGATTGGAAATGCTGTGGCACCTGTGACTGCCAAAGCATGTAGATGTCGTGGCTGCTTCCCGGGAAGCGGGCACAAACCTCCAGGAAACGCTTTCAGTGGTCACAGACCACAGAATTGTTACAGCGCTGAAGGAGGCCATTCAGCCCATCGTGCCGCACTGGCTCTCTGAAAGAGCAATTCCCTCAGTCCTATTCCCCTGCCTTCTCCCCATAACCCTGCATATTCTTCCTTTTCATATAACTGCCTAATTCCCTCTTGAATGCTTCAGTTGAACCTGCCTCCACCACATTCTCAGGCAGTGCCTTCCAGACCTTAACCACTCGCTGCAATAAAAAGTTTTTCTCATGTCACTTTTGCTTCTCTTACCAAATACTTTAAGTCTGTCCTCTCTTGTTCTCGATCCTTTCATGAATGGGAACAGTTTCTCTCTATCTACTCTGTCCAGACCCCTCATGATTTTGAATACCTCTATCAAATCACCTCTCAGCCTTCTCTTCTCCAAGGAAAGCAGTCCTAACTTCTCCAATCTATCTTCATAACAGAAATTCCTCATCCCTGGAATCATTCTCGTGAATCTCTTCTGTACTCTCTCCAATGCTCTCTCATCTTTCCTCAAGTCCAGTTGATCATTGATTGAGTGGAGGCCCTTCCTGTTGATGAAGGCAGCTGGCTGGTCCGTGAGAGCCTTGATGGCCACATGTGTGCAATCTACCACACCCAGCACCTGGGGGAATTTAGTGATGGCCCTGAATCCGATGGCCCTCTCCATCTGACTGTCAGGGTTGGTCCAGTAGCCTCTTGAACAGGGCATTGGGCACCTCCTTGATACAGCGGTAGGCTGCTGCCTGGGAGACTCCACACATGTCCCTGGTGGATCTTTGGAAAGAACCGGTGCCGTAAAATTTGAATGTCATGGTGACCTTTAGGCCCACGAGCATAGGATGTCCACCAAAGCCCATGGGTCACACATCATCCTGCAGCATGGCACACAAGTCAGCGACGGCCTCCCTGGAGAGCTATAGTCTTCGCTGACACTGCCGCCTGGACATCTAGAGGCAACTGAGGTGAGTCCAGTGCACTCTCTGCCATAGATAGGCCTTTCTTGGCATGGCTGGCTGCTATGGCTCCCCTAGTCAATCTTTACCAGCTTGCCCAGCCGCCGCCTGGCCCTGTCTCCCTCGGAGTCTCTGCTACACAACACGGGAACTAAGAAGACTGGGTGTATGAGACCCATTCCAGCTGGTCACACCCCATCCTGTGCACTGTCCCTGGAAAGATGGCCTTGCTTTTGGAGCCTTCCCCTTGCCACTTCCCTCTGAACATGGGCTAATGCCCCTCTGCACCCATCCTTGCTTCGAGGTTTGCACTGTTTTCGGGCAATGGCCGCCGCACATCTCTATTCCCCATTCTGGATACATCCAACACTCCCCATGGCTGCCTTCCCGAGAGGGGGGAGATTGAAGAGGAGGGGATGGGAAGAAATGGACTGTAAGGAAAGAGTAAGGAATTGAGGGGAAATGTCAAAGAGGAGAGAGGGAGAGAAGGTGAAACAGCACAGAGTGGAGGTGGCATTACTGGTCTGTGTGCCACAATTCTGCTCACTAGGTCAGAGTTTAGAGATTTTACTGGTTCTACATGTTCGATTGGGCTACCTAGGAGCAAAGGGGTTGTTATGTTTTTTTCAGCTTTATATTCCAGTTGACTGTTCAGCGGGAGGGAGGGAGTTTTGATGTTACTGGGCTCAGATTGCAGAATTATTATTTGTTGGGTGTTAGATGGGGAATGAAATCTGAAAACAAATCAGAAATAACTGGAAATACTTAGCAGGTCAGCCGCATCCTTCAAGAAACAGAACGCAATCCGTCAGTCAACATTCCTGATGCCCTGAGCTGCCACAACACAATCACAACGTCAAACAATAAGTGAGGTCAGAAGAAAAGTGCTGCCTGTAGTAGAAATGTTAGGAAACTCCGAGCGGCGTTTGGCACACGCATAAGCAGAAGTCAAAAAGATCACATATGTAAGGGAGTTTGCAAAGTTTTGGGATTCAAAGTCCACCTGAAGAATCCAAATTTTGGGAATGGATCAGAAAGTAAGCCCCCAGTGCTGAGAAAGGGAGACCCATAAGGTGTGTGTGAGTAGTGGGGGTTGGATGTCTTTAGAACATAGGATGGATAAGTTTAGTGATTTTACTTTCAGAATTCTTTAATTTTTTACTATTATGTAATAATTTTTAGGGGTGCATTTTGGGCTGCATGAGGAAAGTTGATTTTTTTAAGGAATTTCATTGAATGCTTTTGTGGTTGTTCATTCAATGATATTTTAGTGAATGAAATGTTTTAAAGGGAGAGTTTTTTGAGATGATCACTTCACAGTGAATATGAAATTTGAGACAATCATCAAGCTTTACAATCCAGAGGCACGTCTAATATTTCTTCATGCCCAATAGTCACTTTCTTAAGTGTTATAGACATATGACAACCACAAATCTGGTCATCATTTAGATGCTTTGCAGTTTTACTACTCATTTGATGAAGCCTACTCGAATTACGATAGAACTTCTTTTAAAATTAGTAATCTTCTTGTATAGTTTCTTACGAAGCCAGCCTCATCTACATCATTTTTATGGCCCCGAGTTTAACTCTGTGTAAGTGAATGAGTTTTGAGTGAGTTAAAATCTCACCCAATGTGTCAGCCTTGGCCAATTGGTAGCACTCTCACCTCTTAGTCCGAAGATTTTGAGTTCAGGTCCCACTCCAGAGATTTGACCATATAATCTAGGTAGGCACAACAATGTAGTACTGAGTGAGTGCGACACTATCAGAGGTGCCTTTCAGATCAGCTGTTAAAAAGAGGCCCTGTTTGCCTCTTCGGTGGATGTAAAATATCCTGTGGAGTTTTCCCAATGTTCTGGCCAGCAGTTAACTCTCAATCAACATCTAAAATTATGATTTGGCCACTTGTTTGTGGGAGCTCGCTGTGTGCAAATTGACTGCTTTGTTTCCTATATTATAACAGTGACTACACTTTAAAAGTACTTTGTTAGTTGTAAAGCACATTGGAACATCCTGAGGCTTTGAAATACATGAGATAATTGTCTTTTATTTTATATAATGAAACCTACTCTCACTAATGAGCCGCTGGCAAAAAGGGAGCATTCAGCACTTTCAATGAAATGAATATCATAGAGAAGGATTTTGTACCATTTGTATGTTAATATGGAGAGGTTCTGAATGCGGAAAGGTGTTGGTCACATTAGGATAGCCTGCAATTTGTTAGCTCACCGTTGAACCTATTCCAGGATCAGCATAAAGTTGTCAGTGGACACTATAGGACACCCAGGCTGATTTAGCTGGTAAAAGTTTCCTGATTGCGAGAAACAAAAATGATCTCCTGATGAATCATAACTCATTCTCTGATATTGTACATGAGTACTAATTGAGTTCTATTTGTAGTATTGGAATAGGAGGATATATGAGCTGTTTGTCATGACAGATGTACATAGACATCCAACATTCGTTTAGTTCACTGGTATTTTTGTAATCGAGGCATCTGGGCTCCTAGATATCCTATCATTTTCAGTCTGCAATTGCTCACAAAAAAGGACGGATAGGTACAGTCTTGTTTTCTGATGACTGTTAGAGATATTGAATATCGATTGCAGTAACCTCATTTTCAACCAGGCCTGACCCCACACTGAGATGTTAGTGATGCTGGAAAGTAGACACGAGATTGAAGGAAATTGTATCAGTGTGTCCTGATGCTTACAAATGCACACTATAAAGTAAGGCTGTTTGGAATGGCTCCATTTGTTGTGCTGTAAGAATGCTTCTATGCCTAATGTAATATTTATGAGCTATAATTCATAATTTCAAAGAAACAAATTTTAATTTTAACAGATTTCTGTGATTCTGTAAATTTCTGTGTGCAGATTTTTGTCCATATTAACTTAAACTAGATATCTTATTTCAAAGCCATATATGCAGCATGTAAAAATTAAGGAGATATGTATTTAACTGTGGGCTGGATTTTTGTCGGGGTGGCAGGGGACCCGACTACGGCAGGAAAGCTAGAGCAACCCAGCCTCAGCCATTTGGAAGATCCAATTTCGTCTTTTATGCCCATCTGGCAAACTAATTAGCTTCCCCCTTTAAAGGATGGGCTCCTACCTCCAAGAGCTGTCGGCCAATCGGAGGGCTGGCAGCTCTTCAATCTCAGCAGCACCACCAAGATCGGTGGCCACTGCTGGGACTGTACCCAGCCGAGAGGGCGCATTTATGGATGTTGCCTTGGAATAAGATGAGCGGGATCAGAGGGGGGTGGTCGCTGTGGCCAGTCAGGCAAGCCCCGGCGAGGGAGGGGTGTTGATTCTGAGGGCAGGGGTGGGTGGGATGGTGATGCTGCTGTGGGGGTGGCTTTTGCCAATGTGGGGCTTCTCTGTTGGCCACAGAGTGCCCAATTAGGAGGGTCACAACCTCCGTCCGAGCCTGCAGGGAGGCCACCAGGGCTTACCTAGCAGTCTCCCCATGTGGCAGAGGGAAGGGTCCTTAATTGACAACTTAAGTGGCTCAATTAGCCTCTGGATGGGAGGGTGGTCCTCCACCTTCCCTGCCACTGGCAGAAAACGATGGGCACTCCAACACCCATGGCTTCCCTTGCCATCCTATTTCTCCTCCCTCCCAATCAACCCATCCCCAGAGGGCTGGTAAAATCCAGCCCTGTGTGCACAAAGTCTGTCTATTTATACTGCCTCCAAAGCCTTAAAATTAAATGTTACAGTTTGGTCTTTTTTGCAACACTTTTCTTCTATTAATGGGTAACTACAGTTTCTATACACAAAACAAGTATTTAATGAGCCAAAAATATCCTATTTATACTATTATTGTTGAAAATGTGGACTAGCAACAGACATGACCATGGAGACACCGTCTTATGAGTAAAAACAAAATCTTGCATGCTATACAGATACCTTCCATCTACATTTACTTAAATATCTACCAACATTCAGCACAAAATTTGCAGTCTTTCTCTTTCACTAAAGTTTGGACTTCTGGCAAGAGTTTGACAATCATAAAACATTTTGGGTTGGATTTTACCCGGCCAGCAGGAGTGGGAATGGAGGAGTGGGGGGGGGGAGGGCGGGGGAGCATAGAAATCAGGAGGGAAGGTGCTCGCCTGGAAAATCAACTTTGTGACTTCGGTTCCAGGTTTTGTCAGCAGCGGGAAAGGTCCAAGGCAGCGTTGCTGCTATGATGTGGCAGGGCTGCAATTATAATTGCTGAGAAGATATTTTCCATGTATTTGCATCAGCCTGACTCAGATTTAATAGGGGGAAGGTTTCCTATCTAGTGAACAGCACACGGGGATCGCATGCCTTCAGAGCCTTTCATCGTCCCAGATTTCACTCCTCCCTCCCTCTCTTTCCCCTCCATCCTTTTACCCTCCACTCCCTCCTAGCATGATGGCACTGGATGTTAAGACCATTGGTGACTGGGAAATTTTAGTGCAGAATTTTTGTCCAAGCTCAGAACTCAACAATAAGCTGACTTCCATTACAACATCTGTGTCAAACCAAGTTATATTTCATAGCTTTGAAGCAATTAGCATCGATTGTCAGTATTTTTATGGAACTGTCAATTTAATAATTCTAATTAAATTCGTTGGTGACCTATAACTTTGATATTTCTCTATAATGTCTCAAACAATCTTATTTTTTGTGACAAATTTTTATTACCCAGCTAGATTATAAACAGCCCCAACAGAATGTAATAAATACATAAATTTCTAGAAATACACAGGTCAGTTAACATCTATCAAGAGGGAAAACAAGCTAATGTTTCAGATATATATCCCTTAGTCCTGATGAAGAATCTACACCCAGAAATGAATGTATTTTTGGTTTAAAGATCTGCCTGACCTGCTGTACACTTGTAGACGGTCATAATTTTATTTCAGATTCTGCAGTTGTTTTTTTCTTTTTTATTTCCCAGCTAATTGTATAAAAAGTAACTTGCACAAAGTAAGAAAATTTGAGCCTCAATCACACAAAATTCCAATCCTTGAACTATTTTTAAGTTAGATCGACATAATGTTAAGAAAAATGCTCCATAATAGTGATTGAGCTACACCTATACATACCCTTACAAGGTCAAAATCTATCAGAAAAAGCTATCTACTCAGTTGTTTATTTATACACAACAATTTTGTGACAATGAGAAAATCAGAGTTTATCAGACTATAGGCACAGGCACACCAGGGCTGATCTGGTCAAATCTAAGAAAAGGAATGAAAGTGGACAGACCACCCGGCATCGACCTAGGCACTGGAAACGTCAATGGCAAACCCAGCCCTATCAACCTTGCAAAGTCCTCCTTACTAACATCTGGGGACTTGTGCCAAAATTAGGAGAGCTGTCCCACAGACTAGTCAAGCAATAGCCTGACATAGTCATACTCATGGAATCATACCTTCCAGGCAATGACCCAGACGCCACCATCACCATCCCTGGGTATGTCCTGTCCCACTGGCAGGTGGTGACACAGTGACAGTCGGGAGGGAGCTGCCCTGGGAGTCCTCAACATTGACTCCAGACACCATGAAGTCTCATGGCACCAGGTCAAATATGGGCAAGAAAATCTCCTGCTGATTACCACCTATCATCCCCCCTCGGGTGATGAATCAATGTTTCTCCATGTTGAACACCAATTGGAAGAAGCACTGAGGGTAGCAAGGGCTCAAAATATATTCTGGGTGGGGCCTTCAATGTCCATCACCAAGACTGGCTTGGTAGCACAATTGCTGACTGCGCTGGCTGAGTCTGAAGCTAGACCGGGTCTGCAGCAGGTGCTGTGGAAACCAACAAGAGGGAAAACCTGTTGCAGATGCATTTGTCCATGACAGTATTGGTAGGAGTGACCACCGCACAGTCCTTGTGGAGATAAAGTCCCATCTTCACACTGAGGGTACCCACTATCATGTTGCGTGGCACTACCACTGTGCTAAATGGGATAGATTTTGAACAGATCTAGCAATGCAAAACTGGGCATCCATGAGTAGCTGTGGACCATCAACAGCAGCAGAATTGTATTCAACCACAATCTGTAACCTCATGGCCCGGCACGACCCCACTCTACCATTACCATCAAGAAGGGGGACCAACCCTGGTTCAAAGAAGAGTGCAGGAGGGCATGCCAGGAGCAGCACCAGGCATACCTAAAGATGAGGTGTCAGCCTGGTGAAGCTACAACACAGGACTACTTGGATGCCAAACAGCGTACGCAGCATGCGTAGACAGGGCTAAGTGATCCCACAACCAATGGATCAGATCAAAGCTCTGCAGTCCTGTCATATGCAGTCTTGAATGGTGGTGGACAATTAAACAGCTGACAGGAGGAGGCTCCACAAACATCCCCATCCTCAATGATGGAGGAGCCCAAAATATCAGTGCAAAAGACCAAGCGGAAGCATTTGCATCCATTTTCAGCCAGAAGTGCCAGGTGGATGATCCATCTCGGCCTCCTCCTGAGGTCCCCAGCATCACAGATGCCAGTCTTCAGCCAATCCGATTCACTCCACGTGATATCAAGAAACAGCTGAAAGCACTGGATACTGCAAAGGCTATGGGCCCTGACAACATTCCAGCAATAGTACTGAAGACCTGTGCTGCAGAACTAGCCATGCCCCTAGCCAGGCTGTTCCAGTACAGCTACAACACTGGCATCTCCCCAGCATTGTGGAAAATTTCCTAGGTGTGTCCTGTGCACAAAAAGCAGAACAAATCCAACCCAGCCAATTACCACCCTATCAGTCTACTCTCAATCATCAGCAAAGTGATCATCAACAGTGCTATTAAGCAGCACTTGCTTAGCAATAAACTGCTCAGTGATGCTCAGTTTGTGTTCCGCCAGTGCCACTCAGCTCCTGACCTCATTACAGCCTTGATCTAAACATGGGCAAAAGAGTTGCGCTCCAGAGGTTAGGTTAGAGTGACTGTCCTTGGCATCAAGGCAGCAGTTGATCGAGTATGGCATCAAGGAGCCTGAGCAAAACTGGAATGAGAATCAGGGAGTACTCTTCGTTGGTTGGAATCATACCGAGCACAAAGGAAGATGGTTATGGTTGTTGTAGATCAATCATCTCAGGAGTTCCTCAGGGTAGTGTCCTAGGCCCAACCATCTTCAGCTGCTTCATCAATGACCTTCCCTCCATAATAAGGTCAGAAGTGGGGATGTTCGCTGATGTTTGTACAATGTTCAGCACCAAGCCTGGACAACATTCAGGCTTGGGCTGATAAGTGGCAAGTAACATTCTCGGCATACAAGTGCTAGGCAATGACCATCTGAAACAAGAGAGAATCTAACCATCTCCCCTTTACATTCAATAGCATTACCATCACTGAATCCCCCATATCAACATTCTGGGGGTTACCATTGAGCAGAAATTGAACTGGACCACCCACATAAATGCTGTGGCTACAAGAGCAGGTTAGAGGCTGTGAATTCTGTGATGAGTAACTCATCTCCTGTCTCCCCAAAGCCTGTCCACCATCTACAAGGCACAAGTCATGTGATGGAATAGTCTCCACTTGCCTGGATGGGTGCAGCTCCAACAACACTCAGGAAGCTCGACACCATCCAGGCCGAAGCAGCCCACTTGATTGCCACTCCATCCGCCACCTTCAACATTCCCTCTGTCTACCACCAACACACAGTGGGAGCAGTGTGTACCATCTACAAGATGCACTGTAGCAACTCACCAAGGCTCCTTCGACAGCACCTTCCAAATATGCGACCGCTACCACCTAAAAGGATAAGGGCAGCAGATGCATGGGAACACCACCACCTGCAACTTCCCCTCTAAGTCACACACCATCTTGACTTGGAACTATGTCGCCGTTCCTTCACTGTCACTGGGTCAAAATCCTGAAACTCCCTTCCTAACTGCACTATTGGTCTACCTACATCCCAAGGACTGCAGCGGTTCAAGAAGGCAGCTCACCACCACCTTCTGAAGGGCAATTATGGATGGGCAATAAATGCTGGTATAGCCAGCGATGCCCACATCCCCCGAACGAATATAAAAAAAATCTTGCAACGCTAGTCCCTTCCACCCAACTAATTTAACAGCTCCAGGATCATAAAAAACACATTCTGTCAGCTTGGCCTGGAGCACAGTCAACTGTAGGGCTTCAAAATGGGGCAAAGCAGCAACTCTTAAAGATCTTCAGCTTTCCATTTAAAGGCAGGTTGTGATGGGGCAGAAAAACTGAGCAATTGTTCAGAATGGCACATAGGAGAAATATAGGTAACACATTTCCTTTTGATGCTACAGAGCTGGAGGTGCTGTTACTGATGAGGCACCAACAGAGAAGGACCCTATTTGGGACTGAAGGACATCTTCCCACAAAAATATTGAGAGCACCGTGGACTGCTGCATGACTGTCACTGGATAATGGATTGACATGCATAATATAATTGCAGACAAACCTTTTCTGCTTATGTATGGTGTTACGACCAAGTGAGAAAGGTGTCTAGGGGTCTTTGGTTGTCTTTACCTGGTCTTATTGTAACAGGGTTTAATTTTACACACACTGTGTTTTGAGCTCCCCCTTTGTGAATACTTGTTCACAACTTTTCAATTATAAGGCAAAGACATTAGTACAAACTGGCTTCCTTTGGTTTAAAGAAGAAAGATGAAATTTATTAAACTTTAAACTTAAACTCTAATAATGTTCACACCTACGGATATACGACACACCCACGCTAGCATGCACACGCGATATAAGCATGTTGATTGGGACAAAAGAAGAGAAGAAAAGGTAAGGAGAACAGTTTGAGGCAATATCTTGTTACTGCTTCTCGAGCTCGCTGTAGTCCTTGATTGAAGATATGGTCTTGCATTTCGTTGGGGCCGAGTAGTCTTCTTACAACCTTGTTCACGTAGGAAACCTTTCTTTATTAGAGTTTCACGTGTTTTCACAAGATTCAGTTCCTTGGGAAGAGATGAAGGCAGGCAGGCAGGAGGAGGGGATGTTCTCAGTCCATGAGCACACGGCATTCTCTGTTCAAATCCCTTTGTCGGAAGTTCAAATAAAAAAAACTCCCATGTTGCCCAGCAGGGTAGTCATGTGACTAGCTCCTTATATAGAACAGTCTCTTCAACATCCTTTGTTGGAAGTTCAAATTCTCCGCAACAGCCAGTTGGCCATGTGACTAAAACTGGTCTGATCACTTTTGTGTATTGGGGAAGCAACTGCTGGGTCCCCATTGTTTCAACATTGTCTGGTACTATGTAAATATCCTTCCAGTTAGGGATTGCAATTTTTAAGTTTTTGTTCATGTGGCAAAATACTGTGTGCCTCAATTTTGGCAGGTATGGGGAGGCGGAGGAGGGGAGGTTGCCTGACAGTGGCCTTAGAGTTGATATGGGGGTTTCTACAGCACCCTCAGTTGAGAAAATCCTGCCTGAGCCCTGTTCAGCTGATGCTTCCTTTCCAAAGAGAAAGTGAATTAGTTTCCCCTTATAGTCAAAGCATTTGTCATTTGCTGGATACTCCAATGCACTGTAGATTGCCGAGTTTGGCAATTGACACCTTGAACGTGACATTGGGGAGTTTTTGTCTGGTGGGGATGCAGAAGGAAGTGAGTTTGAAACAGGATAGGGGGATGTATGTAATGAGAGATACAAGGAAGTGGCCAGATGTAGTCATGTTGGTGATTGAGATCTTGAGCATCAAGAGGCTACAGGAGATGGTGAGGTTGAGTTGATGACCGTGAGTATTGGTAGAGTGAGCCCACACAAAGGGCTAGCTTTTAAGAGCCTGCCGTCGCTCTCGGCGGTGAGCTCAGAAAATGGCAGCCCACATTTGCGGGCTGCACGCCTCAGAGGCGCCGCAATCTCCCGCTCATTTAAATGGTCGAGGTGGCCCACCCCCGCCCCCCCAATCGCGTGGAGAGGATGGGCTGTCCAACGACAGCAATGGCATCAACTGCCTGTACACATGTGCTGCCGCCATTTTTAAAGGGCGGTCAGCCCTGCTGGCATATTTAAATTTTTTAAGGTACACCTCGCCCCCCCCCCCCACCAAAATTTATCAAATAAAATTCTACCACCCCTTTCCCACCCCCCCAATACCAATTACATTAACTATTTGCCCTTCCACCCCAAAAACACTAAGCTTTTAAATCTGACCTTCCCCCCTACAGACTGCACACAGTTTAAAGTTCACGTCATCCCACCATCCCCTACACTCATTCCAATTATTTGATCCTGTTCCCCACCGACGCCCCCCCCCCCCACCACCACCACACTGAAAATCTAAACTCCTCCCCTGTTCCCACCAGTGTCACGCCGGCTTTCCCCAGATGGGGAATTGAAGGCACGGGAGTGCTGGCCGCCGCACTGAGGATTGCGGCGGGCCCGGACTATTCAAGGTAAGTTCATTTATTTTTATTCATCTCATTAATTTAAGTATTGAAATTGAGGTCCTGTTGCCCAGCGGCGGGTCCCCGCCACAGAGCTTTGCCATTGCCCGGAGAATCGGGCAGGGCCCTCCCAGCATCGAGTTCTGTGGCGGGCCTCTGCCGCAACCATTCTGCCCCCTTCCAACAGATTTGTGTACAGTGGCTATACAGAATAAATCTGGTCCCTACTCCCTACTGGTTTTCTCAGAGTTCTACAAGTGTGTCTGGGAGACGAAGAAACTCCAACCAAATTTCAGCTCCTGCTGACTGTACAATGATCCTTACTGGATATGCATTTGTAGACATCGGGTGAGGACAGAAATAGGCTTAATTGGTCTACACGGTTGCATAGCCTGCCAACACCTATGAAGGAAATTTCCCAAGGGGTCTCTTAATCAACGGGAGATCAGAGGAAACAGGGTTCCCATTGATCTTCTGTTGAAGGTACAGTAGCGGATCAGGAGAGCTTCCAAGGAAATTGCCCAGGCTCACGTCTGAGTATTGGTAACTTCAGTAAGGTACCAACTCACGGTTGTCTGGGAACTGTGCCTTAGCATGAATTACCTTCAAGAAATGAGGAGTGGGGGAAGAAGATCAGAAAAAAAAAATTAAAAAAAGGAAAGAAGAAAGAGATCAACGGAATTGCAAGAAAATTGGTAATAAGGTGGAGCCATGCTTAAATTTATTAACTATATTTGTTCAGTCGTGTAGTTCAATTCGTAAATTGTATCATAACAAACAACATGGGCTGAATTTTCCCAGGTGGGTTGTGAACTCGATGGCAGCCTCAATTCCAGGTTAGGAACCCAGAAGTGGGCATGGTGGGACGTCAGGCACAATCTTCCCGGAGGCAGCCAATTAAGAAGCCGCCTCCATGAGCCCCGTCAATTAAGGACGGCAGCCTGGTTTCAGCATCAGGAGGTCCGTTGAGCCCAGCCCATGGGTAGGGCCGCCGGCCACCCTCGCAGTGTGGGCATTGCTGAAGGGCCAGCAGCAGGAGCATCAGTTCCGCCAGAAAGGCACCTTCAGTTGGAGGGCAGCGACTGCCATTGCAGCAAGAGCTACATTAGCGGAGACATGAGTCTGCATGCAATGAAATGCCTTTTACTTGGGGAGACCCGAGCACTGCTATTTAATGCCAGCAACTTAATATAAGGTCTCACATGGAGCTGAGCATTCCTGGTCACGTGGAGGCAGTTTAGGAGACGGGACTGGAGCAAAGTTGCTATCTAGCACATCGGATTGGCTACCCAACCCGTTCCCACCTCTGAGCAATCTTGCTGGAGATGGGATCAATGCAGTAGAGGTTACCCACCCAGCAGTGGCAGGTAGCCAACCAGGCCCATTAATGGGCCAATTGCAAGGAATGTTGTTGGCACCACAGAGATCCTTGCAATGACAGACAGACCACACACTGAAGCTGGAGCCTGGCATTTAACTGGAGGCAGCCTCTTGGTGAGCATCAATGCCTCCTCTCACTCACCCCAACACAGACCCACTGGGATGAGACGGCCGCAACCATGGCCACAAGCCATCCTGTGAAGGGTTACCCAGGTGTAATTTTTGATTTTTCCCAATGCTGCAGAAAGTACCTCCATTTTGAGGCACCCTCATGGTCTCATGCCTCCTCAGCAGTGCCCACATTTCCCGGTGGGGTTACTAACTGGACATCGCTGTGGGGCCTCCTATTGGGCCTGCTGGTTCACTGGTCCGCCTACCATCCTTAATTGGTTGGTGTTCCTGGAGGTGGCTTCCTAATTGGCTGCCTCTGGGAAGATCGTGACTGACAGCCAACCAGGGCCACTTCCAGATTCCTAACCCGGAATCAAGGCAGACGTCAGGATTGCAACTCAACTGGGAAAATTCAGCCTATGGTTCACAGTGTGGACCTCCTGCTGTGAAGCTGCCTCCAAGCTTCTGACACAGCAGGGGGCCTGTGTGCTGTTGGAAAAATTGTATTCCATTTCCACAATAGGGACAATTTCCCCATTAAGTGCCCTAATTGGCTACCCACCACTGCAGGGCAAGTTGGCCTCACTGCCGGTAGCCTGCCTCCAGTTAAAGAGCACAGAGGTGGGAACATGTCACAGAATCAGGCTCACATGAGTCAACTGCATTTTCCTTGCCACCAACCTCCCCAACGCCTCCAAAGCCACCTTTGCAGGGCTGGGAAAATTCAGCCCTATGTTGGCAAATAATTGTGTTATCTATCCACTGAAAACCATTGGATTGGAAAAAATTCTTCCTTACCTTGGCTATGATGTGGCACAAGTGGGCCCCTTCCTGTGTCAGGCCATTGAGGTTACTGACAGCTGTCTCAATATTGTATATGTTGGTTGCTGAATCCAGTTGCCTCACCAGGCCCTGTAAAACAAGACAATATGAGAATAAATATTGGCGATTCCCTCCTATGAATGTAATGGTGCAATATCAATGCATAATTCCTAGCTTCACACAGATACCAAGTGCAGGGTAAACATTTGATCTGTTTAATTGCTGAGTTAACATCTAGAAAAGACCATGTTGAGTAAAATGACATAAATTTCCTGCAAGGAAGCAAATACTTGATAACATTACAAATGCATTTGAAGTTGGCTGCTTTCTTATGTTTACATTGAGAAAAGGCATAATTTTCTAGACACAAAATTTGTGGAGTTGGTTTGTTCTTATTTTGAAAAGTAATCATATTAGGTTTTATAGTGCATTCTATTTTTTCTTTTCCTCTTACAATGGGTACATTTCCACCAATGCTAGCATTTTTTGTTATTTCATGCAAACAGACATTCTTCACATGCCAGCTGAAACAATGATAATGTTATGGACAGGTGGCAAACGGTATGGGTGATTTCCATTTTCTACCTCTCAACTGACTGCAGATAGTATATATATATATTTTAAATAGTGCTTTAGTCCGTCATTGTTTTAAGGGTCAAATAAACAGACCCTTTTTAGGTTTAAAAAAGAGGAAGTTAGCTATTTACTAAACAAAACCGAAAATGCTCACAGCCTCACCCTCTCAGATACATGCACACACACAAGAAAAGATAGAGAGGAGAGGGTAGCATACAATTATAATCTGGTTGTTGCAAAGAGAGTTCACTTTAGAACCTTCTTGGTTTTCCGGGAGGAATTTTTAATAGCGTTGTCTTGGAATTGATGAAGTGTCGCAGACTCCTTTGGTTAAAACTCAGTCTGAAGTTGGTGGTAGAAATCCTGGTTCAATTTTTCAGATGGGGAGTTCTCAAGGTCACCTTGCAATCCCTCTGCCTCAGTAGCGTAAAGATGGTGCTGACAGGGCTCCTTCTTAGCTGGATCGATCTCACAGCTTCTCTGATGAGAATGGCTTTCTGTCTTTCTCTCTCTCCCTCCCTCTGGGAAGTTACTTCTTTTAAGGTAAAAACGAATCAGGTTGAGGTTTCGGTCAGGTAACTCAAAACGCTCTTCCCTGGGGTGTTCATACATTGTCCCAGGATGTGGGGACCATTGTTCCATAATGGCATCCGAATGTGGTCCATTTTGAGAAATAGGTGTTACTTCACACCTGTTATCTTGGCCTTGGCTTCGGAGTCAGTCTGTCTGCAAAAGCCTTTGCTAGCTCAATTTTTAATGATAGGAGTCGTTAGCGTGGAGTGGGCTAACTTGCATGTCAATTTGCCTGCTCAAGTCGATTCCAGACGTTAATAATGGTCCCATCTTCAACAGACAAACATGTTGATTGGCAGTACAGGAGGGGATCTCCCCCCCACCCCCCTCCCTAGAGCCGGGAAGCAGCCCGCATGGTTTGTCATGCCTTGCTTCCTGTGCAGTGAGACTGCCCACCGCATGGTTAATTGCGGCTGCAGTGGGAAGAGGCCCTTACCTGAGAGTTAATTACCCAGTTAAGGGCCTCAATTGACACCGGGGCGGGTAGGCAGTTCACATACCTTCCCGCTCCGGACTAAATTTCGGCAGAGGCAGGGTGGTGGCAGGGTACCCACCACCCCCGCAACCATCTCACCTGATTTTATGTTCTCCTCGCCTCCAAACCTGCCGCGGGAAGAGCATAAAATTCCATTCATAGAATGTGGGAAAATGTTGCACTCTTTGTTAGTAGTGTAGGTGGAGGCAGCAGGGGAGAGGGGTTTAAGGAGGAAATTTGCTCATGGAGTAAAGAAACTGGAGTAATCACCACTCCCCAGGCCAATGTAAGAGTAGTGGATAGTTTAAGAAGAGGAGAGTACAGCCAGTAGAAGTTGACATGGTCCAGCCAGATCTAGCAATGGATGGCTACAAGGAAGTGGTAGAAGATGGCCTTGTCAGTTCTCAAGACTACAGGAGTAAAGAGACAACTAGAGGTTGGGAGGTTGAAGGAATTTCCAAGAGTTTGGATATGAGAATTAATGTAGAGTGAGAGAGACAAAAGAAATTTCATAGAAATGCCCTAACATTTAACACATTGACTTCACACCACAATTATGATAAGCAGAATGGTCAACACTTCTTTGAGACAAGTTTCTCAGCCTCCACTTGTGAGGGTGAAATGTACCTCACTCTATGATTTTATTGCAGTGAGTTATTACAGGAAGACAGATGAATACAGTTATTTATTATAAACTCAAAAATTACATTAAACTTAAAATATCACAGAAAAACTTGGATATGATGCTGAGTCATTTATCTGGTTATCCTGTGAAACACTTGCCTTTATCCAAAACGTGGCTGCATTACATGAAGAATTAATGCACACTGACTGGCTGCTAAAAGACTGTAAATCAAAGTGGCAGAATACATGCTTGTCACACTGAAGTTAAGCAATGATGGATGTGTATTATGCCTGATAAATTGATTACTAAAACGTCAGAAACAAAAAGGCTTTATCTACTGAACTTGGTCTGTCTGGTTCACTCAAACCTTTTGGCCTCAGCTCAGGTATCAATTAGAAATAATTAGAAAAAATTAGAAATAACTAAAACCTGAAAAAATACAGATCCAATTTTTAGCAAGTCTGAAAAGGTGCAGATGCCAAATACGTGGGAACAAAGCACTTAGAACACCTGTTCAATATTTCACACAGATTATACTAGCAGAATAAGAAGGAAAAATGTTTGCTAATTGTAGAATGCAATGTAAGCGCATTGCTTGGATAATCTTGAAAATCTTGAAGCCATTAGTGTAACAAGAGAAAATACAATATTGTAACAAAGAAGAGTTCTTAAAGTATTGGTTAAGTAAGGTTGAAAGCATTGCTTTTCAATTTCCCTGTGAGCAGATTCACTAGAGAACTAAAAGGCTGCATTTATCAAAAGGGAAATAATCTTAATACATTAAAAACCTTCAAATGGCTAACACTATCAGGAAATGAAGCCCAAAACTATTTCCAGAGGGCATCTGGAAAGGCAGCAACATTACATGTGATGCGTCACCTTGTTCTCATTTGCTGTCATTGAATAACACATTTCATTTGAACTGGCAGATGGGAATCAGTTTTTTTTGACAAGCAGCGTAGTCTGATCTACAAAAAATTTTTTTTAATAGTTTCTTCTCTATACTTGTAGGAGCAAAATAAACATTTTTCCCATAGATCCTAATCAACAGAACAATCAATTCGACCCTTAGTTCACTTCTTTTCTTTTATAATGCGGATAGACAATCATGAGTAGCTTGACTATGATTTTCTGATATGCACTGCGGGTGAGAGAGGTTTCCCTTCACGGGGCACATACTTGGAGAATTATCTCACAAGGATTATATTATAAACCACTGGGAAGAAAAATTGGAAAGTCCTGCACCTGGTTCAAAAGCTTTGGGGTTCAATATGGAGCATAAAAGCAAAATACCACAGATGCTGGAAATCTGAAATAAAAACAGAAATTGCTGGAAGCATTTAGTAGGTCTGGCAGGATCTGTGGAGAGAGAAACATAGTTAGCGTTTCAGGTCAATGACCTTTCATAAGAATAGATAGATTTTGTGTGATCTCACACAGCTGTCAGGGACACATACAGCTACCACATATTAGAATTTCACTAGTGCACTGCCCGTTCAATGATTTCAGTTGATTTGCCAATGTTCACTGGGTATGTAAGCTCCATCCCTGGCACTGGACCTCACAAAATTGACCCCATTAGCATTTTGACATCCTTGGAGCAAAGCATTTGACTTGCTACAGCATTATAGGTGGTGGCATAGTGGTATTGTCACTGCACTAGTAACTCAGAGACCCAGGGTATTGCTCTGGGTACATGGGTTCGAATCCCACCATGGCAGAAGATGGAATTTGAATTCAATTAATAAATAATGATGGCCATGAAACCATTGTCGATTGTTGTAAAGAAACCATCTGGTTCACTAATGTCCTTGAAGGAAGGAAATCTGCTGTCCTTACCTGGTCTGGTCTACATGTGATTCCAGACCCACAGCAATGTGGTTGACTCTGAAATGGCCTAGCAAGCTACTCAGTTGTATCTGACTGCTACGAAGTCAATAAGGAATGAAACTAGATGGACCACCTGGCATCGACCTAGGATCACCATTCCTTCACTGTCAATATCCTGGAACTCATTGATGAAGCAGCTGAAGATGGTTGGGCCTAGGACACTACCCTGAGGAACTCCTGCAGTGATGACCTGGAGCTGTATCCACCTGAACAGACAGGTGGGCCATTAATTTAAAAGCTCACCCGAAAGGCATCTGCATTAATATAGCACTCCCTTAGTACTTAACTGGAGTTTGTCCACTGAGGTTATGTGCTCAGGTTCTGGACTGGGACTTGAACCTAGAATCCAATGACTTGATGGCAAGAGTAGTAACAACTGAGCCAAAGCTGATGTGACTGGGATAATTCTACAATTCTGCACTCCCAGCAGGTAATCCTGGTTGGAGATAAGGCTACAACACTGCAGCACCAATTGTTTGTGAACATAGCTCCCCACTGGGATCACAGAATTATCCTTTAAACATGTTCTGTATTATAAAGCTGCATTTCTCATTCTAAAGTTGATATTTAGAATAAGTAGTTGTCAGCCAAAATCCTGCCACAAAAGACAACCAACTTACAAGGAAAACCATATAGCTCTGCGTATACACGAAAACATAAATGTAAAATATCAGGAGTATCCTACGGCTAAGCATCTAGCCTATTTTTGACACCGAGCATCAAATCCCACACTTTCTTCTGCTCCATAACACAAATCAAACTGGTCTGCATGAGATTCGATGATTAAAATGCTCCAGTGAGTCTGTGTCCTCTTATCTGTAAATACATGTAGTAGATAGGGACAAGTTTGCAACAATTCCTAGACATTTCAAGTCTCAAGATATAGTTCAATAAATGCAAGAAATAAAAGCCAGCAAACCCGTCTATGTACTAATGGTGGAGCCATTCCGAGGGGCGGCATTACAAAGAACCCTTAAAGGCATTTTAATAAGCTTCGTGAATGTTGTCTATCACTCTCCATTTTGCAGCACTCTGATGAGGCTATTGTACCTTTTCACCAATCTTAGCTAATTTAAACCAGGAATCATAAAGTGGCCCTTAAATCTGAGCATATGTATTTGCCTGGACTTAAAGGGCTAGATTAATTAACTCAACATATAACTATATGAAACATGGAGGAAAAATCTATTGAATTTAAAATTAAGAACAATTATTACAGGAAATTATAATACTTGATAACTTCATAACAGCTAAATATTACCACAAACTAATTCATTTTCGGGTAATTCACTGCACACTGAAGCTTGCTATTCACATCCCAACAGTTGGGAATGCACATAATAAGACAGACATCAAGTTATCTACACAATATATTAGTTTTCTGAGGAGATAAATGAATTCTTAGTCCTGAAAAGATTAAGCTGCTGCAGATGTCAAAAGTTCACTAATTCCTACTGCTGAATACAAACCTGCAAATTAATAGAAGAGAATTTCTTTCAGAAGTAACTAAGGCGTTTTTTTTAACGTGTTATATGCCATATCCTATTCATGGTTATGGTCAACTGAGATTCTTGCTAGCAAGAATTATATTACTTCTTTTTCATCTGGACCAACAGACTAATAGAGGACAGAAGCAAAATACTGTGGATGCTGGAAATCTGAGATAAAAACAGAAAATGCTAGAAATATTCACCAGGTAAGGCAGCATCTATGGAGAGTGAAACAGAGTTACCATTTCAGGACAATGATCTTTCATTAGAACTGGAAAAAGTTAGAGAAAAAGTTATGCAAGTACACAGGCAGGGAAAGTGGTGGAAGGAAAGGAAAACAAAAAAGGACTGTGATAGGTGGAATGCAGGAGAGATTAAATGACAAAATGGACAATGGTGCAAGAATTAAAAGATGGGTCAAGAGGAATTGTAAATGGCAACAGCAGAATCATTGCCAACAGCTGCTGTCTAAAAAAATTGGGAACAATGGCTATGATCTGTGGTGTTTCTGCCTGGTAAGACTAATAGAGGAATTCCTCCCAGTCCCAATCACTTCGTCACAAGCCTTTCAATCACATCCGATTTTCAATTTGCCTTGATCTCATACAATGTGATGAGGTAAAATGAAAATTCAATGTCCTAGAGCTAGTGCACCAATGCATCAATTTAAGACATAAGTCCCAACATTAACTTGGAGCAAGAATCAGGTGAGCAGAGCCTAGACCAGCGCCAAACCCCTCTAACCTTCTGTGCATAAGACATGGGCAATTTTAACTCTCAGGCCTCATCTGCATGCCCCCAGTCTGTTACTTATCCAAGACTAGAGGGAAGCAGCATCTGGTCGGCAAGCAAGAGCATAATTTTGATTAGCTGGAGTCTTTCAGCTTGGATCGAAAAAATGATCCTTAGCACACAGGTATAGTGAGGTCTCCCAATTGGGAAATTGTAGAGCCCAGGACAGGTGATAACTAAACATTCCTTACGAGGGCCAGAGGAGCAACCCTGCTCTTCACGACCCCATAGGAAAATTACCAAAAAAAAAAAACTTACCATCTCCTTTTCTGCTAGTTTTACCAGGCAGGAAATCCACAATGGCTTCCCCACTTAGGCGACTGGTTAACATAGCAGTCGACTCCCAATGAAGTCATCAAAGAAAGGAAGACACTGCTGGTTTCAGAAGAACAAGTTAAACTAGAAGACATTGAACACAGAGCCAATGTTGGTGAATAAGTCTTCTGGTCAATGTTAATGGCACACTTACCTAGTTCCTGCTGGCAAGGTAATGTTAAAAACTTCCGGATCGTAGTTATGTAACCACTATACCAAAACTTACAGGAGATTCTATGCTGATCTTGCTAATGAGAACCTAGAATCATAGAATCATATTGTTTCATCTTTATGCTGTTTCTGGTTCCCAGATGTTGGAAAGAATCACACTTTAAATTTGGAAAAGGCTGGAGTCAGTCTTGTTTATTCTAGCACCATGCTTTGTGCTATAGAATCTGATTCAACTGGTTCTCCTGTTATATATAACATGACTCCCCAGTGCAGCCGTGAATGTGGCCCCCCGATTGGAACACTTACACATAACAACAAATTCCTAGCTAATTAGTTCCTAACACTTTACAGATAGTATAACAATATATAACATATATAACACATATAACACAAGAGGCCATTCAGCCCATTGTTCCTTTCCTAGTTCTATGGAACAAGTATCTAACTAGTCCCAATCTCCTGTTCTGTTCCCATTGCACAGCAAATGTTTCCCCTTCAAGTATTTAACCAATTCCTTTTCAAGGTTACGATTGAACCTGTTTTCACCAGGCTTTCAGGCAGTGCATTGCTCACCACAACAATGGGTTGCGTGAAAAAATGTTTCCTCATGTAGCTTCTGGTTCTTTTGCGAATCATATTAAATCTATATCCTCTGGTTACAACTCTTCTGCCAGTGGAAACAATTTCTCCTTATTGACTCTATGGACAGCATTCATGATTTTGAATACCTCGATCAAATCTCATCTTAGCCTTCTCTCCTTTAAGAACAACCTCAGCTTCTCCAGTCTCTCCAGATAACTGAAGTGCCTCTTCCCTGGTATCATTCCAGTAAATCTCTTCGGCAACCTCTGTAAGCACTTGACATCCTTCCCAAAGTGTGGTGCCCTGAATTGAACACAATACTCCAGCTGAGGCCTAACCAGTGCTTTATAAGCGTAACTTCCTTGCTTTTGTACTCTATTTCTCTATGAATAAAGCCAAAGAATCCATATGCTTTTTTTAAACAGCCTCTGCATTTGACCTGCCACCTTCAAAGATTTGCGAATATACATTCCCAGGTGTCTCTGTTCCTGCACCCCCTTTAAAATGGTATTTAGTTCATATTGCCTCTCCACATTCTTCCCACCCAAATGTATCACTTCACACTTGTCTATTAAATTTCATCTACCCTGTGTCTGCCCATTTCACCAGTCTCTCGATGTCCTCCTCGAGCCTATTACTTTCCTCATTGTTTACTAGTTTTGTATCATCTGAAAACTTTGAAATTATGCTGTGTATACATGAGTCAAGGTCATTAATACACAACAAAAAGAGCAGTGGTCCTAATAATAAATACATTAAATAAATAAACATCCAATCCTACTGAAGAATTCTTGTAGTATAATCTAGTAGGAAAATGGCACATAATATGAAGATGCCAAGGTAGAAAGAGAGAGATGTCAAACTGTAACAGACTTACTGCAGCATGAGCTAAAAGACATTGAAGAGCTGGCTGAGAAATTTCTAACAGGCCTCTCTCAAGTGTAAAGACCTTGAGATAAGGAGAGAATAAGACAGTGTTGTGTAAGGGCATTATGTAATTATGTAAGGTTAGCAGTCACCTGACTGGTCAAGAAAAGGCATCCACAGGGCATGAAAGCCACGGGGATGAACATGATTGGGGACGGGGAGGGGTTAATTGGAAAGAGCCAGGATAAGAAGTCAACCGATCAGTTGTAGACGGCAAAGAAGAACCAGAAACAGGAAGACAAAAGACGAGACAGAGAGAGAGAGAGAGGGAGAGAGACAAAGTGAAAAGCTTGATGACTGAAGACCAAAACTGCAAGAAAAGACATGCGCTCTTCCGTCCAGGCTGGATACAGGTAGTATAACCTGTATTAAACTGTAAATTGCTGCATGAGTTTATTGCTTGAGTTTGCATAAAACTTAATAAACTTGTTCTGAATTTATCTCAATAAGTAGCTTCACAATTGAATTTTTGTCATGTCCAATCCCATTGTAAGGAGTTAAATCCTCACAGATTGACTCCTGATTACATCCTCCTCAAGTCTGTTACTATCCTCCTCATTGTTTACTAGTTTCTTGTCATCTGCAAACTTTGAAATTATGCTCTGTATCCATGACTCCAGGTCATTAATACATAACAAAAAGAGCCTTGGGGATTAACATTTTATACTGCCCTTCGGTCTATGAAACAACCATTTACCCCTACTCCCTGCTTTCTGTCCCTTAGTCAATTTTGTATCCACACTATCACTGTCCCTTTAATCCCATTGGCTTTAATTTTACCAACAAGTCTATTATGTGGTACAACGCCGATGGAAAGTCCATACAAGTCCATCAACAATTCCCTTTACTTCATCAATGAACTCAATCAACTTAGTCAAACACGATTTGCCTGCAACAAATCCATGCTGACTTTCAATAATTAGCCCATACCTTTCAAAATGTCAATTAATTTTGTTCTGGATTATTGCCTCTAAAAGTTTCCCCACCATCGATGTTAAACTGATGAGCCTTCTGTTTTATCCCTCTCATCTCTTTTAAACAGGCGACTAACAATTGCAGTCCTCCATTTCTCCTGGCACCACCCCCATCTTTGAGGAGGATTGAAAGATTGTGGCCAGAATCTCTGCAATTTCCACCCCTACTTCCCCCAGTAACATTGGGTGTATCCATCCAGACCAGGTCCTCATTTAGTACCTCAGCCAGCCCTCTATATCTGTAAAATTATCTCCTTTTGGGTCCCTAATTGGCCCTACCCTTTCTTTGACTACCCTTTTACTATTTATATATTTAAGAAAAACCTTTTGGTTCCATTTAATGTTAGTTGCTAATCTATTCTCATCCTTCCTCTTAGGCCCACTTGTAAGAACATAAGAACATAAGAAATAGGAGCAGGAACAGGCCATTTAGCCCCTCAAGCCTGGCCTGCCATTCAATAAGATCATGGCTGATCTGTCCAAGGCCTCAACTCCTCTTTTGGGCCTGCTCTGCATACCCCTCAACGCCCCAAGATTTCAAAAATCTATCTACCTCCTCCTTAAATACATTTAGTGACCTGGCCTCCACAACTCTTGATCTCCTCTGTACTTGTAATATTTTGCTTGGTTTTCTACTGTATTATGAATCTTACATTTGTCATAAGTCCTCTGTTTCTATGTGATTTTACTCTGTTTGGGGGTTAAATTGGATAGCACCTGAAATCGGGCGCAGAGATTGGGATTACCTCGTGCCTGATCAATGTGATGCAGGCAGCACACAGGTTTCATGCTGCTTGCTCATTTTAGTGATTGTGAATGTGCTGCTGAGTGGCTGCACACCTCAGTTTGGGGCCCAAGTTCATGCGAAGCCAGCACCACTTAAAGCTAGACTGGACCTCTTAAAGGGAGGTGCATTCTGGCTGCAGCAGGTTCTGAAACTGCTTGGCAACACTTGAAATCCTTTAGGAAGGCCCTAAAATGATGCAAAAGGCAAGAGAATGTGTCCCCAGATTTTCAGATGCTGCCCTGGAGTTGCTGGTGCAGGAGGTTGACTGAAGGAGAAAGGTTTACATCTCTCCGGGGCCCAGAGGGCCCTCCAGACAAGTGTTCAGAGGGCAATGGGAGCAGGTAGCCATGGTAGTCAATGTCAAAAGCCTTGTTATGAAAGCCTGGATACAGTGTAGAAAGAATTTTAATGACCTCACACACAAATGGTCAAGGTCAGTGAATGAATCCTTACATGCCAAATCCTAGCCAGTTGCATAACTAGCCTCACCACACCCCTTCAGATGCCTACCAACAATCAGATCAACCACAACTCAAAGCTCACAGTCTTATACTTTACCTCACCTCCACACACTTAGCACTGCTGCAAGCTGCACACTGCCATCTCACAGCTTGCGCATACTATTAGTTATTCACCTGTTGTAGGGACATCATCCAAAGACATTGCAACACTCTTCTGGAGGACAAGATGGTCCTTAATAGATGGCAGCAGCAGCAAATCAGTGGACAACAGGTGCAGCTGCATGTGATGACCTTCATGGAGTATATGGTAATTGGAATGATTGGAGCCACCATCACTGGGGCAGTGACCAGTGGCATTGTTGAAGCCACTGAGAATGGCAGTATGTTCCTACCTAATGCACTTTGTAAAATCCCACTCTGCCCTCATATCACAATCTGTTGTGATGTACAAGCTGCAGATGGTGTACTCATGCATCTCTTGCTTCCCCTGGCCCCCACCACTCTTCCCTGAACATCCCCTTGTGCATTTATGCTTTCAGATACCCAAGAACTGTCTCCTGACCAGCGAGTGGTGTCTGAGGCTGAAAGCCTTGTGGGAGAGTAGATGGAGGAGGAAGTCACACTTTCACTTGATCTGACATTCGCAACTACCAGCACAGACACTAGCACTTTAGAGGGTATTATAGAGACAGGATCTGCATGTTATGAGTCACTGGGCACGCCAGGCTGGGGGAAAGGGTATCAAGGGTGCCAAGTCCCCACAGGGTAAGGTCACACACAAGTTCTGCTGCAGTGGACTCAGATAAGGACTTTGATAGGGCAGCCTACAGAAAAAGGCTGATGGGCATGCAAGCAGAAATTCTTGGTGCATTGGCAGGCCTAGCAGAGAGCCGGTTGTCACTGTGAAGGAGCATGACAGAGTCTGGATCCAACTTGGCACAGGGCTTTGTGTAGAACTTGGAGCCCAGCCTTTCCAGTGTGAAGGTGATGGCCAACTCCACATGAACACTTGCAGAACAACCGTGATGCAGCATCTGATGCCAATGTCTCAGCTTCCATTGCAGCACAGGCAGAAGCCACCCAATATCTCAGTGCTGTAGTGGAAGCACTGATGGAGGTCAAGAGATCCTTGCTCGTTGTCATGCAGCTTGGTGACATGTAGGCTGAAACCGCAGCCTTTGTGGCTACAGATACTAGTGCTTAAAGGGGTTTGCAGGGTCTCACAGAGGTCCAGCAATTTGTACTCCAGCAGATTACCAGGATTGCTAAGGTGCTGCCCCAGAGGAGCTGTGCTGTCTCCATGGAGTACGAACCTACTATGCTGTCTCAGGATGACAGCATTCGTGCCCGAACCACTGCACCTCCACCAATGCTCTTACTGTTGCCTGTCAGCCAGCCAGCCCAGACTGCTGCTGCCTATGCCAAGGTGATGCAGTCTGAAGTCAGGCCTCCAAGGCCCAAAGCTGCTTGAGGGTGTCCTGCAAGGCTATCTGCAGTCCCCCCACTGAAAGTCAGCAGCCTTCTACCATTCATGCTGCAGCCACTGGGGGAGCACTGCCCAGGAGCATTAGGCCAGGCACCCACAAGCCAGACATGAAGGGAATGCACAATAGTGATTAGTTGAGTATTGTGTGGATGCGTCGTCGGATAAAGTTGCTATGGAATTGTTTGGCCTGTGGGAACTTTTATTGCAGAATTGTGGCCAAGCGGATGCTGTAATGATCCAGAACAGAGTGAGAGTAAGGTGGGGAAGTATTGAGCAGTGGAGATCTGGGGTTTCATTCAGGGAAACTAGAGTCTGATGATGGATCCATGGATAGCTATTTGGAACAGCGATGTGCTGGCTGCATCCTCCCTTCCTCCCCCTGAGGAGTCATTAAATACTTCAGAGCATGGGCTGTACCCTCATGATGGCCAGGTTGTGAGGATGAAACAGACCACCACAAATTGGGACACCTACTCCTGTGAGTATGGAGCTCTTCTGAAGTGGTCCAGGCAATGGAGCCATTGCTTCAGCATGCTCACAGTCTGCTTGATGGTATTCCTCACTGCAGCATGGTCTCATTGAATGAGCGCTGGCCACATAGGGTTGGGTTGCAGAGGAGTGTCATTAGCCAGGTGTAGAGCAGATAACCTTTGTTGCCCAGCAGCCACCCTCTGGTTCGATGTGATGGCTGAAAGAGTGCTGGAACTAGAGGCTGATGCAGGATGAAAGTATCAGGATTTCTGCCAGGATACTGAGCATTTTCCAGCATGATGTGCTGGGTGTGATACTCTTTGCCGTATTGGTGCATCTCCCCATTGAAATGCGATGCCCACAAAGCTGTGTGCATGCAGTAAATGGGACCCTGCGCCATGGGGATGCCCGCTACCCTGGCAAAGCTACATACCCACTCCTCCTGCTTCTCTCTATTCAGGGAGAAGACAATGAAATCCCCTCTCCTGGCATACAGAGACTCTGTGACTTCCTAGATGCAACAATGGACAGCAAACTGCGAGATGTTTGCAATGTCACCTGTTCCAGCCATAAGGATCCGCTGGCGAAAATATTCAGAGTTGCGGTCATCTTCACAGCCACTGGCAGCACTATCCTTTCCCTGCTCTGGTTCCAAGAGGTGGCACAGTTCTGTAACCACCTAAGTGTTCCCTGAAGACCCTAGGTGGGTAAGGCTCCCGTTGACAGCCCTCCTCCTCCTCCCACTGCGAGCAGCTTGCCTTCTCTGCTACCTCTGCTCCATGTCCCTCTGATATTGCAGCCCAAGGAGAATTGCAACTCTGGGCCCCATGACCAGCAACAAGTGGTGTACTCAGAGGCCTTTCAGAAGCACATAATTCCTTCCAAATGTCCAGCCCCACTCCCTGCAGACATAACCAATCTTTCATTACTCCTCCCACCCCAGTACTTCCACTAACTCCGCAAGAGCAAGTAGATCGTAAAAAAGCAACTAACCTGCAAGTTGTATGGTGATGACTGTAAGTGACACTGGAGGGGGTGCCTTCAGCATTAATGCATGCTCAGCTGCACAAGTCTAGGAGAGGATGTTAACTGGATCAGCAAGGTCGAAAATGGTAGGTCTGGCATCAGATCAGTGTTAGGCGCTGAGTGATGTCATGATCTGCCCACTCTGCATATTCCTGCTGCATGCATGTTACTTTCATGGTATATCCCTCAACCATATGGCACTCGGCGCAGGCCATGCCAGAAGTAGTCAGATGCAGTGCTAACACCATTTTTCACATAGCTGGTACTTGTAGCGCTGAGACTGCCAGCTCCACAGAGAAAAAATTTGTGGCCCCCAACTTTAGTCATGCAGGGAGCTTTAGTTTGGGATGCCTTTCCATGGGAATGTGTCTATTCTATAACGAAACGATCTCCTCTGAAAGTCTCCTATTGTTCAATTACTGTTTTGCATACCAATTTTTGATTCCAATCCACCAGGGCCAGATCCCTTTTCAACTCACTGAAGTTAGTCCTCCTCTAGTTAAGTATTTTATGCTTGATTTTTTTCTTGTCCTTTTTCATTACAATTCTAAACCTGATATTATGAGCACTGTTCCCCCAAATACTCACCCTTTGAAACATACTCTACTTGCCCCATTTCATTTCCCAGAACTGGATAGAGCATTGCTTTCTTCCTTGCTGGGATGAAAACACACTGATCAAGAAATTTCTTTTGTACACATTTTAGGAATTCTTCCCTTCTTTGCCCTTTACATTGTTACTATCCTAGTCTCTATTAGGATAATTGAAGTCCTGCAATATCGCTACTTTGTAGTTCTTGCATCTTTCTGTAATTTGCTGCAAATTTGCTCCTCTATCTCTGTCGCACTATTTGGTGGCCTTTAGTGTACAATCAGTAGAGTAATAGCTCCCCCATTGTTCTTTAATTCTAATCAACAGACTCATGTCTTTGACCCCCTCAACGACATCAATCTCCAGTTCAATAATAGTTTCTTTGATCAATACTGCCACCCTTGCTCCCTTTTCCTTTCCTTATCTTTCCTGAATACCTTGTACTTAGGAATATTAAGTTCCTAATCGTCCACTTCTTTGAGCCAGGTCTCGGTTATTGCCATTGTATCATAGTCCAATGTAGTGACTTGTGCCTGCAACTCAACAACCTATTTAGCATGCTACATGCATTTACTTGCACCCAGATTTGCTGAGGAACTAATTTGTCTCTATTGGAAGGTAAAATCCAGGATAAAATAAGTAAATAAAATAAGTAAATGAAGTAGGATAATAGGGAATGGACTGTTATCTTTGTTATGGTGCCTGACGCTCACAGCCTCTTACTTCAGTTGCTGCTCTTCCTCTTCCCTTTGGGAAGGCTATTCCAGCTATTTAGTACTTCTGAACTCATCAAAACAATTTCAGATGCACAGAGACTAGCAGTACTTTTGTTAAGTATAGTTCAGAGCTCGATAAGGAACATTAAAAAAAACATTGTAAAGAAAATTGCCATCAAACTCCAGAAACCTCCATTTCAATGATATCAAGAGACTTTGGGCCTTGTTGCACCCATATATTTGGGCATAAGTCGAAGCCAGCACATCACTAGCGTAAATGCAGGAAACTTGCGCAAACTGGTCTTTTCCATGTGGTTCAGAGCAAAGTAAATGAGCGGCAAAATGTTTTAGTGGACATATCTCGGAAATGGCAGAAAGGGTTGAGAAATTGGTTCCAGTACAGCCAGCATAAATTTCCCTGGAAAAAATTGACAGCACCACTCTTGTGCTGAAAAATTGTAGGAAATTTCAGTGTGTAGATTTATTCTGGTGATTCTCCAAATGGTAATCCTGGCTATTCTTACCTTGTCAGCAGCAGTGGAGACCAGTTATTCCACCACAAGAAGGAGGACGAAATGAGAAGTGATCCTAGATGCTCGCTTGCACTTACCAGCAACCAGCTAGAGAGTAGTATTGACAGTAGTGCAGAACCTTGTCAACTCCCTGTCTTTTCAGCTGAGGAGTGATGTTTGGCACAGGGAAGTGGGGGGAAAACATGTAAATACAATGGGAAGTGTTATGATCCTGTAGTTTTTCTTTCTGGGAAGTATGCAGTGTGCCTTTAAGCCAGCAACAGGATCAGTACTGCTTTAAGGCAGCAAGCTCCATGGACTGAGTCTAAGAATGCATTCTCATTGCCATAGGATACAGCCAGCTTCAAATATGCATTCTTGTTGCCATAGGATACAGCCACTCAGCACCAAGGACACGAGATACAATGTTGCTGATTGACATTTGAAACTAGCTGAAAAACTGGCTTTTGATATACAGTTAACAAATACGCATGCAGACTGTCTGCCAGCATTCTTTTGGGCCTCCTTATCTCGAGAGACAATGGATACGCGCCTGGAGGTGGTCAGTGGTTTGTGAAGCAGCGCCTGGAGTGGCTATAAAGGCCAATTCTGGAGTAACAGGCTCTTCCACAGGTGCTGCAGAGAAATTTGTTTGTTGGGGCTGTTGCACAGTTGGCTCTCCCCTTGCGCCTCTGTCTTTTTTCCTGCCAACTACTAAGTCTCTTCGACTCGCCACAATTTAGCCCTGTCTTTATGGCTGCCCGCCAGCTCTGGCGAATGCTGGCAACTGACTCCCACGACTTGTGATCAATGTCACACGATTTCATGTCGCGTTTGCAGACGTCTTTATAACGGAGACATGGACGGCCGGTGGGTCTGATACCAGTGGCGAGCTCGCTGTACAATGTGTCTTTGGGGATCCTGCCATCTTCCATGCGGCTCACATGGCCAAGCCATCTCAAGCGCCGCTGACTCAGTAGTGTGTATAAGCTGGGGATGTTGGCCGCTTCAAGGACTTCTGTGTTGGAGATATAGTCCTGCCACCTGATGCCAAGTATTCTCCGAAGGCAGCGAAGATGGAATGAATTGAGACGTCGCTCTTGGCTGGCATACGTTGTCCAGGCCTCGCTGCCGTAGAGCAAGGTGCTGAGGACACAGGCCTGATACACTCGGACTTTTGTGTTCCGTGTCAGTGCGCCATTTTCCCACACTCTCTTGGCCAGTCTGAACATAGCAGTGGAAGCCTTACCCATGCGCTTGTTGATTTCTGCATCTAGAGACAGGTTACTGGTGATAGTTGAGCCTAGGTAGGTGAACTCTTGAACCACTTCCAGAGCGTGGTCGCCAATATTGATGGATGGAGCATTTCTGACATCCTGCCCCATGATGTTCGTTTTCTTGAGGCTGATGGTTAGGCCAAATTCATTGCAGGCAGACGCAAACCTGTCGATGAGACTCTGCAGGCACTCTTCAGTGTGAGATGTTAAAGCAGCATCGTCAGCAAAGAGGAGTTCTCTGATGAGGACTTTCCGTACTTTGGACTTCGCTCTTAGACGGGCAAGGTTGAACAACCTGCCCCCTGATCTTGTGTGGAGGAAAATTCCTTCTTCAGAGGATTTGAACGCATGTGAAAGCAGCAGGGAGAAGAAAATCCCAAAAAGTGTGGGTGCGAGAACACAGCCCTGTTTCACACCACTCAGGATAGGAAAGGGCTCTGATGAGGAGCCACCATGTTGAATTGTGCCTTTCATATTGTCATGGAATGAGGTGATGATACTTAGTAGCTTTGGTGGACATCCGATCTTTTCTAGTAGTCTGAAGAGACCACGTCTGCTGACGAGGTCAAAGGCTTTGGTGAGATCAATGAAAGCAATGTAGAGGGGCATCTGTTGTTCACGGCATTTCTCCTGTATCTGACGAAGGGAGAACAGCATGTCAATAGTCGATCTCTCTGCACGAAAGCCACACTGTGCCTCAGGGTAGACGCGCTCGGCCAGCTTCTGGAGCCTGTTCAGAGCGACTCGAGCAAAGACTTTCCCCACTATGCTGAGCAGGGAGATTCCACGGTAGTTGTTACAGTCACCGCGGTCACCTTTGTTTTTATAGAGGGTGATGATGTTGGCATCGCGCATGTCCTGGGGTACTGCTCCCTCGTCCCAGCACAGGCATAGCAGTTCATGTAGTGCTGAGAGTATAGCAGGCTTGGCACTCTTGATTATTTCAGGGGTAATACTGTCCTTCCCAGGGGCTTTTCCGCTGGCTAGGGAATCAATGGCATCACTGAGTTCCGATTTGGTTGGCTGTATGTCCAGCTCATCCATGACTGGTAGAGGCTGGGCTGCATTGAGGGCAGTCTCAGTGACAGCATTCTCCCTGGAGTACAGTTCTAGGTAGTGCTCAACCCAGCGGTCCATCTGTTTGCGTTGGTCAGTGATTATGTCCCCCGATTTAGATTTGAGGGGGGTGATCTTCTTGATGGTTGGCCCAAGAGCTCTCTTCATGCCATCATACATTCCTCTGATGTTTCCGGTGTCTGAGGCCAGCTGAATATGACTGCATAGGTGTTGCCAGTAGTCGTTTGCGCAACGCCTAGCTGTTCTTTGTGCAGTACTTCTGGCTGCCAGCATATACTGAAGGAAAAGAGAGCTCTCTCTTGGTTTATTTAAACCCTATTTATTGTACTCTCAGAATTCTGATGTCAAGCCAGATTAATTTTGTAAAAGAAAATAACCAAATTCCTTTAACTACTGATCTGTATTGCTGAAATTCATCACTAGAAAAAAGCATCAATTCAACTGCTGAATTAGACTACAGACTGTCCTACTGTTGAAGAACCTTCTTTTTCCCCCATCGAACCCTGCGAGGACTTCATAGAACCTTAGATAGTCATAGAGTCATAGAGAGTTACAGTACTGAAACAGGCCCTTTGGCCCACCGAGTCTGTGCCGACCATTCATTTATACTAATCCTACATTAATACCACATTCTGCTACACGTTGGAAGATTCCACTTTGGCAGGAGTGCAAATCTGCAAGGACGCTAATGTTTTCTATTTTAAATGTTGCTTATATCTTAGTAGGGTTTAAGAATTTTGTTTTTCTAATTAAACAGTTAATTTGTTGATCTAAAGACACCTGGTTTCACTAGCCTCATTCGGGGGTTAATAGTTGGTACAATTTGGTTGGGTCTTTCTTTAATTTGGAAAGTTTAAAATGATATGTTAGTCGATCTGTGTAGAGATGGGACTGAATTGGCCATGTTTCTCCCATCGCAATCAGAATCACATATTTTGATTGGGAGCTTTGTCTTGAATGGTCGGTCATAACAGAAGTTCCATTTTGACATTTCAGTTAAGACTCAGTGTGTACATTGTAATGCCAACAGTTTTTCAGTCATTTATCAGGAGATGGAACTTTTTTTTGACATTCTTGTTCCCTTCGCCCATAGAATAATGTATCTGGTTCAGTATAACTGCCAACTCTGTTACATGAAGTAATTCTTTAACTAAATATAATTCAGCTGATACTGGCACTTTGCCAGATCAGGGGGAAATTGAAATCATCTCCATCGCCCATTGATGAGTTAATTCATGAGGTCTTACCGTGCTTTGACTGTATTTTGATGGAGTTCTCATCCTAGGCAATTAAATATTCACAAACAGTTCATAGCCAGCTCATAGCTTCACAACTAGTATTAACAAAATAGCTGTATATTATTATTTCAATGAAAAAGCATGAACTGCCAATCAAGCATGACATCTACCTCAGTCACATAATTTGGCATCTTGATAATAGAGTCTTACATCTCAACAGATGCTTGTTTAAACAGAAAATCATATCCACGAAGCAGATTGTATAGACAGCTAAAACTCAATCTCGTTATCACTATACCATTACTTCTTGATTTACCTCATCTTCTCTCCTATTCTTTTCAACCTTGGTGTCCTGCAGGATTTAGCCCATAGATTCATAGACTAGTACAGCACAGAAGGAAGTCATTCAGTCCATCGAGTCTGAGTTTCCAAAAGCAATCCAGTTAGACCCACTCCCCTGCTCTTTCCCCATAGCTCTGCAATGTTTTTCTCCTTCAAATATTTATCCAATTCCCTTTTGAAGGATAGTATTGAATCTATATCCATCATCCGATCAGGCAGTGCATTCCAAATCCGAACCACTCATTGCATAAAAATTTTTTATTCTCATGTTGCCGCTGCTTCTTTTACCAATCACCTTAAATCTGTGCCCTCTGATTATTGATCCTTCAGGTACTGGAAACCGTTTCTCTTTATTTACTATATCTAAACCCATCATAATTTTGAACACTTCTATCAAATCTACTCTTAGCCTTTTCTGTTCCAAGAATAACTCCAGCTTCTCCAATCTGTCAACGTAACTGTAATCCCTCATCCCTGGAATCATTCCAGTAAACCTCTTCTGTACCCTCTCCAAAACCATCACATCCTTCCTAAAGTATGGTTCCCAGAATTGTACACAATACTCCAGCTGGAGCCAAACTAATGTTTTGATAGGAAGATGATGTCTAATATAAATGCATTCCTGTTACCGTATTTGTGGAATTACTAGAGTTTGAAAATGCAATAGGGAGTGGGGCGACAAAGATGACATGTGAGACTCATTTAGACTCCCACAACAGCCAACACTAAGATTGCTGGTTGTCCAAAGAGAGAAATTTGCATTTTGAGCAAAAGATTTCCACAGCACCAGAGGGAAGCGAGATGCCTCAGGAGTGTCAGAGGCCTGGCACCCGGGTCAGGGCTGCCCCTCGCTTCTTTGATGCTGACCTGGATCTAATGCTAGAGACCATGAGGGAGAGGACAGAAGTCCTCTTCCCAGAGCGTGACAGGAGGAGTGCACCTCATTGTACATCAAGGACACTTCTCTGTTTAGTGCCATCTCCCTCTGCCTCTTCTTCTTGCTCCTATCTCACCTCTTGCTCCTCCCCGATGAGCTGTCTCCCTCCAGGGCCTGACTGTCCTTGAGGTCCACATTTCTCTGGAGGGCATGTCATGGAGAGTGCAGCAAACCACCACAATGACAGAGACCCTTGCAGGAGGGACCACCCGACTGGTCCAACCACTGGAATCGCATCTTCAGACGCCCAATGGCTTGCTCAATGGTTGTCCTACTGAGCAGCTGGCATGGTTGTATCACCTTCTGTGCCTCTGTCTGGAGCACCTGCAGAGGGGTGAGTAGCCACTCTTCAAGGCATACCCCTTGGCCCCTGGGATCCATCTACGCACCATGGGGGTTGAGGTGAAGATCTGAGGCAGCCTGGACTGGCGGAGCATGAAGGAATCATGGCAGCTGCCAGGAAAGTGAGCACACACATGGAGGAAGCTCTTGATATGGTCACAGACCTGTTGAATGTTTGGAGAGTGGAAGCCCTTTCTGTTGATGAACCTGAGTAGCCGGTCACTGGGTGCCTTAATAGTCACATGGATGCAATTGATGATGTCCTGCACCTGGGGGTATCCAGGAATGGCAGTGAAACCCAATGCCCTATGCCCCTGTGAGGCCATGTCTGTCTTGAAATGAATGTACTGTCCAGCCCTGGCAAAGAGGGCCTCAGAGACCAGCAAGATGCAGTGGTGTGCAGCTGCTTTCAAAATGTCACCAGTCTGCAGCTGATCTTTGGAAGGAGCCAGAAGTGAAGAAATTCAAGGTCACAGTGACGTTGACAGCTACTGGCAGGGCCTGGCAACCAGTGCTGCAAAGTGCGAGGTCTTCCACAATGACATCACAGATGTCTGTGACCATCTGCCTCCAGAGTCGCAGTCCTGACTCCCCAAAGCCTGTCCAGCATCTACAAGGTGCAAGTCAGGAGTATAATGGCATACTCTCCACTTGTCTGGATCGGTGCCGCCAACCAGGACGGAGCAGCCCGCTTGATCGGCACCCCACTCACCACCTTCAACATTCACCGCCCCCAACACCGGCGCTCAATGGCAGCACTGCAGCAACTCACCATGCCTCCTTCGACAGCACCTTCCAAACCCACGACCTCTTCCACCTAAAAGGACAAGAACAGCAGACATATGGGAACACCACCACCTGAAAGTTCCCCTCCAAGCCACACGCCATCCTGACTTGGAACTATAATTGCTGTTCCTTCACTGTCACTGGATCAAAATCCTGGAACTCCCTTCCTAACGACATTGTGGGTGTACCTGCATCAGATGGACTTCAGCGATTCAAGAGGCAACTCACCACTATCTTCTCAAGGTCAATTAGGGATAATAAATGCTGGCATTGCCAGCGACACTCACATCCCATGAAACAAATAAAAAAAGTCTCCTGCTGCATTGGGTCTCAGTCATTTCCAGGTAGCACTGTCTTTGACAGTAGTTTCTATGTTGAGGGTACAGACTCTATTTCTTTCCTGCCCCTCTTTCCTCTCCCATGTCCTCCTGCTGCTCAAGTTTCTATATTTCCTGTGGAGGATGTTACCCCCTTATCGCCACAGGGCCCGAAATCAGACAGTCGTGCCCCTATTGCCAGGTGCAGCCTTCCTTCTGGGCAGGTGGCTGCCCTATTGTGATTGGTTGCCTTGCCCCCTGTTCTTCTGCCCCCACAATGCCAGGGGTGCCGACCCCATTCAATGCCCAGACGATGAGTGTCTATTCTCACTGCCACCTGCAAACTGCTAAGGGCACCTCCTTACCAAGTTCCGAGCCCCACTTTGTCCCACTGACCCTCTTATGGGACCAGGGTGATGCCCTGGGGCAGCCTTGACTGGCTTTCCCTCTGTACCCGCCCCCCCTTCAGCTGATCAGAAACGGACAGCACCTGAAACCCATGCAACCCTTTAAATATTCAAAGTGACTCCTGACAACACAGAGCATGCGCAGAGCAATCGTGGATGTCATCAACGTGTGCAAACATTTGCTAGCTTACCTGTAGGAATGCACGCACTCACACGCATGACCTCACCACTCAATGGCACCTCACCCCTCAATATTCCCCCGTCTCCATTCACGCGAACAGTACCCCGCTCCCTCCCACCATCCCTGCTTCAAACGCCACTCACTGCCCCTGCCCGCTTCCCCCTCCTCCCCCAGCTACTCGATCCATCCGCCTGCTTCCCCCCACACAGCTACTCGCTCCCACCCCATTGGCTGCTCTGCCCGTTTGGCCACTTGCTCCAGGCCTCGTGCTTTCTTGCCCTCCACCCTCTTCCCTACTGGGTGGTTTCCCCCCCATCAGCCGCTCACTCCAGACCTCCACCGCTCCCCCTCCCTCCCCTCGGCCCATTGTTCCCCGCTCCTCGCTTCCCCCCACTCCCCCAACCTGCCACCTTGCTCTCCGGCCACTCACTACCCACTCCCCCCAATTCCCGCCCCGCCCCCCCCCCACTACCCTATTCTCCAGCCGCTCGCTCCCCGCGCTCCCCCATCCCTCCAGCCGGTAGCTCCAGGCCGCACTGCTTCCCTCCTCTCGGCCACTCGCTCCTATGTCGCCCCATTATCTCTCGTGGCCCGCCTTGCTTCTTCAGGCAGCGCGGCGGAGAATGATCGAATGTGGAGCAAGTGAGCGAGAGGAGGAAAGTGGCGCAGCCTGGAGCTAGTGGCTGGAGCAGGGTGGAGGGAAGTGAGGAGTGGGGTACGATCAGCTGGGAGGACGGTGGGGGGGGGGTGGGGGGAGAGGGGTGCGAATAGTGGCAATGTCTGCAGCGAGCGGCTGAGTTGAGGGCGGGGAAGCGGGGAGCGAGTGGCCAGAGGTGGGGGGAGCAGTGAGGCCAAGCGAGTGGCTAAGGGAAGGCTAAGGAGGGACCAGCAAAGAGCAGTTCAATGGTAGGAGGGAGCAGGGGACTGTTGGAGATGGGATGGAGGCAGAAATGGCAGCCATTGAGGGGATTTTCAGGTTGAATTTGTTTTTTGTGATAAATTGATCAGCAACATCTTTAATCCTGGCAGCTGCCTGAAACATCACAGACAGTGATATTTCAGTGGAAGAGGCTGCATTTCAGCATGTGCTAGTACTACGCCACCTAGTGGTTGCGTTGTCAGCAAACGCAGCCTTAAATATTTCACCCTCTCCCTCCAACAAGCTCTTAACGAGCTTTTTAATGAATTTAATAGGCCTCAATTGGGAGGAGAGCGGGTTCCTGTCCTGCCCTAGTAAACATTGCTGGTGCTGGGAATGGTGTCCTGAAGCAGACATGTTGTCTGGCGGCGGTATGTTCGGCCTCTCCCTGTACCCCTGCCTCCCAACCCCACCCCCACCCCAATACCTCCATTGGCGTGGGGCTGAAAATCCAGACCTGTGGCTTTGGAAGAGGTTCCTTTGTCGCATGCAGTAACTGGGGAGACAGCTTGCACCATCCTTATAGCAGCAGCCAATATCGCGGGAAAATGTGAGAAGTGACATAACAAAGAACAAAGAACAAAGAACAGTACAGCACAGGAACAGGCCATTCAGCCCTCCAAGCCTGCCTAAACTAAAACCTTCTGCACTTCCGGGGTCCGTATCCCTCTATTCCCATCCTATTCATGTATTTGTCAAGATGCCTCTTAAACGTCTCTATGGTACATGCTTCCACCACCTCCCCCGGCAACAAGTTCCTGGCATTCACCACTCTCTGTGTAAAGAACTTGCCTCACACATCCCCTCTAAACTTTGCCCCTCTCACCTTAAACCCATGTCCCCTCGTCACTGACTCTTCCACCCTGGGAAAAAGCTTCTGACTATCCACTCTGTCCATGCCGCTTATAACTTTGTAAACCTCTATCATGTCGCCCCTCCACCTCCATCGTTCCAGTGAAAACAATTCGAGTCTACCCAACCTCTCCTCATAGCTAATGCCCTCCAGACCAGGCAACATCCTGGTAAACCTCTTCTGTACCCTCTCAAAAGCCTCCATAGCCTTCTGGTAGTGTGGCGACCAGAATTGCACGCAATATTCTAAATGTGGCCTAACTAAAGTTCTGTACAGTTGCAGCATGACTTGCCTATTTTTATACTCTATGCCCCGACCGATGAAGGCAAGCATGCCGTATGCCTTCTTGACTACCTTATCCACCTGCGTTGCCACTTTTAGTGACCTGTGGACCTGTACGCCCAGATCTCTCTGCCTGTCAATACTCCTAAGGGTTCTGCCATTTACTGTATACTTTCTACCGGCATTAGACCATCCAAATGCATTACCTCACATTTGTCCGGATTAAACTCCATCTGCCATTTCTCCGCAAAGTCTCAAACCGATCTATATCCTGCCGTATCCTCTGACAATCCTCATCACTGTCCGCAACTCCACCAACCTTTGTGTCGTCCGCAAACTTACTAATCAGACCAGCTACATTTTCCTCCAAATCATTTATATATACTACAAAGAGCAAAGGTCCCAGCACTGATCCCTGCGGAACACCACTAGTCACATCCCTCCATTCAGAAAAGCACCCTTCCACTGCTACCCTCTGTTTTCTATGACAGAGCCAGTTCTGTATCCATCTTGCCAGCTCCCCTCTGATCCCGTGTGACTTCACCTTTTGTACCAGTCTGCCATGAGGGACCTTGTCAAAGGCTTTACTGAAGTCCATATAGATAACATCCACTGCCCTTCCTTCATCAATCATCTTCGTCACTTCCTCAAAAAACTCAATCAAATTAGAGAGACACGACCTCACCTTCACAAAACCATGCTGCCTCTTGCTAATAAGTCCATTTGTTTCCAAATGGGAGTAAGTCCTGTCCCGAAGAATTCTCTCTAATAATTTCCCTACCACTGACGTAAGGCTCACCGGCCTATAATTTCCTGGATTATCCTTGCTACCCTTCTTAAACAAAGGAACAACATTGGCTATTCTCCAGTCCTCTTGGACCTCACCTGTAGCCAATGAGGATGCAAAGATTTCTGTCAAGGCCTCAGCAATTTCTTCCCTTGCCTCCCTCAGTATTCTGGGGTAGATCCCATCAGGCCCTGGGGACTTATCTACCTTAATGCTTTGCAAGACACCCAACACCTCCTCCTTTTTGATAATGAGATGACTGAGACTATCTACACTCCCTTCCCTAGGCTCATCATCCACCAAGTCCTTCTCCTTGGTGAATACTGATGCAAAGTACTCATTTAGTACCTTGCCCATTTCCTCTGGCTCCACACATAGATTCCCTTCTCTGGCCTTGAGTGGGCCAACCTTTTCCCTGGTTACCCTCTTGCTCTTTATATACGTATAAAAAGCCTTGGGATTTTCTTTAATCCTGTTTGCCAATGACTTCTCATAACCCCTTTTAGCCCTCCTGACTCCTTGCTTAAGTTCCTTCCTACTGTCTTTATATTCCTCAAGGGATTCGTCTGTTCCTAGCCTTCCAGCCCTTACGAATACTTCCTTTTTCTTTTTGACGGGGCTCACAATATCCCGCGTTATCCAAGGTTCCCAAAACTTGCCAAACTTATCCTTCTTCCTCACAGGAACATGCTGGTCCTGGATTCTAATCAATTGACATTTGAAAGACTGCCACATGTCAGATGTTGATTTACCCTCAAATAGCCGCCCCCAATCTAAATTCTTCAGTTCCGGCCTAACATTGTTATAATTAGCCTTCCCCCAATTTAGCATCTTCACCCGAGGACTACTCTTATCCTTATCCACAAGTACCTTAAAACTTATGGAATTATGGTCACTGTTCCCGAAATGCTCCCCTACCTGAAACTTCGACCACCTGGCCGGGCTCATTCCCCAATACCAGGTCCAGTACGGCCCCATCCCTAGTTGGACTATCTATGTATTGTTTCAAGAAGCCCGCCTGGATGCTCCTTACAAATTCTGCCCCATCAAAGCCCCTAGTACTAAGTGAGTCCCAGTCAATATAGGGGAAGTTAAAATCACCCACCACTACAACCCTGTTACCTTTGCATCTTTCCAAAATCTGTCTACATATCTGCTACTCTACCTCCCGCTGGCTGTTGGGAGGCCTGTAGTAAACCCCCAACATTGTGACTGCACCTTTCCTATTCCTGAGCTCCACCCATATTGCCTCGCTGCATGACCCCTCCGAGGTGTCCTCCCGCAGTACAGCTGTGATATTCTCCTTCACCAGTAATGCAACTCCCCCACCCCTTTTACATACCCCTCTATCCCGCCTGAAGCTTCTAAATCCTGGATCATTTAGCTGCCAATCCTGTCCTTCCCTCAACCAAGTCTCTGTAATAGCAACAACATCATAGTTCCAAGTATTAATCCAAGCTCTAAGTTCATCTGCCTTACCAGTTATATTTCTCGCATTGAAACAAATGCACTTCAGACCACCTGTCCCGCTGTGCTCAGCAACATCTCCCTGCCTGCTCTTCCTCTTAGTCTTACTGGCCTTATTTACTGGTTCCCCCTCATTTCTTTCACTTGCTGTCCGACTGCTCTGGTTCCCACCCCCCTGCCACACTAGTTTAAACCCTCCCGAGTGACGCTAGCAAACCTCGCAGCCAGGATATTTGTGCCCCTCCAGTTTAGATGCAACCCGTCCTTCTTGTACAGGTCCCACCTGTCCCTGAAGAGATCCCAATGGTCCAGATATCTGAAACCCTCCCTTCTACACCAGCTGTTCAGCCACGTGTTTAGCTGCACTATCTTCCTATTTCTAGCCTCACTGGCACGTGGCACAGGGAGTAATCCCGAGATTACAACCCTAGAGGTCCTGTCCTTTAACTTTCTATCTAACTCCCTAAACTCCCCCTGCAGGACCTCGTCACTCTTCCTGCCTATGTCGTTGGTACCGATGTATACCACAACGTCTGGCTGTTCACCCTCCCCCTTCAGAATGCCCCCTGTCCGTTCAGAGACATCCTTGACCTTGGCACCAGGGAGGCAACATACCATCCTGGAGTCTCTTTCACGTCCACAGAAGCGCCTATCTGTGCCCCTGACTATAGATTCCCCTATAACTATTGCTCTTCTGCGCTTTGTCCTTCCCTGCTGAACAACAGTGCCAACCGTGGTGCCACTGCTCTGGCTGCTGCTGTTTTCCCCTGATAGGCCACCCCCCCCCCCCCCAACAGTATCCAAAACGGTATACTTGTTAGAGAGGGGGATAGCCATGTTGGTTAAAAGGATAGGTTTCCAATTACATTAGATGTATCAAACAGAGAAAATGTTTAAAAAAGCATTCTGAATTTGTTGCACATAACAGAGGAATTTTTGCACTAATACATTGGTCACAAATTTTGTGTCCAATATAGATTATCTTGTCGCTTAGTATCACTGATCTCTTCCATAAGCAGAGCTTGCATCCCTCAAAGTAAGGTGTTTATTTTTGCAACCCAGTATAAATCATCTGCAAATCTCTCGATGGTACAACGTTTGAATATTCTGAAGCATGACAGTCTACGGACTGCAACCTGAAAAGAGCACATTCTAAGCTCCTCTGATGGCTCTACCATGATTGTGCATAGTTGAGCCATACAGATCAGGAGGGTGTAGTGTTTGAGCCACAGTCTCAGCTAAGTTAGCCAATCTCAGCTGTACCAGTGACAGGGTTTTTGCAATTACCCTCAGTGCCCCTGGCTAGCAAGAGGAAAATCAGCCAGGTTCCCGCTCCTGATTATTATCCAGTGACCCTTTTGTTTAAGTTCATGCCAGATGAGGCAGGATTAGCATCAGCTATGATTTCATCCATGGTGAATAACCCGTCAATACTCACTGTCCAAGCTCCCACATAAAAAATGGTGACTTAAGCAAGGTTCCAGAGTGTGACCTGCGCCTGTGAAACTTTACTGCAGCAACAAGCAGCATCACCAACAGAAAGGGACAGGGTGGGATAGTTTCAGGTAAACCCGTACCAGTATCCAAATCAGACAATAGACTAAGCATGGAGAAGACAAATGATTTATTAGCATGTTCAGCAATCTAGACAACATGAGGGCAATAAGCCTCCTGATAGTACAATGATTGATGTTTTAAAAACTCAATCTAAGCTATTAGCAGGCATTCAATTGTAGTGGATTATAATCCTAGCCCTTTTATGGGGTTATCCTGGATCAGTTCATTCCCATTTATTTCCCAAATAAGCTGTATAACTGTTAATTTCTAGGTAAGGTCCATCCTCTATGATTCCTAAGAAAGGTTGTATAACTATTAATTTCTAGGTAAGGCCTGAGCCTCTTTGATTTCGAAGAAAGGCAAGCTGAGAGCTTCATGATGGTCAAATTTTCTTTCATCATTTAACTGTGTTTCAAGATTATAATTCAGTTTTTGAGTTTGGTTAGCTTTGTCAAAAATTTAGTTGACTGTGGTTTAGGGCTATCAGCAGAAAACCATCTCATCAACTATTATGCTGTGGTAGCTTTTGATACAGTTTGCAAAACTATGTTATCAATGTTTTACCATGTCATGAGATTTGTGACAATAGGACTGGATCCCTCTTATCAGAAGCTGCCTTTATGCTTCGAAGATGAGGCCAGCTTTTTAACACAAAGGCTTATGTCCAGTTAGTATTATAGAGATTAATATTTTTTACCTTTTAAGAAGATGAATCCTTTAATTTTTTAATCCCTCATTCATAGGAAATTAACTTTTAAACTTATAACCGCTCATTATGGCTGGGTTCCTTCACACAATCTCCAGGTGACAGCTGGAAAAAACCATTCATGAGGTTGATGATCATAAGAAGATAAGTTAATTCAGGTCTGAGAAAGTGACGTTTGGCCTATTCCTCTTTATAAGCTAACTGTCCCATCATCTAATTGTAGTTTAATAATAAAAAGCATATTTTGTCATTATCATTAGCAGTGGGAATAAAGTTGATGCAAGATGGTCTCTGCTTGAATATTTTCACTAATATTAAGAATAAGTAAATTCCTGTCATAAGGTGTTAGGACTCAAGACCATAGTTTTTCTGAGCATTGCCTCACGTAACATTTTACAAAAGAGAAGAAAGCAGCAAATCTACTATCTGGGCACTTTCTGCCCACTGTATAAAATGACCACATATAGACAACACTAGTCATATCACTCCTAGTAACATTAACCATGCCATTAAGGCCGCAAATAGATGTCTTAAATTAAACAGGAAATCATTTTATTTTCTGATGGAGCTCTGTGTTTTCAGAAATAATCAGATTATACACAGGATATATATTATTTTAGTCTCTTTAAAAATGGATTTTACTCTTTGCATTCTGCTTTTAAAAATAGCACTGAAGTGATCTATCACTACCTGAATACACCCTGGGTTAGCATTTTATTGGCCCCCTGGTGGCAGGCTAGGAGATGGGTTGGTGAGGGTGTTGTGGTGCCAGTAAAATGCTGGGGAGCCACATCGGGACAGCTCCCCCATGCAGTCCTGCCACCGGGTCATTTTCCCAGTGGTGGGAACTGCAGAGGCTGCGCAGACAGCCAATTAATTGGCCTATTGTCAGCTATTTTACCAGGCTACTGGCATTCTTCCGTGTCGGAAAGGCCCCCTGCCATGTAAAAGTTCACCAGCTGCATCATTGCAGCTTTCTTGGGTGGGGGAGGGTTGTGGGGGAGCTGGGAGGTGCAGGGGCCTTCCTTTATGGAGACTCCATAACTCAAGGCTCAAGGAGGGTATCCCTGGCGGCAATGGCTGCCTCAGCAGCAATAGTCACGCTCAAAGTCCCAATTGTGCTGCTGGAGGTTTCATCCCTCCAATCACCGGGGCTTGCCTGCACAGCAGTAGACTTCTTACCTCAAAATGGAGGCAGGCTCTCCTTCTCCTTGCAGACTCAGCAGCAGCCATCTCTCTTAGTGGTGCTGCCAAGGTTGCAGAGCTGCTGGCCCTCTGACTGGGCTGGAAGCATGGAGATCCAGCGGTGGCCTCTTAATTGGCTGCTACCATTAGCCGCCTGCTCGCACGAGATCAGGACCCTCATTTGGTCCCGACATTTAGACTCACCCTGTACCAGTAAGATCCTGGCTGATCTCTGCTTTATCTTGTCCATGTCAATGGAAGACATTAAGAAAAAAAATTCCTAAAAGTTAGAGAAGCATTTTTTAAAATCACTTTGAAACCAATTCTAATGAGGTGTCAATCGTCTATATTTAGTATAAAGGGTACTTTGTTTAGTGATAGGATTTACTGCTGTGATGAATTGTACATTCGATCAGTATTTAGCTCAGTTCCTCTCCATTAATGGGATAAATCGCATACTAAATTATTCAATACTGATTGTTCTATTTATTCTGTTTCAGGATTTCCTATTCTTATTTAGTGTTCATACATAAACATAATTGATTATTGAATGTAGAAAACAGTTAAATTTATCCCAATGAATTTCCAATTCATGCTATGAATATTAAAATCCAATTGAAAGAAACACTTGTGTCATAAAATATTCAGCAATTTCAAAGGTAATATCAATTTAAATTTGAACATATAGGACTACTGTACAAGGCCTCTATCAGATGGGAATGGGGCCATAGCGGTCTAAAATTTATGGTGCTGAACTGATCACCCGATTCCTGCTCTGATCCACCAAGTACAATTTCATTTGGTTCCTTCAAAAGGGCGACAAGCACCTGCCTGCTTCAGGTAAGAGGGTTTCAATGATCTTATAGGACTCCTACACATCTTTGAGGTACTAATAGAACTATGCATAGAGCACTCTACCCATATCCTACCTTCTTTGATTGTCTCTACCCCATTAACATGACCTTTGATTCAGCTTACGTAAGAGTCACCAGATTTTGTGCCCCTCCCTTAAAGGCGCACTTCCAGTGAGTGCTGGCTCAGTGCTTGCAGCTTGCCATTGTTACACTCAGATGAAGTGAAGTGATTGAAAATACAAGAACCCAAACTGAAGAGTTATAGAAATTGACTTTTTCTATAAAAAGAAAGACGATGTGCTGCAAAATGGCCACCGAATAACAAACCTGTCTCTTCAAACTATCTTACTGTCTGGTAAGGGCAAAAGGATACATTCCAAGTTAAGAAATGTCAATTACACCCATCCTGAACTCGAGACATTTTTGAATTGAATGGGTTCTTCTGAAACAAAGAAGGTGTGAAGTAGCCACATCCTGGGCCATTGTTGGGCACCATAGGGATAATCTCCCAACATAGGCACCATTTTGATCTTAAAAGTAGCTCTGTGGAGAGGCAGAGAACCAGGACAAACATCATGATAGCTTGTCCAGCTGAGAGAAATCCAGCAAAAGACAAAGAAGGTGCCCTGCTGTGAATTCTACTTGTGCAGCAGAGAACTGAAAGTGATTCCCCATTTCTAGATTGAAGTCTCAGTTACCAGAGAAATCTACAAAACCCAAGCCTGCAACTTTAAAAGAGAAATTGACCGCTGAGAAGGTTCAACAGGTTTACCTTGTACCCCAAACACTACCTCACTTCAAACCACTTACCTCCTTTCCTCACCATCTGTCTCTTTGTATGTGTGTATGTGTGTATGTGTGAGTGAGTGAGTGAGTGAGTGAGTGAGTGAGTGAGTGAGTGAGTGAGTGAGTGAGTGAGTGAGTGAGTGAATGAATGTGGAGATATGGTTGTGACCATTTCTAGATTTTTTTATTTGATCACGGGATATGGGCAGCACTGGCCAGACCAGCATTTGTTACCCATCCCTAATTGCCCATGAGAAGGTGGTGGTGAGCTGCCTTCTTGAACTCCTGCAGTCCATGTGAGGTAAGTACACCCACAGTACTATTAGGAAGTGAGTTCCAGGATTTTGACCCAGTGACAGCGAAGGAGCAGCGATATAGTTCCAAGTCCGGATGGTGTGTGGCTTGGAGGGGAACTTGCAGGTGTTCCGAGACATCTGCTGCCCTTGTCCTTCTAGGTGGTAGAGGTCGCATGTTTGGAAGGTGCTGCCTGAGTAGCCTTGGTGCATTGCTGCAGTGCATCTTGTAGATGGTATACACTTCTGCCACTGTGCGTTGGTGGTGAAGGGAGTGAATGTTTGTGAACGGGGTGCCAATCAAGTGGGCTGCTTTGTCATGAATGGTGTCGAGCTTCTTGAGTGTTGTTGGAGCTGCACCCATCCAGGCAAGTGGAGAGTATTCCATCACACACCTGACTTGTGCCTTGTAGATGGTGGACAGGCTGTGGGGTGGCAGAAGGTGAGTTACTCAACACAGGATTCCTAGCCTCTGACTTACTCTTGTAGCCACGGTATTTATATGGCTACTCCAGTTCAGTTTCTGGTCAATGGTGACCCCCAGGATGCTGATAGTTGGGGATTCAGCGTTTGTAATGCCATTGAATGTCAAGGGGAGATGATTAGATTCTCTCTTGTTGGGGATGGTCATTGCCGGCACTTGTATGGCACAAATGTTACTTGCCAGTTATCAGCCCAAGCCTGGATATTGTCCAGGTCTTGTTGCATTTCTACACGGACTGCTTCAGTATCTGAGTTGTCGCGAATGATGCTGAACATTGTGCAATCATCAGCGAACATCCCCACTTCTGATCTTATAATTGAAGGAAGATCATTGATGAAGCAGCTGAAGATGGTTGGGCCTAGGCCACTACCCTGAGGAAATCCTGCAGTGATGTCGTGGAGCTGAGATGATTGACCTCCAGCAACCACAACCATCTTCCTTTGCGCTAGATACGATTCCAACCAGCAGAGAGAGTTTTCCCCCTGATTCCCATTGACTCCAGTTTTCCTAGGGCTCCTTGATGCCATATTCAGTCAAATGCTGCCTTGATATCAAGGGCAGTCACTCTCATCTCACCTCTTGAGTTCAGCTCTTTTGTCCATGTTTGAACCAAGGCTGTAATGAGGTCAGGAGCTGAGTGGCCCTGGCGGAACCCAAACTGAGCATCACTGAGCAGGTTATTGCTAAGCAAGTACCACTTGATAGCACTGTCAATGACACTTTCCATCACTTTTCTGATGACTGAGAGTAGACTAATGGGACGGTAATTGGCCGGGTTAGACTTGCCCTGCTTTTTGTGTACAGGACATATCTGGGCAATTTTCCACATTGCTGGGTAGATGCCAGAGTTGTGTCTGTACTGGAACAGCCTGGCTAGGTGTGCGGCAAGTTCCGGAGCAGAGGTCTTCAGTATTATTGCTGGAATATTGTCAGGGCCCATAGCCTTTGCAGTATCCAGTGCCTTCAGTCGTTTCTTGATATCACGCGGTCTGGCATCTGTGATTCTGGGGACTTCAGGAGGAGGCCAAGATGGATCATCCACTCAGCATTTCTGGCTGAAGATTGTTGCAAATGCTTCAGCCTTATCTTTCGCACTGATGTGCTGGTCTCCTCCATCTTTGAGGATGAGGATATTTGTGCAGCCACCTCCTCCTGTTAGTTGTTTAATTGTCAGTCACCATTCACAACTGGATGTGGCAGGACTGCAGAACTTAGATCTGATCAATTGGTAGTGGGGTTGCTTAGCTCTGTCTATCGCATGCTGCTTACACTATTTGGCATATAGTCCTGGGTTGTAGCTTCACATGGTTGACACCTCATTTTGAGGAATGCCTGGTGCTGTTCCTGGCATGCCCTCCTGCACTCTTCATTGAACCAGGCTTGATTCCCCGGCTTGATGATAATGGTAGAGTGGGGGATATACCAGGCCATGAGGTTACAGATTGTGGTTGAGTACAATTCTGCTGCTGCTGATGGCCCACAGCGCCTCATGGATGCCCAGTTTTGCATTGCTAGATCTGTTCGGAATCTATCCCATTTAGCACGGTATGAGTGCCACACAAGACGATGAAGGGTATCTTCAATGTGAAGACGGGACTTCGTCTCCACAAGGACTGTGCGGTGGTCACTCCTACCAATACTGTCATGGACAGATGCATCTGCGGCAGGCAGATTGGCGAGGATGAGATCAAGTATGTTTTTCCCTCGTGTTGGTTCACTTATCACCTGCCGCAGACCCAGTCTAGCAGATATGTCCTTTAGAACTCAGCAAGCTCGGTCAGTAGTGGTGCTACCGAGCCCCCCTTAGTCATGGACATTGAAGTCCCCCACCCAGAGTACATTCTGCACCCTTGCCACCCTCAGTGCTTCCTCCAAGTGGTGTTCAACATGGAAGAGTACTGATTCATCAGCTGAAGGGGGGAGGCGTTAGGTGGTAATTAGCGGGAGGTTTCCTTGCCCATGTTTGACCTGATGCCATGGGAGTTCATGGGGTCCAGAGTCGATGTTGCAGACTCCCAGGGAGATTCCTTCCCCACTGTATACCACTGTTCTGCCACCTCTGCTGGGTCTGTCCTGCCGGTGGGACAGGTCATACCCAGGGATGGTGATGGCCGTGAATGAATGTTGCTCAATAAATAGTTAATCTTTGGTTTTAAACCTGCAAGAAAACCTGCCGCCGTCTGTTTATTGAACAAATAAAACAAAGTTTTAAGCCTCTAGTCATAAAAAATACTTGCTGTGGTCAGTTGGGAGTTGAACAGTGGGAACCACCCACACCCCTTACCACTTGGTCGTAACACCATGCCTACTGAAATGAGTCCTAACCATTAAAATGGCATGGGCCTATCGGAGAGGACATCAGGTGGATGTACAATTGCATCTCCTATCATCTGTCTAATGTCTGTCCAAAGTTAAAATCAGGCCCTTTGTATATCAACACCTTCAGGATGGTATGCTGCACCAACGAGTAAAGTAACCAATACATGTCTTAATGAACAATACAGGATAAAGGTAGGGAGTTATATTCACTGTATGCTGTTTTTCCCAGCATTATACTCCATCAGTAGCTTTGGTTATGTTATTTTATGTTGCCCTCTCATTCATTAGTTGTCACTAATAGTAATTCATCAAAATCAACTATATACTCCCTTGTCTCCTATGTCAAATTGTTAATTGACTCACTAATGAAATTGACTCAGACCAGTGACTGCTGACTCACTCCTCAATGTTCACCAACAATTTATCCAGACCTGATCTATACTTGCATTCTATATAATGCATTTAAATAGCAAATACAAGAGCACATGTCCAAGAATAGTGAATGTAAGAAAAACTACTCTTGTTGGGCTTAAAGGGGAAGATAGCAGGCAGGTATTCACAAATAGAGTTTCTTCATAATCTCAAGTTACAATTGACAACACTAGAATCATAGAATGGTTACAGCGCAGAAGGAGGTCATTCAGCTTGTCATGTTTGTGCCAGCTCTCTGCAAGAGCAACTCACCTAGTCCCTTGCGTCTGCCTTTACCCCACAGCCCTGCAATCTTTTTTTCTCTTCAGATAATTATCCAATTCTCTTTTGAAGTCCTCGATTGAATTTGCCTCCACCACACTCTTAGGCATTGCATTCCAGATTATAACCATTCACTGCGTAAAAAAGTTTTTCCTCATGTCGCTGTTGCTTCTTTTGCCAATCACCTTAAATGAATGTCCTCTAGTTCTGAATCCTTCGGCCAATGGGAACAGTTTCTATCTACTCTGTCCAGACCCCTCATGATTTTGAACACTATCAAATCTCCTCTTAATCTTCTATTCTCCAGGGAGAACAGCCCCCAGCTTCTCCAATCTATCCACGTAACTGAAGTTCCTCATCCCTGGAACAATTCTCATGAATCTTTTCCGCACCCTCTCTAATGCCTTCACATCCTTCTGAAAGTGTAGTGCCCAGAACTGGGCATAATCCTTCAGTTGAGGCTGATCCAGTGTTTTATAAAGGTTTACCATGACTTCCTTGCTTTTGTACTCCTTGCCCCTCTTTATAAAGCCCAGGATCCCCCATGCTTTATTGGTCATTTTCTCAATCTGCCCTGCCACCTTCAATGATTTGTGCACATATTCCCCCAGGTCCCTCTGTTCCTGCACCCTTATTAGAAATATACCCTTTAATTTATATTGCCTCTCCTCATTCTTCCTACCAAAATGAATCACTTCACATTTCTCTGTATTAAATTTCATCTCCTATTTGTCCATGTGTTCTACCATCCTGTCGATGTGTTCCTCACAGTTCACTATACTTCCAAGTTGTGCTTTATACATGCAAGTCTATGTCATTAATATCTATCAAGAAAAGCAGGGGCCCTAACACTGACCCCTGGGGAACCTCACTATATATCTTTCTCCAGTGCGAAAAGCAACTGTTCACATGTACTTTCTGTTCCCTGTCACTCAACCAATTTTGCTTCCGTGCTCCTACTGTTCCTTTTATTCCATGGGCTCTAACTTTGCTGACAATGTTATGTGGCATTTTATCAAATGCCTTTTGAAAGTCTATGTACACCACATCAACTGCATTGGCCTCATCAACCCTTCATGTTGCCTCCTCAAAAAACTCAATCGAGTTAGCTAAACACAATTTGCCCTTAACAAATGCATGCTGGCTTTCCTTAATTAATCCACATTTTTCCAAGTGGACTGTTAATGTTGCAACAAATTATCATTTTTAAAAGTTTTCCCAACATCGAGGTTAAACTGACTGGCCTGTCGTTGCTGGGCTGATCCTGTAAGGGAATTATTGTTGGTATTCAATTGTACTAATTGTGTTAACATTTAAAGGGATTATGTTCAATTATAGTCAGCATTTAATCACGTTAACATTCCATTTTGTAACTGCTGAAAATCATGTTAATGTTCCATTTTCTAACTACTGAGACCACTAAGGGACAGCAGGGTGATTAGTTGTATGTGTTTTAAACTGTTCATGTCTGTGTAATGAACTCAGGGACAAAGTACTGGTTAGGACTACCAATTGCTAAAGTACGATTGCAGACATCATTAATTCCTGATCTTAATTGTATTAAGAAGCTATGTGGACTTTGCTTGAAACATACCTTTGGATATCCAGGACAGCTGACACAGGAGAGCAGCTTAAATTAATAAATAAGTAATTTGTATCTGTCTTTACCAAGGAAGAAGATACTGCCCATGTCATGGTGAAGGAGGACCATATAAGGAAAGCGTATGTGGTCATGCCCAATGTACCTTATAAGAAATAGTATGCAAATGTCAGTCACATGGACAGAGCTAAGCTGACTTGAACCAATCACAGAACTATTACTTGCCTTCAGAACCAATCATCAGTTAAAAACAGATGATGCACAAAGGAACTCTCATGTCCAAAACAGGATAAAAGAACACAGCCAAGAATTGGTCTTTACAAGGGAAAAGAGGAACACCACAGCAGACAGCTTCACGACTACGTAAAGATGTTATAGCAAGACAAGGGGAAGAAGCAATGAGGTCCAAGCATGCTCCGTGCCCAAGGTTAACACGGGAAGTAACGCCTGTAGCGCCCTGCAAACTACTGCCTGATTTATTAAGTTTTATACTTTTTTTATACTTAATAAATTCTCCCAAATTGCCACAAATTGATCTGTCCCTCTGTTGATTTTCTTTGTCAAGTTCAAGAATCCTCACAACCTTTACACCCTTTTTTGAACAAAAGTGTAACATTTGCAATTCTCCAGTCCTCTGGCATGGCCCGGTATACAAGAAGGATTGGAACATTATGGCCAGTGCCTCTGCAATTTCCTTCCTTACTTCCCTCAGTATCTCATCCGGTCCTTTAAGTACAGCCAGCCTATCTAATACCTTCTCGATCAATTTTTAGCTCAACTACCTCCTCCTTCACCATGGGCAGTATCTTCTTCCTTGGTAAAGACAGATACAAATTATTCATTTATTACCTCAGCCATACCCCCTGCCTCCATGCATAAATCCCCTTTTAGGTCCATAATCAGCCTTACTCCTACTTTTACCACCCTTTTACTATTTTATGCCGAGAGAAGACTTTTGGATTAACTTTTATGTTAGCTTTAAGAAGCAAATAATAGGCTAACAAATTGACATTGATGAATCAGTGCAATTTCCTACAAATACCATGTAACAACACTCTACAGTGATATTACAAAATAAATGCACTTCCCCTGAATGTAAATAACATTTTAAAATAAACTAATTTTTCTAAAAAGTAACTTCCAGTGCCCCTCTGTGGCGTATCAGTGTGGACTCTGAATGTACTGAGACAGTGTGAAGCTAATTTCCTTCAAAGTGCACATTCCACAGCAAGGAGCAACATTTACTGATTTCATGGAGACCAATCAGGGCTGAGGTTTGTGTTTTTTTAAGTACATCAGTTGAGTGTTTAGTCAATACTCTGGAGATGGGATGTCCTCCTTCCTTGCACCCACTTTGATTGCTCTTTAATGAGACCAGGAAACATTGATCTTCTTCTGTGGTGTAGTTGTGCTAACATTGATTCCTATGCCCTGTGTTCATTCCAATGTGTTTGCTTCGCCTAACATCAGCTGAACATCAGAGAGGAGCTTTCTGCACAATGATAGAGCATAGAGTTATACAGCACAGAAACAGGCCCTTTGGCCCATCGTGGCTGTGCCTGCCATCAAGCACCTAACTATTCTAGTCCCATTTTCCAGCACTTGTCCCGTAGCCTTGTATGCTATGGCGTTTCAAGCGCTCATCTAAATACTTCTTAAATGTTGTGAGGGTTCCTGCTTCTACCACCACTTCAGGCAGTGTATTCCAGTGTATTTTCACCCTCAAATCCCCTCTAAACCTCCTGCACCTTACCTTAAATCTATGCCCCCTGGTTATTGACCCCTCTGCTAAGGGAAAAAGTTTCTTCCTGTCTAACCTATCAATGCTCCTCATAATTTTGTATACTTCAATCATGTCCCCCCCTCAGCCTTCTCTGCTCTAAGGAAAACAATCCTAGCCTTTCAGTCTCTCTTCATAGCTGAAATGCTCCCGTCCAGGCAACATCCTGGTGAATCTCCTCTCCAGTGCAATCACATTCTTCCTATAGTGTGGTGCCCATAACTGTACAGAGTACTCCAGCTGTGGCCTAACTAGCGTTTTATACACTCCATCATAACCTCCCTGCTCTTATATTCTATGCCTCGGCTAATAAAGGCAAGTATCAAAAAAAAATAAATAAATAAAGGCAAGTATCCCATATGCCTTCCTAACCACCTTATCTACCTGTGCTGCTGCCTTCAGTGATCTATGGACAAGTACACCAAGATCTCTCTGACCTTCTGTACTTCCTAGGGTCCTACCATCCATTGTATGTTCCCTTGCCTTGTTAGTCCTCCCAAAATGCATTACCTCACACTTCTCAGGATTAAATTCCATTTGCCACAGCTCCGCCCATCTTACCAGCCCATCTATATCGTCCTGTAATCTAAGGCTTTCCTCCTCACTATTTGCGACACCACCAATTTTGGTGTCATCTGCAAACTTACTGATTATACCTCCTATATTCACGTCTAAATCATTAATGTACATTACAAACAGCAAGGGTCCCAGCACCGATCCCTGCGGTACACCACTGATCACAGGTTTCCACTCACAAAAACAACCCTCGACCATTACCCTCTGTTTCCTGCCACCAAGCCAATTTTGGATACAATTTGCCAAATTGCCCTGGATCCCATGGGCTCTTACCTTCTTAACCAATCTCCCATGCAGGACCTTATCAAAAGCCTTACTGAAGTCCATGTAGACTACATCAACTGCTTTTCCCTCATCTACACATCTGGTTACCTCCTCGAAAAATTCAATCAAGTTAGTGAGACACGATCTCTCCCTGACAAAGCCATGCTGACTATCCCCGATTAATCCCTGCCTCTCCAAGTAGAGATTAATCCTGTCCCTCAGAATTTTTTCCAATAGTTTCCCAACCACTGATGTTAGACTCACCAGCCTGTAACTACCTGGTCTATCCCTGCTATCCTTCTTGAATAATGGTACCCTATTCACTGTCCTCCAGTCCTCTGGCACCTTTCCCGTGGCCAGAAAGGATCTGAAAATTTGTGTCAGAGCCCCTGTTATCACCTCCCTTGCCTCACACAACAGCCTGGGATACATCTCATCTGGGCCTGGGCATTCATCCACTTTTAAGCCCACTAAAATATCTAATACTTCTTCCCTTTCAATGTTAATATGTTCAAGTATATCGCATTCCCCCTCTTCGCTCTCCTAATTACTTTTTTAAGTACCCCCCCCTACCCTTTCTATACTCCTCTAATGCCTCCGCTGTTTTCAGTGCTCCGAATCTGCCATAAGCCTCCTTTTTTTTCCTGATCCAATACTCTATATCCCTTGACATCCAGGGTTCCCTGGACTTGATGGTCCTAACCCTTCACCTTAACAGGTACATGTTGGCTCTGAACCCTCACTATTTTCTCTTTGAATGACTCCCACTGGCCTGATGTAGACTTTCCTACAAGTAGCTGCTCCTAGTCCACTTTGGCCAGATCCTGTTTTATCAAATTGAAATCAGCCTTCCCCCAATTAAGTACCTTTATATCTGGCCCATCTTTGCCCTTTTCCATAACTACCTTAAATCTTTCAGAGTTATGGTCACTATCCCCGAACTGCTCCCCCACAGATACTTCTACCACTTGTCCAGCTTCATTCCCTAGGATTAGGACCAGTACTGCCCCATCTCTTATAGGACTTTTTCCATACTGGCTCAAAAAGCTCTCCAGTATGCATTTTAAGAATTCCTCCCCCTTTAAGCCTTTTGCACTAAGACTATCCCAGTTAATATTGGGGAAGTTGAAATCCCCTACTATTATTACAGTATTATTTTTACACCTCTGAGATTTGCCTACATATCTGTTCTTCTATCTCTCCTTGACTGTTTGGAAGCCTGTAGTGCATGCCCAGCCAAGTGATTGCCCCCATTTTGTTCTTAAATTCTACCCGTATGGCCTCATTTGAGGAACCTTCTACGATATCATCCCTCCTTACTGCAGTAATTGACTCCTTGATCAACAGTGTAATACTACCTCCTCTTTTATCCCCTCCCCTATCACGCCTGAAGATTCTGTACCCTGGAATATTGAGTTGCCAGTCCTGCCCCTCCCTCAGCCATGTCTCTGTGATAGCAATAATATCATAATCCCATGTGCTAATCAATGCCCTCAATTCATCTGCTTTATTAGTAAGACTCCTGGCATTAAAGTATATGCAATCCAGCCTTGCATTTTTCACTTGTGCCTTAACAGGTCTATATTTGCTCTGCCTTCCAGACTGACTCAGTTTCTCTTCTATATCTGGCTGTGCCTCACCTCCTACTGTATCTCCACTCTGTATCCCATCCTCTTGCCAAATTAGTTTCAACACCCCCCAACAGCACTACCAAACCTCCCAGCAAGGATGTTGGTCCCGTTCCAGTTCAGGTGCAACCCATCCAACTTATACAGGTCCCACCTTTGCCAGAAACAGACCCAGTGATCCAGGAACCTAAAGCCCTCCCTCCTGTACCATCTCCTCAGCCACGCATTCATCTGCTCTATCCTCCTATTCCTATACTCGCTAGCACGTGGCACAGGGAGTAATCCAGAGATTACAACCTTTGAGGTCCTAATTTCAAAACTAAACAACCTGGAAAGCAAATTCAGATTTCTCATGAATGTCTATGGCTTTCTGTTAGCTCATATTTCATAAACAAAACAGGTTGGGGTAGAATTTACACTGGTGCAGATTTCAGGTCCAATCTCAGGATGGGGTATGGGGTGAGTGAGGGGTGAATATCCAGAGCAATTGTGGGCTAGGCTGGATTTGTGAAGCTCGGGGGAATACTCCTTCTCCTTCTGGATCCACAAAATTACAGCAAAATTTGTCTGTGGGCTCCTTTCTAGTTGGACCACCAGCTGGATAGTAGACAGAGCACATGCAGCATATGCTCTACCCAGTACAGTCCTAAAATGGCAAATGGAATACAATGTATATCATGGGATCCCTATTGCATATTAAAATGGCTCACCACTTAACTCAGACAGGTGTTCAGACTGCCAATCGAAGGCCCAAGCAAAGATTGCAGCGGCCACATTGTGATGTAGAACGTGCAAACAAACTTCAGGGAATGTGAGAGAATTACCTGATAGACAAGCAGTTGGTAAATTTGTTTCTAACCACAGCACACTGGCAGTGAGCCACATCAAACTACGGCATATGTTTGACTCCCTATTTCCGCAGTCACAACCTCTTTTCAACATGATGGAAAGATGACAGGAAGAAAAGATAACATATTCCATGTCTTCTGGCACTCTCCTACTATACAATAGAGAATGATTCCAATGGCGTTTAGGAGATTATGCAAATGCCTATTGGGCTTAACTGCTGGGTGTGTTTAAGTAGACCCCTGTTATATACACCATGCACTTGCATCCTGCTGCATTACACTATAAATTTGGGTCCCGTGATGTACATTGTACACCACTTGCCATTTTAGGACCATACTGGGTGGATTGTGGATTGAGTGTTCCGTTCATTCTCCAGCTGATGGTCAAGCCAGAGAGGAGCCCACAAAGAGACTTTGCTGTAATTTTGTGGATCCAGAAGAAGTGTTCGCCTGAGCTTCATAAAATCAGCCTAGACTACTGTCGCTCTGGCTATTCCCCACCCCCCACCCCCCAACCCAACCAGCCTCTGTATACCCCGTCCTGAGATTGGACACCCTCCTCCAGCAGAAACCCTTCTCTTCCTGCAAACAACAACAACTTGTACTTATATAGCAACTTTAATGTAGAAAAATGTCACAAGGCACCTCACAGGAATGAATATCAAAGAAAATTTGACCCCGAGCCACATAACGAGATATTAGGACAGGTGACCAAAAGCTTGGCCAAAGAGGTAGGTTTTTAAGAATATCTTAAAGCAGGTGAGAGAGGTAAAGAGAAGTTTGGGGAGGGAATTCGGAGCTTAGGGCCTCAGCATCCGAAGACAGGGCCGCTAATGGTCAATGGAGAGATGAAAATCAGAGATGCACAAGAGGCCAGATATATCTCCTGTGAAAGTCAGCAAAAGCAGAGCAATATATTATATAACATCAGTTATGTCAAATAGAGAGGAGCTTGACCTAGCAGTACAATTAGTGGAGTGAAACTCCCATTTTAATGAAACATGAGCATCCTGTCTTTCTTCATAATTTCTGCATTTTGTTAATAGGCTGCTCTGCCATTTTTTCTTTAAATGAGAAATTTTGCTTTTGGGAAGTGTACTTACAGGTCATTTTTCTCATGGAAATGCACCACAGTGTTATTTCAATCATCATTTGCATGTGCCGATACTGCTGAAGTATAACACTTCATTGCAAATACTGTTTGATACTATAATGTAGTTTGCATATCAGTGGCAGTGATAAAGGGCTGAATTTAGTTCAGAAGCCACTGGTCCCAACTTTGGGACCGGAAGCAGGTGTGCTTCCATTCAGGCCATGAGCAGTTGGCCACACACAGTCAAGTGGCGGCCGGCCAATTAAGATTAATGAGATGTGGGGGCTGTGCAATGAAGAGGATGGTGGCGGGTGCAGAAGCAGCGATGGTGGCATCAGTTGATGCCGCGTCAGGTGCTAGTGCCATTTATAAAGGACTGCCAGCCCTGCATTTAATATATGATTTTCCACTGAAAGCTTTTCTTCAAGGAAAAGGCAACACAACCATGGCAGAAGACAGACACTGGGTGGCCTCATAGTTTAGTGATGCTTCCCTCTAGGATTTCCTCCAGACTGCAAAGGAAAGGCTGGAGGTCCTCTTCCCCAGGGACGGGTGGAGACCAGCCCGCATGACGAAGCAAGCCTGTCTGTAGATAGTGGAGGAGGTCAGCAGCAGTGGGGTGACAACAAAGACTTGGATCCAGTGCTGCAAGCAGCTCTATGACCTCACCCAGGCTGCTAAAGTGAGTACCTCAAACCCTTGACCTCTTGGGCATTGCATGCATCAATGTGGGAGTGCCCATTGGGTGGAGAGGGAGTGCCCACCCAGACGTGGGCAAAGGGTCAGGGCATAAAGACACGCTGCCTGAGGCATGACAAAAAGGCGCTGAAAGGCACCTGTCTGTCATTGAAGACCCGTACAAAGTTCCTGGAAAGTGAACACATGCAAGATGCATCTGTGTGCACCCGTCAGTAACTGCTGGAATATCACCAGCACATATCTTGGGCTTGTCCTCACTAGGAGACCAACAACATTCATCTTTGTGTCTGCAGGAGAAGATAACACACAAGCATAGACAACAGACCAAGACCGATGGTGGACTGCCACATCTCTATATTCTGAGCCCAATGGAGGAGGAGGCAATACAGCTGGCATGGCTGCAAGATGGACGTTCTGTAGCAGACCGAATTGAGGCTCATGGAATAGGAGGGTCAGTGTACAATTGGATAAAAAATTCGCATAAGGGCAGAAAACAGCGAGTCGTAGTAAATGGTTGCATTTCAGACTGGAGGATGGCAGACAGTGGTGTCCCCCAAGGGTCAGTATTTTTTTATTCATTCATGGGATGTGGGTGTTGCTGGCTCGGCCAGCATTTATTTCACATCCCTAATTGCCCTTGAGAAGGGCAAGAACTGCTGGGTAGGTACAAACAAAGTGCTGTTAGGAAGGAGTTCCAGGATTTTGACTCTGCGACAGTGAAGGAACTGTAATATAGTTCCAAGTCATGATGGTCTGTGACTTGGAGGGGAACTAGCAGATGGTGATTTATTTATTTTTTTTAATTTTTTTTTTATTTAGAGATACAGCACTGAAACAGGCCCTTCAGCCCACCGAGTCTGTGCCGACCAACAATCACCCATTTATACTAACCCTACAATAATCCCATATTCCCTATCACCTACCTATACTAGGGGCAATTTACAATGGCCAATTTACCTATCACCTGCAAGTCTTTTGGATGTGGGAGGAAACCGGAGCACCCGGCGAAAACCCACGCAGACACAGGGAGAACTTGCAAACTCCGCACGTACCCAGAATCGAACCCGGGTCCCTGGAGCTGTGAGGCTGCGATGCTAACCACTGCGCCACTGTGATGTTCCCATGCATTTGCTGCCCTTGCCCTTGTAATTGGTAGAGGTCGTGGGTTTGGGAGATGCTGTCTAAGAAGCCTTGGTATGTTGCTGCAGTGCATCTTGTAGATGGTACACACTGCTGCCACTGTGCACTGGTGGTGGAGGGAGTGAATGTTTGTAAATGGTGTGCCGATCAAGTGGGCAGCTTTGTTCTGGATGGTGTCGAGCTTCTTGAGTGTTGTTGGAGCTGCACCCATCCAGGCAAGTGGAGAATATTCCATCACACTCCTGACTTGTGCCTTGTAGATGGTGGACAGACTTTGGGGAGTCAGGAGGTGAGTTACTCACCACAGGATTCCTAGCCTCTGACCTGCTCTTGTAGCCATAGATATTTATATGGCTACTCCAGTTCAGTTTCTGGTCAATGGTAGCCCCTAGGATGTTGATAGTGGGGGATTCAGCAATGGTAATGATGTTGAATGTCAAGGGGAGATGGTTAGATTCTCTTTTATTGGAGATGGTCATTGCCTGGCACGTGTATGATGCAAATGTTACTTGCCACTTAACGGCCAAGCCTGGATATTGTCCAAGTCTTGCTGCATTTCTACACGGACTGCTTCAGTATCTGAGGAGTTGCAAATGGTGCTGAACATTGTGCAATCATCAGTGAACATCCCCACTTCTGACCTCATGATTGAAGGAAGATCATTGATGGAGCTGCTGAAGATGGCAGCAGCTTTTTCGGGAGCAGTGAGTGAGCGAGTGAGCAGCTGGGAAGGTCAGTTTGAAAGTAAATTTAATTTCCTTTTGTTTTTCGGCGGAGGCCAGGGGGCTGCTGGGTAAGTAAAACACTATATATTTGGGCGGTTTAAAATAACTTTCCTTTCATTGCAGCAGCTTTTTCGGGAGCAGTGAGTGAGCGAGTGAGCAGCTGGGAAGGTCAGTTTGAAAGTAAATTTAATTTCCTTTTGTTTTTCGGCGGAGGCCAGGGGGCTGCTGGGTAAGTAAAACACTATATATTTGGGCGGTTTCTGAACCCGAGACACCACACTTGTCGTGTCTCCCACCCGCCCTCCTCCTCTAACCAAAAAAAAAGGACTCGGTGGGGTGTTTATAAGGTAAGGCTTTTTCGATTTCTCTGGTTTATTCTGATTGGTAAAAACTTTTCGTTCCTTTTTCATTTAACTAAGTTAAGCTTAAGATTAAAAATGGCAGGAGATCTCAGACCCGTGTCATGCTCCTCTTGCTCAATGTGGGAGCTCAGGGACACGGCTGATGTCTCTGACTCCTTCACGTGCAGGAAGTGTGTCCAACTGCAGCTCTTGTTAGACCGCATGACGGCTCTCGAGCTGCGGATGGACTCACTTTGGAGCATGCGCGATGCTGAGGAGGTCGTGGATAGCACGTTTAGTGAATTGGTCACACCGCAGATTAGGATTGCTGAGGGAGAAAGGGAATGGGTGACCAAAAGGCAGAGAAAGAGCAGGAAGGCAGCGCAGGAGTCCCCTGCGGTCATCTCCCTCCAAAACAAGTATACCGTTTTGGATACTGTTGGGGGAGATGGCTCACCAGGGGAAGGCAGCAGTAGCCAGGTCCATGGCACCGTGGCTGGCTCTGCTGTTCAGAAGGGCGGGAAAAAGAGTGGAAGGGCTATAGTCGTAGGGGATTCGATTGTAAGGGGAGTAGATAGGCGGTTCTGTGGTCGAAAACGAGGCTCCCGAATGGTATGTTGCCTCCCAGGTGCACGGGTCAGGGATGTCTCAGATCGGCTGCAGAACATTCTAAAGGGGGAGGGTGAACAGCCAGTTGTCATTGTGCACATAGGCACTAATGATATAGGTAAAAAACGGGATGAGGTCCTACAAGCAGAGTTTAGGGAGTTAGGAGCCAAGTTAAAAAGTAGGACCTCAGAGGTAGTAATCTCAGGATTACTACCAGTGCCACGTGATAGTCAGAGTAAAAATGAAAGAATAGTCAGGATGAATGCGTGGCTTGAGAGATGGTGCAGGAAGGAGGGGTTCAGATTTTTGGGACATTGGGACCGGTTCTGGGGGAGGTGGGACTATTACAAATTGGACGGTCTACACCTGGGCCGGACTGGAACCAATGTCCTTGGAGGTGCTTTTGCTAACGCTGTTGGGGAGGGTTTAATGTGGCAGGGGGATGGGAACCAATTGAGGTCAGTTGACAGTAAGGAGGTAGTAACAAAAGCCTGTAAGGAACTAGATAATGAAGTCAGTGTGACTAAGGGGAAGAGCAGGCAGAGAGCAGATGATGAATATAAAGGGACTGGTGGTCTGAGGTGCATTTGTTTTAATGCAAGAAGTGTAGTAGGTAAGGCAGATGAACTTAGGGCTTGGATTAGTACCTGGGAGTATGATGTTATTGCTATTACTGAGACTTGGTTGAGGGAAGGGCATGATTGGCAACTAAATATCCCAGGATATCGATGCTTCAGGCGGGATAGAGAGGGAGGTAAAAGGGGTGGAGGAGTTGCATTACTGGTCAAAGAGGATATCACAGCTGTGCTGAAGGAGGGCACTATGGAGGACTCGAGCAGTGAGGCAATATGGACAGAACTCAGAAATAGGAAGGGTGCGGTAACAATGTTGGGGCTGTACTACAGGCCTCCCAACAGCGAGCGTGAGATAGAGGTACAAATATGTAAACAGATTATGGAAAGATGTAGGAGCAACAGGGTGGTGGTGATAGGAGATTTTAATTTTCCCAACATTGACTGGGATTCGCTTAGTGTTAGAGGTCCAGATGGAGCAGAATTTGTAAGGAGCATCCAGGAAGGTTTTCTAGAGCAGTATGTAAATAGTCCAACTCGGGAAGGGGCCATACTGGACCTGGTGTTGGGGAATGAGCCTGGCCAGGTTGTTGAAGTTTCAGTAGGGGACTACTTTGGGAATAGTGATCACAATTCCGTAAGCTTTAAAATACTCATGGACAAAGACGAGAGTGGTCCTAAAGGAAGAGTGCTAAATTGGGGGAAGGCCAACTATACCAAAATTCGGCAGGAGCTGGGAAATGTAGATTGGGAGCAGCTGTTTGAAGGTAAATCCACATGTGATATGTGGGAGGCTTTTAAAGAGAGGTTGATTAGCGTTCAGGAGAGACATGTTCCTGTGAAAATGAGGGATAGAAATGGCAAGATTAGGGAACCATGGATGACAGGTGAAATTGTGAGACTAGCTAAGAGGAAAAAGGAAGCATACATAAGGTGTAGGCGGCTGATGAAAGACGAAGCTTTGAAAGAATATCGGGAATGTAGGACCAATCTGAAACGAGGAATTAAGAGGGCTAAAAGGGGTCATGAAATATCTTTAGCAAACAGGGTTAAGGAAAATCCCAAAGCCTTTTATTCATATATAAGGAGAAAGAGGGTAACTAGAGAAAGGATTGGCCCACTAAAGGACAAAGGAGGAATGTTATGCTTGGACTCAGAGAAAATGGGTGAGATTCTAAACGAGTACTTTGCATCGGTATTCACCGAGGAGAGGGACATGACGGATGTTGAGGTTAGGAACAGATGTTTGATTACTCTAGGTCAAGTCGGCATAAGGAGGGAGGAAGTGTTGGGTATTCTAAAGGGCATTAAGGTGGACAAGTCCCCAGGTCCGGATGGGATCTATCCCAGGTTACTGAGGGAAGCGAGAGAGGAAATAGCTGGGGCCTTAACAGATATCTTTGCAGCATCCTTAAACACGGGTGAGGTCCCGGAGGACTGGAGAATTGCTAATGTTGTCCCCTTGTTTAAGAAGGGTAGCAGGGATAATCCAGGTAATTATAGACCGGTGAGCCTGACGTCAGTGGTAGGGAAGCTGCTGGAGAAGATACTGAGGGATAGGATCTATTCCCATTTGGAAGAAAATGGGCTCATCAGTGATAGGCAACATGGTTTTGTGCAGGGAAGGTCATGTCTTACCAACTTAATAGAATTCTTTGAGGAAGTGACAAAGTTGATTGATGAGGGAAGGGCTGTCGATGTCATATACATGGACTTCAGTAAGGCGTTTGATAAGGTTCCCCATGGCAGGCTGATGGAGAAAGTGAAGGCGCTTGGGGTCCAAGGTGTACTAGCTAGATGGATAAAGAACTGGCTGGGCAACAGGAGACAGAGAGTAGCAGTAGAGGGGAGTTTCTCAAAATGGAGACGTGTGACCAGTGGTGTTCCACAGGGATCCGTGCTGGGATCACTGTTGTTTGTGATATACATTAATGATTTGGAGGAAGGTATAGGTGGACTGATTAGCAAGTTTGCAGACGACACTAAGATTGGTGGAGTAGCAGATAGTGAAGGGGACTGTCAGAGAATACAGCAGAATATAGATAGATTAGAGAGTTGGGCAGAGAAATGGCAGATGGAGTTCAATCAGGGCAAATGCGAGGTGATGCATTTTGGAAGATCCAATTCAAGAGTGAACTATACAGTAAATGGAAAAGTCCTGGGGAAAATTGATGTCCAGAGAGATTTGGGTGTTCAGGTCCACTGTTCCCTGAAGGTGGCAACACAGGTAAATAGAGTGGTCAAGAAGGCATACGGCATGCTTTCCTTCATCGGACGGGGCATTGAGTACAAGAGTTGGCAGGTCATGTTACAGTTGTATAGGACTTTGGTTCGGCCACATTTGGAATACTGCGTACAGTTCTGGTCGCCACATTATCAAAAGGATGTGGATGCTTTGGAGAGGGTGCAGAGGAGGTTCACCAGGATGTTGCCTGGTATGGAGGGCGCTAGCTATGAAGAGAGGTTGAGTAGATTAGGATTATTTTCATTAGAAAGACGGAGGTTGAGGGGGGACCTGATTGAGGTGTACAAAATCATGAGAGGTATAGACAGGGTGGACAGCAAGAGGCTTTTTCCCAGAGTGGGGGTTTCAATTACGAGAGGACACGAGTTCAAAGTGAAAGGGGAAATGTTTAGGGGGATATGCGTGGAAAGTTCTTTACGCAGAGGGTGGTGGGCACCTGGAACGCGTTGCCAGCGGAGGTGGTAGACGCGGGCACGATGGAGTCTTTTAAGATGTATCTAGACAGATACATGAATGGGCAGGAAGAAAAGAGATACAGAACCTTAGAAAATAGGCGACATGTTTAGAGAGAGGATCTGGATCGGCGCAGGCTTGGAGGGCAGAAGGGCCTGTTCCTGTGCTGTAATTATCTTTGTTCTTTGTTCTTTGTACCCTGAGGAACTCCTGCAGTGATTTCTTGGAACTCAGATGATTGACCTCCAACAACCACAACCATCTTCCTTTGCGTTCGGTATGACTCCAACCAGCGGAGAGTTTTCCCCCTGATTCCCATTGACTTCAGTTTTGCTAGGGCTCCCTGATGCCATACTCGGTCAAATGCTGCCTTGATGTCAAGGGCAGTCACTCACTTCACCTCGAGTTCAGCTCTTTTGTCCATGTTTGAACCAATGAGGTCAGGGGCTGAGCGGCCCTGGCGGAACCCAAACTGAACGTCACTGAGCAGGTTATTGCTAATCAAGTGCCGCTTGATAGTACTGTTGATGACACCTTCCATTACTTTACTGATGATTGCGAGTAGGCTGATGGGGCAGTAATTGGCCAGATTGGACTTGTCCTGCTTTTTGTGTACAGGACATACCTGGGCAATTTTCCACATTGCCGGGTGGATGCCAGTGTTGTAGCTGTACTGGAACAGCTTGGTTAGGGGCGCGGCAAGTTCTGGAGCACAGGTCTTCAGTACTATTGCCAGAATATTGTCAGAGCCCATAGCTTTGCAGTATCCAGTATCTTCAGTAGTTTCTTGATATCATGCGGAGTGAATCGAATTGGCTGAAATCTGGCATCTGTGATGCTGGGGACTGCAGGAGGAGGCCAAGATGGATCATCAACTCGGCAGTTCTGGCTGAAGATTGTTGCAAATGCCTTATCTTTCGCACTGATGTGCTGGACTCCCCCATCATTGAGGTTGGGATATTTGTGGAGCCACCTCCTCCAGTTAGTTGTTTAATTGTCCACTACCATGCATGGCTGGATGTGGCAGGACTGCCGAGCTTAGATCTGATCTGTTGGTTATGGGATCGCTTAGCTCTGTCTATCGCATGCTGCTTACACTGTTTGGCACGCAGATAGTCCTGTGTTGTAGCTTCACCAGGCTGACCCCTCATTTTGAGGTATGCCTGGTGCTGCTCCTGGCATGCCTTCCTGCACTCGTCATTGAACCAGGGTTGGTCTCCTGGCTTGATGGTAATGGTAGAGTGGGGGATATGCCGGGCCATGAGGTTACAGATTGTGGTTGAGTACAATTCTGCTGATGCTGATGGCCCACAGTGCCTCATGAATGCCCAGTTTTGCATTGCTAGATCTATTCAAAATCTATCCCATTTAGCACGGTGATAGTGACACACAACACGATGGATGGTATCCTCAATGTGAAGGTGGGACTGTGCGGTGGTCACTCCTACCAATACTGTCATGGACAGATGAATTTGCAGCAGGCAGATCGGTGAGGACGAGGTCAAGTATGTTTTTCCCTCCTGTTGGTTCCCTCACCACCAGCATACCCACTCTAGCAGCTAGTGTGCTGGGACCACTGCTTTTTTTGCTATATATAAATGACTTGGATCTTGGAATGGAGAGTAGAATCTGAAAATTTGCTGACGACACCAAACTTGGAGGTGTGGCAAACAGTGAGGATGAAATGAACTATCTGCAACAGGACATAGGTAGACTAGCAGAATGGGCTGAGAAGTGGCAGATAGAATTTAATACTTACAAGTTTCAGCTGATGCATTTTGGCAGAAGGACTAGGAAGAGGCAATATGTAACTTAACGGCACAATTCTAAAGAGTGTACAGCAACAGAGGGACCTGGGGGTGCTTGTGCATCGCTCTTTGAAGGTGGCAGGACACATTAAGAGTGGTTAATTGTTACGACCAAGGCAGGAGGAGTGCACTGTTAATTCAGTCCCACTTCTCCACAGGTCACAACATATCAATAAATTTTCCCACTTACCAAAACAATCAATTTGATATTCGATTTGTCCCCAGAATAAAGCACATCAACCAGATTTATTTAATAAACAACAAAATTATCCATTATTATAAACCAAATCTTAACTAATAATGAAGTACATACACAAATTGAAATATTAAAGCCTGTTTTTTTTTTTATCGTAGCCCTCACACACACTCACATTTAAAATCAGTTAACCAGGGGGAAAAAAAAGGAATTTTTCTTTCCAGCCATTACAATGAAATAAAAGGAACAAAATAAAATAACTTATACTGAAGAGAAGAGATGGAAGTCCTTCGTTTTGGCAAGGTATCCCAAAGTCAAATCGGTGGCTGCCATTAGGAATCTTTCCAGGCAATGTTAATGAACAGTCTGTTTGGGTGGGCAAAGAAATTCAACTACAGAAGGCTTCAAAAAGGTCTTACAGCAGGTGTGCAGCAACAGAGGTTTCAGTTCTCACACATTTGATGCATAGTTCTTTTAAAGATGCAAGGTTTCTGCAAACATTCCGGATTTCTTCAAAATACAGATGGTATATAAAAAAACAGTATAACTTGATACAAGATTGCTCTTTTCAAGAGCAGGGATTCTTCAAAGAGAGGTAACTGTTGTCTGGATTTTCTTCTGATCTCCTGGCAGGTCCATAAACAAACTCCAACTGCCTCTTTTAGTCCAAAACCCAGATGGCTTTTAACAGTTGAAAATGAAACTAGCTTTTTTTCAGGCAAATCCTATGATACTTATAAATCCTGTCTTGTCACAATAACCCCCTGCTAGGTTTACTTGAAATCACATGCTTTCCAGTACTTATTTACTGGTTAACCTTTCAAAAAAAACACCCACAGTGTTCAGTAATCTCCAGATGATTCAAAGCCCATGAAATCCTTTTCAGTTTTTAAAATATAGGTTCTCAAGTTTTAACAAAAAATGGAAACCCATGTAACATTAGTAAAGCATATGGGATCTTGGGCTTCATAAATAGAGGCATTGAGTACAAAAGTAGCAAAGTTATGCTGAACCTTTGTAAAGCTCTGGTTAGGCCCCAACTGAAGTACTGCATCCAGTTCTCATCACCACGCTTCAGGAAGGATGTGAGGGACCTTGACAGGGTAGACAGGAGATTTACCAGAATGGTTCCAGGAAAGGGGCATTTTAGTTACAAGTTAAGGTTGGAAAAGCTGGGTTTGTTCTCCTTAGAAGAAAGGAGATTGAGGGGAAATTTAATAGAAGTGTACAAGATTATGACAGGCTTTGATAAGTTAGACAAGGAAAAACTGTTCCCATGAACAAATGGTACACGGGAACATAGATTGAAAGTTTTGTGCAAAAGATACAGGGAGAATATGAGGAAGCACTTTTTTTTTTTTTTACACAGCAGGTGGTAATGACCTGGAACTCACCGACCACAAAAGTGGTGGAAGCGAAGACAATGACTTCAAGAGGAAGTTGGATTGCCACCTTAGAGAAATAGACTTGCAGGGCTGTGGGGATCAAGCCGCAAGTGGGACTGACTACATATCTCTGTGGAGAGCTGGCATGGACTCTATGGCCAAATGGCCTTCTTCTGTGCTGTAAATGACTCTATATGGGAGCCTTCTCAAGACAGTAAGTAAGGTTGGCATGAGGCACAAGGGTGCATCTGCAGCAAAGGAGCCATGTTGCTCATGTGGCAACTGTTGCATTCAGGGAGCTCCAACATAGGGGTGGTTGGAAAGTCAGGAGGGAAGGCCCTTGGCCCTTCAATGTCTGTTTTCTCATGCAAGTCACGTAGAACATCAACAAAGAGCCGCAGAGACAGTGGGAGAGTCTGGTGCCTCTGAGGAGGAGGAGGGAGCCTCAGAGGGTGTTCCATCACCTCATACCCCCACATCTTCCACCAGCACAGATATTCTCATGTCAATGGGTGTGGGATGCAGTTAGATTCGGTCACACAATCTGGTGAACACAGTAATGATGCGCCCGAGCAGCTAACAGAGGCTGTGACAGCCCAGGCCACTGATAGTCGGGGAACTGTGGGAGGCCAGGTCCATGCTGGGCCCCAGGATCATAACATGCCTCTGGTGTCACCAGCATCATGGGAAGTGCTGCAGCTGTAGCGAGAGGTCAGGCAACATCTGGTAGAGATGCCAGAGGCTATGCGTGTCAAATCATGGATGATTGAGGATTCCATCCAGGCCTTAACTGCTGCAGTGTCTGATTGGTGCATGAGTGGCATCCTCCATTAACAGACTGGAGGCTCTCAAGGAGAGCCACATCCAGCAGTGCAGTCAGTGTCGACAGGAGATTTGTGCAGACTGCATACCCTTGTCTTGACCATGAGCTCAAGGCAGCTGTAACAAAATGAGACAGACGAGGCATCTTGAGTCACCACCAGGTCCTCTATTCTCTCAGGTCAGCAGGGAGGCACAAGTGTGCTTGACAAGGGTGGAGGAGCAGCTGCCTCCCATTGCTGGGGGCTCCTGTCAAGCTGCTCCTGGTGTAGGCAGCAGTTCCTCAGCCCCTCTGCCAGTGACACCAGATCCTCCTCCATCCCCAACGACAGAGGGTGGTACTGTTTCTGTGCAGGAAGCACTTAGCATGCGAGGGCCCTCCAGGCCTCAAGGATCCAGAGGACAACTGCCAAGACCTTCCCTAGCCAAGGGGCAGCAAGATCAGCAGCCAGCCTCCACTTCAGCTGGCAGTGCAGGGGGTATAGGAGCATATGTAAAAGAATAAGAGCACCTAGAAGTGCTTGGGATTCACGGGTGAATGTATAAATAGAAAGGGTAGCATTTGTTTTCAGGGATAATAAAGATATGTGTCTATCTCACAAAATCTCATTCCCCTTATTTATGGCTTTTGGGGGGGGCTTCATTTTAACCTTGCCTCTGTCAAGGGGCTCAAGGAGAGGGATCATGCTGTAAGTGGTCTGGAGCCTTGTCAGCTGAGCACTGTGCACCTGGGCACTGGGCAATAGATTGCTAAAGGAAGGAAGGTGACAGCAGGGCTGCATAAAGGTAAAGCTTTATTGGTCAACTTACAACTGGTAGTAAGGATCATAGGAAATGTGATTGTATAAGGGCATCGCGTGCCTCCCTTGCACATATCTCATGGTGTCTTTCCTGGTGCCTCCACCCCCCGACCAACTTCCTTTGTCTGGAGATGCTTGGTCAGCTTCCTCCTCCTCATTATCATTGTCTGAGGTGGCACCGCACTGCTCAATATCCTCACTGGCCAATGTCTCCCTCCTCTGTAGCAACATGTTGTGCAGCCGACAGCAAACCACCATGATTCGCGAGACCCTCGCTGGGGCATCATACTGAAGGGCTCCATTGGACCGATCTAGGCACCGGAATCTCATCTCGTGTAGTCCAATGGCTTGCTCAATTGTCACTCACATTGTCCCATGGCAGATGTTGTACCTCTCCTCTGCATCTGTGGGTGGGCTCCTCACTAGCATTATCCAAGAATCCATCCCTGAAGCCGTGCAGGGGGCCAAAAAACCTCTGGCAACTGGGACTGCTTTCAAATCCAGGCATTGCGGCAACTTCACAGGATGTGTGCACAGATCTGCAGGACCCATTTACAGTGGCCACAGGCCAGTTGTACATTGAGCGATTGGAAGCCCTTCCTGAAGGCCGCTGACTGGACTGCCGGAGCCTTGATGGCCACACACGTGCAGTCGATGACATCCTGCGCATGGGGGAATCCAGCAATGACCCTGAATCCGATGGACCACTCAGTTTGACTGTTGGGATCTATGCAGAAGTGCACATAGTCACTAGCCCTCCTGAAAAGGGCACCTCTGTGATGCACCGATGGGCCACTGACTGAGATTCCACACATGTCCCCAGTGCATCCCTGAAAAGATCCAAAGGCATAGAATTTTAGTGCCACAGTAATCACTGGCATTGGATTTCAATCAAGTCCCCTGGGGCCCAGCTCATCCTGCCTCATAGTGCAGAGGTCAGTGACAGCCTCACTGGAGAGGTGGAGTCTTCATTGGCACTGCCTCTCAGACAACTGTAGGTAGTTGAGCCTCGACCATGAGAACCTCACTGGAGGGTAGCTTCTTCTGCGCAGAGGGGGCTGCCGGCTTTCCCCTCTGCACCCTGCTCCATTGTCAGGAAGCTGATGCCGACCCTCCTGTGGACGTACAGGTCGTTGCAGTGCCGCTGCCAGTGCCTGGACCACCCTCCTGCTCTGCTGAACCTCCTCAACAGGGTCCCCAAAGCCTGGATAAATGGGGCCCATGATAGGTGGCGTCTTCCTAAGTGCAAGGCCTTCACTGCCAATGGCAATACCCCCCGAACTTTCCCCCCCATTTGTCACCTCTGACAAGGTGGCACTAGCCTGTTGCCCTTCTTGCATGGCTCTCCCAGAGTGCTGGCACCTTTTCCCCCCCCAATCCTTAGGTGATTTCGGATGCCCTCCCTTCTCTACCCTGCCTGGCAATTGATGCTGCCTCTCCTGATGGTCTCCCTTTGTAGCCAGCTATTAGCTCCCACCTCCATGTTGCCTTCTTCTGAAGCCCCATGATTCCCGAGCGCCATTAGCAAGATTGAAAACGGAGAATAAAATCTGTCAATAGGCCTCTTAATTGCCTGCCCAATGAGTCGCTGTCAGATCTCCACCCTCCATGTTTGCCCATCTATAAAATCAGGAAGGGGTGTTTATGCACTGCAGCCCTCGCCCACCACCCCCCCCCCCAACCCTTGCCTCCATTCCCATCTCCAAGGGCCAATTAAAATCAGTCCAAAGATACATCCTGCAGAGCCAGAAATGTACAAGTTCCACACTGTGACCATGACATGTTTTTGACTCCAACCGCAAATTAAAAACACAGTAAGCTTTTTGGAATTTGCAGGATTTACTCATGCAACAATCACACTGATTTTCATGAAATTTTCTGTGCTTTTAGTTTTCCTATGCTGGAACATAAAAACCAATGTATAGAAACAATGCAAATACTGTGTAATGAATCAGGGCTTTAGGCAAAGCATTTTAAAAGCAAAAGGAAAGACCTCCTTGTTCAGAGTGAGGCTGCGGAGTGGAAAGTATGTGGCAGACTGCTTTTCCTCAATTAACAAAAAAAAACTTTTTTTTTTCCAGTATCTCAACAGAATTTCCATATTCACAGTGAGTAATGAACAACCATGAGATGCCAAGCAATTCTAGCATCAGGAGGACTTGAAACTTTGTGGATTGAGACATTCAGACTTTCCTGGAGGAAACAGAGACCAGATGGGACCAGCTCCTGAGCTCCAGGAAGGCCAAGACATCTCGAAAAGTCAGCTGTAGCGTATAGAGGGAGATGGAAGGGGGACTGAGTGCCAACTCTGTGACCCAAGAATGAACGAGAAGTGCCGGAAAAAATTCAAAGGCCTGACCACAGCTAAAAAAAGGCAAGAAATTCACCATTCTCTCCTTTTCTTTCTTGCCTACACTGGGTCACACCACACCTAAAACTCTCTGAAAGCAGCACTCTCAGAAGTAGCACTTCAGACAACACTTGGCTTAAGGGCACCTCTATCACCCACGACTATATTAGACATTCCCACACCATTCCACTATCACCCAGCAACTGACTAGCATAAGTGCCAAATGTACTACACCAATTTGGCACCTTAATACCGCCACCTGTCACACAGCACCTCCAGGCTGAAACTTCAAACAGCTAAAATCTACAAAGGATGCAAAAGTCGAAGGAAAAGGAATAAAAACAACCTTTTAAAATTAAATCAAACAACCTAACTCATAAGGTAAATGATTTAACATGGCTTCACATTCCAGTAAATGTCACAAATTTCTACACTTACCATGTATATTGAGATTCTTTGTCTGAGTATTGCAATTTTGCAAAATTGATTCAAAATTCCAAAACTCAATCTTATCAGAAGGAAAAAAAGCTTTAATGGCTTGTTCTGTGATTTTTCTACTGGGAATAAAAGGAAATACTATATGCCTGCTGGAACATACTTCTGAGGACTCTTTGCTAACTTTTCCTAAAATCAGTTTACTAATTTGCAATCTGGAAATCAACCCTACTATACAAAAAATGGCAATTGCGGAAAATTTCAATATAGGTCAACTTGGCCTGAAAGTAACAAACGGAACTGTTAAAAAGTGGTCCCTTTTCACCAGCAAACGCTCAAGCTGTCCTGTGTTGTTTCTTAAATGGGCTACATATGAAATACAATGTAAATTAAAATTTATACACATTAAGGTCAAGAAAGAAACTGTATTTGGACTAAATGTAATTGCCTTATGATTGACATTATTTCCATTGAATTATTCTATGTAATTTCAGCAATGAAATTAGTTGTTCCTATGTAAACTTAATGATTGAAAAATAAAATACACATGTGCACCACTGCACTAATTTCCCTTGATTCATCACGTTGAAAAGTTATAGAATGTGAGAATTCACTTCCTATTTTTTCACCTGCAAATATATACTGGCACATTACAATGTTACAAATAAATAAAGTCATATTTTCCAGACATTTTCAGCCTTAAGAGACTCATAACATTAACAAAAGAGGAGAATGAAAGCATCCACACATTATTGCATCGACTCCATGATTAGATACAGCTAGGAATGCATGAACAATACATGATCCTAAAAACTAAATACAAATATATTACCTTTTTAATGAATTATCCTTGAATTTGTATTATTAAAATGGATAGAGTTAATATTGCATATGTTCATTAAACAGAGAACTAAAGGGGCAATTAATCACAGAATAGGTAAATACTTAAAAAAGAAAGAATTAGCCGACATAATTGGCACTTCAACTGAATTTATCTACCTTTCTGACCAGTCAAAAGAGGATTATAGAAGGGCTATAATTTACAATGTGTTACTGACCTGTATTTCATAGGTTAAAGCAAGCTCCACCATCTGACTGAATGACTGACTGAATGATGTCAGGGTTTCAACAACCTCAGCTTTCATAGAGGCTATTGTTGCTTCATCTTCATCATGCAAACAGCTGTAAGGAAAGGTGTAAAATGTTCAATCACAACAGTGACACAAATTAAATTTAACCTTTGGGAATAATTTCCAATCTGACAGCAGGGCCAGGAAAAATTGCAACCTCGTCATGTAAGTCATTTATCTTTCAATTGAAACAATACTAATATAATAACAAAGTTATTCAAGTATCAGCATTCATTTTACTGCAATAAAATTCACCCTATAGAACTAAAATAAGCACAACTTTAAATAAAAACATGATTAAACACCACTTATGTTCACCTGGCTTTTTCAAACGTCTCTCAATTTTGTTGCCTGATGATTTTAGGGTTTCATTTCCTTTTTAAAAACAAAAACGCTTCTATTTCTTACCTTTCTTTCTTTTTTTTTATTCATTCATGGGATCTGGGCATCGCTGACCAGGCCAGCATTTATTGCCAATCCCTAATTGCCCTTGAGAAGGTGGTGGTGAGCTGCCTTCTTGAACCGTTGCAGTCCATGAAGGGTAGGTACACACACAGTGCAGTTAGGAAGGGAGTTCCAGGATTTTGACCCAGCGACAGTGAAGGAACAGTGATATAGTTCCAAGTCAGGATGGTGTGACTTGGAGGGGAACTTGCAGGTGATGGTGTTCCCATGCATTTTCTGCCCTTGTCCTTCTAGTTGGTAGAGGTCGCGGGTTTGGAAGGTGCTGTCTAAGGAGCCTTGGTGTGTTGCTGCAGTGCAACTTGTAGATGGTACACACTGCTGCCACGGTGCATTGGTGGTGGAGGGAGTGAATGTTTGTAGATGGTGTGCTAATCAAGTGGGCTGTTTTGTCCTGGATGGTGTCGAGCTTCTTGAGTGTTGTTGGAGCTGCACCCATCCAGGCAAGTGGACAGTATTCCATCACACTCCTGACTTGTGCCTTGTAGATGGCGGACAGGCTTTGGGGAGTCAGGAGGTGAGTTACTTGCTGCAGGCTTCCTAGCGTCTGACCTGCTCTTGTAGCTACGGTATTTATATGGCTACTCCAGTTCAGTTTCTGGTCAGTGGTAGCCCCTAGGATGTTGATAGAGGGGATTCAGCAATGGTAATGCCATTGAATGTCAAGGGGAGATGGTTAGATTCTCTCTTGTTTGAGATGGTCATTGCCTGGCACTTGTGTGGTGCGAATGTTACTTGCCACTTATCAACCCAAGCCTGGATATTGTCCAGGTCTTGTTGCATTTCTACAGGGACTGCTTCAGTATCTGAGGAGTCACGAATGATGCTGAACATTGTGCAATCAGCAAACATCCCTACTTCTGACCTTATGATTGAAGGAAGGTCATTGATGAAGCAGCTGAAGATGATTGGGCCTTGGACACGACCCTGAGAAACTCCTGCAGTGATGTCCTGGAGCTCAGATGATTGACCTCCAACAACCACAACCATCTTCCTTTGCGCTAGGTATGACTCCAACCAGCGGAGAGTTTTCCCCCTGGTTCCCATTGACCTCAATTTTGCGAGGGCTCCTTAATGCCATACTCGGTCAAATGCTGCCTTGATGTCAAGGGCAGTCACTCTCGCCTCATCTCGAGGTCAGCTCTTTTGTCCATGTTTGAACCAAGGCTGTAATGAGGTCAGGAGCTGAGTGGCCCTGGCTTAACCCAAATGGAGCATCACTGAGCAGGTTATTGCTAAGCAAGTGCCGCTTGATGGCACTGTTGATGACACTTTCCATCACTTTACTGATGATTGAGAGTAGGCTGATGGGGCAGTAAATGACCGGATTGGACTTGTCCTGTTTTTTTTGTACAGGACATACCTGGGCAATTTTCCACATTGCAGGGTGGATGCAGTGTTGTAGTTGTACTGGAACAGCTTGGCTAGGGGCGCGGCAAGTTCTGGAGCACAGGTCTTCAGTACTATTGCCGGAATATTGTCAGAGCCCATAGCCTTTGCAGTATCCAGTGCCTTCTTGATATCATGCGGAGTGAATAGAATTGGCTGAAGTCTGGCACCTGTGATGCTGGGGACTTCAGGAGGAGGCAGAGATGGATTATCAACTCAGCACTTCTGGCTGAAGATTGTTGCAAATGCTTCAGCCTTATCTTTTGCACTAATGTGCAGGGCTCCCCCATCATTGAGGATGGGGATATTCGTGAAGCCACCTCCTCCAGTTAGTTGTTTAATTGTCCACCACCATTCATGGCTGGATATGGCAGGACTGCAGAGCTTAGATCTGATCTGTTGGTTATGGGATCGCTTAGCTCTGTCTATCGCATGCTGCTTACGCAGTTTGGCACACAGATAGTCCTGTGTTGTAGCTTCACCAGGTTGACACCTCATTTTGAGGTATGCCTGGTGCTGTTCCTGGCAAGCCTTCCTGCACTCTTCATTGAACCAGGGTTGGTCTCCTGGCTTGATGGTAATGGTAGAGTGGGGGATATGCCAGGCCATGAGGTTACAGATTGTGGTTGAGTACAATTCTGCTGATGCTGATGGCTCACAGCACCTCATGGATGCCCAGTTTTGCATTGCTAGATTTGTTCGAAATCTATCCCAATTAGCATGGTGGTAGTGCCACGCAACACGATGGAGGGTATCTTCAATGTGAAAGCGGGACTTTGTCTCCACAAGAACTGTGCGGTGGTCACTCCTACCAATACTGTCATGGACAAATGCATCTGCGGCAGGCAGGGTGGTGAGGATGAGGTCAAGTATGTTTTCCCCTCTTGTTGGTTCCCCCACCACCTGCCACATACTCAGTCTAGCAGATATGTCCTTTAGGACTCGGCCAGTAGTGGTGCCACCATGCCATCTTGGTGAAGGACATTGAAGTCCCCCACCCGGAGTACATTCTGTACCCTTGCCACCTACAGTGCTTCCTCCAAGTGCTGTTCAACATGGAGGAGTACTGACTCATCAGCTAAGGGAGGGCGGTAGGTGGTAATCAGCAGAAGGAACAAGAGTAGGCCATTCAGCCCCTCAAGCCTACCCGCTATTCAATAAGATCGTGGCTGATCTGCCCCAGACCTCAACTCCTCTTTTGTGCCAGCTCCTCATAGCCCTCAACTCCGATATTTCAAAAATCTGTCTACCTCCTCTTCAAATACTTTCAGTGATCTAGCCTCCACAACTCTCTGGGGTGGAAAATTCCAGACATTCATTACCCTAAGAGAAGAAATTCCTTTGCATCTCAGTCTTAAATGAGTGTCCCCTTATTCTGTAACTATGTCCCCTAGTTCGAGATTCCCCCACTAGTGGAAACATCTTTTCAACATCTACCCTGTCAAGCCCCCTCAGAATCTTGTATGTTTCAATAAGATCACCCCACATTCTTCTAAACTCTAATGAATAAAGGCCTAACCTGTTTAGCTGTTATTGATAAGTCACCCCTTCATCCCAGGAATCAGCCTAGTGAATCTTTTGAACTGCCTCCAATGCCAGTATATCCTTTCTTAAATACGGGGACCAAAACTGTACACAGTACTCCAGGTGCGGCCTCACCAATACCTTGTACAGTCGTAACTAGACTTCCCTATTTTTAAACTCCAACCCCCTAGCAATAAAGGCCAAAATTTCATTTGCCTTCTTAATTACTTGCTGCAGCTACATGCTAACTTTGTGTTTCATGCACAACACCCAGATCCCTCTGTGCTGCACTTTTTTGAAGTCTCTCTCCAGTTAAATAATAGTCTGCCTTTTGATTCTTCCTACCAAAGTGCATGACCTCATACTTTCCTACATTAAACTCCATCTGCCAAATTTTTACCCACTCACTCAACCTATCTATATCCCCTTGCAGATTCCTTATGTCCCCATCACAACATGCCCTCCCACCTATTTTTGTATCAGCAAATTTGGATATATGACACTCTGCCCCCTCTTCCAAGTCATTAATATAGATAGTAAATAATTGAGGCCCTAGGACTGATCCTTGTGGCACTCCACTAATTACGTCTTTCCAACCTAAAAAAGACCCATTAATCCAGACTCTGTCTTCTGTGAGTTAACCAATCCTCAATCCATACTAATACATTACCCCCAGTACTGTGAACTCCTATCTTGTGCAATAATCTTTTATGTGGCATCTTATCGAATGCCTTCTGGAAATCCAAATACACTACATCTACCGGTTCCCCTTTATCAACTCTGCTTGTTATATCCTCAAAGAACTGTAGCAAATTTGTCAAACATGATTTCTCTTTCACAAAACAATGTTGACTCTGTTTGATTGCATTAAGCTTTTCTAAATGTCCTGCTATTTCTTCCTGAATAATGGACTCCAGCATTTTCTCGACAATTGATGTTAGGCTGACTGGCCTATAGTTTCCTGCTTTTTGTCTCCCTCCCTTCTTGAACAGGGCCGTCACATTAGCGGTTTTCCAATTCACTGGGACCCTCCCAGAATCCAGTGAGTTCTGGAATACTTCTACCAATGCCTCCACAATCTCTGCAGCCACTTCCTTTAAAACCCTTGGATGCAGGCCATCAGGTCCTGGAGACCTGATGCCTGTGGTCCCATTAGTTTGTCAAATACTTTGTCCTTCGTGTTAGAGACTGTTACAAGATCTTTCCTCCCATTAGCTCCTTGCTTATCTGATATCAGTGGGATATTTATAGTGTCCTCCACCGTGAAGACCGGTGCAGAATATTAGTTTAAATTATCTGCAATTTCCCTGTTCCCCGTTATCAATTCTCCAGTCACATCCTCCAAGGGAACCACCCTCACTTTAGTTACTCTTTTTATATACGCATAGAAGCTTTCACTATTTGTTTTTATATTTCTTGCCAATTTACTTTCATAATCAATTTTCTCCCTCTATTAGCTTTTTAGTCATCCGCTGCTGGTTCCTAAAAAAATTCCCAATCCTCCGGCCTGCCACAACTTTTCGCCGCTTTGTAAGCCTTAGTTTTTGATTGGATACTCTCCTTGACTGCCTTTGTTTACCACGGGTGGTTTATCGTTCTCAGAGTCCTTCTTTTTGAGCGGGATAAATGTTTGCTGAGCATTATGAAATATCTGCTTAAATGTCTGCCACTGCTCATCCACTGACCTTAGTCTATTTTCCCAGCCCGTTTTAGACAACTCTTTCTTCATACCTCCGTAATTGCCCTTGTTTAAGTTGAGGACACTGGTTTGAGACCAGAGTTGCTCACCCTCAATCTGAATTTAAAATGTTACCATGTTGTGATCGCTACCCCCTAAAGGATCCTTAACTACGAGATCTCTTATTAATCCACCAAGTCTAAAATAGCCTGTTCCTGCGTAGGTTCTGCAACGTATTGTTCTAAATAACAATCCCTGATGCACTCTACAAATTCGTCTTCCATGTTACCTCTGCCAATCTGATTTGTCCAGTCAACATGCAGATTAAAATCTATCATGACAATTGTAGCGCCCTTCTTACACGCCTCCATTATTTCCTGATACATACTTTGTCCTACAGTGAGGCAACTCTTCGGGGGCCTACAGACGACTCCCACCCATGACTTCTTCCCCTTGCTATTCCTCATTTCCACCCAAACTGATTCCACATCAATCTATTGCACCCATATCACTACTCACCACCACACTAATACCTTCCTTTATTAACAAAGCTACCCCACCTCCTTTTCCATTTTGCCTATTTTTTCAGAACATCGAATATCCTTGAATATTGAGTTCCCAGTCTTGGTCACCCTGCAAGCACGTCTTTGTAATAGCTATCAAGTCAGATTCATTTATTTCTATTTGTGCTGTCAACTCATCTATCTTGTTCCAAATGTTGCATGTATTCAGATGAAGAGCCTTAAGCTTTGACTTTTTACCATTATTACTCATTCTGGTTCTAATTTCTGCTGTACTCTTCTGCTTATATTTTCTGCCGCTTCCTGTCATACTTTGATTACCGTTCACCTTTTCACTACCCTGCACCTCTGCTCTCTCGTTTTTGATTTTTTTTAAACTTCACTTCATTTGAACCCTCCCTCCCAATAATTAGTTTAAAACCCTATTTACAACCCTAGTTATATGATTCGCCAGGACACTGGTCCCAGCACGGTTCAAATGAAGCCCGTCCCAATGGAACAGCTCTCTCCTTCCCCAGTACTGATGCCAGTGCCCCATGAATCGGAACCCATTTCTCCCCCACCAATCTTTGAGCCACGCATTTACCTCTGTAATCTTATTTACCCTAAGCCAAATTGCACATGGCTCAGGTAGTAATCCAGAGATTATTACCTTTAAGATTTTGCTTTTTAATTTAGCCCCAAGCTGCTCATAGTCACTCAGCAGAACCTCTTTCCTAGTCCTAGCCATGTCGTTGGTAACTATGTAGACCATGACAACTGGATTCTTCCCCTTCCACTCCAAATTCCTCTCCATCCCAGTAGAGATGTCCTTACTCTTGGCACCAGGTAGGCAACACAGCCTTCGGGACTCTCTGTCTTTGCCGCAGAGAGCAGTATCTATTCCCCTAACTATGCTATCCTCTATTACAACTGCATTTCTCTTTTCTCCCCCCACTTGAATGGCACTCTGAACCACGGTGCTGTGGTCAGTTCGCTCATCCTCCCAGCAGTCTGTGCCCTCGTCCACACCAGGAGCAAGAACCTCTTACCTATTGGATAAGGGCACTGGCTGAGGCTCCTCCAAAGCTAAATTCTGGATCCCCATACCTGCCTCACTCGCAGCCACACCCTCCTGTCCCTGACCACGGTCCAAATTTGATGTAATTAATCTAAGGGGCATGACTGTCTCCTAAAACAGTGTCCAGGTAACTCTCCCCCTCCATGATGTGTCACGGTGTCCTCAGCTCAGACTCCAGCTCATCAACTCTGAGCCGAAGGTCCTCAAGCAGCCAACACTTGCTGCAGATGTGGCCACCATGGATTGCACCAGCGTCCACCATAAGGTCCCATACAAGAGGTTAGTAAATAAAATTAGAGCACATGGGATTGAGGGTAATACACTGACATGGATTGTGAATTGAATAATGGACAGAAAACAGTAGGCATAAACAGGTTATTCTCAAGTTGACAGGCTGTGACTAGTGGGGCAGCACAAGGATCAATGCTTGGGCTCCAGCTATTCAAAATTTATATAATCATTTGAATGTGGGGACCAAATGTAATATTTCCAAGCTTGCTAATGACGCAAAACTAGGTGGGAATGAGAGTTGTGAAGAGGATACAAAAAGGCTTCAAGGGGATTTAGACAGGCTAAGTGAGTGGGCAAGAATATAGCAGAAGGAATATAATGTGGGAAAATGTGGAAGTTGTTCACTTTGGTAGGAAAAACAGAAATGCAGAATATTTCTTAAATGGTGAGAGATTGGGAAGTGTTGAATTCCAAAGGGACCTGGGTGACCTTGTTCATAAGTCATTGAAAGCTAATGTGCAGGTGCAGCAAGCAATTAGGAAGGGAAATGGTATGCTGGCCTTTATTGCAAGAGGATTTGTAATTGTATAGAGCCTTGGTGAGACCACACCTGGAATACTGTGTACAGTTTTTGTCTCCTTACCTAAGGAAGGATATATTTGCCATAGAGGGAGAGCAACGAAGGTTCAGCAGACGGATTCCTGAGTTGGCACGATTGTCCTATGAGGAGAGGTTGAGGAAACTGGGCCTGAATTCCCTGGAATTTAAAAGAATGAGATGTGATCTCATTCAAACATACAAAATTCTTACAGGGCTCACTGGGTTGATGCAAGAAGGATGTTTCCTCTGGCTGAGGGGTCTGGAACCAAGGGACAGCGTCTCAGAATAAGAGTTAAGCCATTTAAGATTGAGATGAGGAAGAATTTCTTCACTCAGAGGTTTGTGAATCTGTGGAATTCTCTACCTCAGAGGGTTGTGGAGGCTCAGGTCATTGAGTATGTTCAAGACAGAGTTCAATACATTTCTAGATAATAAAGATATCAAGGGATATGGGGATAGTATGGGAAAATGGCTTTGAGGTAAAAGAGCAGCCATGATAGAGTTGAATGGTGGAGCAGGTTCGAGGGGCCAAATGGCCTACTCCTGCTCCCATTTCCCATGTTCCTATGTCCTTATGATCAAACTCAGTCAACAAAATCATACATGTGTTTTCACAATCAACACATGATGCTGTTGAAATATTTACCATATTGTTCCTAGATCAATAAGTAGATTCAGGTAACTCATAATTCCATGTATTTCATATCAATTGTGGCTAAGTCGAAAAGTAGATCTGTGCAAGAGTAACCTTGCTTTGTACTGAAACAGAGAATCACTGTGGTACTGCCACAATGAAGGGTGATCAAGGAATGATATATAGGGAGTTGAATATTTTCCCAGTGATATTTTTCAGGTTTAAATATTGAGTCAGATATATATTTCATGATTGTAAAATCTTCAAGATGTTTAAAATCATGAAGGGTTTTGATAGCGTAAATAAAGAGTAACTGTTTCCAATAGCTGGTGGGTCGATGACTAGAGGGCACAGATGCAAGTTAATTGGCAAAAGAATTGAGATGACATGAGGAAAAATCTTTTTTGACACAAGTGGTTAGGGTTTGGAATGCATTGCCTGATAGGGTGGTAGATACAGAGTCATAGCAACCTTCAAAAAGAAATTGGATTAATAATTGAAGGGGAAAAAATTGCAGGAATATTGGGTAAGAGCAGGGGAGTGTGAATAGCTGGATTATTCTTTGAAAGAGCTGGCTATTTTTGATGAGTCTTTTAGATGTTGGAGAGACTTTCAGCAGATTACGCTGTCCTGCTCTTGTAGCCATGGCATTGAGATAGCTGGTTTAGTTCTGGTTAAGCTTCTGGTCAATGCTGGCCCCAAGATGTTGATGGTGCAGGGACTTTGATGTTGGGGGTGCGTTTGAAGGTTAAGTGGAGATGGTTGGTTTTTTTCTTGTTCACGATGGCCATTATATGGTACTTATGTTTTCTGCCACTTGTCAACTGAAGTCTGGATGTTATCCAGGTTCTGCTGTAGGCTGGCATGGGCTGCTCCATTATTAGTTGCGAATGGAGCTCAACACCGTGGAATCTTTGGTTGAGTCGAGGTCGCTGGTGATGACTGGCCTCCAACAAAAATAAATCTCTTCCTTTGTCAGTTATGACTCCAGCTATGGCAAGGTTTTCCCTTTAGCCCCCACTGATCTCAGTTTTGTTCTGGCTCCTTGGTCCTAAACTGTATTGAATACTGCCTTGATGTTGAGAGCAGCTAATCTCACCACTGCTCAATACTTAGTTCTTGATTTTTGTCTGTATCAAGGCAGTGAAGAAGTCTGGAGCTGAATGGTTCCAGGACAGCCTGAACAAAGCAGGTTGTTAACGAATAGGAGTCACTTGATGGTATTGTTGATGACTCACTTTTTCACTGATTGGGAGGAGACTGACAGAATATTAATTTATCCTCTCTTTTGGATGGAATATGCAGAGACATTTTCCTTCACATTGTCAGTTAGATCCCAATGGTATAGCTGTAACTGCAACCATTTGGCTAAAGGAGCATCTAGCCATGGAGTGCCATGATGCATTGAATGTTGTTTGTAAGATCTTGTGTTGGAACTCACACCAGAATACTGCAGCAACTTTGTTATAGTGCGCATTATCACATAGCCCTGGACACTAACTATGACTGGAATTTTACCCTCGGCAGGCAGGAGCTGTCCACCGACCGACAAGTCGGTGACGATCCCACCTACGCCTGGCCTGGGGATCCAGACTGCATTTTGCAGCTCCCAGGCTCCTAATTGGTCTGAGGCAGAACATCTACCGCATTGAGGCAGGAAATCCCACTTAATGGGGCTGTTGGCCAATCGGCGGGCCAGCAGCACTCTGTCCCAGCAGCGCCACTGGGCGTGGTGGCCACTGCTGAGACAGCAACGCAGCTGAAGACGGAAGATGTCGGGGAGCCCCAGAGAATCGTTAAGTTTTTGGGGCCTCGCCAGGGGCAATCGGTCAGGCCCCAGTGAGGCAACGGTGGTTGACAGGGAACGGGGGTGTTGGGCGTTGGGGCCTGATAATGAGGGCCCACCCCCACCCCCACCCCCACCCCCCCCCCCCCCCCAGGCTGTCAGAAAGCCACTTACTTTTAACAGGCGGCTTTTCTCAGGCTTGGGCCGCCCACCAAGGGTAAAATCCCCGTGGTGGTGGGCTGAAGCCCTTAAGTGGCTGTTAACTGGCCACTTAAGGGTCTTGATTGGGGCCAGGGGCGGGCAGGCTGTTTAATCACCGCCACCCTGCATAAAATGGCAGCAGAGGTGGGAGCGGGTCGGAAATGGCCCTCTGTGTCTCCCGCTCTATTTTATGTCCACTCCCCCACCACCATCCCGCTCTTTGGGGTGGGGGGGGGACGTAAAATTCCAGCCCATGATATAACCATGCAATTATTGTCAACTCATGCTTTGAGACTAATTTTCAGAATTAAGCATTCATAAAATGAATCTAAACAATTTATGGGTTCATAGATAAATTTCTGAATTAGTTTCTGAATTCTTTTTAATTTGAAAAGGCTCAGTAGCTACTCAGATTTATGACAGAATTAAAACTCGGATATTGGCTGATGTATTTAATAGAAAAATGTCTTCCAATTACCAAATGAAGTTTGAGACTAGAACAATCCCATTTTATTCAATTTATATCTGCAATAGGAACTTTAACAGTAAGCAGCAAAGCAATAATGTCATATTAAAAAACTCAAATGACAAAAAAGTTCAAAATAGAGAATTTCAGTACAGGCTGGGGAAACAGAAAATTTACCTTTCAGTTATTGTAGTCAGGTCAGTGCATTTCTCTATTAAAATCTTTTCAAACTGCAGAGAAATAGAAACAGACACATGATAGTTGACAATGCGATAGTATGCACAACACAATATGTATTACAGTTACTCTACTCATATGTTGGTCTTTAGGTATTCCATTGTTGTACTTAGAGTAGTGCTCACCATTAACTCCGCTAATCTAATAATGAAGTTACAGAAATTACAATGTGCATAATCTGCCACAAGATATTTTGGTCTCAGTTTTGTTTTTTTATTTGAAATAGATTAAGTTATATGTCAGATATCATTTAGCATAATTAGCTTTCCCAAAATAATTCTCATTGTCTAGACAATCTGGTTATAAATCAAAGTCAGACTGGGATGAATGTCTCCTCTTTCTGCTGAGGTAAGATCCTTCTGTGAAATGAACTTATACAATAGTCAGACAGTTTCCAGCATGGAAGAGTCTTCCAGCATCAAGCTATCCATAATTCAGGAGTATATGGCATTAATTTGGCATAACACTTGCTGTTAGAAAGAAAATATCCTATTGAGACGACCACCTTTCGCAATTATGGTTAAGGCACATCGCTAGGGTAGAAGAGGTGGAAAATAAATTAAAATAAATTTCAATTAAGATTAAAGTAGCTGAAAGATTTGTATTAAAAAAATTACATGGCATTCCTTCTTCAAGTATGCCAGCTAAGCATACTGCCTTATTCTTCAGACATCTACAGAAGAAAGAAGCGCTGAGGGGAGCAAGGGCACAAAATGTACTCTAAGTGGGGGAATTCAATGTCTATCGCCAAGAGTGGCTCAGTAGCACCACTAATGACTGAGCTGGCTGAGTCCTGAAGGACATATTTGCCAAACTGGGCCTGTGGCAGGTGCTGAGAACCAACAAGAGGGTAAAACCTTGACCTTATCCTTACCAATCTGCCTGTAGCAGAAGCATCTGTCCATGACAATATTGGTAGGAATGACCACCGCACAGTCCCTGTGGAGATGTAGTCCTGTCTTCATACTGAGGACACCCTCCATTGTGTTATGTGGCACTACCACTGTGCTACATGGGATAGATTCAGAACAAATCTAGCAGTTCAAAACTGGGAATCCATGGGGTGCTGTCGGCCATCAGCAGCAGAATTGTATTCAACCACAATTTGTAACCTCATGGCCTGGCATATTCCTCACTCTACCATTACCGTCAGGCCAGGAGAGAAACACTGGTTCAATGAGGACTGTAGGAGAGCATGCTCGGAGCAGCACCAGGCATACTTGAAAAAGAGATGCCAACCTTGAGTTGCAACACAGCACTACATGCATATTGAACAGCAGAACAGCATTCTATAGACAGAGCTAAGCAATCCCACAAACAATGAATCAGATCAAAGCTCTGTAGACATGCCACATCAATTTATGAATGGTGGTGGACAATTCAACAACTATATGTAGGAGAAGGCTCCAAAAACATGCCTCTCCCCAGTGATGGAGGATGCCCAGAACATCAGTACAAAACACAAGGCTGAAGCATTTGCAACCATCTTCAGCCAGACATGCGGAGTGGATGATCCATCCTGGTCTCCTCCGGAGGTCCCTAGCAACAGAGATGCCAGTCTTCAGCCAACTCGATTCACTTCACGTGATATCAAGAAATGGCTGAAGGCACTGGATACAGCAAAGGCCCTGACAACATCCTGGCTGTGGTACTGAAGACTTGCTTCAGAACAAGGCACACCCTTAGCCAAGCTGTTCCAGTACAGCTACAGTACTGGCATCTACCGGACAATGTGGAAAATTACCCAGGTATGTCTTGTCCACAAATACAATCCAGCCAATTATCGCCCCAGCAGCCTGCTCTCAATCATCTGCAAATTGATGGAAGGTGTCGTCGACAGTGCTATCAAGCACCACTTACTCAGCAACAAAAACCTGCGCACCGATGTACAGTTTGGGTTCCACCAGTGCCACTCCGCTCCTGATCTCATTACAGCCTTGGTCCAAACATGGACAAAAGAGCTTAATTCCAGAGATGAGGAGAGAGTGACAGCCCTTGACATCAAGGCAGCATTTGAATGTGTGGAATCAAGGAGCCCGAGAAAAATTGGAGAGAATGGGAATCAAGGGGAAATCTCTCTGCTGGCTGGAGTTATACCTAGCGCAAAGGAAGATGGTGTGGTTGTCAGAGACCAATCATCTCAACCCCATGACATTACTGCAGGAGTTCCTCAGAGTAGTGTCCTAGGCCCAACCATCTTCAGCAAGGACCTTCCCTCCAATATTAAAAGGTCAGAAGTGGAGATGTTTGCTGACAATTGCACACTGTTCAGTACCATTTTCAACACCTCAGATACTGAAGCAGTCCGTGCCCACATGCAGCAAGACCTGGACAACATTCAGGCTTGGGCTGATGTGTGGAAGGAATGTTACTTGCCATTTAAGTGCCAGGCAATGACCATCTCCAACAAGAGAGAATCTAACCACCTCCCTTTGATATTCAATGGCATTACCATCGCTGAATCCCCCAGCATCAATATCCTGGTGTTACCATTGATCAAATACTTAACTGGATCAGCCATATAAATACTTTGGCTGCAACAGCAGGTCAGAGGCTAGGAATTCTGACTCCCCAAAGCCTGTCCATCATATATAAGACACATGTTAGGAGTGTGATGGAATACTGTCCATTTGCCTGGAAGGCAAAAACACTCAAGAAGCTCGACACATTGTAAGACAAAGCAGCCCGCTTGATTGGCATCCCATCCTTCACCTTAAAGCATTCACTCCCTCCACCACCAATGCACAATGGCAACAAAGTGTATCATGTGCACTGCAGCAACTCACCAAGGCTCCTTCGACAGCACCTTCCTAACCTGTGGTCTCTACCATATAGAAGAACAAGGGCAGCAGATGCATGGGAACACCATCACCTGCAGGTTTCCCTAGGAGCCACACACCATCCTGAACTGGAACTATATATCTCAGTTTCTTCACTGTCACAGGGTCAAAATACTGGAACAGCCTCCCTCACAGCACTGTGGGAGTACCTACAACACATGCACTGCAGCAGTTCAAGAAGGCAGCTCACCACCATCTTCCCAAGGGCAACTAGGGATGGACAACAAATGCTGGCATAGCCAGTAACATCCCAAGAACTAATATAAAAAAAAATCCCTGTAAAGTTACAGGCAGTGTGGTACGGAGCCATTTAGACCAAAAAAGCTTCCAGGTTTCATTGTGATTTAGGTGTTCTTATATAGGGAAACACAGTCAATCTACACAATTGACCTAACACAATTTAACAAAAGGAACTGAAGAAAAAAATCAGGCAAAATTCATGCTTCTGACACTAATGAGCGATGTGCGAAAAAAGCACTTGTATGAAAATTACGGGAAGCAGATCAGACGTAATTGTGATACCCTCCATAGCTGAGCAGCAACTTAGTAACAGTCTGGGATTTTACACAAAGAATTCCCACTTGGGTAAGGTAGAGGTGGGCTTCTGGCATTTATAAACAGTAGTGGCCTTAGGAGTGGAGGAGAAAAAAGAAAGAAAAATTGAGGAAAATAAAAGATTGCAGTGTAATTTTTACAATAGCACATCCTACAATAGATTGTCAACATATAATGAGTCAGTAAGAGGATACAGTACTATATTCTCTAATGTAAATTTGCTCCAAATTTTAATACCATTCTAGTTGTTTATTTAATGTTATGTCACTCAGTTAATTAAACTGCATGTTGAATCATTTCCTTCCTTCACACAATAAGCAATTACTAAGGGGGCAGGTCATGGCTGTGAGTCTACAGAGTTGAGTCTACAATGATGACAACTGAATATCTGACCTTTTGAAGTGCATAATTATTTGTCTTTTCCAACAATAGAAGACTATATTTGAAATTCTGTTCACATTTCTGAATTCCATAGCTCAGCATAAATATTACTTATTAATACTTCCAAATTCATGTCTAAAGTAATTTTGAAGTGAGACTTAAAGCTTTTTATATATCAGAGAAATGAAAGGAAAACAAAGACCAAACACAATCTTGCAATCAATACCTGTTATAAGCTATTTAATTATTCCTTTGGATACGGAACTTTTCTCCCTAATTTGGAAGTGTTGGGTATTAAATTAATTTAAATTTTTATAGTGTAATAATGGAATGCATATTGCAACTACAACAACAATTTGCATTTAAATAGCATCTTTAATCTGTTTGTGCATCCCAAGGCGCTTCATAGCAGCATACCAAACAGAATTTGACACCAAGCCACATGAGATGTTAGGACAGGTGACCAAAAACATGGCTGAAGAGGAAGAGGAAGAGAGGTAGAGAGTTGGAGAGGCATAGGGAAGGAATTCCAGAGCTTAGACAGCTGAAGACACAGTCAATGGTGGAGCAATTACAACTGGGGAAGCGCAAAGGACCAAAATTGGAGGAACATTGAGATCTCGGAGGACTGTAGGGCTGAAGGTGGTTAGAGATAGGGAGGGGAGAGGCTATGGAGGATTTTTAAAGGAAGATAGAAATTTTAAAAATCGAGGCATTGCCAGACTGGGTGTGAATGTAGGTCAGCAAGCACTCTGATGGATGCAACTCAGCAGCAGTGATTTAGATTAAATCCAAGTAAGTTGTTCCAATTCCATTCATAACAGGTGAAGTCTACTGGATGTAGTGTACAGAAAGGCACAACCACAATCAGCCCTATGTGAATTCTAGCTGATCCTCATTGTCCACTCTAATCATTTGAATGAAACATCACTAATAAAGCACTGAAACAGGCAACAGAAGAATGTTTAAAAAAAGCTATTCAGCCCATTAAAGCCTAATACTCTAGTACTCTAATTTTCTCATTATAGTATGCTGCTGTATTTTGAATCCTGCCCCAATGTTTGTGCCAGCATTACCCTTTTGGGAAATTATTCCAAGCATTAGTATTTTTTTGAAGTATAGATGTGTGATAACCTTCAACCATTTTAATTTAAATGCTTGTAAATAATGGTCGATGCAATAATTTAAGATCAATTGTGTTAACTCATAAGTCAAAAGAATCTATTATCTTTCTACACTCTTGTTCATTTTCCTAATTTCCTTCTCTGTTTTCATTACTCACTTATCTATCTTCAGAAGAGGCATCAAAACAATTATTGGTAACTGCCAATCGATTGGTCCATATCAGTAACTGGCAAAAGTAGAGACTCAATTAGCAGAAATGTTAATTATTATAATCTAGGTAAAATCTGTTGGTTTTAATCATGTTCTTAATTTTACTTTTCAATGCGATTTGCAGCTTTTATTCTAAGTCCTATAATCCATTAGTGTTTGATATTAATCGGAGACATCAGAAGAAAACATGGGATCCATTCTATCGTTAATTCATATCTCAATTTTAAAAAAAGATTCACTCTTCATAGAAACATAGAACTTAGGAGTAGGGCATTCAGCCCTTCGAGCCTGCTCCATCATTCTATAAGATCCTGGCTGATCTGGTTGTGGCCTTAACTCCACTTTCCTGTCTGGCCCCCGCCCCCCCCCACCCATAACCCTTGAATCCCTCATCTATCAAAATGTATCTAACTCAGTATCGGGGATATGCTAGCCAAGATTACTTTGCACATAAAATCACATTTTAATTCATAGGGAGTGAGACTTGTCGAGTGCCCCAGTGTTTGATGCTGCAGCTCCTATTGATCACAATCTGCATAGAATATCTGCACTCAAAGTATAATTTGCTCAAATTTGAAGATTATACTAAATTTAGGGGCAAGGCAGTCAATCCGATGATGCAAACAATAAAATTAGAGAAAGGAATAAAAACAGAAAATGCTGGAAATATGCAGGTCAGGCAGCATCATTGGAGCAAGAAAGAGAGTTAACATTTCAGGTCAATGACCTTTCATCAGAACCTTCTTGTCAATTCTGACAAATGGTCATTAATCTGAAATGTTAACTGTTTCTTTCTCCACAGATGTTGCCTGACCTGCTGAGTATTTCCAGCATTTTCTGTTTTTATTTCAGATTTGCAGCATCTGCAGAATTTTGCTTTTGAATTACGGAAGGTGCATGATAAAATTTGTGAATGGAAGAATTGTGGCAAATTGAATTTGATACAAATAAATGCAAGGTATTACACATTAGAAGAATGGCAAACATATTCAATGAATAGTATTGAGCTAGCTAGGTGAGGCTGAGATAGTAGACTCCACACTTAGCACATATGGTCATTGCAAAGCAATAATCAATAATTCTAACATAATGCTAACAATCCAAGTGCTAAACTGTTTCAGTGCAAGATTGAGGCTATTATATTGACACTGCACAGTGTTTGTCACACCTTGCATACTAGTCTCCAGGACACAAAAATAGAATATCAGAAAACTAAACCATAAGGACAGGCCAGATCAACACAGACTCCTCAGCCCTGATGGAGATAAATAAAGTGAGCACAAAATGAAAGATAATTCTGGAGCACTATCTTAAGTTAGACAATGATGCAGGACAAAAGTTAGCAAAAGGAAAGTTCATAACTAGCGTCAGGAAGCAGCTCATCATGCAAAGTGCAGTCAATACCATAATTGTTTTCTGGATTGTATAGTAGAGGCAAAATCATTAAAAACACTCAATAGTCAGCTAGGTGTTACAACAGTGTCGGAACATAGAACTGCCTCTTTAATGATTCCATGGATGGATGAGATAACTCAGAAAAATGACTTGACTGATCTTTGTTTAATCTTAGAGATCATTAAATTCTATCATATTTTACATCTTGTTGTACCTTGGTTGATTAATTGCCAATATCTACTTGTCCATTGTCGAGCAGTCATTTTCAGCTGTCAGAGCTAACTTAATTTTAACCAAAGAAATCTATAGAATATCTGTTATGTCAAAAAAGCCAAATTAATAACATAGAACTTTATAGTACACCTCAGCCTTCTCATTCTCTTACTTTCAGTTCTAATTTTGGGCAGTATTCCACCATAGCAGTAGCCATTTGATGCTAACAGCAAAAATACAACATTCTATCCACAACTTCGGCCTCCAACATCAGACTTTACCAAAATATCTTAAAATCTTAATATGCATCTGTTGCTCCTTCACTACAAAAGCTGTAAAAAATTTGACTCTTTACTCTAAATTTATAACCAGTCTGCTTTGTTAGATAACAGTGGCATCACAAACTAGTGCATTAATTAATTTTCATACAATGCAACATAACACTCTTCCAGATGAAAAAACACTTGCTTTTCACATGGTATAAATAAAGCCATGGTATAATGCACTGCAGAGTTTGCTTAACTCCCTCTTTTGTGCAACCATCGATTCTTCCCTATTTTACAAATCAGCAACGATTAAATTATTACTCAGCAAGCTTACAGTGAGTTGACAGCCTGTTATACCCAGCACCCGGTTTCTTTTCCAATGGTGGAGTGTAAAACAGGCTGCCATTTCACTATGAGCCTGTTTCATGCTACTGCTGGTGACCAATTTTATTCCCAGAATATCTAATCCACACAGGAAGGTAAAAATGAGAAAAAGGTCACCTAATCATGCTCAAGACATACTCAGATCATTTCCATCTCCCTCTTGACTCAGTTAAACACTATCCATGAATTTACCAGTTTCTTTTGTGAACATTTAAAAAAAGTTTGTATTTATTTTATTTTCTATTTGAGCAAATTAAGTAGTTGTTAAAATTCAGGCTCAGTTTCCAACACCTTTCTGGTGTTCATGGGGAAACAACAACAATTTCCATAAACTGGTGAACTGTCTTATAAACTCCAATCAGCATCTTGATTCTCTACCCGATATGGATTAGTATAGCCCAAGTCTTGCAATTAACCCAAATCATGGTTAATCACATATTGCAAAATATGAGATGGTGTCATATTTTCCTGGAGCTCAAGAAGTTGGGGAAACAGCACACTGCAATAATAATGCATACAAACTAATTCTACCTTTCCAGATTTATTTATAGATAAAGTTACACACAAAAGCAAAAATAGGCAACAAAAATAAAGAGCACAAATAAAATAGGATTGACTGTTAAAAAGGCAAAGACAACTATGGAAAAATTGAATAAATCCCAAAAACAGACGCGGGGATGGTGAAAGACAATTAACTCTTGCCAATTTGTTGCAATGCAGGCAGCGCACAAACGTTGTCCCGTCTGCTAATTTAAATGATGCAGTGTGTAGCACAGTGCTAAACATGCTGCTGAGTGGCTGCACGCCTCAGCAGTGGACCCAAGTTCTTACAAGACTAGCACTACTTAAATCCAGTTTGTACCTCTCAAAGGGGAGGTGCATTCTGGCTGCAGCAGGTGCTGGAACTGTTTGTGGAACAGAATCTGAGCAGTAAGAGTGAAAATGGCACAACAAGGCTAGGAGTGTGACGCAGCCCTAGAGGCCTTGGTGCAGGAGGTGGACAGGAGACAAGAGGTCCTCTTCCCGGATGGGGCCATGAGGCCCCCCAGACGGGCACATGTCACATGTCAGGCTGAAGAATCACACTTAAGCCACAGTTTAACTTTAACAAAGATTTAACAAGCTTTATTAAAAAAGACTTCTGTTCACTGCAGCAGCATTGCCTATCTGACCTTACAACAACCCCCAGGTCAGGTATTTTCCCCAAAACACCGAGTTCCTTTTGGTTTCACTTCCAAGTACAATATATTCTCGAATACTCAAGCCCACACATACAATCATTACATCCCTCCCTTATCAGACTAAAACGTGTCCATGATTTTTGAACATAATCACAACACAAAATCTTGATATAATTTTGGTGGTCTCCTCTCGTGCCGTGGTCTTCCTTTGTCTCAGGAATTCTGGTCACCATGTCAGGATTAGGAAATGTCATTCGCCCCTCTAGAACCGATGTTTCTCCCTCTAGATAACAAACTGTCTGCCTGCCAACAGCATCACTGGCTTGGACTTCTGAATTGCTGGATGTCAACTGCGCCTCAGCTCCTACGTCTGGTTCGTCTGCTGTTGTGTCTTTGTCACTATGATGCTTTTTAATGCATGAAGAATTTTTGTCATACCCTACTCCTTCTGGTGACTGCACAGTCACACTGTTTCCCTTGTTGGCAATAACAGTGTATGGCTTGGGATAATATGGTGTATCCATCTTACTTGCACTCTCCTGGCTCAGCAATACTTCATCACCTGGTATCACAGACAGTCTAGCTCTCCTTCTGTGGTCTGCATAAAACTTTGCAGCACCTTTTTTCTCAGCATCATGATCTCAAACATCCTGATCAACTCTAATGTCCCTCAGCTCTGGTATCGCTGCATATTTTTCACCCAAATAACTGGGCTCTTTCCTGTTGTATTTATAGCTGCTCTATACGTGGCCACATACGACAAGACCTCCTTCCAGCCCTTACCCTCGGCCAGAGCAATCCTCAGCCGTTTCTGTAAGGATTGGTTTTGTCTTTCCATTTCCCCATTTGCCTCTGGCTGTTTGGGAGTTACTTTGACGTTGAATACCTGTGACTTGCATGTAATCTGAAAAGGTCTGTGAAATGAATTGTGGTCCATTGTCTGAATACAAAGTGACTGGTAGACCATGCCTTACAAATACTTCAGTCAATGCAAGCATTGTTTTCTCTGCTGTTGTAGACTTCATTACCACATATTCATAATAACGGCTGTAATGGTCAACCACACTTGTATGGAATCTCCCGATGGAAATGGACCTAATACGTCAACTCGTACATCCTCCCATACTCCAGCCAGGAACAGTGTTGTGTACTGGTTCTGGTGGATTGGGTTTACTGACAAGTTGACATCCATGACATGTTTTGACCAACTCTTCCACATCTTTCTCCATCCCTGGCCACCATACTTTGGTTTGTACGTTTTGCTTAGTACCAACCACTCCCAAGTGACCCTCATGAGCTAGCTTCACCAGTCTAAGTCCAAGCTTTTGTGGCACTAAGTCTGTACAGGAGAATACACTTCTCAATTGTGCACTGTTCATCTCATAACAATGTATGCTCTGTATGGGCAATTATCCCAATTTCCAGCTTGAATTCTCTGTCTGAGGACATTCAGTTCTGGATCTTTGTCTGACTCTTTTAACCTCTCAACCAGTTGTCATTGCTCTCGATGTAGCATGAACTGCCACAAACCAGCTTCCTTCTCCAGTGAAGGTCTCTATGATGTCTTCATCAAACAGTTCCTTGATCTTTGCCTCAACTTTCTCCAACAGACCAAAAGGTGTTCTATTTACAGGCTGAGCTGCAGGCTTCACGTTCTCATCAATTGTTAATCTCACTTGGCAGTTGTGCAACTTCTCAATTCCTTGAAACACTGGTCTAAACTCCTCTCGAAGCTCCGCATAGGATTTCAGAGAATTCACTTTCAATCCAATGTGTAGCACCTCCAAGGCGTGGCCAGTTTCTCTATTCAGAAGAAGGTCACTATCCTCCTCAATCACTACAAATTCTGCCTCCACACTCTGATCTCCAGCTCTTACACTCAGTGAAACATACAACAATTTGAATTGGGGTTTTAGACATGTCAGGATAAAGCTTTTTGACACATTCTCAAGATGTGCACTTGATTCTCTTTGTCTTCAGTGTTCAACTCCTGAAAGCTTGTTGTAGAAGGATAAGGCTGGAGCCTATATTTACTCATTTGTTCAGTTTCCATAGTTTTCCTTCTGTAGCTGCTGCCTCTTTAGGTGGTTTCAGATACTTTTCAGAGAGAAATGCAGCTTTTATGTCAATGGATCTACAGTCCCATGAATATGTGGCCCAAAAAAAAGAGCTAAAAAGATTTTTAAGATTACTTTTCCAGCTGTGGGAGAGTCCACTCTAACATTAGTATCCCCCAATCGCTCTTCAAAACCCCTCACAACTATCCCTGCTTTAGCCTTATAAGTTCCATCAGGAACGCCTTCCAGTACAAATCCATCTATGTGACAAGACCGGTTGTTCCCTATCTGGTACCTCAGAATAGACTCCGAACTCTCTCCAACTCTAATTACTTATGTTTTGCTTGTCTTATTAGTTTATCCTCAAGTTTATTGGCAGCCACTAAAGCTTCACGATCATGATGACTTCTGCTTCTAGTTCTATTCTGAGACTGCCCTCCAACCTTCATTTCATTGTGGAATCAGTTCATACTACGGCCTCTATTAGCACTTTGATGTCTTTCGGAACTACTGCTCGAAGATCTCCTTTGCACTTTATCGGAAGCTCTTTCTCCAGTATGTGATCGCTTCCAACGCAAGAGTCACTTCCTGACCCACTAACAAAACTTGCACTGTGCTCTCTTACCCTCCGCTCTTTCACTCCACTTTGCCAGTTCATGGGTCTGGCTTCTTGGCCATCATCTTGAACATTTAATCAATATTTAAACTTGCCTGTAGATTTTCCTGCATGCCCCACAATTGTCACATCCCTCCATTTACCAGACCCCTCTGGAATATATGTCACTCGAGTACCTACTCGAGGCAATTGGCCTTTGGATGTGATAGCTCTTTCCTGAGCATCATGATCGGTTACATTACTATCCAAATCTTGATCTACTTGTGCCTTAGGACCTTCATCACAAAACACATGTGTATTTGAGGTACAAGGTGCATCTTCTCCCTCTACTAGCTGCTCAGATTCTGAGAATTTGTAATCAACCCTGATTAATCATGAAGAACGAACCTTAACAGTTTGATTTCTATGCTTGATAACCACTGTTTTACCATCCTGACCTTACCAGGGTGCTCCCATTCCCTATGGCCCTCTCTTTTACAATAGACCAAATTTCCTGAACTAAATTCTGCCTCAGATAGCCTTATACGATGCCTTAGAGCTCGACGAATTTTCTCACAGACCTCAGCCTTGATGAAAGCCTGTCTCCCTGCATGTAAAGCATTCAAATGCGTAGAAAAATGAAACTAATTGTCGTACCTTCCAGAGCAGGAGGACAGTCGCACATTACAGAAGGCAATTTGGGATTCCATAGACCAATTGATAGGGATTATATCCTCCCACCATCTGAAGCGAATTCTTCGCATGAACTGCCCATGCCAGGGCAGTTGTCAACTTGCAGTTTGGCTGGTCAGCCAAGATTTTATGTAACATTTCATCTACCACTGCATGATTCCTTTCACAGAGCCCATTGCTGAAAGGACTTTCAGCTGCAGTATTCATAACCGTAATGTTCATGTTTTCACACATATCCCTGAACTCGTCATTAGCAAATTCCCCTCCATTATCAGTTAGAAACTTAGTTGGTGCCCAAACCTGGTCCCTATCCATTTCTCCATAATTTGGTCTATAATCACCCTTCTGTCCTTACTATTTATTATTGTAGAAAGACTAAATCTAGTTGCGAGGTCTATAAAATAATGAAAATATTTTTGTCTTTGTCCCATACCTTTAAATCCATGGCAACTACCTTTTAAAGTCCCGTGCCAATGCTCCCATGCTTCATATCAAGTTTCATCTGTGCTTTTTTCATTGAAGGCTTACTCAAGTGTAAAGGTATCTCATTGGAAACGACATCAGTACAAATAAAGTGGCTTACCCCAGCCATGTTCACTATGGAGAAGGATGATGTAGGTGTAGAGATCAGGGAGGGGGATTGTGATATACTCGAACATATTAGTATTGAAAGGGAGGAAGTATTAGCTGTTTTAGCTGGCTTAAAAGTGGATAAATCCCCAGGCCTAGATGAGATTTATCCCAGGCTTATTGAGGCAAGGGATGAGATAGCAGGGGCTCGGACACAAATTTTCAAATCCTCGCTGGCTGCAGGTGAGGTATCAGGAGGACTGGAGGACAGCGAATGTGGTACCATTATTCAAGAAGGGTAGCAAGGATAAACCAGGTAATTACAGGCCGATGAGTCCAACATAAGTGGTTAGGAAACTATTGGAAAAAATTCTGAGGGACAGGATTAATCTCTACTTGGAGAGGCAGGGATTAATCAGGGATAGGCAGCATAGCTTTGTCAGGGGGAGATCTTGTCTAACTAACTTGATTGAATTTTGAGGCAGTGACTAGATGTGTAGATGAGGGTAAAGCAGTTGATGTAGTCTACATGGACTTCAGTAAGGCTTTTGATAAGGTCCTGCATGAGAGATTGTTAAGAAGGGAAGAGCCCATGGGATCCAAGGCAATTTGGCAAATTGGATTCAAAATTGGCTTAGTGGCAGGAGGCAGAGGGGAATGGTCGAGGGTTGTTTTTGCAAGTGGAAGCCTGTGACCAGTGGTGTACCGAGGGATCAGTGCTGGGACCCTTGTTGTTTGTAATGTACATTAATGATTTAGATGTGAATATAGCAGGTATGATCAGTAAGTTCACGGATGACACGAAAATTGGTGCTGTCATGAATAGCGGTGAAGAAAGCCTTAGATTACAGGACGATATAGATGGGCTGGTAAGATGGGACGAGCAACGGCAAATGGAATTTAATCCTGAGAAGTGTGAGGTGATACATTTTGGGAGGACTAACAAGGCAAGGGAATATATAATAGATGGTAGGACCCTAGGAAGTACAAAAGGTCAGAGGGACTTGGTCACAGATCACTGAAGGCAGCAGCACAGGTAGATAAGGTGGTTTATTTTTATTTTATTTAGAGATACAGCACTGAAACAGGCCCTTCGGCCCACCGAGTCTGTGCTGACCAACAACCACCCATTTATACTAACCCTACAGTAATCCCATATTCCCTACCACCTACCTACACTAGGGGCAATTTACAATGGCCAATTTACCTATCACCTGCAAGTCTTTGGCTGTGGGAGGAAACCGGAGCACCCGGCAAAAACCCACACGGTCACAAGGAGAACTTGCAAACACCGCACAGTCAGTACCCAGAATTGAACCCGAGCCCCTGGAGCTGTGAGGCTGCAGTGCTAACCACTGCGCCACTGTGCCGCCCCGTTAGGAAGGCTTATGGGATACTTGCCTTTATTAGCCGAGGCATAGAATACAAGAGCAGGGAGGTTATAATGGAGCTGTATAAAACGCAAGTTAGGTCACAGCTGGAGTTCTGTGTACAGTTCTGAGCACCAAACTATAGGAAGGATGTGATTGCACTGGAGAGGGTGCAGAGGAGATTCACCAGGATGTTGCCTGGCCTGGAGCATTTCAGCAATGAAGAAAGACTGAAAAGGCTAGGGTTGTTTTCCTTAGAGCAGAGAAGGCTGAGGGGGGACATGATTGAGGTATTCAAAGTTCTGAGGGGTATTGATAGATTGGATAGGAAGAAACCTTTTCCCTCAGCAGAGGTGTCAATAACCAGGGGGCATAGATTTAAGGTAAGGGGTAGGAGGTTTAGAGGGAATTTGAGGAGAAATGTTTTCATGCAGAGGGTGGTTGGAATCTGGAACACACTGCCTGAAGGGGTGGCAGAGGCAGGAACACTCACGACATTTAAGTCGTATTTAGAGGAGCACTTGAAATACTATAGCATTAAAGGCTATGGGCCAAGTGATGGAAAATGGGATTAGGATTGGTAGGTGCTTGATGGCCGGCACAGACACGATGGGTCGAAGGGCCTGTTTCTGTGCTGTAAGACTCTATTTTCATGGAATTACTACTCTCTTCAGTGACTTCAAGGTGTTGTCATTACCAAACCTAAAGCTGCTAGTACTTTTATACTCCTTAACCTTGCATCGATCCTCACTACTGAGTGAATCCAGATAACACTGGAACAAATCAGTTCCACATACTGTCGATGTACAAGCACTATCCAGTACTGCACAAATCAGAAACCATTACATTCATCTCAGGACTGAAACTCCTTGTGACTAGTACAATTCCTTCAGATCCATCAGTATTTTCCTCTTCTGCCTCAGAATTTTCCACGTCATGTGTTATTTTGAAGACTCTGCCCCTCCGATTAGGGCAGTTCATTGCATAATGGTACTTTGAGCCACATCTGAACCACCTATTAACTGTTCCTTGGGCATTCCTGGGATTCATTCGCCTTTGATTGCTGTTCCAACCTTGTCTTCCACTGTAATATTCAGACCTGTTAAAGGTGCTTTCATCCATTCCTCCTGTCTTTAACTCTTCCATTGCACTTAGGCCTGCTTCCAGTACCTGGATTATTTCTAAATCTTGTAAACATTGAGTCCTCCATTCTTTGTGTCACTACAGAGTGTCCCACTTGCTCTACGAGGACTGCATGAAATGACTGTTTCCCTAGGAATTTTGTTAAGGCCGTGGATAGTTGGTCCAACAGGGAGTCTTGGTCCAAGAACCAAACCCCAGTTAGAATCAGGAGTCTGAGCATATGCGACACTCTAGCACAATCTAGCAATTTAAATGCTAGCACTGAACCAAGGATCTCCAAACTGAATTTCCTCAATCTTTTATACAGTCTGTTAAAGTCCATGATATATTCCTCCATTGAATAATCATCTGTTTTCCGAAATCTATCAAAGGCTAACCATGCCTCATACACATTCAATAGGTCATCTTTCTTGTAAATTTCAGCCAAGAATTCTTACAGAAGATCCAACCCTTCACCAGTATCCAACTGACAAGCATTCAGTTCAGAAAACACTTTACTTCTGATTTTACTTTTGGTAGGAAGTGACAACACCAAGGCCATACCTTGTTTCCTTTTTGGTAGAAATGTAACCCTTGTCCACATATCCATTTCATTCTACCACTGGTCATATGGTTCAGACTCTAAAAACACCAGAGGGTAACCACACCTTGACAATTTGCACTTGCTTTCTGCCATATTTTTCACAATGGCCCTTGAGACTTCAGTTTTCTATCCAAAAAAAAATTCCTATTTTCCAACCTTCAGCTTTAGGCAGCCATCCTCTGCTACCATGCTGAACTCCACAAAGTTTGTTGGATAAGGCTGAGCCTATATTTACTCAGTTTCACATTTATTGTGCAGACTAAAAGGATAACAAACATGTAGCTCTTCATATAAATCCCTCACCAAGTCCCAGTGAGTATCTGCTTTTAAGTGCTCAACTAAAACCCCAATTAACTCCCTTCACCTGCATATAATCACACAATTAACACATATAATCACACAATTAACATTCGGTTCCTCCCACAGTGCTCTGCTGAGGCTATTACTGTCACTGCCTGAATCTATAATAATGTTCACTTCAACACCCCCAACAATCACTGGAACTTTCTCACGGTTGCTTCCATTGACAGAAAACATGTATCCACAATTGCTATTCATGTCCTCACTCACTGCAACTTCTTCAACTCGTCTGACACTTGCATTACTTCCATCTCTCTTTCTTTCACATGGTTTGCCAGGCTTCTCACTTGTTCAGTTTTGCATCTGCACTTCTTGGCAAAATGGTCTCTGCCCCCACATTTTCTGTTTATCTTTCCCTAGGCAAGGCAGCAATCATCTCTTTCATAGTGCCCCAAGTTGCCACATCTGAAACACACTCTCTCAGGCTTTCGCTGTTTACATCTACGCATACCTGGATTCCATTGCATCACTCGATTAATCTCAGATTTTATCATGGTGGAAATGGGACCAAGTTTCATGCTGTGAGCTTGTCCATCCACTGCTTCCAATGCAGCCGCTATTTTCAAAATGTATCCAGCGTTAAGTCACCTCCTCTTTCCAGCAGCCTACTCCTCAACTTATCCAACTTGCAATGTTGGACCATCTGATCCATTATCTGATTATTCAGATCCGTCGCAACATAATTACATCCATCTGACGCCTGCCTCAAATGAGTCACAAATTGGGCTACTGTTTCCCCCTCTTTCGGTCTCATTTGAAGGAAAACTTGCCTTTGGAATGTGACATTTGGTGTCACCACATAATGGTCCTTCAAAGCTTTCACTGTGCATTCATAATCTGCCTTTTCTCCATGTCAGGCAATGTCTTGAAAGTCTCTCTCACCAACGCACCCGCATTGAACAGCAATAAGGCCCGTCGCTGTGCTTTCTGCACCTCTGTCACCCCGTCCAAAAACAAAACTGCGACAGTCAGTATACACTTCAAACTCCTCCAGCCATGCTTTTCATTTCACACTGATGGTACTGGTATCATCCATCGGATCAAATGGCTCAATTCCCCAGACTGCGGACAGATCAGCTCCAGCAAATGCCATGATACGATCCTAAATATCTCCAAATTTACCTCTGTATTGTTTGTCTTTATAACCTCATTACCAATATCACATGTCAGGCTGAAGAATCACACTTAAGTCACAGTTTAACTTTAACAAAGATTTAAAAAGCTTTAATAAAAAGACTTCTGTTCACTACAGCAGCATTGCCTATCTGGCCTTACAACAACCCCAAGGTCAGGTATTTTCCCCAAAACACTGAATTCCTTTCAGTTTCACTTCCAAGTAACATATAATCTCTAATACTCAAAAGCCCATACGTATAATCATGACATAACAGAGCGAGCCATTGCTGTCAATGCAAGCAGTCTTGCCCTGAGGACCTGAATGCAATGCAGGAAGAAGTTTAATGACCTCACATGAATGGTCAAGGTCAGCGAATGCATCTTCAAATGCCTTTGTCTTCCAAATGAACCACTATTCTCACACACTGCTCAATTCACCACACCCACTTCATTCGCCTACCAGCATTCTCTATCAAGCACCTAGCATTCACAGCTTCACCTCATCATCACACAATTAGCACTGCTGCAAGTTGCACACCTACATCTCTCAGCTTGAACACAGTGCCAACTATTCAACTATGGTAGGTACATCACCCAAACATATTGCAACACACTCACTGACACACTTCCCTCTCTCTCGCAGGACAAGATGGCACATAACTGCAGACAGCAACACCTAAACAGTGGAGGACAGCCGTGGCTACACGTCCTCACCCCTTGGAGGAGGTGGTGCTCGCAATCATTGGAGTGGCCATGACTAAGGCCGTGGTCAGCGGTCAGGCTGAAACCACAGAAGATGATGGTGTGTTCTCACTAATCCACCTTCTCACATTCCACTTCCCCATCATCCCACAATCTCTTCTGATATACAGGCTACAGGTGATGTAAGCATGCACCTCTTGCTTTCACCCCCTTCCCTCACCACAATCCTTTCTCCTTTCAGATACTCAAGAACTGTCCCCTGGCCAGGCAGTGGCACAGGAGCTTGAAGTGCAAGAGAAGCAGGAAAATAATGTTGATGAAACAAGATCACTCGATTTCATACTCATAGTCACCAGCTCAGATACTGACGCTGTGCATTCTTTTGAGGGTAACGTAGAAGCAGGATCTGCACATGACGGGCTGGATTTTGTGGCACCGGTGGGGCTGCTGGTGCCAGGCCGAGAAGGCTGGGGGAGCCCCTCCTCAGCCTTTCCGAGCCTCCCCGCCCCAGGCACGATCTTGTGTTGTTCGGCACTTAAGTGGCTGGTGCCAGGATCCCCATCCCTGTAAAACGGGGATCCCACCTCCAAGAGCTGCTAGCCAATCACAGAGCCAGCAGCTCAGCAGTATCAGCAGCGTTACTGGGAGCAGTGGCCACCGCCAGTACTGCAGAGGTCTTGGACCCAGGCCCAGTGCTAGTGACATAGAATCCAAATAAATGAGACGGAGTCACTGGGGCCAGTCCAGAAGGCCCTGACGAGGGGGGCGGGTGTAGTGGAGTGGGTGGACGTGTAGTGTAGGGGGAGGAAGCCCAGGAAGGATGGAGTTTTTCCCCAGTGAGGGTCCTCTGTGGACCACAGATTTCCCACAGAGAGACCTCCGCTAAGCCCACAGGGAGGGCGCCTCGAATTACTCGGCAACCTCCCCACATGGCGGCGACAACCACTGCTGCTGGTTAAATCCCAGCAGTGGGAGAGAAAGGCCCTTAAGTGGCCAGTAATAGGCCACTTAAGGGCCTCAATTGGCTTCTGGGAGGGAAGGCCGTTATCGGCCTATCCCGCTGCCAACAGAATTGCTTGGCGATGGGGAGGTAACGGGCTCTCCAGCCCCCGCCTCCCTTGTAATTCTATGGGCCCCTGACCTCCGACCCTGTCATGGGGAGCCCATAAAGTACAGCCTGGTGAGTCACCGGACACGTGGGCTATAACCAGGGCAGAAGGACAGAATCACAAAGATGCCAGCTGCCCGGAAAGCAAGGCTGCACATATGTTCTGCTGCAGAATACTCAAGACGAGGACTTCAATGGGATGGAGTTCAGAAGAAGGCTGATGGACATGCACAATGAAATGATTGGCACATTATGCGGCCTACCAAAGAGCCTATCACTGTCGAGGAACATGAAGGAGTAGAAGCTCAGACTGAGGTCATGCAAGGCCAGCTTTCTGCCATAAAGGCTCAGACTGCTGCCATCATAGCTGCAGATATCAGTTCACAAAGGCCTGCAGGGTCTCACGGAAGTCCAACATTCTATCCTCCAACAGATAACTAGGATTGCTGAGGTGCCATCCTGGGGGAGTGGCAGTGACTCCATGGAGCACAAGCCTGCTGTTCCCTCTCAAGATGACAGCATTTGTCTTCCCACCACTGCCCCTTCTCCAGTGTCCTTGCTGTTGCCTGTCAGCCACCCAGCCCAGACTGGTGCTGCCCATGCTGAGGTGGTACAGTCTGATGCCAGGCCTTCTAGGCCCAGAGCTGCTTGAGATCATCCTCTAAGGCCATCTGCAGTCTCCCACGTTGAAAGTCAGCAGCCATGCTGCAGCCACTGGGGTAGCACTACGCAGCAGCATTAGGCCAGGCAAAAGCACCTGCAAGACAGGCACTAAGGGAATGCACAAGGATGAGCAGTTGACTTTTGTATGAAATATTGGATGAGTTGTTTGATACAACTAATTTCAAATGATCATTCTTTGGTGCCTTTTATCTAAGCATTGTGGTCAAGCAGTGGTGGTACAACTTTGCACTTAGATGTGGCAGCCTCAAAGCCATATGTGTGCAGTCAATAGCACACTACACCATGAGGAAGCCTGCTATCTTGGTCAGAAAGAATGCAATGTACTCCCCTCTTCTGGCATAAAGAGAGTCAGTCACTCCCTTATGCAGCAGTGGACAGCGAACTGGAGATGTTAGAGATGACGCCTGCTCCATGCAGCCTAGAAGGATTCCAACAAGAAGAGATTCATGGCCACAATCACCTTCACAGCGATTGGCAGGACTGTCCTTGCACTGCTCTGAGATTGCAGTTCTGCCTGCAAGGAATGATAGATTTCCCTTTGTAAAATGAAGATGGCACATACTGTTCCTGGTTTAGATTGAGGTAAAACCCTAGGTGAATTAGGCTTCCTGCTCAGAACCCTTCTACTCCTTCTCATTCTGTGAGCCGCTTGTCCTCTTCAATGCAGCCTCTGCTCAACCTCCCTTTCATGCTCTAGTCCAAGGGGTTTGGAACTACAGCACTCATGACTGGGAGCAAGCAGTCTGACCAGCATCCTTGAAGTCAGAATCATGGCATTCTCCAGGTGCAGAACCATTCCCTGTTGACTTCACCACTTTAAATAGCACTAGAAAACTTACAGACTGATTTTTACTGGCTCTATCAGCAAGTAACCTACAAGTATTTGATGATCCCTTTAAAGAGTTCTTCCTGTTGCTGATGTATGTTCGGCTGTGAGTATTTAAGAGGTGTTAGCTAAAGCAGCAAGATTAAAAAATGGCAGTGCTGGCATCAAATGAGCATTCCATGCCTACTCTGCATACTTCCGTGCTAACGCACTCATGAAAATGGCGCGGTGTGTGCTGCACCGGAAGTGTGCATGCACAGCATGGTTGCCATTTTGGTTCTAAAACAGCACCCGGAGCGCTGAAACAAGGGAGCTACAAAGTCGAATTTTGTGGCCAACATTTACAATTCTAGCAGAAACTCCTCAACTTGGCTTTAGAAAAAACAAGCCCCAATAATAACATTGAGGCACAGTCGGAGTAAGAGCGTCCAATATCACATGGGAAATCCGAAAGTAAGTTCAGCGTGCCTGACAGTGACATTTTTAATGCAGGCAGCTCATTATCATTTTACTTCTTGCTTTGGCATTTGGCAGCACACATGGTGAGAACCTGCATGATGCAATCTCAACTCCAGTATTAAACAGTCAATCCAAAATGGAATTTGGAGGAATTGGGAGTTGGAAACAAGACAGGAAGATCTTTGTCAATGGTTTCAGGATGGTCAAAGGCTACGTGTCCCTTTATGTACTGCTAGCGAACAGTGAAGAGCCAGAGAGAGATACCCTTCCCCAGCAGAGGAAGTAGGAAATCTGCTGCTGCCATTGAAAAAGAGCCAGAGGTGGCCCAGAAGGTCAGCAGCAATGTGCCACACTCCTGGATTCAGTGCAGAAAGTGCTTTAATGCCCTAACCAGGTCAGAAAAGGCGAGTACAGTTACACATTCACCTGCTTCCTGCTGTGTGCATCACTACCAAAACCCCACCACTCTGCCTTGTTAAATCTACTCTATCAAATCACTCCTTGCACTTACTTAACTTTCCATGCTCTTCTTCACATCCCCATCTGTCCATTCACCACTGCCATTCACCTTCATCCTTTATGCAATTTGATGCTTGTCCCTCACTGCATCTATTGGGTGAATACATTCCATTATAGGCACTCATAAGTCTGCTCGTTTCCCCATTGCAGGAGAAGAGAGCACAGAACTCAAAGGATTTCACAGCTAACTACTACAGAGGAGAAAGCACTAGAGATCAGTGGCATCTTGGTATCCCTAACCATCGGAGATGGGGAGATGGGACTTCCAAGCTGCGTGCTAACAGAATGAAATACAATGCACATGCATGTGATACAACACTCAGTCATGTTGGCTTGATTTCAGCAGCAACTAAAATATGATCAGCTTCAAAATGATAATTTGCAACATTCTTACCTTCCCAGTAGTAATTCATATTTTTCTCTCTGACAGTAGCTTCATGCATGCAGCAGGAGTCCACGGACCTCGTAGACGACAAGGAGCTGATTCTTTCTGAGGGTGCACTGTCACAAGACTGATGCTTACCATGCACTGCTGCGTATTGTTGTTGTAGTAGTTGTAGGGAAGCTAGGGTGTTGTAGATAAAGTCTAGGAGTCTAGATTAGATCAACTAATGACTCTTTATTACATATGCGTTACTATTTACACTCTCCTCAAACCTCCTTAGCTATCATCGTTTGTGTGCTACTCTCTTCTTCCAAAAGCCCATTATCATGTGACTATTATATCATGATCGCTACAATGGGAGGGGTTGCTCTCACTGTCTCCAACATTAACCCTTACATGTCCTTATACTACATTGCCCCCCAAGTCTTTATCCAACATTTTCTTAAACATATATACATTCTTGACTTAACCTACTACCCTTTCTCCCCCAAGTCTCTGACTTCACAAATTTAGTCTGTTCGGAGGTTTCACAACTCTCCCCGATCTTGTTCTAGTCTGAGTGGGATGATCAGTTGTCTTCCTCTGGATCGCTGACTATTTCTATTAAGGATTATATTATTCTGTTTGCTTTGTGTTTGTCCAACTTCATCTGGGTTTCCAAATGAATGATTGACTGTTGCTTCTGGGAAATAGGGATAATGTTTCTCTTGTTTCGACATATGTTTCCTTCAGTTATGTGTACCACATACGATCTCTGGTAGTTTTCATCTCTGTGGATTACAGTACCTTCCCTTTCTAGATCTTATATCCAAACTCTTTGACCTTCATTCAGTTTCAATAAGTCTCTGACTCAAAATCTTTTGTTGTAATTTTGAGTTTGTTGCCTTCTATAAGAGTTTTTTTAAATTAATTCATGGGATGTGGGCATCACTGGCTAAGCCAGCATTTATTGCCCATCCCGAATTGCCCTTGAGAAGGTGGTGGTGAGCTGCCTTCTTGAATGGCTGCAGACCATGTGGGTTAGGTATACCTACAGTGCTGTTAGGAAGGGAGTTCCAGGATTTTGAAGTTGGAAGATCTTCATTCTTCTCCATAGGACTTTATGCTTTTCACTTCACCATTCAACTGTGGATACTGTGGTGAACTTGTGAGATGTTGAAATGTGGGACTCTCCATTGAACATGAATAAATCCATACCTAGACATTGCCAAGGTCTGTTTGGAAATTGTGTAGTTAACAGAGGTTCATGCCATTCTGGTCTTTGTATTGCACAGATTTGACAGTTCTAGATCAGATTCTTGGTGTCTTTGGATATTCCTGGCCACCACATTGATGATTGTGCCCTTAATCTGCACTTCATTATTCCCATATGGCCTTGATGTAGACATTCTAAGATATCCAATCTCAGTGAACTAGGAATGACTAGTCTGTCATTATAAACTAGCAAATCATCGATAATTGTGAAGTATTTTCCAAATTCAAAGAAAGTTTTCATTATTTTTCCACAAGGACATTCTTGTGGCCATGCTTGTGTGCAATATTGCCTTATGTGAATACAATATTCATCGCTTTTTTGGGCTTGACAAATTTCTTGCAGTTTCTATATGCTTGCTGGCCAATTTTGTGTGGTATACTACGAATATGACTCTATTCATGCACAAAATTCATGTTTTCTTGTGTTGAATGGCCTACCATCACTCTTAATAGGGCATCAGCAGACATTTGCATCTTTCCCTGGACTTTCTCATATGCATATCTCATCAATCTTAAATGAAATCTTTGGTTTATGGTCTGTCTTGATGATGACTCTCAATACGACAATATAATCAGAATGTTTCTCACATGCCCATGTGATGGCAAGTTCTTCTTTACCGCATACCTTGTCTCTGTGTCAAACAAAGCTCTAGATGCATAGTATATTGGCCTACGAGAACCATCAGGTTGCTCCTGGAAAAGGACTGCCCCTAACCACTTGAAGGAGGCATCTGCCACTACCGTTGTTGATAGTGTGGGTTATAGTGTACCAAAATGTCTGATGAAATGAACATATCTTTAATCTTCTGGGATGCTTGTTCTTGGTGTGAACTCAATCATCACACTTGCTCTTTTCTGAGAAGTTGTCTTAGTGGTTCTGTTACCTGTGCTAAATGAGGTAAAAACTTTGCTAATTGATTCAACATTCCCAGGAATCTTTGGAGTTGCTGAACAGAAGTAGAAATAGGGAATGTTTTGTAATGGCTTGTGTCTTCTGTGGATTTGCCATTATACCTTTAGATTTAGATTTAGAGATACAGCACTGAAACAGGCACTTCGGCCCGAGTCTGTGCCAACCATTAACCACCCATTTATACTAATCCTACATTAATCCCATATTCCTACCACATCCTCACCTGTCCCTATATTCCCCTACCACCTACCTATATTAGGGGCAATTTATAATGGCCAATTTATCTATCAACCTGCAAGTCTTTTGGCTGTGGGAGGAAACCGGAGCACCCAGAGGAAACCCACGCAGACACAGGGAGAACTTGCAAACTCCACACAGGCAGTACCCAGAATTGAACCCGGGTTGCTGGAGCTGTGAGGCTGCGGTGCTAACCACTGCGCCACTGTGCCGCCCTTTACTGCTTGCTATGTGTCCCAAGAAACGAATTGAAGTATTGGAAAATTCACACTTTTCATTCAGAGTTAGCACTGTTTCTTGAAGTCATTGTAGAACTGCTCGGACTCTTTTGTCATGTTCCTCTACTATCTGCCCATGTATCAGGATCAGGACATCCTTTAAGTCCTTCTAAGATGTTAGACATAGATCTTTGGAAGATCTCTGGTGCGAAAGTTATTCCAAACTGTAACCGATTGAAACAAAACCTCCTGAAAGGTGCTATAAATGTGGTTAGTAATCTTGAGGTCTCATCTAAGGGTAGCTGCCAGAACCCATTATTGCCATCGTGTTTGGTAAAGATGGTGCTCTAATACAATTTCGCTAAGCTGTCATCCACTGTAGACATTAGATGAATCTCGCACGCAACTGCTGTGCTAAGCTGTGTTAAATCCACACAAATACATGGAATTCCATGTTGTTACAGGACAGGAACCATGGCCAAAGACCCGTCTTTAATTCTGCATATTCACATCCCTCTGCCAATCTGTACAGATCATTTATAAAAGAATCTACAGATTCGCCTATTCTCGGGACATGCTTGTTAAATTTAGTTCTTTCCAGAATTTTGTTACTGCGTAAATTGAAATATTTGTCAAAGGCTTGTATCACATCTTCAAATTTATCAGAAGCATCATTTATCCCTTGCCTCACAATCACGTCGTCCGCGATGGAAACCATAGAATATAAAAGGGTATTTACTTGTTCTGTTTCTGATTTAGTATGGAATTGGGAAGCAATCCTAAATCATAGGAATCTTTTTCTCTATCAGGACCAATTTTGTAACTGACTGGATCCTTCCTGATCGTGGAAGCTTTCAGGCATTCTGAATTTTGAATCCATTCCATTTCTTATGCTTTGTTAGACTTTTTAGGGTGTTGCCCTTCCTTTTTAAATTGTACTGGCTTTACTGGAGGTGTTCATGCTGTTATGACAGTGCTTCTATATTTTTTGTTAAGTATTTTTTGAGGACTCATGTATTTTAGAATTATGGACATTGTTTTATTTGGGAAAACTGAAAAGGATTCCATGGATATTTTTTTCACTGGGGTCATTGAAAGGACACTGAGAGGTCTTGTTTGAAAACAACATTTACTGAAAGTCACCTATCTTCAGATAAATGCCCAGCAGGGGCTTTCTGACTTGGGGGAGATGTTTACAGAGAAATGACAGGTCAAGATTTATAGGGGTCAGGAGGCTTGACTCTTGAGATATTGTTTTTGATTTTGCATTGGACAGTGTGTTTGGGTGTGAACTGTTTTGAAGGCAGTTGGAGAAAACCAGCCAAGAGTGCAGTTACCATCAACATCCTCTTCAATCTCTTAGAGAACTTCCTGAGAATCAAGTGTAAGAAATAGGGAAATTGATGCTGCATTTCTCCTGAAAAGCCTGCCAGAAACCTCTGTTGTTACAGTTCCCCTGGAAAGCCTGCCAAACTGATCTTCAATGTTGCCTGAAAAGAACTGTTCTAGAAAGATCCCAGTGACAGCCATCTACACGTATTTGGGGTGCCAAAACCAAAAAGGGACAACTGACATGTTTCCATATCTTTTCTTTTTCTTCAAGAATTAGCAGGTAATTGGCCAAAGTATTCTTTTTGGGTCTTTTCTTTGTAACAGAGCTCTAAAGAGAAAATCTCTTTATTTTTCGGTTAACCGGTGTGTGTATGTGTGAGGGGCTAAGGTAAAAGGGAACTTTCATATTTTAATCTGTGTGTTGATACTTTGCTTCATTACTGGTTAAGTCTTATTTTATAATAAACTGATAATTTTGTTGTTTATTAAAGAAACCCTGGTTGGTGTATGTTATTCTGGATAAAGAGCAGAATCTATGATTGACCCCATCAGTAACTGTGTAAACATTTAAATATATGTTGTGACCTATGGAGAAGTGGAACTAAAAAAAGATGGTGCACTCCTCCCACTTCGGTCATAACAGTGCCCTTTCTGGGTTTTTCCCGCACTTTCCGACCATTCCCATGCTTTCTCTCCACCATCTTGTTGAATAATAGCTGCCATCTCTGCCTGACTCTCGAATCACTTTTTCGCCTAATCAACCACTCTTTTTCACCCCAGTGCACTGTTAGCCAAGAATGGCCCCTTTGCAATTCTATCACCCAATCCTCAACCGTTGCCCGGCGCTGAGACTCAGAACCCAATCGCTGGACCTGGATGTTTCATTGCAGACCACCACGCTTCTGTGGTGCAGTCTGAATGTCTGCACAGCTGACTCATTGACTGTCCGTGTCCTCTTTGGCTGTGGAGCTGCTCTGGAGTTCGTAGCAGTCTCCCAATGAGATCTGCTGTTCTCCTGGTGCTACTTCATGAGGTAAGGTGATTTTCAATATTTTCTGGGCATTTTGACCAGTGTCACCATGATGCATGTTATTGTAGTAGAAGTTGTAGCATAGCTAGAGCATTGTAGATAAAGTCTAGGAGTCTAGATTAGGTCAACTAATAACTCTTTGTTATATATACATTACTATTTACTCATCTCATTCAGAAGACGGCACCTCCAAAGTGTAGCAGTCTCTCAGTATTGCACTAGAGTGTCAATCTTGATTTTTATAGTCAATCCTGGAGTGGGACTTGAACCCACAATGCTCTGACTCAGGGTTAAGAGTGCTACTAACTGAACCATGTCTTACTAACTTAATTGAATTCTTTGAGGAAGTAACAAGGAGGATTGATGAGGATAGTGCAGTGGATGTGGTGTACATGGATTTTAGTAAGATATTTGACAAGGTCCGCATGGCAGACTGGTTAGTAAAATGAAAGCCCAGGGATACAAGGAAGTGTGGCAGCTTGGATACAAAAGTGGCTTAGCGACAGGAAGCAAAGGGTAGTAGTCGATGGATATTTTTGTCAATGGAAAGCTGTTTCCAGTGGCGTTCCACAAGGCTCAGTGTTGAGTCCCTTGCTGTTTGTGGTATATATTAATGATTTGGACTTAAATGTGGGAGGCATGATTGGGAAATTTGCTGATGGCACAAAAATTGGTCATGTAGTTGATAGTGAAGAGGATGCCTGTAGACTCCAGAATGATATCAACGGTTTGGTTGAGTGGGCGGAAATGTGGCAAATGGAGTTCAATCTGGAGAAGTGTGAGGTAATGCACTTGGGAAGGCAAATAAATCGAAGGAATACACAATAAACGGGAGGATATTGAGAGGGGCAGAAGAAGAGATAGACCTTGGAGTGCATGTCCACAGGTCCCTAAAGGTGGCAGGACAGGTAGATAAAGTGGTGAAGATGGCATATGGAATGCTTTCCTTTATTGGCCGAGGTATAGAATACAAAAGCAGGGATGTAATGCTGGACTATATAAAACACTGGTTCAGCCACAATTGGAGTATTGTGTACAGTTCTGGTCGCCACATTACAGTAAGGACATAGTTGCTCTGGAGAGAGTGCAGAGGAGATTTACAAAAATGTTGCCAGGGCTTGAAAGTTGCAGCTATGAGGAAAGATTGGATAGGCTATGGTTGTTTCCTTAGAACAGAGGATGCTGAGGGGTGAATTAATTGAGGTATACAAAATTATGAGGGGCCTAAAAAGAGTAGACAGGAAGGACCTGTTTCCATTAGCAGAGAGGCCAATTACCAGGGGGCACATATTTAAGGTAATTGGTAGAAAGATTATAGGGGACACGAGGAAAAACATTTTCCACTGGAATTTTCACTGGAATTCACTGCCAGGAATAGTGGTGGAAGCAGAAACCCTCAATTCTTTTAAAACGTACCTGGACATGCACCTGAAGTGCTGTAACCTGAAAGGCTATGGACCAGGTGCTGGAAGGTGGGATTAGATAGTGGCTAATTTTTCAGTCAGCACGGACACAACGGGCTGAATGGCCTCCTTCTGTGCTGTAATTTCTCTATGGTTCTATTAAAATTAACAATGTGTCAAAATATTTGCAACCATCTTCAGCCAGAAGTGCCAAATGGATGATCCACCTCGGCCTGCACCTGAGGTCCCCAACAGCACAGATGCCAGTTTTCAGCCAATTTGATTCACACTGCGTGATATCAAGAAACAGCTGAAGGCGCTGAATACAGAAAAGGCCAGGGGCCCTGACAACATACCGGCTGTTGTACTGAAGACTTGTGCTCCAGAACTATCCACGCCCTAACCAAGCTGTTCCAGTAAAGCTGCAACACTGGCATCTACCCAACAATGTGGAAAGTTACCCAGGCATTTCCTGTACATAAGAAGCAGGATAAATCCAATCTGGCCCATTTCCACCCCAAAAGACTACTCTCAATCATCAGCAAAGTGATAGAAGGTGTCATTGAAAGTCATATCAAGCAGCACTTCTTCAGCAATAACCTGGTCAGCGATGCTCAGTTTGGGATCCACCAGGGCCACTCCGCTCCAGACCACATTACAGCCTTGGTCAAAACATGGACAAAAGAGCTGAATTCCAGAGGTGAGGTGAGAGTGACTAGTCTCAACATCAAGGCAGAATTTGACCGAGTGTGACATCAAGGAACCCTAGCAAAACTGAAGTCAATGGGAATTGGGAGGAATACTCTCCACTGTGGTTGGTGTCATACCTAGCACAAAGGAAGATGGTTGTGGTTGTTGGAGGTCAATCATCTCAGACCCAGGACATCGATACAGGAGTTCCTCAGGATAGTGTCCTAGGCCCAAACATCTTCACTGCTTCATCAATGAGCTTCCCTCCATCATAAGGTCAGAAGTGGGATGTTCACTGATGATTGCACAGTGCTCAGTACCATTTGCGACTCCTCAGATACTGAACACAAGAAATAGGAGCAGGAGTAGACCATATGGCCCATTGAGCCTGCTCTACCATTCAAAACTATCATGGCTTATCTTAGGCTTCAACTCCACTTTCCCGCCCGCTCGCCAGCTATACCCCCTGATTCCCTGAGAGACCAAAAATCTGTCTATCCCAGCCTTAAATGTATTCAACAATGGAGCATCCACAACCCTCTGGGGTAGAGAATTCCAAATATTCACAACCCTTTGAGTGAAATAATTTCTCCCCATCTCAGTCCTAAATGTTCATCCCCTTATCCCGAGACTGTGCCCCCGTGTTTTAGATTCCGCTGAAGCAGTCTGTGCCCTCATGCAGCAAGACCTGGACAACATTCAGGTTGGGCTGATAAGTAGCAAGTAACATTCATGCCACATAAGTGCCAGGCAAGTAACATTCATGCCATATAAGTGCCAGGTAATGACCATCTCCAACACAAGAGTATTGAACCATCTTCCTTTGAAATTCAATGGCATTACCATCGCTGAAGTTCCACCAGCAACATCATGGGAGGTTACCATCGATCAGATACTCAACTGAACCAGCCATATAAATATTGTAGCTACAAGAACAGGTCAGAGGCTGGGAATTCTGTTGCAAGTAACTCACCTCCTGACTCTCCAAATCCTGTCCACCATCTACAAGGCACAAGCCTTGATGGAATACTCTCCACTTGGCTGGATGACTGCATCTCCAACAACACTCAAGAAGCTCGACACCATCCAGGAAAAAGCAGCCTGCTTGATCGGCACCCCATCCACCACCTTAAACATTCACTCCATCCACCACCGGTGCCCAGTGGTAGCAGTGTATATCATCTACAAGATGCAATGCAGCAACTCACCAAGGCTCCTTCGACAGCACCTTCCAAACCCACGATCTTTACCACCCAGAAGGACGAGGGCAGCAGACACATGGGAACTCCACCACCTGTGACTTCCCCTCCAAGCCACACACCATCCTGACTTGGAACTATATCACCGTTCCTTCATTGTCACTTTGTCAAAATCCTGAAACTCCCTCCCTAACAGCCCTGTAAGTGTACCTACACCTCCACATTCTCAAGGGCAATTAGGGGTGGACAACAAATGCTTACCTTGCTAGTGATGCTCACATCCCATGAAAGAATAAAAATAAATCCAAATAAGCTATTACCAACTTTAATAGTCATCCCACCTCTCCTGAGGGAGTTGTGTGAAATCAGTCTAATGCACCTGATTAAGCATGGAAGTCAGTGGGTTGGAGCTGACTTTCTGACAAGCTTGCATTTTTGCTGGCTTTAACCTGGAATTCCACCCACCTCCCACCACCCCCCCCAACACCCCCCATCAACATCTCCCACCCAAGATCCACGCCTAAACCCAGATGCTTCTCCATGTTAGAATTATCCCCACAGTATCTAATTCTAAGTCTATTATGTTAAATGACCTCCCATAATTTGCATTCCTTACAAAACCAGCTAGTCAAATAGATTACTGAAGACCTGGAGGATCCATGGATTGTAAGGCAGTCATTTCTATTGATAAAACTATCACATTGAAGATAGTCCTCAATGAACAGTATCTGACCAGATACACCTTAAACAAAATAAATTCATGGAAACTAATTTTATCATAAGAAGGTAATCACACCTTTCCAATTACATTGGTTTTTGATACGTAATTAAACAGGAAACTTCATTTTGAGTTAACTGTCACCAAAATGAATTCATATAAGTAACATTGGGAAGGAACCTATATAAACAAACAATGTTCCATGATTCAGCCAGTCAGATATGGATTGAAACAATCAATTTTGATTAGGATAGATGTCTCCTTTGAGGAGATTGATTAGGTTTGGACGCATACAATCAACAATATGTATTACAGATGAAAAGGAACCTGCACATTGCTCCCCTTTCCCTGAAATGACTGAATGGTTTGAGCAGAATTTATCACATTATTCACTGACCTGTCTCATCTTTGAATTGAAACACATTTTCTCTAGTGCTAATTCTACAGGAAGCACCATACTTACAATTTAAAAAAATGCATGATTGTATTATGTTTATCTACAAGCTACAAGTGTTTTACATCAACCTATGATTATGATGTTGTCTTCCTAGCTGTATTTTTCAATGTTAGTGAGTAATGAATATGTTAACCGTGTTCTCACGAACCTGCAAATGGGCGCATCTCAATCTAAGTGCCAAAATACACATGCTAGGAACCTTGGTTAACAAACCTGGGAGATTTTCTCGGGCCAGGAGGAGAGTCCTTAATTTGCCTGCCAACAATGGGTGCCCATAGCACTGCGAGTACAATTAGATGCTGGAAACTCCAGCAAATGTGGCTGGCCTGACGTTCGAGGGGTTAGGGGGAGATGTCGTGATCCCCCCAGTTCACAATAACTAAACAGTACCCCTAGATTCCATTTAATAGTTAAATTTATTTGCATAGAAGGAAGTAAAAAATGTTGTTTTTGAACAAGGAAGCGTCATTAGTTATTAATGTGTCCCTCTCCTAAAAAAAGTTTCAGACCTGAGAAATGCAGAGGCGAATGTGATACCTATCTTAAAAAAGGTGAGATTACAAACAAAAGCATTATAGACCCTTTGGTCTTAACTTCCATTCTGTCTAAAATAATGGGAATAATTATCAGGCGTGAACTTGAGGTCTATCCATAGAATGATAGCTTTGTAAACTGCAGTCAACTTATATTCAGGAGGAGATGATCCCACCTAACCAATTTCCTCGAATTTTATGAGAAGTGGCAACCTAAGTGGCCTGTGGAAAGCTCTGTGATGTGGCTTACCTAGACATTCAAAAGACTTTTGAGAAGTTATGCACAAAAAACCTATTAGTTGAATTCAAAGCTGTGGAAATTCAGGCTAAAATTTGGGAATGGATAAAAACAGGCTGAAGGTTAGAAAATGAGTACTTGTTACAGTAGTTATGTTAGAGTGGGTGAAGTGGGGAGTACTTAATGGGTGCCCCAGGGCTCAGTGTTGGGACCACTGTTTCCCATTTACATAAATGAGAAATTCTGAAACTCAATGCAAAGTGGTTAAATTTCAAACTTGGAAGACAATGGAATCAGTGAAAGGCAACTGAGAAGTTATAGAATGATTTGGACAAATTATCTAATCAGACAGAACAATGCCCAATGAAATTTAATAATGCAAACTGAAACAAGTTAAAAAAAGGACCCAGATTCAAACTTGTAAAAGGTAAAGGTAAGGGGAAATTCTTCTTCCAAGACAGAGTGGTCAACATAGGGAATAAATGGAGATATAAAGCAAGGACGATAGAGCAGAAACAAATGGAATGGAAGAAACCTAGCAACATGACTACTCAAAGTGCACAAGTGTGATATTTCAGTCTGATATTACTCTAGTCTCTCAGTTGTCAGTTCAAAGCCATATGCGCAGTGACACCTTTGTTCTTGGTTCTCTTTGCAATATTTTGCCATACATTTCTTAATATTCATAAACAGCTCAAGTAGACTTCTGCAGCTTTCTCTTTTCCTATTCTGACAATTTACCTGATAATGGAGTATCCAAAATCACAATTGTTGATTAGAAATTTATTGATTAATAACCAATTAGTCACAATGTGTGGGAAACCTGTTTGAGTTCTGTTCAATTATTTTAGCAGCTAAAAAAAATAAAATTTCACCCTCCAATCATATTAAATTCACTTTGATGTTTCAAACAAACTGGTTCTACATTGCAGAGAAATGCCCTATAATGCATAAGTTTCAGTGATATGTTCGTTGGCAATACGACTACTAACCAAGATGTTTCTGAAGTTGTTCATACTATCCTTTTTATTATTCTCTTAACTCTTTTGGTCTCTTGAACAACAAGATAAACAATAATAAAAGACATTTAGTGTCTTCTCTCAATTTCTTAATCTGACCTTCTTTGGTCAATATGATCAGATAATCTAAACCATTCAATACTTTTGACCGCTATCAATATTCATACCCAATGGCTTCTGCCATGGGGTTGGTGGGCAGAAAGAGGAATTAAGCACTCTAAGATATGCATGAATATACAAACATAATATTTAATCACCCCAACCACTCGGAGGATAATACAAAATAGATATGTAATGCAAAATTCCAAATGCAATTTCACTTGTTATGCTTAGAGACATGTCAATCCCACTGTGTCATAAATCTAGAAACAAATTCTTAAAAATCAAGAGGTTTGCTATAAAAATTATGAGCTGCTTTTTTTCAGACATAAACCAATATAGATTGACAGATGATTTATAGATCTCATTAATGGCTGATCTAATCTTAAACAGGTCAGAGCGCTTTACAAAAATCATATTACTGCATCTGAAAATGCTTTACAAAAAATGTTTTAAAATACCTTCCTGTTATCACCAGTTGCATCATAGTTTAAGGTTACAATGACAGTGATTGGGAGACAACTGGACACGGGTGATAATATTTAATGTTATAAGTTTCCTTTTGTTTTATAGTTAGTTCTTTATTAGTTATGCCTCTCTCGAAAAGAGAGCACTTTTGTTTTATGGGGAAAACCCAACATCCCCTCATTTGTTTATCAGAAAAAAAGAACAAAAAAGATCTCATGCAACCTGCAACTACGGTAATCCATGTTGCATCCTGAGCATTGCATGTTGTGAATTGCCTCTTTAAGGATCGCAAAGTGTGGGGGAGGGACAAGTCGAAATAAAGCCCGACAGAGTTGGTCCCATCTTTTATTGGGCAGCCGTTGCTGATTGGTCAGTGCAGATGTCAGTCGAGGCATTATGGTGGTGGGACATCAGTGATGTATAAGCTTAACTTTTGGTGTGGGAATGAAGCTGGCCAAGTGCAGTATAATATCCTGAGCTTTATTTCTTTTAAATCTCTAAATCATGAGCGAGGCTTAACTTTATAGAAATTGCGTCTCCTGCAATAAATTCACGAGAGTTGGTATGTCGGTACTTACAATAGGATGTGATCGCTACATCTAGATGACCAATCCCATTAAAGCGTGACACTCCAATTAGCAAGCAGGTTGAAAACTGCACAAATCCCTCTCAGGTACACAATTTTGAATGAAAACCAATTTCTCTATGAAAATTCAACTATGGTTAGAAAATCAGACTGTATGTTGTCTGTGTTGCAGGTGTCCCTATAATTTGAACAATTGTGACATTATAACCGTTAGCATTACCTCAGAATATTATAGAGATTCAAAGTGTAACTGAACAATGAGATAGCTAAAAAAAACCTCTGTAGTTATAGAATTAATAAATCATATTTCATAATTTTACATTTCGTTCTTGAATATTAATTCATAACTAAATTTGATCTGATCAACATTACCTGCTGTATCTCTGTTGAAATGCTCCTAGTGTAACTGTTGTATTCATTTATCAATGACATGATGTGACAGTTCACCCTCACTGCAGTGCTGTGGATCTGTTGCCACCTGTTTTTTTCTAGATTGTAGAAAATGTTGGACAGCTCTGTGGTGATTGTCCATGCTCTCTTCAGCAGTGCCTGCAAGCTGTCTTGTAAATTTTCCTGAGGTGTTATGACAAGCTCGTTGAGTCCATCACCATCCACACTGATAGGTTTTGATTGAAGTATGCACATGCACTCACATTCTGCCATCAATCTCAAGTCCTCCATCCAACGCTGCACAGAATCCATTTGTATCAGATGCATTCTAGAAAAAGGATACCATGAAGTTATAAAACAAAACAGAATTAATGCTGACACTGTTGTAGTTTTTTTTATTGTACTTCCAAATCTCCCCGCCTTTTCTTATTCTGGTGGCACTGACACACTTGTGGTTACACAAGTTCAAGCAATCCCCCAATATTTTCTGAAGTGCCTATTCTTTATCTGTGAGATCAGACAATGGTCCTTAATTACTTTGCTCATCTTCAATACTTATGCCATTGTTATACCTTAATTGTGCTGAAAAGATTAAGGAAATTTGTATTTTAGCACATTTAGGTGCATTAATGCCATCATCACGCTGAGCGCAGGTTTCCTTGATCTTTTAGCAGTGCAAGCCTTGAGAAAGGCACAGATCCAAGGAATACACAGGAAACAAAAATAAAATACTGCTGATGCTGGAAATCTGAAATAAAAAGCAGAAAATACTGGAAACACTCTGCAGATCTGACAGCATCCGTGGAGAGAGAAACAGAGTTAACGGATCAGATTTTCAAAGTCCACTAAGTGTGGGAATGGAGGCCAGCACGATTTGAAGATCATGTTCACAATGGTCGGCACTGGTTCTGCCACCTAGGGAACGTGACGCCATTTTTAAAGGGACACCGGCAGCAAGGGAACTGGTCAGGTGCACGACTCCAATTATGTGTCTGTTGAGCTCAATAAAGAGCTCCTTAACAGGCTTGTCAGAATCAGTGAGCAATTTTTGAAGGCTGGGAACGGGAAAGATGCTATGGGGGTGGGGAACACAGCAGGGTAGTGAAGACATTGACAGTGTGGAGGGCCATGAGGGCTTTGGAAAGGGCTGATTGAAATAAAGCAGATGCAGCAGATAAAGCTCAGCTGCTTCAGATGTGCCTCAGTGTAGCTGTTGCTGCAGCTGCGAGTTGAATTTCTCATTGGTAAGTTGGAGAGGGACATGAGCTGCTGGCATCAAAGGGACAGCTGGGTTTGGGAGAGGAAGGCCTGGTGAACATATAAAGCCCAGCTGAGGGAGTTTAGATGGGAACAGGCTATTATGGCATTGGCTAGAGCAGCCAGGATGAGTTTCAGCAGATACAACCTCCCAGACAGCTGGAGGGCAGAGGAGCACAGCAGGAGGCTGCAAGGGGAGGAAGACACTACCCAGGACATCAAGTGCACAGCCCAAGTCACGTACCTGAAAATGACAGAGCATCAGTGCCATAGGAGGCTGCGCCTATCCAGGCTGATGGTCATGGCCCTGTGTGCTCTGATCCAAAATGACCTGAGGCCTCACAGCTCCCATGGCAGTCCCCCGCCCACAGCCATCGATGTCATCCTTGCCCTGAATTCTTACAAAACTGGGTCACTCCAGGGATCAGCTATGGAACTAGGTGGTATCTCACAGTCAGCATCTCATGAGGCCATCAGGCAGGTCACAGATGCCATTTTCAGGAGGGCAGGGACTACATCCACTTTGACACAGATGGGCATGTGCTGGCACAGAGGGCATTGGGTTCAGCCTCCATAGCTGGATTCCTCCAGGTGCAGGGCATCGGGTTTGTGAGGATGCGATACTGAGTGCCTGGATGAGTTGGGTGACACCCTCCAATACCCTCCTGCAAAGGTCTCGGTCATTGTGGTGCTCTGCTGTGCTCTCCAGTACATGGCCCATCAGAGAGGTTTGGATCTAGAGGATAGTGAGGCTCTGGAAGGAGACAGTTCATCAGGAGAGGGGCAGGAGGTAAGAGAGGAGGAGGAAGAGAGGGCAGAGGGGGATAACACTGAACAGAGATGTGCCTCTAATGCATAATGAGGTGGCCTCTCCCTCATGGCCTCCAGCATTAGATCCAGGTGGACATTGATGAAGCAAGGATCTGCCCTGTCCCTAGTGCCAGGCCTCCAGCTCCCCGATGACATCTTGCTTCCCTCTGGTGCTTGGAAAGTAGATCTCTCTCTCAGCACAACAGGCAGCCTCAGTGATGGCTGACCTGGAAGTCTACATGAGTCCCACTCTTGATCTGACCCACTGCCGTTTTCAATTGCACTGGCTCTAAGAGGACAGGAAACCTGCCTCCATACCAATTAAGGCTTTCCCACTTGAAAATTGCAATCTGAATCAGCTTCCCAGAGGTGGCAGGTTTCTGACCCAAAACCAGACCCGTTTCCCACCTCCATAATGAAAATTCATCCCAACATTTCAGGTCTCTGACATTTCTTCAGAACTGAGAAAAGTTAGAAATGTAATAGGTTTTGAGCAAGTGAAAGGGGGAAGCGTGGGAAGAAGAATAAAAGGGAATGTCTGTGATAGGCTGGAGGGCAGGAAAGATTAAATTACAAAAGGTTTCATGGTGCAAAGCCAAAGGGAGTGGTAATGGGACAAGTAAAGAAACAAAAGATGCGTCCAGAGGAGGTGTGAATGGCAGGATAGCAGCTGTCCAAATGCAAAGTAAAGGAATTAAGAAAGAAACAAGAGAAAAAAAAACTAACCAACAAAAAAAAGCATGAAACGAAATGGGGACAGAGGTTATGATCTAAAATTGTTGAACTCAGTGTTGAGTCCAGAAGACTGTAAAGTGCACAGTTGAAACATGAGGTGCTATTTCTCGAGCTTGCATTGAGCTTCATTGGAACACGATATCAAGCCAAGGACAGAAAAGTCAGAGTGGGAGCAAGGTAGAAAATTAAAATGACAGGCGACTGGAAGCTCAGGATCATGCTTGCAGACTGAATGGAGGCCACCCAGTTTGCAGGATTCTTCATGATGGCATACATGCTACAGAGTAGTCACTGGCACATTTGGACAGGAAAAGGATCCTATTCCCAGGATGCCTAGCTCATCTGTGATGCAACCCAGGTCATATCCTCACTTGCCACTACAAGAGGCATCAGAGGGCATTATCTGCAGGACATCATCACTGTCTAATCAACTATAGTGGAAGTGCCTTAACCATAGCCTTTATCTGTGTAGCCTTACAGATGACACAAAGCAGTTCTCGTTTACCCAGCAGAACCTTTTCTGGAATTCTCGCCTATATGAAAATATCCAAACCTATTGCATGGTCCATTTCCTGATTTACTATAAAACTTATAAGTAACAATTCACAATGGCTGGGATTGTATCTGGGCAACAGGCACTCGGCCACTGGCTCAAGTGCCAGCAAGAGCCCCACGTTGCCTCCTCTAGGCAAGGCCTGCTGAATTACATGCCCATTAGGCACTTAATTGGACAGCTGTGTGCCCTTCCTGGGATTAAGGACCCTGGCGATGGAAGTCCTGCCTGCTGAGAGCTGCTCAGAGCACCACCACAGAGGTGGTGGGTGCTGCCAGTACTAGACTCACTGGAGGCACTGGACCCAGGCCCAGGTGTTTCATGGGGTCGGAGACATGGGGGAGGGTAGCAAGGGTAGGGGGTGGCTCTCAGTGGGCCCTTCCCGATGCCAGGTCCCTCTAACAAGTACTAAGTGCCTTTTAACAAGGGACCTCCCCAACCTCCCCTTCGGAGCCGGCAAGCAACCCGCACGGGTTTGTTTGGCGTGCTCCCCCGTGTGGTGACAGGCCCGTGCGCTGCTGGGATAATACTGGCGGAGGCAGCCTGAGGCCTTTAATTGGGCATTAATTGCCCACTTAAGGGCCTCAATTGGTGGCGGGGCAGGAAGGCCATCCATGGGCCTTCAAGCCACAGACTTAATTTGGGTGGAGGCAGGAAGGTGGCGGGGTCCTCACCCACCACTATCCTGCCCAATTATATGCTCTCCCCGCCTCCAAAGCCACCACGGGGGAGATATAAAATTCCCCCCAATGCAACTATCCAGTATTTTATAAAGCAAACATTTCTTTTATCACGATCTAAGAGGGTGGAATATTGCATATCTGAGGATATGGCTCAGCTAAGCCATTTGTGGCAATTATGCTCGGGGAGATGAAGTGAGAGACTGGGGAGCATGAGGATGTTAGAGTGGAGGAAGATATTTTTGGGTTATGCAAGATGGTTGGTAGGTGGGAGAGGTGTAGGTACCTTACCCAGTGTTTAACGTGAAAGCTTCATCATGCGAGTGCTGTTTTAAGAGAGTGAAGAGTGTGGTGCCCAGAGTGCACAGGGAGGAACGGGAGTCTGTGGATAACATGCTACGCTTGCCTATGCTTGTGAAGTGTTTTCATTCCTTTCTGTACCGTTGATTAGTTCTGATTGTGAGGGAGTTGGTACTCGTTGCCAAAGAAGTTTCCCTGCAAGCAGCACAGCTTGCTGAAAGAAAGACAGGCCCCGGAATGTGAGGCTCCTGTCTTGTACCACTTGGAGGAGGACTCGGATGTCTTCATCAGTGAACCCAGCAGTGCATCTTCTACCTTGTTCCCAGCTGACACCTATCTGGTGCTAGTTGAGAATGAGTTGCCAACAAGTGATCTGGTGGAAATTGCCTGTGGAACCACTTGTCAACTGCTGTCAGACAGTGAGCGTTCATGCCAGGCATCTGCAGATTGCTCTGTGGAATTTTCCTGAGTGGATGGGGAAATTCAGAAACTTACACAGTTTCAAGATCAAGTAACACCAGGGATGAACCAAAAATATTTATATCAACTACCCAAGGAAAATTAAATATTACTCAGTCTGCTGGTGAACTGCGTAACTTTCCGGCATAAAACCAATATAGCTAAGGCATAACTGACACTGAGAAAATTCAAGGCACGTGCTAACGAGCCACTCAGTTGTAAGGGAAATCACAGACCATCGTGTTCTTGTTCTTATAAAATATCCTCATGCATATACTTTCTATCAGTAGATACTGTATAATAACCAGAAAATCAGATATTTCTCATAGCTCAACGGTGTTTGACCAAATGTAGCACCCCCACTCCTACCCCAGCTGAGATCAACTAACCCAATACAGATTGGTAATTAAACTGGTATAGATCAGTTTCATAATGGGCAGTGAATTTAGGAATAAAGCATTTGTAAGAGGTTTTTTGTGGCAATGTGCTAATATATAAAACAGTTGTCCATATTGATATCTGAATAAAAGAACAATATGAACAATACTGAGAAGGCGAAGGAGCAGAGATATGTTAGGTACTATATAAATGCAAGTTGTTGTTAATGCTGTAAGGCATGGATTACTTTTAATTTACAGGTAAAATAATACCAAGCTTAGTTATTTCTTTCTTTATACACTATCAAACAGTATTTATGTTGGATTTGGGTTGGCAGTAACAGTACGTTACCACTTTTTTCTTCCAACATGACTCATCTAGGCTCTGGTTCTTCATCCTGGTACTCATCAATAGAACAGTCTAAGGCTTTAATAAAGTACTATGAGTATATATTTTTCAAGAACACTGACTAAGGAATGACAGAATCAGAGAATTAAATAAATGACAAAGAAAGTTGGGATAAACATAACTTTCTTATTTAGAGTAAAAACAAAAATACTGAGCAGGTCTGGCAGCATCTGTGGAGAGAGAAGCAGAGTTAATGTTTCAGGTCAGTAACCCTTCTTCAGAACTGGAGTTCATACTAATCCTACATTAATCCCATATCCTCTACCACATCCCCACCATTCTCCTACCTACAGTAGGGGCAATTTACAATGGCCAATTTACCTATCAACGTGCAAGTCTTTGGCTGTGGGAGGAAACCAGAGCACCCAGCAGAGACCCACACAGTCACAGGGAGAACTTGCAAAGTCCACACAGGCAGTACCCAGAACCAAACCCAGGTCACTGGAGCTGTGAGGCTGCAGTGCTAACCACTCCGCCACTGTGCCACCATGTTGCTGAATTTTAAAAATACTGGACCAGATTTTTCTGGAGAGGTTCAGTTTTATGCCGTGCCTTGTTAGTTAGACTTTTTCCCTCACTCTTTGCCTCAAAATACCTTTGCCTGGTAAGTTGCTAAAAGTGTGAGCTGATAACAATATGGCGACAGGAGTGAACGATGCGACCAACAGTGTATCTCCTTAACCAACAAGAGTTACAAATTGAGAAAGGAACAGAGGGACAATGGAGAAGGAGGGCGAATTAAAGTCAAATCAGGTACAGAAAGAGAAATATGGACTGAGTTAAGAGAAAGAAAGAAAGACAAAATGGAAAAGAAAATGTAAAAAGCTTACATTTAAAAATCTTTAACCACAATTTATTCCATGTACGAATGAGACTCCACAGTTTAAATGGTTCCCTTTCTGGGCTGGAGAGGTTGAATGGCATTGCTGGGACATAAATCTCCTCATGAATAACGTATTTACACTCTTAAATTGCAGCCCTAACTGTCTACAGTGAGTTAAATTGGCTATTAATGCGCAAATGCAGCAACTTCATAAAATTCATGGGGAAATTGTTGGGTGCTGTTGTTTCCGTGAGGCTAACAGTGGAGTGGTGCAAATCATCCAACAATTTGTGTCAGTTTGCAATTCATGATGCATCTCTTCCTTGCCAGAAGTTGCAAGACAATTTGCACATTGTTAACGGCAAGCACCATTAAACACCGTTATGTTGTCTTAAAATTAGAGTTATAGAGCCATTATGGCACAGAAAGAGGTCATTTGGCTTATCAAGTCCATGTCAGCTCTCTGTAGAGCAATCCAATGAGTCTCATTCCCCCACTCTACCCCTGTAGCTCTGAAAGTTTATTTCCTTCAAGTGCTCATCCAATTTCCTTTTGAAATCATTCATTGTCCTCGCTTCAACCACCCTCGTAGGTAGCGAGTTCCAGGTCATTACCACTTGCTGCTTATAAAAGTTCTTCCTCACATCCCTGCTGCATCTCTTGCCCAAATTCTTTAATTTGTATCCCCTAATCCTTGTACCATCGACTAAAGGTGGTAGAGTTCAATGGTACAGCATGAGAAGGATGTGATTAGTAAAATATGTATATACTGTGAGTAAAATTGATGTCTATTACAGAATAAATATATTCAAACACCAAAGATTTATTGGAATTCCATACAATGTAATTTGGCTCTCACCCCTTCCCCTCCCTCCCAGAACCACGATAACGTTCCTCTTGTCCTCACCTTCCACCCCTCATCCTCTTTCCATCCCACCAGCGTCCGTATTCATCCTTTGCCATTTCCTCCACCTCCAGTGTGATGTCACCACCAAACACATCTTCCCCTGCCCTCTGCTTTCAACATTCCAAAGGGACGTTCTTGCCAGCCTGTTTTTTCTCTTGTTTCTTCTCTTGTTTCTCTCTTATTTCCTTCACTCTGCTTTCGAACTGGAGCTATTCAGGATCCTGCCATTCACACTTCCTCTAGACAATGTTTTGGTCCTTTACTTGCCCCATTAGCAGTCCCTTTGACATTATAACAAGAAACCTTTGTAATTTAATCTCTCTTGTGCTCCATCCTATCACAGACCTTCCCTTTTGTTCTTCTTCCAAACAACAACATTAACAACTTATATTCATAGAGCACTTTTAATGTAATTTTTTTTATTCATTCATGGGATGTGGGCATCGCTGGCTAAGCCAGCATTTATTGCCTATCCCTAATTGCCCTTGAGAAGGTGGTGATGAGCTGCCTTCTTGAACTACTGCTGTCCATGTGAGGTAGGTATACCTACAGTGCTGTTAGGAAGGGAGTTCCAGGATTTTGACCAGCGACAGTGAAGGAACAGCGATATAGTTCCAAGTCAGGATGGTGTGAGACTTGGAGGGGAACTTGCAGGTGGTGGTGTTCCCATGCAACTGCTGCCCTTGTCCTTCTAGTTGGTAGAGGTCATAGGTTTGTAAGGTGCTGTCTAAGGAGCCTTGGTGCATTGTTTGTAGATGGTACACACTGCTGCCACTGGGCATCAGTGGTGGAGGGTGTGAATGTTTGTGGATGGGGTGCCAATCAAGTGGGCTGCTTTGTCCTGGATGGCGTTGAGCTTCTTGAGTGTTGTTGGAGCTGCACCCATCCAGGCTAATGGAGTATTCCATCACACTCCTGACTTGTGCCTTGTAGATGGTGGACAGCCTCTGGGGAGTAATAAAATGTTCCAAGGCACATTATAAAACAAAGTATGTTACTGAGCCACAAAAGGAGATATTAGGTCAGATGACCAAAAGCTTGGTCAAAGATGTCAGAGAAATCTCCAAGCCTGTTTGTGAAGAAGACACTGAGACTGGGATGCTTTGGTGTGGATTGTTTATTGCTTGTCACAGAGCTTACTTCTGATCTCCAAACAACACCACCAGCCAGTGCTGGCTGGCTCTTCTTTATATATACACACTTGAATACAATTAACTAATTAACACCCAACACCTGTTCACCCTATCATCTTGAACTACCAAGTATTTATCATCCATTAACAGAACTTTATACCCTAACAAAAGAGGTAGGTTTTAAGGAGTGTCGTAAAGAAGGATGGTGAGGTGGAGAAGTGGAGAGGTGTAGGGAGAGTATTCCAGAGCTTGAGGCTGAGGCAATTGAAGGCACAGCCACCAATGGTAGAGCAATTAAAATCAGTAATGCACAAGAAGCCATAATTATAGGAGTGCAGGTATCTTGGAGAGTTGTGGGGCTGGAGGAAATTATAGAGATAGGAAGGGCTGAGGGCATGGAGGGATTTGAAAGCTTACTCAAAACCTATTACATTTCTAACTTTTCCAAGTTCTGATGAAAGGTCACAGATCTGAAACATTAATGCTGTTTCTCGCTCCACAGATGGTGACAGATCTGCTGAGTATTTCCAGCATTTTCTGCTTTTATTTCAAATTACCAGCATCCGCAATATTTTGCTTTTGTAACTTGGCTATTACTTGACAGTGAATGCATAACCAAGGAGACATCACAGACAGAGAGGTAAATATTTAAACATCATTATAGGACATGTTTTCCAAGTCCTTGTGAAAGCTTTACTCTGACCAACAGTGGAGTTCACTAATTAAAAATGTCTGCAGAGTCAATGCCTGCAACTTTAATATTGAGGTATAAATACATAGTTCATTGAAAAACAACATCAAACTTAAAACCCTGATGCCAATTCTGTCCCATATATTGCATCATTATCAGCATCAGTTGAAACCTTCTGCTTGCTGTCTTCCCATGAGACACATTGTGCTCTCAAAAGTACTTCTAAATGTTCAATTGTGGACAAATTCCTTTAATTGGTGCATGCATGACGGCAGTCCTACTCTCTTCCTAGAAAATGGCAACAAGGAAAATCAATATGTCAAATAAAAACAACAGTAAAAAAAATCCAGCAAAAGCCAATTAGAAAATTTTAACCCTATACCCACTTTCCCAGAACATCTGGAGTTAGTCTATTTAATCTGTTCAAATGTTACTGCGCTTACAAGTAATGATGAACTTTCATGAAAGAAAGCTCACAAAACATTGTATGAAATGACAGCCTGTTTTCTGTTTCAGGCACTGCATTATTCAAGTTCTTCTAAAGGAATTATGTCCTACCTTGCACACAAAAATTTGACAGTGAATGCGTCGCTACCTATATACCTATTAATACGTGAAAGACATAAAACAGCCTGGGAAATTGCTGACTTCACTTAAACTGTCCAGTTACAAAAAAAGTGGTGCAAATTCCATTTCAAACATTGACAAGATTCTGGACATGCATATATTTCTCTGTGATTTTTCAGACAGAAAATAGGCTTGCTTTTCATTGAAAAAAATTGCACAGAAAGAAAACTAGCTTCAAATAAGTTGTCTGACAAAACAATCCCTTCAATAATTTGCATTAGACAATGACATTAGAAGTGTTTTCCCATGAGCCCAATTTCCTGGATTGTGAGAAATATTAAGTTAATATGATCTCTCTTCCTAGCAGCTAGCAGACATACTGATGGATTGAACATAAGCTCCATAGTCCTACATACCAAGAGATGAAGGAAGGTCAAATATTTATTTTAAACAAACTTTGCATCCTATTTGGAGGACACCATGCCCTGCTCGCAGAATCTCTAATTGTCTGAAAATGTTTGAACAACAAAATCAATGATATGGCCTTCAGCCATTAACATATTGTTCGCTCCTGTCTATTTTGCTGCCCTCATCTTCCTTATATTCCAATTACAAATGCAAGGCACCATATCTGATCCTCTGATAGGTCTCCTTTCCAAATGCCAGCTACTTTGATTGATGATGGCATATTGCATTTACAGCACCAAGAGATCAGTGTTTCAGTCAGTAAGTTACATTAATTTTAACTTGGCTACATTGACCAGCATAGTTGAAATTATACCACTTCTTTAGCTGTTTCATTTTGAGCCTAAGTTGAGCGGAGGTGGAGAACAAAAGGCGTGGTTGAAGAGGAAATGTTTAAAAGCAGAGTGGGAGGGAGGTGGAAAGGTGGAGGAAACTGTTAAAGAAATCCACAGGGAAGGAACATAGTCATTTAATGAGTGGGCAAGTATGGTGATATAGAGGGAGTGAGAGCTGAGGAAGAGTCCATTGTTAGAGGAGTAGCAGGTCCAGCAGCATCTTAAAAGAGTAAGCGTGTCCTAATAAATTAATTACTTCTGAAGTGCAGCCACTGTGGTTTAGTCATCAAACACTACAGCAAATTTGTATATAGCAGGGTTCCACAAACAACACGATGGGGTTCTGCTCTCTAGAAAAGAGATGGCTGAGGGGTAACCTGCTAAACATCATTAAGATTATGAAGATCTTTAATAAGGGTGATGTTTAGAAGATGGCTGAAAAATTCACCTCTGTAGCGCCTGTAGTTTCAGAGCTACAGGTGCCATTTTAGAACCAAAATTGCATCCGCAGCACGAGCGAACACTTGCGGTGCAGCGTGCGCCGGATGCCACCTTGGTGAGGGCATTAGTGCAGATGCTGGAAGTCTGCAGAGTAGGTAGATCATGATGTCAATCAGTGTGTAATGCTGATTTAACGCTGCAATGATCACACAACAGATGCCAGCGCTAGCATTTTCAACCTCCTCACTCCAGGTAACGCCCTCTCTTAAACATGCACAGCTGAACATGCATTCAGCAGCAGGAAGGATGACCCACTACCCCACTCCCCCAACCTCACCCCCAGCACCATTTGAAGTGATCATCATCCACTTGCGGGTTAGTTGCTGATTAATCTCTACTGGTTCTGTTTGACTTTTCACAAGTGCTTGATGATTTGAAGAGTTGGTTAAAGTTGGTGAAGTCTTCAAGGAGCAATGCTGGTCATGGAGAAGACCTTGGTTGTGACTCCAAGGGCTCTGGGAACACAACCTGCTCCCAGTCATGGGTGCTATAGTTGCAATTCCCCTTGGGTTGCCACATGTGAGGGAGAGGCAGTAAAGAAGACAGGCTACTCACAGAGGGAAGAGGAGGACAGGGAGAAAGGCACTCAGCAGGAGGCCTTATCCACCCACAGTCTTGGGGGAGCACTTCTTTTACATCCACCTAAGCCAGGAGCAGTGGCCTGAATTTAGTGAGCCTGCCACCTGCAAATGGGTGGCATTCCTGTCGGTCACATGGCAGCCGCCCCAATCTGATCATGTGGCAGGCGGCCACTTTGCATAGCGGAGGCAGGACCCACCCGATCATGCAGCAGGGAGACAAGTCACCAATTACAGCGTCAGATAACTCCAGAGCAGGTGCTGGTGCCATATTTAAATGCTCTGCATTCACTCCTGTCTTAGGGTCACTGGCAGCTTTCGGTGCACTGCTGAAAATGGTGTTGGACTGACTCCTGGGCCTCCCAAACCTCCGAGGAAGACAATACAGGATGGCCAAGGCAAGACACAGGGTAGCCCCATGGTTCAGTGATGCCTGCCTTCAGAGTTTCCTCCAGGAGAAGAGGTCTACCCGCCTGACCAAGCAAACCTAGATGGAGATCGCTGAGGACGTCAGCAGCTGTTAATCTCTGAGAAGGAACCAGTCAGTGGAAGTACCGTCCCGTGGCTCTCCTGCACCTTCCACCAGTACAGATACTTTCACCTCAGTGGGTTTGCGCCCGGCCTTAGAATCAGGTTGACAAGCTGGTGAAAGCACCACACATGCAGCCAAGCAGCTGGCTGAGGCTGAGACAGTCAAGGCCACTGACAATTGGACTATGGGTGGCCAGGCCCTTGTTGAACCCCAGGCTGATGACGAGCCTCTGATGTCAACAGCACGGGGCATGCTGGAGTTGCAGAGAGAGGTAAGGCAACATCTGGCAGAGATGCCAAGGGCCATTCACTGCCATGAGCGGACGATGGAGGAGTCCATCCATGATTGCTACCATGTCTCAGGCGTGTGAGTGCATGGCTTCCTCCATAGAGCAATTGCCGACCCTCATGGAGAGCCAGGTCCCACAGATGCGCACAGACCTGGACATCATCGCCTTGGACATGGGATCAATGCAGCAGTGGCAAGGTAACAGAAAGATGAGCTCCCTGAAGTCTTCTCCAGCTCCTCGTCAGCAGGGAGGTTCAAATGAGCATTGAAAGGGAGGAGGAGAGGCTGACTTCTGCAGCTGGGGGCTCCCCTCAGGGCACTGTAAGTGTGGACAGCGGAGCCTCAGCTCCTCCCCCAGTGCGCACAGATCCAGCAGATGCGACGCCTGACGATAGTCCTGCACCTGTGCGGGAAAACCTCAGGCAGCCAGGGCTTTCCAGGCCTCAGGCAACCAGAAGATGGTCATCAAAATCATCCCAGGCCAAAGGCTGCCTGATCAACAGCCTGCCTCCAAACCAGCTGCTGTTGCTGGAATCACACCTCGTGGGAGCACTCACAAGCATATTAAGAAAACCACCTAGCCACACTTGGGGATTCACAGGTGTCTGACATCTCACATGTATTGACTAATACAAAGTTCTTTTGTTCAAATCATTAACGATCATTGTCTGAAAGTCATTATTCCATTATGCCTTAATTGTGAGCTGCTGACTTCACCTTTCCCGCTTAGTGGAATGCCAATGTAACCATAGCCCTCATTAACATCTGGTCTCCCATGGGCACTGGCATGATTTGCAGCTGGGCACAAGTCAGGAACATAAATGGAGAGGAGGCAATAGACTACATGCATTGAGGTGAGTCTTTTTTGGTTTCTCTGTGAGTGGACATCAGGGTGGCTGGAAGTGAGTAATTATGAGGTTGCCTCTTGCCTCCTTGGCATGTTACTCAATGTGCTTCATCTCCAGTGCAAGGGAATCACCATCCAGTGCTGCTTGCTCCTTTTCCTCCTCCACATCCTCCTCATCAGTGGAGGAGAGTCGCTCAGGCATCTCATCTTCATGTAAGGCCTCCCCCTTCTGTAATGCTAGATTGTGCATAGCACAGCAGACCACCACGATACCCTCACTGGGGAATATTGCAGGGCTCTTCTGGATCGATCAAGGCAGCGGAATCTCCTCTTCAGTAGTACAATGGCCTACTCGATGGTTGCTCGGGTGGAATCATGGCAATTGTTGTCCCTCTCCTCTGCTGGATTGTGAGGGTTCCTCACAGGCGTGAGTAGCCATGTATTAAATGGGTAGCCCTTATCCCAGAGAATCCATCCCTGAAGGCGAGCAGGGAGCCTAAAAAGCTGTGGCATCTGGGACTGTCGAAGGCTGCTTCCCGGGAAGCAGGCACATACCTGCAGGAAATGCAGGTGGTCACAGACCAGTTGAACGTTAATGGAATGGAAGCCTTTCCTGTTGATGAATGCATCTGGCTGGACCGTGGGAGCCTTGATGGGCTTATGGATTCAGTCTATCACACCTTGCACCTGGAGGAATCCAGTGATGGCCCTGAATCCAATGGCCCTCTCAGCCTGACTGTCAGGGTTGGTCCAGTAGTGCATATAGTCGCTGGCCCACTTGAACAGGGCTTTAGCCAACTCCTTGATTCAGCACTGGGCTGCTGCTTGGGAGACCCCACACATGTCCCCACACATGGATCCCTGAAAAGATCCAAATGCATAAAAGTTCAGTGCCACTGTGCTCTTCAGGGCCACTGGCACAGGGTGACCACTAAATTCCATAGGTCACAACTTGTCCTGCATAAGTCAGTGACCGCCTCCCTGGAAAGCCATAGTCCTCGCTGACATTGGCGCTCGGACATCTGGAGGTAACTGATTCAAGTCTAGTACACTGTCTGGTGTAGGTGGACCCTTCTTGGCATGGGCAGCTGCTGCTGCTCTCATAGTAGAGCTCATAGGCAGGCACAATTGCCTCATGGCCCTACCTTCGTCAGAGGTGCCCATCATACCACGGTGGTCCAGAAAGACATGGTCAGTGAGACCCATGCCAGATGACCAGCAGGCCTACAGATCACTGTCGATGCAGAGACGATCTTGCCTTGGAACATAGGAACATAGGGGCAGGAGTAGGCCATTCAGCCCATCGAACCTGCTCCGCCATTCAATACGATCATGGCTGATCATCCACTTCAATACCTTTTACCCACACTATTCCCATATCCTTTATGTCATTGGTATTTAGAAATCTGTCACGCACATGTTCCTTTCCCCTTGGCCTCGCTGCAGCTCACTTGTGCCCACTGACTCACCACATACAGATCCCGTCTCTATGCAGCTCTCCCAAGTTCATGCAGTATCAGTATGTGAGTTGGTGCCTGTAAGCGTGAAAGCGAGTGACTGTGTTTCTTCTTTATCACTGTCTACTCTTTCTCTTTCCCCCATTGCCTGGCCAGGTTGCAATTCTTGGGTATCTGAAAGGTTAAAGGCACAAGGGTAGGAAGGGAAGCGGAAGAAAGCAAGAGGTGCATGCTTACACCTTCAGCAGCTTAAAACATTGTGGGATGAGGGGGGAGTGGGTTGTGAGGAAGTGGATTAGGTACAAACATACAGTCACTCTGTATAGTTTAAGCCCTGCTGCTGCCCATGGCCAGAGCCGAGGTCGCACCAATGATTGCCAGCACCATCTCCTCGATGCAGGTGAGGCCTTGTAGCCATACCTGCTCGCCACCGGTTAGGTGCTGCTGCCTCTGATTATTGGCCATCTTCTCCTGCACGAGAAAGGGAAGTGTGTCAGTGAGTGTGGTACAATGCGTTTGTGTGATGTGGCTGCCACAGTTGAATAGCTGGCAGTGTATGCAAGCTGTGAAATATGAGTTTGAGGCTTGAAGCAGTGATAAGTGTGTGAGAATGAGGTGAAGCTATAAATGTTGGGTTTGAGTCATACTTGATAGAGTGTTATGTAAGTGAGGAGAGAGGGTGTATGTGGCTAGTGGTTCATTGGTAGGGATATGGCATGTGAAGATGCGTTCACTGATCATGACCACTTGTGTGAAGTCATTAAACTTTTTGCAGCACTGCCGCAGATCCTTGAAACTAAACTGCTGGCATTGTCTACGATGGCTATCTGCTTCATTATGACCGTTTGGAGGGCCTCCTGGCTCCCAAGTGAAGAGGCCCTCTCTCCTCCTGTCCACCTCTTACACCAAGGCCTCCAGTGCTGCATCGCAGAACCTTTGGGACATGCTTTCTGGCCTGTTGCTCCATTTTCACTCCTCCTCTTGCTCATAAACATTTCCACAATGATTTCCACCACTCGCTGCAGCCAGAATGCATCTTGCCTTTAAGAGATGCACATTGGCTTTTTGTAGTTCACACTAACATGAATTTGGGCTCCTTGCTGAGCCATGCAGCCACTCAACAGTGCATTTAGTGTTGGGCTGTAAGCCACTATAAATGTAAATAGCAGGCAGCGTGCTACTGTATTACATTGAACAGGCACGAGGCCCTGTGCACATTTTCAGGAGCAATCAAATGGCTAGCCTGATATTTCCACTTGCAGACTAATACTAATAAATCCAATAGGAGATTCGTGAAAAACCTTATTACCCAGAGAGTGGTAAGAATGTGGAAGTCACTACCACAGGGAATAGCTGAGACAAATAGCATAGATGTATTCAAGGGAAGCTAGATAGATGCATGAGGGAGAAATTAATAGAAGGATATGTTGAAGGGCTTTGATGAAGTGGGATGGGAGGAGGCTTGTGTGCTGCATAAACATCAGCATGTACCTTTTGGACTGAATGGTCTATTGCTATGCTGTTAATACTTTGTAATTGCAACAGTGAAAGAAATGAACAGTCAATCTGGTAGTTGAGGGATGAGTGTTGGCCAGGACATGAGGAAAATTCCCCTGTTCGTCTTTGAATAATACCAAAGGATCCTTTATATTCACCTAAGCAGGCTGATGAGACCACAGTTTAATAGCTCATCTGAAAGATAGCACCTCTGATAGTGCAGCACTTTCTCAGTGCTGATTTAGGTTATGAGGTCAAGTCCTGTCATGGAACTTGAACCCTTTACTTGCTGATACAAAGGTAAGACTACATCCAATGAGCCAAGCTGACAGTGGCTGCTTTAAGGTATCAAAAGGCAGCTATTGAATTATACACCAGGAAAGAACAAATACTTTCAGAGAACAAGGGGCAAAAAAAAACTGAGAAGGAGGAAAGATCACCGGACCCGGGTTCGATTCCAGGTACTGCCTGTGTGGAGTTTGCAAGTTCTCCCTGTGTCTGCGTGGGTTTTCTCCGGGTGCTCCGGTTTCCTCCCACAAGCCAAAAGACTTGCAGGTTGATAGGTAAATTGGCCATTATAAATTGTCACTAGTGTAGGTAGGTGGTAGGGAAATATAGGGACAGGTGGGGATGTTTGGTAGGAATATGGGATTAGTGTAGGATTAGTATAAATGGGTGGTTGATGTTCGGCACAGACTCGGTGGGCCGAAGGGCCTGTTTCAGTGCTGTATCTCTAATCTAATCTAATCTAATCTATATCAACTACTTAAGATTTTGCTTTGTGGTTTATAAGTGTTTCCAATAACGAGCATTACTTGCATTAGTTATGACAAAATATATTTATATTCTATATAACACAAAAAAACATTTGATTTTTTAATTTTATTTAGAGATACAGCACTGAAACAGGCCCTTCGGCCCACCGAGAATGTGCTGACCATTAACCATCCATTTATACTAATCCTACACTAATCCCATATTCCTACCACATCCTCACCTGTCCCTATATTCCCCTACCACCTACCTATACTAGGGGCAATTTATAATGGCCAATTTACCTATCAACCTGCAAGTCTTTTGGCTGTTGGAGGAAACCAGAGCACCCGGCGAAAACCCACGTGGTCACAGGGAGAACTTGCAAACGCCGCACAGGCAGTACCCTGAACTGAACCCAGATCCCTAGAGCTGTGAGGCTGCAGTGCTAACCACTGCGCCACTGTGCTGCCCTAAGTTGCTGCGTTTCAGGAAAAATTGTCACTTTATGATGTTTTCAGGTTAGCTACATCCTGATAAAGTAACATCCTTTGAGAAGCTTATGTTCTATTAAGAATTGAAGCACTGATAAGTCTTGTTAACTCAAATAACAATACCAACTGTCGCTTTTGAACAATGCCACTTCTTATGGCCTGGTGGAGCAAGAGGTGCTCAATACTAATGTATTTTATATCTGAAAATGTTTTTATCCATTATTGATCAGGTTGAATAGCACAGTAATAATAAAAGGCAATAGAACCTGCCCCAAGTAGTATAACTTTTTTTTATTTCCAGTTCTGTATGCCATTTTTAAAAGATAGCAATGAGGAAATGTCAGTCATCCCATTTGGCTTACTCTGTACTTCAGTCATTTAAATCTTTCTACTCCCTATTGAATATCAATTATCTGTCTTTTTAAATGCCTCTATTCACTGCACTGTGTGTCTGTCCATCCATTCAAATTGTAAGAGTGAAATTGTTACCTTTTATTTAGGTTTAGCTTACTTTTCTTATCTTGTATTTCCTATTCCCATTGTCTTTTCCTGATTTCACATAAAATACATTTAAAAAATTACTTAATTGATTCCTTTTAAAATTGAAAAGTGCCAATTTTCCTCCCCCAGTGCTGTCTGTGAGCAATTTGGATATTGTTCCTCAGAAGTGCACTCCACCAGCACCACAACGTCAGTGCTGAAATTCCTCTTACAGCTAATTAGAATAAACAAAGTGTCAGGTAAGCCCCCCACCTGCCAAGAATGAGGAAAAATTAAAATCGCCACATGAACATTGATTTTAAACTACTGTTGGTGAAGAAAGAACTTGCTTTAAAAAAATAATTGGAGACATTGGCTGGAGAGAGACATTAGCATATCAACAGACAAGTACTTCAAAGGACAAAGGAGCTAGTCCCTGCTCCAATTTAATCCACAGTGAACTTTTGATTACCAGACGTTGAAGGTGGAAAGGCTTGCATTCCAGGTTAACTGCTAAGATGGCCGAATACTGTTGGAGTTTTTTTTGAATTTGAACTTCCAACAGGGATTGTGAACTCAGAAGTATGTTAGCTCCTGGACTGAGAACACTTGTCTCCTGTCTGCTCTCATCTCGCTCTCACCAGCTTCACAAACCATTGAAAACATATGAACTCCAAGAGAGAAAAGTCTCCTACAGTGAACAAGGTTTAAGAAGAATACTGGGCCCCAACAAAAAGCAAGACTACCTACAATCAACGACCCTACCGCGAGCTCAAAGTACAGTAAAAAAAAACTCTCTGCAGAGATTGCCTCAAACCTCTCCATTTTATTTTTCTTCTCTTTTCTGTCCCTATTTGCATGTGCGTATCTCATGTGCATCCTAGCGTGGGCATGGTGTGTATCCGTAGACGTTAACTGAATTAGAGTTTAAGTTTAAGGTTCAATAAATTTCACTTTTCTTCTTTAAACCTAAAGAAAACCTGGTGTGCTCATTTCTTTGCCTTATAATTGGAAAGCTATGAGAAAGGATTCACAAAGTGGGAGCTCAAAATACAGCGTGCTTAAAATTAATCCCTGTTATAATAAGACCAGGTGAAGACAGTAAAAGACCCCTAGACACCTTTCTCACCTGGTGGTAATAAAAGTATGTTCCTGGGGCAACTATTGGATGCACACATGAAGGGAAGAAAAAGTTTGAGTGTTCCTGGACCCCAAAGGCAGCAGAAACATTAGAAGGTCAAGTATAGTGGAAACCTCACAGAAGAAATAGGAATTTTTTTAATGTTTGGTAACTGGAACAGAAAATGTTAATTGGGTGAATTACTGATGAGTAATGGAGAATGCTGAAATTCATTTTAAGCAGCCAGAAGCTTAAGTGCACATCTTATTATGTGTTCTTAACATTTTAAAAAATCATGTGCCAACCTACATGAATTTGGGCATGCAAGGACAGCACAGTGGAACTAAACAGTAAGTGGAGGAACAGGGAAAACAAGGGCTGGATTTTGTGCTGGAGGCAGCCGGGCCGAAAAGGCGGGGAGAACCCCGCCTCTGCATCTTCTCCGCCCCTCGTAAGCGATCCTCCGGTCTTTTTGTGTCAAAGTTTTAGGAGGCGGGATCTTCGTCCCTTTAAAGACTTTAAAGGGATTGGGATTTGTCTCCACGAGCTGCCAGCCAATCAAAAGCCAATGGCAGAAATGGTGGGATAATAAGGCAGTGAGTAAATCTGTTTCTCCACCCTGATCTCAATTTCCCTCTACCTCTATTTCTGCACATTGTGACATTACTCCCAATGGCAACCTTTTCCTAACCCCTCATACATCAATGCTGCTGGAGAGTGGTGGAACTTGGCCTCCTGTCCAAAACATCCCAGAAATGCTTAGTGAATGGAGTGGTGCAGTGGTTAGCACCGCAGCCTCACAGCTCCAGCCACCCGGGTTTGGTTCTGGGTACTGCCTGTGCGGAGTTTGCAAGTTCTCCCTGTGACCGTGTGGGTTTGCTCTGGTTTCCTCCCACAGCCAAAGACTTATAGGTTGATAGGTAAATCGGTCATTGTAAATTGCCCCAAGTGTAGGTAGGTGGTAGGAGAATGGTGGGGATGTGGTAGGGAATATGGGATTAATGTAGGATTAGTATAAATTGGTGGTTGTTGGTCGGCACAGACTCAGTGGGCTGAAGGGCCTGTTTCAGTGCTGTATCTCTCTATGACTCTAAAGGTAGCTCTAAGACTGGAGCAGTGGTGGTAATGTTGCACACTGCAGCAGTAGAGGGAGAGGGCTTAGTATAGACCTCCTCTCCTTTCAATTCTGCTCGCATACCTTTATAGGCCTCAGACTCTGCCATAACCCACAAGGCTGCAGTTCCTGCTGTTTTAGGGGCAATAAAATAACTTTACGATCCCTGCCTGCCTCTTATGACTGCAGTGGATCAGAAAAATCGGTTGAAATTATAGCAGAGTCAGACAGGAGGGTGGAAGTCATGCCCTACAGAAGTAATGGCTTGAAGAGAAGAATTCAGTTCACTAAGTACTGCTCCAGAGATATTTTATCAAAGAGAGATACGTGAAGAAAGTTAAACCAAGGTCTGTATATTTCTTGATATTTGCTATAAATGGTCACATACTATCGGACAGTAAAGGCAAGGAACCGACTCCCCACCTGCTATATTACAATGTAGAAATCATAGAATTATAGAATCATAGAAATGGAAGGAGGCCACTGGCCTATCATGTCTGTGCCGGCCGACAAGGAGTCATCATGCCTAATCCCACTTTCTGGCTCTGAGTCTGTAGCCTTACAGGTTACTGCACTTTAAGTACATGTGCAAGTACTTTTTAAATAAGATGAGGGTTTCTGCATCTACCACCTTTTCAGACAGTAAGTTCCAGATCTCCACCACCCTCTGGGTAAAAGAATTTCCCCTTCAATACCTCGAAATCTCCTGCCTCTTATCCTAAATCTATGCCCCCTGGTCATGGACCCCTCAACCAAGGGGAATAGTGCCCTCCTATCCATTCTATCTAGACCCCTCATAATTTATATATTTCAATTAGGTCTCCCCTCAGCCTCATCTGTTCCAAAGAAAATAACCCAACCTATCTCTACCCCAGAGGGCTGTGGAGGCTCAGTCGTTGAGTACATTCAAGACAGAGATTGATAGATTTCTAGATATTAAAGATATCAAGGGATATGGGGATAGTCCTGGAAAATGGCGTTGAGGTAGAAGATCAGCCATGATCTAGTTGACCAGCGGAGCAGGTTTGAGGGGCCGAATGGCCTACTCCTGCTCCTATTTCCTATGTTTCCTATGTTTATCCAAGCTTTCCTCATAACTAAAATACTCCAGTCTAGGCCACATCCTCATAAATCTCCTCTGTACCCTTTCTAGTGCAATCACATCTTTCCTAAAGTGTGGTGACAGTACTCCAGCTGTGACCTAACCAGTGTTTTATACAGTTCCAGCATAACCTTCCTGCTCTTTTATTCTATGCCAGGGCTAATAAAGGCAAATATTTCGTATGCCTTCTTGACCACCTTTTTTACCTGTCCAGCCACATTCAGGGATCTGTGGACATGCACTCCAAGGTCCCTCTGTTCCTCTATACATCTCAATATCCTACCATTTATTGTGTATCTGCCTTGTTAGCCTTCCCCAAATGCATTACCTCACACTTCTCCAGACTGAACTCCACTTGTCACTGTTCTGCCTACCTGACCAGTCCATTGATAGCTTTCTGCAGTCTACAGCCAATTTTTGTATCACTGCAGACTTCATAATCATCCCCCCTGTATTCAAGTCCAAATTATTGATATATACTACAGAAAGCAAGGGACCTAGTACTGAGCCCTGCTGTACCTGACCAGAAACAGCCTTTCAGTCACATAAACACCCATCGCTCATTACCCTTTGCTTCCTGCCTCTGAGCTAATTTTGGATCCAACTTGCTATTTTGTCTTGGATCATATGGGCTTTTACTTTTGTGACCAGTCTGCCATTTGGGACCTTAGCAAAAGCCTTGCTAAAATCCATATAGATTACATCAAATGTACTACCCTCATAGACCCTCCTTGTTACCTCCTCAAAAAATTCAATGATGTTAGTCAGACATGACCTTCCCTTAACAAATCTGTGCTGAGTGAGTTTGATTAATCTATGTTTTTCTAAATCACTTTTCATTCCCCAGGCCCTTAATTTGTCTTCGCTGGACTTCCACCTGCTTGAGGCAGCAGGTCCCACCTAATGGAGCTGCCGGTCAATCAGTGGGCCGGCAGATCTTAGTCCCAGCAGCGCCACTGGGAGCGGTGGCCACTGTTGGGACTACACCCAGCCATTGGAGGCAACAGGAAGGACAGCCCCAGAACTCAGGTAAGTTATTAGGCCTCACCGGGGACAATTGGCTGGGCCCCGGCGAGGCAAGAGGGGTTGGTTTGGGGGGTGTCGGGGAGTGTTGTGTGCTGGGGGTGGTTGGGGCTTTGGGGCGGCCTTCTGTGGGGCACAGGGTGCCCGATCAGAAGGGCGCCCCCAGCCCACAAGAAGGCCGCCTGGTTTTACCAGGTGGGGGTTTTAGGCCTTTGTCATCTGGCCACCAAGGGTAAAATATCCATGGCGATGGGAGGAGGCCCTTAAGTGCCAGTTAATTGGTCACTGAAGGGCCTTAATTGGCCTGGGGCGGGCAGGCGGGTCATTTCTCGCCGCCACCGCCCCACGTAAAATTGCAGCAGGAGCGGGAGGGTATATGGAACGTTCCCCCCCCGCCCCACCTCCCACTCAATTTTACACCTCCCCCCCCCCCCCCCCACCGCCACCATCCTGCTCATTGGGGAGGGCGTAAAATTCCAGCCCTGTAGTCAGGAAGGATTGAAAAATGATGGTCAAAGTCTCCATAATTTCTTCTCTTGCTTCCCTTAAACAGCCTAGAATACATTTCATTTGGGCCTGGGGATTAATCCACTTTCAAAGATGTTAAACCCCTTCATACTTCCTCTCTCAGTATGTTAATTGCATCTAATATTTCACACTCCTCCTCCCTGATTGCAATATCTGTGTCAACCCTCTGATTTGTGAAAACCCTCGCAAAGTATTCAATAACAGAAGAAGCACTTCAAGGATGTGCTGAAAGCCAACATGAAGAAATGCAACACTGACATCAACTCCTGGGAGACCACCGCCCTGGACTGAACCAGATGGAGGCAGAGTCTGTGGAAAGGATCCCAGCATTTTGAGACCCAACGACCACAAAATGAAGAGGAAAAGTGGGAGCATTAAAAATAACAAGACATGACCCGAGCTAATAATACACAACCAGACATCCCACATGACAACAAATGCCCTACGTGCCAAAAACTCTGTAGATTCTGAATCAGCCTCATCAGCCAGCTTCATTCTCACGAAAGACAATCATCCTCACCTGCGAGGGATAGCGAACAATTCATTAAGAACCATATCCACTGCCTCCCCGCCATACACTTATGGTCCCAATCGGCCCTACTCTTCCTTCAATCATCCTCTTGCTCTTTATGTATTTATAAAGAATCTTTGGCTTTTCCTTGATGTTACTTGCTGATATTTTTTCATGCCCTCTTTTTGCTTCCTAATTTCCTTTTTTAATTTCGCCCCCGCACTTTTTATACTCCTCTCGGTTTTCTGCAGTATTGAGCCTCGGTATCTGTCACAAGCTTCCCTTTCTTTACTTTATCCTGTCCTTTAAGCCCCTTGATTTGTTAGTCCCACCCTTTTTCTTTAAGGGAATATACTTGCTCTGACCTTCACTTTCTCTTCCTTGAATATCTCCCACTGAGCTAGCACTGATTTATCTTGAACTAGCTGTTTCCAGTTCACTTTAGCTAAATCACATCTCAGCTTAGTAAAATTAGCTTTTGCCCAATTGGGAACTTTTATTCCTGGTCTGTCTTTTTCCTTTTCCATAACTACCCTTAATCTAACTGAATTATGATCACTTCCACCAAAGTGCTCAGCAACTGATACCCCTTCCACCTGTCCAGTTTCATTCCTTGTAACTAAGTCCAGAACCACACCCTCTCTTATATAAAAACAAAATACTGCAGATGCTGGAAATCTGAAATAAAAACAAGAAATGCTGGAAATACTCAGCAGGTCCAGCAGCATCTGTGGAGAGAGAAGCAGAGTTAACGTTTCAGGTCAGTGCCCTTCTTCAGAACTGACAAATATTGAAATTGTAAAAGATTTTAAGCAAGTAAAGTGGGGGATGGGGGGAGGTTGTGGAGCAAGAGTTAACAAAAGAGGTCTTGATAGGACAAGGTCACAGAGAATAACTGACCCGAAGGTCATAGAGAAAAGGTAAACTGTATGTTCATGGTGTGCTGAAAGACAAGGCGTTAGTACAGAGAGGGTGTGAATAGACTGTAAAACACAAAGCACTCCAAGCACAAACACTAATTTTAAAAAAAACAGAAACAGTGGGTCGGCACAATAGAAACAAACTAAACACACTAAAAAAGACCTAAAATAAAATAACCAAATAAAAAAGAAAAAAAGAAAAAATAACTAAACATAAAAAGGGGAGGCCCGTCATGCTCTGAAATTATTGAATTCAATGTTCAGTCCGGCAGGCTGTAGCGTGCCTAATTGGTAAATGAGATGCTGTTCCTTGAGCTTGCATTGATGTTCGCTGGAACACTGCAACAATCCCAGGACAGAGATGTGAGCTTGAGAGCGGGGTGGGGGTGGGGGGGGACGGGGTGGTGGTGTTAAAATGGCCAGCAACTGGAAGCTCGGGGTCGTGCTTACGGACCACACCCTCTCTTGTTGGGCTTGCTATGAACTGGCTAAAAAAAAGTTCTACTGAATGCATTTTAAGAATTCTGCTCCCTCAGTGTCTTTCACACTAATTCTATCCCAGTTGATATTAGGGTTGAAATTCCCCACTATTACTGCCCTTTGTTTTTGCATTTCTCAGAGATTTGCCTACATATTTGCCCTTCTGTCTCCCTCTGACTGTTTGGGGGTCTATAATACACTCCCAGGAGTTTGATTGCCACTTTTCTGTTCTTCAGTTCAACCCATATGACCTCATTAAAGATCCTTCTACCATATCTTCCCTCCTTACGGCTATCATTCTTTGTTGAATCAATAATGTGTCCCCCCCACTTTTTTGTCCTCCTGTCTCTCTCACCTGAAAACCCTATAACCAGGAATGCTGAGCTACCATTCCTGTCCTTCTTTCAGTCATATCTCACTAATAGCATCTCCCACATGTCAATCTGTATTTTCAGCTCATCTGCCTTATTCCCTCGACTTCTTGCACTGAAGTATATACCATTTATCACTGCTAAATTCCCCATGTAATGTAAGTGTGGCAAGTAAGGAAATAAATTATTTAAATTATCTACCTCCAGTTATTAAAATAAATATTTATCTATTACACTATTGATTTATTTTCCAAAAATGAATCAAAAAACACTTCCTTTTTGTACAACTTCTTTCCAAATTCTTCTAATGGAGATACGCACCTCTTTGCATTCCAGTACCCCTCCCCATTGGAAACACATAGCCTCTGACTCACTGAATAGTGCCAAGGGAGAGGTGCTATTATAAAGTATGATTCATATCAATTTCATAGTATACCTCAGCAAGACAACTCAAATCAATAATTTAAATCCATCAATTTCCGCTCCACTAATTATTGTATATACGCCAGTAACTATTAACCAATGTGCTCTTCTTATTTTCAAAGACATGCAAGGAGCTCAGTGCTGCACTATTGCATGCTACTGCATCTTTTGGATTGAGATGTTAAACCAAGGCCATGTCTGCCTGCTCAAGTAGACATAAAACATCTCACTATTCAAAGAGCAAGGGATTTTTCCTGTGTCCTGGCCAGCACTTATCCCTCAATCAGCATCATGAAAAGCAGATTAACAGCTCATTTATGTCCTCTGTTCCTTGCAAGACATTGCTGTGCACAAATTCTCCTGAGTTTGCCTACACAACAGTAATTACATTTCAAAAGTAATTCATTGGCTATAAAATGGGACATCCTAAGCATATGGAAGGTGTCATGTAAACGTAAGTTCTTTTTTCAACAAAACTCTCATAAAATGTCTTATTAATAATCATAAATCTTTACTTTATGAGATCACACTATAAAGCTGCAAATTAAAACTTATGCGATTATTAGAAGCAATCACCATCATTTTATCATATCCCTGCTATTTTAAGACATCTGAATATATAGCTGGCATGAAACTTAAAACTACATTACATTTTAACCAGGCACAATCCTATTCTGAACTAAAAATCTACAACAGTAGGTTTAAGGATGAAAAGTAATGGATTTAATTCATTATTATTGTGATTTGTTTTTTAGTTTCCCTCGTTAACTTATGTTATTGGACAATTACAGAAATCTTATTTAATCTAAGGAAAATATTGTATTGTACTGAGATAAAAATTATTCCCTATTCTGTTTGAGTTTTTTCTGTTAATTCAACAATAATTCCTGTAAATTTTCTTGTAAGTTTATAGTTCTAATACTATCAATCACAAAAGGAAATCTCAAGTGGCAAATGCTAGTTAACACTGAGATTGTGTCATAGTCCATAACTCATTCTATCTAGTATTAATGGCTTGAAGAGGAAATTTGATGTGTTTCTGGGGAGAAGTGATTGAGCGAAATGGTAAGAAGGTGGGTAAGTTGGTTTGATCTATCCAAAGGGGAGGGTTTGTTAGGTCTAATGGTATTTTCTTGTTCTGTTACTAATTTTGGCCTATCTCCAACTGGTAATTTTTATATTAGTTACTCACATAAAAAGATCAGCTGAGGCCACAGTAACTTAACAAAATAGATATTCCAATCAGATATGCCAGTTGTGCAAGCATTTAATCAGGCATGCAAGGTTTGAAGAATCAGATGAGTAATTTGTTCCACAGATATGAATTTAAAGTGAAGGAGACATCAGCAAATTTACTTCAATGGTAAACACAATGTCCAGGGATGACAAGGAATAAGATTTCTCATTCTTTTGGTTTGATTATCAACATGCACAAGGATCAGTCTAAAAATGATATACGTTTCAGTGTTTCCAACTACATCATTCATTTTATAAGCAAGGCTCTTAACACAAAGATTAGCAGGATGTCATCTTGCTATCTAAATGACTGAGTGCTCACCTCCCAAATGGGCACAGATTATCCTTGTATAAAGCTTGTGAGAATCCTATAGAATCATAGAAGTTTACAGCACAGGAGGAAGCTATTCGACCCAGTGTATCTGTGCCGGCCAAAAAATATCTATCCGCCTAATTCTATTTTCCATCTCTTGGTCCATAGCCTTATAGGTCACCGCACTTCAAATGCATATCCAAGTACTTTTTAAACATGATGAGGGTTTATGCCTCTACCATTTTTTCAGGCAGTGAGTTCCAGTCCCAACCACCCTCTAGGTGGAAACATTTCTCCTCAACCTCCCCCTAATCATTCTCCCAATTACTTTAAATCTATGGCCCCTGGTTATTAACCTCCCTTAGCTCCTCAATTAAATCTTCCCTCAATCTCTTCTGTTCCAAAGAAAACAACCTCAGCCTATCCAATCCTTCCTCATATCTAAAATTCTTCATTCCTGAAAGCAGCCTCGTAAATATTCTCTGTACCCTTTCCAATGCAATCACCTTTCCTGTAATGAGATGACCAGAACTGTAAGTAGTACTCTAACTAGCATTTTATGCAGCGCTAGCATAACCATTCTACTCTTATATTCTATGCCTCAGCTAATAAAGAGTATCCCACATGCCTTCATAATCATATTATCTACTGTTCTACTACCTTGAGGGATCTGTGGACATGCACTCCAAGGTCCTTCTGTTCCTTGACACTACTCAGTATCCTACCATTGATTGTGTATTCCCTTGCCTTGTTTGCCCTGCCCAATGCATTACCTCACACTCTTTTGGATTGACTTCCATTTGCCACTTTTTAAGATATTGGAGAATGAAGGCATCTATCCTGCTACCTCTCACATACTAAATGAGTGCTCTACCATTTGAACTAATTCCCTATTAAGACATCAATTGTAAAATAAATGTATGTAATAGATGTCAACCAAGCTTTCTGTGCTTTTCACTAAGAATATGTTAATATTGTTTCACGCACATGTAAGTTGGGGTCTGGACAGAAGCGTTTGAAATCTTTGAAGATACTTCTAGATGTACAGCAGAATTTCCTTTCGCACTAATATTTAAAGAAGGAAGAGGGGTTTCTGATGACTGATCACAAGTAGGTGTAGATAGACAAGAGAAGTGTTGCCTGTACCTGCCCATACTTCAGAAACTTGATCATGGACTGAGGCAGAAATGCTTAGATCATCCAAAGGAGATCTGCCCTCACCAACTAAATTTTCAGAAGGAGTCGATAACTCAATTACAACATCTCATCAAGCCAGCTCTTCAGATTTCAACCACAGGAACAGTTGCTGTGATGATGATAAGCTTGAATTCTATGCATTATTCTAAGCCACCAGCTGTGACATTTGCCAAATAAGACTGTGCAGTAACAATGCATCCATCAGGTGACAAAAATGTTGTTTGCAGCATTTATAATGGAAATTATGCACAAAAGGATCTTAGAGTCATAGGGTCATACAGCACAGAAACAGGCCCTTTGGCCCATCGTGTCTGTGCCGGCCATTAAGCACCTATCTATTCTAATCCCATTTTCCAGTACTTGGCCCGTAGCCTTGTATGCTATGGCGTTTCAAGTGCTCATCTAAATACTTCTTAAATGTTGTGAGGGTTCCTGCCTCTACCACCCCTTCAGGCAGTGTGTTCCAGATTTCAACCACCCTCTGGGTGAAAAATAGTTTCCTCAAATCCCCCCTAAACCTCCTACCCCTTACCTTAAATCTATGCCCCCTGGTCATTGACCCCTCCGCTAAGGGACAAAGTTTATTCCTATCTATCCTATCAATGCCTCTCATAATTTTGTATACCTCAGTCAGGTACCCCCTCAGCCTTCTCTGCTCTAAGGAAAACAACCCTAGCCTATCCAGTGTCTCCTCGTAGCTCAAATGCTCCAGCCCAGGCAACATCCTGGTGACTCTCCTCTGTACCCTCTCCAGTGCAATCACATCCTTCCTATAGTGTGATGCCCAGAACTGTACACAGTACACCAGCTATGGCCTAACTAGCTTTTTATACAGCTCCATCATAACCTCCCTGCTCTTATATTCTATGCCTTGGCTAATAAAGGCAAGTATCCCATATGCCTTCCTAACCACCTTATCTACCTGTGCTGCTGCCTTCAGTGATATAGACAAGTACACCAAGGTCCCTTTGACCCTACATACTTCCTAAGACCCTACCATATATTGTATGTATCTTGTGGTACAGATACACAAATCATTAAAGTAACAATGAAGTTTAATAAAGTACTGGGGTTCATTTCAATAGGTATAGAATTTAAGAGCATATAATTTATGTTAAACTTGTATAGAACTCTGGTTAGACCACATTTAAGAGGGCCTTGCACTGTTTCGGTCTCCATCTTACAAAAACATAGAAGCATGGGAGAAAGTGCAGAAACAATTTACAAGGATGATACCAGAACTGAGAGGATACAACTATCAGGAAAGACTGACCAGGTTAAGCCTCTTTTCTTTAGATAAAAGGTCTTTAAGATTATGAAAGGGTTTGTTAGGGTAGGTGTATAGAGGATGTTGCCACTTGTGGGGAGTCCAAAACTAGTGGCTAGGATAGTCACTAATAAAACCAATAAGCAATTCAGGAGAAGCTTCCTTACTCAGAGAGTGGTGAAAATGGAGAACTCGCTACCACATTGAGTAGTTGAGGCAAATAGCATAGATGCATTTAAGGGGAAGCAAGATATGTACATGAGGGAGAAAGCAATAGAAGGATATGCTGACAGCATGAGATGAAGTAAATAGGTGGGAGGAGGCTCATGTGGATTAATTCTAAAGGATTCTGAATTGAAAGACATCATAAATGGCATAAGTGTTCATCTTGGCTGCTACTATTCAATGCTATGCTGTTCATGAACAGAAGGTAATTTAATTCAATTAATGTGCAGTGCTGTGTGACCATAGGCACTAAATAAGTCAATGCCTGCCACCTGCCATCAGCTAAAAAAAATTCATTTCAAATAAATCTATTCTGTTACCATTACTTAAAGGCAGACAAAACTGGAAGTATGGCTCTTTGGGATCTAGGATACTCTATATAACCCTGGCTAACAATCCCCTTGAGACAACCATGAACAACAGCAAAATCCGAAGATAATAAAACTCATGCCTCCGCCAGAGTTCAGGTGGTACATATAAAAGTAAATTGCCGGATCCTTGAACTGATGCAGTGTCCTGCAGTATAGCCTACCCGATATCTTCAAACTTTGAGCACTCTTTTGACCCTCGTTCAGATTCCTCATAAAGAGAAGTGTTACCAGACAGCATGAGGACAAGAAGACCCAACTGCTGCCATTGGCCAATGAGAACATGGTTGAAAAAATGGAAGATGAAGTTAAATGTCAATCAGCAAGCTTGCTACTCCAGGCTCTCATTGATGGAACATTTATTTTAGTGCATAGCCACCCAATAAAGAACCAGACCTGTCTATTTGTGGTCTCAAACAGAATGCCCATTAGAAAAGAAGTCTCTGGACAATACTGATATAAAACACACCCATTTTATTTCTCTACAAGGAATCAGCACATATTTTGATTCCAGTCATAGTTTTGGAGAAAGAAATTACAACTGAGCATTGGACCTCTAGAACTGGGAGTGAGTAAGTGAGTGATGGAAGATGAACAAGGAAAGAATGATAACAGCAAAATACTGCAGATGCTGGAAATCTGAAATAAAAACAAGAATTGCTGGAAATACTGGAAAGAATGATTATGTCCTTGAGATTCAATAAAGCCTCTAAACTCTTCTTCACTCATTTTATGGCTTTTCGTCCTATCATTTAGGAGGAAAGCCTCTTGAAATTAAATCAAGGTCCAGTTTTTCAAAGATCTGCCTCCAGCCCATTGTCACCTCCATCTATTACGTAACACCTTTTCCCATAAGCAGAGACAAAATGAACAGGTGTTAGAATTTGGAAAAACAGAGACAGTGTTACACCACATCCCACCAGTATGCGTCCACGAAAATGCACCAGGTAAGTAGCTTGCGTTAGCAGCATGCTATGGGAAGGTGATTTTCATATGACATTGGATGTATACTTCAGTGCCATTACCCTGCAGCAAAACAGATAGAGCTGTGCACGTGCGAAATAGCTGAAGGTCAACTAAATGCTTTGCGTATTGTCTCAATAAAGCTGCAGCAGGTTGAAAGTAAACTCATTGTGACATTACCCCTATGGCTATAAACTTTTTTAAGTAGACACATTGTGGTTAGTCCTACCCCAACTATCTTCCCAAGATCTGCAAATTTCTTCATTTGTTCCCATAGCCTACGGACATTGGAAGATTTTGTTCACTAATGCTAAACATATCCACCCCAGGCTTCTTTCAATGATAAGACACTCCTCAACTCCGAAAGGGTAACCTTCATTTGCTGCAACAACTACATCAATACCTTGAGGACAGCATTGTTAATGGGGTTATCATATACCTTTGTCTTCTACCCTCCTTTGCTTAGTATCAGTTTTCAGGGCCCCAAACATTCCTTCCAGGTGATAGAGTGATTTACATGCAATTCTTTCAATTTGGTATACTGTATTCACTGCTCACGATGCAGTCTGTAACACATGGGGGAGACCAAACGCAGATTGTTTGATCACTTTGCAGAACACCTCTGTTCAGTCCTCAAATGTGACTGTGAGCTTCCAGTCACCTGTCATTTTAATTCTTCACTCCACTCTCACTCTGACCTCCCTGTCTTGACCTGCCACACTATTCTAAGGAAACACTCAACACTGAGTTCTACAATTTCAGATATAAAACAAAGCTCCCATTTTGCGGACAGCAGCTGCTGGTAATGATTCTGCTATTACCGTTTACAGCTCCTCTAGACTCATCATTTGTTTCTTTACTTATCCCATATCCATCCCATTTTGCCTTGCACCATCATCCCTTTTGTCACTTAATCTCTTTTGCCTGCCAACCTATCACAGACCGTCCCCACAGGCCCCTTTTTCCCTCCCTCTGTACTTGCTTAAAACCTGTTACCTCTAACCTTTTCCAGTACTGATGAAAGGTCGTTGACCTAAAGTGTTATATCTGTTTCTCGCTCCACAGGAGTTGCCAGACCTGCTGAGTGTATTTCCAACATTTTTTGATTTTATCCCAGCTCTGCTTCAGTCTAAACTGCTTGCTTTGGTTTTTAATGGTTCACATCTAGACCTCTACATGGAAGACTGCATTGAGGTGACAGTAAGAGGGGAAGAAACAAAAATGGACTTTGTCCAAGTTGTCCAGCTTAAATCATGTTCATTCTTAGGTTATTACATAGTATCATGAATGAAGTCATAAATATGCCTGCAGCTCTAACCTCTGTACTTGCTATTTATTAACCATCACTTTTCTTCATCACATAACTCATAGAAACAGACTATATAGCAGGGCTTGGTATCTCAATGAAAAAACAAGACTGATGCTTGGTTTTGCAAATCATAAGCTCAAAGGGAAAGTGAGTTATGTCAGGCTCTCTCATATGCCATATGCCTGTGCTGGGCCTTAAAAAGTAATAACTGTCTTCCGTTGCATTATCTATCAACTGGAACAGTAAGAGTCATACTGACAGGTAAGTACACAAGCAACACTGAGGCATATCTTGTCATGATGGGCAATAGATTCTGGGACTCCAATTACTCTAGTTGTTAGATCTCAGCTGACACAATGCAAATTCACTGCCAAGATACCATCTTGGATTATTTTCTCTTCTACTCCCAAAGTTGAGAGCAATTTTGTGCAAACAGATCAACACTTTACTTTTAGTGTCTCACTTTGTGATTACAGTAATAGGAATGTGGAATTAAAAGAAAAAAAGGCATTTATGTAATGACTTTGTTGATCTCAAAACATTCAAAAGCATTTCAGAACTCTGAAGTGTACTCACTCTAGTAATGTGGGGAAAATTCAAGTATAACAGGATTACAAGTGTATCTATGATGGTATGTTATCCAGTACATAACTGATAATCTAGGTAAGACAATTATACTCCATTTTGCTTCATCATTTAGTTGAATAGAATTCTGAGAAGACAGTTGCAAGTTTTCAGGCTGGTCCTTGGTAGTATCATAAAAGATCTCTTGTCAGCTGCTAAATGGGATGAGCTCAAAGCTTCAATTTATTGATTTTCATTTACCAACAGCTTTATGTGACCACAAGAGTATTCATCTTCAATAAACAGTGTTTGATTTACTCAGCGTAAGATTCAAGAACTGAGTAATAAAAGAAACCTTGATACAGCACTTAGAAAATTCTTCAAAGAGCTTCAAGTAGAATAAATTATTTTGAAGTGGTGTGACTGTTATGACATAGCAAAGTTGCCACTTATTCTACACATAAAAAGACTGCATAAGAAATAATGAAATGAATGATCAGTTAAAGAGAAAATTCTGGTTAAGAAAGCAAGATTTCTCTTTAAATAGTGTAATGGATCTTAACATACACTTGAACCATTGGAAATGTCAAACCTCTCATCCAAATGATAGCACGTTTAATAATGGAGCACTACCTTACTACTGCACTGAAATGTCAGCCCAGATAATATGCCAAATTCCTGGCATCAGGCATGAACTCACAAGCTTCTGACTCACGACTGTAAGTGCTACCAACTTGTTGGTTCAAACCTTATTATAGAGTTAAAAGTCTGGATCTCTGCGTTGGCCATCAGACTTTGCAGAGCAATAGGACTTGTCCCCACTACAGGGATATGTCCATGACCCTGGATGAATTTCCAGCCTCAGGGTCATTAATTTTGGTGACCTCCAAGGCCTGTCACAGCCAATCACTGCCCCTCCCCCACCCCCCCTCAATGGAGTGTAGTATATCTTGGAAGCCAGTTTCTCTGTGTTGCAAGTTTAAATTGAAAAATCCAAATCAACATTTCAATGCTAAACAACATTGGCTGCATTTAAAAGTACTTCATTGTTTCTGAAGGTGTTTCAGAAGTTCTGAGGTCATAAAAGGCATCTATAAATGCAAATTTGTTAGTTCCTTTAATGTCATATCCCTATTACTCTAATCACAAATGAGATACTATGAGTAAATGTTGATTTGCTAACACAAAGTTGCTCTTAAATCTAGGAGAGAGAAAATTATTCAAGGTGGTGTTTAGGCAGTGAATTTGTGGTGTGTCAGCACAAATCTAACAACAAGAGCAACTGGAATGCCAGGTGCATTGCACAACATGACATAATGTACCTCAGTGCCGCTTACCTATCAATACGACTCTTAACTCTTCCAGTTGATAGATCGTGCACCGGAAGGCAGTTATTACATCTTAGGGACCAGCACAGGCATATGGCAGTAACAACATTAACCTTAATGGCATAAACCAGAAAGTGCTGGAAAAACTCAGCAGGTCTGGCAGCATTTGTGGAGAGAGAAGCAGAGTTAACATTTCAGGTCAGTGACCTTTCATCAGAACTGAACCTTAATGGCACATTGGTTTATGAAATTGATCAAAGAACAATTGATTATATAGGCTATTTTCCCCTTAGTAACATTAGACAGCAGGGATGAACCTTGCATCCAACACCTCTATGGCACAAATGACTCAAAAAATGTCTGATGACCTATGTCTGTCATTTGCACAGCATTTCAATGAGCCTGTCCACATACTATATTTGTCCACAATGACGTTTGTCATCATCATGAAGGCCCTATAAGTAAAATTTGAGGTACACTGTCTCTGTCTAGTTTAAAAGCAATTAAGAAGACCTAACTATGACAGGGCTAGCTGAATCCTGGTTTAGGATCTGAAGGGTCAGAGGTAATAGGGTAATTTACAGTTGCATCTGCTGTCTATTGTATGTGTCAACACATTGGTAAGGAATGGTCAAAGGAATCATGCAAGGTTGACCAAATTGAGCATCTGAAAGACAGCCATACTGTTGGCATATAGAACAAATCACAGTGCAACATGATTACTTCGTGAAGTCCATTCACCAATTTTGCTAGCACATCTGAATGACAAAGTTGTGGAGAGCTATGTTGCAGAGGACTGGTTCCCAGGTTTTATCTACAATTGTACAAGAAAGAACAAACTTGCATTTATATAGTGTCTTTCATGACCTCAGGATATTTCAAAGTACTTTACAGTCAATTAAATTGTAATGAAGGAAATATGGTAGCCAGTTTGGTCACAGCAAGGTCCCACAAACAGCAATGAGATAATGGCCAAATAATTTGTTTTAATGATGTTAGTTGAGGGATAAGTATTGGCAAGAACAATGGGGGAGAATGCCCCTGCTATTCCTTAAATAGAACTATGGGATCTTTTACAACAACCTGAAAGGGCAGATGAGGCCTTGGTTTAACATCTCATTGGAAACACAGCACCTCCAACAGTGCAGCACTCCCTCAGTATTGCACTGAAGTATAATATTACAAATAAATAATATTTGCCCAATCTACATTCTTAATCTACGGAAATATAGCTAAATATGCACACTTTTTAAAAAAATAACACACATAAACAGAGTTGGCTTTTAAGGTACTTGAAAGTCTTTTCAATTGGATATGCTTTGGTAATGACAGCAAAAAGCTATGTGTATGAAATGACAGTATGTTGAGCCATTGCCTCTCAGGCTAAAACACAGATTAATTACTTTATTCAGATTGGATGATGCTAAAGTTCAGGCATTTTCATGATAAATAATTTGTAGTACATGCCTTATTAGAGAACCTCTTGCCATGATGTCCACTAATATAACATACTAGCATAAGACTCTGGGCTGATCTTGTTCTCCCCCAGGGTTTGGGTCCGTGGCGGGGGTGACTCCGGATGAGGCCCGCCACAGACCTCGATGCTGTGAGGGCCTAGCCCGATCTTCCCAGCGGCGGCGAGGCACCGTGGCGGCCACCACCCCCGCCACTGGGTGATGGGACCACAATTAAAATATTGTTATGACCAGGTGAGGAAGGGGTGTCAAGCTCCCCTCTTGCCCACTTCCTGGTTTGGCCATAACAGGGTTTAACTTTTAAAACAGTGTTTATAGCTTCACCTCAGTGAGTCCTTGCTCATTGCTCTCTAATTGTAATAGTAAAGGAATCAATAAGACAGGCTTTCTCAGGTTTAAACAAGAAAGGTGAAAGTTTATTCACCTTAACACTCTACCTCAGTTAAAACTACTAAAAATACGCGATGCAACCCCGCTAGCATGCATATGCAATAAACATACACAAAAATAGATACAGAGGAGGAGAAAGAATTAAAGGGGAAGGTTTGAAGTAGTAGATGGAATTCTGTTACAGTTTTTTAGTTTTGCTGTGCAGTCTTTGATTCAAGTTAAGTCTTGCATTTCTCATTGGGGCCCAGTGCACATTTTCAAACTTGTTTCGCTGATATCAGAAGGCTGAAGGGGTCTTCTGTCTTGAGGCTTAAGTCACTTCCATGGGTCCCTGGAACTTTGCAAGAGAGAGAGGCAGAGAGAGAGAGAGAGAGAGAGAGACCTTGCTTCTCTTTGGTCTTCAAAATGCAGTCTGTCCCAAAACTTTCCTGTGATGTACAATTCAAGGTTGGCCAGCAGGTTAGTCATGTGACTAGCTCTTCGTTTCAAACAGCATTATCTGCGAGGTTTGTTGACTCTTCAAAGCTTACTAGACACACTCAGTGGGAGTGTGAGGGCGGGGGGTGGAGTGCTGGCTCTTACACAGACAATGACTTTCAATGTCTTTTGATCATCACTATTGACTAAACCCATCTGGCTAATTGAATCAGGGAGCACTTGCATTGTCTCTCCATGCAACTGTCTCTCAGAATGCAAATGTGCAGCCATGTTTTCAACCACTGCTCTGTTGTCCTTTTAAACAAGTTATGTTCAATGTCCAGCAAACGTTCAAATAGTGTTCCATATGCCAAAATTAATGTGTTTCTATTTGGCAGGTGTGGTTTCTGTCACAATATTCAAATCAATAAAATGAATGAAGTAACATACACTTACCTGTGATCTTGAGGGCCCGCCATGATCTTCGGCGCAGTGGCCAACACTCCCATGCCTTCAAATTCCTGTCCGGGGAAAGGCGAGGCCACACTGGTAGGAAGGGGGAGGGGGTAAGATTTACAGTGCAGGAGTGGGGTGGATGGGGTCAATAAACGTAATGGGTGTAGGGGATAGTGGGAAGGTTTGAACTGTAAACTTTATACAGTTTGGAGGGGTAAAGGTCAGATGTTAAAGGTAAGTGTTTTGGGGGGAAGGGCAAATAGTTAATGTAATTGTTATTGGAGGTGTGGGAAAGGGGCATTAGAATTTTATTTATTTAATTCTGCAGGGCCTGTCTTTAAAAATTTAAATTAGATGGCAGGGCTAGCTGCTCTTTAAAAATGGCGCCAGTGCCTGCGCACAGGCAGCTGCCGCCATTGCTGAGGACGGACTACCCACCCTCTCTACGCGATTAGGGGGAAGGTGGGCTGCCCAGGCTATTTAAATGAGCTGCCGCACTTAAGATCATGAAGGCTCTTTGGCATTTGGCCCGCGCGGGTGGGCCGCAATTTTTTGAGCTCGCTGCTGAGATCAGTGGCGGGCTCTTAAAATGGCAGCCCTCTGAGACAAATTCCAACAGAACTATTGACAAGCAGTGGCAGATTTATCCCTACAAAGCTGTAGAAAGCCAGTCAAAGAAAAGATAATTGTCTCCTCAGTTAAGAGAGGTTGACTGCATTCTATTTGCTCTGAAGAAAAGTAATTGTGAAGTGTCAGCAGGATCTACATGTATGAAATGACTATATTGAGCCATTGCCTCTCAGCCTAAAACACAGATTAATTACTTTATTCAGACTGGATGATGCTAAAGTTCAGGTGTTTTCATGATAAATAATTTTTAGTACAAGTCTTACTAGAGAATCTCTCACCATGATGTCCACTAATAAATGACTTGAACAAAGCTTTGTTTATATATGATATTTTCTGCTCCTGCAAATAAAATATTTGTGTGTCATGTAGAACAATATTCCAAATGGATATTAAAATAGGAATGACACTTCTGTAGCATGTACATAAATAACAAAGGGCACCATCTTAACAATATTCTTCATTTCAAATTATCTAATTTAATTGAGAATTACTTGTGCCTTTGAAGGGTATAATTGGAGATCAAATGTATATTTTACGTAACTGTGTAAGCACTTCAGGGCAAAACTCATTGTTGATAAAATTGGCAGTGGCTATGGGGTTATGTTCTTGGTGGTTAATTGCAAAGGAAGTATTGTAGATCAGATTATTTCTTCAAATTAAACCCCTTTCTTTGGCTTCTTGCTCTTTATTTATGTCACCCAATGGATTGTTCCTTCAATGAAATGGAACAGCCTGGGTTATAGTTGTGCCACAGTATTCTCAATGACAATCTATGCCATGAGGGTTGCACATTTCATGGTAAGTCTAACATCATAATCCCCACCTATAAATAAAACAATAAACATATTCCCCAAACCCAACAGACCAGTTTGTCTTCCTGACATCATTCTAAAGTTTTCTTACACATTGTGTTTAAGCTATCAGTATGGCACAGGGAATATCAATTCTAGAGACAGAGAGAAAAGACCTAGTTTACAGAGATTATTCTACAATTAATTATTGCGTTGCTTTGGCATTTACAATGGTAGACAAATATGTAACAAAACTAAGAGCTAATCTTTAGCCTATTTCCATTGATTTGGATACAGCTTCTGGTAAAGAAATTAGACAAAATTGGTTTAAATCCAAAAATAGTGATTATTTTAATGTCAATGCACATAGATACAAAAGATTCCAAATGCATTTTCTCTAACTTCAGTGATGCTGCCAAGCCACTTTAATACCTTTATTAATGATCTAGCATCATAATTAGAAGATTCTGGTAATGGAGGATTGCTGCACTAGAGCCTCCAGGAGTATAGAAGGTGCGGGCTGCCGCTTGGGGTGAGGATGCCCTATTGGTAGATGATCAGCAGGATAGTTCACACCCCTGGGGTCTACCTGCCTTTTTTCTTCCACATTCCCAGGCCATGGGAGCCTTCTTTTCTGTGCCATATTTTCCATGCCTCCCCATCCCTGCCACTCCCATGACTACTATTTTGCTGCAACCATTTACTTTCTTGCCCTCCTTCCTATTACGGACTATTCCCTTTTGTTCTTTTTCTTCCTCTTTTTCTCTTAACTTGCTTAAAAGCTGTTCATCTCTAACATTTTCCAGATCTAAGGAAAGGTCATTGACCTGCAGTGTTAACTGTTTCCCTTACCACAGATGTTGCCTGACTTGCAGAGTGCTTTCTGTTTTTATTTTAGGAATAAATTATTGTAGATTTACTGCCAACAAAACATTAAACCCTGCTAAAAAAAAGATTCAGTTCAGTGTATCATTCAGATGTTGTATTTTCTTCAAGCAGCATGCAACCTCAAAGATAAAAACAGAAAGTGTTGGAAATACTCAGCAGGTCAGGCAGCATCTGTGAAGAGAGAAGCAGAGTTAACGTTTCAGGTCTGTGACCTTTCATGCAACCTCAGAGGTCAGCTTTCGAGGATATGTAGCAGCTGATAGGTGTGTCTGGAGTATACGACAGGATAAGGGAAGCTTTTTCTTCATTGCAGGCATGAAAGAAGCATGTGGTATTGTCAGTGGAATCCCAGCTGAGAAATAGTCTGGAGTATTGAGTTTGGCCTCAACTGGAGTATTGTGTCCAGTTCTGGGCACAAAACTTTCGGAAGGATGTTAAGGCATTAAAGAGGGTGCAGAAAAGATTCGCGAGAATGGTTCCACTGATTAGGAACTTCAGTTATGTGGGTAGATTGGAGAAGCTGGGTCTGTCCTCCTTGGTGAAGAGGAGATTTGATAGGGGTGTTCAAAATCATGACGGGTCTGGATGGAGTTGATAGGGAAAAACTGTTCCCATTGGCTGAAGGATCCAGAACCAAAGGATACTGATTTAAGGTGATTGGCAAATGAAGCAACAGCGACATGAGGAAAAACTTTTTTACACAGCGAGTGGTTAAGATCTGGAATGGACTGCCTGAGAGTGTGGTGGAGCCAAATTCAATCAGGGCCTTCAAAAAAGAACAGGATAATTACCTGAAGAGAAAAAAATTGCAGGGCTTTTGGGAAAAGGCCGGGGAGCGGGACTAGGTGAATTGCTCTTGCACAGATGCGACAGGCTGAATGGCCTCCTTTTGTGCTGTAACCATTCTATGATTCAGTCAGGGACCAGCCAGTGCCTCCACCTCCAAGGAAGCACAAACTCCAGCTCTGGAGGCAAGAGAAAGAATGAACAAACTTGCCATTTATATAGTGCCTTGCATGACCTCAGGATACCCCAAGCTGCTTCACAACAATGAAGTACTTTCTGAAGTGTAGTCACGCTGTAATATAAGGAAATGGGAGAAGAGAATAGAAAGCAGTATGCATAGTAGCTTACAGATGATGGTGGTCATGATGCAGGTGTTATCTCTCAAAGCTTTCAGGATATGATAGCTGCCATTAGACCTGTTATCCCACTGATCAGTGATGACACAGTGGAATGGCAACAACTGGAGTCCATCTACCTAATACTACCATCTCTCAGGACAGCAGCACATGCTGGGTCTTCAGTATTCCTTCTCACAGCATCACTCTAGTGGAACATGAGATGAAACATCAGGCTGCCCAGGAATAAGCTGAAGAGATGCTCCCTGTTAGGAGCAAGCTTCTATGAAAGGATAGCCACCTCAGTCCCATGAAACTTTTAAGCATGCACAGCCAAGAACTCTCACGATCCTGGCTCTCAGAATGCATCTAGGAAAAGCACAAGTAACCGCTGAGGGGAAGCAAGATATTTGAAAAAAGTGCATTGACTCCTGTTCACTTTGGACTTTATTGTAATAAAATAGAATGTGCACAGCCATTGCATTGTTATTCCTGGAGGTTAGAATCATACAGGAAAGGATGCATTTATTTGATGTGGACTTTATCACACATGATGTTTATTGGCAGGGCCATGTAGAGGCAAAGAGGACTGCTTTATTGTCATGCTTTAGGATTGAGGGTATGTCTTTATACTTGAAAGTAGCAGAGAAGGAGGTAAGGCTCTGGTATCAAAGGTAGTCTACATTACACAGAAGAGAAGACTTAAGTGATGAGCTGCACTCTGATGTCGCTTTCTCATGGGTCCTCTGCAGATCATCATGATGCTCTCCTCTATTTAGTTCTGGTTACAACAAAGCCAGGGGCTCCTCAGACTTTTGTGAATTTGAAGAACACAGTAGGCTCCAGCTATTTGTGGCATACTACAGAGACTATCCTGATCTCACCATGCAGTAAAAAAGTGCTTTTAATGGTTGAGATGGTGCACTCAATGGCAGTTTTAGTGCCTCATTGTAGCACTCCTCTGCTGCTGTTCAGGACACTGTTAGAGGAGGAGGAGGTAGGCTTTATCAACCAGGAGCCATCTGATTTTCCTTCTGGAAAAGGCCAGAGAGGGCTAAATTTCAAAGAATGAACGCATTGTGACAAACTTCCAATATATCATATGTTGGCATGTAGAATCCTCTGCATGTTGTCACAATACATATATTCAGGGAGTGGAAGTTCTTCATGTTGAGATAGTTAAGGGGTGTTCTGTGGAAACATGCAAAACAACATTGGTGCAATCGATTGCAAGCCAGCAACTTCATAAAATTTCATGGCCCTATCTCATTGTTTTCTTTCTGTGATGCCAAAGATGATGAATTTCCCAGCTCTCCTATAAAGTGTATCAAACACCTGATGAATGCATGCACATACTGTTGACTGGCTGATAATACAGAGATCGCTGCAGCTGCCTGAAAAGAAACTGTGCCATAAAAGTTGAGTTTGATAATCACCTTCATAGCCATTGAGATAGTAGTGTAGGCAGATAAGCGTGGCTAACATAAGAACATAAGAAATAGGAGGAGAAGCAGTCCATTTGGCCCCTCCAGCCTGCACTGCCATTCAATAAGATCATGGCTGATCTGATTGTGGCCTTAACTCCACTTTCCTACTTGCTCCCCATAATCCTTGACTCCATTGTAGATCAAAAATCTGTTTAACTCAGCCTTGAATATATTCAATGACCCAGCCTCCACTGCTCTCTGGGAAAGAGAATTCCAAAGATTAATGAGCCTCTGAGAGAAATTCCTCCTCATCTCTGACTTAAATGGAAGACTCCTTATTTTGAAACTGTGCCCCCTAGTTCGAGATTTCCCACAAGGGGAAACATCCTCTCAGCATCTACCCTGTCAAGCCCCTTCAAAATCTTATATGCTTCAAAGAACAAAGAACAGTACGGCACAGGAAAAGGCCATTCGGCCCTCCAAGCCTGCGTCGATCTTGATGCCTGCCTAAACTAAAACCTTCTGCATTTCCGGGGTCTGTATCCCTCTATTCCCATCCTATTCATGTATTTGTCAAGATGCCTCTGAAATGTCTCTATGGTACCTGCTTCCACCACCTCCCCCGGCAACAAGTTCCAGGCACTCACCACCCTCTGTATAAAGAACTTGCCTCGCACATCCCCTCGCATCTTAAACCTATGTCCCCTAGTAACTGACTCTTCCACCCTGGGAAAAAGCTTCTGACTATCCACTCTGTCCATGCCGCTCATAAATTTGTAAACCTCGATCATGTCGCCCCTCCACCTCTGTCGTTCCAGTGAAAACAATCCGAGTTTATCCAACCTCTCCTCATAGCTAATGCCCTCCAGACCAGGCAACATCCTGGTAAACCTCTTCTGTACCCTCTCCAAAGCCTCCACGTCCTTCTGGTAGTGTGGCGACCAGTATTGCACGCAATATTCTAAGTGTGGCCTAACTAAAGTTCTGTACAGCTGCAGCATGACTTGCCTACTTTTATACTCTATGTCCCGACTGATGAAGGCAAGCATGCCGTATGCCTTCTTGACTACCTTATCCACCTGCATTGCCACTTTCAGTGACCTGTGGACCTGTACGCCCAGATCTCTCTGCCTGTCAATACTCCTAAGGGTTCTGCCATTTACTGTATACTTCCCACCTGCATTAGACCTTCCAAAATGCATTACCTCACATTTGTCTGAATTAAACTCCATCTGCCATTTCTCCGCCCAAGTCTCCAACCGATCTATATCCTGCTGTATCCTCTGACAATCCTCATCACTGTCCGCAGCTCCACCAACCTTTGTGTCGTCCGCAAACTTACTAATCAGACCAGCTACATTTTCCTCCAAATCATTTATATATACTACAAACAGCAAAGGTCCCAGCACTGATCCCTGCGGAACACCATCAGTCACATCCCTCCATTCAGAAAAGAACCCTTCCACTGCTACCCTCTGTCTTCTATGACCGAGCCAGTTCTGTATCCATCTTGCCAGCTCCTCTCTGATCCCATGTGACTTCACCTTTTGTATCAGTCTGCCATGAGGGACCTTGTCAAAGGCTTTACTGAAGTCCATATAGATAACATCCACTGCCCTTCCTTCATCAATCATCGTCGTCACTTCCTCAAAAAACTCTATCAAATTAGTGAGACACGACCTCCCCTTCACAAAACCATGCTGCCTCTCGCTAATAAATCCATTTGTTTCCAAATGGGAGTAAATCCTGTCCCGAAGAATTCTCTCTAATAATTTCCCTACCACTGACGTAAGGCTCACCGGCCTATAATTTCCTGGATTATCCTTGCTATCCTTCTTAAACAAAGGAACAACATTGGCTATTCTCCAGTCCTCTGGGACCTCACCTGTAGCCAATGAGGATGCAAAGATTTCTGTCAAGGCCCCAGCAATTTCTTCCCTTGCCTCTCTCAGTATTCTGGGGTAAATCCCATCAGGCCCTGGGGACTTATCTACCTTAATGCTTTGCAAGACACCCAACACCTCCTCCTTTTTGATAATGAGATGACTGAGACTATCTACACTCCCTTCCCTAGGCTCATCATCCACCAAGTCCTTCTCTTTGGTGAATACTGATGCAAAGTACTCATTTAGTACCTTGCCCATTTCCTCTGGCTCCACACATAGATTCCCTTCTCTGTCCTTGAGTGGGCCAACCCTTTCCCTGGTTACCCTCTTGCTCTTTATATACGTATAAAAAGCCTTGGGATTTTCCTTAATCCTGTATGCCAATGACTTCTCATAACCCCTTTTAGCCCTCCTGACTCCTTGCTTAAGTTCCTTCCTACTGTCTTTATATTCCTCAAGGTATTCGTCTGTTCCTAGCCTTCCAGCCCTTATGAATGCTTCCTTTTTCTTTTTGACGAGGCTCACAATATCCCGCGTTATCCAAGGTTCCCGAAACTTGCCAAACTTATCCTTCTTCCTCACAGGAACATGCTGGTCCTGGATGCTAATCAACTGACATTTGAAAGACTCCCACATGTCAGATGTTGATTTACCCTCAAACAGCCGTCCCCAATCTAAATTCTTCAGTACCTGTCTAATATTGTTATAATTAGCCTTCCCCCAATTTAGCACCTTCACCCGAGGACTACTCTTATCCTTATCCATAAGTACCTTAAAACTTATGGAATTATGGTCACTGTTCCCGAAATGCTCCCCTACCTGAAACTTCGACCACCTGGCCGGGCTCATTCCCCAATACCAGGTCCAGTACGGCCCCATCCCTAGTTGGACTATCTACGTATTGCTTCAAGAAGCCCTCCTGGATGCTGCTTATAAATTCTGCCCCATCCAAGCCCCTAGCACTAAGTGAGTCCCAGTCAATATAGGGGAAGTTAAAATCACCCACCACTACAACCCTGTTACCTTTACATCTTTCCAAAATCTGTCTACATATCTGCTCCTCTACCTCCCACTGGCTGTTGGGAGGCCTGTAGTAAACCCCCAACATCGTGACTGCACCCTTCCTATTCCTGAGCTCCACCCATATTGCCTCGCTGCATTGACCCCTCCGAGGTGTCCTCCTGCAGTACAGCTATGATATTCTCCTTAACCAGTAATGCAACTCCCCCACCCTTTTTACATCCCCCTCTATCCCGCCTGAAGCTTCTAAATCCTGGAACATTTAGCTGCCAATCCTGTCCTTCCCTCCACCAAGTCTCTGTAATAGCAACAACATCGTAGTTCCAAGTACTAATCCAAGCTCTAAGTTCATCTGCCTTACCTGTTATACTTCTTGCATTGAAACAAATGCACTTCAGACCACCAGTCCCGCTGTTCTCCTCAACATCTCCCTGCCTGCTCTTCCTCTTAGTCTTGCTGGCCTTATTTACTAGTTCCCCTTAATTTATTTCACTTGCTGTCCTACTGCTCTGGTTCCTACCCCCCTGCCACACTAGTTTAAACCCTCCCGAGTAACGCTAGCAAACCTCGCAGCCAGGATATTTGTGCCCCTCCAGTTTAGATGCAACCCGTCCTTCTTGTACAGGTCCCATCTGTCCCTGAAGAGACCCCAATGGTCCAGATATCTGAAACCCTGCCTTCTACAACAGCTGTTCATCCACGTGTTTAGCTGCACTATCTTCCTATTTCTAGCCTCACTGGCACGTGGCACAGGGAGTAATCCCGAGATTACAACCCTAGAGGTCGTGTTTTTTAACTTTCTACCTAACTCCCTAAACTTCCCCTGCAGGACCTCATCACTCTTCCTGCCTATGTCGTTGGTACCGATGTGTACCACAACCTCTGGCTGTTCACCCTCCCCCTTCAGAATGCCCCCTGTCCGTTCAGAGACATCCTTGACCCTGGCACCAGGGAGGCAACATACCATCCTGGAGTCTCTTTCATGTCCACAGAAGCGTCTATCTATGCCCCTGACTATAGAGTCCCCTATAACTATTGCTCTTCTGCGCTTTGTCCCTCCCTGCTGAACAACAGTAAGATCACTTCTCATTCTTCTAAACTCCAATTAGTATAGGCCCAACCTGCTCAACCATTCCTCATAAGACAGCTTCTTCATCCCAGGAATCAGCCTAGTGAATCTTTTCTGAACTGCCTCAGTCGGTGACACAACTGCTTTGTTATATCTTTGGTGAAGCGCACTCTTCTTATCCACATCTGAGCAAGGCTGATATTTCCTACACTACCTTTCTATTCTATGGGGGAGGCGAGGCAAAGAGGAATAGCATATGGTGAGCTGCATCTTCTTTAAATGCTGCCCAACTTTTCTCTGCTCCTCCTTCTCAATGACAATGGAATCCAAGGGAAAGCCATACCTGCGCCTGAGAAGCCCTCTCGGTGGGTATGGGGTGAGGTTGGGGGAGGTGGAAACCTGCTGGTGGTCTGATCCTGTCAGAAGCAGTGAGAAGCAATTCAAGTGTGTGTCGGCCAAATGGCAATAAATAAAAATGCTGTAATGTCTTTCCCAGCTGCAGAAATCACTATAGTCACACTCTTCAGGCTCAGAACTCCTATTTCTGCCTGTCTTCACTGATCTTGGCAACAGCTATACTTTATAACTTTCAGTCTAAATTACCAAGTATATTTTAGAGTACAAAAGCAGAGAAACCAGAACTGTAGCCCCATTGGTGCTCATTATCATTTATTAAAATGAGGGCACCATGGACTCAGCCAGCTGACGGTGAGATGTGCCAAAAATATGAAGAATCTTGGGGAAAGCGATTTAATCATTAAAAAAAACAACTTCTGCCTAATTTTCCTGACACCCAAAATTATTATGCTGAAATTATGCACTGAAAATCTGCTGAAAACTGAGAGGAAATTCACCCCCACTGACACATTGTAGACTAAAGTGCTATAGAAGGCAATAAACTTTCTCGTACTTTAGCCATGTAGATATTTCTTCATGTGTGAACTTAGACATTGAAGGGTAGATTTAGCTTAACCCGGCAGGTGGGAAACTGACGGCATTGGATCAGCCATCCAATCATTTTACTTCATATTCCTCTCCATTCATTTCAATAGCAAGTTAAATTGGGCAGGGTGTAAAACAGACAGCTGATCCAATCCAACCAGTTTCCCACCAGGCAGGTTAAGTTAAAATTAACCCCCACCTACACCCCCAAATCTATTGGATGGAGGCATTATATCATATGACAATAGAGGTACACTTTACATATGGAACCCTGACTTATTCTTTCTTTAGTTTACATTGCAAACATCTGGTGTGTTGAGATTAGCTAACTCAGCACAAATGAGGGGTCCAGCCTGGAAACTTCCTATTCTGTATGCCTCATTACCACACTGGGCAAGAATTTACCCAATAAACCATCTGAAAAGCCAGTGACCACTTTTAGGAATTCTAATTGTCTATAATGTACAGTTACACGGTAAAGGAAACATTACACCATTCTAAGAACAGTCATGTATAGTTACTGAACAGAAATTAATTTCACCAATTTTTCGAACCACTTTCAAATTAAAATTACCCTTTATTTGAAATTGTATTTTCCATTTTAACCTTTAGATGGCAATGCAACCTACAACAGCATCCAGAAGTAGAAAGAAAATCAGCCTTTCAACTATATGCAAAAAACTTTGTTAATTGGCTGAACTGAAACTAGCCCTAACTGAATTAATCTTTTCACGTTACAAGCTCGATAACAACTGGAAAACAAGGAAAATGTCACCTCCCTTTTGAAATTATAAACTGCAATAATCATTTATATGTTAAAGTCATCTTCATTAACAGAGCTGTATAAAATTGTACACATACCTTTAATATCAAAACCATGATGAAATGTTATTAATGACTCTTCAGTGACATAGATTAGCTGGAAATCGTTCATTCTCATTGGTCTAGAGTTTTTCGTTATTCTTCTCTAAACTCCTATTGCATGCATTCAACGAAAAACAGAAATATTGGGCAGAATTCTCCTAGCCAATTGGAGACGGGTTTCAGTGCATTCAGGGAGTTAAATCCCCTGTAACAGACATCAAGTTGGGATCCCGAAATCACCCTGCCCTCTTCTGGCCTTCCCTGGGGCGGGTTCTGAGTCTTTTGGGGACTCCCCTTGGGTCTGACAGGAAAGCAATTGAGCCAATCTTTCCCAACAGAGCACAGGTTCCACACTGTTTCTGCACCTCTCCAGGGTCATCAAGGCGAATGCGCAGCAGGAAGAGCTTCTTCAGTGAAACTGACGGGCTCCAGCCATGGCCACGTGAGAGGCTGCTGTTCAAAGCATTTCTTCTCTCAGAGTACTATCACTGTTTGACATATGATTGCCAAATTCTTCATCTGTCAAGATTTCACTCACCTTCAGCTGCAGTTCCCTGCTGCCAGCCTTCAACATGGTATTGCAGCTTCACTTTCCACCTCTGCTGAGGGGCAAGAGCAGAAGCCACACCAATGCAATCTGCAACAACAGCAGGAGCAACACCAGCAAAAGCACCAGTTGCCTTCTCAACAGCATGCCCTTCCTCAGGGCAGATAGGATTGACACCGAGATTCAGTTGAAAGGAGGTGAGACCCCCAAAACAAGATCTACAGACAGAGGATCCGTTCTTTTGACATGTCTGAGCACCAGTGCTTCAGGAGGCACAGGCTGTCCTGGCAGGTCACTGCTGGCATCTGCAGCCTCCTGGAACAAAATCTCCTTCCCAGTGGACCAGGTGGACATGCATTGTCAGTAGCAATGTGCCAGCCACTAGAGGGTTAACCCAACCCCCTGCCCTCCCCTGGTCTCTACCTCTCGCCAAGTTGTGCTCTCTTCTCCTGCAAGGAAAGAAAGGAGCAAGGTGTGAGTGATCGTAATGTCTTTTGTGGACAGAAGGACACCATTTGGGGAGGTGGCTGTGAAGCATGGATGGGAGAGGGCAATAGGATGAGGGTGAATATGAGTGTTGGCTGCTCGAATGGAATTGTGAGGTGCCTGATGACAGAGAAATGAATGGAGCTGCAAGGAATGTTCGCCTAAGGAATGTTCTGCAGGAGAATGCTGGGCAAGTCAGAGTGTGGGCACCTGAAAGTGCTGCACCGGGCACCTGAAAATGCTGTGCCACACACCTGTCAAGCCCTCCTGAAGTCCTGGCTCTTCTTGGTGCCGTGTCTCCGGGTTGGAGGGACCATACTTCTGTTGCTAACTTCCTCAGCCATTTCCATCCACGCTTACTTGGTTGGACCAATTGTCATCTTCCTCTATATCCTGGGATAGCTCACATCACTACAGCCCCTCAGATCTCACAGCAGAACTTCCAAGTAAGAGTGAGAGACCCGGGAAGAAGCCTTCCCAGATCTCCTCTCTATTCCGGTGGCTACGGCAGCCAATCCAAGTGCTGGAGAGCCCTTGTAACTTATATCATGCTCCCTTTAATTAGAAATCCTTCCTTTGACAGAATGGACACATCATCCTGGCCACCCTCCCTAAATGGTCGGGGAACCCGGAGGCAGGATGCTAATGACGTTGCTTCAGGGAAAGAGCCTCGACAAAACCCGTCCATTGGGACATTGAGTTCCCGCCCTGAAAATGATCCCGCCATTCTGGAAGGGAGACTAAGTCCACAAGTTTCACATCTCGTTGATAAAAATCTATTGCTGTTTCAAATCCCAGGTTGAAAGAAAGTGGATCTAAATAAATAGGAAGATTTGTTTTTATTAATCCTTGTGATGTGGATGTAGTAGCAAGCCAACATTTATTGGCCAACACTAGAGATACAATTGAGTGGCGTCACTTCAGTGGGTAGTTAAGAGTCAACTACGTTAGTGTGGGACTGAAGTCACGTATATGCCAGACTGAGCGAAGATTGCAGGTTTCTTTCCTGAAGGACATTAGTAAAGCAGTTGGATTTTTGAAACAGTCTGACAGATTCATGGTCACTTGTACAGAGAGCAATATTTTATTGCAAGATTTATAAAACTGAATTCAATCCTCAAAATGTTGTGGTGGGATTTTAACTTACGTTCTCTGGATTATTAGTCCAGAATGTGAGTTCAAATTCAATCATGGTAGTTTGAGAATTTTGAAGGGCCAGAAAATGATAAATGTTCAGGCATAAAAGAATAGTTTGTACGTGTTTTTATGAAAATATTGTCTAGCTCAATGAGTTGATGAAAAGGTTTAGCACCACAGATTTTGGCATTGCCATACTTTGTTTAGGTCCTATAAATTCTGACAATAGGCTTCTCTCTGGGAGTTTTGTATATTTACATTTACTGCAAGAGAAGGAAGAGAAGGACTAGAAGAATGTCAGGCAATTCATTTGGCCTGGAATAGGCATGATGGGCCAAATGGCCTCATTCTATGATTCTAGGTGAGACTGTACCTGACAAGGACTGTACCAAACCGATTTCACCCTCCAAATTGTGAATGCAGGTAAAGTGTGAATTCACCTGTGAAAAGCAACCTACCATTACAAGGACATCTGCAGCAAATCTATGACAAAGCGTTGCCATTCTCAGTAGGGGGCTAGATAATAACTCATTCATTTTTTCTGGCACCACCTTTTTCAAAGCTTGTATAGGTCTTATCTATAATCTTCACCAAAGTGATGCCCATAGATGCATTGATCAACTGACTGCTGAATTGATGAAATAGGAGTGTAACATTGCTGCCCAGTGTCACCACACTACTTCATTTCTCAATGTACAGGACATCCTTCATGACAATCAAAATGTCCTCTTTTGTGTCCACCACTTGCTCCTCTTCTCCTATGCTCTAGGGTGCATTGGGACAAATTTTATGGGGCCCTCAGGTTGGGGGGGGGTGCAAAAAATCAGGAGGGGCGTGCTTGCTCAGAACCCCAATATCATGATGTTGGTTACACATTTTACCAGCAGTGGGAAAGCTCCAAGGCAGCATTGCTGCTACGATGTGGCAGGAAGGCAATTATGCTCATTCAGCAGGTACCTAACAGTGATTTACATGCAACTATCTTCGATTTTATGCGAAGTTTGGGATTTCACAAGCGGCGAATGGGGATCACGGGCCTTCAGATCCTTGACTGGTTAAAGCTGGTGGTATCAAGATTAGGCCTCAGTGTCGCCTATGGAAATCAGCTAGATTGAGGTGGTGTCTTGGTTCCTGGTTGACCTGAGGTGGAAGAGAAGGGAGCAGAGATCATTGCCAGCCTGCGGCAGCAGGCGGCTAAGAGTGGGAACTCAGTCAGCTGGTGGATTCACATCAATGCAGAGGGGAATTGGTGCTGGTGCAAAGTGGGATGTCAAGGATGGGGTCCCAGGGGAGGTAGACTCCAAGGCAGCACGGATTGCACAATGGTCAGCCTTCAGGTTCGAGGGGTCCACTCTAGAGGAAGTACTGCAGCGCCATTTAGAGCGTGCACAGCTGGACTGAATGCAGGGCTCGCAGGCCTTTAAAAATGGTGCCAACACCTGCCTCCACATCAGGTGTCGCTTAAATCAGTACCTCAGGGCTTGCCACCCCGCCAGCACTGGATGGGCCCTGTGCCTCCAGGCCATTAATTGGCTGGCTGCCACATGATTGCAATTGGTCAGCCTCATTTCTCCTGTGCAGCAACAGCACTCACTTTCAAAGCCACCACCAAGACTCGCATAACACGCACTAAATTCAGTCCATTATTTACTACCTCCACTACCTTTCACTGACCAGATCCTCTGGATGTCTTTTTTAAAATTAATTCATGGAATGTGAGCATCATTGGCAAGGCCTGCATTTATTGGCCATTCCTAATTGACCTTGAGAAGGTGGTGGTGAGCCACCTTCTTGAAGACAACTGAATGGCTTGCAAGGCATTTCAGAGGGCAGTTAAGAGTCAACCACATTGCTGTGGGTCTAGAGTTGCATATAGACCAGACTGGGTAAGGATGACAGATTTCCTCCCCTAAAAGACATTGGCGAACCAACTGTGCTGCTTGCAACAGTTAGTGAGAGGGATGCAGGGTACTGTAAGGTTCTGTCTTGCTCTAGTTCACTATGGCAATAAATGTCAGCCTTGTCAAAATGCCCACATTACAAGAATGAAGAAAAACAATTCTCTTGCTATTCATTTACATCTGTTTTCTTTTAACCTGGGATTTGAAACAATGCATTCTTACTAATAAGAAGGCAGAATGGTTTATTTTATTTATTTAGAGATACAGCACTGAAACAGGCCCTTCGGCCCACCGAGTCTGTGCCGACCAACAACCACCCATTTATTTATACTAACCCGATAGTAATCCCTTACCACCTACCTACACTAGGGGCAATTTACAACAGCCAATTTACCTATCACCTACAAGTCTTTGGCTGTGGGAGGAAACCGGAGCACCCGGCGAAAACCCACACGGTCACAGGGAGAACTTGCAAACTCCGCACAGGCAGTACCCAGAATCGAACCTGGGTCCCTGGAGCTGTGAGGCTGCGGTGCTAACCACTGCGCCACTGTTTTTCTTGAATGGGTACAATATGAATTTGGAGAAGAATAGCTATAGTTGTTCTAGTCCTTCAGTGACAGGAAAGTTACTAATCTTAGCATGCTGTCTCCAAGACACCTTTTCTAGCACTGCTTTGCCCTTCTCTACTGTTTCTGTTACTTCTTCAAAGATTTTTTTTCTTTGGAATTCTCTACCCCAGAGAGCTGTGGTGGCTGAGTCATTGAATGTATTCAAGGCTGAAATAGACAGATTGTTGAACTACAGGGGAGTCAATAGTTATGGGGAACAGGCAGGAAAGTGGTGTTGAGGTCAAGATCAGATCATCCATAATCTTATTGAATGGCAGAATAGGCTTGAGGAGCCATATGACCTCTTCCTGCTCCTTTTTCTTATGTTCTTATTTCAAAGTTTTTCAAACATGACTTTTCATTTTTAAATCCATGCAACCATATCATGTTCTCCTTCTCAAGATGTTTTGTTATCTCACCTTTTAGCAAAGCTTATAATATCTTTCCTACTACTGACTAAACTAACTGATCTAAAGTCAACTGGATTTGTTTTATCTCTCTTTCTGAAGGTAGGAATTGTATATGCTGCTTGCTAGGCCTCTGGCACTATTCTTTTTTTCTATTGTATTTATATATTTATGCCCTATTACCACTTCCTTAGCAGACAGGCCTCAGTTTAATAATTCATCTGAAAGATGGTGCCCCTCTCTCATTTGCAGAAAAATATGGGCACCATAACTGATGTCACAAGTCACTGAAAAGTCAGACTGTATTTTCTGCATAAGACTTTATAGTGAGGCTTGAACACATCACCACCTAACTCAGAAGCGTGGAATGCCACTGAGCTAAGGCCATGCACAAGAGATATATCAGGCAAGCATCCATTAATACTTGCAGAATTGGAAGCAAGGAATGGCCCAGATTTTCTTGTAATGGTGAAATTAATGAATTAGACTGTAAATTTAGCGAATCGGCATGCTGATCTCACCAGAAATAGGTTCCTCTGTATTTTCCTGTATTTGTAATTAAAATACATAACACCGAGGATAGCAGAGAATCAAAAGCGGAGCCACCATTTTTCCCTGTGATTCCATGAATACATCAACTGGTTGTAAATTTTAAGTTTTAAAGTTGTCTTTTAATACGAGTCCGTAGTATGGCACTCAACCAAAATTCTTCATCTTCTGAGTAGAATTGATCGGCCTGCTTCCATTTCGAACATGTCATGAATTTGAGTAGGGAGAGACCATGGATGTGCTGCACCTGTTCTCTAACCTCTGACCAGCCGATGTTTAATCGTTTCAGCAATTTAATTATTTTATCTATTAGCTATAAAACATGACGCTATTAGGTCACCAGCACCATTAGGTTTAACTATTTTGGCAGCAGTGTTAAAAATGGCGAGAATCCAGCAAAATCGCAATTGCCATCTTTTTCAATGGGGTCAGAGCTATGAAAATTAGCTTTGCAGAACATTTGCAGAAAAATATGGGCACCATAACTGATGTCACAAGTCACTTACCCTTTAATTTCCTCTTTCTTTTGTGTCATTCAAGGGTCTCAATGATATAGACACTCTGGAAAAAGCTGGGCCAGTATCTATATTAAAGGGGGACAAATCTAGTCCATCAAATGCAAGGCTTGCTGGTCCAACATCTATAGTATAGTTTATCATATGGTTTATTCCGACTTCCATAAAGTCCATTGGAGACCACAGGCATAAAGAAAGAACTTGCATTTATATAGCACCTTTCACAACCTCAGGCCATCCCAAAGTACTTTACAACCAATGAAATACTTTTGAAGTGTAGTTACTGTTGTAATATAGGAAACATGGCAGCAAGGTCCCACAAGCAGAATTGAGGTTAATGATCAGTGGTAGGGAAATTATTGGAAAAAATTCTGAGAGGCAGGATTAATCTCCACTTGGAGAGGCAGGGATTAATCAGGGATAGTCAGCATGGCTTTGTCAGGGGGAGATCGTGTCTAACAAATTTGATTGAATTTTTCGAGGAGGTGACTATAGGTGTAGATGAGGTTAAAGCAGTTAATGTAGTCTACATGGACTTCAGTAAGGCTTTACATAAGGTCCCGCATGGGAGATTGGTTAAGAAAGTAAAAGCCCATGGGATCCAGGGTAATTTGGCAAATTGGATTCAAAATTGGCTTAGTGGAAGGAGGCAGAGGGTAATGGTAGAGGGTTGCTTTTGTGAATGGAGGCCTGTGACCGGTGGGGTACCGCAGGGATCGGTGCTGGGACCCTTACTGTTTGTAGTGTATATTAATGATTTAGACGTGAATATAGGAGGTATGATCAGTTAGTTCGCAGATGACATGAAAATTGGTGGTGTTGTAAATAGTGAGAAGGAAGGCCCTAGATTACAAGACGATGTAGATGGGCTGGTAAGATGGACGGAGTTGTGGCAAATGGAATTTAATCCTGAGAAGTGTGAGGTGATGCATTTTGGGAGGACTAACAAGGCAAGGGAATATACAATGGATGGTAGGACCCTAGGAAGTACAGAGGGTCAGAGGGACCTTGGGGTGCTTGTCCATAGATCACTGAAGGCAGCAGTACAGGTAGATAAGGTGGTTAGGAAGGCATATGGGATACTTGCCTTTATTAACCGAGGCATAGAATATAAGAGCAGGGAGGTTATGATAGAGCTGTATAAAACGTTGGTTAGGCCACAGCTGGAGTACTGTGTACAGTTCTGGTCGCCACACTATAGGAAGGATGTGATTGCACTGGAGAGGGTTCAGAGGAGATTCACCAGGATGTTGCCTGGGCTGGGGTATTTCAGTTATGAAGACAGACTGGATAGGCTGGGGTTGTTTTCCTTGGAGCGGAGAAGGCTGAGGGGGGACTTGATTGAGGTATACAAAATTATGAGGGGCATTGATAGGATAGATAGGAAGAAACTTTTTCCCTTAGCAGTGGGGTCAATAGCTAGGGGGCATAGATTTAAGGTAAGGGGCAGAAGGTTTAGAGGGGAGTTGAGGAGAAATTTTTTCACCCAAAGGGTGGTTGAAATCTGGAACAAACTGCCTGAAAGGGTGGTAGAGGCAGGAACACTCACGACATTCAAGAAATATTTAGATGAGCACTTGAAACGCCATAACATACAAGGCTACAGGCCAAGTGCGGGGAAATTGGATTAGTTAGGAAGGGTGCTTGATGGTTGGCACAGGCACGTTGGGCCGAAGGGCCTGTTTCTGTGCTGTAAAACTCTATGACTCTATGATCAGATAATCTGTTTTAGTAATATTGGTTGAGGAATAAATACCAGCCTGGACACCAGGGAGAACTCCCCTGCTCTTCAAATAGTGCTACAGGATCTTTTTTATCCACTGAGAGGACATCAGTTTCATGGAAAAGAGAGCACCTGCAACACTGAAACATCCAACAGCTTAGATTTTGCATTAAAGTCTCTGGACTTGAACTTACAACCTTCCAACTCAGAGGCAAGAATTCTAGCAACAATACCACAGCTGACTCATGTACAAGCTCTATTAAAATGGATAAGAAATAGGTTGAAAGATGGCAAGCAGAGCATACTTGAGAGCTGCAGTATCAGACTGAGGTGGGAGGTGTTGGAATGAGTACTGCACGTCTCAGTTGCTTCTTAGCAATCTAAATAAACTGGATGTAGAAACTAATTATAAGTTTGTGAAGTTTGTAAGTTAGGGACTGTAGTAGGGTCAGAGAATGTAATTTAACATTTTAGATTCAGATATGTTATGTAATTGGACAAAAAAATGGCAAATTAAATTTAGCACTTACACATGAAAGATGTTGCTTATTGGGAGAGAAAAATGTACACTAAGTTACATAATGAAAGGAACAGAATGGCCACAGAAGACTCTGGAAGGGGGCTGGAAATGATAATATACTTTTCAATTTCACTGTAGATACTTTGTTCAGATGCAACTAAGAAATCAAATAGAATGTTGATCTACATGGTCAGAACAGTGAAGTATAAGTCTAGAGGTCATGTTGAAGCTTTATAATGCAGGAGTCAGAACACACTTGTAGCACTGTACACAATGTTGGGTGCCACATTATAAAAGCACCACAAATGAATTGGAGTTGGTGCAGGTAAGAGCAACAAGAAAGCTCCCAAGTCTAAAGAAAATGTGCCATGAAGAAAACTTAGAGAAGCTTAAGCTCTATACTTTAGAAAAGAAGTTTAGTGAGGGCTTTACTGAGCTATATAAAGTAATGAATGTTATAAATAAGGTGAATTCAGACTTCAAGGTGGGTCAAGACATCAAGACAAGAGTACAACAATTTAAATTAGCCGAAAGTAAATTCAGTACAAATCTAAATAGTTTCTTTACTTAATGAGTGACAACATTTCAAATAGTCTATCAGGTAAGGTTGTGCAATTAACAACAATAAAGGAGTTCACAATGCAATTAGATGGGAGGCTGGGTGACTTAGAGCACGAGATAGACCAAACTCTCTTTTCTCACTTGTGCCTTTCTTATTAGCTGTGCAGCTGGATGCCCAGCTTGCTGGTCTGATGTAAATTAGATTCGAGGCCCCATATTGGATGGGTCTCAGGCCATGCATTCCATTGCAGGGATTGCTTCTTTTGCCCAGTTTGCAGCTGTAGCCCAGCAAACACCAATTTCTAAGCTACGATACCTTGAATCACGGATATTGTGCATAGACAATGTTTTCTAACCCTCCTTCCAGCAATGGCAGGTAAGTCCCAATTACTAACCACTATTACAGAATCTAAGAGCACTTGGTGAAATATAAATATAATTTCCGGTCTGAGATGAGACAACTCTTAGATCAAATGAACTGAGAATTCTGTGCATCACTCCAAACACTGCCACAGTGTGGGATTTATCCTGCTAAGAAAAGAGGGATAGGATGTGATGAACAGTGGGGGTCTATATTGATGTATAAAAAAGGAATCTTGCATGAAAACATCAATGATTTTATTGAAATCTTAGATTTTCACATCTCTAAGATGCCTATCTAGTATAGTGTATTACTTGCTTCTGTTTTAGGGATAGGTGAATTGGATATGTACCAAACAATCAAATTATATTGCAAGCTCCAAAGCTTGTAACTGGGTAATGTCCCAGGCAAATGCACATATCTACATCTCAGTAATATTAAAAGTGCAAAACACGGAAATTGCAAATGGAATAAAGCTTAAATAATTATTAACAATATACAGGAATTGAAAATATACGGCCATTCCAGTACACTCTGACTGTAAGTCTGGTGAGACAGCAGTGGAATGCCCAGGAATTGGACCCGGCCCACCGCTTCAATTTACATGGGACTTTAATGGAAAATCACAACCTACTCACAACAGGGGACTGGCTGGCCAAGGGATGGGACTCCAAGGCTGGGAGTTCCTTCGTACTTGGTCTGGCAAATGATCAACAGCTATCACACCAAATGAAAGGAGGCATACCAGCCTGTGGACTGGTGGGTGCGCAGCCCATCCAAGGTCCAGGCCTGGGACTTGGCCTGGATACCCAATGATTTCTAAAATTTTAAAGTCTTTTTCAGTCCTCTTATAAACCACACTTCCAGGATCCTTCTGGCAGGGACCCCAGCTTCCTCTCACCAAGACATAGAAACACAGAAACATAGAAAATAGCAGCATGAGTAGGCCATTCGGCCCTTCGAACCTGCACCGCCATTCATTATGATCATGGCTGATCATCCAACTCAGTAGCCTGTTCCCGCTTTTGCCCATACCCTTTGATCCCTTTAGACCCAAGAGCTATATCTAACTCCTTCTTGAAAACAGACAATGTTTTGGCCTCAACTGCTTTCTGTGGTAGCGAATTCCACAGGCTCACCACTCTCTGGGTGAAGAAACTTCTCCTCATCTCAGTCCTGAAAGGTTTACCCTGTATCTCAGTCGATGACCCCTGGTTCTGGACTCCCCCACCATTGGGAATATCCTTCCTGCATCTACCTTGTCAAGACCTGTTAGAATTTTATAGGTTTCTATGAGATCCCCCCTCACTCTTCTGAACTCCAGCAAATATAATCCTAACTGACTCAATCTCTCCTCATACGTCAGTACCGCCATCCCAGGAATCAGTCTGGTAAACCTTCGCTGCACTCCCTATATAGCAAGAACATCCTTCCTCAGATAAGGAGACCAAAACTGTACACAATATTCCAGCTATGGCCTCACCAAGGCCCTGTATAATTGCAGCAAGACATCCCTGCTCCTATACTCAAATCCTCTCGCTATGAAGGCCAATATACCATTTGCCTTTTTTACCGCCTGTTGCATCTGCATGCCCACTTTCAGCGACTGGTATACGAGAACACCCAGGTCTCGCTGCATATTCACCCCTCCCAGTTTATAGCCGTTCAGATAATAATCTGCTTTCCTGTTTTTGCTACCAAAGTGGATAACCGCACATTTATCTACATTATACTGCATCTGCCATGCATTAGCCCACTCACTCAACTTATCCAAATCACCCTGAAGCCTCTCTGCATCCTCTTCACAACTCATCTTCCCACCCAGTTCCATGTCATCTGCAAATTTGGAGCTACCACATTTAGTTCCCTCATCCAAATCATCAATGTATATTATGAATAGCTGGGGTCCTAGCACCGATCCCTGCCGTACCGCACTAGTCACTGCCTGCCATTTGGAAAAAGACTCATTTATCTTTGCTTCCTGTCCGCCAACCAATTTTCTATCCATCACAATACACTACCCCAATCCCATGCGCTTTAATTTTACATGCTAATCTCTTACATGGGACTTTGTCAAAAGCCCTCCGAAAGTCCGAACAAACCACACCCACTGGCTCCCCCTCATCAACTCCACCAGCAACACCTTCAAAGAACTCCAGTAGATTTGTAAAGCATGACCTCTCCCCCGTAAATCCACGCTGACTCTGCCCGACTCTACCACTGTTCTCCAAGTGCTCTGCTATAAAATCTTTGATAATGGACTCTAGAATTTTCCACACTACCGGCGTCAGGCTGACTGGTCTATAATTCCCTGCTTTCTCTCTACCTCCCTTTTTAAATAGTGGGGTTACATTAGCAACCCTCCAATCTGTAGGAACTGTTCCAGAATCTATAGAATTTTGGCAGATGGTCACCAATGCATCCACTATTTCTAAGGCCACTTCCTTATGTACTCTGGGATGCAGACCATCAGGCCCTGGGGATTTATTGGCCTTCAATCCCATCAATTTCCCCAATACTATTTCTCTACTAATACTGATTTCTTTCAGTTCCTCTCTCTCACTAAGCCTTGTGTTCCCCAATATTTCTGGTATGATATTTGTGTCCTCCTTTGTGAAGATAGAACTAAAGTATGCATTTAGTTGGTCAGCCATTTCTTTATTCCCCATAATAAATTCCCCTGTTTCTGACTGCATGGGACCTACATTTGTCTTCACCAATCTTTTTCTCTTCACATACCTATAGAAACTTTTACAGTCAGTTTTTATGCTCCCCGCAAGCTTGCTCTCGTACTCAATTTTCCCCTTCTTAATCAATCTCTTGGTCCTCCTTTGCTGAATTCTAAACTGCTCCCAATCCTCAGGTCTGTTGTTTTACCTGGCAAATTTATATGCCTCTTCCTTGGATCTAATGCTATCTCTAATTTCCCTTGTAAGCCATGGTTTGGCTAGCTTTCCTGTTTTACTTTTGCGCCAGACAGGGATAAACAATTGTTGCAGTTCATCCATCTCTCAGACCCGGCACCCTTTGCTACATTTTGAAGCCTCCTTCTCTGGCAGACACCACTGCATATTTAAATGAGGTGACGTCCCCTAATATTTTGGCAGGCCCAGAGGTCACAGATTACCACATCCCCGGCACTACCTCAAAAATTTGCAGCCCCACTGATTTATGGCTGTACGATATTTAACAAATTGAACTGTAAATAAATACATATCAAGAACAGAATTTACGGCTTGGATTTTAATGTGCAGGAGCATGTGTGGGGGTTAAAACAGGCAAAATTAATGGTGCATTGGGAAGCCGGCTCCAACCCGTCAACTTCCAGGTTTCAATACAGTCTGTGTGCACTGAAAATATGTTAAGCACTCATATAGAGTGATATTGACATCGGCTTTTCAGCTTAACTTTGGGCCCATGGGTTTCCCTAGATTCTTGGAATGTGTCAATGAAAGCAAATGGCAGTTCTCAGGAATCTCAGGAAAATGCCAATTAAGGGTAGGCTGGGTACTAACAATTTCTGGAAATAAGATGTTCAGGGAAGATAGGGGAGGAAAGAAAGATGGAAGTGTGGCAATATCGATTAAGGAGACTATTACGGTGCTGGAGAGAGAGGATGTCCTGGAGGGGTCGAGAACAGAATTTGTTTGGTTAGAGGTAAGAAATGATAGAGGTACCGTTACACTACTGGGTGTATTCTATAGGTCACCAATTAATGGGAAAGATATAAAGGAGCAAATTTGCAGGGAGATTACAAAGAGGTACAAAACTATAGAGTAGTGATAATGGGGGATTTTAATTATCCTATTATTAACTAGGATGATAATAGTGTAAAGGGCAGAGAGGGGGAAGAGTTTCTGAACAGTGTTCAGGAGAATTTTCTTGAATAGTATGTTTCTGGCCCAACAAGGAAGGAGGCATTGCTGGATCTGGTTCTGGAGAATGAGATGGGTCAAGTGGATCAAGCATCAATAGGTGAAAATTTAGAGAATAATGAACATAGTATCAGAAGATTTAGGTTAGCTATGGAAAAGGACAAGGAGTATATCCAGAGTAAAAATCATGAATTGGAGGAGGGCCAATTTCAGTGGGGCAAGTGGGCACTTTACAGCTTTTCAGATTCAACAATTTCAGATTGTTAGCTCTGCACCATTTTGATTGCTTTTTCTTTGCAGGTTTTGGTTTTAACTCATTTTACTCTTGTATTTGCTTTCGGTTAGCAGTAGTTCATCATTCTGCCATTCACACTTCCTTTAGATACATCTTTCATTTCTTTACTTTTCACATTACCCACTCCATTTGGCCCTGCATCATTCACCCTCCTGTCATTTAATGTCCCCTGTCTTGTACCCAATCGCAGACCTTCCTTTTTGTTCTTTTTCCCACCCTTCTCCCTTTCACTTGCTTAAAACCAATTACATTTCTAACTTTTCCCAGTTCTGATGAAAGATCATTGACCTGAAATATTAACTCTGTTTCTCCCTCCACAGATGCTGCCTGACCTGCTAAGCATTTCCAGTATTTTCTGTTTTTAATTTCAGATTTCCATAACTCACCGTATTTTGCTTTTGCATTAGAAGTTATGATGAACCTTTATAAAACACTGGTTCAGCCTCAACTGGAGTATTATGTCAAATTCTGGGCACCATACTTTAGGAAGGATGTGAAGGCTTTAGAGAGGGTGCAGAAAAGGTTTACAAGAATGGTTCCAGGGATAAGGGACTTCAGTTACAAGGATAGATTGTAGAAGCAGGTGTTGTTCTCCTTAGAGAAGAGATGATTGAGAGGAGATTTGATAGAGGTGTTCAAAATCATGAGAGGTCTAGACAGAATAGAGTGAATCTGTTCCCATTGGTGGAAGGGTCGAAAACCAGAGGACAACGGCATAAGGTGAATGACCAAAGAACCAACAATGACATAAGGAAAATCTTTTTTATGCAGTGAGTGGTTAGGATCTGGAATGCACTGCCTGAGAGTGTGGTGGTGGCAGATTCAATCATGGCTTTCAAAAAGGAACTGGATGAACACCTAAAAAGAAAAGAAATTGCAGGGCTACAAAGAAAGGATGGGGGAGCGGGAGTAGCTAAGCTGCTTTTGCGGAAAGCCGGCACAGACACAACAGGCTGAATGGCCTCCTTCTGTGCTGTAATCATTCTATGATTCTCAGTGCTCAGTACACACAGTTGCTTCCTTACCTACTTGTGGGAAAGGGTTTCTCACAGTACTTGTGCTGAGAGATTACTTTACACACTTCAAAGGTTTTTTCAACACTTTGGAGGTGTCATCCACATTTTGGAGGTTTAGAGGACTGATCTACAAGATCAGGATAAGTATCACTTAAGCTATCTTACATTGGACCTCATATGAGAACCAAAATGACCAGTAAAAGTACCAACATCAGTGGCAGCAACAGCACCAGCAGCCCCAGCAGAAACAAACTGTTGGTTGCAGGTCTGTAGCTCAAAGTCACCACTGCCCTCAACTTGTTTGAACAAAGAACAAAGAAAAGAACAAAGAAAATTACAGCACAGGAACAGGCCCTTCGGCCCTCCAAGCCTGCGCCGATCCAGATCCTCTATCTAAACATGTCGCCTATTTTCTAAGGGTCTGTATCTCTTTGCTTCCTGCCCATTCATGTATCTGTCTAGATACATCTTAAAAGACGCTATATTGCCCGCGTCTACCACCTCCGCTGGCAACGCGTTCCAGGCACCCACCACCCTCTACGTAAAGAACGTTCCACGCATATCCCCCCTGAACTTTTCCCCTCTCACTTTGAACTCGTGACCCCTAGTAATTGAATCCCCCACTCTGGGAAAAAGCTTCTTGCTATCCACCCTGTCTATACCTCTCATGATTTTGTACACCTCAATCAGGTCCCCCCTCAACCTCCGTCTTTCTAATGAAAATAATCCTAATCTGCTCAACCTCTCTTCATAGCTAGCGCCCTCCATACCAGGCAACATCCTGGTGAACCTCCTCTGCACCCTCTCCAAAGCATCTACATCCTTTTGCCTCTGGCTCCTTCCAGGGTTCTGCCAGAGAAATTTGCAGGATCTCCCAGTCAGTTACTCACAAATACATAAGACAGAAGACTGTTGCCTTGTTTGTCAGTGCTGTCAATTATGTCAACTTTGCCTGCAATAATGTGGTCAGAATGAGCAGGCGCTCGGGTTTGTGCCTTTGGCTGGCTTCCCATAGGTGCAGGGCAACATAGACTGCACACACATGGCAATTAGGACATCCCCAGATCACCAAGGAATGTTCATCAAATGCAAGGGCATCAATGTGCATCTGGTGTGCAGCCATAAAAAGATCTTTATGCAAGTGTGCGTAAGATTCCCAGGAAGCTGCCATGATGGCATCCTGTGGCTGTGACACCTCTCAGAAATCCAAGGAGCAAGGCAAAGGAGCAATACACTGAATGCCATATGACCACCAGATGTGCCATTGAACAAGCCATAGGCATGCAGAAGATGTGCTTCAAGTACCTGGACAGATCTGGAGGTGTCCTTCAGTACACAACAGCCATGATGTCCAGAATGGTTGTGGTGTGCTGCGTTCTTTACAACATTGCACAACAGTAAGGTTTGGATCTGCAGGAAGACAAAGGCACAGAGCACAGAGCCTCTTCGGAGGATTCCGAGGAGGAGGAGGACGACGAGGAGATGGAAGGTGTTATGCACATTGCTGTCCGGATGCTTTCATTATTGTGAGTTTCACTTAGGTTCCACCACTGCACCCATCTCACAACCTCATCAAAAGACACTTTGGCCCTCCACCACTCTATCTGAATGTCATTAACACAAAGCAGCTCTGCAAACAACCAAGCAGCACTTTCACTTCCCCCCCTACTTTGGGCTCCATCAATTCAGGTCTTCCATTCAACATCAAACAATTGAAAAATCCACTTGCTAACCAGCAACCAATGGTGGGCACTGTGGGAAAGTGATGCAAAAAAATAATATTTATATGCATCAAATGTGAAGACACTTAATTACACAAAATGTGTAGCACAGCCCTGTGCATATCCTTGTGCACATAAAACTCTTTACATTACCTTTTATTAGTCCTTCTACGAGGAGCAACTTCTGTGGCTTCAGCAGAGGCCGGCCACTCACATCACTGCTCTGACTGCTAACTTGTTCTTGGCCGTTATTGTCTGGGTTTTGGAGCCAATAAGGGTCCCACCAAAGACTGCTCCACCTGCACCTTTGCAGAGGCAGACTCAGTCAACAGGCCATGAGGCAGTACATCGGGTACTGACTGAAGGGGCAGCAACAGGTGAGAAGTGGAAGCACTTGAGTGGATTCCCCACCACCGTATCCTCTTCCGTCATCATCCCTCTTACAGCGCAATCACATTTTCCTGCTACCCACTATGCTGGCAAGCACTTTGCTGCAGTGGGGCAATAAAATGCCAATGCTAGGTTATCGTTCAATGTATTTAAGGTGGCATCCAGAGTCTACAAGCCCTTGTTGATGGCCTGCATGCACTTGTTCAATGCTACATTTCACGTTCCATGCAGTTGGCAACTCTAACCATAGATGAAGACCTTGTCGCAATGGTCTGCAACAGCAACCAACTCATGCTTGATGTGGATTCCTCCAGTCTTCCTGCAATCATCGACAGTATGCTTGGAATGTCTGTGAGTTCATCGCATTGCTGTTCCTGACACTAGCATCTACTCTTGCTCACTTGTGAAGTGCAAGTCACCAAGTGAAAACTCAATTATCTTTGTAACTGGTCCCACCGAAGTGTGAGCATTTGAACTGATCACTGGTTTGCATAAATCTTGTGACGGCGCACCCTCAGATGGATTGAGCTCCTCTGAGGAGTCATCATCAGTGACATCAACCAGCTCCTGCTGGATGCATGAAGGCCCTGTGGGAGATAAAAGCCATGAATGAGTACAGACAAGGTAAAAATGCTTGAAGTTGTCATATTTCACTTGACGTTGACACCAAGCCAACATGAGTGAGTGTCATATGTCACATGGCTGACTGATATTTAATTCTGTCACCATCAGAGACTGGGATGCCCCCCATCTCCCCACCTCCAATAGCCAGCACACCAAGACTCCACTCTTCTCCAGCCCCTCTTCCTTTGTATTTGTTAGTTGTGAGATTTGTGGAGGGCCACCTTCAGTTCTCTGCTTCACCCTGCTGCTCTTTGTTCTCTTCACCTGCAAGGTGGGACGGAAGAGACCTATGAGGGAGAGTAATGGAATGTGTTCACCCAATGGATGGAGAGCATTTGTTAATGGTGACTATGAAGGAGAGGTATGACATTGCAACAGGACAATGGTGAGTGTCATAGAATCTAATGCACAGAAACAGGTAATTTGGCCCAGCTGATCCATGCCAGTTTTTATAATTTACACGAGCCTTCCCCCACTCTAATTACCTCTTCCCACCTGCCCCATATGCCTCTATTCCCTGTTCCCTCATGTATACATGAAGCTCCTCTTAAATGTGTCACGCTCACTGCTTCAACCACTCCATGTGTGCCCGCCAGACAGTGGTGGATGGACAGATGGGGATGTGAGCAAATGTATAGACAGAGAGAGATGAATGCACCTGCAAGTGTGAGGAGTGATATGCTGCAGTAGGCTTGAGAAGACAGAGTGAGGGGGTTGGCATGATAATGATGATGGAGGTGAATGTGCCACTGTACTCACCTTTCCTGCCAGGCTTAGCTCATTAGATTGCTTCCAGCGTTGGATCCAGAGCAGGTACATCATCCTTCTACTGCTGATGTCTTCTGTTACCTCCAATCACACCTTCTTGATTTCTTCAGCAGGCTTCTTCTTCCTCTTGGTCGGGAAGAGTATCTCCCTCCTGGTCCTCACAGTCCCCAGAAGCACATTGAGGGAAACGTCCATGAATTGCAGGGTGTAGCCTTAATCATGCAGCTTACATTTCTGACTTTCCTTCTCTATTCTTCCCTGTTCTAACTACTCTAACTTGCACATTTGGATTGTCCCTTGAAATACTGGAGTTGAAATTGCGTCTTGTGGATCATCATGCCTGCTGACGTTGATTCGATGGGAAACCCAGAAATAAGATTTTAATGAAGTGGCTGCACTAAAAAGCCACTGACAGACGTGCTTAACGTATTTCTGGGTCTTCCATGTGCTATCGACCCAACCCCGTTCCCAGCTCATCAGCACAGTAAAATACATCTTCACAGCATCTAATAACTTTTAAGCATTGACCAGTCAATGATAAAGTTTTATTCAATTATTGTATTATAAAGGATATTTTTTCAACTTTATCTTGGCAAAAGAATGCAGGATGAAACAGTAAAATGATAAATGTCATTAAAATCCTCAGTAGTTAATTAATATGAACATTTATAGAGATTTAAATAAAATCAAAATCAAGTCAATTTTGCCTTAACTCCATTCTGTGCGACCACACATACAGTACTTCTCTATTAATCTGGTTTAAGGCCAAAGTTTCCATTTCATTTAGAATGAAGATGACTCAGAGAGATGGTAATAATGAGAAAATCTATCTTTTAGTACCATTGATGTCTCATTTGTATAAGGCTCAATAAATACATTTTCTGTGCAAAAGCTAATTTTACCATGAATTTGCCAAGTTGACAAAAGAAGCATTAAAACAGTAGTGCAACTCATGCCAGATGCTTTGCTAAGGTTAGAGTATTGACTTTTTAGGCATTTACAAATTCATTATTAAATTAGCTCAAAACTTTAGCAACTTTTGATTTACAAATTTGTTTGTTGCAAATTTGCTTTCAATTGTGTCAAGTCAGCGACACCATTTAGTTCCTGGCAATGGTAAATAGCATAAAGGCCAATTTTGTGAAGCTGTTAGAAGCATAGGGCTATCCCCTGCATCCATAATAGCAGAGCAGCACATCAACTGGGTGCTTCAGCATCTGTTTACTGATTAACAACAACAACTTGCTGTTATATAGCAAAAAACACCCAAAGCACTTCACAAGAGCAATTGACAACTGCAATTCGATACCAAGCCACATAGAAGATTAGGACATGCGATCAAAAGCTTGATCAAAGAGATAGCTTGTAAGGAGTGTCTTAAAGGAGGCATGGTAGATTTGCAGAGAGTGTTAGGGAGGAATTCCAGAGTTTAGGGCCTTAGCAGCTGAAGACACAGCCGCCAAAGCGCAAGAAGCTAGAATTGGAGGAGCGCAGATATCGCAGAGAGTTGCAGGACCAGAGGAGCTTAAAGAGATAGGGAGAGACAAGGCCAAGGAGGGATTCAAAAACAAGGATGAGAATTTTAAACTCAGGATTTTTTTTATTCATTCATGGGATGTGGGTGGCGCTGGCTAGGCCAGCATTTATTGCCCATCCCTAATTGCCCTTGAGAAGGTGGTGGTGAGCTGCCTTCATGAACCGCTGCAGTCCATGTGAGGTAGATACACCCACAGTGCTGTTAGGAAGGGAGTTCCAGGATTTTGACCCAGCGACAGTGAAGGAACAGCGATATAGTTCCAAATCAGGAAAGTGTGTGACTTGGAGGGGAACTTGCAGGTGGTGGTGATCCCATGCATTTGCTACCCTTGTCCTTCTAGTTGGTAGAGGTCGTGGGTTTGGAAGGTGTTGTCTAAGGAGCCTTGGTGCATTGCTGCAGTGCATCTTGTAGATGGTACACACTGCTGCCACTGTGCATCGGTGATGGGGGGAGTGAATGTTTGTGGATTGCCATATCAGGATCCAATGTAGGTCAGTGAGCACAAGGATATTAGTGCAAGTTAGAATACAGGCAACAGATCTTCGGATGAGCTCAAGTTTACAAAGATTGCAAGGTGGGAGACCAGTCAGGACAGCATTGGAATAGTGAAGTCTAGAGGTAACAAAGCATAGATAAGGGTTTCAGCAGCAGATGAGCTAAGGCACAGGCGTAGATGGGTGATATTATGGTGGTGGAAGTAGGTGGTATTTGTAATGGAGAGAGTATTGTTCTACTCCAGGAAGCCAGACAGTGAAGGATAGAACTGCAGCCTAATCTTTACCCACTTTATAAGCTTTAATTTACAGAGCTACACATTATAAACATGCACCTCCAAACCCAACCACCACAGTTTCAGTTTGCTCCAACACATAGGAGCTCAAGTGAATTCCCCATTACTGCCCACCACCTGAATACAATTAAACACCCAATTATTTTACAAATAACAGATATGGGGATGGTAGCTCAGCTCACAGTCAAATAGAATGCCAAAGGTTGCAAACAATCTGGTGCAGCCTCAGAAAGTGGCCAGGAGTCAGTGCCTAGAGAACTGAGTTTGTGGTGGGGACAGAAGGCAATGGCAAGGTCTTCCCAATATTTAGTTGGGGGAAATTTCTGCTCATCCAATACTAGCTGTCAGTCAAGCAGAATGGCAAATTAGAGAGGTAGTGGTAATGTAGAGCTGAGCACCATCAGCATACTGTTATGAAAGTGCTTCCATTTTTTAATATTGCTTGAGGACTCGTGTTTAAAAATTGGGGAAATTGATTCATTTGAAAGACTGAAGAGATTCCAGAAATGTTGGACTTTTCAAAAAATAAAGGTCACTGGAAGGGCTTGGGACTTTGCTTAAAAACAAACCCTTACTGGAACTCACATATCTTAAGCTAAGTAAACAGCAGGAGCCTTGATGACTATGGGAGTTGTTTACAGAGAAGTGACATGTCAAGATTTATGGTGGTCAACAGTTGTTTTTGTTTTTGGATATTGTTTTGAGTCAGTTGGGGGGGGGGGTAAGCCTGCTAAGAGAGGAGCCACCAGCTCATCCTTTTTCCACCTCTTTGAGAAATCCTGAGAATCCAGTGTGATAGCTGGAACCCCTGATGCAGTGATTCACTTGGAAAGCCTGCCAGACAAATCCTCAATGTCGCCTGAAAGGAACTGCTCCAAAAAGATCCCAGTGACCACTGTCTACAGGTATTTGGTTGCCAGAATAAAGGACCAGCTGGTACATACTACATCTTATCCATTTCCTTCAAGAATTAAGTAGTATTTGGCCAAAGTATTTTTTTTTTGTAAAGAGATCTCTGCAGAGAAAACTTCTTTATTTTTTCTTTAACTGGTGTGTGTGTGTATGTGTGTGCATGAGTGTTGGGTTAATTTAAAAGGGAACTTTCATATTTCAACCTGTGTGTTAATAAGCTTTGCATGTTTATTGAATAAGTCTTGTTTTATAATAAATTAATAATTTTGCTGTTTATTAATGAAGCCTGGTTGGTGAATTTTATTCTGAGACTAGTATAAAGTATATAATTGGCCGTATTGATAACTGGGTAAAACATTTAAATATATGTTGTTACCATTGGAGAAGTGGAACTAGAGAAAGACAGTGCACTCCTCCAGCCTTGGTCGTAACATATAATTGGGGCTTGATGCAGGATAACCCAAAGCTGACGAAGTGCAATTGTAAGCGGGCTGATAATATTTGAAAAAGGGAAATGAAAAACGCCAGGTTTCTTGTACATTAGAGTAAAGCTTATACTACTGGAATGGCTACTTTTGATGCAAGTCCATTTGTACAATAGTGTGGAATAGATTATGAGTCTCTAAAGGCACTGTCCACTGATGAGCTGTCAAGTATGGTAGAGTACTTGAAGTTAGACATTATACCAATAGCTAGACAGGCTGAAATTCAGAGATTAGTGGCCAGACAATAGGAGTTGTCCATAGTTTGCCTGTAGACGGAGTTGACCTACTCTTGAGGAATGATTTAGCTGGTGCAAAGGTAGTAGCTTCTCCAGTAGTCAAGGAAAGACCAAATGAAGTCAAAGAGACAGAGCAGTTGCAGAAAAAGGCTCCAGGCATTTTTCCTGCATGTGTAGTGGCCCGAGTAATGACTAAACAAGTTCCATTCTCGGAGGTCAAAGTGGCACCACAGACAGATAGCGGAATATCTGAAACTTTCTTTGGAGATTTGAATAATCAGAAGGAAATGTTCACTCAGCCTTCTCTGATCAAGGCTCAGCAAGCCGACCCAAAGCTAAGTAAAGTGGCTCAATCGCTCTAACTGAAGCTGAAGCAAAGGGAGTTCCAGAAAGCTACTATGTTAAAAATGGGATTCTGGTGAAGAAGTGGAGACCTCCTCATGAACTTGCGGATGAAGAATGGATGGTAGTCACCAGATAGTGGTACCGCCAAAGTATTGCCAGGCAATATTAAGGATAGCACATGAAATTCCTACGACGGGACAGGTGGGGATCCAGAAGAACCAGTCATGTATAAGTCAACATTTTTACTGGCCAGATCTTTACAAGGACTTGCTGCAGTTTTGTAAAATGTGCCAGATTGTGGGAAAACCTCAACCTGCCATAATACCAGCACCTCTAATACCCAAACCAGTTTTTGAGGAACCATTTAGTAGGGCGTTGCTAGACTGTGTGGGACATTTACCAAAAACAAAAGTGGGACACCAACATATACTTACTATTATGGATATGGCTGCTTGATTTCCAGAGGCCATTCCCTTGAGAACAATTTCTGTTAAGGTAGTGGTGGAGAAGATAATCCAGTTCTTCACTCAATATGGATTACCAATTGAGATTCAGTCAGATCAAGGTTCCCAATTTTTGGTCTAAAATCTTTCAGGAAGTTATGAGTAATCTGGGTATAAAACACTTTTGGTCCTCAGCTTACCACCGACAGGCACATGGGGCTTTAGAATGGTACCATCAGACCCACAAAACGATGATCAGGGCAGATTGTCCTGACTATCCCCATGATTGGGACAAAGGGAAGGAATCTCTTGTGTTTGCCACCAAGGATTCAGCTAATGAGTCTACTGGTTTTAGTCCTTTTGAATTAGTTTATGGACATGAGGTAAGAGATTTTCTAAAACTATTCAAAGAAAAGTTTTTAGAACAGAGAGACAAATCTTCTGTGTCAGATTATGTATCTGTATTCCGGGAGCAGCTCACGAGAGCCGGCAAAGTGGATCAGGAACACCTTAAAGCTTTCCAAACAACCATGAAGGAATGGGCAGTCAAGCATGCCAAGAACCAAACATTTCAAGCAGGGGATGATGTGTTAGTATTACTGCCTTTACAGGGTCACTGGACTATATAGAGTGGTCAAAAGGATTGGTAAAGTAAATTATTTAATTGAACCCCAGATCGCCGAAAAAAGAATCGGCTGTGTCACATCAATATGTTGAAACAATATCACCGACGGAAGGTGGATAAGCAAGAACACGTATGTCAGGTAGTAGGGACAGTGAAGGATGATAGGGATAGTGAGTATCAGGCAGAAGGAGGCCTAGACAATTCCCAAATTGAACCTCCTACTGTCCGGTTAGCTAATACTGAATTGTTAGGGATATTAGACACTATGCTTTCATATTTAGATGCAGAACAATGAGAAGACCTGACAAGGCTACTCACAGCATTTAAAGGAGTCTGTAGGGATAAACCAAGATGTACAACCTTAGCCACACATGATATAGGGGAATTCTGTCCTATAAAAAGCATCCTTATCATTTAAGTGGAGAGAAACAATCCCAAGTGAAAGCAGAAATCCAATACATGTTGGAAAACCACCCAATTGAACCCAGTCAAAGCAACTGGAGTTCCCCATTGGTGTTATGCCTAAGCCTGACAGTTCAACTAGATTTTGTATAGGCTACAGAAAGGCAGACTCCTACTCACTTCCTTGCTTGGAATTCTGTATTGACAGATTTGTTAAAGGGATACTGGCATGTTCCTTTAACAACCCGAGCTAAAGAAACATCGGCCTTTGTCACACCAGACAGTCTGCTCCAATGCAGAGTGATGCTATTCAGGCTAAAAATGTCCCAGCAATTTCCTAGAGACTAATGAACCAAATGCTAGCCAGTGTTCCTAACTGTGTGGTTTACCTTGATGATGTGCTCATATACAGTGACACTTGGAAGGACCACGTGGTACAACTAAAAGCTCTGTTTAGAAAATTACAGTCAGCTGATTTGGTGATAAACTTTGCCAAAAGTGAATTTGCAAAATCGCTGGTAACCTACCTAGGGCATATAGTAGGACAAGGACAAATGTTGCCAAGAACAGCAAATGTACAAGCATTGACGGAGTTCTAAATGAGACATCAGGAGGTTTTTGGGGATGCGTGGTTTTTACTGCAAGTTTGTACCAAATTTCAGTACTATAGCTGCTCCACTGATGGATTTGCTACAAAAAAAGAAAGCCAAGGTAGTGTGGTCAGGAGAGTGACAAGCATCTTTTGAGAGGCTGAAAGCCATTTTGATCAATAAACCAGTGTTGGCAGCCCCAAATTTCACTAAGCCCTTCAAGGTAACAATTGATGTTAGTGACCTGGGGGGAGGTGCAATCCTGTAACAAGAAGGTGAATTGGGCATGGAAAGGCCAGTGAGATACTTTTCCAAAAAGCTAAATCAACACCAAAAGAGATACTGTACAGTGGAAAAAGAAACCCTGGGCTTATTACAAGCTCTTAAACATTTTGAAGTATATGTCCACCATGACTACAGAAAGACACTGGTATATACTAATCATAACTCATAGCCTTTGTGGAAAAATTCAAAAACCAGAATGCTAGACTATTTCAATGGCGTTTACAGCCCTGTCACTTAAAGATTATCAATATTGTGGGGGGAAAACAATGTAATTTCTGATGCTCTGTCTAGAATTTAACCTTGCTTTGAGTTATTTTATACAAAGATGGTACAGGGAATAACTGTATTAGTTACAGGTGAAGAGTGAATGAGAATGAGTGTGTAAATGTGTTTTAATTTTTTTTCGTCTTCTGTTTCTTCCACTCTTTGTAATGAAACGCATTCAAAAATGGCGTTTCATTCCTCCAAGGATGGAGGTGTTATGAAAGTGCTTCCATTTTTAAATATTTTTTGAGGACTTGTGTTTAAAAATTGTGTAAGTTGATTCATTTGAAAGGCTGAAGATATTCCATTGTAGAGTATCTCTTTTGGTGTCGATTTAGCTTTTTGGAAAAGTATCTCACTGGCCTTTCTATGCCCAATTCATCTTCTTGTTACAGGACTGCACCTCCCCCCAGGTCCCTCGCATCAATTGTTACCTTGAAGGGCTTAGTGAAATTTGGGGCTGCCAACACTGGTTTATTGATCAAAATGGCTTTCAGCCTCTCAAAAGATGCTTGGCACTCTCCTGACTATGCTGAAGATATTCCAGCCTCAGATGCTGGACTTTTTTAAAAAAAAGATCACTGGAAAGACTTGGAACTTTGTTTAAAAACAAACCCTTACTGGAAGTCACATGTGTTAAGCTGCATAAATAGCGGGTGCCTTGATGACTATGGGAGTTGTTTACAAAGTGGCATGTCAAGATTTATGGTGGTCAAGAGTTGATTTTGTTTTTGGATATTGTTTTGTGTCATTTGGGGGGTTAACTTGCGAAGAGAGAAGCCACCAGCTCATCCTTTCTCCCCCTCTTTGAAAAACCCTACGAATCCAGTGTGATATCTGAAACCCCGGATGCAGTGATTCTCCAGGAAAGCCTGCCAGACTGATCCTCGACGTCACCTGAAAAGAAGTGCTCCAAAAAGATCCCAGTGACACGTATTTGGATGCCAGAATAAAGGGCCAGCTGGGACATACCATATCTTATCCATTTCCTTCAAGAATTAATAATTGGCCAAAGCATATTTTTTGCCTTTTTTTGTAACAAGAGCTCTGTAGAGAAAACTTCTTTATTTTTTCTTTAACTGCTGTTTGTGCATGTGTGTTGGTTTAATTTAGATGGGAACTTTCATATTTCAACCTGTGTGTTAATAAGCTTTGCATCTTTATTGAATAAGGTTTGTTTTATAATTAATAAACGACAAAATTATTAATTTAAGAAACCTGGTGGGTCGATTTTATTCTGAAACTAAACTAGATAAAGTATATAATTGGCCCGTATTGGTAAATGGGTAAAACATTTAAATATATGTTGTGACCCATGGAGAAGTAGAACTAGAGAAAGACAGTGCAGTCCTCCTGCTTCGGTCATAACAATACATGTGCAACCTGACATTGTGTTTTCAGATGATGTCACCAAGGGGCAGCACATAGATGAGAAATAGGAGAGGGCCATGGATAAATCCTTGGGGGACTCCATAGGTTAACAGTGCTGGAGTAGGAAGAGAAGCTATTGTGGGCGATTCTCTGGCTACACCTGAATAGGTAGGAATAGAATCAGGTGAGGGTAGTCCCACCTAGCTCAACAACTGAGGAGACATGTAAGAGAAGGATGGAGTGGTCAACCGCATCAAAGGCGGCAGACAAGTCAAGTAAAAGAGGAAGAATAGATTACCATGGTCTGGCATGGAGAATGTCATTTGTGACTTTTTAAAGGGTTTTTTCAGTGCTGTAACAGGGCGGTAACCTGATTAGCGGGTTCAAATATGATGTTGTGGGAAAGATGGGCTCAAGTTTGGGAGTCGACAACAAATTCAAGGACTTTGGTGAGGAAAGAGAGGTTTGAGGTGGGACAGTAGTATACAAGGACAGAGGGGTCTAGGGTGTTTTTTTTGAGAGTTGGTGATGATGGCAGAGTTGAAGAATTTACAAGATATTAAAAGGTATAATGTTAAAGGAATGAATTGTTCAATTTTGCTCTCCTGAAATCTATGTGTGCGTTGGTAACTTATGTCTCCCTCTTACCTTCAAAATACAATTTACCTGGTTAAGTGGCAAAGTGTGATAGTGGAAGTAGAGATGAATTCTCAAACTATGCAATTGCTTTCCTGCATTACTGCAGAGAAATGATAATAAAATACCACTTTATTCAATAGCCAAATATGAAATGATGTTTGCAATACACTTCAGCCTGAACTGACTAAATAAAGCCCAAGTTGAAGCATTTTCAAATCAATATAAATACTATCCATCACTTGCCCTTCATTATATTACAACCCTTAATATTCATCTTGGATAAATTATGTATCACCACATGAGCATATGATACCATGTCACCGAACTGATAAACATTGTTACTCAGCCCTCAGTGTATTCCCTTCAATTGTAAATATCAATTTCTGTTTTGCAAGGGCCTGCAAGGTAAAATTCACTCTATAAAGCACAATAATTGCAACTCACTTCTCCTCCAATAAACAGCAAATAGCCTCTGGCATTGACTAAATCATTTAAACTGAATTCGAATCATTAAGAGAGATATTTGGCCTCAAATATTGTATAGAGTGGATTCACATTTCCACATTTTATATTTTCACACAGACACAAACAAGTCCAGTCCTCTAAAGAGCATACACCAATTGACTTATAAAGTATTTGTTTAACTATGGGAATTCCTGCAATTATTTAATGGTGAGGTGGATGGCAAGGATTTGAAAATGGGAAGGTTGCGTTGATGGAGAGGACTGTAATTTTCCGTGTCGCATTCAGTATCTCTTTTTTTTTTATTCATTCATGGGATGTGGGTGTCACTGGCCAGGCCAGCATTTATTGCCCATCCCTAATTGCCCTTGAGAAGGTGGTGGTGAGCTGCCTTCTTGAACCTCTGCAGTCCATTTGGGGTAGGTACACCCACAGTGCTGTTAGGAAGGGAGTTCCACAATTTTGACCCAGCGACAGTGAAGGAACGGTTATATAGTTCCAAGTCAGGATGGTGTGTGACTTGGAGGGGAACTTGCAGCTGGTGGTGTTCCCAGGCATTTGCTGCCCTTGTCCTTCGAGGTGGTAGAGGTCGTGGGTTTGGAAGGTGCTGTCTAAGGAGCCTTGGTGCATTGCTGCAGTGCATCTTATAGATGGTACACACTGCTGCCACTGTGCGTCGGTGGTGAAGGGAGTGATGTTTGTGGATGGGGTGTCAATCAAGCGGGCTGCTTTGTCCTGGATGGTGTCGAGCCTCTTGAGTGTTATTGGAGCTGCACCCATCCTGGCAAGTGGAGAGTATTCCATCACACTCCTGAATTGTGCCTTGTAGATGGTGGACAGGCTTTGGGGAGTCAGGAGGTGAGTTACTCACCGCAGGATTCCTAGCCTCTGACCTGCTCTTGTAGCCACGGTATTTATATGGCTACTCCAGTTCAGTTTCTGGTCAATGGTAGCCCCTAGGAAGTTGATAGTGGGGGATTCAGCGATGGTAATGCCATTGAATGTCAAGGGGAGATGGTTAGATTCTCTCTTGTTTGAGATGGTCATTGCCTGGCACTTGTGTGGTGCGAATGTTACTTGCCACTTATCAGCCCAAGCCTGGATATTGTCCAGGTCTTGCTGCATTTCTACACGGACTGCTTCAGTATCTGAGGAGTCACGAATGGTGCAGAACATTGTGCAATCATCAGCGAACATTCCCACTTCTGACCTGATGATTGAAGGCAGGTCATTGATGAAGCAGCTGAAGATGGTTGGGCCTAGGACACTACCCTGAGGAACTCCTGCAGTGATGTCCTGGAGCTCAGATGATTGACCTCCAACAACCACAACCATCTTCCTTTGCGCTAGGTATGACTCTAGCCAGCGGAGGGTTTTCCCCCTGATTCCCATTGACCTCACTTTTGCTAGGGCTCCTAAATGCCATACTCGGTCAAATGCTGCCTTGATGTCAAGGGCAGTCACTCTCACCTCTTGAGTATTTTAATCAATCAATGGCCTAGAAATTTAATAAAAGTAAAATACTGCAGATGCTGGAAATCTGAAATAAAAACAAGAAATGCTGGAAATACTCAGCCAGTTTGGCAGCATCTGTGGAGAGAGAAGCAGAGTTAACGTTTCAGGTCAGTGACCCTTCTTCAGAACCTAGAAATTTAACCGTGTAGAGCTTGTTTTTCAGGCTAAACAGCCTCCTAAATGGAAGACAGGAAGTGCATGATTATTACAAGCCAGAAGTGCACCATCCTCCATATTTGTGTCAGCAACAAAAAAAAAGCCTCCAGGACCCATGCCTAATGTAAACATTAGGTCCCATATCTGAATATGCAAAGGACCTAACGTCTGTTTGAAACCCGCTCTATAATATTGGGTTGCTCTGAATGCAGCAGGAGCCAGACCCCTGATGCTGACCTCGGCCTACTATCCACCCTTCTCACTCACTGCTACCTAGCCCTTTCCCACGCAGCCACCACCACCCTCCTGATCTGATCGCCCTCCCTCTCAACACAGTTGCACCTCCTCTTCCCGACCCAATCACCTTTCCTCCTGATTCGGTCACCATCTTTCCCGAACCAATTGTCCTTCATCCTGACTGTCTCCCTTCCTGGTCCCTTTTAACACCTTGTCTGAGGGTCACTGCTGGCATTGCGGTGATCCAATTTTTGATTCCTCTTTGTCAGCGAGCTGCCTGGAAACACTTATTACACATCCGTAGCTTGTCGGCTTGATGATAGTGAGACCTGGGGTCCAATTTCACGTCCTCCCCGAACCTATGCATTTAGGTGTGGTCATTGCTCTCTGTGCCCCATGTGCTCATTTTTGGATGTGCTCATATTTCTAAGCCAATCTGTCTCCCTCTGTCTCTCTCTTTCTCTCTGTAGAACTGGAGTAAGCTGGTGAGACTTTGGTAGAGCTATTCAATTAGTCCCACTCCCCTGTTCTTTCCCCAAAGACCAGCAATTTTTCTTTTCAAGTATGCATCCAATTTCCTTTTGAAATCTACCAAATCTGATTCCACCACACTTTCAGGCAGTGCATTCCAGATAATAGCAATTTGCTGTGTGAAAAATATTTCCTCATGTCACCTCTGGTTCTTTTGCCAATCACCTTAAATCTGTGTTTTAGTTAAATCTGGTTACTGACCATTCTGTCACTGGAAACAGTTTCTCCCTATTACCTCTATCAAAACCATTCATGATTTTGAACACCTCTATCAAATCTCCCCTTAACCTTTTCTGCTTTCAGGCAAGCAACCCTAGTGTCTCTAGTTTCTCGAAATAACTGAAGTCTTTAAACCTTTCTGCCACACTAATCAATCTTCTTTGCACTCTCTCTAAGGGCTTGACATCTTCCCAAAGTGTGGTGCCCAGAATTAAAAATAATACTCAGATGTGGTCTAACCAGTGTTTTATAAGGGTTTAGCATAACTTCCTTGCTTTTGTACTCCATGACTCTGTTAATAAAGCAAAGGATCTCATATGCTTTTTTAACCAGCCTTCTCAACTTGTCATGCTACCTTCAAAGATTTATGTACAAGCCCCATTAGGTCTTTCTATTCCCGTGACCTCTTTAAAGCTGTACCATTTAGTTTATTCTGCCTCTCCTCATTCTTTCCACCAAAATATATCTTTTCACACTTCTCTGCATTAAATTTCATCTACCATAGTCTTCCCATTTCACCAATTTGAATATGGCCTCCTGAAGCCCATGGGTTTATTTTGGTGAATGGGTGAGAACAGGTATTAAGTGGGCCCTGTGCTGGTAGAGACCGGCCTGTTTGAAAGTCTAGCTTTAGCATACAATTTTGGGGCTAATTGCTGATTACCATAATTTGAACCTGCCTGGAAATGCTAAAACTAACGCCTGCAGGTTTTCCAGCCAAGGGCTGATTAGAAGCATTTTTTTGTGGAGCAGTATACATAGCCTCCATGCAACAACTTCCACTGATCGTGTGTAGTGCGCTGACTGGCACATGACAGATCGTTTCGGGATGACTCAGGGACCGAGGGAGAGGACGCACAGGTTCTCAGACACAGCATTGGAGTCCTGGTGAAAGAGGTCCAGATCGAGGAAGAGGGATGCCCTGTATCAAGCAGAGTGGGGGTGGAGTCAGGGGAAAGGAATCCACCTCATCCTCTTGTACCTCTCTTCAGCAGCAGCTGGTGCTGTTCTGCCTGGCCTCATGCCCTCCTCCCATTTCTCCTCCAGGCCAGGGGGGACCCCCGAGTAAATAACCAACCACTCCTTTTCTCCTGCTGATATCTTTGAGGTTGAATAACACAGCACTCACTCTCTTTAGATGAAGTACCCAAAGAATTTCTGGAATAAATGTTGAATAGAGTGTTAGTGAAGTCTGGACAAAGTGTCCCAGAAAGTCTCCCAAATGTGGGCTGAAATTTATACTTCCACTGCCATAATTGACGGCGAACGTAAACAAAGGCGATCCGCCCGCGTGGGCCGCATGTCGCGGAGAAGCTGCGATATTAAATGTGGAGGCTCATTTAAATGGCTGGGGCGGACTGCTTCCTCCCTGATGACATGGAGGGACGGGCGGTTCGTCCCCAGCAATGGCGTCAGCTGCCTTTGCGCAGGCACTGACGCCATTTTTAAAGTGCTTGAAGCCCTATTGTTACATTTAAATATTTAAAGGAGAATGGATTTTAAAACATTAAATTAATTGATCTTGCCCCTCTCCCACCCTCCCCAACAACCATAGATTTAATTCCATGCCCTCTCCCCCCTGTCAAAATACTTACCTTGTGCACCTGACCTTCACCCCCCCACCAAAGTTCATAAATTTTAAACTTTATCCCTTCCTACCATCTCCTACACCAATGAAATGACTCCGACACCGCTCCCCCCGCTCCTGCACAGAAAAACTTACCTGCTCCCCCCTCCTAACCTGTGTTCCACCTTGGATCACCATCCGGGGATCCGACGGTGTGGGAGTGCCAGCCACCGGCACCAATATTGCTCTGTGACAGACAGCGGGAGCACAATGGTAATCAATTCATTTATGTACATTAATTAACATATTTAAATTGGGCTCCCGTTGCCGAGTAGCGGGGGCCGCAAGGCTTGCTGCTGCCGGCAATATGGGGCTGGGCCTTCCCTGCGTCGAGGTCCATGTCAGGCCTCTCCCGGTGGAATTTTCTGCCCCACCAAACCCACGGCCCCTGGCGTTGGAGGGTCTGTAAAATTCAGCCCTGTATCTCAAAATTCCTCTTCAAACCTGCAGCAGCAAGTGACCGGTGCTCGAAATCCTCAGCAACAACTTGTTAACTCTTTTTTTTATTCAGATAGACTTTTCAGTGGTCCAACATTTTTATTATTTCAAATCAACTTATATGATCCGCTAATGTTTACAGAGGCTTGGGAGGAGGTCCACGTGGGATGTTGCTGCCTGGCCTGAAACGTGGAGGCGGTGTTCGGTCCTTCCTGGCTTCTCGTGAACGATTTCTTACCACTTTGCTGTGGATGGCACAGCTGACACAGTAATGCAATTTCACGTACAGCTTGGGCAGCATGTATGCATCAAAGACGCTGGCCTCCGAAATATCACGAACTGCAGCAGCCTCCACAATGTTACGGATGAGAAACTTCTTAATGGCTTTGTCTTTGGTTCAGCTGACCGCTGTTAGGAGCAGGTGGTAGTTGAAACGTTAGGCAGCAAAATGCTGTGCAGCCTGTTGAATGAGCTCTTGCAAGCAATTTAATTGTCAATCGCACCCTTAATGATCCTCTGGGCAGCTGTTCCGAGTAGACACTTGAACTCCTTCGCCAAGATGGCGCCTTGCAGCTCAAGACTCCACCTTAGCCTCCTCGAAAACTCTTTAGCACCTAATGTATCTGGGGAAAATTGCCCCCTGCTACTATTCCCCTTTCACAATTTACTACATTTCTGAGCTTTGCATCACCTGCAAGTTTTGAAATTGTACCCCCATATACCCAACAAAAAAACAAATAAAACTTAATCATGGAGAAGGGGGTGAAATTGGACATGGGCGGGGATAAGTGGAGCTGGATTTTACAGCCCCCCCCCCCCACCGACGTCAGGGTTTATGGTGGGGAGGCCGGAAAATTCCTCCGGGAGAGGCCTGCCACGGGCCCCGATGCCGGGAAGGCCTGGTCCAACATTGCCAATGGTGACGAGGCCTCATGGCGGGCCCCCCCCCTCACTGCTCAGCGACGGGAGCCAAATTTAAATATGTTAATTTATTAAAATAAATAAATCAAGTACTTAACCGCACCCGCTGTCCATTCCGCAGCGATAATGTTGCCGGTGGCCAGCACTCCCGCGCATTCGGATACCCGTTCGGAGATCTGATGCTGGACACTGATGGGGAGGGAGAAGCAGGTAATTATTTCAGTGCGGGGGGGTGGTGGGGAGAAGCGGGGTCAAACTAAACTGATTGGTGTAGGAGATGGTGGGATGGTGTGAAGTTAAAGGTTTATGAACTTTTGCGGGGGAAGGTCAGGTACACAAGGCAAGTATTTTGGGTGGGAGAGGGCAAAGAATGAATTGTACGTTTATTGCAGGGGGTGGGAGAGGAGCTAGAAAATTTTATTTCATTTAATGAATTTAAATTCAATATCTCTTTAAAAATTTAAATTGAAATGTAGGGCTCAAAGCCCTTTAAAAATGGTGTCGGCAACTGCGCAGTGGCGCCAGATGACATTTCTGGGGATGGACCACCCGCCCCCGCTATCGGAGGCGGGGGTGGTCTGCCCTGGCCATTTAAATGAGCCACCGCGCTGATTATCACGGCAGCTCCATGACACGTGAAGCGCGCACGCAGATCGCCATTTCCTAATCCAGCCCAAGACATCCAATATTGCACCAGCCACCTGTTATATACCCCACCCAATATTCTGTTCTACTAACTTCAAAAGAATTGACTACCGGGTGTGTCGTCTCATGAGCGACAAAAGAAAGTTTTGTTATTAATTCGTTCATGGGATGTGGCATCACTGAAAAGGACAGCATTTATTTCCCATCTCTAATTTCCCAAAAGGTGGTGTAGCGCCACCTTCCAGAACTGCTCTCATTCATGCAGTGAAGGTACTCCCACAGTGCTATTAGGCAAAGAGTTCCAGGATTTCCAGCAACGATGAAGGAACAGTGGTATATTTCCAAGTCAGGATGGTGTGGGACTTGGAGGGAAACTTGCAGGTGGTGGTGTTCCCATGTACCTGCTGTCCTTGTCCATCCATGTGGTAGAGGTCATTGGTTTGAAAGCAACAGTAGAAAAGGCCTTGGCAAGTTGCTACAGTGCAACTTGTAGATGGGAGATACTGCAGCCACCGTGTGTCAGTGGTGGAAGTGATGCCAATCAAGCTGGCTGCTTTGTCCTGGATGGTGTTGAGCCTCTTGGGTGTTGTTGGAGCTGCACTCATGCAGATAAGTGGGGGGGTATTCCATCACACTCCTGCCTAGTACCTTGTAAGTGGTGAAAAGGTTTTGGGAATTCAGGAAGTGAGTCACTCTCTGCAGAATAGCCAGCCTCTGACCTGCTGTTGCAGTCACAGTACTTATGTACTGTGGTGGTTCAGTTAGATTTTTGGTCATTGTTGATCCCAGGATGTTGATGGTGGAGAATTCGTTGATGGCCATCTTTTTGAATATCAAAGGGAGCTGATTGGACTTTCTCTTGGTGCAGATGGTCATTGCCTGTCATTTATGTAGTGTGAATATTACTTGCCACTTATCAGCCCAAGCCTGAATATTCTCCAGGTCTTGCAGCATGCAGGCACAGACTGCTTCAGTATCAGAGGAGATACAAATGGCACTGGACACTGTGCAACCATCAGCAAACATCCCCACTTCTGACCTTATGATGGTGGGACAGTCATTGATGAAGCAGCTGCAGATGATTGGGCCTCGGACATTACCTGCAGCAATATCCCGGAGCTGAGATGATTGGCCTCCAAATAACAATCACTATCTTCCTTTGAGCTAGGTATGACTCCAGCAACTGGAGAGTTTTCCCCCGATTCCCATTGACTTCAATTTTACTGGGGCTCTTTGATGCCACACTCAACTAAATGCTGCCTTGATGTCAAGGGCAGTTACTCTCACTTTATCTCTGTAATTCAGGTTTTATGTCCACATTTGGACCAAGGCTGTAATGAGGTCAGAAGCCGAATGGTCCTGGCAGAACCCAAACTGAGCATCAGTGAGCAGGTTATTGCTGCGTAAGTGCCACTTGATAGCCCTGTCGATGGCACCTTCCATCACTTTGCTGAAGATTGAGAGTAGACTGATGGGAAATTAATTGGCTGGATTGGATTTGTCCTACCTTTTGTGGATAGATACAACTGGGCAATTTTCCACATTGTCAGGTTGATGCCAGTGTTGTAGCTGTACTGGAAAAGCTTGGCTCCAGGCACAGCTAGTTCTCGAATATTAGTCTTCAGCACTGCAGCCAGAATGTTGTCAGGGTCCACAGCCTCTGCTGTATCCAAAGCACTCTGTCGTTTCTTGATATCATGTGCAGTGAATCGAATTATCTGAAGACTGGCATCTCTGAAGTAAGGATCTCAGGAAGATGGATCATCCACTCGACACTTCTGGTTGAAGAAGGTTGCAAATGCTTCAGTCTTTTGCACTCGTGCTGGCCTTTCCCTCATTGAGGATAGGGATGCTCATGCAGTCTCCTGCTCCCATTGGTTGTTTAATTACCCACTACCATTCATGACCACATGTGACAGGACTGCAGAGCTTTAATCTGATCCGTTGCTTGTGGGATCACTTAGCTCTTTTTGTAGCATGCTGTTCCTGCACCTGAAATCTGCTGTCCTTACCTGGTCTGGCCTACACGTGACTCCAGACCCACATCAATGTGGTTAGCTCTTAAATGCCATCTCAAATGGCCTAGCAAGCCACTCAATTGTATTAAACCGCTGCAAAGTCAATAAGGAATGAAACCGGATGGACGATCTGGTATCGACCTCGGCACCGGGAAAATCAACAGCAAACTAAACCCTGTTGACCATGCAAAGTCCTCCTTACTAACATCTGGGGGCTTGTGCGCAAGTTGGGAGAGCTGTCCCACAGGCCAGTCAAGCAACAGCCTGGCATAGTCATATTCATGGAATCATACCTGATAGACAATGTCCCAGACACTGCCAGCACCATCCCCAGGTATGTCCCGGCCCTCCCCTCAGCTGATGAATCAGTACTCCTCCATGTTGAACACCACTTGGAGGAAGCACTGAGGGTGGCAAGGATGCAGAATGTACAGGGGTATTCAATGTCCATCACCAAGAGTGGCTCGGTAGCACCATTACTGATCGACCTGGCCAAGTCCTAAAAGACATAGGGGCTAAACTAGGTCTGCAGCAGATGGTGAGAGAACCAAAAAGAGGGAAAAACATACTTGACCTCATCCTCATCAATCTGCCTGTCGCAGATGCATCTGTCCATGACAGTATTGGTAGGAGTGACCACTGCACAGTCCTTGTGGAAACAAAGTCCCGTCTTCACACTGGGGGTACCCTCCATCGTGTTATGTGGCACTGCCACTGTGCTAAATGGGATAGATTTCAAACAGATCGAGCAATGCAAAACTAGGCATCCATGAGGCGCTGTGGGCCATCAGCAGCAGCAGAATTGTACAGAAACACAATCTGTATCCTCATGGCTGGGCATATTCCCGCTCCACCATTACCATCAAGCCGGGTGACCAACCCTGGTTCAATGAAGAGCGCAGGAGGTTATGCCAGGAGCAGCATCAGGCATGCCTCAAAACGAGGTGTCAACCCGGTGAGGCTACAACCCAGGACTACGTGTGCCAAATAGTGGAAGCAGCATGCAATACTGTCGGGAGGCAGTTGGCCTGGTAGTCCTCAAGATCGACTCCAGATCCCAAGTAGACTCATGGCATCAGGTTAGACATGGGCAAGGAAATCTCCTGCTGATTACCACCTACCTACTGGAGGAGGTGGCTCCACAAATATCCCCATCCTCAATGATGGGTGAGCCCAGCACATCAGTGCGAAAGATAAGGCGGAAGCATTTGCAAAAATCTTCAGCCAGAAGTGCCAAGTGGATGATCCATCTTGGCCTCCTCCTGAAGTCCCCAGCATCACAGATGCCAGACTTCAGCCAATTCGATTCACTCCACGTGATATCAAGAAACGACTGAAGGCACAGGATACTGCAAAGGCCCTGATAACATTCCGGCAATAATACTGAAGACCTGTGCTCCAGAACTAGCTGCGCCTCTAGCAAAGCTGTTCCAGTACAGCTACAACACTGGCATCTACCCGGCAATGTGGAAAATTGCCCAGTATGTCCTGTACAAAAAAGCAGGACAACTCCAACCCAGTCAAATAATGCCCCATCAGTCTACTCTCAATCATCAGTAAAGTGATGGGAGGTGTCATCAAGCAGCACTTGCTTAGCAATAACCTGCTCACAGACGCTCAGTTTGGATTCCGCCAGGGCCACTCAGCTCCTGACCTCATTACAGCCTTGGTTCAAACATGGACAAAACAGCTGAACTCAAGAGGTGAGGAGAGAGTGACTGCCCTTAACATCAAGGCAGCATTTGACAGAGTATGGCATTCAAGGAGCCCTAGAAATTCTGGAGTCAATGGGAATCAGGGGGAAAACTCTCTGCTGGTTGAAGTCATACCTAGCGCAAAGGAAGACGGTTGCTGTTGTTGGAGGTCAATCATCTCAACTCCGGGACATCACTGCAGGAGTTCCTCAAGGTAGTGTCCTAGGCCCAACCATCTTCAGCTGCTTCATCAATGACCTTCCTTCAATTATAAGGTCAGAAGTGGGGATGTTCGCTGACGATTTCACAATGTTCAGCACCATTCGCGACTCCTCAGATACTGAAGTAGTTTCTAGTAGAAATGTGGCAAGATCTGGACAATATCCAGGCTTGGGCTGATAAGTGGCAAGTAACATTCGCACCACACAAGTGCCAGGCAATGACTATCTCAAACAAGAGAGAATCTAACTAAAAGCAAAATACTGCGGATGCTGGAAATCTGAAATAAAAACAGTTCCGAAGAAGGGTCACTGACCCGAAATGTTAACTCTGCTTCTCCTTCCACAGATGCTGCCAGACCTGCTGAGTGATTCCAGAGAATCTAACTATCTCCCCTTGACATTCAATGGCATTACGGTCGTTGAATCCCCCACTATCAACATCATGGGGGTTACCATTGACCCGAAATGTTAACTCTGCTTCTCCTTCCACAGACGCTGCCAGACCTGCTGAGTGATTCCAGAGAATCTAACTATCTCCCCTTGACATTCAATGGCATTACGGTCGTTGAATCCCCCACTATCAACATCATGGGGGTTACCATTGACCAGAAACTGAACTGGAGTAGCCATATAAACACCAGGGCTACAAGAGCAGGTCAGAGGCTAGGGATCTTGCGGCGAGTAACTCACCTCCTGAATTCCCAAAGCCTGTCCACCATCTACAAGGTACAAGTCAGGATTGTGATGGAATACTCTTCACTTGCCTAGACGGCTGCAGCTCTAACAACTCAAGAAGCTCAACACCATCCAGGACAAAGCAGCCTGCTTGATTGGCACCCCATCCAGCACCTTCAACATTCACTCCCTCCACCACCGACACACAGTGGCAGCAGTGTGTACCATCTAAAAGATGCACTGCAGCAAGGAACCAAGGCTCCTTTGACAGCACCTTCCAAACCCGCGACCTCTACCAACTAGAAGGACAAGGGCAGCAAATACATGGGAACACCACCACCTGCAAGTTTCCCTCCAAGCCACACACCATCCTGACTTGGAACTATCTCGCTGTTCCTTCACTGTCGCTGGGTCAAAATCCTACAACTCCCTTCCTAACAGCACTGTGGGTGTACCTACACCCCAAGGACTGCAGTTGTTCAAGAAGGTGGCTCACCACCACCTTCTCAAGGGCAATTAGGGATGCGTAATAAATGCTGGCCTAGCCAGTGGCGCCTACATTTCATTAATGAATAAAAAAATTATTTGGGATACTTTGTCATCACAGTACACAAGCCTTTTTATGAATTTTATTCTCAAGTTAATGTCAATGCTAGGAATAGAACGCTTTCCATTTTAGATGCTAAATGTCAGTACCAAGTTCTCCCAGATCAAGCCTCAAGAAAATCCTTCACTCCAAACCTCAGAAAAGCAGTCCCTAAACAGTGTGAATGTTTTCCTTTTCTTTCACCAGGCGTCCTCTGACTGCTGAGTGAAATTGTCAACTTAAATGTTCATTGGCACCAGATTTTGTGCTGTGGGCACACACGCTGTGAATTGGATTGAGAATTCTGAGAGTTATTTCTTGTAGGAACCTTAGGGTCAACAGAGGGAAGAGACATTTCACTGGTCTAGATATTTGAATCCTGGTTCTGGAGATAATGGCAAGGTTTTAACATACAATAACCAGTCACTTTCAGATAAAACGTGTACATTAAAAAATGGCCAAAATTCCCTGGCACTCTGAAATTACTTGACTGAGGATTGGTTTTTGATTAATTTATACTAAAATTGCACTGTTAAGTTAATGTCAGCTCACTAAGGGTTAATTCCACACAACACAGAAGCTTCTGAGAACTGGGATTCAATCTAGATAAAGCATGTATCAAAATGATGTTTCTCAAAGCCACATCAGTCTGAGACGAAGGGGCTCATTAATGCATTCACACTTAGTATGCTGAGCCCAATTGAAGGGGGATAGCTGCCAGAGCAGTGCAGATTTAGAAAAATAGCAAGTTTGATTGGCACCACAAACTATACTCTGTTCATTCACCTACTATCTGTAAAATAAATCAGCTTGTTGCCTTAAAATTGGCCTCATCAGTCTACAGTATTTATCAGTCCATATTCCGAAAGGTAGAAAATGCATATGGGGCACATACAAGATTATAATAATCAGGTCATATAAAGAATTTCATTGTTATGCCCGCCATCCCCCTCCACCACCCCACTCTCCAAGTCAAACATTTGCCTGACTAGATTGGTCAGTAAAGGTAAATGTCTGATCATGCGGCACTCAGGGTCCACATATGGGAAAGACCAGGACAGATCGTTGACAATGAACGTGAATATCTATCTAAGGTAGACCTGAAATTTATAACACATTGGGTTAAAAAGTAAAGCAATTAAATAAAAAAAGTATTAACTGGTGCAGCAAGCTTTAAAAAAAACTACAATTACATTATAGTTTGCATGAATCTAATGTGGCATTCTAATTTTATGTCAAAAGTTCTAAAAGTTTATGCTGTGATTAAATAAAATTAGCATTATTAAACACTAATGAAGAAAATTACAATATTTTTAAGGGCATAGGAATACTATCTTACCCATCATTTCCATTTTAGCTTTTTCTCTTTTGTTTTAGTGAATTTTATGTACTGTAATCCTTCTGCAAATACATTTTATAACTTTCACGACTAAAATAAATGGAACGTCTGCATCAAGTTATTTTCATACAAATGATAATAATTCAGTCATTTTTAGGAAAACATACCTGTGAATTCAAATACTTGCATTGAACACAGTGAGACCATACACCTTGCATTGCTTTATGTAATTATTTCTGGCGTATATGTATCTACGTGAAGATTGCAGTTTAAGAAGCAGGACACTTGAAGGACAGATGGAATTTTATACTCCCTATTAAATGAGATTTATATGAGTTTCAGGCATAAAATACTGGCAGAGCAGCAAAGATCTTAAGATTCTACATGTCTATTCCTTCCATGTTCAATAAGGTACAGAGAAAGTGAGTTTCATGAATTTTCTTACCTTCAAACTTGAAATTGCATTCACACAAGCAGCAATTACAATAAATACAATATTTAAAAACACATGTCACAATGAAATAATTCTAGGAAAGATGCTATGATTTTACATAGAAACAGAAGTAGCCATTCAGCCCCTCGAGGCTGTTCCTCCAATCAAGTAGATCTTGACTCCATCTATTTGGATGCGTAAACCTTAATACCCTTGTCTAACAAAAATCTACTAATCTAAGTTTTGAAATTTTCAGTTGACCTAATTGCAGCAGCGTTTGAGGGACAGTGTTCCAAATTTCCATTACCCCTTGTGTGAAGAAGTGCTTTCTGACATCACCCCTGAACGACCCAGCTCTAATTGTAAGATTATGCCCTCTAGTTCCTCTGGACTCCCCCACCTGAGGAAATAGTTTCTCTTTATTTACCCTATTAAATCTTTTAATCATCTTGTTCTATGGTATTTCAAAAACATTAACACACTGACCTTTCCCCAGTGCCTGTTCTCCACAAAGCCCCAATGTTAGAGGTTGCAGATCTTAATATCTCACAAATAGAAACTGAGTAAGGCAGCAGTTTACAGTATTCATTTCCTGTGGTATGGACTATTGGATTTTATAGTTATAAATTTCAAACCGTAGAGATTGTCGCTTTGAAGTATTGTTTTGAATGGGGATTCTCTATCCTTATTAATGTCTGCCTTCAATTCAGCTTTCTGATACATCTCCCACTGCCATTCTTGTTCCAAAATACAACTCTTGCAATCTTCACACAGATTATTAATCTCAGGCAAAGAGCAGCTTTGAAGTTTTACTTTGTTGGGTTACTGAGTGGTTGACAGTACAGGACAGGTAAACATTGCAGCTGACACGAGATTGAATGGAGCTGGCTGCCCAATACCACAAAGCAGAAAGTTTCTAGGTCTGTGAAAGGGAATGCTCAGAATGACATTCTCATTTGTACAAACTTCTAAGCAGACCAGAATTGAAAAATACATATCAATTACCTTGATTCACAGGTATGTCACCAGCCAGTGGCCAGCAATGCAGGCATAAAAGTGTTTAGTAGTGAGGAGGAAAAGGACTGCAAGGAAAGAACTGCAACCTTTTGATAAATAGTTTCCAAACTTTAGACAACTTTTTCCAACTTTACACAAGTTTTTCAAAACTTTTTCCAAATATTGTTAAAAATTATTCTAAATATTTTCCAAACTTTGGACAATTTTTTCCAAACTTTCTGGGTCATGGATTCAACAGCACAAACTGCACTTATGTTTCAACAAGATGTGTTCCTGATGGTATAATTCTAGATTATACAATGGAACCTGTAAATTACAGACACCTTAGGGACTGCACCAACTACCAGCTGTCCGTTATTCTGAAGGTGTCCTTATTTTCAAAATGGCCATTGTATGTACTGTAAAACTTTTGGGTAAAATGTGAATTCTCTACTCAGCATCCAGAACAGCAGAAAAAACACCCTATCCCTGTGATAGAGCTATGCAAACAGTCAATTCCAGTGAAGGGACCATTTCCCTCCCACTATACATACTGGGTAAAGAGTTCCCCATTCACCATTCTTTCACAAAAACTGCTGACCAGCATATATTGACTTCATGAGAATTTGGGGGCAGATAGGAAGCAAACTGCAAGGGGACATTCCAGTGATCCCAACTCAGTTAAAGTTCCAGATACAGCAGCTTTGTATAAAGGACTGATGCACTGAAACCTACCCATAGTTGAGAGTTTTCCAGTGTCTGTGGTTTCAAACTGCCTCTTGTATATTTTACCATGAAATAAGTGTTTTTTTTTAAACAGGTGTCCATTTTTTGGGCGTGCCCATTCATAATGGTTTCACTGTGCGCAGAATTACACAAAAACTTACAGCACAGAAACAGGCCAATCAGCCCACCGGCAGGACAGACCCAGCAGAGGTGGTGGCACAGTGGTATACAGCAGGGAGGGAGTTGCCCTGGGAATCCTTAACATCGACTCTAGACCCCATGAAGTCTCATGGCATCAGGTCAAACATGGACAAGGAAACCTCCTGCTGATTACCACCTACCGCCCTCCCTCAGCTGATGAGTCAGGACTCCTCCATGTTGAACAGCACTTGGAAGAAGCACTGAGGGTGGCAAGGGCACAGAATGTACTCTGGGTGGGGGACTTCAATGTCCATCACCAAGAGTGGCTCGGTAGCACCACTACTGACCGAGCTGGCCGGGTCCTAAAGGATATATCTGCTAGACTGGGTATGCGGCAGGTGGTGAGGGAACCAACATGAGGGGAAAACATACTTGACCTTGTCCTCACCAATCTGCCTGTCGCAAATGCATCTGTCCATGACAGTATTGGTTGGCGTGAGCACCGCACAGTCGTTGAGGAGACGAAGTCCCGCCTTCACATTGAGGATACCCTCCATTGTGTTGTGTGGCACTACCACCATGCTAAATGGGATAGATTTTGAACAGATCTAGCAATGCAAAACTGGGCATCCATGAGGCACTGTGGGCCATCAGCAGTAGCAGAATTGTACTCAACCACAATCTGTAACCTCATGGCCCGGCATATCCCCCATTCTACCATTACCATCAAGCCAGGAGACCAACCTTGGTTCAATGAAGAGTGCAGGAGGGCATGCCAGGAGCAGCACCAGGCATACCTCAAAATGACGTGTCAACCTGGTGAAGCTACAACACAGGATATCTGCATGCCAAACTGCGTAAGCAGCATGCGACAGACAGAGCTAAGCGATCCCATAATCAACGGATCAGATCAAAGCTCTGCAGTCCTGCCATATCCAGCCATGAATGGTGATGGAGAATTAAACAACCAACTGGAGGAGGTGGCTCCACAAATATCCTCATCCTCAATGATGGGTGAGACCAGCACATCAGTGCAAAAGATAAGGCTGAAGCATTTGCAACAATCTTCAGCCAGAAGTGCCGAGTTGATGATCCATCTTGGCCTCCTCCTGAAGTCTCCAGCATCACAGATGCCAGACTTCAGCCAATTCGAATCACTCCGCGTGATATCAAGAAACGGCTAAAGGCACTGGATACTGCAAAAGCTATGGGCCCTGACAATATTCCGGCAATAGTACTGAAGACTTGTGCTCCAGAACATGCTGCGCCCCTAGCCAAGCTGTTCCAGTACAGCTACAACACTGGCATCTACCCTGCAATGTGAAATATTGTTCAGGTATGTCCTGTACACAAAAAGCAAGACAAGTCCAACCCGGCCAATTATCGCCCCATCAGCCTACTCTCAATCATCAGTAAAGTGATGGAAGGTGTCATCAAACAGTGCCATCAAGCGTTACTTGCTTAGCAATAACCTGCTCAGTGTTGCTCAGTTTGGGTACTGCCAGGAACACTCAGTTCCTGACCTCATTACAGCCTTGGTTCAAACATGGACAAAAGAGCTGAATTCAAGAGGTGTGGTGACAGTGACTGCCCTTGACATCAAGGCAGCACTTGACCGAGTATGGCATCAAGGAGCCATAGCAAAACTGAGGTCAATGGGAATCAGGGGGAAAACCCTCCACCATTTGGAGTCATAACTAGCGCAAAGGAAGATGGCTGTGGGTGTTGGAGGTCAATCATCTCAGCTACAGGACATCACTGTAGGAGTTCCTCAGGGTAGTGTCCTAGGCCCAACCATCTTCATCCGCTTCATCAATGACTTTCCTCAATCATAGGTCAGAAGTGGGGATGTTTGCTGATGATTGCACAATGTTCAGCACCATTCGCGACTCCTCAGATACTGAAGCAGTCCATGTAGAAATGCAGCAAGACTTGGACAATATCCAGGCTTGGGCTGATAAGTGGCAAGTAACATTTGCGCCACACAAGTGCCAGGCAATGACCATCTCCAACAAGAGAGAATCTAACCATCTCCCCTTGTCATTCAATGGCATTACCATCGCTGAATCCTCCACTATCAACATCCTAGGGGCTACCATTGACCAGAAACTGAACTGGAGTAGCCATATAAATACCGTGGCTACAAGAGCGGGTCAGAGGCTAGGAATCCTGTGGTGAGTAACTCACCTCCTGACTCCCCAAAGCCTGTCCGCCATCTACAAGGCGCAAGTCAGGAGTGTGATGGAATACTCTCCTTTTGCCTGGATGGGTGCAGCTCCAACAACACTCAAGAAGCTCGACACCATCCAGGACAAAGCAGCCCGCTTGATTGGCACCCCATCAACAAACATTCATTCCCTCCACCACCAACGTACATTGGCAGCAGTGTGTACCATCTACAAAGATGCAATGCAGCAACGCACCAAGGCTCCTTAGACAGCACCTTCCAAACCCACGACCTCTACCAACTAGAAGGACAAGGGCAGCAAATGCATGGGAACACCACCACCTGCAAGTTCCCCTCCAAGTCACACACCATCCTGACTTGGAACTATATCGCCGTTCCTTCACTATCGCTGGTTCAAAATCCTGGAACTCCCTTCCTAACAGCATGTACCTACCACACATGGACTGCAGCGGTTCAAGAAGGCAGCTCACCACCACCTTCTCAAGGGCAATTAGGGATGGGCAATAAATGCTGGCCTGGCCAGCGATGCCCACATCCCATGAATAAATAAAAAAAAACCTCTGTGCCAGTGTAATGCTCCATATGAGCTTCCTCCCACTTTACTTCATCTAACCCTATCAGACAGTTTTTTTCCAGTCCTTTCTCCCTATTGTACTCATCTAGCTTCCTCTTAAATGCATCTATATGTGCCTCAACTACTCTGTATTATCACAAGTCCCAAATTCTAACCACTCTTTGGGCAAAGAGATTAGCCAAACACTTATTGATACAAAATGGCCTCATTGGCCTTATTCTCAAACATGTGTACAAACTGACTGGATTATACCTGTATCTGTGCGGCTGAAATTAGTCTTGAAGAGTAGCAAAAAACAGGCAATAGTAAATCATAACCCATGTTACACCCTGCCCTATTTTCTATTCTATTGACAATGCAGCCTTATGCTGGGATACAGTTGCACAGATGCTGAATTCCCTTTCCTATCTCGTCCAATGAGTACTCATCATGCTAGATAGTGGCTGACACTAAGCTATTTGACTACATGAGACATTAAAGCAGAGACTGATTCTGTCCTCCCCCACTATCTATACATATGCACTTACCAGAAGAGTCTACTGACTTGATCTGACCTTGTCACAGTGCTGCTTGATGGGAACTAGACTTATCAGCTTTTTTGCTTGATTTTTGTGTGTATTTGGTCAGTCATCCTGAGCTCAATTGTTACGCTGATCATTTTCTCTTGCTATGTTCTGCAGATCTGAGTGTAACCGTGTTCATGATGCAATAAGGTCGTCAGGCACAGTGTTGTTAGCTAGTCCTCTTAGCTGACTTCAATTTCTTCTTAGCACTGCTCCGTTGGGGGTGGTTACTTCATAAGATCTTGGTTTGTTGCATATTTTGGATACTTCTGCAGGCAACCACACTTTTTCTTGTCGATGAATTACCCTGACTTTCTGCCCTATCTGTAATGGTGATAGTTCCACACCTGCATGCTTATCATGTGTCGTCTTCATCTTGAGATGGTGAGATGGTGACTTGGAAGTGTTGTCCTAACCTGTCTTCCAGATATGATTTCTGAAGGGGATGGCAGCCCTGTGTTGATTGTTATCACCCTCAGGTGTAACTTGGCCAAATGTAGATCCTATTTTGTTTCACGCCACTTTACTGTAATATTACTTGTTTCTTTCATATGTGAACCATTTTAAGACTCAAAGGACTATAAGTAAAATCCAAAGAAAACATGGGTTTTAGTGTAACTTAACTAGAACATATATATATATACACAAACAGTTACTGCACAAGCCACATCTAAACACATCTCACTCAGCTGGGCTACACCCACAACTCTCTGGTCATGCTTGACACATCACTTCCTTCAGTAACCATCACTTACAGCTTCTTAAGGTGGTCTACTTTTAAGGTCATCACACAACATTCAAATCAATGATTTGATTGTACATACCATTCTCTCTGCTAGGCCATTCGACCTAGGGTAATGCAGTGAAGAAGTGATATGGTTTACACCCCATCTCCTGCACATGTCTTGGAATGGCTTGGCAATGTATTGCAGACCATTGACTGATGCTATCTCCTCCGGGGGACCGAACAAGCTGAAAATTGCACTGATAGTATTGGCAACTGATGTGCTCGAAGAGTTCCTTAATTAACGAATTACCGGAAATTTAGAGTAGAAATCACTGACCAACAAGTAATCGTCGCCTTTGATTGTGAAGAGATCGGTGGCTATCCTTAACCAAGAATGCGACTGGATGTTGTGAGGAAGAAATGGCTCTTTATGCTGGCATGGTTAGTGCTGCTGGCAAGCATCACATGACTTTACCACTCGCTCAATGTCACTGTTCATACCCGTCCAGTAGACGGTCTTGCGCACAAGTCTTCTAGACTTCTCAATACCTTAATGGCCAATATGTAACTGAGAGGATGGCAAGGTGAAGCGTCTGCAGAATTATTACCTGCCTGCCTTTGAAGATAACACCATTAGAAATGCCCAACTCATCCCAGTTTGCCAGTAAGTCCTGAGCTCCTCAGGATCTTTATGTCTGCAGTCAGGCCATCCTTTAATAATGAGTTGCCAAAGTGTCTTCAAGACTGTGTCTTTTGAAGTTTCTTTTCATAATTCTTCATGCTTCTTCTGCCTGAAATGCATCAAATTGGTTTTGGTATACATCATCTAGCTCAGTGTCAACCTCATCAACCTGGACATCCAGTGGAATATCTTCGCACTTTCTGGGATTAAGGAATCTGCTTAAAGCGTTAGAGGTCACCATGAGATTCAATGGCTTGTACTTGACTTTGCAGTCATATCTTGCACTTTTATCAACAGCCTTTGTAGCTGTGGAGGTGTGCTAGCCAGCAGGTTTTGCCAGATCATCGATAATCATTTATGATCTATTTTGACTACTAAGTGTTTCCCGAAGAGATAAGTGTGAAAACTTACGATTCCGAACACCAGTGCTAGTGTTTCCCTTTCTCTGTTGGAATAGTTGGATAAGCTCCTTGAACCAAAAGCCATTGGACGCCCGCCCTGCATCAAAAATGCTCCTGGGCCTTTGTGTGCCATTTTTAAAGGAGAGCCAATCCTGCCACCCAATTGAAATTTTTTAAGTCTCCCAAAATTAAATAAATTTCTAATGCCCCTCTCCCACCACCCCCCCCCCCCGAATAACAATTACAATAACTATGTGCCCTTCCCCCCAAAGAAACACTTACCTTTATCTGATCTCCCCCTGCCAAAACTGCACAAAGTTTAAGGTTCAACCCTTCCCACCATCCCCTACACCCATTACATACCTTTGAGCCTGTTTCCATACACATCCCACACTGATAAACATACCTTCTCCCCCCTCCCCACAAGTGTGATGCAGGGATTGGAAGGCGCAGGAGTGCCGGCCACTGTACCGAAGATCATGGCAGGCCGTCAAGATTGCAGGTAAGTCTATGTAAATTTATTAATTTTATTCATTTGAATATTTAAATTGTGGTCCCGTCGCCCAGCAGTGGGGGGAGGGGGAGTTGCCACAGAGCCTCACTGCCACCGGGAGGATCAGGCTGGGCCCTCCAAGCATCGAGGTCCATGGTGCGCCTTGTCCAGAGCCATCTTCCGGCTCCCCCAACATGGAACCCGACATCTGGGGAGAACAAAATCCAGCCCTTTGTCAATGGTCGTTGACCCTTCTTCTGTGTAACCACATCCATTTGGTGTGTAAGGGCTACTGTGTGGAAGGCTTGTTCACCTTCAGTGCCCTGCATATTACTCACATCACTGTCAATCTCATGGACATTTCTGCATTTGATTTGACTTTTGGCAGATGTATCCCTAGTTCTTCCACCAGGTGGTGCCCAATTCTTATCGGGTCGCAGTCTGCTGTGACTCCTGGCCAATTTATCATTATTAGAGCTCTGGCGCAGCCTTGCCCAGTGCCCTTTCTTGCCACACACCTTGCAGTTGTCCACGAAGGCAGGTCAGTTCCTTGGTTTGTGTATCAGGCTGCACTTGCCACATACCTTGCCTGACTGAGGTGTTCTGATTACCTCACCTAGAGCTGTAGCACCAAATGCCCGTATGCACTGCTTACTTGCAGCAATTGCTTCAAATGTCCTGCTTCTCTTAGAAGACTTTCAACATCGTACCCTTTCTCCTTGCTTAGTCACTCTTTCTGAAATGCTTCTATTGGGGTAGACACAATCATTAACTTCATAATGCACTCTGATAATTTCACCTCCTGAGAAGTCACAGAGTTTGACTTTTACGCGGCACCTGCTCACAAATCGGTCTTTGGTCTCTCTTGATTGCTGCCTTTTTGTCATCAGCTCTAGGCTGTGAATTCTGAAATTGATTCTGACCTTGAGTTGGTCCTCTAACATAGACTATAGTCTTGCTAGGTAATTCTGTTCCGCTTTAGAAAGTTCAAGGTGTTATCCGGTATAGCCTATCATTACCGATTGCTATTTTTATCTTGACCGCTTGTTTTTCCAGCTCCATGATGGCCAGATCCAAAAAACTACAACTCCATCCGTTGTTTAAAAAGTTGAAACTCGTGCAGGAGGTCTTGGGCTTGCCAGCTCATGGAAGGATATTTAGTGGGGCCTGGTGCCAAATTCCCAGTGTCAAAAATGCAGCTGGAGCTTTCGCCTTTAAATTGCAGCCTCTCGTTCTGTTTTTTCCTGGGCCTTTTCTTGGAAGGAATAAAAAACTTGCAGGTCTACTGTATCTGCAGCATCAAGCTATTGCCATGCACCTAACCTGTGCCTGCAATGCAGGCTTTCTGACTGCAATCCAGGAGGCCTTGCCCACAAATCACTAACAGCGGGAAAACATTTGACGCGAAATGGTGATGCCGATCCACAGCCTCGATGAGAACTGACCTTGCTCACTGTCTCCGAGCATGATTCCACCCAATTCCTGCAGTTTCTTTCCAGTCACCGCCAATCTGAACAACGCCCTTCGTGTACTCACTGTGTCTTGAGCACCCACTTTATGGACGGTTGTCAAACTTGCCCATGCCGAATCACCGCCGCCCCCGACGATGAGTTACACTGCCCTGTCCATGTTGGACTATGATGGGAGAGATCACTGGTCTCAATGTCCTGCCCAAGATCACTAGTTCCCGTGAGTACCGTTCCTGAGCCTCTCTTCAGCTGTGATCTTCCATGCGCGTCGCTATCGCCATGTTGTGAATGGTGTGCTGCTTCAGAGACCACACACTGTCATGATGTTGCTGAGGGTGTGATTCTTAGAGACGTATGCTGCTACCATGTCGAGGATGGTGCAATTGAAAGTCGAAAAATCTTCAGAAACCATACTCTATAATCATATTGCATTATTGCTTTTATGTAGCCATAAGGTACCAAACAATCTTAAGTTGAGTGGTTATAAAACTGTGGGTTCTTTATTTGTAGCATAGCACACTTACAAGAGAGCTCTCCCTTACACGTGTGTCTAGGTCTCTTGCTCAACTTCAACCAACTGATCACATGCTGAATGACATCACTTCCTGTGATGATGATCGTACTTGTTAAAGTGATATCACATTATGAGATATACGTTCAAAACCCTGCTCCCGACAATGCCAGGCAGGGGCTGAATTTTCAAAATGGGCTCAGGAACCCGACGCCCAGATGATTTCTGGGTCCCGACCCCACCAGCACTTGAAAATCCAGCCCTAGAGCTCTGGCTCTGAATTCTGACATTCAGCAGGGATACTTCTGTCTGCTGGGTGGCCTCACTGCTCATCATATAGGTTATGGAAGTCGATTAAACCCGCCCACCATACAGGAATTAACAACCCTATTGGCTGTCTTAATGAGAGTTATTGCCATAGAAGGAGTGTTCAACTTCCTCCAACCCCAAGGGAGGAATATGAAGGTACAAAAATAACAACTCTATCGTGCATTTGCTGACTGAACTAATTGGGAGACCTAATGTATTTTCAGAAGGATTATCAAAATAAATGCAACAAAAAATATTTAATGACCGCAATATGGTGCAATACAGCATCAACTTCAGCTGACATTTTATTAATATTAGATGTCATTAATTTCACTCTGAACAACAGTCTTCAGTTGTACATAACTGCACTGACAAAAACTTGCATCCTTTTTTTAAAAAAAGTGCTATTATTTCCAATTTTAAAAAAATATTTTGTTCAACAGCATAGTTAACAGCCGATTAACAACTTAAACTCAAACTTTACAGAGCAGCATTTTCCGTCAAGCTAAGGTCACAATGATTCAATCTGCCTGAATGTTTCAGACATGTGTCTAATATTGCTGATACCAGTGCATTTCCGGCACATTGCCATGAAAGCTTTTTCTCATATATTGCATCAGAATCCATTTTCAGCCAGCAACATGCTGTACATCAAAGCAATTAATTAACAAAATTAGCCGAGTACTTACCGCTGGACAGACGACGAGAGAGATTCAAAAATACTGCTGCCTCCAGAAGCCATGTTCAACAGTCAGCCACAGGTAAAATCTTCCATGGACAATACCTAAAACAGGATTTTTTTTTGGATCATTGTTATTAATTTCATGAAAACCAATCACAACTAGTCAACTTGATTTCATCTATTGTAATGAACTACTTAAAACGCTATTGCATGTTTGCACGGGCAACTACTTGTAGAGATTTAAAATATTTTGAAAATTGTCATTCTAGGGGTGGTACACTGTGTTAGAATTCTAACGCACAGTGAAATGGAGTTATACTTCACTGCTAACTTACTGTCTTGTGCTAACAAACCCTTCACTGATCTCCAGTGGTGCACTGACATCAAACACATTGAATCCAAAGTCTTCATGCTTGTTCACAAACTTCTCCACAACCTCAGCCCACACTACCCTACTTCTTTAGTCATATGTTTGCTGCATGGAAAAGTGGCATTTATGAACCTGAGAAACCTCTTGTGTCAACTTTACCCTCCCCCAGGCCCCAAATTCAGTGCCCATGTCTTTTATTGATCCATATATTGACTTTCTACTGTATTAGCAACAGCAAATGTAGCAAGTTGACAAGTTCATAACATTCCATAGGTGTAGAAAGTGAGAGTAGTCTTCCTGCTTATGATACACATGATTGCATTATTGATTTGCAATTAATCCTCCAAGTTTACATAGCAACACTGTGTAGCTGTTAGCACTTGTGGGAGGAGAAAGAAGTACCTAATGTCTCTATTCTGTGTCCACCGATGTATGCACATTTATGGTTCTAGTTCTGGTAGGACTTTAGGTATAGCATCTGCAATCTTTTAAGAGAGAATATTTTTGATCAGCTGCATAACTGACAGGTGCAGTAATTCATCATGCTGCTTGATAGTCTGTAAACTAACCCACTGGGAGCAGTAGGTTTTTCTCATGTATTGCATCAGAATCTATTTTCAGCCAGCAACTTCTTGTACATCAAAGCAACGCAGAGTTTGTTTACCCATCATGAAATGCATATTTTTTCAGTGCAAGGATGCAAGTTGCCTTACTGAGTCCTGAAAATTTAGATAGAAGTTGGCAAGTGCCATGACTTCAGGATACCCAAGTGTATAGAGATTTAACAATGCTTCTTTGCAGCAAAGAGCACTGGTAAGCTTCATACAGCTTTCCCCATTAAGTAATTTCCTTGCATGGTGAACTAAAGGTAAATGTAAAGAACCCCAGCCCCTAAAAATGTAATCCTCCAGGTCCCATTAATGTGTCAGGGTGACTAATCAACAGAACTACAGTCTGGCCTCACCCAGATATCCAATGACTAAGTTTGCCACAAAGGAGTGTTATGACGGTGCTTCTATATTTTTTGTTAAGTATTTTTTTGAGGACTCATGTATTTTAGAATTATGGACATTGTTTTATTTGGGAAAACTGAAAAAGATACCATGGATTTTTTTTCACTAACGTCATCGGAAGGTCTTTCGGACTTGGTTTGTAAACAATCCTTCCTGGAAGTCACCTGCGTTCAGATAAAAACCCAGCAGGGGCTTTTTGACTTGGAGAAGATGTTTACAGAGAAGTGACAGGTCAATATTTATAGGGTCAGGAGGTTTGACTCTTAAGATTGTTTTTGGTTTCACTTTGGACAACATTTGGGGTTTGGACAGTGCTCTGAAAGGAGTTTAAGAATCAATCTGCCAAAGAAAAAAACCTAGCTCAGTCTTTTTCCATCTCTTTGAAAAGCCTGCCAGCTTTTCCATCTCTTTGAGAAGTTCTTAGATGCAAGTATAAGAAATAAAGAAATTGATGCTGCATTCCTCCTCAAAAGCCTGCCAGAAACCCTTGTTGCTGCGTTTCTTCTGGAAAGCCTGCCGAACTGATCCCCAATGTCACCATAAAAGAACTGTTCTAGAAAGATCTCACAGACAGTCGTCTAAGCATATTTGATGCCAAAACAAAAAAAGGGACAACTGACATCTTTCCATATCTTCTCTTTTTTTCTTCAACAATTAGTAAGTATTTGGCCAAAGTATTCTTTTTTTGTCTTTTTAATGAGCTTTAAAAGAAAGTCTCTATTTTTTCTTGGTTAACCAGTGTGTGTATGTGTGAGCGGCTAAGGTGAAAAGGGAACTTTCATATTTCACTCTGTGTGTTAATGCTTTGCTTCGATACTAGTTACGTCCTGTTTTATAATAAACAAATAATTTTGTTGTTTATTAAAGAAACCTGGTTTGTGTATTTTATTCTGGGATAAAGAGTAGAGTCTATCATTGACTGTATCAATAACTGGGTAAACCTTTAAATATATGTTGGCACCTGTGGAGAAGTGGAACTAGAAAAAACAGTGCACTCCTCCCACCTCAGTCATAACAGGAGTGGTTTGGTTCAAATCTTCCTTTTCCAGATGTGCCATCTTGGAGTTAACTCAACACCACCACCCTTTATTTCTTATACTCGCATCTAAGAGCTTCTCAAAGAGATGGAAAAGCTGGCAGGCTGTTCAAAGAGATGGAAAAAGGCTGAGCTGGGTTTTTTTCTTTGGCAGATTGATTCTTAAACTGGATAAATACTTGAAAAGTATTTATATGTTTCCACTATATAAAGGATCACTAAGCCACAGACACGTGCAGGTTTGAGCACTCACTAGTCATACAGCAGATAGAATCATAGAAGGTTGGAATGATGCAGCTCAGAAAGAGGCCATTTGGCCCATTGTGTCTGTGTCGGTTCTTTCAAGTGCAAACCAATTAGTACCACTCCCCTGCTCTTTCCCCATAGCCTTGTATTTTTTTTCCTTTTCAAGTATTTATCCAGTTCCCTTTCAAAAGTTATTATTGAATCTACTTCCACCATCCTTTCAGGCAGTGCACTCCAAATCGTAACAACTCACTGGTAATATTTTTTAAGAACATAAGATAAAAAATAGGAGCAGGAGTAGATCATATGGACCCTTGAGCCTGCTCCACCATGCAATACGATTATGGCTGATCTTCTGTTTCAACTCCACTTTCCCACCCACTCTCCATGCCACTTGATTCCTTGAGAGATCAAAAATATGTCTATCCCAGCCTTGAATACACTCAATGATGGAACATCCACAACCTTCTGTGGTAGAGAATTCCAAAGATTCACAACCATCTAAGTGAAGAAATTTCTCCTCGTCTCAGTCCCCTTTCCTGAGGCTGTGCCCCCATGTTCTACATTCCCCAGCCAGGGGAAACAGCCTCTCAGTGTCTACCCTGTCAAGTCCCTTCAGAATCTTGTATGCTTCAATGAGAACATCTCTCATTCTTCTAAACTCCAGAGAGTATAGGCTCAATTTACTCAGACTCTCATCATAGGACAAACCTCTTATCCCAGGAACCAATCTAGTGAACCTTCACTGTACTGCCTCCAAGGTAAGTATATCCTTTTCCCCTCATGTCACCTCTGGTTCTATTGCAAATTACCTTAAATTTGTGTCCTCTGGTTACCATGCCAACCCTTTCCAAGAGCAATCAAAAACTGAAGTATCTACCTCAACCAAACAATCCCCCATTGAATCATTCAATGCTCCAACAACTCTAGGCATAAGGAATGTCTTTTAATGTCTCATGGCAATTCAAAATTGACATCCCATAATCGCCAATTCTCCAGGCAGAAGAAATATTGTTTCTTTATTCACCCAGTCAAAATCCTTTAAAATGTTGCAAACCCATATTAAATTTTCTCTTAACTGGAAATAGTCCGAGTATCTCACATCTGTCCTCGTAACTACAACTTCTCATTCCTGGTATCAACCCATTGGATCCCCAGCATCACCCCGATTTTGTCGACGTTCGACCCTTTCTTTAGCTTTATTGTCCTTTTGATCATGGTGCACCAAAAACTACACCCTATATTCCAAGTGTAGCTTAACCATTGCATTGTGACACATAGCTTTTGTACTCTATACCCTCATTTATAAAATCCAAAATCTAATATCTATCAGCCCTTTTTATGGTTTTATTTAGCAGTCCTGGTGAGTGGCAAAGCTCCTCAAATGACATAAGCACATTTCCACCATCCTTCTAACCACATCATGGATAAATAATGTACTCCACTGACCAATGTTTTCACTAGTTGGGGATGCATAACTTTGGCAGCAGTTTCAAACCAGAAGAAAATAATTTGTATTCATAGCTCATAAGCTTAACCATCAGGATTGAATACAGGCTGTGGAGAGAGATTGATATTTTTACATTGAGAAATACAACAGCAGGGCAATGCACATAATGTAGGCTGGAACTAATGTTTGAAAAGAGGAAAAGAGATGGTGAGCTAAATCCAATAGTAATGATTAGGTAATCCTAAGCACATATGTCAAAAATTCTGTAGCTTGTAAGAGAAAGGAAAGGCTAAAGGGAAGTAAAATTCAAGGTCAAAGGGCACAAGGTGGGCAGCAGCAGATTGGCTGCCTGTTATACACATCACAAGATTTTCCTTTCCAATGACAGAATGGAAGGGGCGATCGGGCGAGTTGCATAATGGCCGGCAGATTGGTTACCACCCATTTTGTGCTCTGCTGAAATTAAATTTTACCCCGAATGTTTTACAATCTCGAGATGCTAGAATATAATGAGTTAAATTAGGAAAAAATGTCTCAAGTCTGTATTTAAACACATTATGCACAACATTTAGAAGAAGCAAGCAGACAAACCACACTCACTGGAGAAGATTTGAGAACCAGGTATTTTAACTCCTATGCCTCGCTAACATGCTGCTGAACCATTTCCCATCTATTCTGGGCAGGCAGTGGGGGGAAACAGATGCTGGCCTCTGGAAAATTGGATAGCCTTTGGCCAATTGACAACGCGGGAGTAGGCGTGAGGAGTCTCACAGGGAAAGTGAGACAATCCCGGGCAGGAGAGGCCACAACTTTCCTTGTGGGGCCCTGGGGAGTACTCCTGATCACCCTGATCTCACAAAGGAACTTAAAAAACAACTTAACTGCACAAATGCAAAATACTGTAGATTCTAGAAATCTGAAACAAAAGCAGAAAATGCTGGAAATACTCAGCGGATCAGGTAGCACCTGTGGAGAGAAAAACAGAGTCAATGGGCTGGATTTTGTTCTCCTCCGGGCATCGGGTTCCATGGCAGTGGGGGCTTGAAGATGGCTCCAGATGAGGCCTGCCACGGCCCTCGACACGTGAGGGCCTGGCTCAATGCTTCCGGCGGCAGTGAGGCTCCGTGGCAGCCCCCCACCGCTGGGTAACGCGACCTCAATTAAAATATTAAAATCAATAAAATGAATACATTTAAATAGACTTACTTGCAATCATGAGGGCCCACCATGATCTTCGGCACAGTGGCCAGCACTCCCGCGCCTTCAAATGCCCGTCCGGGGAAACGCAGCGCCACTGGTGGGGTGGAGGGAGGAGGTAAGAGTTTCAATGTGGGAGGTGGAAACGGGGTCTAATAAATGTAATGGGTGCAGGGGGGATGGTCAGAATTAAAAGGTAAGTGGTTTTGGGGGGTAAGGGCAAATAGTTACAGTAATTGTTATTGGGGAGGCGGGTAAGAGGCGTTATAATTTATTTATTTAATTTTGGGGGGTTACTTCTTTAAAAATTTAAATGTGACGGCAGGGCAGGCTGCCCTTTAAAATGGCACCAGCGCCTGCGCACAGGCAGCTGACACCATTGTCCGTGATGGACAGCCCACCCCCTCCAACTGATTGGGGTCAGTGGGCAGCCCCAGCCATTTAAATGAGTCGTCGCAGGGGGAATTGCGGTAGCTCTTTGGCTTGTGGCCCACACGGGCAGGCCACCATTTTTTCAGCTCACCGCCGCCCAATGTTTCAGGTTTGTGTGGCCTTTCATCTGAACGTAAAAAGTCACAGACCAGAAACGTTAACTCTGTTTTTCTCTCCACAAGTGCTGCTTGACCTGCGGAGTATTTCCAGCATTTTCTGTTTTTGTTTCAAAGAGCTTATCTGCTTGTGCTTCTTCATCTGCTGGGTAGGTCCCGGTTTCTTCTGAGTGGATAGGGTTAATATTTCCATCTTTGTGTCCAGTCCAGTTTACATTGTAGTTTACCACAACAGAGCAAGTGCTTGTAATGTTCTAACTCCCCAGGAGGGAGGGTGAATGCTGTAGCTACTGAATATCAACATTCTGGCATTGTTTCTGTTCACTTATTCATATACCTTTTTGTGTGAACATTGGTGGTCCAGGTTTACAATTCTCACCCGCCACACTGGAGATACATGTCAATACCTTTAACAGCTGTGGGACATTTTACTATGTTAAAGATGCTGTATATAAATACAAATTGTCGTCAGTTAATAAATTGATTTGAAATTTTATAGTCTGAGTAATGGTCTCGTGAATTGTTTATTCCACCTCCTTTTAAAATCGAGGAAGATCTGAAGGCATATGATATAATCAGTAAACAAATATTCATATATTCATGTCATATTCCTGGGATCACTCCAAATGTTTGTATATTGAGCTAATAAAGGCACATTCTCCCTCATAAGGACTGAGGGCTCATCAGCAGGAATGGATTGACATGCTGAAACTGAGAAAAAAATACCTCATGTAAAAATACCTAGGGCATAATGATTATATTTACCGTCATCTATCGATCTTTCCATATTTAACCCACTACAACAACTTGCATTTATTGGAGCTTTTTACATTCTAAAACTTCCCAAGGTACTTCACAGGAGCATTATCAAATAAAATTTGACTTCAACCCACAGATGGAGATAATAGGTCAGGCAAAAGAGGTAGGTTTTAAACAGTATTTCATAGAAGCAAAGAGAAGTGGAGAGGCTTAGGGAGGGAATTTCAGAGTTTAGGACCCAGGCAGCTGAAAGCATGGCTGCCAATTTTGGAGCAATTAAAATCGAGGATGCACAAAAGACCAAAATTGGAGGAGCATAGAGATCTCAGAGGGTTGTAGGGCTGAAGGACATTACAGAGCTATGTTAGGGCAAGGCCATGAAGGGAAAGGATGAGAACTTGATAATCAATGCATTACTCAACCAGGGCCAATGTAGGTCAGTGAGCACAGGGGTGATGGGTAAGGAGGATTGGTGTGAGTTAAAATATGGGCAACAGAGTTTTGGATGAATTAAAAATTATGGAGGGTGGAAGATAGGAGGTTTGCCAGGAAAGCATTGAAATAGTCAAGTCTCGGGCTAACAAAGGATAGACGAGGGTTTCAGCAATAGATGAGCTGTGGCAGGAGCAGAGACAGGCAATGTTACGAAGGTGGGAGTAGGCAGTCTTGGTGATGGAGTGGCTATGTGTTCGGAAGCTCATCTCAGGGTCAAATAGGATGCCAAACTTGCAAAAAGTTTTGATCAGCCTCAGACAGTGAGCAGGAAGAGGGATGAAGTTAGTGGTTTATTTGTATTTTATATTTCTAAAACACAACTTCAATGAACAGACAGTCCAACGAAAATATTAACATTTACATTCCCAGCAGATTTAGAGACTGAACTTATAACATTGATAAAGGCCGAAAAGATCCAAAGTCTCTTCCAATTAGGAATGCAGGAACTCACTTGCCAACTTGCCCAATTAGCACCTTCTTTAATTAAGTTGTTTTCAGTAACATGTACCAAAGTAGGAGTCACCTATAACAATTCATCCCTTAAAAAATGAGAACGCAACAAAACACACTGATGCTGATCATTATTTTACAAATAATGTGTGAAATTAAATATGAAGTTACAAGTAAAAGACATTTATCTGCACATCAGAATGCTGTTTTGGCATTGTTTGAGAGGATATGTGGACTGTCTTACTGTTTCAAATGGCATTACCATTCGAGAAAGAGTGACTCATTAACTGCCAGAACCTAAATATTCAGAGGGCATCTTCGGCGAAGTGAGTTTTACTTTACAGAATGAACAAGTTAATTGGATACTCAATTTAAATGTTGAGAACTGGATGCTGAAATAACAAGATGCATCATGCTGGCATAAGTTGAAACCAGCTTCTGAAAAACACTTTTATAAAATGTATAAGAATATTTCTTGGGGATGTATATTAAAGCTTGCTCTCTGATCATGATGTGCAATATTTACTCTACTCCAAGGATAAGTCACAAAAATAAGCACAACTTTACATTCACAAGTCCCTCCATCACTGTTTTGTTTGTTAGTTATTCAAGGGATGTGAGCATTGCTGGCTAAGCCAGCATTTATTGCCCATCCCTAATTGCCCTTGAGAAGGTGGTGGTGAGCTGCCTTCTTGAACCGCTGCAGTCTATGTGGGGTAGGTACACCCACAGTGCTGTTAGGAAGGGAGTTCCAGGATTTTGACCCGGCAACAGTGAAGGAATGACGATATAGTTCCAAGTCAGGATGGTGTGTGGCTTGGAGGGGAACTTGCAGGTGGTGGCATTCCCATGCAACTGCTGCCCTTGTCTTTCTAGGTGGTAGAAATCGCAGATTTGGAAAGTGCTATCTAAGGAGCCTTGATGCGTTGCTGCAGTGCATCTTGTAGAAGGTACACACTGATGCCACTGTGTGTCGATGGTGAAGGGAGTGAATGTTTGTGGATGGGGTTCTAATCAAGCAGGTTGTTTTGTCCTGGATGGTGTTGAGCTTCTTGAGTGTTGTTGGAGCTGCACCCATCCTGGCAAGTGGAGAGTGTTTCATCACACTCCTGACTTGTGCCTTGTAGATGGTGGACAGGTTTTGGGGAGTCAGGAGGAGAGTTTCTCGGGCAGGATTCCTAGCCTCTGACCTGTTCTTGTAGCCATGGTATTTATATAGCTGTTCCAATTCAGTTTCTGGTCAATGGTAACCCCCAGCATGTTGACAGTGGGGGATTCAGCGATCGTAATGCCATAGAATGTCAAGGGGAAATGGTTAGATTCTCTGTTGTTGGAGATGGTCATTGTCTGGCACTCGTGTGGTGCAAATGTTGCTTGCTACTTATCAGCCCAAGCCTGGATAGTGTCCAGGTCTTGCTGCATTTCTACACAGACTGCTTCTGTATCAAAAGGGGAGGCGGTGGCATAGTGGTATTGTCACTGGACGAATAACCCAAAAAGCAAGGTTATTGCTCTGGGACAGGGGTTCAAATCCCACCACAGCAGAAGATGGAATTTGAATTGAATTAATAAATCTGGAATTGAAGACTAGTCTAATGATGGCCATGAAGCCATTGTTGATTGTTGTTAAAACCCATCTGGTTCACTAATGCCCTTGAGGGAAGAAAATCTGCTGTCCTTTAGGAGAGGAAATCTACTGTACTTACCTGGTCTGGCCTACATGTGACTCCAGACCCACAGCAATGTGGTTGATTCTTACATGCCCTCTAAAATTGCCTAGCAAGCCAGTCAGTTGTATCGAACCGCTACGAAGTCAATATAAAAGGAATGAAACCAGACGGGCCACCTGGCATCGACCTAGGCACCGGAAACGACAATGGAAAACCCAGCCCTGTTGACCCTGCAAAGTCCTCCTTCCTAACATCTGGGGGCTTGTGCCAAAGTTGGGAGAGCTGTCCCACAGTCTAGTCAAGCAACAGCCTGACATAGTCATACTCACGGAATCATAACTGACAGACAATGTCCCAGACACTACCATCACCATCCCCGGATATGTCCTGTCCCACCGGCAGGACAGACAGAGCAGAGGTGGTGGCACAGTGGTATACAGTCAGGAGGGAGTTTCCCTTGGAGCCCTCAACATCGACTCTGGACCCCATGAAGTCTCATGGCATCAGGTCAAACATGGACAAGGAAACCTCCTGCTGATTACCACCTACTGCCCTCCCTCAATTGATGAGTCAGTACTCCTCCATGTTGAACAGTACTTGGAGGAAGCACTGAGGGTGGCAAGGGCATAGAATGTACTCTGGGTGGGGGACTTCAATGTCCATCACTAAGAGCACCACTACTGACTGAGCTGGCCAAGTCCTAAAGGACATATCTGCTAGACTGGGTATGCGGCAAGTGGTGAGGGAACCAACAAGACGGGAAAACATACTTGAGCTCATCCTCACCAATATGCCTGCCGCAGATGCATCTTGACCATGACAGTATTGGTAGGAGTGACCACCACACAGTCCTTGTGGAGATGAAGTCCCGCCTTCACATTGAGGATACCCTCCTTCTTGCTGTGTGTCACAATCACCATGCTAAATGGGTTAGATTTCGAACAGATCTAGCAGTGCAAAATTGGGCATCCATGAGGCGCTGTGGGCCATCAGCAGCAGCAGAATTGTACTCAACCACAATCTGTAACCTCATGGCCCAGCATATCCCACACTCTACCATTACCATCAAGCCAGGAGACCAACCCTGATTCAATGAAGAGTGCAGGAGGGCATGCCAGGAGCAGCACCAGGCATACCTCAAAATGACGTGTCAACCTGGTGAAGCTACAACACAGGATATCTGCATGCCAAACTGCGTAAGCAGCATGCGATAGACAGAGCTAAGCGACCCCATAACCAACGAATCAGATCTAAGCTCTGCAGTCCTGCCACATCCAGCCGTGAATGGTGGTGGACAATTAACCAACTAACTGGAGGAGGTGGCTCCACAAATATCCCCTATCTCAATGATGGGGGAGCCCAGCACATCAGTGCGAAAGATAAGGCTGAAGCACTTGCAACAATCTTCAGCCAGAGGTGCCGAGTTGATGATCCATCTCGGCCTCCTCCTGAAGTCCCCAGCATCACAGCTGCCAGACGTCAGCCAATTCGATTCACTCTGCGTGATATCATGAAACGACTGAAGGTACTGGATACTGCAAAGGCAATGGGACCTGACAATATTCCGGCAATAGTACTGAAGACCTGTGCTCCAGAACTTCCACACCCCTAGCCAAGCTGTTCCAGTACAGCTACAACACTGGCATCTACCCTGCAATGTGGAAAATTGCCCAGGTATGTCCTGTACACAAAAAGCAAGACACGTCCAACCTGGCCAATTACCACCCCATCAGCCTACTCTCAATCATCAGTAAAGTAATGGAAGGTGTCATCAACAGTGCTATCAAGCATCACTTGCTTAGCAATAACCCTGTTCAGTGATGCTCAGTTTGGGTTCCGCCAGGGACACTCAGCTCCTGACCTCATTACAGCCTTGGTTCAAAAATGGACAAAAGAGCTGAACTCAAGAGGTGAGGTGAAAGCAACTGCCCTTGACATCAAGGTAGCATTTGACCAAGCATGGCATCAAGGAGCCCTAGAAAAACTGAGGTTGATGGGAATCAGGAGTGTGATGGAATACTCTCCACTTGCCAGGATGGGTGCAGCTCCAACAACACTCAAGAAGCTCAATACCATCCAGGACAAAGCAGCCCGCTTGATTGGCACCCCATCCACAAACATTCACTCCCTCCACCACCAACGCACAGTGGCAGCAGTGTGTACCATCTGCAAGATGCAGTGCAGCAATGCACCAAGGATCCTTAGACAGCACATTCCTAACCTGCGATCTCTACAAACTAGAAGAATGTGGGCAGCAAATGCGTGGGAACACCACCACCTGCAAGTTCCCCTCCAAGTTACACTCCATCCTGACTTGGAACTATATCGCCGTTCCTTCACTGTTGCTGGGTCAAAATCCTGGAACTCCCTTCCTAACAGCACTGTGGGTGTACCTACCTCCCATGGACTGCAGCGGTTCAAGAAGGCAGCTCACCACCACCTTCTCAAGGGCAATTAGGGATGGGCAATAAATCCTGGCCGAGCCAGCGATGCCCACATCCCATGAATGAGTAATAAAAAAAATGCTGCCTTAATGTCAAGGGCAGTCACTCTCACCTCACTTCTTGAGTTCAGCTCTTTTGTCCATGTTTGAACCAAGGCTGTAATGAGGTCAGGAGCTGAGTGGCCCTGACAGAACCCAAACTGAGCGTCCCTGTGTCAGTTATTGTTAAGCAAGTGCTTGATTGCACTGTTGATGCCACCTTCCATCACTTTATTGACGATCGAGAGCAGACTGATGGGATGGTAATTGGCCAGTTTGGACTTGTCCTACATTTTGTGTACAGGACATACCTGGGCTATTTTCCACATTACCAGCTGGATGCCAGTGTTGTAGCTGTACAGCAACAGCTTGGCTAGGGGCACGGCAAATTCTGGAGCACGGGTCTTCAGTACTATTGCCAGAATATTGTCAGGGCCCATTGCCTTTGCAGTATCCAGTGCCTTCAGTCGTTTCTTGATATCACGCGGAGTGAATCGAATTGGCTGAAGTCTGGCATCTGTGATGCTGGGGACTTCAGGAGGAGGCCGAGATGGATCATCAACTCGGCACTTCTGGCTGAAGATTGTTGCAAATGCTTCAGCCTTCTCTTTTGCACTGATGTGCTGCGCTATCCCATCATTGTGGATGGGGATATTTGTGGAGCCACCTCCTCCAGTTTGTTGTTGAATTGTCCACCACCATTCATGGCTGGATGTGGCAGGACTGCAGAGATTAGATCTGATTCGTTGGTGATGGGATCGCTTAGCTCTGTCTATCGCATGCTGCTTACACTATTTGTCATGCAGATACTCTTGTGTTGTAGCTTCACTGGGTTGACACCTCATTTTTAGATATGCCTGGTGCTGCTCCTGGCATGCCCTCCTGCACTCTTCATTGAACCAGGGTTGGTCCCCTAGCTTGATGGTAACAGTAGAGTGGGGGCCATGAAGTTACAGATTGTGGTTGAATATAATTCCGCTGTTGCTGATGGCCCTCAGAGCCTGATGGGTGCTCAGTTTTGCATTGCTAGATCTGTTCAAAATCTATCCCATTTAGCACAGTGGTAGTGCCACACAACACGATGGAGGGTATCCTCAGTGTGAAAGCGGGACTTTGTCTCCTGAAGGACCATGCGGTTGTCACTCCTACCAATACTATAATGGACAGATGCATCGGTGGCAGGCATATTGGTAAGGACGAGGTCAAGTATAATTTTCCCTCTTGTTGGTTCCTTCACCACCTGCCGCAGACCCAGTCTAGCAGCTATATTCTTTAGGGCTCAGACAGCTCGGTCAGTAGGGGTGCTACCGAGCCACCCTTGGTGATGGACCCAGAGTACATTCTGCGTCCTTTCCATCCTCACTTACTTTCTTTGGGATACAATTCAGGTATGAGATTGATTCTTTCATTTTGTTTTCCATTTTGTTGCGTTTTATTTATGTTTTACAAACATTTAAAATATAACAATCTAAAATATAGCTTTTTTCAACAATTAAGGTTTTTCTGGATATTTTTCGTGTGATTATGATATTGTTGCAAGCATGTAACATTACTGTTTGGCCCATATTAGTCAACAACAACAACTTACATTGGTAAAGCACCTTTAATGTAGTAAAATGTCCCAAAGCACTTTACAGGTTATCAAATAAAATTTGACATTGAGCCACATAAGGGGATAGTAGGGCAAATGACAAAAAGCTTTGTCTGAGAGTTAGGCTTTAAAAAACCTCCTAAAACAGGAACGCGAGGTAGAGAGGTGGAGAGGTTTAGGGAGAGAATGCCACAGCTTAGGGCCTAGGTAGCTGAAGGTGCAGCCACCAATGGTGGAGCGATTAAATTCGGGGATGCACAAGAGGACAGAATTGGAGGACCGTAGATATCTCAGAGGGTTGTGGGGCTGAAGGAGGTTTCAGAGATAGGGAGGGAAGAGGCAGAGGGATTTGAAAACAAGCTTGAAATTTTTAAAACAAGGACCCAATTTCGGTCAGTGAGCACAATGAGGGTGAAGGGGACTGTGTGCAAATTAGGATATGGGCATCAAAGTTTTGGATGACCTCATGTTTATGGAGGGTAGAATGTGGGAGGCTGGCCAGGAGTGAGGGAGGTGATGATGGCAGATTTGAAGAGGAGAGTGAAAGTAACTGAGAAGAGAGAACTATTAACAATATCAGCTAAAATGGTGGACAGGAAGAGTGGTCAGCAGTTTGGTGGGAATAAGATAGAAGGAGCATGTGAGTCTTATGGACAAGATGAGTTTAGAGAGGACAGGAGTGGAGATAGGAGAGAAACTAAAGAAAAATGTGAGGTCAGGATTAGGTCAGGGGGGAGAACATTAGGGGAACTTTGGCCCAGTGAGCAAGTGAAAGGGAGGGAAGCAGCAGAGGCATCTGAACGTATGGTTTCAATTTTAGTGACAAGCAAATGTATGAACTCTCCACACTTCTTGTTGAAGGTTAGGTGGAGGGGGCAGGGAAAAGAAGCTTCGGAAGACAATTTCTAGTGAATATGAAAAGCCAGGGTCATCTTTCCATGCCAGGATGATTCTGGAATGGTGAGCAGTTTTGGCAGAAGACCCAGTCGTGTGTTATGTGGTCCAGCCAGATCTGGCAATGAATGACTAACCACCATAAACATTCAAATCTGTGCCTCTTGGACCTAAAGGCACAGAGATGAGGGCGGTACCAGGAGAAACAACCAAGGTGAGAGAGAGCAATGGTTTTAATGGAGACTAGGGCATCAAAGATGGAGGTGAGGGTGTGATTGAGCAGTTCGGTCGATCATGGTGAGTGGAAGGCCAAAGGCTAGGCAGTTAGGAAAGTAAAAGTGCAGTTGTAAGTGACTTGGGGGAGAATTTTTTCAGGAGTGGACCAGAAGCAAGTGAGGTTGGGAGGGGAAAGGAGGATGTTGGTAGAAAGGGATGCAAAAAAGTGACCACAGATAGCCTTTTCTGTGATTGACATGACAGGAGTATGAGGCCTCATGAAATGGCAAGGTCAAGTGGAAAACGAGCAGCGGGGTAAACAAGTGGCAGGGGGAAATGAGTGGCGGGGGGAAAGGAGCGGCGGGGGGAGAGGAGCGGCGGGGGGAGAGGAGCGGCGGGGGGAAATGAGCAGCTGGTGAAATGTGTATCAGGGGAAACGTGTGGCGGGGGAATAGTGGCGGGGGAAATAGTGGTGGGGGAAATGAGTGGCGGGGCAAATGCGTGGCAGGGGAAAGGAGTGGCGAGGAAAGGAGTGGCGGGGGAAATGAATGGCGGGGGAAATGAATGGCGGGGGAAATGAATGGCGGGGGAAATGAATGGCGGGGGAAATGAATGGCGGGGGAAATGAATGGCGGGGGAAATGAATGGCGGGGGAAATGAATGGCGGGGGAAATGAATGGCGGGGGAAATGAATGGCGGGGGAAATAGTGGTGGTGAAATTACTGGCGGGGGAAACGAGCGGCAGGGGAAATGAGCACCGGGGAAACAAGCGCCAGGGGCATAAGCAGCAGGGGAAACAAGCGGCGTGGGGAGCAAGGGGCCAGGGAACAAGTGGCGAGGGGAACAAGCAGGGGTTGAGAACGAGCAGTGGGAGGAGAACGAGCGGCCGGGGCTATGAGCGGCGGGTGGATGAGCAATGGGCGGGAACGAGTGGCAGGCGAGAATGAGCGGCTATTGAAGCGGCGAGCAGTTGGTCAGGAAGTAGCGGGAAAGAGAAATAGCGAACAGTGGGGTGGGAGGGAGCGGCAAACGGTTGGGTGGGAGGGGTGGGAATGAGAAGCGGCGAGCAGTTGGACGGGATGGAATGGGGAAGAGAAGCCAATGAAGAGTTTATTGTCTTCTCTGTGTAAGATTGAGTGTCATGCTAGACCCCCACCTGCCAAGAATCAGGCACATCAATTTTGTCACGAACATTGATTTTTAACTGTTGTTGGAGCGCGGAAATGACTTGTTAAACAGATCATCTGTGCTGGAAAAAAATATTTACATACTAACAGACATCAAAGGTGAGGAAGTGCATTTCAGGGCCTGCTAAGGAGGATGCAATCCACAAGGGCCAAGACTGGTTAGACCAGCTGGTCACATGACTAACCGGCTGTTCCAGGGTTTTCTTTTGAACTGGCCACAGAGAGTTTGAACTCAAAGACTGCTTGCTCCTGGACTGAGAAGATCTCTCTCCTGTCTGTTCCAATCTCTTTCTCACAAGCCTCTGAATCCACACCAGACACATGAACCCCAAGAGAGAAAAGTCTACTGCAGCGAGCAAGGTTTAAGAAGAATACTGTACACCAACGAAAAGCAAGATCTACCAACAATCGAGGACTCTACAGTGAGCTTGAAGAACCGTAACAAAAACTCTTCAGATATTTTTCAGCTTTATTTTCCTCCTGCTCTTTTCTGTTTCTATTTGCATGTGTGTATCACGTATGCATGCTAGGGTGGGTGTGTTGTGTATCCATAGGCGTCAACCAAATTAGAGTTTAAGCTCAAGTTTAATAAGTTTCAATTTTTCTTCTTTAAACCTAAGAAAACCTGTTTGTGCTGGTTTCTTTGCCTTATAATTAGAAAGCAGTGAACAAGGATTCACCAAGGGGGAGCTAAAAACAGTGTGTTTAAAATTAAACCCTGATACGGTAAGACCCGGTGAAGGCTGAGAGAGACCCCTAGACACCTTCCTCACTGGGTCGTAACAGAAAGTTGGGTGCTAGCGTCTGGGATTTTACCCACAGACAAACGAGAGAAATTGGAAGTGGGAAGCCAAATAGTTCCCAGTCAAAAAAGTACAAGACTTCAATACAGGTTTTCTTTGTGGTTGTGTGTGCTAATATGTCTGCAACTGAAGCTAGTAGCTCCCCAAGCCAGGGTGAAGTTACTTGGGATAATTAAAAGCACTGTCTATGGAGGAGCTGAGAAAATGGCTGAGCAGTGTGGGATCACTGTACGTGGCAAGGCGAGGAAGTCTGAACTCCTAAGACTAATGGCCAACCATTCTTCCCTTGAATCTGAAAAAGCAGAAACAGGGTTAGAAGCAGACTCTGACAGGGTATTGTTAGCAAAGATACAATTGGAACAAAGGAAACCTTGAATTATAAGACAGGGAAAGAGAAAGAGAGAGCATTCCAGAAGGAACATGAAGAAAATGAAAGGCAGGAGAGGGAGAAACAATATTCCAGAAGGAATGTAAAGGAAGAGAGCGGAAGCAGCTTGAGTTAACAAGGGGGCGACAGAGTAACCCCAAGTGAAAGCATGGCCAATATGGAGGAGCATAATTCAGGGCTGGGTACAGAATTGTTAAAACTAGCTCAACTAATTCCAAAATTCAATGAGAAAGATGGAGAAGATTTTTTGTGTCCTTTGAGAAACTGACAAGGCAACTAAAATGGCCAGCTGAGACCTGGCATCTTTTACTACAAAGAAAGCTAACCAGAAAAGCCCATGAGGTTTATTCCCTGTTGCCAGATGAGAGTTCATCAAATTATGAACTAACAAAAAATGCTATCCTCGGGGCATATGAATTAGTACCCAAAGCAGATCGCCAAAAGTTTAGAATCCTCAAGCAGCAAGCTAATCAAACTTATCTGGAGTTTGAAAGAAGTAAACAGCTGGCTTTTGATCAGTGGCTGAGGGCTCTTAAAGTACAGCTCAGCTATGAGAATGTCAGAGGAGTAATTCTGTTAGAGGAATTTAAACACTCTCTCCCACTCTCCATAAAGACCCATGTAGAAGAGCAGTGGGTCCAGAGAGCTCAGCAAGCAGCCATTCTGACCGATAAGTTTTCTTTAATTTATAAGTTGCTTTTCCAGGGGAGAAACTTTCCTAGTCACCCCCACAAATCCGAAAAGGACAAAGGGTGGGAAGGTGATAGGAGCCCAAGCAGTCCTGGAAGAGAAAGAAAAGCAGGAGACACAGGAGGTCCTCCTCTAGCCAAAAAGGAAGGTGCTATGAACAGGAGCAAGACCTGGAGACCTGTGTGCTTCCATTGTAATAAAGCAGGGCATTTAAAAGCTGACTGTTGGAAACTAAAGGGAAAATCTGCAGGATTAATCAGGGCCCACCTGCTCAGTGAAACAGTGAATCTGATGGAAAGCACAGCAGAACAAGCTTTGCCTTTAACTGCAGTAAGAGTGAGACCCAGGAAGCTTACAGCTGCAAGTGCAGGAAAATTTAATAGGATTCCGGAGGGTTTTCAAGGTTTTTTGTCTGAAGGGAAGTTAACCCCATACCCCTCGAGTGGGGCAAGCAAGCCCATAGTAATTCTCAGGGACACAGGGGCCACTAGATCCCTTTTACTAGAAAACGGCCTGACCTTTCCCCGAGAGAGTACAGTGAACACCAGAATGGTGGTGAATGGTATTGGAGGGCAGTGTATACCTGTACCTGTACACCGGATGCACCTGGAGTGTGACCTAGCTTCGGAACTGGTGACAGTAGGGATTGTCCCTAGTTTACCTGTGGATGGGGTTGACCTGCTCCTAGGCCATGATCAAGCCAGCTCCACAAGAGGAAACTGAATTAGCACTGCAGGCAGATGACCAGGTCTGTCTGTCTGAGACTTTCTTTGGAAAGTTAGGAGACCCAGGGAATGAATCTAATGGATTTTCCCTAGCTGAGGCTCAGTGAGCCGACCCAGTATTGCGAGAGTTAGCACAGGCTGCCCAGTCTGAAAGTGAAGCAGAGGGAGTCCCTGATTGCTACTATTTAAAAAATGAGTTACTGATGAGGAAATGGAGTTCTCCTCACAGACCTGAGAGCAAGGAATGGACAGTAGTTCACCAGTTAGTGGTGCCGCAGAGGTACCGGAGAGAAATATTAAGAAGGGCCCACGAGACTACAGTGGCTGTACATACCGGTATACGAAAGACCAAAGCCTGCATAAGAGAGCAGTTTGACTGGCCAAAACTCCACAAATATGTGGTGGAGTACTGCAGGAATTGCCACATGTGCCAGGTTGAGGGGAAACCCCAACCTACAGTGAAACCTGCACCCCTAAGTCCTGTACCTGTGTCCATAGGACCCTCCAATCGAGGGCTGGTGAACTGTAAATGCCCCCTGCCGAGAACAAGAAGGGACAGGCGGGCCCAGGGCTGGCAAAAGGTTAGACAGGGAAGGGGAAAAAGTGACCAAGAGGGCAGGTTAAAGGAAGTCTGGGAGGTATCCCGGATGAAAACCCCTACTGTCTGGTCAGCCAACCTCAAAAAACATGAAATGTTAGACCCCACATCCTCCTCCGTAAATGTAGATACTAGAAGCACCCCACCAGAGTTGCTAACAGCATTTACAGGAACCTGCAGAGACAGAGGGCACAGAGAAACCAGGAGGGCGATGCCTCACCTAGTCAAAGTGCCACAGGGGAGTGCAGTAGAGTCTGCACAAATACCTGCATGCAGGAGTGTCCCAGAGGACAAAGGGGTCATGAGAAAATAATGCTCCCCTACAGTCAAAAGAAAACGAACCACCCATCCCCTGAAGTCAAAAGCCTTTGCATGACTCAGCAAAGTACTGAAAGAGAGTTCAGGATAGCCCTGCCCACTACTGACTCTCCTGAAAAAAAATTTAAACTCAGGACTAATTAAACCTAACCATCTCAAAGACCCTAGGCAGCCATGAAAATGGGCAAACTGACAAAAAACTTCCCCGAAGAACCACATATTTACTGGGATGGCAAATAGTGGGCTACTAAAGCAGCACTGGCACCAAGTAAAGACAGGTAGTAATAAGTTTTAGGATTTATGAATGAATGTGAATGAATGAGAGAAATGCATGTTTTTTTTTCTGTATCTTATATTTTCTTTCATCCCTTTTAATGAAATGCACTTTTCTCAAATTGCATTTCATTCCACTGGGTGTGAAGGTGTCATGCTAGGCCCCCACCTGCCAAGAATGAGACACATCAATTTTGTCATTAACATTGATTTTTATCTGTTGTTGGAGTAAGAAAATGACGTTAAACAGATCAACCATTACTGGAAAAAAACATTTACATCCCAGGGCTGCTAAGGAGGACACAATTCACAAGGATCAGGACTGGTTAGACCAGCTGGTCACATGACTAACTGGCTGTTCCAGGGTTTTCTTTTGAACTGACCACAGAGAGGTTGAACTTAGAAAGACTGTTTACTCCTGGACAGAGAAGATTTCTCCTGTCTGCTCCCAACTTTTTCTCATAAGCCTCTGAATCCACTGAAGACATTTGAACCCCAAGGGAGAAAAGTCTCCTAGAGTGAACAAGGTTTCAGAAGAATGCTGGGCCCCAACAAAAAGCAAGATCTACCTACAATCGAGGACTCTACAGTGAACTCGAAGAACTATAACAAAAACCCTTCAGATATTGCCTCAAATCTTTCCACTTTATTTTCCTTCTGCTCTTTTCTGTCTCTATTTGCATGTGTGTATTGCGTATGCATGCTAGCGTGGGCGCATTTGTGCTGGTTTCTTTGCCTTATAATTGGAAAGTGGTCAACAAGGATTCACCAAGGGGGAGCTAAAAACATGGTGTGTTTAAAATTAAACCCTGTTACATTAAGACCAGGCGAAGGCTGAGAGGGAACCCTAGACACCTTCCTCATCAGGTCGTAACATTGAGCAACACCATCTTTATTACAGGCAACTGCCTTTGACGTAGCTGACAGTGACATTTCAGTCAATGTTACTGTATTTGCAATAAAAACAAGAAAAGCTGGAACCACTCAGCAGGTCTGGCAGTATCTGTGGAAAGAGGAGCAGAGTTAACGTTTCGGGTCACTGACCCTTCTTCAGAACTGACCCGAAACGTTAACTCTGCTTCTCTGTCCACAGATGCTGCCAGACCTGCTGAGTGGTTCCAGCATTTCATGTTTTTATTTCAGATTTCCAGCATCCGCAGTATTTTGTTTTTATTTTACTGTATTTGCACATGTGCAAGTAGTGCACCATCTAGTGGTTGCATCATCAAGAAACGCGCCCAATACAGAATAGATAGGTGTCAAAGGGAAGAAGATAATTATAGAGCAGCAACCAGAGATACAGAGGCAACAAAAGAAAGCACCCAAGATAAACAAAGTGAGACAGAAAGAAAGGCACCAGTGAAGATAGTTAAAGAATGTGGCACTAGCAGCAAGACAATGACAGCAAAAAGATTTTCTCGGAGATCAGCTGCTAGTAATAAGGTTCACTTAAAGGCTGGTTTTATGGGGATGGGGCAGGGGAAGAGGCTTAATTACTTTCTTCAATGAGAGATTGTTGAAGCTTTGTTCTCAATATGGCAATGCTATGGCCATACGTTCACAAGACCCTAAAGAAACATGTCAGAGAAGGCTATTCATCAAGCCTGTTCCTTTCACAAGTCATATATAATCTATTGCATCATGATGTCGACTTAACCACTTGAATAGCTGATAGAACATTTCTCTCTGATCTTCACAAGTTAAATCAAACAGAGCAACAAACCTACAGAATGACCATTACCTTACATTCTTTATCATTCGCCTTTGGCTGCTTGCTTTCCTTGGTGTGACATTTCCACAGTTCCAGCAGCCCAAGAAACATCAGCTTACACATAGCAACCAGTGCTTATCCTTATAAGTTGCAAAGCTCGTCCAAACCATATCTGCACCCAGCTTTTTTTGGAAATGTTAGTAAAGGCAGAACTTACTTCTTTAGCCAAGAATCTATTCCACATATTCATTACTCTGGGAGAGAAAAAAAAAACCCTTCTTTTCACAAGTTGTATTTGAAGTTTGTTATTTTTATATGTTCATCTTTTGTTCTGCAACTATAATCCAAATTCATCTAAATTATCTATTCTTAACTAGCAACAAAAGCTTTCTTTTAATGAATACCATCACATCCCAAGTGTTGCTTGGAAACACATTACTTACATTCCAGTTAATCACTGCTGGCCAAAATAAAGCTTACACGAGGCTTAAAATCCAACATTTTTGTCTTCATCTGTGGTGGCTGCTCACAGTAATGGAATATATTGAAAACAGATTCATTTAGATCAAGTGGCAACCACTTGACTAAATCCAGTCCATGTTTTAGTGAAAATAAAATACAGGATATTCATGATCAGGAACACACTTTTGATAGTTCTGCAGTGACAACTTACAACTCTTGCTGTAAGTCAACTAGGAAATACAATCTTCTTGAACATGGCAATATTGTATATATCTGAGCAGGAAAAAACATTTCCACACAAGAAACTGCAGATAAATCTTGAAACCAGATAGGAACAAGCATCCAATGAAATGTGAAACCTTCCTGCTTTGGTGCATTTGCAACCTTTTTTAAAAAATTTCCTGCGTAGCTGTCATGTGCTAGAACTGGAATTCGATATGCTCAATCTGAAATGAAATTAAGTCCCACCACTCAATTCTCATGTCCCAGTCTCATCTATAATCAAAACTGTTTGTTCAATATTACAGACATATATTTCTATTTTATCACTTTAACCCATTCCATTTCATCATGATTTTAATTTATTCAAACACTATTCCTAGGATTCATCTCACTCTATCATATTCAGTTAATACTCTAGCACTTGCCTACAATTTTTTTTTAAACTCTGTCATTATTTCAATAATCATATTAAGTTCGTATCCCTTCCAGAAAAGGATGTTTGTCTAAATTGCTTATCAAATCTTTCCTTTAGGATCATCCTAAAAAAATTACCTAAATGCCCTCGATCTAGACTGATAACATTTAGATCTGGACTCTGGTTAGAACAGCTATTAACCTCAATTACAAGTACACATCACTGTATTTTGTGAGTGCATAAAGGATTCATTTGAAACCAAAGTCTTACCCCTTACACATACACACACATAATAAATTAATTCTTACTGCCATCTGTATCATCTACATCTTTCTGTGAATCATTTCTCCTCACTCTTTCCTAATTCTAATTGAAATGCTGGAATGGTACAAAGTGCTGCAAGATGCCAAAGCTTATAATACTTGAATGTAGCTGCCTCAAGCATTATAGTTATTTAAAGTAAGGGGAAAGCAGTTATGTCTAACAAGACCATACTGTATATTCAGACAAATTGCTTTTCATGCCACTATTATCTTTTGGCAGGAGAAGGGAGAGAGTTGTTTTCCTGAATCAAGATTAATTTACTCATCAAGGTAAAGGATACTAGTAATGGGGAATGAATCCCTTTCCCTTTGGACCAGCATCATCAAACACTCCCAGGCCATATATAGCATGACTCATCAAGAGAACATAGACCAAAAATGTGTCAACCTCAGAGTACTTCTTACTTTGTCAGTGTGATATTTTGATTGATATTTTGGTCAAAGAGGTAGGTTTTAAGGAATGCCTTAAAGGAGGAAAGCAACGTGGAAATGCACAGAGGTGTAGGGAGGGTTTTCCAGAGCTTGGGGCCTAGGCAACTAAAGGTGCAGGATCCAACAATGAAGTGATTAAATTCAGGGATGCACTTGAGGCTAGAATTAGGGGAGTGCAGCTATTTTGGAAGGTTATGGGGCTGCAGCAGGTTATAGAGATAGGAAAGGGCGAGGTCATTGAGAAATTTGAATGCAAGGATGAGAATTTTAAAATCAAGATGTTTCTTGACCAGGGCCAATGTAGATCAACGAGCACAGGGCTGATAGAGAAAAGGGACTTGGTGAAAGTTAAGACACAGGCAGAAGAATTTTGGATGGGCAGAAGAATTGTATGTTTTTGTTAAATGGTGCCATGGAATATTTAACATTTATACTAGGCAGTTAAGAATAAGCAAGGCAAATGGCCAAAGCTGCCAGTGCTGCAGGGTGAATGGTGGAGGCCACCGGTGCCACAGGCAGAATGGCAGTTGATCTTTCTGCCTATGAACCATGAGCTGGTCAATTTCCAAGTTCCTGAACTGTTGCTGTTGTAAATGTTTTTCAAAAATTAACACAAAGACTCCATGTACCATCTAATAATGTGGTGAGGCAGTAGATCTGGCTGCTACTATAATTCTGTTAATATCCTCGTTTCATATTCCAGCTTAGAAAGTGTGACTTGAAACATTATAGTCATAATGCATTCTGACTTACTGACCAGAATGTTCAATTGCTTGATTCCAACTCATGAATGAAGGATATATCATAGTCAATCTGGTCACATTATAAATATCTCTAAAATAAGGCCATTACTCCTATGAGGAATTGTTGCCTGAATCATGCTGAGGGACACAACATTTGCAGGGTGCCTGTAGTTATGGTGGTTTTATCATCCAACACTTATAGCAGGCAAATAGCGTCAATGCCCATCACCTTTTCAGAAAGCATTTTGAGAGAATTGCAGGAACCCGGTGGTAAGGTTTCACAGAGTAAGAAGTTTAGTGAGAGGTAGGATAAACCGTCATCTAGAAAGGCACGGATTAATCAGGGATAGTCAGCATGAATTTGTTAAGGGAATGTTGTATCTTACGAACAATTGAATTTTTTGAGGAAGTAACAAGGAGGATTGATGAGGGTAGGGCAGTGGATGTGTTGTACATGGATTTTAGTAAGGCATTTGACAAGGTCCCACATGACATACTGGTCAGAAAAGTAAAAGCCATGGGATACAGGGGAACGTAGTGAGATGGATCCAAAATTGGCTTAATGACAGGAAACAAAGGGTAATGGTCGATGGATGTTTTTGCAAATGGAAAGCGGTTTCCAGTGGCAATCCACAGGGCTCAGTGTTGGTATATATTAATGATTGGGATTTAAATGTGGGAGGCATGATTGGGAAATTTTCAGATGATGCAAAAATTGGACGTGTAGTTGATAGTGAAGAGGATAGCTGCAGACTCCAGAATGATATCCAGAATGAACAAAGTTTGGTTGAGTGGGCAGAAAAGTGGCAAATGGAATTCAATCTGGAGAAGTGTGAGGTAATGCATTTGGGGAGGGCAAACAAAGCAAGGGAATACACAATAAATGGGAGGATATTGAGAGGGGTAGAGGAAGTGAGAGACCTTGGAGTGCATGTCCACAGGTCCCTGAAGATGGCAGGACGGGTAGATAAAGTGATGAAGAAGGCATATGGAATGCTTTCCTTTATTGGCCAAGGTACAGAATACAAAAGCAGGGATATACTGCTGGAACTGTATAAAACACTGGTTAGGCCACAGCTGGAGTATTACGTACAGTTCTGGTCACCACATTACAAGAAGGACATAGTTGCTCTGGAGAGAGTACAGAGGAGATTTACAAGAATGTTGCCAGGGCTTGAAACTTGTAACAATGAGGAAAGATTGGATAAGCTAGGGTTGTTTTCCTTAGAACAGAGGAGGCTGAGAGGTGACTTAATTGAGATATACAAAATTATGAGGGGTGTAGATAGGGTAGACAGGAAGGTCCCATTTCCCCTAGTGGAGAGGTCAATTATCAGGGGGCACAGATTTAAGGTGATTGGTAGAAGGGTTAGAGGGGACATGAGGAAAAACCTTTTCATCCAGAGTGTGGTGGGTGTCTGGAATTCACTGCCCGGATTGGTGGTGGAGGCAGAAACCCTCAACTCATTTGAAAGATACGCGGACCTGTACCTGAAGTGCTGTAACCTGCAAGACTACGGACCATGTGCTGAAAGGTGGGATTAGAATGTTGGGTAGTTTTTTCAGCCGGTGCAGACACGACGAGCTGAATGGCCTCTTTCTGTGCCATAACTTTTCGATGGTTCGATGGTTTTAAATGTGAGCATAGGAAATTATCATGGCAAATCTGCCAAAAAAGCTTGAGGAAAACCTAACAGAAAATCAAATGGTACAGACAGGAACAAAGAACAAAGAACAGTACAGCACAGGAGCAGGCCATTCGGCCCTCCAAGCCTGCGCCGATCTTGATGCCTGCCTAAACTAACACCTTCTGCACTTCCGGGGACAATATCCCTCTATTCCCTTCCTATTCATATATATATATACTACAAAGAGCAAAGGTCCCAGCACTGATCCCTGCGGAACACCACTAGTCACATCCCTCCATTCAGAAAAACACCCATCCACTGTTACCCTCTGTCTTCTGTCACCGAGCCGGTTCTGTATCCATCTTGCCAGCTCACCTCTGATCCCGTGTGACTTCACCTTTTGCACCAGTCTATCATGCGGGACCTTGTCAAAGGCTTTACTAAAGTCCATATAGACAACATCCACCACCCTTCCCTCATCAATCATCTTCATCACTTCCTCAAAAAACTCAATCAAATTAGTAAGACACGACCTCCCCTTCACAAAACCATGCTGTCTCTCGCTAATAAGTTCGTTTGTTTCCAAATGGGAGTATATCCTGTCCCGAAGAATCCTCTCTAATAGTTTCCCTACCACTGACATAAGGCTCACCGGCCTATAATTTCCTGGATTATCCTTGCCACCCTTCTTAAACAAAGGAACAACATTGGCTATTCTCCAGTCCTCTGGGACCTCACCTGTAGCCAATGAGGATGCAATGAGGAAATGCAAGCAAATGCATTATTTCTAATGTATTATGGAGATAGATGTACACAATGCTTGATTTCTACATTTGGTACGTTTCGGCAGAATTTTTCTCAGGAAATTAAATGATTTGGGTCAAGTCCATGATAAAATGAATTATACTTGGTCCATCAAAAGAGCAGGCTGGAATGGCCTTTTTTCAGAATCATAGAAACTATAACAGGATAGCATTCAGTGCTATCGCTCATTGTTTCTTATGTTGAACCTATGTCCTGAAATATAAGGAACAGATAAAATGAAGGGATAACAATTTACTGAGATATGGAATTTAGGGATTAAATCAAGAAGGAAGAAATCTAAAATCTGTCTTTCTCTCATGCCAGATTGAGCAAGATTCACTAAACAATAATGCATGGATTTGATTTACATTCCTGGCTGAGTTTAAGGAAACCAAGAAAGTTGTGTTCCACATGGGAAACCAAAGGCAAGAAGTCCATAGTAGCTCAATGCAAAGGCACTAGTGCTCAGGAGATGCTTGCATTCTGCTGTGGGAACTTGGCCAGAAGCGTTGCAGAAACTTCACCTCCATTGTATTTCTGGCAAAGTTACGGTAGCGAAGCAGCAGCAGCTCCACAGACATTCGGGCCTGAATAAGTTTAACCCCAAACAAAGCTTAAAGGTTGCCTGTTGATACTTCCATGCCAATTATTAAAATAGAATACATAGGAATGTCCTTCCTACAAATGGGTAGGGTAAGGAAGGCTACATGCCCCTATTGCTTCAGCACAGTTTTCTTTCAAAGCCAGATTGAGGGAATACTGGATATATTCCAATATCAGCAGAATTCTACATGGCACAGGATCAATGATTTGATTTTGGCACTAAAGGACAAATTTCTTTCAATTTGCTTTCTAAGCCCTATTTGTAGATGCCTTCCTGGAAGTCGTTAGTGCATCCACTAATAAAGATGGAAACCTTTAAAAAAATTGCAATTAATTTGCCAGTCCATAAGTCAACAAGTGGGAAGACTTAGCAAATTTGGTCCTATTAGTATAACAAGGTTGCTTTTCTGCTGTGCAATTGATGGCGAAGAATGCAGCTATTTAAGAGGAAAAGTAGCTGTTGTGCTGTAAAATAAGGTCCATATTTGTTTATTGCTTCCTCAGTTTCTCCATAACTACTTAAAGCACTACATATTTTGAAATGCAACCTGTTATGCAAGCAAATACAACAGCCACTTTGGCTGAAGCAAAATCCTGGAAAGAGGAATGGACAGTTAATAAAAACGAGAAATGCTGGCAATAGTCAGCAGGTCAGTTAATGGACAGTTAATCTGGTTTTGATTAAAGGAAGAATACTGATCAGAACAAAAGAATTGCCTCCTTGCCACTCTTTCTAGTTTTATCCTAAATGCCAATCAGGGTGTAATATACACTCTTTGAAAGGGTATGGGAAAAGAGCAAGGGAGTGAAACTAATTTAACAGCTCTTTCAAAGAGCCAGCATGGGCACAATGGGCTGATTGGCCTCCTTCTATGCTGTATGACTCTAACTAGAAAAAGACAACGGGGATTATTTTAGCCAAAGGGTGAAAACGGACACTAAACGCGTGCTGTGGTACTAAGAGACATCTGTTTGAAAGCTTGGATTTAGGAAACAATTTTCAGCCTAAATGATGATTTCAAGATTGGAATGTGCCTGTAGACGTAGTAACCAACAACCACAGGTTTAGCACTCAAGCACTGATTAGATGCAATTTTCCTGGAAGTAGATGTAGCCTGCACTGATCCAGTGAAAGTGTGGAGTGTGATGGCTGGAGTGGAGGGATGCCTCAAGGAGCAAGAGAGGAGGTGACCAGGTTCTCTGATGAAATGCTGGAGGTCCTGCTGGAGGAGGTGGAGGGATGTCCTCTACTGGCACGGGAGAAGGGGGCCGCAGAGGCAGCTGATGTACTGCACGTGGGATGAGATCTCCCAGGACGTCACAGCCAGGAGCCCTAGCCACAGGATATGGCTCCAGTGCTTTAAGAAATTTAATGACTTGGTACAAGTGGTCAAGATAAAATCCCATGTTGCAAACACACCTCTCAATAACTGCACCTGCATCAGAATCTCAACACATTCCATCCACCATTGAACTAAACACCAACCTTTTTGTTTTATTCATTAGGGGGATGTGGGCATCGCTGGCAAGGCCAGCATTTATTGCCCATCCCTAATTGCCCTTGAGAAGGTGGTGGTGAGCTGCCTTCTTGAACCATTGCAGTCCTTGAGGTATAAGTACATCCACAGTGCTGTTAGGAAGGGAGTTCCAGGATTTTGACCTAGCAGCAGTGAAGGAATGGCAACATAGTACCAAGTCAGGATGGTGTGTGGCTTGGAGGGTAACTTGCAGATGGTGGTGTTCTCATGCATCTGCTGCCCTTGTCCTTCTAGGTGGTAGAGGTCATGGGTTTGGAAAGTGCTGTTGAAGGAGCAATGGTGCATTTCTGCAGAGCTTCTTGTCGATGGTACACACTGCTGCCATTGTGTGTGGATAGTGGAGGGAGTGAATGTTGAAGGTGGATAGGGTGCCAATCAAGCGGACTGCTTTGTCCTGGATGGTGTTGAGCTTCTTGACTGCTGTTGGATCTGCACCCATCCAGGCAAGTGGAGAGTACTATATCACACTCCTGACTTGTGCCTTGTAGATGGTGGACAGGCATTGGGGAGTCAGGAGGTGAGTTACTTGCTGCAGAATTCCCAGCCTCTGGCCTGCTCTTGTAGCCACATCATTTACGTGGCTGGTTCAGTTCAGTTTCTGGTCAATGGTGACCCCCAGGATGTTGATAGTGGGGGATACAGCGATGATAATCAAGGGGACGTCAAGGGGAGATGGTTAGATTCTGTCTTGTACACACAAACCCCATATTGTTGCATCTTTAACAGGCACTAATCACACTTCAGACACATCTCACTGCTCTTCAACCATGCAAAGCATCATACACACACAAATATATCTGCCATCCAGTCACAATCATCACCAATTAGAACATAATAGGCGGCAGCAGGACCTGACTGGGTGAGGCATGCAAGCAGGACAGGGGGACAGTGGGATGCACAACTCCATGATCACTCCACTTGAGGAGGTAGTGTTGATCGTGATCAGAAGGGGAGTGGGGGACACCCTGGCCAGAGGGAAAGTAGAGGGTTCCTCACCTAGATATATGTGACCTCTGCAGCTTCCTTGCAGAAGCACAACTATTGCTGATCCTTAGTCACAGTGGCGCAGTGGTTAGCACCGCAGCCTCACAGCTCCAGCGACCCAGGTTCAATTCTGGGTGCTGCCTGAGTGGAGTTTGCAAGTTCTCCCTGTGTCTGCGTGGGTTTTCTCCGGGTGCTCCGGTTTCCTCCCACAAGCCAAAAGACTTGCAGGTTGGTAGGTAAATTGGCCATTATAAATTGCCCCTAGTATAGGTAGGTGGTAGGGAAATATAGGGACAGGTGGGGATGTGGTAGGAATATGGGATTAGTGTAGGATTAGTATAAATGGGTGGTTGATGGTCGGCACAGACTCGGTGGGCCGAAGGGCCTGTTTCAGTGCTGTATCTCTAAAAAAAAACTCTCCTCACTCCCAAACATCAGATGATCTCATCACACACATCCTCCTTTTGTGACCATATGTGCTGTACCCCAACACTTGCAGCTTTATCCATGCAGGCTCCCAGAAGCAAGATGCACCTTGGCCCGTGGAGCAAGTTCAGGAAAAGCAACAGCCTCCTAGCAGCCACTCCCTACCCTGCAGGATGAGGAGGAGAAGGAGAGCGAGGACAAATGCACTACATCAATGGCTGCCACAGTCACAGGCACCAGCTCAGAGACTGGTATCATGGCAACTTGGCAGCTAGCTTAGAACAGGAAACCTCACAGTGGGTGCACTGGGCACTAACAGGCAGCAGTCACATAGGGTGGAAGATACACCACAAGTTTTACCTTTTCAGCAAGCAAGGTCTAATGAAGAAGAAGTCTAATGGCAGCAACAAACCAATTGTTGGGTGCAACGGAGAGCCTGCCTGAAAGCCTACAGGTCATGTCTAGGGAAACAAAGGAGTCTGCTTCCAGCGTGGAGGCTGGTGACTTCCTGACAGCAATCTATGAAGCCCAACATCATGCAGCATATGATGTCGGAGGTCATAGTTTCAACTGCAGTCATTGCAGCTTGCAGAAAACAGCAAATTACTGCAATGGAAGCTCAGGCAGCTGTCATGGTGGCTCTGGTCTGCTTGGTTGAAAGGGGCTTGCAGAGTTCTTCGATGTCCACAGATCTGTCCTCCACAGACGGGATGAACACAGGCCGCAAGGTACTGGCATGGGAATCATGGAGCAGGAACCTACTAGCCCTATTCAAAAGCCAGCCTTGCTGCTCCCTCCCCCATCACCCCAGCATTGCAGTTGCCCTTGCCTATCAGCCAGGCATTCCAGACTGCTGGAGCTTTCCACCCTAAGGTTTCAAACAAAGTAGGTGACAACATTGCAGATGCCCTAACTATAATCTTCCAAAGTTCTCTTGCTTAGGGAACTGTCCCTTTAGATTGGAAAATTGCACATATCACTCTGTTATTTGAGAAATTTGAGAGGGGGAAACCTGGGAATTATAGGCCAGTTCCCTACCTTCTGTTGTTGAGAAATTACTATCGTCTGTAGTGAAGGATAGGGTGACTGAACAGCTTGAAAATTTTCAGCTGATCAGAGAGAGCCAGCATGGATTTGTAAAAGGTAGGACATGCCTGATGAATCTGATTACATTTTTTGAAGAGTTGACTAAAGAACTGGACAGAGGAATGTCTGTAGATGTTATTTATATGGATTTCCAGAGGCTTTTGAGAAAATCCCTCATAAGATACTGCTAGCTAAAGTTGAAGTTCATGGAATAGAAGGCAAATTACTGACCTAGTTAGGAAATTGGCTGATTTCTAACAGAAGTGTTGAGCCATATTATCAGAGGGTATCCTTTGTCACCTGGTAGCCAGCCATGCACATGTGTTAGAGACTAGCTTTTAATTCCAGATTTTTATTAATTAATTGAATTTAAATTCCATCAGCTGCCATGGTGGGATTTGAAACTGTGTCCCCATGATATTAGCATGGGCCTCTGGATTAGTAATCCAGTGACAATACCATCATGCTACTGTCTCCCCCTATTTGCCTGCTGGTGGTCACAGACAAACAGCACATTGAGGTGTCTGAACAACTCAGAGTTTAAATGAAGGGCTCAAATGGTTACATGTCTACTGTCAACAGCAATTGGGAATGATATACAGTCATTTCTCTGAGTATATTGAGCTGCAAAGACCCCCATTATACTGAAATGCATAGAAGATTGTGAGATATGACTTATATCATCTGTAGCAGCCTGGAAGGCTCCAGTATTATAAAGGTTAAGTGCTACAATGACTTTAAATCCCATAGGCTATGCACTCCCAGCTGTGCTGCAATGTCTAAGTCTTCATTTCAAAAAGCCATAGATCTCTGTATTGACCTCCTTGGTAAAGAACAGCCTCCACATGCAGTGGTCATGGACCATGTGAATGTAGGAGTATTTCTCTCATTGGAACATAGGAGCAGGAGTAGGCCATTCAGCCCATCGAGCCTGCCTTGCCATTCAATATGATCATGGCTGATCATCCACTTCAATGCCTTTTTCCCACACTATCTTCATATCCCCTTATGTCATTTGTATTTAGAAATCTGTCAATCTCTGCTTTAAACATACCCAATGACTGAGCTTCCACAGCCCTCTGGGGTAGAGAATTCCAAAGATTCACAACCCTCTGAGTAAAGAAATTTCTCCTCCTCTCTGTGCTAAGGTCCCCCTTATTTTGAAATTGTGTGCCCTGGTTCTAGACTCCCCAAACAGGGGAAACATCGTAGCTGCATCTACTAAAATAAAAGAAAAATACTGCGGATGATGGAAATCTGAAATATAAACAAGAAATGCTAGAAATACTCAGCAGGTCTGGCAGCATCTGTGGAGAGAGAAGCAGAGTTAACATTTCGGGTCAGTGACCCTTCTTCAAAACTGGCAAATATTAGAAATGTGAAAGGTTTTAAGCAAGTAAAGCAGGGGTGGGGCAAGAGATAACAAAGCAGAAGGTGTAGATATGACAAGGTCACAGAGAATAACAAACCAAAAGGTCATGGAGCAAAGGCAAACAATATGTTAATGGTGTGCCTACCCACGGGTTTTTTTTTCATGTTTGTACTTGCGGCTGTTCAGTTTTCAGTCTGTTAACACCCTATCTGTACTAATGCTTTGTCTTTCAACACACCGTTAACATTGTGTTGGCACTTTCTTCTCCTTTGAGCATCTCAGCTTGTTCCACCCGTCTCACCTCTCTTTCAAAATCTTCATTGTCCATCACCCTCCCAAGTCCAATAAACATTTTCTCACCAAGATATCTTCACTGCTTTCCTCCCTCAGCCTTTGCACCAAATGACTTCTCATCCTCAGTGATTTCAACCTTCATCTTAACACATCATGCTCTCACTCCTCTGAGTTCATTGCCCTCTTATCCTCCCTAAATCTCTCCCTGTATGTAAATCCCCCAATCCATATTCATGACGATCCCCTCGACTTTGCCATCTCACATGGTCTTGCTACTCCCATTGTATCAATTACATGTAAGGGATTGTCATGAAAACCATATCTGCCAAAAATGAGACATATTAATTCCATCATATGGAACATTAATTTTAAACTGCTACTGGACTAAAAAGATAACTTGTTTAAAGAGACCATGGCAGTGGCTGAAAACACACTGCTCATTTGCATTCTAAATGACAGTTGCCTGGAGAAGACAATGGAACAGCTCCTGATTCAATTAACCAGATGGATTTTGATCAAAAAACATTGAATGTGTAAAAAGCTAGCATTCCAGCCCCCCTACTGAGGATGTCTGCTAAGATGGAAAAATCTACAAACCTCATCGGACAGGTTGTTCCAAATAAGGAACTAGTCACATGACTAACCTGCTGGCCAACTTCAAGTTTTTCAAATTGTGCCACACGGTTTGAGGACAGACTGCAACTGAACTTCAAGAAGACAGCATCTCCCTGTCTCTCTCTCTCTCTCACGAAAAGCACAGAAGCAACTCAAGCCTCAAGACAGAACATCAGCGAAACAAGTTTAAAAGTGTGCACTGGACCCCAATGATAACTGAAAGATTTAACTGCAATCAAAGACTCTACATCCAACTCAAAACGAGTAACTGAACTTTATATACTTCAAACATCTTTCCTTTAATTCTTTCTCCTCCTCTGTCTCTATTTGCGTGTGTGTTTATTGCGTATGCATGTTAGCGTGGTCACGTTGCATATTTCTAGTAGTTTTAACCGAATTAGAGTTTTAAGATTAATAAACTTACACCTTTCTTGTTTAAATCTAAGAAAATCTATCTGGTTGATTTCTTTGCCATTACTATTAGAGAGAAGTGAACAAGGATTCACTGAGGGGATGCTTAAAACATGGTGTTTTAAAAGTTAAACCCTGTTATGGCCAAACCAGAGGGAACTCCTAGACCCCTTTCTCACCTGGTCGTAACAGGGATTTTCTGATCACTTCCTTGCATCGCTCTCCATCCACATTCCCCTTCCAAGCCCCCAGGCTACCTCATTCTGTAGAAAAAACTATCTCCCTATTCACTTACAACTGCACTTACAAAATCTCAACTATCTAGCCCTTGATCCTCCATTCACCACAACATTTCTGCAGCTACTGATTTGCTCAACCACACCTTCATCTGTACCTTTGATGCCCGAGTCCCCAATAAAAAGATCAGTCTCGCTCACCCGCTGTTCCCCCGGTACTGCCCTCATCTCCACCCCCTTAAGTCCAAGGGACACAGACTTGAAAGGATATGGCAGACACCTGGTTTAGCCATCCACTGCCAGATCTGGCTGGAGCACTTAAAACACTACCAGGTCCTGCTTCGTCTGCTAAAACTGCTCACTATTCCAGGATCATCCTGGAATGCAAAGATAACCCCAGCTTCTTTTCTCTACTGCAAACCATCTTCTTAAACCCCTCTCTCCTGTGTCCTCCACCCTCACCTCCAACAATGAGTGTGAGGAGCTCATCGACTACTTTGTCACGAAGATCGAGATCATCTGATCATCTGTCTCTGCCACGTCCCTCCCTTCCACGAGCCCACTTGAAAAACTTCCTATAATGCTCTCTGCTGCCCTAGCCCTGAACTCACATCTTTCTCTAGTTTCTCTCCAATCTCCCCTCATGCCCTCTCTGAGCTCATCTTGTCCATGAGACTCACCTCCTACACCCTCAATTCTATTCCCACTAAACTGCTGATCACCCAACTTCCCCTCCTGGTTCCCATGTTAGTCAGTATTGTAAATAGCTCTCTCTCTCTCCAAGCATTGTTCCTCTATCCGTTAAATCCCTCTCCTCAAAAAAACCAACCCTTGGCGCCACCATCCTTGTAAACTACCATCCCATCTCCAACCTCCCATTCCTCTCCAATATCCTTGAACATGTTGTTGCCTTCCAAACCCATTTCCATCTTTCCCGGAACTCCATGTTTGAATCCGTCCAATCCGGTTTCTGCCCCTGCCACAGTACCAAAACAGCTCTTATCAAAGTCACAAATAACATCCTATATGACTGTGACAAAGGTAAACCTTGTCTCCTCATCTTTCTCAACCTGTCTGCAGCCTTTGATACTGTTGACCACACCATCCTCCTCCAAAGCCTCTCCACTGTCAGCCAGCTCGGTGGGACTGTTTTCACCTGGTTCCATTCTTATCCATCTAATTGTAGCCAGAGAATCACTTGCAACGGCTTCTCTTCCTGCTGCTGCACCAGTACCTCTCGTGTTCCCCCAAGGATCTATCCTTGGCCCCCTCCTATTTCTCATCTACATGCTGGCCCTTGACAACAACATCCGAAAGCATAGCATTGGTTTTCACATGTATACTGATGACACCCAGTTCTACTTTGCCACCACTTCTCTCGACTCCTCCACTGTTGCTAAACTACCAGATTGCTTAATTAACATCCAATACTGTATGAGCAGATGTTTCCTCCAATTAAATATTGGGAAGATTGAAGCCATTGTTTTCAGTGCCTACTCCAAACTCCATTCTCTAGCTACCAACTCCATCCTTCTCCCTGGCAATGGTTTGAGATTAAGTCAGTCTATTCACAACCTTGATGTCACATTTGAACTCAAGATGAGCCTCCAATCTCATATTCGTGTCACGACTGCCTATTTCCACCTCAGTAACGTTGCACGACTTCGCCACTGTCTCAGCTCATCTGCTGCTGAAACCTTCATTCATGCCTTTGTTACTTCTAGACTTGATTATTCCAGTGCACTCCTGGATGGTCTCCCACATTCTACTCTCCGTAAACTTGAGGTCATCCAAAAGCGCTGCATGTATCTTAACTCACAACGTCCCATTCTCCTAACATTCCTCTGCTCGCTGAGCTACGTTGACTCCTGGTCAAGCAATGTCTTGATTTTAAAATTCTCATCCTTGTTTTCAAATCCCTCCATTGCCTCGCCTATCTCTGTAATCTCCTCCAGTCCCACAACTCTCCAAGATATCTGCACTCTATTAATTCTGGCCTCATGAGCAACCCTGATTTTAATCACTCCATCACTGGTAGCTGTGCCTTCAGTTGCCTAGGCCCCAAGCTCTGGAATACCCTCCCGACACCTCTCAGTCTTCCGCCTGGCCTGGGGATCCAACTCACATTTTGCGGTTCCCCGCTCTTTAATTGTTCTGAGGCGGGATTTCCACCTACTTGAGGCAGAAAGTCCCACCTAATGAAGCCGCCGCAAATCAGCAGGCCAACAGCTCTTAGTCCCAGCAGCGCCACTGGGAAAGGTGGCCACTGCTGGGACTGCAGCCCAGCTTCAAGAAGAAGATGTTGGGAAGCCCCAGAACCAAGGTAAGTTTTTGTTGCCTCATCGGGGGTGATCAGTCGGGCCCCTGCAAGGCAAGGGTGGTCGATTGGGGGGACAGGGGGCGTGTTGAGTGTTGGAGGTGGTTGGGGCAATGGGCCCAGCCCTCTATCAGGGCACAGGGTGCCCCATCATGATGGTCCGTTCCCCCCCCCCACAGGCCATCAGAGAGCCGCCTGCTTTTGTCAGGCGGCTTTTCTCAGGTCTGGACCGCCTGACTAGCCACAAGTAAAACCCTCCGTAAAGAGGCGGCGGAGGCAGGAGCAGGTTGGGAAGGGCCAGGGAAGGTGATGGGGGGGGTGGGGGGAGAGGTGTAAAATTCCAGCCAACATCTCCTTTTGTGGCTCAGTGTCATACTTTGTTTCATAATGTTCCTGTGAAGTACGTTGGGACGTTTTATTATGTTAAAGGCGCTATCAATTGCTGCTGCTGCTTCCCAGCTTCTCCAATCTCTCCACATAACTAAAGTTCCTCATTCCTGGGAAAGCTCCTCCACACCATCTCCAAAGCGTTCATATCCTTCCTAGAGTATGGTGCCCAGAATTGTGCACTATGCTCCAGCTGAGGCCTAAACTGATGTGCAAATATTTATCATAATTTCCTTGTTTTTGTATTTAATGCCCCATACATTTTCTTAACTGCTGTATCAATGTGCCCTGTCACTTTCAGGGATTTGTGAATTTACACCCCAAGGTCCCTCTGCTGTTAAATCCAACTCCCCACCCCCACCCATCTTCAAAATGGTACCATTTATATTATAATGCCTCTCTATGTTGTTTCTCCCAATTAAATTGCATCTAACATATGTCCATTTCAACACATTCTCCTGAAGTCTGCTACTAGTCTTCTCACTATTTCTGACATTGCCAAATTTTGTATTATCTGCATGCTTCAAAATTGTACTCCCTATACCCAAGTTCAGGTCATTTATTTATAACAAAAAAACAATGGTCTGAATACTGACCCCTAGAGAACCCCACTACACATTTCTTTCCAGTCGTAAAAGCATCAGTTCACTAAAATTCACTGCCTCCTATCCCTTAGCCAGTTATGTACCAAAGTTAACAGCATCCCTTTAGTACCAAGCATTTCTATTTTCTGAACAATTCTGTGATACGATACTTTGTCAAATACTTTTTGAAAGTCTATAAATACATCTATTGTACCATCTACATCAGCCATTTCTGTTACTTCATTAAACAACAAGAGGTGAGGTGAGAGTGACTGCCCTTGACATCAAGGCAGCATTTGATCGAGTCTGGCATCAAGGAGCCCGAGCAAAACTGGAGTCAATGGCAATCAGGGGGAAAACTCTCCGCTGGTTGGAGTTATACCAAGTGCAAAGAAAGATGGTTGTGGTTGTTGGACGTCAATTATCTCAGCTCCAGGACATCACTGCAGAAGTCCCTCAGGGTAGTGATCTAGGCCCAACCACCTTCAGCTGCTTCATCAATGACCTTCCTTCAATCATAAGGTCAGAATTGAGGATGTTTGCTGATGATTTCACAAAGTTCAGCACCATTCGTGACTCATCAGACACTGAAGCAGTCTGTGTAGAAATGCAACAAGACCTGGACAATATCTAGGCTTGGGCTGATAAGTGGCAAGTAACATTCGCGCCACACAAGTGCCAGGCAATGACCACCTCCAACAAGAGAGAATCTAACCACCTCTCTTTGACATTCAATGACATTATAATCACTGAATCCCCCAACATCAATATCCTGGGGGGGTTACCATTGACCAGAAACTGAATTGGAGTAGCCATATAAACACTGTGGCAGGTTAGAGGCTAGGAATCCTGCGGCTAGTAACTCACCTCCTGACTCCCCAAAGGCTGTCAACCATCAACAAGGCACAAATCAGGAGTGTGATGGAATACTCTCCACTTGCCTGGATGGGTGCAGCTCCAACAACACTGAACAAGCTCAATACCATCCAGGAAAAAGCAGCCCTCTTGATTGGCACCTCATCCACAAACATTCACTTGCTCCGTTACCGACGTACAGTGGCAGCAGTGTGTACCATCTAAAAGATGCACTGCAGCAACGCACCAAGGCTCCTTCGACAGCACTTTCCAAATCCGCAACCTCTACGACCCAGAGGATGAAGGGCAGCAGATGCATGGGAATACCACCACCTGCAAGTTACCCTCCAAGCCACACACTATCCTGACTTGGAACTATATCGCCGTTCCTTCACTGTCGCTGGGTCAAAATCCTGGAACTCCCTTCTTCACAGCACTGTAGATGTACCTATCCCACATGGACTGCAGCGGTTCAAGAAGGCAGCTCACCACCACCTTCTCAAGGGCAATTAGGGATGGGCAATAAATGCTGGCTTAGCCAGCGATGCCCACATCTCATGAACGAATAAAAAAAACTCAATCAGATTAATCAAATACAACTTGCCTGAAACAAATCCATTCTTCTCCAAGTGAGAACAGATTTTAGTTTGGAGATACAGCACTGAAACAGGCCCTTCGGCCCACCGAGTCTGTGCCGACCATCAACCACCCATTTATACTAATCCTACACTAATCCCATATTCCTACCACATCCCCACCTGTCCCTATATTTCCCTACCACCTACCTATACTAGTGGCAATTTATAATGGCCAATTTACCTACCAACCTGCAAGTCTTTTGGCTTGTGGGAGGAAACCGGAGCACCCGGAGAAAACCCACGCAGACACAGGGAGAACTTGCAAACTTAACTTTGTACTTAACAATAGTCTCTAGTAAGTTTCCCACCACAGACATTTTACTATTTGGCCTATAGTTACCAGGTTTATCCATCTTGTCTTTTCTGAACAGGAGTCTAAAATTTGCAATCAATCCTCCAGTCAATGTTTCCTCCAATATTTTTTTTACTGTGTGCAGCCTGTTCATTTCAATGCACAGAACCTTTAAATTATTTTGCCTGGCCACACAAGGGTGTTATCTTAAATGGCACAACTTCTGAGCAGCCTGCGCAGTACCTTTTGGATTGCTGCGCATCCACACGCACGCACACCTTAGAGGGACCATTGCCTGGCACCACTCCCATATCCAAGAAAGATTGAAAGATTGTGGTCAGGGCTTCTGCAAGCTCCATTTGGCCTGGGTGATTTGTTAATTGAGTGATGTTTAGTGACCTATTTAGCACCTCCTTTCTATATATTTTTATGCTATTCAATATCTCTGCTCTCCACCCCCGCACATACTGTAACATTAAATTAATCTTCTTCTTTTGTCAAGATAGATGCAAAGTACTTAGCACCTCTGTTATTCCCTCTGCCTCCACAAGATTTCTTATGTGTGTCCCTAATTGGTCCTACTATTCCTTTAACTATTCTTTTACTTTTTATATGTTTAATAAACGATTTTTGGATTTCCTTTATGTTATCAGTTAATCAGTTCATGTTATCAGTTAATCAACAAATTGTTGATTTATTATGAAACAAGACTTATTCAATAAAGATGCAAAGCTTATTAACACACAGTTTGATATATGAAAGTATAAATATCTAACCTTCTAAAATATCCTAACACACCTGCACATGCACATACCAGTTAAAGAAAAAATAAAGAAAAATGAAAGAAACTGGCTCTGCAGAAATCAACTTTAAAAAAAAATACATTGGCCAAGTTATTGTCAATTCTTGAAGAAAAAGGATAAGATATGGAATGTTCCAGATGGCCCTTTGGTCTGGCGTCTGGCTGTCACTGGGATCTTTCTGGAGCAGTTTTGTTCAGGAGACGTCGAGGAGTAGTTTTGCAGGCTTTGTAGGAGAATTACTGCATCAGTAGATTCAGCGATCACACTGGATTCTCAGAGGATGTTCCAAAATAGGTGGAAAAGGATGAGTTGGGTGACTTCTCTCTTCGCAGGTTACACACCGACTGAACTCCAAATAATATCCAAAAACGAAACCAAAACTCCTGATAGTCATAAATCCAGACATGTGAATTCTCTAAGTCCAAACAGTTCCATCGTCCATAAGGCTCCAGCTATTTACTTAGCTTAGGACATGTGACTTCCAGTTAGTTTTTTTTAAACAAAGTCCCAATTGTCCTTCCAGTGACCCTTTAGAAAAAAGTCCAAGCATCTTCTCAGGCATTTCCCACAGTCTTTTAAACATAAATCCTCAAAAAAATATTAATAATGGAAGCACCTTCATGACACCTTGTATCTTTTTTCCAATTTTCCCCTGCAATCTCTGTGTTCTGCCTGGTTTTCAACCGTATTCTGTACCAGGCACATCATAAACCTCCTTTTTCTATGTTTTTAACCTCTATTTCCATTGTCATCCAGGGAGTAGTAGCTTTGGAGCCTCCTCTTTCCTCCTTATGCTTGGTTTGTACTCAAAATATCGTTGCCTTGAAAGCCTGCCATTGCTCATTTACTGTTTTCCTGGCCAATCTTTGTTTCCAGTCCACCTTATGAAAACATACTCAAGGTCTACTGCAGCCAGCCTGTCACCTTTAAACATATGAACAAATCCGGCAAGAACCTTGGCTAGATATTAGGAAATGTTTTTCAACCTAGCACATGTATTTAAAAAACACACAGTAGCAAATATCTTATTTTCTTGAAATCCAGGCAATCCAGCCTAACAGGTAATAGTATTTTATTTCTACAGTTTACTAAATTTATTAAAACACATTATATTAAAATCAAAGTAAAAATGTTCAATTACAGAGGGTATTTCAAATACAGCTTTTTGCAAATTTTAATGATAATTGTCATAATAATCAGCTCTTGTTCTCAATCAGCCATTTGCATCTCTTTTTTTTTTAATTCATTCTGATAATGACAGACCTGGGGCCATAAAGATGACCATCAGCAAACATAAACCTTCATCCATTCAAATAACCATAGGCTATAAATGTGGTCTGCTCAGTATCACAGTAATTAACTAGCAAAATCACCAGATAATAAGCATTAGAAAAATATGGATGAGTCGTTTGATTAGGGATTCCTTTAAACACTAGCATCAGGTAACCAGTTCACCATATATATAACCCTCTAATGCACTTAGATCCAGCAGCACCATTTTGCATGTCTATTGTAGCTGGTTAACCTTTTCCCAAATATCCATTCATTCTTCATTCTTTGCCCAAAACTAATTAGCTAGATCTACAGTGCAATACTGGAAAAAGACCCAGGCTTTTCTCCTTGCTATTACTGACCAACCATATCTATACACAATCTCAATTATCTGGTGCGAGCCTTTGGCTTCACGGTAAATCTACCCATGTTGAGTCACAAGATGCAGGATTCAAACCTACTTGCCAGAACTGTCTAAAGCGAGAAGATCAGAGCTCTGGTTCTGAATTCTGGTTGACATCAGCAATACAGGAACTGCCCCACCATCACCATCCCTGCAATTCCCCACCTTGTGGCACAGGTATGACAGCCCATAAGACCTTTATAAATGCAAGTCTTTCTTTCTACAAAATTATCCCTCCTTACAGGACTGGTATATATATATCTACACCCTTTCAAACAGTTAATCAGTTTGTGAATACTTCTACTACTTGACATTGTGCCACACAAGTGTCAGGCAATGACCATCTCCAACAAGAGAGAATCTAAACATCTTCCCTTGAGATCCAATGGCATTACAATCACTGAAACCCCCACTATCAACATCCTGGGGTATACCATTGACCAGAAACTGAACTGGAGTAACCATATAAATACCAGGGCTACAAGAGCAGGTCAGAGGCTAGGAATCCTGCGGCGAGTAACTCACCTCCTGACTCCCCAAAGGCTGTCCACCATCTACAAGGCACAAGTCAGGAGTGTGATGGAATACTCTCCACTTGCCTAGATAGGTGCAGCTCCAACAACACTCAAGAAGCTTGTTACCATCCAGGACAAAGCAGCCCACTTGATTGGCACCTCATCCACAAACATTCACGCCATCCACCACTGATGCACAGTGGCTGCAGTGTGTTTCATCTACAAGATGCACGGCAACAATGCACCAAGGCCCCTTAGACAGCACCTTGCAAACGCGCGACCTCTACCAACTAGAAGGACAAGGGCAGCAGATGCATGGGAACACCACTACCTGCAAGGTCCCCTCCAAACCACACACCATCGCCCTTCCTTCACTGTCGCTCGGCCAAAGTCATAGAACTCCCTTCCTAACAGCACTGTGGGTATACCTACCCCACATGAACCGCAGCAATTAAAGAAGACAGCTCATCACCACTGTCTCAGGGACAATTAAGGATGGGCAATAAATGCTGACCTTGCCAGCGATGCCCACATCCCATGAACAAATTTTTAAAAAATTATTCTCCAAAGAGAGTGTAAAGATACAAAAACAGCAACCTCAGTTATCTCTTTATTATTCATTCCTGGGATGTGAGCATCACTGGCAAGGCCAGAATCTATTGGCCATCCATATTTGCCTTTGAGAAGGTGGTGGTGAGCTGCCTTCTTGAATCACTGCAGTCTGGGTGGTAGGTACATGCAGAGTGCTGTTAGGTAGGAGTTCCAATATTTTGACCCAGTGACAATGAAGGAACGGTGATGTATTTTCAAGTCAGGATAGTGGGTGACTTGGAGAGGATCTTGTAGCTGGTGGTGTTCTCATGCACCTGTTGCCCTTGTTCTTCTAGGCTGTAGAAGTTGCGAGTTTGGAAGATGCTATCATTGAAGATGGCTTGGCAAGTTACTGCAGTGTATCTTGTATACAGTATACATGGCAGCCACAGTGCGCTGGCAGTGGAAGGAGTGAAGGTTTAAGGTGGTGGATGGGGTGCCAACCAAGCGAACTGATTTGCCCTGGATGGTGTCAAGCTCCTCAAGTTGCACTCATCCAGACGTTGAGCATATTCCAACACACTCCTGACGTGCCTTGTAGATCGTGGAATGGCTCTTGGAGAGTAAGGAGTTGAGTTACATGCCATAGAATACCCAAACTCTGACCTGCTCTTACAAACACTGTATTTAAATGATTGATCTAGTTAAGTTTCTGTCCAGATCTGGCAGCGTGCTGGCACTCCTTCATTATCTGTGGAGTTGTGAATGGAACTGAACATTGTGCAATCATCAGCGAACATCCCCACTTCTGATCTTATGATGAAGGGATGGTCATTGATGAAGCTGCTGAAGATGGTAGGAGCTAGGACACTGCCCTGAGGAACTCCTGCAACAATGTCCTGGGGTCAAAATCATCGGCCTCCAACAACCACCACCATTTTTCTTTGTGCAAGGTCTCACTCCAGTTAATGGAGAGTTTTTCCCTGACTCCCTTTAACTTCATTTTTACTAGTGCTCCTTGATGCCACACTCGCTGCTTTGATGTCAAGGGCAGTCACTCGCACCTCACCTCTGGAATTTGGCTTTTTTATCTATGTTTGGACCAATGAGGTCTGGAACTGAGTGGACCCACAGAAACCAAACTGAGCAATGCTGAGTAGGTTACTGCTGAGTAAGTGCCCCTTGATAGCACTGTCAACGACACCTTCCATCACTTTGCTGATGATTTATAATCTATATTAATGATTTGGATAAAGGGACCAAGTGTATTGTAGCCAAATTTGCTGATGGTATGAAGATAGATAGAAAGCACATTTTGAGGCTAACAAAGAATCTGCAAAGGGATATAGATAGGTTAAGTGAGTGGGCAAAAATTTGGCAGATGAAGTATAATGTGGGAAAATGTGAGGTTGTCCAGTTTGGTGGGAAAAATAGAAAAGTAGATATTATTTAAATGGAGAGAGACTGCAGTATGCTGCAGTACAGAGGGATCGGGGTGTCCTCGTACATGAATCATAAAACGTTAGCACGCAAGTACAGCATTAAATTAGGAAGGCAAATGGAATGTTGGCCTTTATTGCAAAGGGGTTGGAGTATAAAATTAGGGAAGCCTTACTACAACTGTACAGGGTGTTGGTGAGATCTCACTTAGAGTATTGTGTACAGTTTTGGTCTCCTTATTTAAGAAGAAATATACTTGCATTGGTGGCAGTTCAGAGAATGTTCGCTAGGGGGTGGGGGGGATTCCTGGAATGAAGGGATTGTCTTATGAGGAAAGGTTGAGCAGATTGGGCCTATACTCGTTGGAGTTAAGAAGAATGAGAGGTGATCTTATTGAAACATATAAGATTCTGAGGAAGTTTGACAAGGTAGATGCTGAGAAGATGTTTCCCCTCATGGTAAAATCTAGAACTAGGGGACACAGTTTCAAAAAAAGCAGCCTCCCATTTAAGACAGGGATGAGGAGGAATTTCTTCTCTCAGAGGGTCATAAGCTCTGGAATTCTCTGTCCCAGACAGCAGTGGAGGTTGGGTTAGTGAATACATTCAAGGCTGAGTTAGACAGACTTTGTTCTACAAGGGCCAGGCAGGAAAGTGGAGTTGAGACCAGAATCAGATCAGCCACGATCGCATTGAATGGCAGAGCAGGCTCGAAGGGCCAAATGGCCTACTCCTGCTCCTATTTCTTATGTTCTTATGATCAAGATTAGGCTGATGGGGCAGTAATTGGCTGGATTGGAGTTGTCCCACTTTTTGTGCACAGGACATACCTGTGTAATTTCCCATTTTGCCAGGTAGATGCCAGCGTTGTAGCTGTACCGGAACAGCTTGGCTAGAGATGCAGCTAGTTTTGGAGCACAAGCCTTCAGTAACACAGCTGGGATGTTGTCAGGGCTCATAGCCTTTGCTGTGTCCATGCGCTCAACCGTTTCTTGATATCACATGGAGTGAATCAAATTGGGTGAAGACTGGCTTCTTTGATGCTAGGGACCACAGGAAGGGGCCAAGCTGCATCATCCACTTGACCTTTCTAGCTGAAGATGGTTGCAAATGCTACAGCCTTGTCTTTAGCACTGGCATGCTACAGCATCTTTGAGGATGCGTATGTTCATGGAGCCTCCTCCTCCTGTTAGTTGTTTAATTGTCTACCACCATTCACACTCGATGTCACAGAGCTTTAATCTGATCCATGTCTGTGGGATTGCTTAGCTCTGTCTATAGCATACTTTTTCCACTGTTTGGCAGGCATCTAGTCCTATGTTGCAGTTTCACCAGGTTGGTACCTCATTTTTAGATATGCCTGGTGCTGGTCCAGGCAGGTTCTCCTACACCTTACTGAACCAGGGTTGGTCCCCTTGCTTGATGGTAATGGTTGAGTGAGTGATATGCTGGGCCATGAGGTTACAGATTGTGGTTGAATACAATTCTGCTGCTGCTGATGGCCATATCACATAATGGATGCTCAATTTTAAGTTGCTAGATCTTTTTCGAATCTATCCCATTTAGCATTGTGGTAGTGCCTCACCAAAACAATGGAGGATGTCCTCATGCGAAGATGGAACGTCAACTCCACTGTGCGATGGTCACTTCTACCAATATTACCATGGACAGATGCATGTGCGACAAGTAGATTGGTGAGTAGACAAGTAGATCAAGTAAGTTCGTACCTCTTGTTGGTTCTCTGAGCATCTGCTGCAGGCCCAGTCTGGCAGATATGTTCTTCAGGATTCAGCGAGCTCAGTCGAAAGTAGTGCTACTGAGGCACTCTTGGTGATGAACACTGAAGTCCCCTATCCAAAGTACATTCTGTGCCCTTGCTACCCTCAGTGCTTCTTCCAAGTGATGTTCAACACGGAGGAGCACTGATACATCAGCTGAGGACTGGTGGTAGGTAATAATCAGCAGGAGGTTTCCTTGCCCATGTTTAACTTGATGTCTTGAAACTTCATGGAATCTGACGTCAATGTTGAGGTTTTCCGGCACCACTCCCTCCCGACTGCATACTATTGTGCTACCACCTTTGGTAGCTCTGTCCTGCCAGTGGGACAGGACATACCCAGGGATGGTGCTGGAGATGTCTGGCACATTGGTTGAAAGGTATGTCAAGCTATTACTTGGCTAGTCTGTGGGAAAACTCTCCCAATGTTGGCACAAGTCCCCAGATGTTAGTAAAAGGACTTTACAGTGTCAAATGGGCTGGGTGTGCCTTTGACCTGTCTGGTGCCTAGGTCTACACACTTATATTCATACATTCAATTTTTTGTAAAAGCTTTTGTGGTATGAATAGCTAAACGTTAAAATCTGCCACTTTTCATACCATCACAGCAAGTGCATTTCATTATATTAAACAACTAAGGTTCTACTTTGTTCCTCAGTCCCAGTGCCAGTCATTTCACCTGTTAGTTATTTTACCAGATAATTTTTGTGAATCAGTATGAGGGATATAAGTGCTAGGAATTGAATACTTTTTTTATTTTGCACACTCAACACCTACATTTAATTTTGCTGTCCCTGACCCAAGAATGCTTAGTGCTCAGCAAATTTCTCTCTACTCTGTCTTAAGAATGCGCTTTGGAAAAGGGGAACTTCCTGTTGCACCAGCATGACCCTTCATTCATCCTGTGGCATCTGCATGAATAGGAACAGTTTTTTTATTGCTGTGGACCAGGAAATGAATGGAGACAATGAAAGTCAAATCACATAGGATCCAGTACCAGCTTCAAAACCAAAACATTCTGATCTCTCAACCCAGAAAGCAACTGCACATCTTCTGAGGTTAGCATGTGACCTGAAACAGTTAGCCTCTCTATGTGCTCAGAAACAGTCCTCCTTGCCTTCTCTGAAACAAATTTCTTTCGCTGTATGCATTTTAAGCATTTTATTTTTCCCTCTTACTGTGTTTCATCTTTTCTCTACTCAGCTGCACATTTTTGAAGAGGGATTGCTGATAATTGTGGGAATGCTGGCCAATTTTTCCCTTCGTTAACCAAAGATATTGAGATGAGTTATTCTCCCTCCCCCATCCACTGTTCCAGCTGAGATCATTTCATTCGACACGGGCCAGGTATTGAACAGAGACCTTCCTGATAAATATTATTCAGTATCACATTGCCCAGTCCATTTTCTCCACTGAATCACTGGGAGAGTGGTGGCACTTTTTTTTTTAAAGATGTTAATTATACTTGCTATACTGTAAGTGGGATCAGAGTTTATTTGAACTATGAATATTAAATCAAATCACCAAGAGTAGCAAGTAGGCAGGAACATAAAATACAACAACCTTCCTCACTTTCTACTGAATTACTGACAAGAAGTTAATACAGTTTCCCCAGCAACTTCAACAAATACAAGTGCTTAACATTTAATCAAATGTGAGCATATCTATTATAATTAATCTTCAGAGGAAAAAGACATTCATTAGAAATAATTGGTCGAGAAAATTTGAAGTTGTTTTTCATTCTACACATGGGAGAAAATCCCAGCATGGTTTTCAGGCAAGAGAACATTCCATAGCACATAGCAGTGTTTCAAATATCCACTTCCTCCCAATCACTTATTGTTCTCCAAACTTCCACTACATTCTACTACCCCTTCACTTTCCCATTACCCATTCTCCTTCCCACCAACTTCTGATACTATCACTATCTCTAACCCTTTGAGTTACCCACTCAACACCTCTATCTTCCTCTCCCCCCTTGCTCCACTTTCATCCATCTCACACTAAGAAGGCTGGTGAGAAGCTGGAGGTTGCCCAGGATCTAGAATAAGGAAGCAGGACAAATGAGTCTCAGGAGCGCTTGTGGAGTTCAGTAGGTCTGGTGAGGTGATTTCAGAGCATTAGGTGAGGCAAGAGACTGGAATTATAGTAGAGCTGGATTTTAAGAGCCAGCCGCCAATCTCGGCAGCGAGCTCAAAAAATGGATGCCAAAGAGCCACTGCAATCTCAAGCATGACAGCTCATTTAAATAGTCTGGATGGACTGACACCCCCCGCCAATCTTGTGGAGGGGGCAGGCTGTCTGTCCCCGGCAATGGCGTCAGCTGCCTGTGTGCAGGCGCTGGCATCATTTTTAAAGGGCAGCCAGTCCTGCCGCCCAATTTACATTTTTAAAGTCCTACCCCCAAAAAATTAAATAGATAAAAATCTAAAGTCCCTTTCCCAGCTCCCAATAACAACTACAATAACCATTTGCCCTGTCACCACCCCCCCCCCCCAAAACATTTACCTTTTAATTATGACCTTCAACACCACCCCCCCTCCCTCCCAAACTGCACCAAGTTTGAAGTTCAACCCTTCCCACCAATCCCCTACACCCCTTTCATGTATTTTACCCGGTCCCCACCCCCCCCCCCCCACCCCACCCCCCGCCACGCTGAAAATCTTACCTCTCCCATCCCCACCAGTGTCACACCACCTTTCCCCGGACAGGGAATTGAAGGTGCGGGAGTGCTGGCTGCTGCGCTGAAGACCGCGGTGGGCCCTCAGGATCGCAGGTGAGTGTATTTTAATGTATTCATTCCCTCGATTAACATATGTTCAGTAGGATCCTGTCGTCAAGCGGCAGGATGTGGGGGGGGGGGTGCACAGGGGGTGCCACCACGGAGCAGTCAGAAGTTAGTAGGAGAGGGGAATAACCATTTATCTGCTGGGTGATGGACTGCAGAAAATCACTGACTTCAGTGATCGCTCATGGTTGGTATAATGGCCTGTGCTGTGTTTTTTTTAATATAATTTTATTTGGGCATTTCTCTGGATCAAAGCACACAATTAAATTGCAGGGTACACCAAAATCAAAGGAATGATCATTTACATGAGTAAAATATAATATTTTGCACAATAACTGCTATTTAGTCATAACCTGCAAGATAATAAAGTTAGGATTACAATAGAGATCCTTTAGTTTGTAATATAATTGTCTAAGTCTTCAGGGCTTGTCTTTCCATATTCAACATCTCTATGACTGCATATATTTGTCTTGTTTAAACTTGGATTCTAGAAGACTGACATTTACACTATTAATTCCAGCTCCCATTTCCTGGCAGCAGAATCATAGATCATTGAATCTCATGTTGGAATAATGGAGCCAGCTTTAACACTACATGCTGGATGCCAACTAATGAATGCTAGTCTCTCAGAATCAAACAAAATCAATAATAAAATAGCTTACATGCATCTTCTCAGTCCAGCTTTCTCTCCTCTGAAATTTTAAACACACTTCTTTGTGCTCCTTATGGCTACCTGTTGGTTTCTCACATTACTTCTCTCTGTCTCCTTGTTCCTTCGTATAATGTTATTTAAAAATAAGTCACAATTTATAATTAGAAATTTACATCAGGTACATGAGCTGTCTACAGGTGAGGTTTTTAACATAGTGTAACTGTATATCTGTCATTGAAAGAGGGAATCTACAGCTGCAGCAGAATAGTTCAGAATGCTAAATATTGTTATTAATCATAAACTGGTGAGAACAGAAGTTGATTGACAAAATTAGCAGTGTGTGAGACAATAGTGATGCCTTTTCTCTTCAATAAGTAGAAGACCTAACTAATCCCCTCTGAGGTTAGTATATTTTGTCAGCATCACATTAGGACAATGAAATGATAATTTTTCTCCCTCTTAATTGGGCAGTCCACAAAGTGAAATTATGTGAATCACCATGCAAAGTAAAAGTGCAAAAGTAGCTGTTTAATCAATCTGAAAAGACAATTTAAGGAAATGACCACATTTAACAATTTAAATGGAGTACTGGATTATCTAGGCAATATCATATTCTTTGCTATGAGAATACATCACCCTCACCCATTACTGCTTTCAGTGTGTACACATTTTGTGGTTGAGATTCTTAGTTCCTCATACCTGTAACCTAATAAAAAGTAATTCATAAACCCCATACATGGCTGGAATATTATCAGCCCTTTGGGAGGTGCAGAGGTCGGTGAAGTGGTGGTGGAAGGCAATGGGAGGGAAGTCCAACGTGCTCCTGCCACCATGGGATATTACAAAAGACAGGAATGGCAGTGGCTCAGCATATCGACCAGAGGTAGGTGGCCAATTAATCCAATTAATTCACCTATTGACAGCCATTTTACCAGACCACTGGGATTTTACAAGCCTTAGAATGGCTCTCCACCACGTGGGGAGACTGCCAGCTACATTGTTGCAGCCTCCCAGTGGCTTCTGAGGGTGGGGAGGGGGGGGGACCTTCCTTTCCAGAGGCACCATGGTACATGGAGGGCCCACCTGCAGCAATGGCCACCCCCATGGCCCCAACGCCACTGCTAGAGGGCTCCCCCTTCCAATTGCCAGGAGCTGCCTGCCTGGTCCCAGCATATCAAAACATTTCTTAGTGGCCCTTTCAGGGCGCCTCAACATGGAGGTGCCCTCTCCTCATCCTTGCAGCCTCAGCAGTGGCCACCTCTGCAGAGCTGCCGGCCCAATCAGAGAGGCAGGCCGCCATCCTTAATTGGACAGTGGTCCTGACGGCGGCCTCTTAATTGGCTGCCACCAGCAAAATTGCCTCCCCAGCCCTGCCATTTGTCCACACAGGCTCAGGACCCACATTTGTTCCTGGTGGTGGGACCCACTGTGAGACAATAAATTTATGGTCATAGTTTCTCATTCATGCTGCATTGAACACAAACAATAATACAATAGCACTTTGGATATTTACTACAAAAGTCAAAACCTTAAATGATTCCATTCTTTCAAATTAGACATTGTAGAATGTAACTGCTTGGCAAAAATAATTCACAAGCACAAGATTATTGATAATTGTGCACTGTAACATGCAATGATGATAATGAAAAAAGATTAAAACTTCAAGAAAGAGTGTTTGTGTATATTGGGGATGGGGGTGAAGACAGCATCTCCAAGTGTGTCAAAGATACTGATTTTATTTTAATAGGTATTTTAGATTTTAAACAGAAATTTAAAATAAACAGGCAAATATGCCGAATTTATTCAAAAACATAATCAATAATATACCAAGCACTTTCATCCTCAAAGCTTAAGGGAGCTTCTAATAATGTACCCCACTTTCTATACTTACATTTACAATGATGCCTTGGTTATAACACTGTACTTATTTAGTTTCCCATTCTAATTGCACACAAGATGCCTGTGCAATCTAAATGAAGGTTGTAGATTATTATAAAGTTAACCTTTTTAAAGAATGCAGCATTATTTTTCCACTAAAGCAAAAATATAACCGGTATTTTTGGTTTATTCCAAGGAATAGCATAATTAAAGCTATTTTTTGTTGAAACCTCCTTTTCCGCAGCATTAAACGAAATGTGCATGAAATTCAGATCAGTAACTCAACATCACTGAAGTCGAACACCCTCATGGGAGTGCGTACTGCGCAGCCAATCATTTCCAGCATGGCGCACCATCTTAAGAAGGGCACTTACGTGGGCATCTCCTACATGCGCTGGAAGCAATTTAACTTGTCCAATCACGACATCACATGGCTTCGTTGATGTGACTCCCATTTTCCCAATATGGATTCCACAGGTCCATTCAACAAATTCACATATCACACAGAAAAGATCAAGCATTCAGCTGTTAGATGGGCCTGCACTATTATTACTTAAAGGCCCAGGCACCAACTTGCAGGTAGGGTGATTTTGAAGGACCTGTTATTGCAAAATCTCTGGAAGTACTCTGAAGTTTTTTTGCAGGTGTTGTGCTGAGTTCCTGGATTTGGCAGAGAGTGTTGCTGCTTCTTCAGAGGGAGAGCAGAGGATTTGGTAACCTGTCCACATAAAGGCTGCAACAGGTACGGGGGCTGCAGTTGCAGAGGCTTCCAGCAGTGCAAAAAATGCTCTACCCTACTCTACAATCACGTAGATAATGTGGCAGCACAAAATTTACATATTGCCTACCTCACAGACCTTGACTTTTGTTCTGCCCTCCCCTCCCCTTTTCCCTTCCTCAATAGATGTTTAAAACCTGTTATATTCTCTAACTTTTTCCACTTCTGGTGAAAGGTCATCAACCTGAAATGCTGGGCTGGACTTTACAGGGCCCCCGAGGTGGGATCGGAGGCTGGGGGGCAGGGAGTATCGCGATGGGTGGCGGGGTGCGGGGGCAGAGGACTCGTCGCCTCCCCATTGCCCAGCGATCTTCCCAGGGGCGGGATAGGCTGTGATGGCCTTCCCTCCGGAGGCCAACTGAGGACCTTAAGTGGCCTTTAATAGCCAATTAGAGGCCTCCCCGCCACTACTGGGATTTTACCAGCAGCTGCGGTGGAGGCGAGGGGGGCGCTCTTATGCACGGGGAGAAAGCCTTGTAAAACGAGGTGTCTTCCCTGTGGGCTTGGGGAGGGGCAGTCCCTCCTCTGTGGGCAACTGGTGGCCCATGGAGGACCCCCACCAGGAACCAATACATCCGTCCAGGACCCCTTTCCCCTGGACTGTAAGACCTCCCCCCAGTCCCTCCTCACTGGGGCCTTCCAAACTGGCTCCAGTGACCCTGCCTCACCTACCTCTCGTCCATGGTTCCTCTGCTGAGCCTGGGTCCGAGGCCTCTGCAGTACCAGCAGTGGCCACTGCTCCCAGTGGCGCTGCCGATACTGTTGAGCTGACGGCCCTCTGATTGGCCGGCAGCTCTTGGAGATGGGATCCCCATCCTTTTTCAGTCTCCTAAAAGTTTGACACCAAAAGACCGGAGGATTGCTGTGGGGCGCCGACAAAATGCAGTGACGGAGTTCACACCACCTTTTCAGCTCGGCGCTGGGAGCCCTGCCTCCAGCACAAAATCCAGCCCACTAACTCTGATTTCCAGCATCCACTATTTGGCTTTTAGCAAAAATGTAGGTCAAATGGCATCTGAATTTGGTGGGCTGACACATCAACATGTCCTGTTCACACCCTCCCACCTGCCTGGGACGTGCGTCAGGAAATATGGATGGAGAGATGAGTACAGCAGGAGACCCAGGAAGCATAGTCACCTGTTAGAAGATGGAACACTGCACGTCTCAAAGTCTGCAGAATATCTTTCTAATGGATATCAGTAATTTTTCTTTGATGCAGAACATTGTGATAACTACTTCAACTACAAATGTTGCTGGTGCCTCATTCGTATCACATTCCAGAGGAGATAACTGCCAATTCATCCTTCTAATTACTTGGATGGACCTATACAGACTATCCATGAATTCAATTGGGAAGGCACTCTTTTTCAATCAGCTGGTATTAGACAGCGGGAATGTCAAGATTCCAGCTCATGGAGTACTAATTAGGGCAGCCTTCATGATAGCTTCCTACTCTGCATGTTCTGCTCTCTAACCAACCCAAATCTCTTCTATTCCCACTTGATTATCATGCTATACAATACTGTTACAACCTCAGTGAGATCGTTAGCGTTAAAATACGAGATATGAATCCCCAGACCAATTAAAAGAATTACAAGACAAGATTTCATGTTTTAAGGCTTTTATTATAACAACTAAACTAAAAGAAATCCCCATTAACTAAATAGTACTTTGTGAGTAGCTGATCCCCCAAATTACAAAGAAAAGTATTTTCTTTACTTATTCAAACACTTGAAAACTTCACACCACACTTCTACATTACTCAGTCCTCTTTAATGGTGAAATCTTTGTGGTTAAAAGTCCTAAACTCCTTCCAGTTGCAATGGGTTGGATCTCACAGACCTTTTTGAAATCAGCGTCCTCTTCACTCATCTTTCTGAGCACTTACAACCTGGACATCCATGAATAAGATGATTCGTGGTGATGCTATTGGGCTTTTACTTCTCCACAAACCTCAACTTTAAAAACAGGTTCAAGTCTTCGCAGCCTTTCGCTGTATCAGGCTTCCAAGAGCCCTGTCTCTCTCTCTCTCAAGCTGCCATCGCTGGTTGTCAGCCTTACTGCCTGCTCTGAAGCTGAAACCACTGGGTTCCTTCTTACTGCCTGTCTGCCTTCAGAAAATCTGTTAAACTTATCTGGACTCAAAAGTCAAAAACTTATTGTCCCTTCACCAATATGCAAAGTCCAGAAGGCTGGTTTCACAGAGCGTCACCTGGGCCTTCCATTGTTCCCAGGTGTTAACAGCTGCTTGGTACATTGGCATCTTCAGAATCACTGACTCCTTGACTATGACCTGGGAAGGTGAAAGCATTGTTCTTCAGCTGTTATCCCTGCAGACTGCTTTTTTTCGAAAAAAAATCATTGATTTATGTTCTCTGTTGTCCTGGTAACCAAGATTTATAGAGTCATAAAGTCATTTACAGCACAGACGGAGTCCATGCCGGCTCTCCGTGGAACTATCCTGTCAGCCCTTCTCCCCTGCTCGATCCCTGTAGCCCTGCAAGTCTATTTCTCACAGGTAGCCATCCAACTTCCTCTTGAAGTCACTGATTGTCTCCGCTTCCTCCACCCTTGTAGGCAGAAAGTTCCAGATCATTAACACCCGTTGTGTAAAAAAAGTGCTTCCTCATATTACCCCCTGCGTCTTTTGCCCAAAACTTTCAATCTATGTCCCCTAGTCCTTTCACCATTAGTTAATAGGAACAGTTTTTCCTTGTCTAATTTATCTAAGCCTGTCATAATCTTGTACACTTCTATTAAATTTCCCCTCAATCTCCTTTGTTCTAAGGAGAACAAACCCAACTTTTCCAACCTAACCGTGTAACTAAAATCCTCCATCCCTGGAACCATTCTGGTAAATCTCCTTTGCACCCTCTCAAGGACCCTCACCTCCTTCCTGAAATGTGGTGACCAGAACTGGATGCAATAGACCAGCTGGGGCCTCCAGAGCTTTATAAAGGTTCAGCATAACATCTCTACTTTTGTATTCAATGCCTCTATTCATGAACCCAAGATCCTATATGCTTTACTAACCACTTCCTCAATATGTCCTACTATCTACAAAGATCTATGCATATGCGCCTCCAGGTCCCTCTGTTCATGCACACTCTTTAGAACTGAGCCATTAAGTATATATTGCCTCTCCCTATTCCTTCTGCAAAATGCTTTTCAGTACTAAATTCTATCTACCACCTGTCTGCCCATTCTGTTAACCTATCTTTGTCCTGTTGCAGGCAGTTTGTATCATCCTCACTGTCTGCCGTACCTCCATGTTTGGCGTCATTGGCAAATTCTGAGATTCTACTCTGTATTCCAAGGTCCAAATCATTTATATATAGCAAAAAAAACAGTGGTCCTAGTACTGACCCTTAAGGAACACTACTATCTACCAACCTCTAGTCTGAAAAACAACCATTTACTACGACTCACTGTTTTCTGTCCTTAAGCCAATTTTTTATCCAATTGGACACTGACCTTCCTATTCCATGGGCCTCAATTTTGTTAACCAGCCTTTTATGTGGTACCTTATCAAACACTTTCTTAAAATCCATATAAACAACATCCACCGCATTCCCTTCATCAACCTTCTCTGTTACTTCATCAAAAAGCTCAATTAGATTAGTCAAGCATGATCTGCCTTTTACAAATCCATGCTGGCTATCCTTAATTAACTCGAACCTCTCAGTGTCCACTGATATTTTCCCTGATTATTGTTTCTAAAACCTTACCCACCACTGATGCTAAACTAACTGACCTGTAGTTGCTAAGACTGTCCTTACATCTTTTTTTGAATAAGGGTGTCACATTTGTCACTCTCCAATCCTCTCGTAACTCTCCCTATATCCAGGGAAGATTATGACAACCCCTTCCATTATCTCCATCCCCACTTCCTTTAACAACCTGGGATGCAAACCATCTGGACCAGGTGACTTATCTACCCTAAGCATTGCCCGTCTTGTCTTTTCTGTCCTTTAACAGAATGGGCGTGAGGTCACCTGAAGCCTTTAAGAATCACAGTTTCTAAAAGTCCAGCGTTCATCACAATGTACAGAGCTTCCACTTGCCTCTCCACATCCATAAATCCAAAATGTCTACAATGAACTGATGCTAGTGCAAGTGCTCTGGCAGTTCTGGTACTCTGTACTGCACTAGCTGGACTCCACTGCTTCCTGGCTCGTATTGTAAAGATAGCCAAAGGTATATTTACAAATTCAATATTATACTTCATCAATTTTGAAAGTGATGATGTGGAAAACCTTTGTTCTACATCAGCATCAACATATAGGCTGGTGCACATCACCTAGACACCACAACAGGGGTGCTTTCAATGGTTTCAATTTTGGTGTAAGCTGTCAGCCTTCATTATATTGTTGCTCCTAGCAGTGGCAGTGTGCACACTGTTGTAAGGCAATTTTTCTTTCCCATGCAAGTGACATAAATGGACATTATTAGCAGGCTCCTTTCAGCAAGGCTCGTGTAATGCTATATTAACTTTCCTGTTTGCTTATGGTGCACATATGCAATGGTAAAAGTAGTCTGGAGAATGAGTTTGGAGAATGCTTTTAACACAGTGGCGCAGTGGTTAGCACTGCACCCTCACAACTCCAGCGACCCAGGTTCAGTTCTGGGTACTGCCTGTGCGGAGTTTGCAAGTTCTCCCTGTGACTGCATGGGTCTCTACCAGGTGCTCTGGTTTCCTCCCACAGCCAAAGACGTGCAGGTTGATAGGTAAATTGGCCATTGTAAATTGCCCCTAGTGTAGGTAGGTGGTAGGAGAATTGAGGGAAGGTGGGGATGTGGTAGGGAATATGGGATTAATGTAGGATTAGAATAAATGAGTGGTTGATGGTTGGCACAGAACTGGTTGCCAAAGGGCCTGTTTCAGTGCTGTATCTCTCTATGACTCTATAGTTTCCTGGAACAATACATTGTGTAACCAACTAGGAATAAAGCTATATCAGATCTAGTATTATGTAGTGAAGCAGGTTTAATTAGCAATCTCATAGTAAAAGATTGTCTGCAAACATGTGATCTTAATACAACTGAATTGCACATTAAGTTTGAGAGCAAGATACTCGAGTCCAAAACAAAAATCTTAAATTTAAACAAAACCAATTACATAGATAAGAGGGGAGAGCTGACTATGATTGATTGCGTAAATAGACTAAAAAGGATGGGAAACAGTTAAAGCAATGATTCAAAATTTTCAACGAAAATACATTCCATTGAAAAACAAAACCTCAGTGAGAAAGATCCATCTGTGGCTTGATAGAGAAGTGAAAGATAGTATTCGATCAAAATAAGAGACTTATAATGTTAAAAAGTATAATAGTAAGCCTGAAGATTGGGAGTGTTTTAGAAACCAGCAAAAGACGGCCGAAAAGTGGATAAAAAGGGGAAAAAATAGAATGAGTGTTGTCAGGAAAACCCTATATGCCAAATGGAACATATTAATTTCATTGGTTGAAAACTTACCTTAGACTTTTAATGGAAAAAACCCTACAAGAAACATTTAAAAAACTAACAGCCAAGATGGCCACTGCCATTTACATCTGAAATACCAGGAGATTGGACCGGAGACTAAAAGTCTAACAAGAAATCCAGCCAGGACAATGGTTTGCTTTAAGTGATCGAATTACCTAGAATGGCTTCATTAGCACGGCAGTCAAGGCCATTCCCACCCATTGACTTTGTAAGAGCCAACCCTCTCCAAGGGTGAATGGACATCCTGGGGCATGTAGAACCTTGAATTTCATTAGAAGATTCCAGAAAAACCGCATTAGAAACAAAGGGGATCGAGAAGAACCGTGTGACTGCCTGTTCATCTCTGAAAAAACAAGTTTTGTTACACAGAAAAGCAGACAGGCAGTAACTGAGCATACAGCAGCAGAAGGCTGCTCCCCTGTCCCTCTCTCTTCTCTCTCTCTCCCCAGAAAACATCAAGTGAAACATCAGCCTAAAGACCGCTATAGCCAGCAACCAGGGGAAGAGAACCAATTACAAATTCTGCCTTCAGGAAAACCCTGATCACAGCAAGCCATGCAAAATACATTTTGACCAACCAAGAACTTCAAGAATACAGCTTCAGCTGTGGACTACTGGATCATCCCTTTACAGACTGTATTTAAGTTCCCTTTATTCTGGACTTTAATCCAACCACCAAATTGATTTTCCCTCCTGTAATCTATTTGTGTGTGTGTGATTCCTGTGTGAATGCGTGCGTGAATGTGTAGTGTATTTTTAGTATTTTCAAATCGAGTGTTAAGTATAATAAACTTACCTCTTGCTTAAACTCAAGAAAACTGGTCGATTGGTTCTTTCGCAATCACAGTAAAGGTAAAAGGTAAAACACTCATGGACGTGGTCAGCACAAACACTGTTTAAAAGGAATAAACACTGCTGCAGTCAAATAAGAGCAAGGGGCAAGAGGGGAGCCTGAAACCCATCTCCTCACCTGGCCGTAACAGAAATTTGAGTCTGTAGGCTTGGAGAGTCCCCCCGTTGCAGAAGTTTTTTCCTCTTCGTTCTGGGGTGTCAATCAAATAATTTACCTCTAAGGCTCCCCTCTTGACCCTTCCTCTTATTTGACCACAACAGTGTGGACTAGCCAGGAATATAAAAACAGATTATAAGAGCTTTTGCAAGTATATAAAAAAGGAGAGTAGCTAAAGTAAATGTTGGTCCCTTAGAGGCAGAGACAGGAAAAATTATCATGAGGAATTAGGAAATGGCAGAGACGTGAACAAATATTATGTGTCTGTCTTTACAGTAGAAGACACAAATTACAAGCCAGAAGTAGAGGGTATGCAAGGGGGCTAATAGGAGTGAGGAACTTAAAGTACTTAATATCAGCAGAGAAAAAGTATTAGAGAAACTTAAGGGATTAAAAGCCCACAAATCACAAGGCCTGCATGCTAGGGTTCCAATAAAAGTGGTCCCAGAGATAGTGGATGTACTGGTTATGATTTTCCAAAATTTCTGCGATTTTAGAACAATACCAGCAGATTGAAAGTTAGCAAATGTAACACTGCTATTCAAGAAAGGAGGGAGAGAGACAACAGGGAACTACAGGCCAGTTAGCCTGACAACAGTCATCAAGAAAATGCTGGAATCTATCATTAACAAAGTCTTAACAACGCACTTAGAAAATCATATTATGCTCAGAGAGCGTCAACATGGTTTTACCAAAGGGAAATCGTGTTTGACAAATTTATTAGCATTTTTTAAGGATGTAGTTAGTAAGGTAGATAAAAGGGGATGTAGTATTCTTGGATTTCCAAAAGGCATTCAAAAAGATGCCACACAAAAGGTTAATATGCAAGATAAGGGCTCATGGAGTTGGAGTGAAATTTTTAATTTCATGAAATATAAATTCGACCAAAAGAAATCTATGCACACCTACTGTTTTGACTAACAACTGATCACCATGAGCAAAAATGGCAAAACTTTAATAATCATTTCGAAAGGAATATGGGCCACAATATTTTCTTTTAAAATGCATATAGTATTTGTATTGTACCACTAGATGGCACTAAGATGTTTAATAAACAGTTGAGACATTCTGAAGAATTAAAAACAGAAAATGTTGGAAGCATTCGGCAAGTCAGACAGTATCTGTGAAGAGGAAGGTGGGGTTCACAATTTGGGTCGATGGCCTTTTGTCAAAACCAGGAGATGTTGCAGATGAACAGCTATGAGGACCAGCAGAACCAGGTAAAAAATTGGAGGGGTTGAGGGAAGAGGAAAAAAAGGTCTGTGATTAGGTGGAAGACAAGAGATGATTAAATAACAGAAGTGATAATGGTGTGAAAAAAAAGAGGCAAGTGAAAGAAATCAGAGAAGTTAAAATGGATCTGAAACATCGAGGATGTGTAAATGGTTACAGCTGAATAACAGAGTGGAAAGGAAAATCTGGCAAAGCGGAAAAGGCTCCAGTGGCCCAGGAGTGTGGCAAAGACCAAAGAGCTGTGATTTATACTGCACAAGTGGGTTGACTTAAGGACAGCTAAATCATGAATGACTGATGATCAATGCCATGAGTAGGATCCTCCACAATATATTCTGTACATACCTTACATTAAAAGCTAATTAAGTTAAAAAAAGGTTGAAGTGTGCACTGCATTCCTTCATAACAGTTGGAGACAGTTGAAGTCCTAACTAGATTATTATAACAAGTGGCTTTAATGTGTTCATATTTTAAATATTCACCTCAAAAGAAAAACAATAGTGAAACTTGTAAATATGGGACACCAAAGGAATCCAAGGTGTCCTTATTTTCAAAATAGTCATTGTATGTATAGTAAACCAGATAAGCCAAATATCCTGGGATTGGCACTCCTTATTTTCTTCTCACTCACCTGGGATCATGTCCAATTCTGGAGTCGTCTCAGTGGAATTTGATTTCAGTTCTATTTTCTGTTTTTTGAGCTTCCCAGTTCATTACTATCCTGGGGTCTTTTTCCATTGGGAAAGGGATGCCTGATCCTGGGATCTACTACACTGGCAGTCTGCGTTGTAATGCAAGAAGCTCCAAGAACCAGAAGGCCAACTGTAACCAAGAGGAGAGGGAAACCAAGAAATGATAGTCTAGCAGAAGGCTTTCAGCTCTCAGTGTTGCCATCCTCTTCTGTAAACCCCTCGATCCTTTTATATTCTTCCTTTTCAGATATTTATCCCCTTCTCTTTCGTATTAAATATTAGCCTCTAAGTCAATAACCATATGTGGTAAAGGATTTCACTGTCTAATAGCCCTGAGAACCTTCCTTTTCCCATCCCTTGGTTCTTCTACTTTACTGGCTGCTCCTGTCTCAGTGCTGCTTCTGCTCTATGTTTTTGGTACTGCTCCTGTCTTTGCATGGAAGAAAAGTTGTTACTGGTCTTCAAAACCGGGGTAAGCAGCCTCTGCTAAAAGGCTGGGCAAGACAATGATCTAATAGATCTAATGGTCTGTCAGCAGAATTTTTTTTAAACTACTGAGTATCGCTATCTGGAGATGAACCTCATTTCCTCATGATCGATTGCATTTTTCTTTGCTTCCTTCCTTGATAGGTGGATATTTTCTTGAAAATGCCTCAAGTTCTGCCTTTGGCAAAGCAACAATTCAGCCAAGTGTTCCAATTGAATTCAGCGTGGAAAGAGGATGATAATGATGTAACTCACTCGTTACAACCCCTTTTATCACTCAGATGGACTTCTGCCCTAGCCCAACAACAAGAAATGCGAAAACACCATGGGTGACCATCAAGTATTGCAATTTGATGGTTACTGACAGAGAGAAAAATGCAGACTAAAAAAAGTAGCCAAGGTCTCAGCTCATAGAAAGAATGGTCATTTGGGGCAGGAACTGGAGGATGGCAGCATCCATGTGTCTACATCTGTCAGGAGAGGAACAGTGGGCAATTGGAGAAAAAAAATATACTGATTCTGAAATGTTAAATCTGCTTCAAAAGTAACACTTTAAGGGTGAAAAAAGAAAATAATTGTCTCTCTTTTCCTGCAAGTTTTCTTTAGGCAACCGCATATTTGGACTTACATCATACTGAAGAATTATAGGATTGAGTATCTAGACAAGCCTATTCAATTAATCAACTTATGGCTCTTATCCTATTTTACAATGTAATCTAATTTTAGCTGAACTGGCTTTCAAAAGATGGGCTCAGCAAGTGTCTGACATGCTAACAGACCAAGTTTTTTTTTCCCCTGCATTTTATAACTATGGCTTTCTGCCCAACCATGATTGTACACAATCTGTTAGAAAAAGGGCTCAATGCATTAAGTGCCTGCGACTTTTTTCAGCATACCCTATTGATGGGTCACATTTCAACGATTCCATTTTAAACCTAACGCATTAGAGCTGCAAGTCACTCAGATCCATTTGGCTAATGATTCCCCACTGCAATGAAAGTAAATGATAGCTATTTACAGTAAATTATTCAATTAGCTGTAAGGAAGTGCAGTATTCACATCCTATTGTTTGACATGGAGAAATTAAGACACAATATAGACCTTACCTCACCATAGTTGAAAATGATTAATTATTTAACTCAAAAGAAAAATAATCACTTAACTGCTGAAAAATGTGATGAATAGACTTTGGATATTTGTATTTTTCTTGCCCAAACAGCCACTATTGTGAATCCCCACGTGCTGTCCTGAGAAGATTAGTGAAAGTTGGGGACATTAGCTTACATTCGGCTGGCAGTTATAGCTTTGGAAGAATATGGGCTTGATTTAATGGCAGCCCGTTCATGCGGGCCGCACACCAAAGGGCCACCGTAATCTCCTGCACGGGGCTCATTTAAATGGCTGGGGTGGCCCGCACCCCCCCAATCACATGGAGGGGGCGGGCTGTCCGTCACCAGCAATGGCGTTAGCTGCCTGTGCACAGGCGCTTGTGCCATTTTTAAAGAGCAGCCAGTCCTGCCAGCATATTTAAATTTTTAAAGAGGTGACCCCCCCAAAATTAAATAAATAAATTTATAATGCCCCGTTTTCCCCCCATAACAATTACAGTAATTATTTGCCCTTTCCCCCCCCAAAACATTTACAGTTTACATCTAACCTTTCCCCGACGAACTGCACAAAGTTTAAAGGTCAGCCCTTCACAACAACCCCTACACCCATTATGTTTATTTGACCCCATTCCCCCCGCATCCCACACTGAAAATCTTATCCTCTCCCACCTCCCCACCAGTGTGGTGCCACGTTTCCCTGGATTTTAAGGCATGGGAGTGCCAGCCGCCGTGCTGAGGATTGCAGTGGGCCCTCAAGATTGCAGGTAAGTCTATTTAAATCTATTCATTTTATTGATTTGAATATTTTAATTGAGGTCCTGTCGCCCAGCAGCGGGGGTGGGGGCACCACGGAGACTCACCATCGCCAGGAAGATCGGGCCGAGCCCTCCCGGCATCGAGGTCTGTTGCGGGCCTCATCCGGAGCCATTTTCAGGCACCAACCCCAACTCCACCCCGCCACAGAATCCGATGCCGGGGGGAGAACAAAATCCAGCCCTATGATTCTGTATGAGGGAATGGACAAACTGGAAAAATAAAACTAAGAATGCTGCATTCACCTGTTTTTTGGGCCATCTTTAACATGGTCTTTAATTATTATGAAGCTATTGACTTTTAAATTGCCCTTTTAATTTATCACACCTTGTTACCATCCCATGGTTGAGTATTTGTAATTTAGTGGTGAGATGGGTCAACTACGCCCATTCATCAAAAGAAAAATCTTTCAAGAGCATGTTATTACACGTTCAAGGACAAATAGGAAATAAATCTACTTTCTTTCTCATTACAGTCTCAAGTAACAAGCTCTTTTACAGAACTAAGACTCTCTGTCGTGGTACAATAAAAAAGGGCTCTAGATAATTTGCTACAATCATGTCACAAAAACTTACAACTGATTTTTTTTCCATCACAGCTTTATGGTCTCCTTGTGAGACAGAGAACAAAGAAGATCTTATCAGAAGCCAGGGTAGGTTATACAAATCAGTTGAGCAATTCAGTCATTGCATTTAATTTTGCACGATAAACTGAAGTTAATTATTGTTTGAAAAAAACATTGAGCATTCTCACCCATGCATTGTGATAAGTAATAGACAGGTCTGTAGTTCCATAATTAACTTTTCTATCCATCTCTATTAAGTTTCAGTTACAAAATATGATACCTAACTAAATAAACTATGTAATTTGCAGACCATACAGAAGGTCTTTGGGTATGTGACCGTCTTCCATTCTGAGGACGTGTCTGATCCACCGAAGACACCTCTGTTTGATTAGTGCCAACACACTTGGGAGCTCTGCCTTTGAGAGGACTGCCGCATTTGTGATTTTGTCCTGCCGGGATATACCCATAATGTGCCGCAGAGAGCAAAGATGGAAATTATTGAGCTTCTTTTCCTGGTAGCTTTAAGTCGCCCATGTTTCACAGACATACAGCAAGGTGCTAAGAACCGCAGGCCTTATAAACTATCAGCTTGGTCCTAAGGGTCAATTTGGTGTTATCCCACACACATTTCGTGAATCGGCCAAAGGTGGTAGCTGCTTTCCCCATATGTGTATCAAGCTTTGCATCAAGGGACAGATTATCTGTCACCATGGACCCAAGGTAGCAGAATTTGCTAACCACTTCCAGTGAGGTGTTACTTAATGTGATCGGGACGGAGATGTAACACCTTGTCCCATGACCACGGTTTTCTTGACGCTTATAGTCAAGGAGAATAAGTTACAGGCACTGAAGAGACAGTCCATGAGTCTTTGTAGCTGACTTTTTGTATGGTGAGGTAGCTGGGGTCAGGCTCCTTGCAAGTGTGACATGAAGGCCCTAAATGTCGACTAGCGCACCTGGGAGTCACAATCTGGCAAAAGAGGGACATGGCGACACATGCTATGGACTGGTGTGCACTACCACGATGACCAGTGGCCACAGCAGCTTGGCAACAGGCGCTAACATCAAAAACAACAACTCACAGCATCACATGGCATCTTCGCATGTGCCACTTGTGACAGAACCTGCCTCTCAAGGATTGGCCTTCACAGCCATCCGCAAAGGTGCACCAAGAGAAGACACCCCACCGAAATGGATTGTTTTCTGCATGTCCATCAGCTTTCGTAGATGGAATGATGCCAACCAACCAATTTGTATACATTCAACTTACAGCCCAAAGGGCATGAATTCTAAATTATAAAACAATTCAATACACTTTGAAAGTTGGCCTAACAAATGCAACAGAATGGGCTGAAGGTGTAATTTTCTAACTGACTAAACAATAGACACTCACCCCAGTCCCAACTCGTATCTTTAAAAAGAGAAATAGAGCACATTGATGATTCACAAAGCTATTGGTTGAGGAATAAAAATGAAAAATGTTATAGATAGATGTCACAAAGGTGATAAGCAATGAAAGATAAATTCAAGTAACATTGCACAACATAACTCATGATTGCAGTCAGTATGAGTGAATTTATGTGGGATATATGCCATATGGTTCATCTTGGGCCATACACTGACATCGCAACATGTACTCCATTTATGTTCGATCAGGTTTCAACCTTTTTCCTCATTTGCATTCAACAATTGCAAAAATTAATGCATTATTCTCTTTTCACGTGCATTTCAGTGCCAACTTACCTGGAGTGTGTGCTGTTGATAGCAAAACACAGGTTGAAGCATCGCTATCACACTATACACACTGTAGCCAGATAATGTATTATAAATAATTTGTTTATATAATCCAGACCAGGAAATAGAAGAGTGGTACGGCCATAGAAATAGAGGAAGAGACAAATAAGTGAAAGTTAGAAAAGTTAGGCAGCGAAGCTAAGGGTGGCAGTATTTCCAGCACAAAATCCAAAAATGCTGTTTACTTTATCAGGTCGATTTTTCCTAATTGTAACAAGGAAACCAAAACTGTAAGGTTTTTATTCAATCAAAAATGTGTGGGGGAGGGGGGGGGTGGATTTAAATAAAGGGAAATATTTTAGAATTTAAAAAAGACATTTAGAAAGTTATTTGAGAGAGTTGTATTTCACCTAAACTTTGCTTCCCCTTCAAGTAACTCCTGTTTCACTTTTATCAACATATATACAGTTACAAGGCTGATTGTAACTTAATCCACCTAGTGCAAACTCTGCAAGCAGGGGGTTAAGATAGCAAAGAGTTCACACCGTATTTCAACCCTGCACCAGTTGAATCTGCCTGAATTCAGGCACAGGAAGGCCACCCATGCCAGAGAAGTGGAGGGCCTAATTTCAATGGTAAAGGTGCAACCTGTTGACATCATCAAGACATACAAGCCATTTTGACTCCCACCTGCACAGACACCAGTCCCAGCTGCTTATGTTTAGGAGTTAACAGTGGGGTATGCAAATGAGTTAGCATCTCCCGCCCTCATGCTCCAGGGGCCAGAAAGTTTGCCACCCACTTCCGCCCCCAAGTCTCAAACTGGGTTAAAATCAGGCTTACATTTTCCTAAAAAATTCTGAAAAGGCCAATAATTAGTCATCTATTTAGGTGAACAAGGTGACAAAAAGTTGAAAAAATTATTGGTATTGATGGAAACTGTGACCAGAAATGTTTGTTCCAATACACAATGAATGACATTTGCTCTTGATTTTAAGCATCTACAATTTTCTTCTGCAAAATGTGGCTGTGCACTTCACTTGATTGGTTTTACAAAATAAACATTGTAATCAAATATATGACAAACTTTAGCACTTTACAAATTATAAATTAGGAATAAATTGGATTTTTGCTGGAGGTTACAAAAAAGTGACTGAAAAAGCTGTGGCTTTACGTTAGAACCAACAGCTTTCAATAAGATGGATGTTATATCGTTTAAAATGACAGGAATGTTATATTTTGAAAATGCAATTTATTATTTTACAATATATACAGTTTATTCCTGTGTTATTGCTCAGAGACAATACTCAAACAAAGAATTGTATCTCTCTCCTTGCAGTGAATGCTCCAATTTTGTACTCTGGGCATATTCAGTAAGATAATCACCCACTACAGCAAAAAACACACCTGGGCTATTTTACATCCTGGGTATCATTAACATACCAGTAGGAGGGAAGGAGCAGCTGGCCTGAGGAAATTTAGGCAGCCTATGGATCGCAAGGGAAGGAAGGTGTGGGCAGTCAGAGGCAGAAGCGAGCTAAACTTTCCTTGTAGGAGTATCCTAAAAACCCTTTCTTTAAATGGACTCTTATGATTCCAAAATCATTATCTCTCGACATTATCTGGCAGGAAAGCCACAATCTTTCCCCACTTAGGCCAATGTTAAAATAGCATTCAGGGCTCAATTACATCATCAGACCCAAATCGGCACTTGTCCATTAAGAGTTCATTGACTTTGAGAGGCTGTTCAGTTGCTCATCCAGAAGCCTGAGTTAGAGTAGAGGCTAGAGGAGGGATCCAGATTGCTTAAGGGTGGGTAATTACCCCACATTTTAAGGGCCCACCTCCCTGGCTTCAACTAGGCAAATAGTGTTAAAAAATGCTTCCCATACATCAAACTGTCTGCCTCTTAATGTCATTGTTTATGGTCTACATTTCCTGTTTCACTCTTTCTTTGTATTCCACTCTGCTTTTCTCTTCTCAATTCCTTCTAGATTTGTATCCTAACTCTTTCTAAATTACCCTTTATGCAAGTCCCTCCTTGTTTCTGTCTCTTCTCTTCTGTATGACTTGCAGGCCTGTAAATTGCATCGCACACAAATCAGGATGAAATCCCAATGAAGCATAACTTTCATGCACCTAACGAAGCAGATGGCAAGTTGGTCCATCGACCTCATTAGGATAGTACCTCAGGCCTGAGGCAGTGCATAACTAGCTGGGACACTCCCCAACCCCATCTTCAGGAATCCTACCACTCTGAAAATAGTAATGATCAGTTACAGTTGATAAACTCCAGCAATGTTGTTATGGAAGGATAATGCTGGAGCCTATCTTTACTCAGTTTCACATTTACTGTACAGTGTAAAATGATTGCAAACATATAGCTCCTCACTCAAAACCCTTCACCAGTTTCAGTAAGTGTCTGCTTATAAGTGCTCAAGAAAGACCCCAATTAACACCCTCCACCTGCATATAATCAAACAATTGATATGCAATTAACAGATTAACAACAGTGTTGTCAATTGTTAATAAAGATGATGAAATTATAGTCTCATGTTTTGCTTTATGTATCTATGCACAGCTGATTGACTGTTACTAATTCCCATTACACAGCACTGTTAAGTTTAGGCCCTATTGTACCATGTGTGTCTCTCTCAGATTGAGGATGCAAGTCCCACTCCAGAAACCTGGACACAAAAATTTAGGCTGACACTCAAGTGCAGTACTGAGGGAGTGTTGCACTGTTGGAGGTGCCATCTTTCGGATAAGACGTTAAACTGAGGCCCTGTCACTCTCTCAAGTGGATATAAGAGATCCCATGGGACTAGTTCATAGAAGGGCAGGGGAGTTATGCCTGGTGTCATGATCAACATCACAAAATAGACTATCTGGTCATTATCATGCTGCAATACGTGGGACCTTGCTATTGGCAAATTGGCTGCTGCATTTCCTACATTACAACAGGTACCATACATCAAAAAGTACTTCATTCGCTGTAAAATACATTGGGATGCCCTAAAGGTGTGAAATGTGCTATAGAAATGCAAGTCTTTCTTTCTTAATTCTCATATACAGTTCCCTTTGAGTGCTCAGGTTTGTGATAAGTGAATATGTGACCTCTAATCAGTTGGACCAGTATTTGATTAATTTGCCTTTGCACAGAAAATTTTCTGAACTAAAATGGACAGCAATCTGATTTTCCAAAATTCCTATTCATCTTGCTCACGGTAAAAATGATCATGGTATCTTTGACAGGATAAGCTGTGAAAGTTAGTACGGAAGACTTCAAATCCTTCGTGCCAGCTCTGAGCTGGAATTATATACAACAATTGGAGGACCCTTCAAACTGTGTGGAATCTGCTACCAATAGCCTCTAAATTAGTTTACCAGTTCAGGACCTTAATTCTCAATTTTCTGGACCTTTCTCAACCCATTGCCAACATTAGAAAAGGCACTGAAAACTTGTAACCTTCACACCCGGTGGACAGCCATGTTGAACCATTGCGCACCTTGGCTTCTGAGCTTTGTGCTGTCATTGGGCACATTTCTGGTATGTGTAAGCTCAAATCTTAAACCTTAAATAAGTTTCTCCCAGTCCTTAGCTGCTAAGCAGCTGCTAAATTTGCTATTCCATATAATTTAAAAGGAACTTTGAACTGGGGACTATAAGCTACGAAGATAGAATGTGCATAGCTGCTGGGTTGTTTAAATTGTTTCTCTGAGGCCCATTATTAAAGTAGATTCATTGGTGCCTGCATCACCGGATACATCACCTGATACATCATCTGATACATGTACTTGGAAAATATAGAGATTTTGCATTGACTTACACAACACCTGGCCCACAAATGAATACTTGTGTCTATAAATGAGGAAACTAGAAGTCCATATATCTTTGTGTATTAAAATATCAGTTTAGATTTTTTTTTAAAAAAACAATGTTCAGATCTGGGAAGTCAATCAAGTGTAAAGTATTTAGAATTCTGCTGATAAAGGTAACATTCTTTAGTGAATTGGGTGATTAACATTTCACAGGATAAGCAGAGGCACTGCCAGCTGTAGGAAATGGTATGAAATTTATAGCCAATTTAAATATTATATCAAAGTAAAATTGAAGGTCAGGGATTAGTTTTTTTGTTGGATCCCCTGAGACAGCAACATTTTCATCTTATTTTGGTTCTTTGGCTTGTATGAAGACACTTACCAGACTCAGAGTGCATCCTCAAAGCATATTTGTGTCACAGTCAAGGTCATGGCATTTACCCAACATCCTTTAGTAGTCACTAAATTTATTCCAAAAAACCTTACAAAATACTCCTTTAAGCATCTTGCAAGTTTGACACCCTGTATCAATAAATCATGCATTACCTGGAGTAAGCTGGGTAGCTTGAAAGGAGCAATCTGACCTTGGCAAGAATCGCTGATTTGGCAATTCTACCTTTAACATATAAAATTAAACTTTTAATTTACAGATTATATAAAAAAAATCCACTTCTTTAAATACAATAATGAAAATTGATGGAGCTGCTTCTGGAACTCTGCCAGGCTTATCATTTTATCTCAGCTGCAGTTCAGAGAGCTGTATCTTCACTTTCCTGCCAGTGTTTCCTGCTTATTGTGACCAAGTGCTATATTAGAAACAGATGCGAAAGGCACAATATTAAGTCTAAAGGGTAGAATCTTCATTGGTGCACTGAGTTTATGCATAGTGGAATCATACAGGCAGGCCCAAAGTTAGGCATCATTGAGCTCCAAATTCCCTGATTGAGAAACCAGTTGGGTGTTTTTTTTTGGAGGCTGTGCTGAGAGCCTCATTACATCTGTTAGTTTCAAGATAATCTGTTCAAATTGATCCCGTAATGAATTCCATGTTTTCAGACTTCCTATAGTCCTGCGTACCTGTAGGAAACAGCTAATTAACTCTGCCTTTCTGCATTTTTGGCTTTGCCTTATTTTCCTCTGCTATTCGCTGGCTCCATTTTACAATGTAGGACTCCTTTTACACAGACCTGTAGCCCCAACACTGTTGTTACCAGCAGTTGCAGACCTTACATATAACTGCTTGGCCCAGTTTGAGGACAGCTGCCTTCTGAGTCGTTACTCAAAAGGGGGTCAGTACTGAGTTTTACCATCTACCGGAAACCAAACTGCAGTCAAGATCGAACACATGGACAATCCACCAGTAGCTGTGAAGGCGCAGCACAACATTGAACTTTTACATTATGTTCAAGCCAAAACTACTGATAATCACCACGTTAACCAGACTCCAGTCCACTACTGATCATGAAGCAGGTCACAAAAACCTTGATTCCCAAGTGAAACATTTTTTTTCCATTTCCCCATGGAAAGGAGGCAACAGTACAAGAAGGCACAGCACATTTACCAGGTGGCAGACTTCCCTAATGTGCAGGGCCTCAATGATGGCACCAAGGGCTATAACAAAAACCTTTTGGCATATATGAAAAGAAAGGCATTTATTCTGTTAATGTATAAGTGCTGTTAGACCATCAGGCACAGTAATGCAGTTGAATGCATCCTGGCAGCATTCACAATGCTTTCATTTTGCAGCTATCTACTGTTTGAGACTGAGCAGAAGGATAGGGGGCCAGAGATGCACCAGTGCGGAAACACAGAAAAGAAGCTGAAAGAAAATGCCAGAGGTTCCTGCTGCACCCAAATTCCGCTGAAATGTACAATTCGCCTGTTAAGGAGGAGATCCCATTTTTTGGGATGGATCAGGTGGGAAAATGACAAGCATCTGCTGTGTTTTGCATTATTTTGCTCTGCAGAGGGGAAAACTTTCAGTCAAAGGACCAGGTAGGTTGGTGTGCAACCTTGACAGAGGAGGAGGATGAAAAGGAAGAAGAAGCCAACATGAGGAAGGCAGGAAGACTAGTGTATCAAATCATTAATTGACAGAATATTCTGTTAAAATCTACACTGCATGAACGGCCCCATGCTCCTCTTCATAATATACTAGCCTCATTATAATGGCCTCATTAATAACATACTCTGCAAAATTACATTCTACCATCCCAATATTGGGAATGGTCTGAATGGTAGTTATAAAAATGACTTTGTAGTAAATGTGTGCAATAAGATTGCAATTTGCACAGTTGTATCAAAGTGACATTTCTGGCTTTTGAACAATTGCAGATAGGCAGTTGTTCCAACATGGTCAAATGCATTTCATTGTATAAATAGGGAAAGATCAGGCACTGCTGTTTCTGCCTCAATTATTCCCATTAGTATTAATTCAATAATAGAAATAGTGTATGTTGGTAAACTGTACAGAATTCTTGGTGTTTAAGGTAAATTAACACTCCACAGAAATCAATACTCTAAATAAGAAGTGATACAAAGGAAATGGCATCTGGAATTTTAAAAAAATCTAAGTGATTAAAGGGGACTCATTGATGAGTTTATGGTTCATAGGTTGTACAGAATTAAAAATAATGGGGCTTTATAGTTATTATTTTATTACATTATTACATTTTTACAGAGTAAGAGAGAAGCTGATCAGGGATAGTATCACAGCTGCAGAAAGGGAGGTCGTCGAGGAGGGTTTGTCTACTGAGTCAGTATGGGTGGAAGTCAGAAACAGGAAAGGAGCAGTCACTTTATTGGGAGTTTTCTATAGACCCCCCAATAGCAACAGAGACATGGAGGAACAGATTGGGAAGCAGATTTTGGAAAGGTGCAGAAGTAACAGGGTTGTTGTCATGGGTGACTTCAACTTCCCTAATATTGATTGGAACCTCCTTAGTGCAAATAGTTTGGATGGAGCAGTTTTTGTCAGGTGTGTCCAGGAAGGTTTCCTGACTCAATATGTAGATAGGCCGATTAGAGGGGAGGCTATGTTGGATTTGGTGCTTGGCAACGAACCAGGCCAGGTGGCAGATCTATCGATGGGAGAGCATTTCGGTGATGGTGATCACAACTCCCTGACCTTTACTATAGTCATGGAGAGGGACAGGAGCAGACGGGATGGGAAAATATTTAATTGGGGGAGGGGGAATTACAATGCTATTAGGCAGGAACTGGGGAGCATAAATTGGGAACAGATGTTCTCAGGGAAATGCACAACAGAAATGTGGAGGTTGTTTAGGGAGCACTTGCTGCGACTGCTGGATAGGTTTGTCCCAATGAGGCAGGGAAGGGATGGTAGGGTGAAGGAACCTTGGATGACAAGAGATGTGGAACAGCTAGTCAAGAGGAAGAAGGAAGCTTACTAAAGGTTGAGGAAGCAAGAATCAGACAGGGCTCTAGAGGGTTACAAGGTAGCCAGGAAGGAACTGAAGAATGGACTTAGGAGAGCTAGAAGGGGACATGAAAAAGTCTTGGCGGGTAGGATTAAGAAAAATCCCAAGGCGTTCTACACTTATGTGAGGAAACAGAGGATGGCCAGAGTGAGGGTAGGGCCGATCAGGGATAGTGGAGGGAACTTGTGCCTGGAGTCGGAGGAGGTAGGGGAGGTCCTAAATGAATACTTTGCTTCAGTATTCACTAGTGAGAGGGACCTGGTCGTTTGTGAGGACAGCGTGGAACAGGCTGATATGCTCGAACAGGTTGAGGTTAAGAGGGAGGATGTGCTGGAAATTTTGAATGATATGAGGACAGATAAGTCCCCGGGGCCAGACGGGATATACCCAAGGATATTACGGGAAGCGAGGGAAGAGATTGCTGCGCCTTTGGCGATGATCTTTCCATCTTCACAGTCCACTGGAGTAGTACCAGATGATTGGAGGGTGGCAAATGTTGTTCCCTTGTTCAAGAAAGGGAATAGGGATAACCCTGGGAATTATAGACCAGTCAGTCTTACGTCGGTAGTGGGCAAACTATTGGAGAGGATTCTGAGAGACAGATTTATGATTATTTGGAAAAGCATGGTTTGATTAGAGACAGTCAGCATAGCTTTGTAAGGGGCAGGTCATGCCTCACAAGCCTTATTGAATTCTTTGAAGATGTGACAAAACACATTGATGAAGGAAGAGCAGTGGATGTGGTGTATATGGATTTTAGCAAGGCATTTGATAAGGTTCCCCATGGTCGGCTGATTCAGAAAGTAAGGAGGCATAGGATTCAGGGAAAGTTGGCTGTCTGGATACAGATTTGGCTGGCCCATAGAAGACAGAGGGTGGTAGTAGATGGAAAGTATTCAGCCTGGAGCTCTGTGACCAATGGTGTTCCGCAGGGATCTGTTCTGGGACCTCTGCTCTTTGTGATTTTTATAAATGACTTGGATGAGGAAGTGGAAGGTTGGGTTAGCAAGTTTGCCGATGACATGAAGGTTGCTGGAGTTGTGGATAGTGTGGAAGGCTGTTGTAGGTTGCAACGGGACATTGACAGGATGCAGAGCTGGGCTGAGAAGTGGCAGATGGAGTTCAACCTGGAAAAGTGTGAAGTAATTCATTTTGGAAGGTCGAATTTGAATGCGGAATACAAGCTTAAAGACAGGATTCTTGGTAGTGTGGAGGAACAGAGGGATCTTGGGGTCCATGTCCATAGATCGCTCAAAGTTGCCACCCAAGTTGATAGGGTTGTTAAGAAGGCGTATGGTGTGTTGCCTTTCATTAACAGGGGGATTGAGTTTAAGAGCCGCGAGGTTATGCTGCAGCTCTATAAGGCCCTGGTTCGACCACACTTGGAATATTGTGTTCAGTTCTGGTCGCCTCATTATAGGAAGGATGTGGAAGCTTTAGAGAGGGTGCAGAGGAGATTTACCAGGATGCTGCCTGGACTGGAGGGCATGTCCTACGAAGAAAGATTGAGGAAGCTCGGGCTTTTCTCATTGGAGCGAAGAAGGATGAGAGGTGACTTGATAGAGGGGTACAAAATGATGAGAGGCATAGATAGAGTGGATAGCCAGAGACTTTTTCCCAGGGTGGAAAGGGCTATCACCAGGGGGCATAATTTTAAGGTGATTGGAGGAAGGTTTCGGGGAGATGTCAGAGGTAGGTTCTTTACACAGAGAGTGGTGGGTGCGTGGAATGCGCTGCCAGCGGTGGTGGTAGAAGCAGATACATTAGGGGTATTTAAGCGACTCTTGGATACATGGATGATAGTAGAATGAAGGGTAGGTAGTTAGTTTGATCTTAGAGTAGGTTAAAGGTTCGGCACAACATCGTGGGCCGAAATGCCTGTACTATGCCAAGAGAGTGTGGGAAAATGGCGCACTGACACGGAACACAAAAGTCCGAGTGTATCAGGCCTGTGTCCTCAGTACCTTGCTCTACGGCAGCGAGGCCTGGACAACGTATGCCAGCCAAGAGCGACGTCTCAATTCATTCCATCTTCGCTGCCTTCGGAGAATACTTGGCATCAGGTGGCAGGACTATATCTCCAACACAGAAGTCCTTGAAGCGGCCAACATCCCCAGCTTATACACACTACTGAGTCAGCGGCGCTTGAGATGGCTTGGCCATGTGAGCCGCATGGAAGATGGCAGGATCCCCAAAGACACATTGTACAGCGAGCTCGCCACTGGTATCAGACCCACCGGCCGTCCATGTCTCCGTTATAAAGACGTCTGCAAACGCGACATGAAATCGTGTGACATTGATCACAAGTCGTGGGAGTCAGTTGCCAGCATTCGCCAGAGCTGGCGGGCAGCCATAAAGACAGGGCTAAATTGTGGCGAGTCGAAGAGACTTAGTAGTTGGCAGGAAAAAAGACAGAGGCGCAAGGGGAGAGCCAACTGTGCAACAGCCCCAACAAACAAATTTCTCTGCAGCACCTGTGGAAGAGCCTGTCACTCCAGAATTGGCCTTTATAGCCACTCCAGGCGCTGCTTCACAAACCACTGACCACCTCCAGGCGCGTATCCATTGTCTCTCGAGATAAGGAGGCCCAGAAGAAGAAAAAAGAAGAATGCTGTACTGTTCTATGTTCTATGATAAGTAGCAATCTGTCTAAATTCCTTCTTGAAAACCACTAAGATTTCTTGTTCCACCACTCTGCTGGTAAATCAATTACACTTACCATCCTTTTAGTAAAATAATTCCTTATGCATTTCCCATTTTGTTTTGTTATCCTTAATTTGTAAATCTGGTCCCTTGTGCTTAAATTCCATGCATGGCAGAAACACTCACTTAGATCCAGTTCATACGAACGTATCACAATTTTAAACACCGCTATCATATCTCCTCTCAGTCTTCTCTTTTCAAGAGAGAAAAAAAAACAGGGTGGCCAATCTTTCCTCATATGTCATTTCCTTAAGTTTCGGATTCAACTCTGTAGCCCTTCTCTGGAGCCCCTCCAATAACTAAATATCCTTTGTGAAATAGCCAATTTGTGTACAGCAAGCTCCCACAAAAGCAATGAGATAAATACCAGATAATCGGTTTTGGTGGTGTTGTTGGAGGGATAAATGCTGGTCAGGATACTGGGAGCACTTTCATGCTCTTCTGAAAATAGTGCCATGGGAACTTTTATGTCAGCTGAGAGGGCAGATAGTGCCTTGGTCTAATGCCTTCTTGGAAACACAGCACCTCCGACAGTGCTGCACTCCCTCAGTACCACATATAAGTGTTAGCCTGGATTATGGGCTGGGATTTTATGTTGCGGCAGTGACCCCACCCACCGGCTAAAAGGTCAGGGGTGAGCCCACCTCTGCCAGGCCTAGAAGCCACGCAGCAATTTTGTGTGGCCCAGGCCCTTAATTGGCCTCAGTCGGGACTTCCACCCCTCTGAGGCAGGAAGGCCTGCCTCCAATCAGAGGGCCAGCAGTTCTTCAGTCCCAGCAGCACCACCTTAAATCAATGTCCTTTGTTTCTGGATCCTGCGGCCAATAGGAACAGTTTCTCGGTATTTACTCTGACCAGACCCGTCATGATTTTGTAAACCTCTGCCAAATCTCCTCTTAATCTTCTCTTCTCGAAGGAAAAGAGGCCCAGCTTCTCCAACAATGTTCAGTACCATTTGAGACTCCTCAGATACTGAAGCATGAAATGGGGGGCTACCTCCAACAACACATCTATGGGATCAACCATGATGCAGCACCTGATGGACAATGTCTTGGCTACCATTGCAGCACAAGCAGCATCCAGCCAACAATTGAGTTCTGCAGTGGAAGCTCAGACTTCTGCCATGTAATCTCAGCTTGCTACTCTGCAATATCAGCTTGCTGCCATGGAATCCCAGACTGCTGCCTTCCACAATCATGACGGCATGGACACAATGGCCCAAATGGCCTCCTTCTGTACAGTATCCATTCTATGATTCTGTGATAGGCATAGGCACATAGAAGAGACAGTAAGCAAATGTCTAAAAAAGTAATTTGTTTATTTCTGTATGCACTATACCGTGATTTAATTCATAAATTTAGATTGGAATGTGTATTTTATTTTGGCTTTTATTTTTGCATTTTGGAAAAGAGGACAATGTGCAGCTCAGTGGCAGAGGAAAGGCAAGGAGTGTGGGACTGTTGGTGAATGGGAAATTGGGGTCAAGGTTACTGGTATCACTCACTAATTATTTGTTCATGTAGAGACCAGAGAGAAAAGGGCAGTGGAGGTTGCAGCCTCCCTTCCTCTTCCATCTCCTCCTCTTCCTCATGCTCTTGCTCCTCAGTTTCACGCATGTTAGGTAGTGGCAAGGGCTGCTCCCTGATGATGGCAAGCTTGTGCAGCCTGCAGCAGTCCATGATATATCTTGAGACCCACACAACCAAGTACTGCTGCACTCCTTCAGAGCAGTCCAAGCAGCAGAATTGTTGCTTCAGGACGTTAATAGTCTGCGGATATGGCCTTCTGCTATGATCCCTTCTCCCCTCCTCCTCCTCCCTCTTCTAGCAGAATGTCCTGCTTTGTGTGACCTCTGCTCATTCTTCCAGTCATGCTCAATGCCAAGAGGAAGGCCTAATAGTCTACCCACGTGTAGGAGCAACTGGTCCAAGCAGAAGACTTTAAGTCAGCAAAAAGGTATTTCAGCTGTTGCTACATCACTCTCTGCAGACTATAGAAAGAACAGTCAGAAGAAATAAACCAGCAACTAAACTGCATGTTGTCAATGATTCATTTAAATAGCACTGATGAGGGGGTCCTTCAGTCATTTAATGTCGTGTTCAGCTGTGCGAGGTTAAGATTGGGTGTAGGCTGGAGCATTGAGCTCCAAATAGCAGTGTTGGCATCATGGCCTGCCTGCCAGCTGACGTTAGGTATGCGTGCGCAAACAGCTTTACCAACATGGTGTCCAGCGCACTTCCTGTCAGAAGTGTGCATACGCATCACAGACACCTTTCTCAACACTTAAGGGGACGCATAGCAGCAAAAAACAAGTTCTAAAGAGCCCAATTTCACCCCCAGATAATTTTATGGACAAGTAATGAAAACCACACAACCCAATCGCACTTTGTTATCAAGTAAAACTGTGACCACCAACATTTAAACAGAACGATTAATGAAAGCATACAGTATTTTTCAATTTTCAAACAAATGAAGAATTCAGTAACCTTCAATAGTATGAATAATACAAGATGACTTTCAGTGAGTACATGCAGTAATCTAATCTCATGATTCAACTGGCAAACAAACCGTGCCAGAGTTCATGACATCATCTGCACCTCTATTTGGATTACAGCCTCGCAGTGCACTTGCTATCATCAAGCAACTTCCCAATAATAACCGTTAAATAATAGAGGCCATATGCTGTACAAACTACTCAATTTAGTGCCTATTAAGCCTAATATATCATTCAGCTTTCTTTTTTAAAAAAGCTATCAGTCACTTTACCAGGAATAATGTAATCCTCTACAATTTACTTACTAAAATATGTAACTTATGAAAAATATACTGAAATTTCAAATCTTTTGTTGAATTTAAATTTGAAAATTTGCCACATTAAAAAACTGCAACCGTGATAACCTCTGCGAACCCAGTGTCAAAAATAACAATAATTTGTGAAAGCATTGAACTGCTGGAGGAACAAAGAATTGGCAGTGATGCACAAACAGATCACACAGAGAAATTATAAAACTTCTTACGAACACAGCATTGTGCCTACTTTTTCCATGGGGTATTGCGGAGATTGTATTGGTGCCGGGGGATTGGTGGGGGGACGGGGGGGGGGGGGGGGGGGGTGGTGGTTGTGGAGGTGTGGATGCATCGAGTCGTGGCAGCGAGGAAAGTGGTAGAAGATTTACGCAATACTGAATAGGAGAAAGTATGTGCCAGGCTGTTGATAGATCCTGATTGTAACACTGCACGCTCCTTATTTACCTTTCACCATTAAAGTGTTTTAGAACCTGGAGAAGCTATAAATCTTAATTTAGAACAGCTGGTGGTAGAATTTCTGACATTTTTATTTGAAGATTACTGGTAGGTGTCAAAAGGTTGTGGATTCCAGTCCCACTCCTAAAACTTGAGCATGAGGTTGACACTCCAATGCAATGCTGAGGGAGTGCTGCAGTGTCTAAGGTGCCATCTTTCAGACGAGATGCCAGACCCAGACCCCGTCTGTCCTCTCAGGTGGACATAAAAGATCCCATCGCACTATTTCAAAGAATAGCAGGAAAGTTCTCCCGGGGTCCTGGCCAGTATTTATTCCTCAACCAAAATCACTGGAGAACAGATTATCTGGTCATTATCATGGACCATGCTGTGAGCAAAATTGGCTGCTGCATATTTTACATTTCAAAAGTAGTTCATTGGCTGTACAGTGCTTTCGGACATTCTGGGTGGTGAAAGGTGATACATCAATGCAAATCTTTCTTTAATAGCAAACATAGCATAAAAAAACAGAATAGCTGTGCTGCTGCCATACCAGGGCTACTTTCTGAGCAGGGTACGATCATGAACAAACAAAGAAATGGTTGCACAAAAGAACTGAGCAAACTCTCCCATTTAATTAAGGGTACCTTCAAAGTTCTGTTTCAGGGCAGACAGCAAAGGAAGTGGGTGTCTTTGAAGGAGAAGGCCATGAGTTGGAAACCCAAAGTGTCAGCTGCCCAGATCAAGGTTGTTTAGCAGGTCAACTCAGTCCCCTGACCACAGGAAGAGGTTTTCAAGCATCAGAAGGAGTACCAAGAAGAGTGAACCCACTTTAGAGCACATTGAAGTGGATAATACAGGCTCCTCACTGCTATGCATCAGGTGCCAAGTGCACACTGCAGATAACAGGCTGACCTTGCACCATAAAGCAAGGTCACGTTATTTGCATATTTTGGCAACACTTCCAGTGTTTAGTGCAATATGCTCTGAGCACATGCTAATATTGGACGGGGGCACAATTTCCTGCACCAGCGGCTCTAAAAGGAATGCTGGCTTCCCAGTGGTGCTTGTGGCTTGCGATAGCTGGGGGCAGAATTACACCATTCAATAAGGAAGTTCATATAGATAATTTATCTGTTCCTGAATATGTCTCAATAGACTCTTCAAAAACATTTCAATAGATGCTCAGTAACTCTCAGAATCAGCAATGTAACTGAGCTCCATTTTGTATGTAATTTCTACATTGGCTCAAAGTCAGAAATAATCCCACCATGTTGCGCTATTTGTATTGGAAGCACATTACATTGAACCTAAATTTTAACTAAAGTTCTCAAGAACCCCCTCACATAGAGCTTTGGTTAATTATGGGAATTATTCAATTGGAGTTATTCTTTTACCACAAAATAAAATTGAAGAAAGACCTAAATATCAAAACTGAAAATCACTGTAAAGTCACACTTCACAAATAGTGGCATATTTAGTGCTGGTCCATCCTTCAGAAGGTTTCTCAGTACCAGTTTTGTATAGTCAATATGCAGAAGCATTATACAACCTTTCTTTCCCATCCCATGCCAAAATTCACTAACTTTTTAGAGTTGAGGAGAATAGGCTCTTTCTCATGGACAATATCTGAACTCAGGCTCTATTCTCTGCAGGAAGAATGTGTGGATGAGACACTAAAATTCACATTTCCTTGTTTTGACAGTAAATTTCCCTCTTTTTGAAACATAAGGCTGGATTTTTAGGGTCGGAAAAGGAGGGAGGCAAGGGATGAAAATACCGGTGCTGGTCAGCATGCCAGTTTCCCATTGCTGTTCCCAGCACCGGCAAGTTTCACCAGGGCAGCGTGGAGAACCCGCTCAATCAGTAATTAATCTCATTAAAGAGTGCAGATTGTGGCAGGGCAGACAGGCTGCACGCTGGGTCTGAGGCAAACCAGATGCATGGAGGCGGATACACAGCGGGGTACAAGTCATAGCCAGCCCAGGGATTCAGGTAGGCCCCATGAAAGGGACAGCAGCATAGCGGGGGGCTCAGCCATTGGCTCACAGGTGCTATTGGGTCAGCGCTGGTTGTGGGGATAGTGGTCAGTCAGCGCTCAGGCAGTGCAGGGAGTCATCACCCTGCTGGCATTGCAGGGGCATAAAAGGAGGAGGAAGGCTTCCAAACGCAATTGGAAAGCCACTTGAGCACTAGGGAGGTAGCAGCTGGCAATGGGAGCACAACTCTCAGATTTCAGGTCCAGTGGTAATGAGCAGCAACATCCTTCCCAGAAAGGGCAGAGCCCTGAGCATCAGGATGGCAAAAGAGTGGGACAATGGGTAGGAAGGCAAAGGACGCCATACCCTCAGCATAGCATCTACCTACAAAGATGGAGCTAGCTTGAGATGACCAAGAACTAGCCTTTATTACAAATAGTCTTTATTACAAGCGGATTTGAGTATAGGAGTAAAGATGTCTTACTGCAATTATATAGAGCTTTGGTGAGACCACACCTGGAGTATTGTGTGCAGTTTTGGTCTCCTTACCTAAGGAAAGATATACTTGCCATAGAGGGAAGGTTCACCAAACAAATTCCTGGGATTGAGGCATTGTCCTATGAGGAAAGGTTAAATAGACTGAGGCTTTATTCTCTGGAGTTTAGAAGAACGAAAGGTGATCTTATTCAAACATACAAAATTCTTACAGGGCTCGACAGGGTAGATGCAGGAAGGATGTTTCCCCTGGCTGGGGAATCTAGGACCAGGGGACACAGTCTCAGAATAAGGGGCAGGTCTTTAAGGCTGAGATAAGGAGGAATTTCTTCACTCAGAGGGTGGTGAATCTTTGGAATTCTCTGCCCCAGATGGCTGTGGAGGCTCAGTCATTGAGTATGTTCAAGACAGAGATCAATAGATTTCTACATATGAAAAACACCAAGGGATACGGGGATAGTGCAGGAAAATGGTGCTGAAGTAGAAGATCAGCCATGATCACATTGAATGGAGGAGCGGGCTTGAAGGGCTGAATGGCCTACTCCTGCTCCTATTTCTTATGTTCTTATGTTCTTACGTTATGTTCTTAACTAGTGCTGGAGAAGACTGGGCTCTCCCAGCAGATGATCATAGAGACTTGTTCCCTCATCGCAGAACACCTCGTACCTCACATCACTGCTCACCATGCCCTGCCGGTAGCTATCAAAATCACTGTGGCCTTGAACTTCTTCGCCTCTGGCTCCTTCCAACATCAGCTGTGGACCTTGGTGGCGTCTCACAAATGGCTGCATACCACTGCATCTCATTGGTGCCCTTTTTGTGAAATCTTGGCAGTACATACAATTCTAGATAGATGGAGCCTCTCAGACACAGAGGGCAGTGGGATTTGCCTCTATCATTGGATTCCACCAGGTGCTGGACTTCATCAACTGCACCCTGTGGCCATAAAGGCACTGACTGACCGGCCAGAGAGATTATTGACAGAAAGGGCTTACACTCCCTAAATGTTCAACTGGTCTTCAACTACAACAAGAGGTCCCTCCATGTGTGTCCTCACTTTCCTGGCAGCAGCCATGACTCCTTCATCCTCCGCCAGTCCAGGGTGCTGCAGCTCTTTCCACGCACCCCTCCAACCCCACCGTCAAACTTCGTGGATGGATCCTAGGGGATAAAGGATATCCCTTGAAGAGATGGCTACTTATCCCGCTATGATAACCCAACACAGAGACACAACCAAAGCCATCTGCTCACTAGAACAACCATTGAGAATGTCATTAGGCTTCTGAAGATGCAGTTCTGGTGCCTGGACTGGTCAGGTGATGCCCTGCAGTACACTCCTGCAAGAGTCTCACGCATGGTCAATTTGGCTCTCCATAACATGGCCCTCCAGAGAGGTGTGGACCTTGAAAAGGGTGAAGCACTGGACGGATACAGCTCATCGGAGGAAGAGGAGGAATGGGAGACGGGAGAGGAGGAGGAGGAGAAGCATGATGCAGAACTAAGAACAAAGAACAAAGAACAGTACAGCACAGGAACAGGCCATTTGGCCCTCCAAGCCTGCGCCGATCTTGATGCCTGCCTAAAATAAAACCTTCTGCACTTCCAGGGAGCATATCCCTCTATTCCCATCCCATTCATGTATTTGTCAAGATGCCTCTTAAACGTCGCTATCGTACCTGCTTCCACCACCTCCCCCGGCAGCAACTTCCAAGCACTCACCACCCTCTGTGTAAAAAACTTGCCTCACACATCCCCTCTAAACTTTGCCCCTCTCACCTTAAACCTATGTCCCCTAGTAACTGACTCTTCCACCCTGGGAAAAAGCTTCTGACTATCCACTCTGTCCATGCCGCTCATAACTTTATAAACCTCTATCATGTCGCCCCTCCACCGAAAACAATCCGAGTTTATCCAACCTCTCCTCATAGTTAATGCTCTCCAGACCAGGCAACATCCTGGTAAACCTCTTCTGTACCCTCTCCAAAGCCTCCACGTCCTTCTGGTAGTGTGGCGACCAGAATTGCACGCAATATTCTAAATGTGGCCTAACTAAAGTTCTGTACAGCTGCAGCATGACTTGCCAATTTTTATACTCTATGCCCTGACCGATGAAGGCAAGCATACCATATGCCTTCTTGACTACCTTATCCACCTGTGTTGCCACTTTCAGTGACCTGTGGACCTGTACGCCCAGATCGCTCTGCCTGTCAATACTCCTAAGGGTTCTGCCATTTACTGTATACTTCCCACCTGCATTAGACCTTCCAAAATGCATTACCTCACATTTGTCCGAATTAAACTCCATCTGCCATTTCTCCGCCCAAGTCTCCAACCGATCTATATCCTGCTATATCCTCTGACAATCCTCATCACTATCCGCAACTCCACCAACCTTTGTGTCGTCCGCAAACTTACTAATCAGACCAGCTACATTTTCCTCCAAATCATTTATATATACTACAAAGAGCAAAGGTCCCAGCACTGATCCCTGCGGAACACCACTAGTCACATCCCTCCATTCAGAAAAGCACCCTTCCACTGCTACCCTGTCTTCTATGACTGAGCCAGTTCTGTATCCATCTTGCCAGCTCATCTCTGATCCCGTGTGACTTCACCTTTTGTACCAGTCTGCCATGAGGGACCTTGTCAAAGGCTTTACTGAAGTCCATTTAGATAACATCCACTGCCCTTCCTTCATCAATCATCTTTGTCACTTCCTCAAAAAACTCAATCAAATTAGTGAAACACAACCTCCCCTTCACAAAACCATGCTGCCTCTCGCTAATAAGTTCATTTGTTTCCAAATGGGAGTAAATCCTGTCCCGAAGAATCCTCTTTAATAATTTCCCTACCATTGACATGAAGCTCACCGGCCTATAATTTACTGGATTATCCTTGCTACCCTTCTTAAACAAAGGAACAACATTGGCTATTCTCCAGTCCTCTGGGACCTCGCCTGTAGCCAATGAGGATGCAAAGATTTCTGTCAAGGCCTCAGCAATTTCTTCCCTTGCCTCCCTCAGTATTCTGGGGTAGATCCCATCAGGCTCTGGGGACCTATCAACCTTAATGCTTTGCAAGACACCCAACACCTCCTCCTTTTCGATAATGAGATGACTGAGACTATCTACACTCCCTTCCCTAGGCTCATCATCCACCAAGTCCTTCTCTTTGGTGAATACTGATGCAAAGTACTCATTTAGTACCTCGCGCCCATTTCCTCTGGCTCCACACTTAGATTCCCTTCTCAGTCCTTGAGTGGGCCAACCCTTTCCCTAGTTACCCTGTTGCTCTTTATATACGTATAAAAAGCCTTGGGATTTTCCTTAATCCTGTTTGCCAATGACTTTTCATGACCCCTTTTAGCCCTCCTGACTCCTTGCTTAAGTTCCTTCCTACTGTCTTTATATTCCTCAAGGGATTCGTCTGTTCCTAGCCTTCCAGCCCTTACGAATACTTCCTTTTTCTTGTTGACGAGGCTCACAATATCCCGCATTATCCAAGGTTCCCGAAACTTGTCAAACTTATCCTTCTTCCTCACCGGAACATGCTGGTCCTGGATTCTAATCAACTGACATTTGAAAGACTCACACATGTCAGATGTTGATTTACCCTCAAACAGCCGCCCCCAATCTAAATTCTTCAGTTCCTGCCTAATATTGTTATAATTAGCCTTCCCCCAATTTAGCACCTTCACCCGAGGACTACTCTTATCCTTATCCACAAGTACCTTAAAAATTATGGAATTATGGTCACTGTTCCCGAAATGCTCCTCTACTGAAACTTCGACCACCTGGCCGGGCTCATTCCCCAAAACCAGGTCCAGTACGGCCCCATGCCTAGTTGGACTATCTACATATTGTTTCGAGAAGCCCTCCTGGATGCTCCTTACAAATTCTGCCCCATCCAAGCCCCTAGCACTAAGTGAGTCCCAGTCAATATAGGGGATATTAAAATCACCCACCACTACAACCCTGTTACCTTTACATATTTCCAAAATCTGTCTACATATCTGCTCCTCTACCTCCCGCTGGCTGTTGGGAGGCTTGTAGAAAACCCTCAACATCGTGACTGCACCCTTCCTATTCCTGAGCTCCACCCATATTGCCTCGCTGCATGACCCCTCCGAGTTGTCCTCCCGCAGTACAGCTGTGATATTCTCCTCAACAAGTAATGCAACTCCCCCACCCCTTTTACATCCCCCTCTATCCCGCCTGAAGCTTCTAAATCCTGGAACATTTAGCTGCCAATCTTGTCCTTCCCTCAACCAAGTCTCTGTAATAGCAACAACATCATAGTTCCAAGTACTAATCCAAGCTCTAAGTTCATCTGCCTTACCTGTTATACTTCTCACATTGAAACAAATGCACTTCAGACCACCAGTCCCGCTGTTCTCCGCAACATCTCCCTGCCTGCTCTTCCTTAGTCTTACTGGCCTTATTTACTAGTTCCCTCTCATTTATTTCACTTGCTGTCCTACTGCTCTGGTTCCCACCCCCCTGCCACACTAGTTTAAACCCTCCCGAGTGACGCTAGCAAACCTCGCAGCCAGGATATTTGTGCCCCTCCAGTTTAGATGCAACCCGTCCTTCTTGTAAGAGGTGCCCTGACTGCACATGGATGTAGCCGGACCTTTGTGGAGCTCGAGGGTCTTGTCGGAGATCATCTAATTCAGTCTCATTTCAACTGAGCTCCTCTAACCCAGGAGGACTGGCATGGTATGAAACCCACTTTGAGATGCCTGTGAGAACACTTACATTGAAGACAAAGCTTCGAACATCTCAACTTTAATAACCAATGAAGGATGCACAACTGCCCAGAAATTTCAGCGTTCACAGACCCTTGCTCCTTTTCACCACCTCATCCCACCTTTCCTGTACTGTCATTAATAAAAGGAGGTTCACACATCTGGCTTCAATATTTACATGGTGCTCAAAAAGACAAAGAACACAGTTACATGTGATAGACACCCCAGTGACCCATTCAGTGCTCTGTCCAACAGGGTGGCTTCCACTCTATGCAGTGCTCCCCCTTTGGCCTCAGAGAGGTGAAGGCAGCCTGCTCACTTGTCTCAGCTTGCAGCTGAGATTGACATGGTGGTTATCCTCATTGTGAGGTGACAGTGGTAGCACCTCCAGAGACTGCTGCACTCCTGCCATTTCAGGGGCAGCCTCTGTTGCTGGGCCCTGCTGCACAGATGTTCCCTCAGTCAGAGGGGCCGATGAGTCTGCTGATTATGATGGCACCCCATGCGGCGTGGCACCCTCATTCTCCTCGGTGACAACTTCAGCCCTTGACTAGTGCTCTGAATGCCTGAAGGGGAGCACCAGCTGGGGCACAACTGGCACCCCCTCCAAACATCTATGCGCCATCAGCACCACTGACTGGTCAGGACTACAGAATGTGGCATGCATCCAGTGAAGCTGAATGCACTGTTCCTGCATGCACTCCAATTGCTGCCACATATGGCTCTCCATGAGGTTGGTCACTCGCTTACTGGAGGAGCTCATGCCTTCAAAGCCCTGAGCCATGGTGGCCCACATGGGCTGGACGGACTCCTCCATTCTCAGCCCATGACCCCGCACTGCCTCAGGAAATTCTGACATGTGGGAGCACATCTGCTGCTGATCAAGGTAGAGCCTCCTTTCCTATGACTCCTGAGGCCCTGCATCTGTGCCCAGTTGAGCAGGGCTGTGGCTGTCCTCCCTCCTCTGAGGGGGACTGCCCAAAGCTGTCTCTGCCTCTGTCACCTCCTCCTGCACACTTGTGACATGCTTATCACCCAGTGCCTCCCGATCTAATCGTGTGCAAAGACCCACGAAGTGACTGTATCTGCGCTGGCGGAGAGTGCGCTTGTAAGGTGTGACAGTGCTTGGCCTGATCTCTGCTCTGGCAACACTTGGCCCGGTGATGGTGCAGGAATCAGTCTCAGTGCCTCAACATCAGCACCTGGGAAACGCAAGAAGAGATCATGAGGTCAGTAAGTACCCTGGACACAAATTCCTCCCATGTTCAGGAGCAGCATGCACCCTCAGGCTGCTCTGATGGTGTGTCTCCTGGAATTTGATTACTCAAAGGCCTGTTGGTTTTGTCATTGCACTCACCTTGCCAGAGTGAATAAGGTCATTAACCTCTTCCTGCATTAGAGCCAGTTTTTGTAAACAACACTCCATCTGCTCACTGTGTCAGTGACCTCCATCCAGGCCTGCTTGGTCTGTGAGGGTGGCCAACTCCTGCCACCCTCTGGGAAGAGAACCTCCTTCGTCTTCCTCACTGCCTTGAGGAGCACCTTCATGTCGGCATCTGCAAAACGAGGTGTTCCAGGCCTCTGCCTCTCCTGCTTCATCGTTATTCCAGCAAATAAATCAGCAAAATGGCAGCCACAGTAATGGCTGCCTGGTGGATTTAAGTCCAGATGCGCTCTTTCAGTCCCGCAGCCAATAATTGGCCTCCCAATCTGACCTCCAGCCAATTAACAGTCCGCCCCCATGAAAATCAGGGGCTGTGACTGCTTCACCCCGGAGGTGGGATCAGGACTCAGAAACAGTCCTGATGTTCATTTTCCATCCCTGGAAGGAAAATCCTGCCCATATTCTCTCCCCTCTGCTTTCTTAAGTCTTTCTGACTCAATATTACCCACATCAAGGAGATGGGTGGGTGATCTGCTGTAAAACCTCCTCTACTGTTGCTCTGAGATCAATCACTTGAATGAGCAAAACAGCAGCCTGGTGTTACACTCCCTCTTTGTTAAGAAGTATTTCGCCTCCTTTCTATTTTTAAGCTTTCACAACACTTTGTACTGCTATAGTCAACTTATCAGCACAAAATGCTTCTGCTAGCAATCAAGTGTCAGCATTGGATTGCAACATTGGCAGAAATACAACTTTACAGTTAAGGTACATCCAAACATAGCCATGGTATAATTCTGTAAAAAAAAATCAATCCTATTTAATCTGATTACTTTAAAAACTTCAAATCTCTGCCAATATTTCTGTTCATTAGAAATTAAATTCTATAATATACCATTAGACCACAAGCCAAATATGCTACATGAACAGCTTGATTTCAGATCCCAAAATCAATTCAGGTTTTACAATAATAGATTAAAAGTCAAAGAAATTAAAACAGGTTCAAGCACATGTAGCTGCAATTGCTGATGACAGCTAAAGTTAAACAAAACAGTGAAGTCACTGTCTGCTGCATGTACCTCAAGATAAAGCTGTCGAAATTATACAAAGAAATTTGTTATGCAAACTCCAAACTATACAAACAAACCCTCCAATCTTCACTTATATTAATTATGATTATATTACATAAGAATGACTATAAATTATGTTTTGGCTTTTACTGCCTTGCCCCCACCCCCCAAAGATGTCTACATTTTAAATTCCCTCTTTATTGATAGAACATCCAACCACCACTTTAGTCTGAACAACTAAAACAAAAACCTGTAATTAACTAAGCTTGATTAACAGGTTTTCAAATAACTGCAATTGACCTAGGCACAAAACATTCATGAAGGAACTGTCTATCACGCACCATATGCTCTTTGCTTCTATTTTGAGATATATTTTCATAGGAAGCACTTGGAAGGATGATTTTGTGGTCAATGGGCATGGAGTGAATTGTCAACTAATATTCCAAATATCAGCATAAACAAACAGACGTATCACCTTTTTTTATTCATGAGAATCTCAGTCAATACTTATTCAAGAATCTGAACCACACCTATTAGGCTGATTTTTATTATGCTTTCATGGGATATGGGTGTTGCCGGCAAGGACAGCTTTGTTGCCCATCCCTAATTGCCCTTGAGAAGGTGATGGTGAGCTGCCTTCTTGAGGCACTGCGGTCCATCTGGTGCAGGTACACCCACAGTGCTGTTAGGGAGAGAGTTCCAGGATTTTGACCCAACGACAGTGAATATATTTCCAAGTCAGGATGGTGTGTTGCTTGGAGGGGAACTTGCAGGTGATGGTGTTCCCATACGTCTGCTGACCTTGTTCTTCTAGGTGGTAGATGTCTTGGGTTTGGAAGGTGTCGAAGAAGGCATGGTGAGTTGCTGCAGTGCATCTTGTATATGGTACACACTGCTGCCACTGCACGTTGGTGGTGGAGGGAATGAATGTTTAAGGTGGTGGATGGGGTGCTGATCAAGCAACTGCTTTGTCCAGGTTGGTGTCAAGCTTCCTTAGTGTTGTTGGAGCAGCATTCATCGAGACAAGTGGAGAGTATTCCATCACACTCCTAACTTATGTCTTGTAGAAGATGGGCAGGCTTTGGGGAGTCAGGAGGTGGCTTACTTGCAACAGAATTCCCAGCCTCTGACCTGCTCTTGTAGCCATAGTATTTATATGGCTGTTCCAGTTCAGTTTCTGGTCAATGGTAACCCCCAGAATTTTGATAGCGGGGGGATTCAGTGATGGTAATGCCGTTGAACATCAAGGGGAGATGGTTATATTCTCTCTTGTTGGAGATCATCATTGCCTGGCACTTGTGTGTCATGAATGTAACATGCCACTTATCAGCCCAAGCCTGAATGTTGTCCAGGTCTTGCTGCATATGGCTAGGCACCACTTCAGTATCTGAGGAGTTACAAATGGTACTGAACATCATACAATCATCAGTGAAAATCTCCATTTCTTACCTTATGATGGAGGGAATGTCATTGATGAAGCAGCTGAAGATGGTTGGGGCTAGGAAACTACCCCGAGGAACTCCTGCAGCAATGTCCTGGGGCTGAGATGATGATGATTGGCCTCCAACAACCACAACCATCTTCTTTTGTGCTAGGTATGACTCCAACCATTGGAGAGTTTAGCCCTTGATTCCAAATGACTTCAGTTTGGCTAGGGCCCTTTGATGCCACACTTGGTCAAATGCTGCCTTGATATCCAGGGCATTCACTCTCACCTCACCTCTTGAGTTCAGCTCTTTTGTCCATATTTGGACCAAGGCTGTAATAAGGTCAAGAGTCAAGTGGCAAATTAAGGCAGAAATCTGCCGATACAAGGAAAGATATTGCACCCAGCTTGCCTGTCATCTGATAACACATTATGACATTTCTACAAATCAAGCATCTTCCCATTTGAAAGAAGCCACCACCCTTAGCAAAATTAAATCATTCTCTTCATTCACATTGTTATGAAAGTGATTCCATTTTTAAATATTTTTTGAGGACGCGTGTTTAAAATTGTGGAAATAGATTCGTTTGAAAGACTGAAAAGATTCCATAGGTGTTGGACTTTGTTGGTTTTTAAAAAAGGTCACTGGAAGGACTTGAAATTTTGTTTAAAAACAAACCTTTACTGGATGTCACACGTCAAAGCAGGAGCCTTGGTGATGAGGGGGAGTTGTTTATAGAGAAGCGACATGTCAAGATTTATGGTGGTCAAGAGTTGGTTTCATTTTTCGATATTGTTTAGAGTCAGTTGAGGTAAGCCTGCTAAGAGAGAAGCCACCAGCTCATCCTTTTTCCACCTCTTTGAGAAACCCTAAGAATAGGGCGGCACAGTGGCGCAGTGGTTAGCACTGCAGCCTCACAGCTCCAGGGACCCGGGTTCGATTCTGGGTACTGCCTGTGTGGAGTTTGCAAGTTCTCCCTGTGTCTGTGTGGGTTTTCTCCGGCTGCTCCGGTTTCCTCCCACAAGCCAAAAGACTTGCAGGTTGGTAGGTAAATTGGCCATTTTAAATTGTCACTAGTATAGGTAGGTGGTAGGGAAATATAGGGACAGGTGGGGATGTTTGGTAGGAATATGGGATTAGTGTACGATTAGTATAAATGGGTGGTTGATGGTCGGCACAGACTCGGTGGGCCGAAGGGCCTGTTTCAGTGCTGTATCTCTAATCTAATCTAATCTAATCCAGTGTGTGATAGCTGAAATCTCTGATGCTGCATTTCTCCTGAAAAGTCTGCCAGACTAATCCTCGATGTTGCCTGAAGAGAACTGCTCCAAAAAGATCCCAGTGACAGTGGTCTACGTGTATAAAGGGACAATTGATATCATTCCATACCTTCTCCTTTCCCTTCAAAAATTAACAAGCATTTGACCAAAAGTATTTTTTTGTCTTTTTGTAAAGAGCTCTCTGAAGAGAAAACTTTGTTATTTTTTCTTTAACCTGTGTGTGTGTTTCTGTGTATTGGGTTAATTTAGAAGGGAACTTTCATATTTCAATCTGTGTGCTAATGCTTTGCATCTTTACAGAATAAGTCTTGTTTGATAATAAATTAATAATTTTCTTGTTTATTCACGAAACCTGGTTGGTGGATTTTACTCTGAAATAAAAATAGAGTATATAATTGGCCGTATTGGTAAATGAGTAAACATTTAAATATATGTTGTGACCCATGGAGAAGTGGAGCTAGAAAAATACATTGCACTCCACCAGCCTCAGTCGTAACAACATAGAATCATAGAATGGTAACCACACAAAAGGAGGCCATTTGGCCCATTGTGTCTGTGCCAGCTCTCTGCAAGAGCAACTCAGCTAGTCCCACTTCCCTGCCCTTTCCCTCTTCTAGTGCTTATCTAATTCCCTCTAGAAAACCATGATTGATGCTGCCTCCATAACACTCTCAGGCAGTGCATTCCAGATCCTAACCACTTGCTGCATAAAAAAGTTATTCCTCATGTCGCCTCTGGTTCTTCTGTCAATCACTTTAAATCGGCGTCCTCTGGTTCTCAACCCTTCCACCAATGGCAACTTTTTCTCTCTATCTACTCTGTTCAGACCCCTTATAATTTTGAACATCTCTATCAAATCTCCACTCAACCTTCTCTTCTCTAAAGAGAACAACCCCAGCTCCTCCAATCTATCCATATAACTGAAGTCCCTCATCCCTGGAATCATTCTTGTAAATCTTTTCTGCACCCTCTCCAAAGCCTTCACATCCTTCCTAAAGTGTGGTGCCCAGAATTTGAGACAATACACCAGTTGAGGCCAAAGCAGTGTTTTACAAAGATTCGTCGTAACTTCCTTGCTTTTCTACTCTACGATGACTTATAAAGCCCAGGATCCCATATGCCTTTATAACCACTTTCTCAACCTCTTCTATCACCTTCAACAATTTGTGACACAGGTCTCTGTTCCTGCACACTTTTTAGAATTGTACCCTTTATTTTACACTGCCTCACCTTGTTCTTCTTACCAAAATATATCACTTCACACTTCTCTGCATTTAATTTTACCTGCCACATGTCCATCCATTCTACCAGCCTGTGATCTCTTGAATGTTGCACCTTCCAACTGTCCTTACAGACTGACAGCAGTTCATATATTTATTCTGATTTTCAAAACAGCAAATCAAGTACAATATGAAATCTGTCAAGGACTATATGGATTCAGTTGTCTTTAAGTAGTTTAATCATGATAATTAGCCCTGAAAATAAAACTTTGTTAGCAAACGAAAGAAGCTATAGCACTCATGCAAGCAGTTAATCTTGATCTCAGAAATAATGGGCTGGAAATTCTTTGATTGAAATTCACTAAAATTGCACCGATCTTTATATCAATCTTGCTGACAGGAACTTAGAGATATCCTGCAGAACTCATCTGACTGTACAGGAGCATAAGGGCGGCACAGTGGCGCAGTGGTTAGCACCGCAGCCTCACAGCTCCAGCGACCCGGGTTCAATTCTGGGTACTGCCTGTGTGGAGTTTGCAAGTTCTCCCTGTGTCTGCGTGGGTTTCCTCCGGGTGCTCCGGTTTCCTCCCACATGCCAAAGACTTGCAGGTTGATAGGTACATTGGCCATTATAAATTGTCCCGAGTATAGGTAGGTGGTAGGGAAATATAAGGATAGGTGGGGATGTGGTAGGAATATGGAATTAGTGTAGAATTAGTATATAAATGGGTGGTTGATGGTCGGCACAGACTCGGTGGGCCGAAGGGCCTGTTTCAGTGCTGTATCTCTAAAAATAAATAAAAAACACACCACAACAAATCGCATAATTTCAGCTTAAACCATAAAGCATAGAATAAACATCAATTTTTCGAGTGTTTCTTGGAGTGGAAGTTAAGTGACTCTCCCTTTATATAAAAAAAAATTAGTTTATTCAGTATTTCCACTGTCTTGCCAAAATTTCTGTTTATACAGAGAAATGAGCAGTCAAGAGAACAAGTCAGGAAGGAGGACCTGCAACTTCATAGATGAGGATCAGGATCTGCTGGCCCTCCTAGAAGAGACAGAAGCAAGGCTCTGGGATGAACACACCAGCCTCTGCAGTCAGCCATGGTGCCTGGAGAGGGGTGAGACTGACACGATTATATCCATCACCCCAAATATAGCAGAACAGTGCTGCAAAAATGCCAATACCTGGTCAGGGCTAGAAAGGTAGGACACTGACCATGCTTTCACTTCCTTCCCTATCCACCTTGGGTGTCACCACACTCCAAACTTGCTAAAGCAGCACTCACACGGACTGAATGACACTTAAGGGCACCTCTATCACCCAATAGTATAAGTGTTCACACAATTCCCTAATCTCTGGTCAGAGACAGCCAGCAAGCTTAGTTGAATTTTTTCAGGAGGTAACAAACGTGATAGATATGGGAGTGTCTTTGGATGTTATTTACATGAACTTCCAGAAGATATCTCCCCTTGCTCCAGAACACAGAAAGAAAAGAAAGACTTGCATTTATATGGCAGCTTTCATGACCTTAGGAAGTCCCAAAGCGTTTTACAGATAATTATGTACTTTTGAAGTGTGGTCACTATTGTAATGTAGGAAACGCAGTGGACAATTGCACAGCAAACTCCCTCAAACAGCAATGTGATAATGACCAGATGATCTGTTTTTCTGATGTTGAGGGATAAGTATTGGTCAGAACATCAGAGATAGTTCTCCTGCTCTTCTACAAAATTGTGTCATGGGATCTTCCACATCCGGCTCAGATGGGGCCTCAGTTTAACATCTCACCCAAAAGACGCCACCTCCGACAGTGCTGCAGTCCCTCAGTACTCCACTGGAGTGTCAGTCTGGATTTTTGTGTTCAAGACTCTGGAGTGGGGCTTGAACCCACAACCTTCTGACTCAGAGGTGAGAGAGCGACCAATGGCAACAGCTGACACTCGAAAGGTCATCAACCTGAAATGTTAATTCTTTCTCTCTCACAGATGCTGCCAGACCTGCTGATTGTTTCCAGCATTTCATGTTTTTATTTCCGGTTTCCAGCATCCATAGTATTTTGTTTTTATATTGTTTATTGCTTTCATTGCTTTCATTATTACATTGCTTTCATTGATCTTACCAAAGCCTTTGACCTTGTCAGCAGACGTGGTCTCTTCAGACTACTAGCAAAGATCGGATGACCACCAAAGCTACTAAGTATCATCACCTCATTCCATGACAATATGAAAGGCACAATTCAACATGGTGGCTCCTCATCAGACCCCTTTCCTATCCTGAGTGGCGTGAAACAGGGCTGTGTTCTCGCACCCACACTTTTTGGGATTTTCTTCTCCCTGCTGCTTTCACATGCGTTCAAGTCTTCAGAAGAAGGAATTTTCCTCCACACAAGATCATGGGGCAGGTTGTTCAACCTTGCCCGTCTAAGAGCGAAGTCCAAAGTAACGAAAGTGCTCATCAGGGAACTCCTCTTTGCTGACGATGGGTGCTCCGGTTTCCTCCCACATGCCAAAAGACTTGCAAGTTGATAGGTAAATTGGCCATTATAAATTGCCCCTAGTATAGGTAGGTGGTAGGGAAATATAGGGACAGGTGGGGATGTGGTAAGAATATGGAATTAGTGTAGGATTAGTATAAATGGGTGGTTGATGGTCGGCACAGACTCGTGGGCCGAAGGGCCTGTTTCAGTGCTGTATCTCTAAAAAAAAAATCTCACACTGAAGAGTGCCTGCAGAGTCTCATCGACAGGTTTGCGGCTGCCCTGCAATGAATTTGGCCTAACTATCAGCCTCAAGAAAACGAACATCATGGGACAGGACGTCAGAAATGCTCCATCCATCAATATCGGCGACCACGCTCTGGAAGTGGTTCAAGAGTTCACTTACCTAGCCTCAACTATCACAAGTAACCTGTCTCTAGATGCAGAAATCAACAAGCGCATGGGAAAGGCTTCCACTGCTATGTCCAGACTGGCCAAGAGAGTGTGGGAAAATGGCGCACTGACACGGAACACAAAAGTCCGAGTGTATCAGGCCTGTGTCCTCAGTACCTTGCACTATGGCAGCGAGGCCTGGACAACGTATGTCACCAAGAGCGACATCTCAATTCATTCCATCTTCGCTGCCTCCGGAGAATACTTGGCATCAGGTGGCAGGACCGTATCTCCAACACAGAAGTCCTCGAGGCGGCCAACATCCCCAGCTTATACACACTACTGAGTCAGCGGCGCTTGAGATGGCTTGGCCATGTGAGCCGCATGGAAGATGGCAGGATCCCCAAAGATACATTGTACAGTGAGCTCGCCACTGGTATCAGACCCACCGACCGTCCATGTCTCCGCTTTAAAGACGTCTGCAAACGCGACATGAAGTCCTGTGACATTGATCACAAGTCGTGGGAGTCAGTTGCCAGCATTCGCCAGAGCTAGCGGGCAGCCATAAAGACAGGGCTAAAGTGTGGCGAGTCGAAGAGACTTAGCAGTTGGCAGGAAAAAAGACAGAGGCGCAAGGGGAGAGCCAACTGTGTAACAGCCCCGACAAACAAATTTTTCTGGAGCACCTGTGGAAGAGCCTGTCACTCTAGAATTGGCCTTTATAGCCACTCCAGGCGCTGCTCCACACACCACTGACCACCTCCAGGTGCTTACCCATTGTCTCTCGAGATAAGGAGGCCAAAGAAGAAGATTGTTTATTACATATTCGGGGGGGACACACGCTCTAATATTCTTTTCCATTTCCTAAATAGGGTATTACATTACTTATGGGTAATATATCACAGCTAAAGTTTTGCACAAGTAAAATTTAAAACAAGCATTAAGGAAGTTATGAAGCATTTTAATATGTTATATTAAAGAGTGGCATGGGTACTGATTAGTTAATTTTCACCAAACAGCAGTTATTAGCAACAGGTAGTTTACAAAGTCAGCAGTTGGATTTTTAAAAAGAAATTATTGATCTTGGAGTTAATTTTTTTGATGTAAGTTCTTTGGTGCTGGAACGTGAGATAGTCAACAGATCAGATCAAAAGACCAAACACATTCTATAAATAAAAAGTCACTGCTGTGTGAAGTAAGCAGTGATGAGATATTTAACAGTAAGAAAAGCTCATTTTTTTTCCACAAAGCAAGTGAGATCAGAGATTGTTCTTTGAAAACCTTGAAGCCACTACCAGACTTGAGCACATAATGTAGACCAATACATCAATACAGTACAGAGCGAATGCTGTATTGTTGGAGGTACCACCTTTCAATTGAGGTGTTAAACCAATGTTTCATCTGCCTAATCGAGTAGACATAAAAGATTCCATGGCACTGTTCATTGAAGAACACTGAGGTTACCTGGAGTCCAAGCCAACAAAAATTCTTTCCTCAATGGAATAGAATATAAGAGCAGGGAGGTTATGATGGAGCTGTATAAAATGCTAGTTAGGCCACAGCTGGAGTACTGTGTACAGTTCTGGGCACCACATTATAGGAAGGATGTGATTGCACTGGAGAGGGTGCAGAGGAGATTCACCAGAATGTTGCCTGGGCTAGACCATTTCAGCTATGAAGAGAGACTGAAAAGGCTAGGATTGTTTTCCTTAGAGAAGAGAAGGCTAAGGGGGGACATGATTCAGGTATACAAAATTATGAGGGGCATTGATAGGTTTGAGAGTAAGAAACTTTTTCCATTAGTGGAGGCATCAATAACCAGGGGCCATAGATTTAAGGGAAGGGGCAGGAGGTTTAGAGGAGATTTGATGAAAAATGTTTTCACCCAGAGAGTGGTTGGAATCTGGAACACACTACCTGAAGTGGTAGTTGAGGCAGGAACCCTCACAACATTTAAGAAGTATTCAGATGAGCACTTAAAACACCATAGCATACAAGGCTACGGGCTAAGTGCTGGCAAATGAGATTAGAATAGTTAGGCTTGATGGCCAGCATAGACACAATGGGCCGAAGGACCTGTTTGTGACTCTATAACCGACATCACCAACATCAGAGTTGCTGGTCATTTACCTCATTTGCTGTTTTGTGAAATCCTGTGCATGCAAATTGGCTGTTGCATTTGTCTACATAATGTATTCTATACTTCAAGAGTAATTATGAGTGCGTTGAGAGGTCCTGGATGTTGCTATATAAATGCAAGTCTTTCTTCTGTGCTGCTGTAAGCTTATTTTTTATTTTAAAATGATTTTAGTATAACATTAATACATAGTTACATCAAATTAGAACTTGTTTACCAATTACATAAATGTACCAATCGCAAGTGTTTTTCTTACATAATTTCTTAAAAAGTACCTCAACCAAGAAGCCTGGATTTCTTGGTAATATTTCATCCAAAAAGAAGTATCCCCAATGTTGAGAAATCAGTCATTAGTCCTTGCAATAACCTACTAAATAACAGGTTATGATGATTATAGTACTAGCTGATAGCATTATCTTAAGGCACTTAAATTACATACATTACTTCTATATAAGGTAATACTTAGCTTTGGCGCTGTGGCGCCATTGATTCCAATCTGTCATTTTTACTTTTTTATACTTTGAATGCAGAACCAAAACAAAACTAATAAAAGCTAGTGACCCCAATTTAATCAAACCCTCTCAAGGCAGAGTGGAAAATTAAAATGGTGGTCAGGGGTCAGGCTGCCTTCCCAACACATTCCCTCCGATGCATTTTTACTCACCAAAAAACTCATCTGGGAAGATAACCTGTCCCAGGCTGGTGGGGGCCTACTTTAGATTTAAAAGTGGCCTGATGATATTACATTGTGATTTTAACTGTGAAAATTGGGAAGGCTGCATGTCACCAAACCTGCTGGCAAAACTTGGAGAGAGGCAGCGGTGGTCAGAAGAAGCCATGATAAATATTTTATTTCAATTTTTTCTAAAGATTCCTTGTGGGCCAAGAAAGCTTCTCTGCACCCAGAATGAATCTGTGGGCCTCCTCAACCCTGGTCTTTCCTCTCTCTTCCAAAACCAGCAGTTCTTTGAGGACACTCCTGACCTCCTACCAGTATTAACCTTATGCCCGGGATCGCTCCCTTGGAATTCCAGTGGTGTCAGCCAGCAGAGACATCATTAACAGGTTTTGCGTGGGACATAGTGCTGCGTTATTCAAATGAGGCCCTGGAGTTAATGTGGCTCCCAATCCCACTCCAAATACACCTAGTGCTAGATTTTGTGCTGGAGGCAGGGCTCCCGTCGCTGGGCCGAAAAGGTGGGGGGATCCCCGCCTCTGCCTTCTCGTGCACCCACCCCCGGAACAATCCTCTAGTCTTTTTGATTCACAGTTTTAGGAGGCAGGGTCCCAATCCTTTAGGGCCAGCAGCTCAGCAGTATCAGCAGCGCCACCGGAAGCAGAGGCCTCAGACCCAGGCTCAGCAGCGGAATCCAGGAACAGAGGTCGGTGAGGTGGTGTCGCCGCGGCCAGACCAGAAGGCCCCAGTGTGGTGGGGTGGCGGGTGGTTTTCAGTACAGAGGGATGAGGTCCCGGGGGTAAAGCTGTTCTCAGCAAGGGTCCTCCGTGGGCCAGAAATTGCCCACAGAGGTGGGGCACACCAAGCCCGCAGGGAGGACACCTCATTTTACAAGGCATCCTCCCCATGCAGTGGAGGCCCCATCGCCGCTGCTGGTAAAATCACAGCAGCAGCAAAATGAGGCCTTTAATTGGCCGTTAATAGGCTGCTTAAGGGCTTCAATTGGCCTCTGGATGGGAAGGCCATCATCGGCTTATCCTGCCCCCCCGGGAAGATCGCTGGGTGATAGGGAGGCAACAGGCCCTCCGCCCCACCATCCCTCCACCACCTGTCGTGATACTCTGTGCTCCCTCCCACCTCGGGGGAACCATAAAATCCCAGCCTTCATGTAAAAATTGAGGCTTCTAATTCAGAAAATGATACTGCATTCATGTAACAATTGCAGTATAACTAGGGAGTGTAGTTGCCAAAATGTTGGTTCTTCTAAATTTGGCAAGCTTTGCAAGACCATCTCAAGCAGCTGGTTATACAGAACTTCAGCTTTGAACTAGCTGCTGTATCACAGGAATCGGTGTGAAGAAAACATTAAAAATTCCCAGGCAGCCCTTTTTGACAATGATGGTAACAATTACGTAAGTATAGTTTATGAAATGAAACCTCCCAAGGTGTTTCACAGGGAAATATTACAGAAAAAAGTAGGGAATACGGCTGAAGGAATAGTAAAGAGTTGGTTTGCAGAAAGCTTTTGGAGGCAAGGTGAGATTTAGCAGGACAAAAGAGTATAAGAATACACCTTAAGAGCACAGTGGAATGATGTCTGAATGCTCTGCCACAATTGTTGGGGTGAACCCATGTGTGGGAGCACAGTAGACTGGAATTGGATGAGGGAAGGCATGTGCTGTGACATACAGCTGAAAAAGATTGAGAGGTGGGTTATAGGAAGGCCATGGAGGGTTTTGGAGATAAGAACTAGGATTTTGAAATCAATATACTGGGTACTGAGAACAAGTATAGGTTGGGGAGGACAGGATGATTGATTGGTGTGCAATACTACATGTATGATGTGATACAGGTTGCAGAGATCTCAGTAGGTTTAGTCTATATAGGTTGTAGCTTGGAAAATCAGTAAGAGTGTCAGAGAAAGTGAGTCTGAAGATGGCAAAGAATGCATGCAAGTTTCAGCAGTGGTGATGATAGGAAGGGGCAAAGGTAGCAGTATTCACAGAATCTTTACAGCGCAGAAGGACAGTCCTTCGTGTCCGCACTGGCTCTGCGAAAGAGCAATTCCCTCAATTCCATTCCCCTGCCTTCTCCCCATAACCCTGCACATTCTTCCTTTTCATATAACTGTTTAATTCATTTTGAATGCTTTAATTGAACCTGCCTCCACCATACTCTCAGGCAGTGTATTCCAGACCTTACCACTCGGTGCATGAAAAAGTTTTTCTTCATGCCACTTTTGCTTCTCTTACCAAATACTTTAAATCTATGCCCTTTCATTCTTGATCCTTTCACAAGTGGGAACAGTTTCTCTCTATCTACTCTGTCCAGACCCCTCATGATTTTGAATACCTCTATCAAATCACCTCTCAACCTTCTCATCTCCAAGGAAAACAGTCCTAACTTCTCCAATCTATCTTCATAACTGAAATTCTTCATCCCTGGAACCATTCTTGTGAATCTCTTCTGTACTCTCTCCAATGCCCTCACATCTTTCCTAAAGTGCGGCCTCCAGAACTGGTCGCAATACTCCAGCTGAAGCCGAACTAGTGTCTTGTACAAGTTCAGCATAACTTCCTTGCTCTTGTACTCTATGCTCCTATTAATAAACCCCAGGACACTGTATGCTTTATTAACTGCTCTCTCAACCTGTCCTGCCACCTTCAATGACTTATGCGCATATACACCTAGGTCCCTCTGCTCCTGCACCCCCTTTAGAATTGTAGCCTTTATTCTATATTGTCTCTCCATGTTCTTCCTACCAAAATGAATCACTTCACATTTCTCTGCATTGAACTTCATCTGCCACCTGTCTACTTTGATAACTTCCACCAACTTGTCTATGTCATTTTGAAGTTCTACATTATCCTCCTCACAGTTCACAATGCTTCCAAGTTTCTTATCATCTGAAAATTTTGAAATTGTGCTCTGTACACCAAGGTCTAGGTCATTAATATATATCAGGAAAAGCAAGTGTCCCAACACTGACCCCTGGGGAACTCCACTACAAACCTTCCTCCAGCCCGAAAAACATCCATTAAGCACTACTTAGTTGGTCTTGGTGACTGATTGGATGTGGGATTTAAAGTTCAGCTAAGATTTGAACAGGATATGAAGGTAGTGCACCTGCAGGTTCAGCCTGAGCTGAGCTTTCAGGAAAGATTTGGAACTACCACTTGAGATGCAAAATTTCTGGTGGGAGTCAAACAGGCTTTGATCTTGCCAACATTGAGTAAAGGAAGCACTGGCTCACCTCAGAATCAATGTCAGTAGCTCAGTTTGATGCAAGTTATGGAATCAAGTATGGTGGCAGAGGGGTAGAATTGGGTGTCATGATTTGATTTCCTTTTTTCAGAGAATGTTACTAAGCCACAGAATTTAGACAAGCAGCAGGAAGGGATCTAGATTAGATCCTGGGGGTGACTATGTAGGCACGGCAGGAGAAACCATTGGAAGATATTGCGAACTGTAGTGCGACGGACAGGAATGGAACCAGCAGATAGGAATCCTGCAGTACTAGGCCACACAGAGAAGCAATGGTACAGAACTGAACCATAAGTCAAAGAGCGCAGTGGATAAAAGGGGATGGTGCTTAAGCTTCACAGTCACAAACTGTCATTAATTACTTTGAATTGGGGTGAGGGGATTGGCGCTGTGGGTGGGACAGAATTCAGACTAGAAGGATTTGAATAGAGAATAGTTGGAGTGTTGGGCACAGACATTAGTGGCAACAGCATATTTGAGGACCTTGGAGGAGAAGAGGGGATTGGAGATAAGATTGTGTTTCAATAGAACAGAAGGATCAAGAACATCCTTTTTGAGAAATGGGTGACAGCAGCTAATACTGTACTCCCTTTAGTATAACCGCCAAGGATCTCTTAAATTGTCTTTTCCTGTCAATGTTTTAAATTATTTGTCAGTGTTTTACAACAGTCTTTTGTTTCTCAAGCATGCTGTACAGATTAATCACTGTAACTGTAATTGTTTATAAATATTGTCTGCAGGATACTATCAATTAGTACCACAGCTAGTCATTAATTGTAATTTGCCTAAATGACAATAATTACAAATTAAAATGGCAGAAAATTATAGAAGGGCAGTGAGTAACTCATCAATGATAGCTGCGAATACAGATTTCCTTCCTTTTAAACAAAATACACAACAAAAATGCACAGTAACAGGCAATTCGGTCCAAAAGGTCCATGCTGGCAATTATGCTCCACTTAAGTCTCCTCCCATCCTCTTTCATCTAGCCCCAACATATCCTTCAATTCATTTCTCCCTCATGTGTTTCTCTAGCTTCCACATAAATGCATCTATGCTGCTCGCCTCAACTCTTCCTTGTGGTAGCGAATAGGATTACAATGATAGCAAATAAAAAATTCCAATAATCACCCATCTACATAAGTTAATTAGCTCAGACAAACAACCGAACAGGTTTGATTACACAAATCAAAACAGACATTTCCCCAAAAGTGAAACATATTATAACATCACCAACCACCCCCACCCAATTTCTGCCGTGTGACGGCGGTTAAAATGAGGGCCTATAAGTGTTTGAATGTGGGTTTGTATTAAGTGTTTTCTCAGGGTCATTGGCATTAGTCACTTCCCTATGAGTCTTAGTTTCGAGAGGTGGCTCACACTGCACTATTTCTACTTGTACAATAGATTGCTTAGGCATGCAGCAATATTATTCCCTGTGATCTGGACCAGATACTCACATCTTTCACAATCAATCTCTCTGAAAGCAAATCAAATGAAATAATGCAGCTTGATGAATCATATCTAACTAGGTAAACACACAGAACAGTGACAATCAGAATCATTTATTTCCATCAATACAGTTTGCCTTCACATAATGTAAAAATAATGAACAGAGTACCGTATCCCACATCAGTGGGTCATCGTAGAATCATAAAAGAGGACAGCACCGAAGGAGGCCATTCAGCCCATCAAGTCTGCATTGGCTTTTTTGAAGAGCAATCCAGTTGGTCCCACTCCCATGTTCTTTCCCCATAGCCCTGCAACTTTTTTTCTCCTTCATGTACCTATCCTTTTTGAAGTCTACCATTGAATCCGTATCCATTGCTTTATCAGGCAGGGCATTCCAAATCCTGAGAAGGTATTGCTTGAAAAAAAATTTCCTCGGGTCGCCTCTGGTTCTTTTTACCTTTAATCTGTGCTCTCTCATCGATCCTTCAGCCATTCAAAACAGTGTCTCTTTATTTACTCTATCTAAACTGTTCATGATTTTAAACACCTTTATCAAATCTCCTCGTAGCCTTCTCTTCTCCATGCAGAACAATTCCAGCTTCTCCAGTCTATCCACATAACTGTAATGCCTCACTCCTGGAAGCATTCTAGTAAATCTCTTCAGTACCCTTTTCAAAAGCCTACATTTCCTTCCTAAAGTGTGGTGCCCAGAATTCAACACAACACTTCGGTTGAGGGTGAATTGGTGTTACAGCTAGCTCATTTAAAACCTATTTTTAAATTCTCCTCTCTATATTCCATCATTCTGGCAATACTTTGCTGTCTAACTGCCTCTAGTTCTTACAGATCATTTATTTTTAAAACTGTGACTTCAGTGCCAACTTTTAGTCAAACTTTCACCTCTCCCCAATTGAATCCACTAGCTTAAATTGGTCATTCCTACACTCACATGAGGAGTTTGTGTGGCAGCAGTCAAGAAGACATGCTATGCCAAATAGAATCATAGAAAGTTTAAGGCACAGAAAGTGGCCACTTGGCCCATCATGTCTGTGCCAGCTGAAAAACGATCCACCTATTCTAATCCCACCTTCCAGCAATTGGTTCATAGCCCTGAAGTTTATGGCACTTGAGGTGCATATCCAGACTCCTTTTGAATGAGTTGAGGGTCTCTGCTTCAACTACCCTTTCAGGCAGTGAGTTCCAGACCATCACCACCCTCTGAGTGAAAAAGTATTTCCTCATCTCCCCTCTAATTTTTCAACCACTTTAAATCTATGCCCCCTCGTCACTGACCTCTCTGCTAAGGTGAATAGACCCTTCACCTCCACTCTATCCAGGCCCCTCAAAATTTTGTACATTTCAATCAGATCTCCCCTCAGCCTTCTCCGTTCCAAGGAGAACAACCTCACCTATCCAATCTTTCCTTATAGCTGCAAATGAAGATTTTTAATCCATTGGTTGGAAATCTACATTAAACTTTTAAAAAGGAAAGCTGAGATCCTACATTTAACTTTTAAAAAGCTGGCAGCCAAGATGGTCAGCACAATTTGCATTGAAATATCTCAAATTCCAGGACATAGAATTGGAGATGCATGTCTAACGAGGTTCCATCCAGGACATGCCTCATGAATTTGGAATCAGCTAACAGCTTCACTTCTAATGGCAAAATATTTAAAGCCATCTTGGAACATAAACAATGGTGACGTACCTCCAGGGGGTGAACATTGAAACAAAAAGGCTTGAGAGAGATTGAGAATTCCTAGACTTGAATCTAATTAAATTGCAAACGAGGACACTGGACAAAGTTGTGACCGCCTCTCCATCTGTGAAAAACTAGCAGTCTTTTGCAAAAAGATAAAGCTCCTGAGACTTTGAAGCAGACAAGCTTCAGGTGCTAACCAGGCAAGACACCAGTGGGGCTATGTATGTCTCTCTCTTTCTCGCTCTCTCTCGATAACATTGCAAGTTTGAAACCTGTCTGCGACTGCAGAGCATTCAAGTCTACCATTGCTACAGACAGAGACCCCAGGGAAAAAAGCAACCTGCATCATTGTCTCCAAGAAAAACCCAAACCAGGTGGGCCAGCTGCAAAGTACTTCTAACAGCCAGAAACTTCGGAACCACAACTTCAGCTGGAAGACAACTGACTTACCAGACCCCACAGACTGTGTATCATTTTTACTTGTTCTGGTCTCTAATCCAAACCAAACTATTCCTTATCACTCTGTAATCTATTTATGTGTGTGTGATTCTCGTATGCTTATGTGAGTGAAAGTGTAACGTAGTTTATTACTTTATTTAGATCGGGTTTTTGGTTAAGTATAATAAACTCATCTCTTTCTTGTTTAAACACAAGAAAACGTTTCCGATTGGTTCTTTTATGATCACAACTAAGGTAAAAGGTAAAGCACTCGCTGAAGTGGCAAGTACATCCATAGTTTAAAAAGGTATTATCCCTTTTGCGGTCAAACAAGGAGAAGGACAAGAGGGAAGCCTTGTGACCCCTCCTCACCTGATTGTAACACAGCAATGAATATGAATGACCACTGGCATGTCAAATTATGTTTCATTGATTCCAGCACACTAGTTCATACACCCAGTCTGAAAGCTAATGTGTATCTGCCAGTCCTGCTGTCCTGAGAAATTAACCTCTCAAGAGGTACATTTAGCTCAAGTCACTTTTTGTTTTAATGTGCCTCGCAACAAGGTTCCTCTGTAAACACATAATCTGAAATCCCAAAATGTGACAAGGAGAATAGAGCAATTTCTTACTGAACTGTTCTTTGTAACTGAACTTGAATTTAATACTTTTTCTAAAAGGTTTTACTAAACTGTCAACCTTGGGCCTTAGCCCTTCTTTCGATTTCCCAACTTAACTCCTGAACTAACATAACTCGCCAATTATGAAATCATGAAAACTCATGAAATTATGTTATAACAAATGTAGTGTCATTGTATAAAGGGTCCAGTGTTTCATGCATTTTTCTAGGTCACTAACGTTAGTTATATCATGTTCTGTTTCCAGCATAAAAGAGCTTTGTTTCCAGCTTTGTTACCAGTAACCTACCTAGAATTTCAAGTATAATCCATTGAAGAAACAAATGTGTTTTTGTTTTAAAACATGAGAACCAAGATGAATACAGTTAAAGAATTCAGGCGATTTGTGCAAACCATTGATTGCTTTTGAAGTACAGTATGCAACGTAATCAGGATACAATTGTGGTATAGCTCTGTGGCACCCAGCAATCTATATATAAATACGCATTGTATAACTGCATTGCTACATTAAACCATACAACATTTAGAAAGGATAGAGCATTTACTTCAATTTCAAAACAATAAAGCAGACCAGTAAAATCTACGGAGAAAAAAATACATGCAATAAACAATTCTGGCTACTGAAATGTACAGTGAAAATTTATGCATCTCCACGACAAATGCTCACCTATAAACAGAACAGTATAATGTAACTTTAACATACTGTAACTTAGTGATAATTGTGACCAGGAATTAAATCTATTTATATCAGTAGACAGCAAGTAAGTTGAAATGTTTCTGCCCTCGTGAATCCTTAGGCCTGTTTATAGCTAACATTATACTTAATCATTGAATAAAAAGAAAAACAAGTTTTAAAAAAATGAAAGTAACCTTACATAACACAAATGATCCCCGTTTTAGATCAGATACCCGGAATCGATTAATATAAGCCCTTAATTAAACAGTATTTCCAAAGGGTTTTTTCAGCCAGCTTTAGGGAACCAATAATGAAAGGTAGCATTGTTCCATTCTCCATTTGCAAATTGAAGCAGCAGCTTCAGCCTTCTGCAAAGTGATCCTACGATAATTAGCCTTGACACTGATCCTCTCAGGGGGATGTCCATGAACAATGCAAGAGGTCAAAGGTCAAGCTTTCAGTAGGATCAAGTGGAAGAAGCAAACAAAGTGTTTTTTCTGAGCATGATCCTTAAAGCAAAAAGGAAAATTCAAAATCTTGGAAGATCATATGCACCGTAAAAATGATCTTCTACATAGTAGTACAATGTGTCAACTAGATGTCGATTAGAAGCGGGCAGAAACTATTAGCACATTCTTCCAATTTATTTTCATTGAGTCTCAGATGGCAGAGTATGGATGTTTTATTTTCAAATGGGACTAAGTTCGACTACTGCTCACCACTGTAGCCTATAGTGTCTGGGTGTGACAAACCGACCCCTGGGAACCCACCTTAGCAAGTGAAGAAAGCATGCAGAAATCTCCCGAAGTTGAGATCTACAAAAGTTGGGGATAATAATGGAGTCAAGAGCACACATATTCACCTACTACAGAATTGAGAATGCAATGATCAATGATTCTGCTATGGGGAGAGGGCGGGGTGGGGGGGAGGGGTTACGGGAGGGGTTGAAACGGGAAATTGTAGTGAGGCAGATAATGATGTTCAATAAATGGCCTCATTGTTAATGTGCAGCCCTACATAGAGTAAACTGTGTGGCAGAAATGCCTCCAAATGAAAGGAACACTGTGCCTTGTAGGCTAAATAATAAGTTTCACAGTCCATGAGTGAAGGCACAAGCTTGCAAACAACAGGAGTTGCACTTCAAAAACATTTCCAGATCAGGTGGGCTGGATAGCAGTGTTGGGCTCTTCCTTAGTATATATGGCTGAAATTGGGTCAAATGTGAGGGGTCTGAACACAGATGGGCTGAATTTTGTTCTAACGACAGGGGTCCCAGTGGCGGGCCAGACGGTGGAGGGAGACCCCACCTGAGCCTTCCGTCAGACCCCATTGCAATTCCACGGTGGGCAGGCAATGAACTGCCCATCATCGGGGACGCCATCATTTAAGGGATGAGCTCCCACCTCCAAGAGCTGCCTGCCAATCAGAGGGCCGGCAGCTCTGCAGTACCGGCAGCTCCACTGGGAGCAGTGGCCACTGCCAGTCTGCAGGAGGCCCTGCAGTACCAACGATGTCAGAAACCCTGGAGAGGTAAGTGGAGTCGAGGTCGTTGTGGTCATTCAGGCAGGCCCCGGCAATGGGATGGGAGGGCGTGGTTGGTGAAGCTTGGGGTTTCTTCCTAGGGATGGGGGGCGGCATCACCACTGGGGAGTGGCCCTCTGGGGGTCCTGGATAGCCCCTAAAGGAGCGACTCCCCTTGATCCCATGGTGGCAGCCCCCTCTACCTTCATAAAAATTGAGGTGGAGGCGGGAAGAGGTCTGTAAATTAATTGGCCACTTGAGGGCCTCAATTGGTCTGGGGTGGAAAGGCCTTCTCCACCCCAGACCAAATTGGAAGGCATCAGGAAGGCAACAGGCATTCACCCCTCACTTTCCAACGCAATTTTATGGGGCCCCCCTCTCCATTCCTGCCCCAAGGGGGCCCATAAAATTCAACACAGATGTTTTTGAAAGGCACCCCAAAGGGCTACTCAATGTGGACTCCATTATTTGAAACCATTATGCAGCACTGGGAGTTTGAAATGTTCAACTTAAAATAAAGTGTAAAGACAGGATGGAAACCATTGCAAGAGCAGGTGGTGCATGTCTGAGTGCTGAAACAGTCTATATGCTTCAGCTGTCTCAGAGATCATTCTATCACAAATGTGTTAGGGTTCCTTTCAAAGATCTTGTTTCACTTTTAGGGCTGAAAATTCAAATACGCCTGTTAGCAGGCATAAGGATCACGAAGCAAAATTACCCCGGCCAAGGTGAGGCTGGCAGCATGCAAATTTCATGCTGCTTGCTCATCACCATGACTGTGGCATGCTCAGCAGGAGGGCCCAGTTGCATGCTTGGCTAGCATGAATTACAGCTAGCCTGCACTCCTTTAAAGGCAACCTGCACCTCTTAAAGGGGAGGTACATTCTGGGTGCAGAAGCTGGTGGAACTCTGTAAAGGTCTTTCAGGGGAGGAAGAAGACTATCAATGGAGCAACAAGCCAGAAAGAGAGCTCTCAGGTTCCTTGATGTGTCGCTGGAGGCCTTAGGCCAGGAGGTCGAAAGGAGGTGAGAAGTCATGTTCCCATAGGGGGACAGGCAGCCCTGCCGGCAAATGCTGGGAAGGGAATGGCAGCGGGTCACCACAGAAGTCAATTCAAGGAGTCTGGCCTCAAGGACCTGACTGCACTGCCAGGCCAGGGAATGCATCTTCAAATGTCATCTCCAAATCACTGCACCACTAAGCTCACACACTGCTCAATATATCACATGCCCATCACTCAACAACAGGACACATGCCTGACATTCGCATGCTCCACCTCACCCTCAAGTACTTACTAATGCTGTCAGCCTCATGTCCATGTCTCACAGCTTCCACATACTTTTAGCTATGAAAGGCAATCATCAACACTTCACAACACAATCTCTCTCTTTCTCGCAGGATCAGGTCGCACATAACAGGACAGAGCAGCAGAGAACCAGTGGGGACAGGCATGCCAGCATTTCCTGAGCCCTTTGAAAGAGATGGTCCTGTGAATTATTGGAACGGCAGTGATTTGAGGCTGTTTTATCGGCATTGCTCGGAACATCCGTGAGCACAGTATGGTCCTGCATTATTCACCTTATCAAATCCCACTTCACCCTTATCTTGCTATGTGGCATGAAGTGCAAGCTGCAGATAGTGTGACCATGGACCTCTTGCTTTCCACCCAACGCCCTTCCTTTATTCCAACCCTCCCTTTCTGCACTTCTGCTTTCAGTTACCCAAGATTTGTCACATGGCCAGCCAGTGCAGCCTCACCATGAAGGGCAGACATCTGACGAAGAAGCACTGTCACTTGATCTGACACTCACAGCCAATAGCTCAGATACTGGCACTGTGTTTACTTTAAAGGTAGCGAAGAGTCAACATAAGCACGTGGTGAGCTGCAGCCAGGCCGAGGGAAAGAATTGTGCATGTTTTGCAAGTTCGGCTGCAGAGGATTCAGATGAAGACTGGCGCAAGAGGATACTGTGATGGTCCATAGCAAATAGATGGAAAGCTGAGAAACGGTGGGACCGCAATGATGTTTTGGATGAACCGGAGTCTGATTAGCCTCACACTGACAATGCGTTCAGCACAAAGGGATTCTGGATGCCTCCTCCCTTCCTCTTCCTCCTCCCTATTTTGCTCCTCCTCCTCCTCCATAGAACCATAGATCAGTTACTGCACACAAGGAGGCCATTCAGCCCATCGTGACTGCGCCGGTTGAAAAAAACTAGTCACCCATGCTAATCCCACTTTCCAGTACCTGGTCCGCAGCCTTGCAGGTTACAGCACTTCATGTGCATGTCCAGGTACCTTTTAAATGAGTTGAGGGTTTCTGCATCCGCCACCGATCCGGACAGTGAATTCTAGACACCCACCACTCTTTGGGTATAAAAGTTTTTCCTCATGTCCCCGCTAATCCTTCTCCCAATCACCTTAAATTGGTGCCCCCTGACAATTGACCTCTCCGCTAGGGGAAGCACGTCTTTCCTGTCTACTCTATCTAGGCCCCTCATAATTTTGCACACCTCAATTAAGCCACCCCTCAGCCTCCTCTGTTCTAAGGAAAACAACGCTAGCCTACCCAATCTTTCCTCAAAGCTGCAATTTTCAAGCCCTAGCAACATTCTTGTAAATCTCCTCTGTACTCTCTCCAGAGCAATTATGTCCTTCCTGTATTGTGGTGACCAGAACTGTACGCAATACTCCAGCTGTGGCATAACCAGCATTTTATACAGTTCCAGCATTACATCCCTGCTTTTGTATTCTATACCTCAGCCAATAAAGAAAAGCTTTCCATCTACCTGTCCTGCCACCTTCAGAGACATGTGGACATGAACTCCAAGGTCTCTCACTTTCTCTATCCCTCTCAATATCCTCCCATTTATTGTGTATTCCCTTGCCTTGTTTGCCCTCCCAAAATGCATTACCTCACAACTTCTCCGGATTGAATTCCATTTGCCACTTTTCCACCCACTCAACCAAACTATTGATAGTATTCTGGAGTCTACAGCTCTCCTCTTTACTATCAACTGCAACTACATGGTCAATTTTTGTGTCATCTGCAAATTTCCCAATCATGCCTCCCATATTTAAGTCCAAATCATTAACATATACCACAAACAGCAAGGAACCCAACACTGAGCCCTGTGGAACTCCACTGCAAACAGCTTTCCATTCTCAAAAACATCCATCGACCATTACCCTTTGTTTCCTCTCACTGAGCCAATTTTGGATCCAACTCACCACATTCCCCTGTATTCCATGGGTTTTTCTTTTTCTGACCCGTCTGCCATGTGGGACCTTGTCAAATGCCTTACTAAAATCCATGTAGACAACATCCACTGCACTACCCTTATCAATCCTCCTTGTTACTTCCTCAAAAACTTCAATCAAGTTAGTCAGACATGACCTTCCCTTAACAAATCCATGCTGACTATCCCTGATTAATCTGTGCCTTTCTAAGTGACAGTTTATCCTATCTCTCAGAATTGATTCTAATAATTTTCCCACCACCGAGGTCAGACTGATTGGCCTATAATTACTTGTCCTAACCCTCGAACCATTTTTAAACAATGGTGCAATGTTCATAGACCTCCAACCATCAGGTACCTCACCTGTATCTAGTGAGGATTTGAAAATGATCCTCAGAGCATCTGCTATTTCCTCCCTGGCTTCCTTTAACTGCTTGGGGTACAATCCATCCGGTCCTGGTGATTAATCCACTTTCAAGGATGTCAGACCCTCTCGTACTTCCTCTCTCATTATGCTTGTCGTATCTGATATTTCACACTCCTCCTCTTCAACTACAATGTTTGTATCATCTTTCTCCTTTATGAAGACAGAGACAAAGTATTCATTAAGAACCCTGCCCACATCTTCTGTATCTACGCATAAGTTACCTCTCTGATAGGCCCTACCATTTCCTTAGTTATTTTCTTGCTCTTAATGTATTGATAAAACATCTTTGGGTTTTCCTTTTACCTGTCAATATTTTTTCATGTCCTGTCTTTGCTTTCCTAATTTCCTTTTTTACTTCTCTCCTGCACTTTCTATACTCCTCTAGGCTTTCTAAAGTATTTAAGTTTTTTGTGACTGTCATAAGCTTTCTTTTTCTGTTTTTATCTTACCCTGTATGCTTCTAGATAACCGGGGGCTCTAGATTTGGATTTTTCTTTGTGGGGACATGTCTACACTGTGCCTGTAGAATCTCGCTTTTGAATGCCTCCCACTGGTTTGCCACTGATTTTCCTTCAAGTAGCTGTAGCCAGTCCACTTTCGTCAGATCAACTCTCAGCTTCGTAAAATGTGCCTTCCCACAAGTTAGAACTTTTACTCCTGTTCTGTCTTCGTCCTTTTCCATAACAATGCTAAATCTAACTGAAGTATGGTCACTATCTCAAAAATGGTCATCCACTGATACTTCATCCACTTGCCCAAATTCATTTCCTAAGACTAAATCTAGAATTGCGCCCCTTCTCATTGGGCTTGTTACGTGCTGGCTAAAAAAGTTCTCTTGAATGCAGTTCAAGAATTTTGATGTTAATTAGTTGCATCAGTGGCCTGGTCTCTTAAAGGTTCAGTTTCTTAAAGGTGAAGCCACACTACACTACCCCCTTCTTTTAAATGTAAAGTTCCCTCCTTTTCTTTAAAGATTGCTCTAACTACTTTTACTCTCTAACTACTTAATCATGCAAAATTATTTTGAACAAAACTTTGCTGGACTGAAGTTTGAAAACTTGCAGGGGAGAGGTTTTAGGCACACCACCCTCACTACCAGACTTTTTTTCCGACGGCTCCCTTCATCATTGATGCATGACATAGTCTTTAAATGGGACAGGTAATCGATGAGGTCTCAATGATCTCCTCTGTAGATCTTGCAGTATCGATCTCAGTTGTGCTTGATTTGGCTGAGCTGCTTCTTGAGTTGTCGCAGGCATGAAATCACCAAAGTTGTCTTCGTCACTTGCTTCTGGAATTGTTTTAGCATCGGCCTTTTGAAGAAGGTTAGATTTCTCTTCACAATGTAGCTTCCTCTCTTTGCTATGATCATGCTTCCTTTTCTCTGAACTACCATAGGCACTCTTGGGTCAAACACTGAGCTAATTTTCGACATTTTGCCAAACCAGGACTTGGTCTCCTTCTTTTATCTCATTATCTTTTGTGTGCATTCGTCGATCTGCATACGTCTTAATCCTCTGTTTTTGATTCTTGTCTCTATCCTTCAAGCTTGCCGTTGAGTGCATATAGAGTTAAGTAGGTGTGAATTGTGGCAGTGGATAGGTCTTCACAATGTCTTCTTTCATCAGGTAGTTCTATCCTCTGATGATGTTGTTCGTGATCAGCTTCAATTCACTGGCAGTTTCAAAACTGAGTCTATAGCATGAAACTCAGTCTGACATGTGGACCCATGGGAGGATTTGAGAGTAACTTGGATCATCCCCAGGACCAGTAGAAGGATATCTGATCCAGAGGAGAAGATTTTAGATATTGGGTTGTTCAATTGCAGTTTCTGTTTTCTCTGTAACTTGTGGAATGTTGACTGTTGCTCCTGAGTCAATTACTGCAGAGGTTGTTGAATTGCTTATGAACACATCGCACATGGGCAGGCAGCAGTACTTGTGGTTGCGTGCAACAAAAATCTTCTTTTGTGCTGCAAATATGTAATCTTCCTTCTGGTATTTTACTCTATTAATGTCTTGTGCAGGCTTCAATTGGAATACTTTTGCAAAATGTCCCATTTTTCCACAGGCTTTCCACTTCTTTCCTCTCACAGGACAGGTTTTGTGTTGAGGAAATGCACCACTGCAATGATTGCGTGTTTGAATGTGAGGTGATTGTAATCTCTCTCTTGGTCTTCCTTGATGTGTCTCGGACCTTTCTCTGGGTTTCCTCTGTGCCCTTGTGTTTGGTGCATTTCTCTGGTGAAACCTTCCTCTTGCAGCATTCACGGATTCGGTCAATGATCCTAATCTGGCCTCAGGCAATTCTTATCTTATGTTATTTGCATCTTTCCCTTCTAAGACTTCAGCTTGTCTTTTGCTGGCTTCCAGGATTCTGCCAATATTGAGTAGCCTTTGCAAGTTTAACCATTCGCCCTCTCTAAGATCTTGCCTTTTTAGTCTTGGTGATTGGCAGGTTATAATGATCAGGGAGATGATTTCTTTGTCCATGTCTGTGAAGTTGCAATTCTGACTCAGACTTTTGAGTCTCATCACGTAGTGGTCAAGGGTCTCATACCTGTTTTGCTTGCCTGAAGACATGAATTTCATAGTGAGGATTTGCCCTCGATTGAAAATATCTTGTTAGAGCATGCTTTGCTGTGTCATAATCATCATCGGTTCCAGTGTCAGTGAGTGAGTGTATCAATGAACTCGTCAACTTTTGGTCCAGAATAGTCTAGGAGTAACACTCTGTTCCTTCAGGGTGTATTGATATTGAGTGCTACAATTAGACATTCAAATCTTGCTAGCCATTAGCACCAGTGCGGCCCTGTGTTGCTGTCTGTCTCAGTAAAGGCTGGAAAGACTGGCAATTGTTGCACACACAAGGTGATTGCTTTTGCTTAAATCTGAAATCCTCAATGCAAGTCTTCTGTATGTTCCTGGGTTGTCTGTGAGGTATCTTTTTTTTAATCCTATCCTTGTCGCTAGAAAAAATGTTGGGCAGTGTTTTTAGGTCTTCTTAAATGATAATCACTTTATATTCAGATTCAACACAAACACTATTTATTGTCTTACTTATGTACATTGCATGATCTCAGGTCTTTTCCTCGCTGATGTGTGCATGCTCTCTGTAAGCCATATGCTGAATGTCTCTCAAAATGGTTTCTCCTCCTTCCATATGTATGATGATGTCATCGGTTGCATCAGTGGCCTGGTCTCTTAAAGGGACAGTTTCACCATTGACCAGAAACTTAACTGGACCAGCCGTATAAATACAATGGCTACATAAGCATCTCAGAGACTGGAAATTCTGTGGTGAGTAACTCAACACCTGACTCCCCAAAGCCTGCCCACCATCAACAAGACACAAGTCAGGAGTGTGATGGAATACTCTCCACTTGCCTGGATGGGTGCAGTTCCAACAAAACTCAAGAAGCTTGACACCATTCACAACAAAGCAGCCTGCTTAATTGGCACCCCATCTACCACCTTAAACAGCCATGCCCTCCACCATCAGTGCACCAAAGCTGCATCTACAAGATGCATCTACCATCTACAAGATGCACAGCAGCAACTTGCCAAGGCTTCTTCGACAGCACCTTTCAAACCCGCAGGCTCTATCAGCTAGAAGAACAAGGGCAGCTGACACATGGGAATGCCACCACATGGAAGTTCCCCTCCAAGTTACATACCATCTTGACTTGGAAATATATCGCTGTTCCTTCATCGTTACTCAATCAAAATCCAGGAACTCCCTCCCTAACAGCACAATGGATGAACCTACACCACTGCAGCAGTTCAAGGTGGCACCTTACCACCACTTTCTCAAGGACAATTATATATGGGAAATAAATGCTGCCCTTGTCAGCGATGCCCACATCCATCAGCTGAGGAGAGTGGGCAGTAAGTTGTAACATGAAATTTACAGGCCCAGCAACCATTTTGAACTCGACATTTTTGTTTTATTTGTTGGTAGGATGCAGGCGTCACTGGCTAGGCCAGCATTTATTGCCCATCCCTAATTGACCTTGAGAACGTGGTGGTGAGCTGCCTTCTTGAACCATTGCAATCCTTTGGATATAGGTACACCCACAGTTGTGTAAGGAAAGGAGGTAGATGCGGGTGGTGCATCCGGTTTCATTCCTTTTCTTAGGATTTGTAGCAATTTGATACAACGGAGTAGCCTGCTAGGTCATTTTTTAAGAGTCAACCACATTGCTGTGGGTCTGGACACAAATGTAGGCCACACTAGGTAAGGACGACAGATTTCCTTCTCTAATGGGCATTAATGAACCAGATGGGTTTTTACAACAATTGGCAATGGTTTCATGGTCACCACGAGACTAGTCTTTTTAATTCCAGATTAATTGAATTCAAATTTCACCATCTGCCATAGTGGGATTCAAACCCATGTCCCCAGAGCAGTTGCCTGAGCCTCTAGGTTACTAATCCATTGACATTACCATTACACCACTGCCTAACGAGCAAAAATAAGTTAAATTGACCCCCCAGAGACAGGCATACATCCTTGACTCACTGTAAGCACTCTGATCGCTGAAGGACATGAATAAAAGTGAGGGACAAACTTTTTTAATTTATTGATTTTTTCAAAAAAAAATCCTTAGTTGAATTTTGAATTCAGCAAATATTTTGTTGGTAATTAGAAAAGATCGGTGCAAAACACAACACCTATCAGACAAAGCTTCTAAATTCCAACACCTATGAGAGAGAGGGTCACACAGAAAGAAGACATTTTGGCTGTTTATTTCCTTATTGTAATCTTATTTATTAAAAAGCAAGTTGAATTTTGAAAACAAACATTCTTCTGAGGGAAACAGGTTGAGGGTGAGGGATACTCCAAGGGATGAAGTGGGTGTTGAAAGAGATGGGAAGGTAAAGGACGAGATTTTTTTATTATTCATTCATGGGATGTGGGTGTCGCTGGCTAGGCCAGCATTTATTGCCCATCCCTAATTGCCCTTGAGAAGGTGGTGGTGATCTGCCTTCCTGAACTGCTGCGGTCCATGTGAGGTAGGTACACCCACAGTGCTGTTAGGAAGGGAGTTCCAGGATTTTGACCCAGCGACAGTGAAGGAACGGCGATATAGTTCCAAGTCAGGATTGTGTGTGACTTGGAGGGGAACTTGCAGGTGGTGGTGTTCCCATGCATTTGCTGCCCTTGTCCTTCTAGTTGGTAGAGGTTGCGCGTTTGGAAGGTGCTGTCTAAGGAACTTTGGTGCATTACTGCAGTGCATCTTGTAGATGGTACACACTGCTGCCACTGTGCGTCGGTGGTAGAGGGAGTGAATGTTTGTAGATGGGGTGCCAATCAAGTGGGCTGCTTTCTCCTGGATGGTGTTGAGCTTCTTGAGCGTTGTTGGTGCTGCACCCATCCAGGCAAGTGGAAAGTATTCCATCACACTCCTGACTTGTAACTTGTAGATGGTGGACAGGCTTTGGGGAGTCAGGAGTTGAGTTACTCGCCGCAGGATTCCTAGCCTCTGACCTGCTCTTGTAGCCACGGTATTTATATGGCTACTGCAGTTCAGTTTCTGGTCAATGGTAGCCCCTAGGATGTTGATAGGATGAGTGACAGGAATGAGATTGAGGAGTGATTAAAGGAGTTGGGTGAGTGGGAATATGAATAGGCAGTGTTGGTAAAACGGTAGGGGATACAAATGTGAGCAGGGGAGCTGCAGCATGGGGGTTGGAGGGGGGGGAAATTCCAGATAAACAAAGTCAAATTCAAGTGCACTTATGAGTATTAGCTTAATGCCAAATCTGAGAAAAACAATTCGTCTTTGAGTACACTATGGTCGCGTGGTCCTGATATTCTTGAGCACTAGGTCAACAGCTGCACTCCAGCAGACATCTATCTAACAGTTGGCTGTATTACCATGGAAACACAGAGGAATGCTTTTGAAAGTATCTGGAATTGTGCTATTAATCATTTGGAATGACCTAAATTCTCCATCAAACCAAATACAACAAAGAAACATAGAAAGACTGTAGAGAACATTTAGTTCCTACATCAAAGTAATTGTGATTTATGATAAAGCAGTTTTATACCTGTATGGCTAGCCGAAAATTGTGTTCCAGCTATTACAGTTATGTATTCAAGTACCTTCTTTTTTAACAAAGTATAACAAAATCTTTCAGTGATAATCACCACCAACAGTTTCTAAAATAGAAACAGAAAGTGCTGCAAATTTTCTGCAGGTCTGGCAGCATCTGTGGAGAGAGAAACAGAGTCAATGGCCAGAATTTTACGTTGGACAGAAGGCCCCGCCCACTGGCCAAAAAATCAGGGAAGAGCCTGCCTCCACTGGACCTGGTGGCGTTCTTGGGGCCTGAGTCACCCACCCACCACTGCTAAAATACTAACAGCAGCAGGAGGAGGCCCTTCTTCTTCTTTGGCCTCCTTGTCTCGGGAGACAATGGGTAAGCGCCTGGAGGTGGTCAGTGGTTTGTGGAGCAGCGCCTGGAGTGGCTATAAAGGCCATTACTAGAGTGACAGACTCTTCCACAGGTGCTGCAGATAAAATTGGTTGTCAGGGCTGTTACACAGTTGGCTCTCCCCTTGCGCCTCTGTCTTTTTTCCTGCCAAATGCTCGCCACACTTTAGCCCCGCCTTTATGGCTGCCCGCCAGCTCTGGCGATCGCTGGCAACTGACTCCCACGACTTGTGATCAATGTCACAGGACTTCATGTCGCGTTTGCAGACGTCTTTAAAGCGGAGACATGGACGGCCGGTAGGTCTGATACCAGTGACGAGCTCGCTGTACAATGTGTCCTTGGGGATCCTGCCATCTTCCATGCGGCTCACATGGCCGAGCCATTTCAAGCGCCGCTGACTCAGTAATGTGTATAAGCTGGGGTTGTTGGCCGCCTCGAGGACTACTGTGTTGGAGATGCGGTCCTGCCACCATCAGGTGGCAGGAGACTCTTAAGTGGCAGTTAATTGGCCACTTAAGGACCTTGATTGGCTGGGGCGAGCGGGTCATTTCTCTCTGTCGCCATCCCTCATAACATTGCAGGGAGGATGGGAAGGCATTGGTAACGGCACCCCCCCGCCCCCACCTCCCACTCAATTGTTTCGCCACCCCCACCACCAGCCCGCTCCTGTGGAGGGCCGTTTAATTCCAGCCAATGTTTTAGGTCTGGAACCTTTCATCAGAACCAAAAATTTCTAGTTGGCACATAATTAACACTGATTATGGACAGAACAAGTGTAACTGTTCCACTCAGCAGAAGGCACATAATTTTTGAATAAGGGTCACACATAATGCAATATAAACATTCTTGACATTAGTTACACAATAAATAGCTTAACCTTTAAATTATGGTTCAACTAATTTATTCCCCATAACGTGAAAAAAATTATAAGATTTGGAAAGCCTAAGTAATAAAATACTTCAAGACTTTTGAAGAATTTATATCTGACTGAGCTTCATGCCATTTGCACTGATAATATTTACACACCTTGCTTGTGTGCAAAAAAAAACTAGGCTGTGTGCGTAACAAAATCATTTTCAAAACATAGATGGTGCTGTACCTAATACATGTCAATAACTGCATCTATAAGAAGTTTTATGTTGATTGAGCTTCTAATTTTTGACAAGCCACTGGCAATCAGGTTGATCTTGTTGATACACAGAATTTTTTTTTTAATTCATTCATGGGATGTGGGTTTCGCTGGCTAGGCCAGCATTTATTGCCTATCCCTAATTGCACTTGAGAAGGTGGTGGTGAGCTGCCTTCTTGAACTGCTGCAGTCCATGTGAGGTAGGTACACCCACAGTGCTGTTAGGAAGGAAAATAGTCTGTCAAAAAACTTTACAAAACAGAGATTCATATTCAAGACTCAAGTAATCAAATGCAATGTCATACCTTACAGATTTGCATATCCACCGTGGAACTTCATAACTCTAAAGCGCAAATCATGAATTGCATTGCCAGCACAAAACTCTGTTTTGCACGTGAACTCATGAAATTGATCAAACAACACTCAGAGGCTGTGAAATCCAACTCCGCAGAAAATCTGAAGACCGAAAATGGCATACATCATACTTCTGACCAATTGCTGTGCAACCCACATAGTGCCCCATGCTGGGAAGAGCGCTGCACCAGAACAGTCAAGAGCGGTCCTACCATTGCATCTGTCAGCTGATCTCACACACATTTCAGACATTTGGGGTAGGATTTTCCCTGCGGGCTTCTGAACCCCACAATCGGGCTTAAATGGGGGTCAGAAGCCCACGCTGGTCAGAACTTTGTCTTGGCGGCGGGGGCCTCAACCACTGGCAATAGCACCGACCAGAGCCCCGCATCGCCACTCTGGGGAAGGCCCACCAAATCAAGTGCCAATTTGACACTTAAGTGGACTGCAGCAGGTCTTCCCTGGGATCAAGGACCCTGGCAATGGAAGTTCTGTCTGCTGAGAGCTGCTGGCCAATCAGAGGTCAGCAGCTCTTTAACTGAGCAGCATCACTGCAGAGGCGGTGAATGCTGCCAGTAGAACACTCAACCAAGGCCCTGGAAACAGGCCACAGGTAAGTCACAGCAGGAGGGGTTTCGTGGGGTGGAGGTTGTGGGGAGGGGGTCTAGTGGGGTTGTCAGAAAGGGCAGGGGGTGGCTCTCAGAGGGCCCCCCCCCACTTCCTAGTGCCAGGTCCCTAATTCAGGTACTAAGTGCCTTTTCACGAGGGACCCCCACTCCACCCTAGAGCCAGTAAGCTCCCCACACGGATTTGCTTGACATGCTCCCCATTGCAGCAACAGGCCCACCCACTGCTGCACTAATTCCGTTGGCAGGATGAAGCCCTTAACTGGGCATTAATTTACCACTTAAGGGCCTAAACTGGCAGTGGGGTAGGAAGGCCATTTAGAGGCCTTCCCATCCTGGACAATTTGGGTGGAGGCAGGAAGGTGGCAGGGCTCCCCCACCTCCCCGCCACTATCCCACCTGATTATGTGCTCTCCCACCTCCAAACCCAAGATGGAGTAGAGCATAGAATTTCCCCCACTGTGTGGGAAGCAGTCACCCAAGATGATTTTCCCCAGAGCAGCCAGTTAATGGCCAGAAGGTAGGCTCTAGGCTCTTGAAACTGGAGGGCCAATCCGAGGCATTCCAGCTTGAAAGCTGCAGCAGGATTCAATGGCAGCTAAGTGAAGAAGAGGGTACTTCAAAATGGAGGCACCCTCTATCCAATTTTTTCAAAATAAACTGTCCCCCACCACCTCTGGGAACCTCAAGGCCAGCCAGAATATCCCAGTTGGCCTCCACTAACAGCCCTAAATAGACCCTTAATTGGGTTAATTGGCTCCCCGGGGGTTAGATGGAAGAAGGAAACTAGCATGCAGGCTGGCGGTGCGTAATTCTGTGCCCGCGCACCTCCATCCCCTGCCTTGACGGGGCTAAAATTCCAGCCCTTGATTTCCATGTTTGCACTGAATGCCTGTGCTAATCACTCTCGGCTAAACAGGCATTCACAGCATGAGGGAGCCCCCTCCACTAGTGTTATTTAAAAGACCAGGCATCCAATTTGCAGGTGAGGTCCTTTTGATTTACTTCTGCTGTGGAGAAGTTTGTGGAAGTGCGATGGCTTGTTTTTAAAGGTTTTGTGGTGAGCTACAGCATACATTCAGGCAGGCCAGAGGATTTGGTAACCCAGCTTTGCACGAGGTATTATGCTGTATTTGCAGTGCCTCTAGTCTGCAACATGGATCAGAGACTGTAGAGAGGGAAGCTTTGTGAAGAGGGAGGAGGGGAAGGGCTCTGCACACAAGGCCCTATCCACCACGGTTTTTTCGAGAGCACTTCTCTTGCCTCCACTTAACCCAGGAGTACTGCCAGAGGTGAGTCAGATTCAACGAGGGGTTGGTTGCAGAAATGTGCCACCTCCTTCAGCAGGACCTGGAGCCTGTCACCAGGACGAGGATGGGACTGTCAGTAGCTGTAAGTGTCACACTGGCATTGAACTTCTATGGGTCCAGATCATTTCAGGTGGGAACGGGTGGCATATGCAACATCTCCCAGTATGCTGTCCATCGATGCATCAGAGAGGTGACGGAGGCTATCTATGTCAGGAGGGGTGAATGCATCATTTTCTCCCTCAGGAGGAGTAGAGGATGAGAGCGCCACATGGGTTTTCCAGTATAGCAGGATTCCCAATGATGCAGGGCACCAGTGATTGCATGCACATGGCTCTGCAGCAACTCCCCCTCTATGTCAACTGGAAGAGGCAAAAGAAACGCAAGAACTACGACTCCATTAAACTGTAGTTGGTGTGCGACCATGCACAGTACATCATGTCAGTGAATGTCTGCTATCCTGACAGCAGTCACAATGCCTTCATTCTGAGGCAGTCTGCCATTCCCATCATCTTCATGCCTTGAAGAGCAACCAAAGGATAGCTGCTCAGGAACAAAAACTACCCCTGTACACATGGCTGATAACCCCCACCTTCCCACCACCCAACCACGTGAGGACAGTAGGTATATAATGAAAGCCATGGAGCCACCAGGAACATCATGGAGCAGACCATCTGCATTTTGAAGAAATGCTTCCGATGCCTAGATCGCTCAGGGAAGGATCCCTTCAGTACACGCCAGAGTGGGTGTCTAAGTTAGTGTTGGTCTGCATTTTCCATAATATCACCATCAAAAGGGCATAGTCATTGCCACCAGGAATCTGAAGGCCACCTTGGGAGGCAGAGGAAGAATAGACAGGGAGGAGGCATCCGGGACCCATTCACTCCAGATAGGCTCTCCAAGAGTGCCCAGACTTCCGTTCCCATAGCATAACTTTCCTTTAGCACCATTCCCCACAGTTACATTCATCTGAGACACCCCATCACAGCATCCTGTTAGCCAACATTCTACAATAAAAACCAACAAAAACCTATTCATAGCATCTTTATCTAACAAAACATCCAATTATACAAACAAAACTGAGCTATTCACCACTGTGCATTCCCTTAGTGTCTGTCTTGTGGGTATCTTTGCCTGTCCTAGTTCTCCTACCCAAAGCTAACCCAGTGGCTGGAGCACTTCTGGTGGAAGGCTGCTGACTTTCACTGGGGGAGATTGCAGGATGCCTTGCAGGTCAATCTCAAACAGCTCCAGGCCTTGATGGCCCAGCTTCAGACTGCAGCATCTCAGAATGGACAACAGCAGGACCCTGTCGGCTCCATTGGATGCTGCATTTCCTTAGGCAGAAACACCTTCAAGCACTGCAATCCACAGCCATGATGGCAGCAGTCTGAGCCTGCATTGCAACAAGCATGGATCTCATTACCTCAGTCTGAGCTTCCAGTCCAGCACTGAGACTATTGTCAGCATCCGCCTGTGCTGCAGTAGAAGCTGAGACAGTGGCCACTGAACTGTACAGCACGGTTTGGTCTGCAAGCTTGCCACCACTTCTGCACTGGAAAGGATGGGCTCCAAGCTCTGTTCGATGCCCTGTTAGCCAACCAGTCTTCTCCATGCTGGACAATGACAGGAGGCTATCTGGCAGGCATGCCAATGCACCAAGCATCTCAATGTGCATGTTTATCAGTGTACTCCTGTAGGATGACCTATCAAAGTCCTCATCTGAGTCCTCTGCAGCAGAACCTATTGATGACTATGCCCTCCGGGTAGTTGGAGCACGAACAATCCTTTTCCTCAACCTGGTTGCGTCTCACTCACGCCTAACGACTCAACACGTGCACATCCCAAATCTGTACAAGCCTCTAAAGTTCACGCAATACCTGAATCTGAGCTAGTGGCTGAGAGTGTCAAATCAAGTGATAGTGGTTTTTCCTCGGAGGTTTGGTGCAGCACTGTCCCTTCTTCCTGGGGTTGCACTGGCTGACCAGGTGGGAGTTCTTGGGTTTCTGTAAACAGAAATGTAGAAGGGGAGGGTTGGGGTGAGGTGGGGCTTTGGGATGTAAAGCAAGAGGGCTGTGGTCACACCATCTGCAGCTTTCACTTCATGCCATATAGCAGGATGGTGGTATGTTGAGAAGGGGCTTATGCCAGTAACATACAATTATCCTGAATGCTCTTGGCGATAAAGGATTTTACAGGCTCTGTCGCATATGGACCCATTATGCAAAGCACTATCTCCTCCATCGGCTTCAGGGGGTGCAGGCATGCCTGGCCCCTGCCGGTTCTCTGCTACTCCCTTATATTTTGTGTAACCTTGTCCTGCAAGAGATTGTGGCAGTGGTTGTGTTGCACTCTGTTTGAGTGATATGCCTACCATAGCCGAATAGCTGGAGGTATGTAGAGGCAAGTGTGAAGCTGGCATTATGGTAAGGTGAGTGAGGGTGAAGTGGAGTACCTGAATGTTAACCCTGAGTCCTTAGCGCTAGGGACCACTGTTGGGTGAGTGATGATAGGTTGGTAGTGCAGAGGGTAGGAGATATCCAGTGAAGATGCATGAAGATGTGTGAGGTCATTATAGACAGATTTTTGGTCTCTCAAGGAAAGTGGAGTTGAATCCTAAGATCAGCCATGATCGTTTTGAATGGCGGAGCAGTCTCGATGGGGCCTATGGTCTCCTCCTGCTCCAAATTCTTGTGTTCTTGCATTAAACTTCTTGTGGCACTACCACCAGGACCTCAGGACTAGACTCCAGGAGTTGATCTCCCTGCCCACCTTCTCCCACTCCCTTTGGAGTTATGTCCTAAGGGTCTCCTGGCCCCCGGTGGCAACATGGTGTCTCTCCTCCTATTCACCTCCATGACTAAGGCCTCCAGCACCCCATTTGTGAACTGTGGAGCCTCTCTCTGCCCTAATGCTCCATTTCCATTCTCCCCAATTGCAGCACTGATAATCAACTGCAGCCTCCTTTGATTCAATGCAGATTCCCTTTAAAATGGGCAGACTTCCTTTAAGCGGTGGAGACTAGCTGGGCCGTGTGCTAGCCTCACGGCCATCCAGCAGCACACATCGCGCTGGGCTGCACACAGGAATCGTGCAAATGAAGAGGCATCAGAAAGTTTGCATGCTGCCTGTCTCAACAGCTTAGGAACATGAGTTGGCCATTCAGCCCCTTGAGCCTATTCCACTCTTTAATTAGATCATAACTAATCAGTAACTCAGCTCAATTTAAGTTCCTTTGGTCCTTATCCCTTGATACTCTTATATAATATTAATCATAATTTAGCCTTTCATGCTCCTGTATCATTTTGGCAACTCTGCATTGTACCCCTTCTAAGGGCCAATATATCTTTCCTGCAGTATGATGCCCAGATGTATACACAATGATCCTGATGGAATTTGAACAATTATCCATACAAGTGAAGCATCACCTCCTCCACTTTGTATTCCAACACTCTAGAGATTAAGGCTAACCTTCCATTCGCCTTTTTGTATCTTTGCGCTAGTTTTTAGTAATTTGTATACCAGGATACAGAAATCCCTATGCTCCACATTTTCCAGTCTCTCGCCATTTAGAATTGAATCCTTCTGAACCAAATGTACTTCTACATCCAAGTTATGAGCTATGCCTGTTGTCCTTGCCCTATGATTGCAGGACACAATCTGAATCCTTCAACTAAGAAGCCCACAATAATAATAATGAATTCTGAAATTTTGTTTGTTTGTGTGGACCCTTAAAAATTAGCCCAGTCCTCTCACTATATAAAAAAGTATATTTTTTATTGTGCAAAGATACCAATAAGGTATCGTTGCAGATTTAAGAACATGGGAGAAATACTCCCGAGGCGCGTACGTGAGGTTGCGGATCCAGATCCTGGAAGATTTGGACCGCGCCTCACCCTGCTTCTACTCACTGGAAAAATGGCGGGGGGTCCGTAAGCAGCTCGTTGAGCTGCTGACTGACGACGGATCCTCCATCACGGATCCGGAGGGAATTGGCCTCCTGGTCCGTACTTATTACAGTGCGTTGTTCTCTCCGGTTCCGTCCAGCGAGGATGCGCGCAGAGTTTTGTGGGAGGACCTGCTGCAGGTCAGCCCAGAGGGCGCCGAAGGATTGGAGGCTCCGCTCATGTTGGCGGAGCTGACTGGCGCCCTCCACCAGCTCTCAAGGGGCAAATCCCCAGGGCTGGATGGGTTGACCGTGGAGTTCCTCAGGGCATTCTGGGACGTCCTGGGGGACGATTACGCGCGGGTCCTGGGGGAAAGCCTGGCGACCGGAGAGATGCCCCTCTCGTGGCGCAGGGCGGTCATCGTCCTACTGCCGCACTTCGTGGCCCAGGTCCGACTTTTATACGCCGCCGCAGAGTGTCTAGTCAAAGTTAACGGTTCCTTGATGGCACCCCATCGCTTTGGGAGAGGAGTGCATCAGGGATGCCCCATGTCCGGCCAATTGTATACCATCTGCGTGGAGCCCTTCCTGTGCCTGCTTCGCACAGGAGGATGACGGGATTGGCTCTGCGCGAGCCGGCCATGCGGGTCGTCCTCTCAGCTTACGCCAATGACGTGCTTCTCGCAGTCACAGATCCCGTTGACTTGCGGAGGATGCGCGACTGCCAGCAAACCTTTTCTGCCGCGTGCTCCGCGAGAATCAATTGGGAGAAATGTTCCGGACTCCTGGTGGGTCAGTGGCGGGTGGACTCCCTGCCAGAGGAGATGACACCTTTTGTGTGGAGCACCACGCACCTCCTCTATCTGGGAGTCCACCTTAGCCCCGCTGAGGAAGCCTGGCCGGCAAGCTGGCAGGAGTTGGAGAGGAAAGTCACCGCTCAGCTGGGGCGCTGGACAGGACTGCTCCGAGGGCTTTCCTACAGGGGCCGAGCGCTGGTCATAAACCAACTGGTAGCCTCCATGTTGTGGTACCAGTTGGTTACTTTGGCCCCGCCCCCTGCATTTGCCAATAAGATCCAGAAGAAACTCGTCGATTTCTTCTGGGGCAAGAGGAAACACTGGGTCTCTGCCGTGGTCCTGAGTCTCCCGATTGAGGAGGGCGGCCAGTCGCTGGTGTGCGTCCGCACCCAGGCTGCGACTCTCCGCCTTCGGATCCTGCAGAGATACCTGTACATCGAGCATCCTCCTGGATGATGTGCGCTGGCGACGTATTTTTGCCGCCAGTGTCACTGCCTTCAAGACGACACGCAGCTCCTGGTGGAGTCCGTTAGCCACGCCTCTCTGAGGGAGTTGCCTGTCTTTTACTGGGATCTATTCCGAGTCTGGAACATGGTCGCCTCCAGTCAGGGCGCTCCCCCGCCGGTGGAGGAGAGCGCCTCGGCTGCCCAGGCGGCCAACTCCGGGGACTGTCCGGCGGGCGGAGGAGTAGCTGAAACCCCCGGGACGCCCCTCATTGCGGGTGGCGAGGGGGCTCGGGAGTGCGGAGCGCTCCCGGCCGAGCTGACCCCCGCTCGGCCGGAACTGCTCATCAGACCCAGGCCCCGAAACCCTCCTCGGGAGCTGGTCCCGCACAACCCGAGCCGCCTCTCAGAAATGCCCTCCGTGCCATTCCAATCGGTGCGGAGGGGTTTCCTGTACGGGCTGCTCCTGCACGCTCTCCACTTCCGCGCCCTCGTCAGCCGGCAGGACACGCCCTGGCGGCGAGGGGAAACCCCGATTGAGGTCTCTCTACGCGGGAGTCTTCCCCCTTTACATCGGGGACCTGGGGTGGAGGGTGTTGCACAGGGCAGTCCCGTGCAATAGACTTTTAAGTAGGTTCACGGACTCCCAAGCCGCCTGTGCTTTCTGCGGCCTGGATGAGTCCATGTTCCATGTGCATACAGAGTGTGCGAGGTTGCAGCCCCTCTTTGAGTATTTGAAGGGGCTGCTCCTCAAGTTCTGGCTGCACTTCAGTCCCACGCTCCTGATCTTTGGGCACTCGTGCGGAGGGGCGTGGGCCGGGAGGAGGATCTCCTCGTCAGTCTGCTCCTGGGCCTGGCCAAGGTGGCAATTCACAGGTCCAGGCTGCGGGCCGTCGGGGGGTCCGTCCTCCCCGATTGCCTGCCCCTCTTCTGCGGTTACGTTCGTGCCCAGGTGTCCCTGGAGAAGGAGCATGCAGTGTCCACCGGTACGCTTGAGGCCTTTCGCGACCGGTGGGCACCGCAGGGACTGGAGTGCATTATCGACGCCGAGAATGGCATTTTAATTTGAGTTTTTGTTTATTTCTGGTTTTAATAAAGTTATTTTAAAAATATAAGTATGTTTATAAAGGGGGCCTGAGGAATAAAGGCCCCCTCGACATAAAATATATAAAAGGGGCCTGGGGTATAAAGGCCACCTTAAAAAGGTGAATTCAGTACCCTTCTATTCTCTCAAACAATCTACCTCCATATAACCTTTTACCTCTCAATCTTGCTATCTCCCATGGTCTCTCTACTCCTTTGACCTTGACCATTAGATAAGGCCATCTCTGACCACTTCCTTCTATCCCTCACCACCCACATCCCATTACCAGCTTCCAACCCCACCTCCTTCTGAATCCACTCCTGAAAAAAACTTTCCCCCATATCTCTTACAACTGTACATTGTTACGACTGAGGCGGGAGCAGTGCACGGTTAACTCAGTCCCACTTCTCCACAGGTCACAACATTTTTAAAAATTTTACCACTTACTGAAACAGTCAATCAGTTACATTATTTTCCCAGAATAGATCACACTAACCAGATTTCCTTACTGAACAACAAAATTAAGTTTACTATAAAACAAGTTTTAACTAGTAACGATGTAAAAACAATATCACACGGATTAAATTTTTTAAAATCCAACATTAAATTTTAAAAGTCCCCTTTCTACCTTAACCAAATTTTTCAGTCCCTTTTTACCTTAGTACCTTTACACTCACACACACATATATACACTGGTTAACTGAAAAAATAAAAAGGGATTTTTAGATCAGAGGTCTGTTATAGACAAAAAGTATTTGGGTTAACTACTTGTTCGTTTTTGAAGGAAACAGCAGATGAGATATGTTGTTCCAAACTGGCATACAGTTTAACTTCTGAGCACACGCCACTGGGTCACCAAAATCTTCAGAGCAGTTCTCTTCAGGCAGCATTGGGAATTATTTTTAGCAGGTTTTCTTCAAATACAGGAAACAAGACAAATCAACGCAGTGGACTTCACAGGGTCTTTTATGGAATTTCTGGGAAGTGAGTTGGGTTGTGGACTTCTGTCTTTTTTTGACACTTCAGCAAAACTTGACTTTATCTCCTTCCAGAAGGTAAAACACACACACTCTGACACACAACCAGAAAGCTTGTCAGTTTTTCTGCCCATCCCAGGTGTTCTCTGTTACTACTGGGCTTGTCCAATCAAAGGAGCGCTTGTCATTTTTCTGCCCCTGTTACCAGGGTTTCTGCTGTAAGCCTAACCCAAGATATGTGACAACTGGCAACATTGTTGCCAATCCAGCTCCGTCAGTGTCCTCTTGGTTAAAAAACTGATCCAACATTTATTCAGCTTAACTATAAATTCCTTTAAAATGTGTTTAACAAAAAAAAATCACTTTCACAACAACATTCAAACTTCCAACTGTTTAGCATTTGGCCTTCTATTCACTATGATGTTTTTACACCCACTAATTTCCTCAATTACCCCGTCATATCATCTATTGATGCCCTTCTCCCCAGCAAAGCCTTTATTCTCTCTCCTATCCCAGTCATTCCCCCAGTATGGCCCCCATCTTTATTCACTCAGATCCAAGGGGTGTGGACTTGAGTATACCTGACACACAGTCGCCAGATCCAGCTGGACCACATTAAGTGGTGTCAGATCTCATTCTTCTCTGCCAAAACTGCCCACTACTCCAGGCCCAGGATAACCCTAAATAGCAAAAAACAATCCACAGTTTATTTTTTCCACTACTAAAAGCCTCCTTACAATCCTTTGCTCTGCCCCTTGACTCTCATCTTCAACAAGCTTTTGGTCGTCCCTCTTAATAGCTCTTTGTCAGCTCAACATCCTTTTTTTGATTATGCTTAGCTGAAGGGGTTGGAATCTTTTCATACATTAAAGGTACATTAAATTGCATTCAAAACTCACTCACTGAAAACAGCTCCTTTTGCAAATATCTATTCTATAGATATTGTACAAAGACATTTTCAAAATGAATCAAATATTTTCAGGTCCATTTACAGACATCTTGGAAAATCTCTGTTGCCTGTACGTCTTTGTTTAAAATATAACAAACACAGTTTTTCCTGTACAGCCTGCAAGGAAGGGATTGGCTTTAGACAAGAACTAAATTAAAAATATATGCAGAATTCTCAACAGGATGGATGGTAATTTCCCATTCAGTCTCAATGGCAGTTCTGTGTCCTGTAGCCAGTAGCACAAACTGAGGATTCTTACAGTACAAAATTAAAGATAATAAAAAAAGGAATACAGTGGAAATGAAAAAATAAAAATGATAAAAAGTACCATTTGAGATCAACTCACAGTCGAAGTGAACAACTTCCAATTATAGAAAATTTTATGACAGCTGTCAGCATTCTTCAGCTGCGTGTACCAGTAGCACTATATTGCTAAATATTTCAGCGAGAAATTAAATACATCAGGAACCAGTACCTGCTGAAAAATAAACCTCTGAGAGATGTTGATAGTATAGCACAGGCAGCAGTTACAAGGCCCTAGCACAAGGCATTTTTCTGCAATAATTATCAGCTCTTTACGTGGACTTCATACATTCACAAGGTATAAATGATTGGTAAAATGTGTTAAGGTTTAACATCTTTATTTGACTTTTTCTCCCCACTGATTTTGGATGGGTTCTGTGTTGATTTAATAAAAGGCTGCAGACTGAGGTGAACAGCAAAGCACCCTTAAAATGGCAAAAAGATATTTAAAGTCTCCAAAAAAATGTAGACTAACCACGTCAAAAAGCACAAACATCAAAAACAGATGTTTCATGTTATAAAAAATTAAAACCCTCATCCCAAGCAGGATATTCATGGAGATGCAAAGGTGCAGGTCTACTTCAGTAAGGGAATCTCACTACATACATATCTTTTTAGGCAGTGTCTCGGGATCGAGGATGACTTGCTTCCATTCCCAGTCGATGGGTTCTGAGATGGCTGATAAGTCCAATCCGTGAACTGTGCACTCTGCCACATGAGGGGCAGGTGGTGCTTGAAGGGTCATCTAGATGAGTAGTTTGGAGGTTTGTTCGCTCCCTCTGACACCTCGACTTCACTCCGCATGTTCCTGACAAAGTCCCTCGAGGTTTACGATGCCTTCCCGAATGAACTTTCTCCATCTAGGACAGTCACAAGCCAGGGACTCCCACAAGTCGACAGGAATGTTTGATCTTTTCAGGGATGCTTTGAGAACACCTCTAAAGCATTTCCACTGTCCTCATGGGAGTGTCCTGTTGTGACCAAGTCTGAGTACAACAGATGTTTCAGGAGGCTGGTGTCAGGCATGTGAACAACATGTCCTACCCAGCAGAACTAGTTTTGGGTGATTAGCACCCCGATGCTGGACAGGTTGGCTTGGGAGGTAATGCTGCTGTTAGACTGATTTCTTTGCACCAGATTTGGAGGATCTTGCGGAAGCACCTCTGGTGGTACCTCTCCACTGCTTTGAAGTTTCTGCTATAGGTTGTCCAAGTCTCTGAAGCCAATATAAGCACAGGGATCACTGCTGCCCAGTAAACCATGATCTTAGTCTCGGGTTTGAGATCCTGATCCTCAAATACTCTCTTCCTCTGTCAGCTGAAAGTTGAGCTGGAACATTGGAGGTGATGATAAACCTCGTCGTCTATGTCTGGCTTCACCAACAGGAGGCTCCCAAGTTATGGAAAATGGTCCACATTTTCCAGGATCTCGCCATTGATCTTGATTCACAGGGGGAGGTGTTGTGCTGTGGAAACTGGTTGGAAAAGGACCTTTGTTTTTCGATTGTTTAGTAAAAGATCAATTTTTTCATATCCTTCAGAGAAGGAGTCGCAAATGATCTGGAGCTCAGTTTCAGAGCGAGTACATACGCAAGGTCATTTCCATTATTACATATTACGTATATTTAAATGCTTTCTTCAGTCCATTTAGAATGGGCATTAAAGTTTAGTTTTCTGAAATGAAGAATATAGGAGCTATTGCTTCTCTTAATTCTTGACATAATGGTCTCAGAGAACATACGTTTGGAAGTGTATATAGGATCTGCCTTGTTGTCTGTTTTTTATGACAGTTGACTCCCACAGGCCTACAACTCCCAGCATGGTAGTGGAACCCAGCAGAGTAATAATGAAATATAAACAGAAAGTACTGGAAATACTCAGCAGGTTAGGCAGCATCTGTGGAGAGTGAAATAGAGTTAATGTTTCAGGTCTGTGACTCCCCGTCAGAAATGGAAAATGTTACCGATCTAACACGTTTTAAGCGAGTACAGATGCAAAGAAGGGGGAGGGGAGCAAAGAGATTAGGGAAGATCTGTGATGGGGTGGAAAGCAGGAATGGTTTAAAATGACAAAAGGGATGACAGTACAAGGCAAAAGGGGATGGTAATGGGACAAGTAAAGAAACAAAAGATGGGTCTAGAGTTGCTGGAAATGGCAATAGCAGAGTCATTACCAACAATCGCTGTCTGAAAAAAATGGCAAAAAAGTGTAATAATGACACTTCCTGGAAATCGGAACTGGATCTCCATGCCATAAGCATCTATACTCCTTGAATCCCACCAAAGCCGATCCAAGTCAACATTAGACAAGACATATAGACTGGTTTATTCTACAGCAAGTAAAGTCTTCAGAACAACAAGTACCACAAAAGTCACCTGGTTCAATCTGTTCAACTTCAGTTTATATCATCACAAGTATAAAGAACATGCAGACACTAGCCCACTTCCGCAAGCTCTTTACTTAACGGAGAACCACAAACTCTCCCTGAATAGGACAAAAGTTTCACACTTGCAGCCTGCTTCTGCCTGATTTCTGGGGTTTGTGTTGGTTACTAAAAAGCTTCCCTTTGAAGACTTGCAGAGAACAAAGACATTTGTCAGCAAAGTGCCAGTTATCCCCTGAATGACGAAACATAAATGTACGGTTGTTTTCTCCGATCTGTTGTAAAACAACTGCCATTGACAATCACCTTCCGTTTGCCTATGGACAACCCAGCCTGGGCCTGACCAAGTGATCTATTCCCTTTCAGGCAAGCTTCTGCCCAAAAAGCATATTAAAAGCATTTATAATCCGAAGCTTTTTTATGGTAAAAGCAGCCATAGAATCCCATATCATGACAACAGTCAGATTAGCAAAGACCTAAAGACAGCTGGGGGTGGTGGGGGTGGGAATGAAGGGAGTGAGTTGAAGAAGTCTGAAATATTTCCAAACAGCAAGGAAAAAGTGGAAGTGGAAAATGTTTATAATTGTTAGAAACTGCAATCACAAGTATTTTCATTTCAATATTTACTAACCATCTGGTCAGCTATGTCAGAATGTCACCATTCATCTCAAAGGGCACACTCTGAAAATAACTTGACAGTGAGCACCAATGCAAATGGCTGTAGTTTTAACGAAAGATCCACCTGAAATGTCAGTTTCTTTGTTCTCTTCACAGATGCTGCCTGGACTTGCTGAATGTTTCTGACATTTTCTGTTTTCTAACAGATGGCTGCAATTACTTGCACAGCTTGTGTTAAGAATCAAACAAAATAGTAACCCAATTTGGAAGCCTTCATAGTACAATGTAATACAATATATGCCAGACCAAAGCAGTTACTATTACAAATTACTGCTCTCTATAAAGGTTGCTACGTGTCAGCTTTCATAATTTCTTTTGACAAGCTCCACTAAATAGAAATTCGGTCATTAAAATAAATCAAACTCGTCACTTTGCCATTGATATTTGGTTTGCTTTTATTGTAGCCCAAAAATGAATATAATTTGACTTCAGCTATGTTAAGGATTAACAGTTTTCCACACCAAATTATGTATAGATTAATTAAGACAAAGGAAACAGCAGTCATAAAACAACTGGTAGAAACTTCAAACAAACTAGACTGACACAATCAATTATTGATGCATGCAAAGCTCCACGATTCAAAAGCTGCAAATCCCCAAGGTGATCATCATGAATAGAACAATCAGAAACAATCTAATCGGGGTATTATAGCTGCACTGGAAATCCGGGGCTGAATTTTCACTTCAGGGATGGGAAACAGATTCGGGACTGTTTCCTGGTCCCAAACCCACCGCAGGGATAAACAGTCACTCTTTGGGATTTTGATCAGAATACCCCCTTAATTGGCATACAGTCAGGTTCTCTGTGCAATTAAGGGTGGCAGGCTTGTGAAACTGAAGGGCCAATCAGTGTGTTGTATGATTGCCATGAAGAATGATGGTCCTTTAAGATCTTAGCATGCTAATGAGCTAAGTACCAGGACGCAGTCGTGTGACTCGGAGCCAGAGTCACTCTGCTACTGCAACATCCAGAGTAAAGTTCTGCAAATAGTTAGCTCTACTGTATATATTAGTTAGCTGTAATAAACCTGTTTTGAGATCTTCAACAACCTGGACTCCACGCATCTCATTTCTGTTGCATCAGACAACATAAAAGAATTCATTACATGGTGGCAGCCCCTCATTACATAGTGGCAGCTGCGGTGAGAAGACAGAATCCAAGATTCAAAAGATTCAAGACCACAGGAAAATTGCTTTAAAAACTATCTTCCCACAACTAAAAAAGAGAAAGTTAAAAGAAATACTGCCCAAACAGTGTAAAGAAGAAAAAAAAACTTAACTCCAGCTGTAGAAGACTGAACTCTGAATGACAACTGCTTGCAAATCACTCTGTGATTGGGTGAGCCAGTTTGCTATCGGTAGAGGAATCCCAGTGAAGTGCTTAAACAGTTCAGTTTATTTGAAGACTCCATGAAAAAAAAACAGGGGGGTGGCCCAGTTCCTCGCTTGAGCTGAATGTAGTCGGCACCATTATGGGAGGCGTCCAACAGCAAAAAGTGTGGGAATTCTCTATTCACGCAGCCCGCAGCTACAGTTTATTCAAAAACTCATTAAATCACTCAAATGTGAAGAGCTTTCACTCACTCAGCCATAGTTTTAAAAAACCATAAAACCACTCAAGTGTGAAGAATTGACTATTCAATGGCTGTATAAACAAACACTAGCAGAGAGAGAAAAGCACTTGAAATGCCTATTGCACAGCTGTGTAAACAGACAGACTAAAATGCTGGAAGTGAGGTAAACAGACAAGCACTGCTAAACACCTGTTCCTGTCATTCAAAGCAGCCAAGAGTGTTTTTTAAAGGGAAAACAGTACAGACTCATAGAATAAGTTTTAAAGCAAGTTTTAAGCAAAAGAACAGCAGGAAGATGAATACCCGATTTCCCAACACGAATCTTCAAAGATATGTACCGGAGTCATTGGAAATCAATGATACAACCAACATCTACATACAAAGGGTCACCCAACCCTTGCAGTGGCACACTAACAATGCAATGTAGCTATGGCAAGTTGGCATGGAAAGCACAAACAGCCTACCTAGTAGACACAAGCGGACTAGCAGTGGCAGTACTACCAATGTGTAAGGACCTCAACAGCATAACCATCCACGAGGTCACCAAGGTACCCATTACAGCAAAAGAGACCAAAGGGAAATCTCTAAGGACCGGAACCCACTAGCAGACTCTAACCAGCATCACACGGTGCAGTCTGGAAACCCAGCAACAGCACAACTATGCCGTGCCTTCATTTCTGCTTTCCAGAGAACCGCCAGCACCACAATGGGCCAGAACGGACAGGTACCACCATGAGACCAAGTGCTCCTCCTGCAACGTCCTCAACCTTGAGCCCCAGGCGTTCAGATGCGGAGGATGAGGAGAGGTGAAGGACATGCAATGTCCTGAAGAGGGAGGGGAGGAAAGAAGCATTGTCTGTTAGCTCTTCAAGAGGAGATGCTGGAACTCTCCAAGAATGACAAGACCTCAAATGCGGTCATCCCGAGAAAGGCAACAGAGTATATTAGCAGGCTGAAGACAGAGCAACAAAGACTGAGAGCAGAGAGGGAGAAACTTCAGAAAGAAGAGCAACAGATGAGACATAAACTCGCTGAGCAAGAGTTGTCAAACCACCGAGACAATATGTTGACTTTTGAACCTCTATACTTGTAAATTTCGCAATCTCTATCCATGTGTAAATAATTTTGATGTTAACTAATTTCATGTGATTTTTATTTTAGCATACGAGACTTATCTTTGGAAAGAAGTTGTATGATTGCCTTTAAGAGTGATGTCCCTTTAAGATCTTAGTATGATAATGAGCAAAGAACCAGGACGCTGTCATGTGACTCGGAGCCAGCGTCATTCTGTTACTGTAACACCCAGAGTAAGGTTCTGTAAATAGTTAGCTCTGTACTGTATATATTAGTTAGCTGTAATAAACCTGTTTCAGATCTTCAACAACCTGGACTTCATGCATCTCATTTATGTTGCATCAGACAACACAAAAGAACTCATTACACAGAGGCCTTCCAACTTGAGAAGAGTAGCAGACTGCAGTAAAAGGTAAGTAACTGAGAAGGCATTTCAACATGAAGCTGCCGTCCCACCAAATGTTTCAAAAAATTCAAATAAAAAACAGAAAAAGCAGCCAGGCCACCATTACTGGGGGGTGGAGGTTGAGGGGTGTGGGGGGGCAGTGGTAGTGGGGTGTCGGTGGAATCCCTCTACGGGGCACCTTTGGCTGCACCCTCACCCAGGCAAGCAGTAAGGGCCTGAAGGCCTTCCTGGAGTACTGGCCACCCCTGGACTGCTGGCCCCCAGTCTGCTGCTGCCCCCGTCACTTTGGGAAACTGGTGGCTGACTGGAAAATCCAGTTGTTTTCCTTTAACTGACCTTAACAAGGTTCTTAATATGGCTAATTGGTTGCCCACCTTGTAGGGGCAAGTAGTCCTGCTGAGTTTGGAACCCGCCTCCCCTGAAATGGCTGATGCTGGGAACGGGGTCAGGAAACCAGCATGTCGGCTGGCGCTAGTATTTTCAAGCCAATCCGTCTCTGTTCCTGACCTTGGCAGGGACCAAAAATTCTGCCCCCATGTCTCCAGAATTATTAGACAAGGATTTCTCCATATCTGGTCATAAACTATAAGCTATGTTTAAATAATCAAATAGAAGAAGGTTTGACATTCCAATCCTAAATAGTGCAAGTGCACTTGGGAAGGACAGATGCACACACAAGGGAAGAAATTGGACTTGCACCCAAACCAGGCGACATGTTGGTGAAGCAATTGGTTTTGTTGCTGTTCCATGCCAAATGAAAAAAAATGAAAGGTTTGAGAAGGGGAGGGAGGTTAGGAGGTTAGAACCCCCCACAGAAATATGTCCCAAGCGGCATGGGAAGGGCAAAAGTATGGTCTTAACATGCTGAAAAGCATGTGTAAGCTTTAGGGGCCTTTGTTGTTTTAATAACCTTTTTCTTCACATCGAATCATTTGCCTGGGTTGCAACATATATTTAAAGGTACTGTACGGCCAATTATATACTCTATATTATTTCAGAATAAAATCCACCAACCAGGTTTCTTTAATAAACAGCTAAATTATTAATTTATGGTAAAGCAAGACTTATTCAGTAAAGATGCAAAGCATTAGCACACAGAGTAAAATATGACATTTTCCTTTTGAATTAGCCCAACATGCAAACACAGACCAGTTAAAGAAAAAATAAACAGGTTTTCTCTGCAGAGATCTCTTTACAAAAAGAAGACAAAAAATACTTTGGCCAAATACTTGTTAATTCTTGAAGGAAAAGGATAAGATATGGAATGATATTATTTGCCCCTTTTATAGTGATCCAAATATGCATAGATGGCTGTCACTGCAATCTTTTTGCAGCAGTTCACTTCAGGTGATGTTGAGGATTAGTCTGGCAGGCTTTCCAGGAGAAATGTGGCATCATTTTTTCCAGTCCACACACATTGGATTCTCAGGGTCTCTTAAAGAGGTGGAAAAAGAATGAGCTTGTGTCTTCTCTCTTAGCAGGCTGACCTCCAACTGACGCAAAACAATATCCAAAATGAAACCAATTCTTGACCACCATAAATCTTGACATGTCACTTCTCTGTAAACAACTCACTTAGTCACCAAGGCTTTTGCTGTTTATTTAGCTTAAGGCATGTGACATCCAGTAAGGGTTTGTTTCTAAACAAAGTTCTCCAAGTTCTTCCAGTGACCTTTTTTTATTTAAATAAACTAATTCCAGCATCTGTGGAATCTCTTCAGTCCGAAATGAATCCATCTCTACAGTCTTCAATCACGAACCCTCAAAAAATATTTAAAAATTGAATCATTTTTATAACACCTCCGTCCTTGGAGGAATGAAATACTATTTTCAAACAAGTTTCATTACAAGGTATGGAAAAAAAGATAAAAAATTATGAAAACACATTTGCTCACTCATTCTTATTCACTCCTTACCTGTAACTAATACAGTTCTGCTTTGTACCATCTTTGTACTCAGATAACTCAAAGCAAAGTTAAATTCTAGACAAAACATCAGCAATTACATTGTTTTTCCCCACAATGTGGATAATCATTCAGCGTTAGGGCTGCAGTAGTAAACTCCATTGAAATAGTCTGGTATTCTGTTTTTTGAATTTTTTCACAAAGGCTAGGGAATTATGATCAGTATATACCAGTGTCTCTCTGTAGTTGTGGCAGACATAGATCTCAAAATGCCTCAGAGCTAGTAATAAGCCCAGGGTTTCCTTTTACACTTTTGAGTATTTCTTTTGGTGTCGATATAGCTTTTTAGAAGAGTATTCCATTGGCCTTTCTATGCCCGATTCATCGTCTTGTAACAGGACTGCACCAACCCCAGGTCGCTCGCATGATCCTTGAAGGGCTTAGTGAAAATTGGGGCAGCCAACACTGGTTCATTGATCAAAATTGCTTGAAGCCTCTCAAAAAATGCTTGGCTTTCTTTTTTTGCAGCAAGTCCATCAATGGAGCAGCTATAGTGCTAAAAGTTTGCATAAACTTGCGGTAGAAACCATACATCCCCAAAAACCTCATGATGTCTCGTTTAGTCTTCGGGGCAGGGAACTCCATCAATGCTTGTACTTTTTCTGTTCTTGGCAACACTTGTCCTTGCCCTACTATATGCCCTAGGTACATTACCCACTCTTTTGCAAATTCACTTTTGGCAAGGTTTATCACTAAATTAGCCAATTGTAATTTTGTAAATAGAGCTTCTAGTTGTTCCAAGTGGTGCTTCCAAGTGTCACTGTATACTAGTACATCATCAAGGTAAACCAAACAATTAGGAACACTGGATACCACATAGTTCATTAGTCTCTGGAAAGTGGCACTGGAAAAGACTTGCTTGGCATTGGAAAAGACGATCTGGTGTGACAAAGGCTGATATTTATTTAGCTTGAGGTGTTAAAGTAACCTGCCAGTATCCCTTTACCAAATCTATTTGGTAAGAAACGTGGCACTGCCAACAGTCTTCCAAGTGAGGAATTGGATAGGAGTCTGCCTTTGTTACTGCATTACCCTTTCTGTAGTCTATGCAAAATCCAGTTGAACCATAAAGCTTAGGCACTAACACCACTGGGAAACTCCAGCTGCTTTGACTGGGTTCAATTAGGTGGTTTTCCAACATGTACTGTATTTCTGCTTTCACCCATGCATGTTTCTCTGGACCTAAGTGATAAGGATGCTGTTTTATAGGAGAAGACTCTCATGTATGGCCACGGTTGTACATCCTGGTTTGTCCCTACAAACTCCTTTAAATGCTGTGAGTAGCCTTGTTAGGTCTTCTCATTGCTCTACATCTAAATATGAAAGTATTGGCTGGGATTTCCCTCAGCGGACGGGAGTCATCCACCAATTAAAAAGTCGGTGGTGAACCGCCTCTGCCTGGCCTGGGGATCCGATCCACGGGCCGGCAGCTCTTCGTTTCAGCAGTGCCACTGGGAGCGGTGGCCTCTGCTGGGACTGCAACCCAACCACTCCAAAGAAGATGTCAAGGAGCCTGGAACGAAGTTAAATTATTGGGCCTCACCGGGGGTGATTGGTCGGGCCCCGGTGAGGCAAGGGTGGTTGAATGGGGGCATGTTGGGTGTTGGGGGTGGTTGGGGTAACGAGGGCAGCCCTCCGTTGTGCACAGGGTGCCTGATGATGATGGTCCCCCCTCCAGGCCGTCAGAGAGCTGCCTGCTTTTGTCAGGTAGCTTCTCTTGCGCCTGGGCCACCCGCCCAGCCACGGGTAAAATCCCCATAGCAGGGGCGGAGGCCCTTAAGTGGCAATTACGTGGCCATTACATGGCCACTTAAGGGCCCTGATTGGCCTGGGGCGGGCGGGCCATTTTTTGCCGCTGCCACCCTGCATGAAGTGGCAGCAGGAACAGGTCAGGGAGGTCTCCAAGAGCCTCCCACTCCATTTTACGCCTCCCACCACCACCTTCCCGCTCTTGGGGGGTTGGATGGGGGTGTAAAATTCCAGCCATAGTGTCCGATCTCCCTAACAATAGATAACCGGATAGATGGAGGTCCAATTTGAAAATTGTCTAGGCCTCCTTCTGCCTCATCCTCACTATCTCTTCACTGTCCTACTACCTGACATACCTGTTCTAGTTTAGCTACCTCCCGGCTGTGATATTATTTCAACATACTGATGTGACACAGCCAATTCTTTTTCCGGCGATCTGGGTGTCAATCAAATAATTTACTTTATCAATCTTTTTGACTACTCTATAGGCTGCACTGAACCGTGATTTCAGCCATTCACCCTGTAAAGGCAGTAATACTAATACCTCATCCCCTGGTTGAAATGTTCAGGTGTTGGCGTGCTTGTCAGCCTATTTCTTCATGGTTGTTTGGGAAGCTTTAAAATGTTCCTGAGCCACTTTGCAGACTCTCGTGAGCCACTCCCGAACATGGATACATAATCTAACACAGAAGATTCATCCCTCTATTCTAAAAACTTTTCTTTGAGTAGTTTTCGAGGACCTCATGTCCATAAACTAATTCAAAAGGACTAAAATTGGCAGACTCTTTGGGTGAATTCCTAATTGTGAGAATAAGAAATACTGAAATGTTGTTTCTTCAGCTTGTGGAAAATTACTGAGAAGTCATTTCTACACAACATAATGAAATCACTGAAAAAGAGAACTGATAAGGGTATGTAAGTAAAGACCTTGAGACAGTACAGCAGTTAAAAATTGTGCTTAGGCAGAGAAAAGAGAAACAGCAAGAGTTAGAACAAAGGATGTAGTGAATAAGAAACTGCCCCACTAAGATAAAGGCTGACAGCTGCAAGTTAAAACACACAATGGAGAGCCAAATAAGGTAAAACAAAAACAAGAGTTAGGGGCTAGAAAGTTAGAGTAGGGGGAGAAGTAAACAGAGGAGGAGACTGTAGCAACTATAGGATAGGTTAGTGTCATAATATGTTATAACCAATAATGTAAACTAAAGGCGTGGACAAATGGATTTGTATTGTATAAACATGAACTGAATATGTTGATCGGTGTGCCTGCTTGTAGGACACCCGATCTTGCAAGAACGTTAAATAAACTTACTTCTTCAGAGTTTGACTTGGTGTAAATTATTATCAAGTGGGCTACGTTTCTCACAATTGGGGGCTCGTCCGGGATCTCTTCATCATTGCCGGGACCGCGGCCGACGACAGATGAGAAGACGCGTCCCGTTAATTTAAAAACGGTCTCGTTTCTCTCGTTGGTAGCGGACCCGAGTAATCGACTGAAAACGATCCTAGGGAAGTCACTCTGAACGAGTATTTAGTGCGGCAGGTACACACGTGAAGTCAGGCAACTCCGTGCACGGACCAAGGTAAGAAAAACGACTTTTAGGTATTATCTTGGTGACTTATGGTTAACTGTAGGATAAGACCTTCTAAGTACTAAAAGTCCTTGAGGAGTGAATTTTACAGTCCTGCAGTATAAGACCCTTCAGCTGGGAGGTGAGTACTGTATGGTATAAGACCCTTCAGTTAGGAGGTGAGTACCGTAAGGTATAAGACCCTTCAGTTAGGAGGTGAATACCGTAGGGTACAAGACCCTTCAGTTAGGAGGTGAATACTGTGGGGTATAAGACCCTTCAGCTGGGAGGTGAGTACTGTATGGTATAAGACCCTTCAGTTAGGAGGTGAGTACCGTAAGGTATAAGACCCTTCAGCTAGGAGGTGAATACCGTAGGGTACAAGACCCTTCAGCTAGGAGGTGAATACCGTAAGGTATAAGACCCTTCAGTTAGGAGGTGAATACTGGTTAACTGTAGGATAAGACCTTCTAAGTACTAAAAGTCCTTGAGGAATGAATTTTACAGTCCTGCAGTATAAGACCCTTCAGCTAGGAGGTGAGTACTGTATGGTATAAGACCCTTCAGTTAGGAGGTGAGTACCGTAAGGTATAAGACCCTTCAGCTAGGAGGTGAATACCGTAGGGTACAAGACCCTTCAGTTAGGAGGTGAATACTGTGGGGTATAAGACCCTTCAGCTAGGAGGTGAGTACTGTATGGTATAAGACCCTTCAGTTAGGAGGTGAATACCGTAAGGTATAAGACCCTTCAGCTAGGAGGTGAATACCATAGGGTACAAGACCCTTCAGTTAGGAGGTGAATACTGTAGACCATGGGAAATAAATCGTCTAAAAAGGAAGACGATGGGAGACAAGGAAAGTCTGCCGGCAACATCCCTCCAGAAAGTCCATTGGGACGGATGTTGGAGTATTGGGATTTAGAGTCAAAAACCAAGGAGAAAAAGACCCAAATATGATCTAAGGACAGCAAGAAGGCCCACCCCTAAACCCGACGATAATGACGACGATAGAGACAGAGAGTCTCCTAAGACAATGATGCCCTTGAGAGAGGTACCAATAGGAAATAATGAAATTGGATTTGTTAGTGCACCATTAACGTCAGGAGAGGTAAGAGTGTTTAAAAAGGAAATGAAAGTCCTCGTAGAAGACCCCTGAAAATTTGGGAAAGAGAAAACCCTCCCGGGGTAGGGTGAAACGAACCAGCCGAACAAAAATACCCTAATCAAGACCCGCAGTGGCAGAACAATAACGTCGGCCATAGGGGCCAGATGAAAGACCTTAGAAATCTGATAGTAAAAGGCATTAGGGAATCTGTCCCGAAATCACAAAATTTGAATAAGGCCTTCGAAGTAAGACAGGAAAAGGATGAGACTCCCTCAAATTTCTTACAGAGATTACGGGACACAATGAGGAAATATTCAGCTTTAGATCCAGAAGACCTGGTTGCCCAAGGACTCCTTCGAGTCCATTTTGTAACAAAATCATGGCCAGACATCCAAAAGAGAATTCAAAAGATAGATGGATGGAGTGAAAAACAATTGGACGAACTGCTCAGAGAAGCGCAGAAAGTTTTCGTTAATAGAGATGAAGCCAGAGAAAAACAGTGAAGCTTAAATGAGATGGTAATTGTACAAGTGTTCCACCCTTTTATGTTGTAAACAAGTAGTTGAAGCCCCTGCAAAACTTATGCCTTTACAGAGTTACCGCAGGCCCCTCTTATGGCACAAGCAGGCGACGTATTGAGTGCGACCCCTCTGGGTGTTGAAGGCTGTTTCTAGACAAATAGAGACCATTAAAGGCACCTAGGTGGGATCAAGGGATTGATTTTTTTAAATGTTTTGAAGAATCAAAGGGGGGACTGTGAGAACAGAATTTAGATTTTAGAATTTTTAAGAACAGAATTACATGGGAACATTTAAGATGAAACAATTAATCAGTCATGTATTGCTAACAAGCTAGCTTCAGTGCTGCAGGGAGGGACAGCTCATCAGAAATGACTTCATAACTTTAGGGCTGCAGAGGCAACTTGGCCTTGCAGCTGGTACAGCGAGAGAGAGAGAGAGAGAGAGAGAGAGACATTGTACTTCAACAGCACTCTTCTTATCACCCAGACATGACAATCCTAGGGGAAAGTTAGAATGAAAAACATACCGACCAGGCTAGTACACGCCCCCTTGTCAGAGGGTGGCTCAGCCTACCCTTCTGATTCAGCAGTTGCTGAGTTTTTTATATTTGCTTTTATATTATACTGTTTAAATGTTATTTGAGTAAATAGATCCACATAATCCTAGTGAATATATATAATCATATATAAGTTGATCAGTAGAGAGAAGGTTATCATAGAATGATAAAAGGGGGGAATGTGGAAGTGAGCAGAAAGGCATGGCACTATGCTTAATGGGAAATATAGCCAAGTTAGGAATAGTAGCTTTGCTTTAAGTGGCAGAAACCACAATGAAATAGTTAAAAGGGATGACCAGAGTGTGTGCAAGCTGTGGCAGCCACAGCACTTCAGACCAAGGAAGTCATTTTACCTCGAAGCTATTACAAGAAATAGTTAGGGGATTGGGAATCCAATGGGACTTCCATACCCCTTGGCACCCTCCCTCTTCGGGGCGGGTGGAAAGAATGAATCAAACCTTAAAGAAACACCTGTCCAAACTGGTACTTGAAACAAGGTTACCCTGGACAAAATGTTTACCTATAGCGATACTCAGAATTCGGACAGCCCCTAGAAAAGATGTGGGACTGTCCCCCTATGAAATGCTATTCGGATTACCCTATATGGGAACCAGGGGCGAGATGCCAACCTTAGAAACTAAAGATTCGTTTCTAAAGAACTATATACTGGCGTTGTCTTCCTCATTATCATTCCTCAGGAAGCAAGGCCTGTTAGCACAGACCCCACCTCTCGAATTTGCAGTACACAAGATCCAACCAGGAGATTGGGTTCTGGTGAAATCGTGGAAAGAGACTAAACTACAACCGAACTGGGAAGGACCATACCAGACTCTCCTGACCACTGAAACAGCCATAAGAACGGCAGAAAGAGGTTGTACCCACTACACAAGTATCAAGGGACCGGTACAACCCCCCGGCCGAGGAAGGAACTTGGACAACCGAATTAACAGAAGAACCATTGAAACTAAAGCTAAAAAGACTTTGAGTAACAAACTTTTTTTTTATATAGCGGCGCGAGCATGGAAATACTGTCTGTAATATTGTGTGCCTTTTCTCTCTCTCTTTCTTTTCAAAAGTAGCCAGGACAGAAGAACGACAAATCAAAACTACCCACTTCCAATTAGACAACAAGGTGTTTGGAGTAACAGTTAGAGAAGGGAAAAAGAAAGGTGAATTAAAATGTTGTTTTCAGGTAACAATAGATAAGACTGGTAAACCATCTAACAAACTAAAAGGGACCTCTCATAACGATCCTAACATAGTAAAAATAATAGAGGTAAAGGACCTGAGAAAGACAATTGAGATAGAAACCGGTTACGGGGACACAAATGCCTCGGTAGAATGGATAAAATATACTGTAAAAAGTTTGAACAAAAACAATTGCTATGCTTGTGCATCTGGTAGACCGATAGCTCAAGTAGTACCTTTCCCGCTGGGGTGGGAGTGTGACCGAAAGGGCATGGAATGCATGTTAGTCCGATATCAGGATAAGACGGCTTGGGGTATTCAAACTTGCATATCCTTGTCATTAATGTTCCCTCTCCTAGAGAAAAAAGATTCAAGGACTCCCCCTTCATTTTTAGCCACCAGTGTGAATCACACATCATGCGTAAGTCGACACGGTGCGGAGCTAACCAGAAATATGGGAGAGTTGAAGTCATGCATAGAGACTGAGGACGTAACTGGAAGAGTCAGGGGAGGGAACTACTCATCATTGAATGTCCCCAGAGCGGATTTATGGTGGTATTGCAGAGGAAAAATCCTGAGACAGATCCTACCCTCCCAGTGGAAGGGGACGTGCGCAATTGTTCAATTGGCAATACCATTCAACTTGGCATTTGAGAAACAAAAGATAATAACAAGGGAAAGGGGTAAAAGGGAAGCGATAGCGAACTCTTTTGATGACCAGGTGTACTTGGATTCCATAGGGGTCCCAAGAAGGGTACCTGATGAATTCAAGGCCCGAAACCAAATGACAGAATGGATAGTATCAACGGGAGTACAGACATTGAGAAGGCGGCTGAAATAATGCTCAGAGGATTTGAGAGGACATATGAGACCCCTCCTCAGTATGTAGAAAACAACAAGGATTAAGTAAAAGAAAAGGGGGAATTGTGAGAATAAGAAATACTGAAATGTTGTTTCTACAGCTTGTGGAAAATTACTGAGAAGTCATTTCTACACAACATAATGAAATCACTGAAAAAGAGAACTGATAAGGGTATGTAAGTAAAGACCTTGAGACAGTACAGCAGTTAAAAATTGTGCTTAGGCAGAGAAAAGAGAAACAGCAAGAGTTAGAACAAAGGATGTAGTGAATGAGAAACTGCCCCACTAAGATAAAGGCTGACAGCTGCAAGTTAAAACACACAATGGAGAGCCAAATAAGGTAAAACAAAAACAAGAGTTAGGGGCTAGAAAGTTAGAGTAGGGGGAGAAGTAAACAGAGGAGGAGACTGTAGCAACTATAGGATAGGTTAGTGTCATAATATGTTATAACCAATAATGTAAACTAAAGGCGTGGAAAAATGGATTTGTATTGTATAAACATGAACTGAATATGTTGATCGGTGTGCCTGCTTGTAGGACACCTGATCTTGCAAGAACGTTAAATAAACTTACTTCTTCAGAGTTTGACTTGGTGTAAATTATCAAGTGGGCTACGTTTCTCACACTAATGGCAAACAAAATAAATTCCAGTCCTTTGTCCCAATCATGGGGATATTCATGACAGTATGCCCTGATCATCGTTTTGATGGTCTGATGATACCATTCTAAAGCCCCCTGTGTCTGTGGGTGGTCGGCTGAAGGCATTAACTGTATTATACCCAGATTACTCATAACTTACTGAAAAATTTTCGACATAAAATTGGAATCTTGATCCGACTGCATCTCAATCGGTAATCCATATATAGTGAAGAACTGGGTTAACTTTTCTGCCACTACCTTAACAGTAATTGTTCTCAAGGGAATGGCCTCTGGGAACCAAGTAGCCATATCCATAATAGTGAGTATATATTGGTGTCCTGCTTTTGTTTTTAGTAAAGGTCTCACACAGTCTACCAACATCCTACTCAATGGTTCCCCCAAAACTGGTATGGGAATTAGAGGTGCCTGTTTCAATGGCAGGTTCTGGTTTTCTCACAATCTGGCACATATGGCATGTTTTGCAAAACTGTACCATGTTTTTGGAAAGAGCTGGCCTGTAAAAATGTTGACTTATACATGCTTGAATCTTCCAGATCCGGACAGGTCCTGCCATAGGAATATCATGGGCTCTCCTTAATATTTCCAGGCGATACTTGGGCATACCACTATCCGGTGTACTACTGTTGATTCCTCATCCGCAGGTCTGTGAGGAGGTCTCCACTTCCTCATCAGAATCCCATTTTTAATATAGTAGCCTTCCGGAACTCTCTTTGCTTCATCTTCAATTAGAGCTGATTGTGTCACTTTACTTAACTCTGGATCGGCTTGCTGAGCCTTGATCAGAGAAAACTTACTGAACATTTCCTTCGGATTATTCAAATCCCCAAAGAAAGATTCAGATATTCAGCTATCTGTCTGTGGTGCCAATTTGACCTCCAACAATGGATCCTGTTTAGCCATTGCTCAGGTCACTAGACATGAAGGAAAAATTTCTGGAACCTTTTCCTGCAACTGCTCTATCTCTTTGACTTCACGTGGTCTTTCCATGACTACTGGAGAAGCTACGACCTTCTCTCCAGCCAAATCATTCCCCAGGAGTAGGTCAACTCAGTCTACAGTCAAACTATGGACAACTCCTACGGTACTGTTCCAGACATTAGGTCATACTCCAGGTGCACCCGATACAAAGGTACAGGTATACACTCCCCGCCGATACCATTCACTAAAACCTCGGCATTCAGTTCATTCTCTGGTGGAAAAGTTATGACTTTCGCCTACAAAAGAGTTTGGGTGTCTCCTGTATCCCTAAGTATAACTATAGGTTTACCTGCCTCACTGGAGGGATAAGGAGTTACTTTTCCATTTGACAGAATTCCCTAAAATGCTCAGGTACCTTGTTCATGTCCCCCACACTCACAGCAGTTTATGTACTTGGTCTTACAGCTGCAGTCAGAGCTACAACCTGTTATGTTGAACTCTCAGTTAGGGTCTCTTTCTCTATATTGGCTTTGTGTACCCCAATAAGTCCCATGGGTTTACCCTGCAACTTCCAGCATTCTGCACGAAGGTGTTCTACCTTGTGGCAATGGAAACACTTAGGCTTTTGGAGCTCACTTCCACCCTCAGCATTTTGACCTGAGGAGAAGATCCTGGGGCATTCCCAGCTGTCCCTTCTTGTCCCTGGCTATTTGCCTTCCTTTCACCCTCCCACCTTCTCGGGTTTGTGGGGGTGATGGAAAAAGAGTTTGGGCTTGTAAACTAACTTGTAATCATCAGCGATCTCAGCTGTCTGTCTACATGGGTTCTTACCAATGGAGGGAGTGAATTTTTAACTTTTTCCAGGAGAATTATTTCCTTAAGGGTTTCATACATGACCTCTACCTTTAGTGCCCGCATCCAACAATCAAAGTTAATTTGCTTTAAGTCTGTGCAGGCTGTTTCCAGAGGTTCCAAAATGTCTGCCTATAAGCTTCAGGAACTAACTCATAAGCAGCAAGAAAAGCCTTTTTTGCCATTTCATGATCTGCAGAACCCTCCTCAGAAAGCGTAGCATAAACTTCATGAGCTCTGCCAATCAAACTGCTTTGCATGAGCAGTGTCCAGCTTTCTTTCGGCCATCTCATCTGTTTAGCTAGCTTTTCAAAAGAAATGAAAAACGCCTCTACGTCCCTTTCCTCAAACTTCAGGAGGGCTTGCACAAATTTAAACAACTCACCACTGGGTCCTGGGTTGAAGTCAGATTCTTCCTCCTCAGAACTTTCACTGGAGTCAAGGCCGCCCTTTTGTTTTAGTTCCTGATTTTTTTTTTAATTTGAATACCCTTTCCTGCTTCCTTACTCTCTCCTGCCTCTTTTCTGTTTCCTTTTCCTCTCTTTATTCCTTTTCTCTTTCTTTTCCTCTATCAAGTTCAAGTTGTTTTCATTTCTTTTTCTCTTTCAGGTTCAGGCTGCTTCATCTGCAACTGAATTCTAGCTAATTCAACTGAACTACCATCTGGATTGCTTTTTCCTTCTTCCAATTTCAAATGCTGTGCTATTGCTTCAATTATGTCTGCTTTCTTAGCCCCTGGTTTTAACTCTAACTCCAACTTTTCTGTTTTTAGGCTGGTTAAGATTTGCAGATCATTTAAGGATAAATCCTCCCTCTCCAGAAAGGTCATAGCAACTGACAAAGCCATTCCGGTAGTGTAAACATTACCCTAATGCACAGGAAACATGGGGCTGGATTTTATGTTGATGATGGCGGCCTGCAAGTGTGGGTTTTACTCAGCGGAGCCACCGTGATCTTATACACGGCAGATCATTAACACAGCCGGGGCAGCCCACCCCCAACCCCGATGATGTGGAGGGGGTCGGCGAGCTGTCCCTGGCAACGGCATCCGGTGCCACTGCACAGGCGCAGCAGCAATTTTTAAAGGGCTTCAAGCCCTCAGAAGAAATTTTAATTTTTAAAGGGACTGAAGTGTTAAAATTTAATTTACATATTACATTACATCTGCACTCCCCATACCCACACCCCCAAGAAGTCATTAATAGGCCATTCCCCCCCCAAAAACTTTGATTCAAATTGTGACCTTGACCCCCAATCTTTAATAACTTTAACCCTCAACCGCTTCCCACCATCTCCCCTCACCAACAGGTGTTGGGCCTCGTTTTGACGGACAGGATTTGAAGGTGTGGCAGTGCCCGCCGCTGTGATAAAGATCGCGGTGATATTCAGGAGGCAATGGAAATGTCATTAATGCAGGTGAGTTAATTTATTTGAATATTCAAATCTGGGTCCTGTCGCTAAGCGGCAGGGGGGCCGCCGTGAGGCCTCACCACCGCCAGTAAGATCGGGATAAGCCCTGAATGGTCCAGGTCGTTCGCAGGCCTCATCCAAGGCAATCTTCATGTCCCCCCCAACCCCCCACCACTGATCCCAACATCGAGGTCCCTATAAAATCAAGCCATGGTGTTTTCCTTTTCCCCTTTTCAATTATTAATACCCCTCTTATAATTGCACGTCATCGGGTTTTGGTTATTCCGCACAGAGCCTCCAATTATATGTTATGACCGAGGCTGGAGGCGTGCACTGTCTTTCTACAGTTCCACCTCTCCATGGGTAACAACATATATTTAAACGTTCACCCAGTTACTGATACGGCTAATTATATACTCTGTTTTATTTCAGAATAAAATCTACCAGCCAGATTTCTTGAATAAACAACAAATTTATTAATTTATTGTAAAGCAAGACTTATTCAGTAAAGATGCAAAGCATTAACACACAGATTGAAATATGAAGGTTCCCTCCTAAATTAGCTCAACACACACGCACACACACACTGGTTAAAGAAAAAATAAAGACGTTTTCTCTTTACAAAAAAACTTTGTTAATTCTTGAAGGAAAAGGATAAGAGATGGAATGATATCTGTTGTCCATTTTCTGGTGTCCCAAGTACGCATAGACGGCTGTCACTAGAATCATTTTGGAGCGGTTCTCTTCAGGTGATGTCGAGGATTAGCCTGGCAGGCTTTCCAGGAGAAATATGGCATCAATTTCTCCAGTCCACACACATTGGATTCTCAGGGTTTCTCCAAGAAGTGGAAAAAGGATGAGCTGCTGTCTTCTCTCTTAGCAGGCTGACCCCCAACTAACTCAAAACAATATCCAAAACAAAACCAACTCTTGACCATCATAAATCTTGACATGACACTTCTGTGTAAACAACTCCCCTAGTCACCAAGGCTCTTGCTGTTTATTTAGCTTAAGGCATGTGACATCCAGTAAGGGGTTGTTTTTATAAAAATTTCCCCAAGACCTTCCAGTGACCTTTTTTTAAAAAAAAAACCAAAGTTCAGCATCGATGCAATCTCTTCAGTCCCAAATGAATCCATTTCCACAATCTTCAAACACGAGTCCTCAAAAAATATTTAAAAATGGAAGCACTTTCATAACAAAAGGTTTTGGAAGTAACAAAAAAAAAAATTGTGGATGAACAGGCAATGCCAGAGATGCTGAGCATTAGCACAAAGCATCAGAAAGGCTTACTGCATTTGTGTCACATTTAGAGGCAAATTGTCACATAAACAGCTGAGAAAGATTACCAAAATTATTTGAAGAAAAAAAAATTCCAAGTGCCATTACAACAAATCACAAAGTCTTTTCAGTGTTTATTTCTCAAGTGATGGTAATTTAAGCTGACTGTTAACAACAACATGTATTTATATAGCACTTTAGCTTAGTAAAATGTCCCAAGGTGTTGCTTGTCTATTAATTGAGTATTTAATTGTACTCAGGTGATAGGCATTAACTGGGGATCCACTTGTACTCCTAGATACAGGAGCAGACTGAAACTGTGCTGGTCTGAAGGTACATGTTTGTAATGTGTATCTCTGTAAATAAAAGTTTATAAGTGTATAAAGACTGGGCACCAGCTTGATCCTTCAACACCTGGCTTTTTAGAATAGAACATAAGACATTTCATAGGAACATTAGCAAACAAATTCTGACACCAATAGTGATATTAGGGTTGATGGGTTAAAGTAGCATCTTAAAGGAGAAAAGAAAGGAGGAGAAATGGAGAGGTAATTCCAGAGTTTAGGGCCTTGCAGCTGAAGATATGGCCATCAGTGGTGAAATGATTAAATTGGAGATGCTCAAGAGGCCAGAATTGGAGGAGAGCAGAAGAATTGTAGAGCAGGAGGAGATTGCGGAGAAAGTAAAGGGTATGGTCATGGAGCCAAAGAAAAAATGTTAGGATTGGGACACCAAGAATATAGCGTTTAAAAGCATGCAAGAAAAGATCATGTGGTTTCTGTTGTTACTATCAGGTGAGGAGGGGGTCACAAGGCTCCCATCTTATCCTTCCTCTTAGTTGACTGCAATGGGGTTTATTCCTTTTTCAACAGTGGATGTGCTTACCAGCTCTGTGAGTGTTTTACCTTTTACCTTTGTTGTGATTGTAAAAAATCCAATTGTACAGGTTTTCTTGAGTTTAAACAAGGAAAAGGTGAGTTTATTATACTTAAAAATCTAAACACGATCTAAATAAAATAATAAAACTACATTACACTTTTACGCACACACACACAAACACACACACACAGATTACAGAGTGATGAAGAGTAGATTTGTGTTGGATTAGAGTCCAGAACAAATAAAAATAATACAAAGTCGGTGTTGTCTGGTGACTTTGATGGTCTTCCGGTTGAATTCATGGTCCTGAGGTTCTGTGTTTATAGTTGCTCTTGGAGACAGTTGAGCAGAGAGCTTCCTTCTTGGTGTCTTTGTCTTGAATCTAGCAACTGGCAGCTAAGCTTCTCATGCCCCACCAGGTCTTCTGGAGAAAGAGAGAGAGAGATACAGCCCTTCTGGCTTCTACATAGACGGAGTCTCTTGTCCAAGGGAAACTCCCTGCTTTCACAGAGATGGACGACGGTCAAATGATTGTCTTAGTGTATTCTCTGGTACCTTCTAATGAGATTCAAGTTTAGGAATTTCCAACTCTCAAGCCTCTTGGTGCCAATATTTTCCTCTGGAGGGGTTCATCCTTTCAATGTTATTGTCCCAGGATGGCTTTGAAAGTCTTGCTAATGAAAACCATCCCAGGTAGTACAATCAATAGGGCAAGCCATTGTTTTGGGTACAAGCTATTCAGACATGTGTCTCCACTTTTGATGCCTTGGAGTGTGCAAGGTTTCAAATGCAAATGTTGGTGGCCATTTTTAGCTGTGGCAATGTCTTTGTAAAAGTTGTCTGTAATATTCCAGCTTTCCTCCTTTTTTTAATTTTAATGTAGGTTTCCAACTTATGAATTAAAATTCCTCATTTGGCATAGCATGTTTTCTTGATACTGTTTATAAACTCTTAAAAATGGATTGATGTTGCTCTGAATTTACCAATTGCAACCCTTATCTAGGTAGAATATAACCAAAGGGAGAATTACTCATTGGACGCTTTCAAAATTGGCTGTTCTTGCTATTTTTCTGTTTTTTAAATACATAATTTTAATAGATAGCACTAGAAAAGAAACTATTGTATGAAAAATAGAATGTTTTATCCTCATATGTGAATGCACATCAGGGAGTATGAAATGAGCCTAAGAGAGCTGATACACAATATAATAAAATAATAGGCGAGAATTCATTGTAAGCGGCCTACAACTTGCCTTTGCCTATTTAATTTGAATGAGCAAGTTGCTATTACTGGAATAGTGAAACAGCGCTGCACCCTCTACAGAGTATCTGGGACCTGTGGAAGACAGCAAGCAATGATGGGATGAATTTTATCAGCCTTCTAGGGACAGGCAGGGAGGCGGGGGGGCCATAACATGGCAAGGAAAGAGAGGCGGTGAAGTGCCCGTTGCCGTCCTGATGCTATCGAATTTTGTCGGGGTGGAGATTGTCAAGGACAGCACTTCCCGTCCAGAGCAAATTGAAGTCCTCAAGTGGCCAATTAAGGACCTCTTCCCACCAACGCTGGAATTTTACCAGCAGCTGGTGGGAGCCCTGCCATGTGAGGAGACCATCTATTAGAACCAAACGGCCTCCCTGCAGGCTGGGTGGGATGGTGGCCCTCCTGCTTGTGCAATCTGTGGCCCATGGAGGGCCCCGTGGCAGCAATGGCCACCCCTGCACCAACACCCCCTCCCGCCCTTGACAACTATACCCTACACCCTTCGCCAGGGCCTGCATGACTGGCCCCAGAAAACCGCCCCCACTTACCTGCTTCTGAGGCTGGCATCCATGTTGCCTCTTCCAGCTGGGTGCAGTCCCAGCAGTGACCACCGCTCCAGGTGGCACTGCTGAACTACCAGCCCTCCGACTGGTTGGCAGCTCTTGGAGGTGGGGTCCCCGTCCTTAAAGTGACAGGAACCCCGGCCCAAGGCAGTTAACTGCCTGAACACCATAAAATGCGTCTGGGGGCTCCCAAACTTCCAAGCCGGGGATTCCCCCGCCTTTCTGGCCTGGCGTCGGAATCTCCGCCGCCTCTGTAAAATTTAACCCTATGTATCTGCTTAACCAAAATTAAAAGCAGAAAATACAGTAAATACTCAGCTGTCAATCAGCAGCTGTGGAAAAAGAAACAGAGTTAACAATTCAGGCTTTTCCTCAGAACTAATGAAACAGGTCTGACGAAAACTCATTGAACTGAAACGCTGGGCTGGATTTTCGTCTCCCGCTGCCACTCCCAGCGTAAGGCAATAAAAAGGCTGCCCGCATATGAGAGCTGTGCACCACCATGCCACCACGATCCTCGTGGTGGCCCATGATAATGAGCCAGTCAGACTGCACCCCCCTCCCAATCACATGGAGAGGACGGGCTCTCTGCTCCAGAAATGGCATCAGCTGCCTGTGCGCAGGCACTGCCTCCGTTTTAAAGGGCAGCCAGCCCTGCCACGTCATTTAAAAATTTAAAGGGCTACCCCACCAATGCACCGCCGATAAATCTATTGCCCCTTCACCCCAATAACAATTATATTCAACATTTGCCCTCTCCCCTCCCTAAAACACTTACCTTCAATACTTGACCTTCCCCCCCCCATCCCCCAAACCGATCAAGGTGCAGAGGTCTCCCCTTCTCACCCTCCCTGCACTAGTAATTTGCATTAGAGCCCATTCCCCACGACCCCACTCCCCCCACTGCACTAAGAATTATAAGTTCCCCCCTTCCCCACCACGGTGGTGCCCGCATTCCCTGGATGGGAAAGTGAAGGCACTTGAGTGCCAGCCACTGCTTGGAAGATTGCGGCCCGAAGGTAAGATTGCTGTTAAATGTATTAATTTCATTAATTTAAATATGTTAATGCAGGTCATGTCACCCAGCAGCAGGGGGCCACCATGGAGCCTCACCACAGCTGGGTAGATCGGGCCCTGCACTCCCGGCGTCGGGCACCTTGGTGGGCAGCTCCCCCCTGCCATGGAGCCCGACGTTGGGAGCTCAGTAAAATCCTGGCCATTATCTCTTTCTCTCTCCATGAATGGTGCCAGAGCTGTTGAGCATTTCCAGAATTTTCTATTATTATTTCAAATTTTACACCCGTGATATTACATGCGGGGGCTCATTTAAATGGACGATGCAGAATGGCTGCCCCCGATGACATAGAAGAGGTGGCCACTCCATCCCCGTTAATGGCGTCCGGTGCCACCCTGCAGGCGCCAGTGCCATTTTTAAAGGCTTCAAGCCATTAGAAAAAATTTGAAATTTTAAAAGTATCTTATTGTTCATTTTCATAAAAAAACATTGAAAAATAGAGGCCATTTCCCAACCATCCCTCCCCACCCAATGGATTTTTAATTCGCCTATATGCCGAAAATTTATTTTTGCCCCAACCCGAACTTCCCACCCCAACCTCTTCATATTTGCCCTTCAACCCCTTCCCACCATCCCCACAGCCAATAAAGAGTGTTCTTCCTGCTCCGCCCACCCTGATAATTTCAGTCCTCCCTCCTCCCCACCAGTGTCTCGCCTCAGAACTCCGAACGGAGTTCCAAAGGCGTGCGAGTTGCAGCTGGAGGCCGTAAATTCAGCGTGGGACGGTCTGCGTATCCAGGTAAATTTGTTGGCATTGTGTTGTCATGAATTTTAATATGTAAATGAAGGCCCCACCGCTTGACAGTGGGGGTGGGGGACGGCCACACCGAAGCCTCGCCACTGCGGTAAAATGCAGCAGGGCTTTCACAGCGCAGGGATCATGGCAGGCCACACCCGCAAGTATTTTACGGGCCCACCCCCCCCCCCCCCGCCACCACCACTTCCAATGTCGAGGGGCTGGTAAAATTCAGCCCCCGATGTCACCTGCCTTAAAAGAAAAGTCCTGGGGGAATTGTCTGGTCCTTCAGCCTTCATTGAACAATTGAGATATTGTGCTGTGAAACAAAGAATAGAAGACTCAATGATTTCCCTTGCCAGCTCAAACAAATGCTGGAGAGAAAGGAAATTTCTGAAATTAAACGGGTGGATTCAAGCTACCAACTGTCAAATTGTTTCACCTAAAGAAATTAATTTACAAAGAGATTGTTAGGGGTCCTAGAGGTGGGGCGTCTCACAATGTAATGCTTTGTACAGAACATGGCAGTTTTATGATTTAATTTTTTGACATTTTTGGTTGTACATATAAAGTCTATTTTTTACTTAAAGAGAGAGAAGGGAATCTGTTAATTGTATAGTATTTGAGTATTTAATTGTGTTCAGATGGTGGGCACTAACTGGGCATTTTGTGGTGGCTGGGTTAGGAGGTGCAAGTTTGTAATGCGTATCTGCCAATAAAAGCTTATGTAAAGATTAGACTCCAGTTCCATTCTTCACCTCCTGGCTTTCTGGAGTAAAACAACTGGTGCTGCCTACCTTTAATTACAATTGGAGAAAAAAAAAAGTAAACTTTGTTATCCTATGCAGCTCACAATTTTAAGCTACAATGTAATTAGACTTCCCTCGATTGAAAAGAATGATCTCGCCTGTAATTCATGAGCCTATCACCACACTACATTTTGAATTATTTTTAAGCCTCACCTAACACGTTACTAGAAACAAGTATTGGATGTATATATCTATAAACAAGCAGCACTCTTTTTTTTCTTTTGCCTTTACACAAAAATCTGAAATTATATTTTTAAACCAACTTTTTAAAACTAGAATACATTAAGAATTACATTTGACATTATGAAGCACTTCGAAGAGTTCAGAGGTTTTGCAAGGCACGATATAAAGGAACTTTCTTTAACTGTAAACAACACTTTTTTCAAAAATTAATGTATTAACAGTTTACTTTACTGAAGGAATGATTCAACAGTAAATAACAGAATGTCACCGAACGATTAAAGCAGCATGACTTCACGGTTTTTATTTTTATTTCAGGATTATGCACTAAATTACAAACATACGAATATACGAATTAGGAGCAGGAGTAGGCCACTCGGCCCTTCAAGTCTGCTCCACCATTCAGTAAGTTCATGGCTGAACTGATTACTCCATATTTCCACCTACCCCCGATAACCTTGCTTATCAAGAATCCATCTACCTCTGCCTTAAAAATATTCAAAGACTCTGTTTCCACCACCTTTTGAGGAAGAGAATTCCAAAGACTCACGACCCTCTGAGAGAAAAAAATTCTCCTCATCTCGGTCTTAAATGGGCTATCCCTTATTTTTAAACAATGACCCCTAGTTCTATATTCTCCCACAAGGGGAAACATCTTTTCCACATCAATCCTGTCAAGACCCCTCAGGATCTTATATGTTTCAATCAAGTCACCTCTTACTCTTCTAAATTCCAGTGAATACAAACCTAGCCTGTCCAATCTTTCCTCATAAGACAGCCTGCCCATTCCAGGTGTCAGTCCAGTAAACCTTCTCTGTGTTGCCTCCAATCCATTTACATCCTTCCTCAAATAAGGAGACCAGTGCTATACACAGTACTCCAAATGTGGTCTCCCCAATGCCCTGTATAGCTGAAGCATAATATCCCTACCTTTGTATTCAATTCCCCTCACAATAATTGATAACATTCTATGTGGTCCTGTAAATTATTGAATAAAGTCCTGTAGTGGTTAGATTTTATTTTGATACAGGATTTTAAAACATTCAACAATGGCTGTAGTAGCTAAATAGAAAATGGAAATATTACTCATTACCCTTTACTGTTCTATCCCTTTCAAAACTAGCATAATCAACCATCAACTGCCCCACCCCACCTTTTCCAAAAACTCACCCTTGCCCCTTCTGTCTTTGTAAACAACTGCCCCATCTCCAACCTGCCTTTCTTTTCTAAAAGTCCTGAACATGTTCTTGCACCCCAAATCCATGCCTGTCTTTTCTGAAACTCCCTGTTTCAACCTCTCCAATCAGGTTTCCATCCTTGCCACAGTACTACAGTGGCCCTAACCAAGTCACAAATGGCATCTTCTGTGACTGTGATCATGGTGCACGATGCCTCTTCATCCTGCTTGACCTCTCTGTAGCCATTGACATGGTTGACATCACCATCCTTTTCTTACGTCTCTAAGGTATCATTCTTGCCACAGTGGCTGCACTGTCACTTGAGTCAGAATATTTTGGTTTCAAGTCTCATTCCAAAGACTTAGGCACATAATCTAGGCTGACACTTCAGTGCACAATTGAGTATGCACTGCACTGTTGGAAGTGACGTCTTTTGGGTGAGACGTTAAAGCAAGGTTCCATCTGCCCTCATTGGGTGGAAGGAAAAACCCGTAGACTATTAGAAGAAGAACAGGGCATTTATCCTCAGTGTCCTGTTACAAGAAGATACTCAACACATCATTTTTAATTTAGAATCTTATTTAAACAGCAAATATTGGCAACATAAGTTAGGCATGAAATAGTAATCTAACAGAAAACAAAAAAAAAATTGTAAAAGCTACCATGCTTTTGGGGCAAATAAACGGATTCTGTGGATAACTCACTACCATCTCTAAGTTAGACCAACTGGAATCACCATTGCCACAAAAATATAGAATCAGAGAAACTTAAAACACAAAGGAAGCCATTTGACCCTTCGCACCTGTGCTGGCTCTTTGATAGAGCAGATGTGCTTAGTTCCACATCCCAGCATTTTTTTGTCCGTAAGCCTATAAGTTCCTCATCCTCAAGTATCTGTTCAACTCACTGTTACAATTATTCATGGAATCAGCTTCCACCGCCTTTTCTGGTAGAGCATTCCACATCCTGACAACTCTCTGTAAAAAGATTTCTCCTCATCTTCCCTCTAGATCTTTTGCCAATCATTTTAAATCTATAACCTCTGATTATTGGGCCACTTTCCAGAGAAAATAATTTTTCTCTACTTTATCAAAATTTCTCATTATCTTGAAAACCTCCGTTAGATCACCTCTTAATCTTCCCTGCTCCAACGAAAACAATCTTAACTTTTCCAACCTCTCCTCATAATTAAGGCCTCTCATTCCTGGTAACATCCAGGTGAACCTCCTCTGTACCCTTTCTAAGGCTTTTACATCTTTCCTGAAGTATGGTGGCTTGTGCACAATACTCCAGCTGAGGCCTGACCAGTGATTTATAAAATTCTAGCATGATCTCTTTGCTTTTATATTCTTCATCTATTTCCAAACCCATGTAACCTATTTGCTCCTTTAATCACTTTATCAGCTTCCCCAACCACCTTTAATGATTTGTGTATATGGGCACCAAGGTCTCTCTGCTTGTCTACACGTTTCAAAATCATGCCAGTTATAGTATACGGTCTTTCCATATTAGTCCTCCATAACTGCATCACTTCACACTTCTCCACTGAACTCCAACTGCCATGCTTCCACTCATTTCACCATCCTCTCCTTGTCACCCTGAAGTCTATAACTATCCTCATCATTTTATACTATGTTGTCAAGGTTCATTTCATCTGCAAACTTTATGATGCTGTTCCCTAAACCCAAGCCTAGGTAGTTTATAGAAATTGAAAAGTAATGAATCCAAAACTGACCCTTGGGTAACATACACCACCACTCTCTGCTTCTTGTCATTGAGCCAATTCCATATCCATACTGTCAATTTCCCCTTAATTCAATGGACTTCCATCTTCTTATTAAGTCTCCCATGTGGCACTTTGTCGATTGCTTTCCAAAAGTCCATATATGCAAAATTTATGCTTGGTAGCACCTGTACAAGATTAAGAAGAATACTCCAACAACGCATCCAAGAATCAGATATTCCTCACTAGCCCATTGCATAAAGAGTTAACAGGTAATTTTCTTCAGTTGAGGGGATCCAAGAAAACAACAAACCTTGTCAATATGTTATTGAAGTGGAAAAGCAAGGTGGGGACAGAAACACACACAAAAAGTGTTTTTTCGCTATCCTTGAAATGGAAACTGTCCTCCAAAATGTCTCGTTTTCTCGGGACTGAGGCAATTTCTCTTTTTTTCAAAAAGGTAAAGACAAGTACACTTCTGTAATTATTTTGCTACTGTTTTCAATGACTTGGGCCAGATGTTACAATTGCATACAGAGGGTGGTGCAGTTTAGTGAGGACAGTGGTATCACAATTGACTACTGTAGTTATGAAGAAAAATTCAGAATTTTTTCAGGGCATTCAATAGCCAAGCCTACCTTTGTGGCAATAGCGAGTGAAATACTAATGCTATAAACTTCATTGTATGTGCTTGTGTATGAAGCCAGAAATATATGCAATGCATGGAGCTGAATTTGAGGAAGTTGCCTTCTGTGCAAGTCTTTGCATTGGATGCTTTTCTTCTGGTTTCAAAGCTATGTTGTACCAATATTTGTTCCTGTCCACATCCAATCATGTAGGCAAGCAGAATCCAACACCTATACTTAGACAGGATGCAAACTTGACATCACGTTACCAGGAATGCTGGCAGATCAGAAATCCCATTAGAATACAGAGAGCCATGACTTCCAAAAGGACAAGCTCCTACCAGCAAAGTCAGCTAGCATCCAGTAGCTGACCTCCAGTATTTCAGACTGAACGCAGGAATGAGTTTTATTTCTTACACTGAAAGGCGGCAAAAAAATCACAATCACCTGGTAGCAAAGATGAAACTGCGCATTACAAAAAAAATAATTATTTTGAACTTTATGTTGACTGTAAACTTAAATAAGTCTGTGACTCTTACAATTGGGTCACCATACAACAGTAGTAAGCAAGTGTATCAGTACCATTTTTTGTAAATTCACTTCACTGCATTGGTGTATACACAAATAGAAATGAAACATGTTACGAGCAGGTGATGAGAGGTCGAAGAGCTCCCCTCTTTTCCCTCTTGTTTGACCACAACAGGTTTATTTCTTTTGAAGTGGATATACTTGCCAGTTCAGTGAATGTTTAACAATTTATGCACCATGGTCATAAAAAGAAACAAGAGGACAGGTTTTCTTGAGTCTAACAAAGAAAGAGGTTATCTTCATTGTAGTTAAACTGAGTTAGGTAAAATAATAAAATATGCTCCAACTTCCACACACATATACGCACACGCACACACACTCGAAGTTCACACACACATAGGTTACAGAGAGGAGAAGGATAGATTGGTTAAATTAGAGTCCAGAGAAATAAAAGGGGGTATACAGTCTGTGGAGGTTGGTGATTCAGCTGGCTTCAGGCTGAATTCAGTGGTCACACAACCTTTCTTTGGTGGTCCTAAGGCTTCTGGTTTGAAGATATGGATGGCTGATTTGAGGGTTCTTCTGGAGACAGCAAGGCAGCTGATTTCCTTCACAGAGTCTCTGTCTGCAGCAGGGATATGCCGGGATGGCTACGATCAGCAGGCACAAGTTTGAAGCTTGTAAGGTGGGTTGGAGAGAGAAAAAGAAAGGTGGGACCCTCTTCGGTCTTCCCTTGACAGTATCTAGATGCTTGTCTGGTTGCTGCAGAGAAAACACCAGCTTAAGCACACAAATGGTCGGCTTGTCATATGACCATCACTCAGTGATTCAAGCATGATGGTTACCAGTGTGTATTCCCTCTTACAACTTAATTAGTCCATGCCTAGGAATTCCCTTCTCATAGGGTCCCATTGTTCAAGTGATTAGGTTTGAGTGGTTCATCTCCACCAGTTTAATATTCAGGTGATGGCCTTGATGCCTTGCAAATGGGAACAGGATAGGTAGTTCACTGTGATTCACAGGTCATTCTTCTTGCTGGGTCAGTGCAGACAATCTATCTCCACCTCAATGCATTAGAATGTGGAGTAAAATTATGCAAATTGGGGGGTCATCTTTAGCTACTAGTATATTTATCTTTTATCTGTCTCTTTTTAAAAATGTAATTCAAGTTTCCAGCTGCTGGACTAAAAATCATTATTCAATATAGCACGTGTTTGTGACAAGAAGCTATTAAATATTCCATAACTGAATTCCCAGAGTATATCCCAATAGTTTGGGGAGTTAATCAAGTGGGAATCCAAGTCTTACAGATGAGAATGTATGAGCAGAATGAGGCAATTCAGCCCCTCGAGCTTGTTCTGAAACAGATCATGAAGGTCAGAGTTTAATACCTGGCCAGTATCAAGTTAGTTGAACATAGCCAAGGCATTTGACAAGAGCAACAAATTGCCTCAGTAATCCAAGGTTAGGGAAAGTGAGAAAACACAATTAATATTCCCTTGTCTGAGTAGTGTGCAATAACTGTTGGGTATGGTGTGCTGGTGAAAGGAATAGATTCTTCCACTACCCCACGATGGTTAAATAGGCTGGCAATGCTCACCATTAGTAATGGGCACTTGATCGATATACCAGTGGAACCACACCCCAAGTAGGGGTCAACAGCTTAGAAAGTGCTTGGCGTGGTGCATTCTATTTAGGTGCATCATGGACACCAATAACCCCAAAATGGTTAGCGGGAATTGAATCGTCCACCATATTGGGTAAGGACAAACAAGAGAAGGACTATAAAGCAGCTGTTATATGCTTTACATATACAAAAAGGGGCCAAATGCCTGCCTGAGGTCCCCATTTCAAGATTGGTTTGCCTGAGGCAGCTTGTACTATTGTCAGCAGCATTCAGGGAAACCAGCCCTCAGGATTGCCTCAGCAAATAGGATAAGTAATTTACCTGAACATGGAGCTTGATGGAGCAGCAGTGCTCCCCACCGAACCCATATCAAAGGACTCTCCCAATTGCCTTCACTGCAGGCCATGAGACACCTGATCTTTAATTCTACATCCCGCCCCCCCCCCCCCCCCATCACCTCAGACCCCAATATCCCACCCTCTGGTCCGAGATCCCCTGGCCCTGAGGGCTGATCAACCTCCCCTTCCCCAATCTCCTTCCTCCCTCCACCTTATCATTCTGGCAAGTGGTATTTCCCCCATTCCACCAACACTGCCACCCCGAAAAATGGACAATCCTGAATTTCTGGGCCAATACCTTGAAAGGGAGAAAATTGACAGCATTTTTCTCTCCAAATCTGCTAACGGTATTTAAAAGTTCACCTAAGATCTGTGACGGAAAACACACCTGCCAAAATGAGACATATTAATTTCATCATATGGAACATTTTTTTTTGAACTGTTACTGGATTTGAAATAACTTATTTAAAAAGACCACAACAGTGGCTAAAAACATGGCTGCATATTTGCATATATGGATTTATCCATAGTGATGATCAAGAGACAGTGAGAGTCATTGAGCCAGCATCTCTACCCATCCCATCCCACTGAGAGTGTCTGGGAGCTTAAAGGAATCCATAAATCTTGCAGGCAAGGCTGCTCTAAACAAGGAGTTAGTCAACCTGGAGTTAATTGAATTGTGCTCCCGGAACAGTTTTGGGAATAGACTGCAACTGAACTTCAAGAAGAGAGCACCTCTCTCTCTTTCTCACGCAAAGTTACAGGGACCCACGGAAGTAACTTAAGCCTCAAGACAGAAGACCAGCGAAACAAGTTTGAAAGTGTGCACTGGGCCCCAAGACTTAACTTCAATCAAAGACTTTACATCCAGTCCAAAACCAGTAACTGAACTACAGCTATTACTTCAAATCTTTCCCCTTCTTTCTCCTCCTCTGTCTCTATTTGCATGTGTGTTTATCGTGTATGCATACTAGCGTGGTCACGTCATGTATTTTAGTAGTTTTAACTGAATTTGAGTTTTAAGGTTAATAAACTTACACCTAACTTGTTGAAATCTGAGAAAACCTGTCTGATTGATTTCTGTGCCATTACAATTAGAGAGCAGTAAGCAAGGATTCACTGAGGGGAAGCTAAAAACACGGTGTTTTAAAAATTAAACCCTGTTATGGCCAAACCAGGAAAAGGCTGAGAGGAGAGCTCCAAACCCCTGCCTCACCTGGTTGTAACAGATCAAACTTGCATTTATGTAGCACCTCATCATATCAGAACATCCCAAAGTACTTAACAACCAATTAATTACTTATACAATCATTGCTATGCAGGCAAATGCAGCAGCCAATTTTAGCACAGCAAAAACCAAAACCAGGAGGTCTCCCTGCTCTTTTTCAAACAGTACATTGGGATCCTTTATGTTTAGCTGAACAGGTAATAGGATGACAACACTCTCAGTACTGAACTGAAGCCTCGCTGCAGATTATATGCTCATAGGGTTTGAACTGACATGCTTCTTGGCTCAAACTTGAGTATCCTACCAACTGATGCAAGATTAATGAATCTTGAAAACAAGATTTTTTCAAAAAAAATTGTTCTTGTTATATAGCTAACTTTTATTATAGTTCTTAGTTTTCAGTTAAAGATCTAAAACCATGTGCAATTACTGTAGCAGTCCTCCACCTCCCATAAGCATCCAATGAAAAGAAAAAACTATTCATCGTGCAGAAGCAAAACCAAATGACTTTGTACAACATTTCATTGGCAGCTGAACATTTTCGGCACCCAGAAGAGATACAGATACCACTTCGAAATAACAAGCTTTTAAAAGGCAACTCAATAGGAAGCAAACATCATTGTCTATTTTCCATGGGGGCTAAATATTGTAAACACTACTGTATTCATCCTTGAATGGCTGATTTTCCAGTCATACTTAAAACACATTGTGAGCCCTATTATTCATATGTCTGAAGCATCAATACTGTGAACCATCCACGGCTTTCATAAACATTCTCCTACAACCATCACTTAACTGAGTTTAAACTATGCGCATTCAAAAATAACCTGCAGTTTTGAAAATATATTATTATTGCAAGTTATCATGTACAAAGAATTGTAATTGTGCTAAGTTTTTCCCCCAAACGATAAAACAATGCTAGGAAATAAATAGTGTTATATCTCCAAAACAAATGTACTGATGGCAGGATCTTGGATAATGCTTTAACAATATTTTTAGATTTCTATTGAAGGGATTTTCTTTTGTCTACAGCATGCAAAATTTATCTGACCGAATATTTCACTGCATACAAAGAAACCAGCTGACTTGATAAGAAAATAAGAACATATTTGAAAATCTGGCAGTTCAGTAAATGCCCCCCCCCTCAAAAAAAACTTACCCAAGAATAAATTAAAATTTAGAACTGAATCAGAATTCTTTGCTGCTTTGTTTGCTTCCACATTTCCTTTGAAATACTCCGACTGTTTCCTTTCCCAATATAACCAGAGTTTGTGTGAAGTCTGAAAGGAGGAGGTAGTTTTCATATGGAACACGAAAATCTTTTAAGGCATCACAAGGGATTTGAGGACTTCAAATTTTCACCAACCACTTTACCACTCCTATTTATTCCCTACCCACTGAAATACCTCTGCAATCCAGACTAGCCTCAGAATTTTTGCTTTGGATAAAAGACCACATCATGCTGTCGGTCAAGCAGTGCACAGCTTTAACTGGGCTTCAGTCCAAACAGACATAAAACCATTCCATTTGTGTCTCCTGTTACAGCAGAAATGTTCAAAGGGATTTTCTCGTGAAATCCCTAATAGTATAGCTGCTGGTTAATAGAGGATGCATTTGCAAGATTAGATTGTTTAATGAGCTTCTCATTTTCAGAATAGAAAATTCAAGTACAAAATAAGTGGCGTCAATATGACAGGAGTTGCTGGTGCTACAAAAGCATAACACAAGAAAAGAGGTTGTGTGACATAAGCAGATATTCCAGGAAATACTATGAAAGGAAATATGCAGATAATTTCAATAATGCTTTACCATAGGAAACAATACTATTCTGTACCAAGATGAATGATGGAAATCTAGATTTTAAAAAGGGTAAAACCAAATCAACACATCCACATTAGTCACTCCTACATAGATTTCATCTGGATTTCAATGCACAGAGGTTGCACCGTTTAGACTACTCCTGGAATGTTATATTAAAGTCAGGTGCTTCCTCTCTAAGTTGCAACGTTGGCAGTTGCTAATTTGATGTCTGTTCAAGTTTTAAACTAAAAGTAGTGAATATTTCACCCTCAGACAATTTTCAAAATCAGGTTAAACAATGCTCGTAAAATATTACTTGATGCATTTTGGAATGACTTCAGAGAAATGGACCTAATATCAAATATTCCACTAAATGTGACTGATCACATTAAATCCTATGTTTACTTTATAGCGATAGCGTATTGACATTACACTTTCGGTGGGGCAACTTATCTGTTGGAAACATATTCTGGAAATTCGGATGCACCTTCACCTGTTGATGACAACGAAGAAATGGGCAAATTCCAACCTTGCTTGCAATGCCCACATTCATAGAGTCATAGGGCTGAATCTTCTGTGCCCGCCATCGATGTCGGTGGTGGGCGAGAGAAACGGCTGCCCACCTGCGCATGCCACGTTCCGCAGAGCCATCACAATCTTCCACGCAGCAGTTCATTTAAATAGCCAGGGCGGGCGGCACCTCCCTCCCCCTCCCCGTTCACACACAGAGGGCTGGCTGTCTGTCCTCAGCAATGGCGTTAGCTCCCTGTGCACAGGCGCTGACACCATTTTTAAAAAGCTTTGAACCCGATTGGGAATTTTAAATATTCAAAGTGCAAGTTATCAAAAATAAAGACATTTCTTCTGGCCCTTTCCCACCCAGCCCCAATAACAATTAAATTAATTACTTGCCCTCTCCACCCACCCCCCCAAAACATTTACCTTGTCCACCTGATCTTCCCCCACCCCCAAAGAGTACAAACTTTAACCTCAAACCCTTCCCACCATCCCTTACACCAACGGTGTTAGTTTGACCCTGTTCCCCCCACCGCTGCACTGAGAAACGTATCTCCTCCGCCCCTCTCCACCAGTGTGGTGCCTCATTTCCACGGACAGGGATCCAAAGGCGAGAGTGTGCCGGCCACCAAGCCGAAGATCGGGGCGGGAACTCAGGCGGGGACGTAAGTATCATTAATGCATTCATTTTCACTTATTTAAATATGCAAATAGAGGTCCCATCACTGTGCGATGGGGGACCACCATGAGGCCTCGCTGCTGCCGGTAATATCAGACCAGGCCCTTCCAACATCATGGTGCGTGGCGGCCCGCTCCCAGAGGCATCTTCAGGCTCCCCTGGCCCACCCCGGCATGGACCCGATGCCTGGGGGAAGAACTAAATCCAACCCATAGTGTGAGTCATTTACGACGCAGAAGGAGCCCATTTAGCCTATCGAGTTCAGGCTGGCTCTCCATATAGCTATCCAGCCAGTCCCATTCCCCCACTCGATCCCCATAGCCCTGAAAGTTTATTTCCTTCAATTGACCTTCACATCCTTCCTAAAGTGCGGTGGCCAGAACTGGACGCAATACTCCAGTTGGGGCCTAACTAGAGCTTTGTAAAGGTTTAGCATAACTTCCCTGCTTTTGTACTCTATGTGTCTATTTATCAAGCCCAAGATCCCGTATGCTTTGCTGACCATTCTCTCAATATGTCTGCCACCTTCTAAGACCGATGCACATGCATCCCCAGGTCCCTCTGTTCCTGCGCACTCTTTAGAACAGTGCCATTAAGTATATATTGCCTCTCCCTATTTCTTCTGCCAAAATCCATCACCTCACACTTGTCAGTATTAAATTCCATCTTCCAGCTGTCTGCCCATTCAGCTGGCCTATCTATGTACTGTTGTAGATGGTTCATATCATCCTCACTGTTTGCCACACCCCAAGTTTGGTGTAATTGGCAAATTTTGAGATCCTACTCTGTATTCCAAGATCCAAGTCATTTATATATAGCAAAAAAAAGCAGTGGTCCCAGCACTAACCCTTAGAGAACACTACTGTCTACCTTGCTTCAGTCTGAAAAACAACCACTTACTACAAGTCATTGTTTTCTCTCCTTAAGCCAATTTTTTATCCAATTGGACACTGATCCTCCTATTCCATGGGCCCCAATTTTGTTAACCAGTCTTTTATTTGGTACATTATCAAATGCTTTCTTAAAATCTATATAGACAGCATCCACTGCATTCCCTTGATCAACCTTCTCTGTTACTTCTTCAAAAAATTCAATGAGATTAGTCAAGCATGATCTCTCTTTCGCATATTCCAAGAACAAATTTTTAAAAATGCATTGCTTAATTTTACAACCATTCAAATGGTCACAAAATAATAATCAGTACTTGCAGAAATTGTTGATATGCAATCCTGGCATGTGAATTTCCTTGCCAGGAATGTAAAGTCAGATAATTACCCCATTGGAACAGGAGTAGACCATTCAAACCCTTAAACCTGTTCTGCATTCTATCAGATAATGATTAATCTGTACCTCAACATCATGTAGCCACCATTGTTCCATATCCCTCCACCACTGTGCACAGCGACAGCAGTGTGCACCATCTACAAGATGCACTGCAGCAACTTGTCAAGACTCCTTCGACAACACCTTCCAAACCCATCACCACTGCTACCTAGAAGGACAAGGGCAGCAAAAGCATGGAAACACCATCACCTGCAAGTCCCCTCCAAGCCACACACCATCCTGACTTGGAACTATATCACTGTTCCTTCACTGTCGCTGGGTCAAATTCCTGGAATTCCCTCGCCTACCACCCTGTGGGTGTACCTACACCACATGGACTACAGCGGTTCAAGAAGGTGGTTCAGCACCACCTTCTCAAGGACAATTAGTGATGGGCAACAAAAGCTGGTCTTGCCAGTGACGCTCACATCCCAAGAATGAATTTTTAAAAATTCATTTCTATTTTATATTCAAAATATTCAATACAGTTTTACAAAATACACATTGCAAATGTTTGAAACAAATAAGTTAAATTTTGTCTTACTTAAAATATTACTATACTGGGGTAAGACAATGTACTCTCCTTTGAAATTATTAATGTGCTTATACTTCCATCATCATCGCAGATGCATTACATACTGTCAGGATTTAATTAGGAAAAGTGTTTGATCTGCAATAGTTGTTCCAATAGTAATGCACTTTTGAAAATTGTTATTACTTTTGTAAAATAAATAGCTAGTAACTCATTTTAGAGCTGGTTGCACACACTTCCTCAGCCTTCAGAAGGCTGGGGTATTTTCATTTGACTGTATTCTCAGTATTCTCTCCTGCGTAACTGTTAACTCTGAAGTCCTCCAAAGGTCTATCCTTGACTCCCTCCTATTTCTCATCTATGTGAAATTAGGAAACACTTCAACATGCAAAAATTAGTGGAAATTCGGAACTCTCTTCCGCAACAGCAAGTGATGCTAAATCAATTGTTAATTTTAAAACTGAGATTGATTTTTGTTAACCATAGGTATATTAAGGCAGCTACATGGAGTTAGGTCACAAATTAGCCATGATCTCACTGAAAGGCAGATCAGGCTCGAAGGGAGAAATGGTCTACTCCTGTCGCCACATTCCAATGTTTATCTACATGCGACTCACCAACAACATCCGAAGACATGACTTTGTTTCCACGGCACCCAGCTTTACCTTATCACAACCTCTCCTGATGCCCCCCACTGTCTTGTGTTATCAGACTGCTTGTCCAACATCCAATCCTGGATGAGGCACAAATTCCTCCAATTAAACATTGGGAACACTGAAGTCATTGTCTTCAGCTCCCCCCTCAAGCTCCATTCCCTCCTCACCCTTCTCCATCTCTAACTTACTCCAGCCTACAATCCTTCACGAATTCTACATTCCTCCAATTCTGTCCACTTGTGCATATAGGGAGAGAGTGAAGCAGTGGAATAAGTTTACCATTGATGCCAGGCTATGGGAAGAGAGTGGGGCAGTGGAATTACTTTAGGTTTGGTACAGTGGGCAGAAGAATTAGTTTGCAGATTGATATAGGACTATGGGGAGGTTGTAGGGCTGTGGGATTTGTTTGGGGATCGGTACAGGTCTGTGGGGAGTGAGGGGGCAGTGGGATTAGTTTGGAGTTTGGTACAGGTCTGTGGAGAGTGAGGGGGCAGTGGGATTAGTTTGGGGATTGCTACCAGCCTATAGGGAAAGAGTAGGAGAGTGCGTTAGTTTGCGATTGATGCAGGGTATGGGGAGAGAATGAGGCAATGGGCTTAGTTTGAGATGGATACAGTGCTAAGGGGACAGTGTGGGACAGTGTGATTGGTTTGGAGGATTGATAGAGGAATATGTGGAGTGTGTTTGCAGTGTAATTAGTTTGTGGATTGGTGCAGGACCATGGGGAGAGAGTGGGGCAATGGGATTGGTTCGGAGATTGATAGAGGAATACGAGGAGTGAGGTTGTAGTGTGATTAGTTTGTGGATTGGTACAGAGGTATGTGAAGATTGCAGGACAGTGGAATTCCTTTGGGATTGATACATCGCTATGGGGAGGGAGTGTGGAAGTGGAATTAGTTCAGGATTGATACAAGGCTATGGGGAGAGAGCGAAGTCGTGGGATTAGTTTGTGGATTTGTACAGGGCTATGGGGAGAGAGTGGGATAGTAGCATTAGTTTGGGATTGAAACAGGGCTATGTGGACAGAGCGGGCAAGTGGGATTAGTTTGGGGTTGAAACAGTGGTATTGGGAGAAAGTGGGGCAATCGGATTATTTTGAGATTGATACAGAGCTATGAGAAATGAGACCTCCTCCTAATTCATATGTTCATATTAAAGCTAAGTTAGATTCTTGATTGACAAGAAGAAAATCAAAGGTTATAGCAGGTAGTAAGGGAAGTAGAGTTGAGGCCACATCAGATCAGCCATGATCTTATCAAATGGTGGAGCAAGTTCGAGGGGCCGAATGGCCTACTCCTGTTCCTAATTCATATGTTCATATGTATCCACCTCTCCCTTTGCCCTGATCCTTTCAGCTACCTAGGCCCTAAGCTTCCTCCCTAAGGCTGTCCACCACTTCACCTTTCTCTCCTTCTTTAAGACTCTCCTTAAAGCTGACCTCTTTGACCAACATTTTAGTCGCCCCTTCTAATTTCCATTTCCTTGTCTGATTGTCAATATCTATCTGACTATGACCATGTGAAATGCCTTGTCATGTTTTTCTACTTTAACGGCACTGTATAAATCCGAGTTCATAGAATCATAGAATGGTTACAGCAGAGAAGGAGGTCATTCAGCTCATCATGTCCATGACAGCTCTGTGCAAGAGCATTTCAGCTAGTCCCACTCCCCAGCCCTTTCCCTGTAGCCCTGCAAATTTTTTATCTTCAGGTGCTTATCCAATTCCCTTTTGAAAGCCACAATTGAATCTGCCTCCACCACATTCTCAGGCACTGAATTCCAGATCCTAACCACACACTGCATAAAAAAATTTTCCTCATGTCCCCTCTGGTTCTTTGCCGTTCACCTCAACTCAGTGTCCTCTGGTTTTCAACTCTTCTGCCAATGGGAGCAGTTTCTCTCTATCTACTCTGCATAGACCCCTAACGATTTTGAACACCTATATCAAATCTCCTCCCAACATTCTGTTCTCTAAGGAGAATGCCCCAGATTCTTCAATCTATCCACGCAATGGAAGTTCCTCATCCCTGGAACCATTCTCATAAACCTTTTCTGCACCCTCTCCAACGCCTGCACATCCTTCCTAAAGTGTGATACCCAGAATGGAACACAATACTCCAGTTGAGACTGAACCAATGTTTTATAACGGTTCATTATAACCTACTTGCTTTTGGACTCTATGCCTCCATTTATAAAGCCCAGGATCCCATATGCCTTTTTAACTGCTTTCTCAACCTGTTTTGCTAACTTCAACAATTTGTGTACATATGCCCCTAGGTCTCTCTGTTCCTACACCCACTTTAGATCTGCACCCTTAATTTTATATTGTCTTTCCTCATTCTTCCTACCAAAAGGTATCACTTTGCAGTTCCCTGCATAAAATTTCATTTGCCATGTCTCTGCCCATCCATCAGCCTGGCTATGTCCTCTTGAAGTCTATCACTATCCTCCTTACAGTCCACAATACTTACAAGTTTTGTGTCATTTGCAAATTTTGAAATTGTGCCCTGTACACTCAAGGCTAGGTCATATATTATATATGTGTATCAAGAAAAGCAATGTTCCTAGTATTGATCATGCCTGTGGAACCCCACTGCATACTGTTACGACCAGGTGAGCAAAGTGTCTAGGGGTCTCTTGCTGTCTTCACCTGGTCTTGTTGTAACATGGTTTAATTTTAAACACACTGTGTTTTGAGCTCCACCTTTATGAAACCTTGTTCAGAACTTTCCAATTATAAGGCAAGTAAATGAACACAAACAGGCTTTCTTTGGTTTAAAGCAGAAAGATGAAATTTATTAAACTTTAAACTTAAATTCTAATACAGTTCACACCTATGGATATACGACGTGCTCCCACGAGCATGCACACGTGATATAAACATGCAAAATAGGGACAGAAAAGAGCAGAAGAAAAGATAAGTAGAACAATTTGAGGCAATATTTTGTTACTGTTTCTTGAGCTCGCTGTTGTCCTTGATTGAAGTTATATTCTTGCATTTCATTGGGACCCCAGTAATCATCATTAAACTTTGTTCACGTAGCAAACCTTTCTCTCTTTGAGTTTCACATGTCTTCAATGGTTTCAGTTCCCTGAGAGATGAGCAGGCAGACAGACAGGAGAGGAGATGTTCTTGCTTCAGTTCCAGGATCACATGGCATTCTTCCCTTTGTCTGAAGTTCAAATTCAAAAACTCCAGCCAGCTAGTCATGTGACCAAAACTGGCCTGACCGCTTCTTTGTATTGGAGAAGCCACTGCTGGATCCCCATTGTTTCAACATTGTCCGTTGCCATGGAAATGTCTTTCCGGTCAGGGATTGCAATTTTAAGTTTTAATGTTCATGTGGCAAAATAATGTGTGCCTGAGTCTTGGCAGGTGGAGTTTGCCTGACAAGAGCTTCCTCCAGTCTGAAAAACAATTGTTCACCATTATTCTGTTTCCTGTCACTCAGCCAACTCCGCATCCATGCTGCCACTGCCCTTTTTTCCCGTGAGTTTCAACTTTGCTGACAAGCCTATTATGTGCCAACTTATCAAATGCCTTTTGGAAGTCTATGTACACTATATCAACCACATTCCTCTCATCAACCCTCTCTGTTACCTCATCAAAAAGCTCAATCACGTTAGTTAAACATGATTTGCCTTTAACAAATCTGTGCTGGCTTTCCTTAATTAATCCACACTTGTCCAAGTGACTGTTCATTTTGTCTCGGATTATCGTTTCTAAAAGCTTTCCTACCACCAATGTTAAACTGACAGGCCTGTAATTGCTGGGTTCGTTCTTACACCCTTTTTTTGAACAAAAGTGTAACATTTGCAATACTCCAGTCCTCTTGCATAGATCCCTTTTTTGGTCCGTAATCAGCCACACTGCTCCCCTTATTACCCTTTTACTATTTTCATGCCTATAGAAGACTTTTATTTTATTTTATTTAGAGATACAGCACTGAAACAGGCCCTTCGGCCCACCGAGTCTGTGCCGACCATCAACCACCCATGTATACTAATCCTACACTAATCCCATATTCCTACCACATCCCCACCTGTCCCTATATTTCCCTACCACCTACCTATACTAGGGGAAATTTATAATGGCCAATTTACCTATAAACCTGCAAGTCTTTGGCATGTGGGAGGAAACCGGAGCACCCGGAGAAAACCCACGCAGACACAGGGAGAACTTGCAAACTCCACACAGGCAGGACCCAGAATTGAACCCGGGTCGCTGGAGCTATGAGGCTGCAGTGCTAACCACTGCGCCGCCCATATTGTTTTAAGACTTGTTGTTGTATTCAATTGTACATTCCATTCCAATTTTGCAGTGATGCTGTTCATTATATGGGATGTGTTGAAGTGGGTGAATGTTTCAGAAGAATTTTAGGCAATCAATCAATTATTGGACCAATTAATTTTATCTATGACATCCCAACAGTGCAGGTAGTAGAAGTTGAATATTAGTATTTGGCTTCACAGTACTTCACAATGACTGCAAGGTTATACAATGGAACTGCAACTAGTGAGGAACAAACTTTTACAAAGCTCCGAGGGAGCATTTACACACAATTTTTAACTTTTTAATGCCAAGCCCCTTCAATCCGACCCGCAAATCCTAGTTAGTGCAGTCCTATTTGTGATTATTTCTGACTTCTTGTTTTTTCTATTTCTATTATGTGAGCCTGGTGCTTTGGAATGAGCCATTTTAAGCACTGTTGCCTTATTGGTCGATAGATCCTCAATCAGAACAGAAAGATATGTTAGCACTAATAGCAATTTGAAGTATGTAAATTAATGGGAACATTGATTTAAACTTTAATCACAGCCCATGAAGCTCATGGCACATGCCAAAATGGCCGACTTCAAGTTAAACAGGTAGTAGGACAAGGTTGTATAGATTTAAGCTTGGAAAAAAAACAAATTTTAGGATGTCAGGAATTTCTTTTTCATGTTAAGACTTATTCACATGATTAACTTGCAAATAGAACAGTAGAAACAAAAGCTCTGGAATTATTTAATAATTAAGTGTTGCAATGAGAATCATAGATTTGTTTTTTAAACATGATACAGAAACAAAGTGGAGAAAATGGTTTTCCTCATCTTTCTTCTTTCTTCTGATCGAGGGCAATGGAATGGCTTTGAAATAGTCTTCCCTGGAATGATACCTCCTTAACTTAATATACTTTGACAATGATCGGTTTTGCATATTTCAAAAAAGACGCTACACAAAACCTCTTTCCTCCTTTTTATGAATTTATTTAAGAAATAAGTTGAAGAAATAAAAGTGCTTCCAGCAACATTTGACTTACCATATAGCAAATATTTAGCCAGCTATTTGTTTATGTTGAATTTAAAGTACTTGCAACTCTACAAACATGCAGCAAGATTTTGCCTGTTATCCATCCAAACTTTTTCTTTTTACGCTTAAGATTTTGAGGTCATGGAATGCACTACCAGAGCTGGTGATTGATGCAAGGGCCATGTCAACATTTAAGAGCAGGTGTCATGCAGGCCCCCACCTACCAAGAATGAGGAATATTAATTCTGCCACATGAACATTAACTTTAAACTGTTACTGAAGTGAAGAAAGAACTGGTTAAAAAAAAAACACAATGGATCCTTGGCTGGAGAGACTTTTTTTTATATTAACAGACAGTACTTGTAAAGGACAAAGGGGCTACTCCCTGTTCCAATTTAATCCACAATGGACTTTTGATTACCAGATGTTGAGGGGAGAGCTTGCATTCCAGATGGTCGAATACACAGAAGATGTGGTCAGTCCAGTTTAGTCACACGACTAACTGGCTGTTGCAGGAATTTGAACTTGCCACAGAGTTTTGAACTGACAGAAAGCTCCTGGCTCGAAAACATCTCTCTCCTGTCAGTTCTCATCTCTTTCGCACCAGCTTTGAGACCCATTGGAGACACATGAACACCAAGAGAGAAAATTCTCCTACAGTGAACAAGGTTTAAGAAGAATACTGGGCCCCAACGAGAAGCAAGATCCACCAAGAGACAAGGACTCTACAGTGAGCTCGAAGCACAGTAACAAGAAACTCTTCAGATAGTGCCTGTTTTTGTGATGTGATTGAGAAATAAATAATGGCCAGGACACTGGGCAGAACTCCCCTGCTCTTCTTCCTCAGGATGTCCCAAAGCTCTTCATTGCCTGGGACTGAATTTTCCCTAGGAGGCAGGAAACAGAGGTCGGGACTGTTTCCAGTTGCTGAACCTGCTCCGGAGGGGAAACAGTCCACTTTGTGATTTTCACGGAGGAGGCTGCTTAATTGGCCTGGAGATATGTTTGCTATCCAATAACAATGGCGAGCAGGCTTTTAAAGCTGGAGGGACAGAGGCCTTCCAGCTTGAAAGGTTATAATGGAAGGTCAGTAAGAGAGAAGTCACTTTAAGATGGAGACACACACTCTCCAACTCGGGACTGTTTCCGAGTTCCGAACCTGCCCCCAGGGGGAAAGTAGAGTAAAGTCATGATTTTCAGAGGGCAACCCTTTAAGTGGATTGGAGTTGGGTTTGGTGGTCAATCAGAGGGTGTGGGGGCAGGACTGGATGCAAGCCTGATGAAGTGTGGGCCCAATTTAAACCACCCACCCACACCCCCCGCCCCCCCGCCCCCCCCCCGCCATTGAATGTCACTAGAAAGCCGGAGGCCTGGCACCCAGAGCAGGGCAATTCCCCAGTTCTCAGATAATGACCTGGAGATGATGCTTGAGGCATAAGGGAGAGGAGGGAGGTCATCTTCCCAGCGCGACAGGAGGAGGCCGCCTATAAATAGGCCTCTGTTTAGATGGCTGCCACTGTCCGCAGAAGCAGAAACAGAAGAACCTGAATTCAGTGCCATAAAAGGTTCAATGACCCCCTACACTCTGGCAAGGTGAATGCAAACCCCAACCCTGAGGCTTGCACACTCCAGCAGAACCAACCTAGGAGAGCAGAAGTCACTGCAGTGCTGAGGTTATCCAATGCAACTCAGTGCTCGGCATGCTACCAAATAGGGTAATGTTCACTGTACTCCTGTAATGAGTGCTTCGCCCTCTGTAATCACTATCTACGGGCAGCACAGTGGTGCAGTGGTTAGCACCGCAGCCTCACAGCTCCAGCGACCTGGTTTTGGTTCTGGGTACTGTCTGTGCGGAGTTTGCAAGTTCTCCCTGTGACCGCGTGGGTTTCCTCCGGTTTCCTCCCACATGTCAAAGACTTGCAGGTTCATAGGTAAATTGGCCATTGTAAAAATTGCCCCTAGTGTAGGTAGGTGGTAGGAGAATTGAGGGAAGGTGGGGATGTGAGAGGGAAAATGGGATTAATGTAGGATTAATATAAATGGGTGGTTGATCGTCGGCGCGGACTCGGTGGGCCGAAGGGCCTGTTTCATTGCTGTATTTCTCTATGACTATCTGCATCATGGGTTCCCATTTCACCAGGCCCGACTTCCTCTTCATCTGGGATCCTGCCTGTCTCAATTGCACATTCCTCCATTGAGGTGCCACAGAGTGTATGTTGCTCCTGAACATGGGAGGGGTGTGGGCCAGGGCAGGTACTCACACCTCAGAATGGCTCCCAGCCGTAGTGCTACTGAGGATCTTCCAGCACTGATCCATGCAGATTCCAATGGATATGAGCAGCTGGCATTGGCGATAGAGGCCTGCAGTGCCTTATCATGCTCTCTATTGTCCTTGCAGGAGAAACGGGCACACAATGCTCAGGAAAGGTTGCTGACAGGTGGTGGGGTACTATACTACCAGAGCATAACCCCAATGGAGGAATGTGCAATTGAGATAGGCAGGATCCCGGATGAGGAAGAGGTAGGGCCTAGTGAGATGGGAACCCATGGTGCAGATAGTGATTACAGAGGGCGAAACACTCATTACGGGAGTACAGTGAACACCACTCCATCCGGTAGCATGCCGAGCATTGAGTTGCATTGGGTAGCCTCAGCACTGCAATGGCTTCTGCTCTCCTAGGCTGGTTCTTATGATCTCTTCTTATGTTTCCCACAGGTGCAGGCATCCACTCAACAACACCCTCTCCTCCTCCTGCTGTGGCCCCAGAGGAACCTCACTAAACTAAGGAAGCACTGTCCACCAGCACAGATACTCTCACCTCGATGGGACATGTTTAGATTTAAGATTTAGATTTAGAGATTCTTTTGGGCCTCCTTATCTCGAGAGACAATGGATACGCGCCTGGAGGTGGTCAGTGGTTTGTGAAGCAGCGCCTGGAGTGGCTATAAAGGCCAATTCTGGAGTGACAGGCTCTTCCACAGGTGCTGCAGAGAAATTTGTTTGTTGGGGCTGTTGCACAGTTGGCTCTCCCCTTGCGCCTCTGTCTTTTTTCCTGCCAACTACTAAGTCTCTTCGACTCGCCACAATTTAGCCCTGTCTTTATGGCTGCCCGCCAGCTCTGGCGAATGCTGGCAACTGACTCCCACAACTTGTGATCAATGTCACACGATTTCATGTCGCGTTTGCAGACGTCTTTATAACGGAGACATGGACGGCCGGTGGGTCTGATACCAGTGGCGAGCTCGCTGTACAATGTGTCTTTGGGGATCCTGCCATCTTCCATGCGGCTCACATGGCCAAGCCATCTCAAGCGCCGCTGACTCAGTAGTGTGTATAAGCTGGGGATGTTGGCCGCTTCAAGGACTTCTGTGTTGGAGATATAGTCCTGCCACCTGATGCCAAGTATTCTCCGAAGGCAGCGAAGATGGAATGAATTGAGACGTCGCTCTTGGCTGGCATACGTTGTCCAGGCCTCGCTGCCGTAGAGCAAGGTACTGAGGACACAGGCCTGATACACTCGGACTTTTGTGTTCCGTGTCAGTGCGCCATTTTCCCACACTCTCTTGGCCAGTCTGAACATAGCAGTGGAAGATACAGTGGAAGATTTAGAGATACAGCACTGAAAGAGGCCCTTCAGCCCACCGAGTCTGTGCCGACCATCAACCACCCATTTATACTAATCCTACACTAATCCCATATTCCTACCACATCCTCACCTACCACCTACCTATACTAGTGGCAATTTATAATGGCCAACTCACCTATCAACCTGCAAGTCTTTTGGCTTTGGGAGGAAACCGGAGCACCCGGAGGAAACCCACGCAGACACAGGGAGAACTTGCAAACTCCACACAGGCAGTACCCAGAATTGAACCTGGGTCACTGGAGCTGTGAGGCTGCGGTGCTAACCACTGCGCCGCCCCCGTGTTGTATGTTTGATAGTGTGGCACTGGGTTATGAGCATGGTGCAAGTGTGCGGGAGAAGTTGCCAGAGGCAGAGGCAGCTGTGGCACCTTTCCTCAGAAGAGGGAGGACAGACACAGCCCTGCTCAGCTCGGCACAGATAAACATATAAATGACTTAGATGAAGGGACCGAAGGTATGGTTGCTAAAGTTGCTGATGACACAAAGATAGGTAGGAAAGTAACTTGTGAGGAGGACATAAGGGGCTACAAAGGGATATGGATAACTCAAGTGAATGGGCAAAGATCTGGCAAATGGAGTATAATGTGGGAAAGTGTGAAATTGTCCACTTTGGCAGGAAGAATAAAAAAGAAACATATTATCTAAATGGTGAGAGATTGCAGTGCTCTGAGATGCAGAGGGATCTGGGTGTCCTAGTGCACGAATCGCAAAAGGTTAGTATGCAGGTACAGTACATAATTAGGAAACCTAATAGAATGTTATTATTTATCGCGAGGGGAATTGAATACAAAAGTAGAGAGGTTATGCTTCAGCTATACAGGGCATTGGTGAGACCACATCTGGAGTACTGTGTACAGTACTGGTCTCCTTATTTAAGGAAGGATGTAAATGCATTGGGGGCAGTACAGAGAAGATTTACTGGACTAATACCTGGAATGGGCAGGCTGTCTTACAAGGAAAGATTGGACAGGCTAGACTTGTATCAGATGGAATTTAGAAGAGTAAGAGGTTACTTGATTGAAACATATAAGATCCTGAGGGGTCTTGATAGGGTGGATGTGGAAAGGATGTTTCCTCCTGTGGGAGAATATAAAACTAGGGGTCATTGTTTAAAAATAAGGGGTCACCCATTTAAGACCAAGATGAGGAGAAATATTTTCTCTCAGAGGGTCGTGAGTCTTTGGAATTCTCTTCCTCAAAAGGCTGTGGAAGCAGAGTCTTTGAATATTTTTAAGGCAGAGGTAGATGGATTCTTGATAAGCAAGGGGGTGGAAGGTTATCTGGGATAGGTGGAAATGTGGAGTAATCAGTTCAGCCATGAACTTATTGAATGGCGGAGCAGGCTCGAAGAGCCGAGTGGCCTACTCCTGCTCCTAATTCATATGTTCATATGTAAGAGTCTCAGGAGTCACAAGAAAGAAGGCTGTACCTGAAATAGCAACAGGAGATGTGGTCCCATATATCAGAGTTCCCTGAGACAGTGCAGGGTCATGGGCTGAGGATGGAGGAGTCCATCCAGCTCATATGCGCCATAATGGCTCAGAGTTATGAGTGCATGAGCTCGTCCATAGAGAGAGTGGCCAACCTCATGGAGAGCCATATGCGGCAGCACTTGGAGTGGATGCAGGCGCAGCACACTGGCATGCATGTCGTACCGTGTAGCAGTGCCTCAGGGAGTTTTGGAGTGGTTAGCAGTTGCGCCTCATCTGGAGTCCCCTCCGGCCATCCGGAGCACCAGAGGAGGGCTGAGGATGTCATGGAGGAGGATGAAGGTGCCACCCCTCATGGGGCAGCTTCATCATCCTCGGCCTCCTTGGGTCCTCTGACTATGGGAGCCTCTGTGCAGCAGGGCCAAGTGATGGAGGCTGCCCCTGCAATGATGAAGTTAAAGCAGCCTCTGGAGATGCCCCTATGGTGAGCATGACCACAACGTGCATCACAGCCACAAGCAGAGACAAGTGAGCAGGCTTTTTCCACCTCCTCCGAGGCCACAGGGGAGCACTGCCTGGGAATGGCTGAGCATGGAGGCCATCACATTGTGCGAGCATGGAGCAGGTCATGGGAGTATCCTCTTACTGTCTGTGCACTTTTTCCCTTTCTTATTATAAGTAATGACATTTCAATGCACATGTCTGAGACTCCTTTTATCGCTGGTGTGACAAAATCGTGGTATGTGGTGGTGAAGGAGATCAAGGGTTCGTACAAGGTGAGGGCAAAGGTTCTGGGCACATGTGGATCCTTTTATTGGCAGTAAGAGTTTAGATGTTCCAGGCGGCATCTTCAATGAACGTGTTAACACAGGCATCTCAGAATGACATGCACCTCATGTCCTTCATCCTGGATCATAGGGACTCAGTTAGAACGTTCCTGAATCAGAACATCCCTGACAGTCATGGCATCCTGATGACACCTAAGCACCCCACGCTAGGCCTGGCCACCTCCTCATGTAGCTGGAGCACCTTGGTATTCTGCATCCTCTCCCTCTGCTTCCACTTCCTCCTCCTCTCCCACCTCCTGCTCTTCCTCTTCCTCCAGTGAGCTATCTTGTTCCAGGGTCTCACCATCCTCAAGGTCCACAAGTCTCTGGAGGGCCATGTAATGGAGAGTGATGTGGAAAATGAAGGTGTAATAGGAGTACTAAGGTTCACACAGCTGAAGTTGTTATTCTTTTGCTGAACCTTTTCCATTATGAGGCCTTGGTCTGTTTATCTGTTGTAAGAGATAAAATTGGGGAGGGCAAAATTGCAAAGAAAAACTAGTATTGTAAAGTGTTGAAAAGAAGTGTATAAGCAATAGTAAGATGACCAAATATGGGCATATAAATAACCAGCTGTATTTTGCATAAAGCTATTGTATAAATATCTCCGCTGTAACCATGTCTTTATCGAGAGACTTTGGCATGCTGAAGGATCTCCCCTGCATGCTGGTAATAAAGATTTTTCTAACTTCATCTCACTCCGACTCTGATGTGGATTTTGTCCCATAATAGAGAGCATAACAGAATACCACAATGAGTGAGACCCTTGCAGGAGTGTATTACAAGGCACCAACTAACCAACTGATTAGTCCAGGCACTAGAATTGCATCTTGAGAAGCTGGATAGCCTGCTCAATGGTTGTCCTAGTGAGCAGGTGGCTTTGGTTATATTGCCTCTGTGTTGGGCTCTCATTGAGGGGTGAGTAGCCATCTCTTCAAGGGATATCACTTGTACCCTAGGATCAATCCATGTATTTTGGGGGTTGGAGTGAAGATTTGCAACAGCCTGAACTGGTGATGAAGGAGTCATGGCAGCTGCCCGGAAAGCGAGCGCACGCATGCGGGAAGCTTTGTTGTGGTTGCAGACCAGCTGAACGTTGAGGCAGTGGAAGCCCTTCCTGTTGATGAACCTCACTATCAGCCACTGGGTGCCTTAATGGCCACATGGGTGCAATTGATAATGCCCTGCACATGGGGAATCTAGCAATGGCAGCGAAACCCAATACCCTCTGAGGCCTCATCTGTCGTTAAATGAATGTATTGTCCAACACTGGTGTATCGGGCATCAGAGGCCTGTGAGATGCAGTGGTGTGCTGCCCTTTGTGAGATGCCACCAAAGTCCAATCCTTGGAAGGAGCCAGAGATGAAGAAGTTCAAGGCCATATTGACTTTGATGGCTACTGGCAGGGCATGCTGATCAGTGCTGTGAGGTGCGAGGTCTTCAACAGTGAGAGCACGTATGTCTGTGACCATCTGCCTGGAGAGCTGCAGTCTCCTGCAGAACTTGGTATCGGTCATCTCCAGATAGCTCCTTCTTCAGCGGTCGGATGCTATGTGGGGGGGGTATGGCCTCCATGTCCTTCCTGCCCCTCATTACTCTCCTCTGCCTTCTTCATGCCTGGGGCTCCACCCTTCCTGCAGACGGTATTGCTCCTCATCACAACTGGATGCAAATTCCAAGTGTCATGCCACCATTGCCAGCTGCTGCCTTCCTTGTGCTCAGCTGGTTGCCTGGTTCTCTTTGGCAGCTTTGGCCTCTGCTCTTCTGCCCCCACAATGCCAAGAGGGTGACGAGCCCCTGCACTGCCTGAGCGTTGACTGCCCACTCTCTCCGCCACCTGTGCAGCACCAAGGGTACCTGTCTCCTGATGGCCAAGACCCCCTCCGCATCATTGCAACTTTTATGGCTCCAGGGTAATTCCCTGGAGTGGTCATGACTAGCTCCCCACTCTATTCCCGTCTTCCCTCAGCTGGTCTGCCCCAGACAGCATGTGCAGCCCGTGTGCCCACGTGGATCTCTCAACTCCTTCCTGTTAAGGAGCTTAATGACCTCTGCAAGCAGCTTAATTGGCCTGAATCAGGAATCAAGTGGATCGCTGTCCCGCCCTCCTCCCGCCCTGATGAACATTACCGGCGCCAGGAACAGTGTCGCAAAACCAGCATGCCTTCTGCCACTGGTCTTTTCGGGCCCTGTTTGCCTCTGTTCTCTATAAAAAATAGCTTTTGTAGCCAGGCCACCACTGTTGGTGGTGGGAGGGGAGGCCCTCCAAAGGGCAGCCTGTGGCTATTCCTGCACCCAGGCAGGCAGGCAGAACCTCTAGACCTGCTTAGAGCGCTGGCCCCACGGGTTGCCACTGGGAGCCCACCTCCAAGCGGTTAAACTGCCCTGCCGCCATCACCAGGAAAATTCCAGTCAGCCTTCTTTACTTGCTCTCAATGAGCCTGATCAACTATCTACCACATGCGGGCAAGTAGCCCTGCCAGCCCTCAATCCTGCTTCCACAAAAATGGTCCAGTGGTGGGATGGAGTCGGGGTACCAGCAAGCAAAACTGTGTTTTGCTCCTACCCACCTCAGATCCCAGCACTGGTGAGGACTGAAAATCCAGCCCTATTTCCAGAACAAGGGCACACAACCTTAGAGTTAGAGCTATCTGTTCAGGGCTGATGCCAGAAAGCACCTCATCAAACAAAGGGCAGTGGAAATCTGAAACTCTCCCCTCAAAGAGTTGTTGAGGCTAGAACAAAATGTCAAAACTGTGATTAATAAATTTTTGGTATAAGGGATCAAGGGATAAGAAAGCAAGGCAACTATGTGAAGTTCAGATACTGATAAGCCATGATTCAAGTGAATGGCAAAACAGGCCCCAATGCTGAATGGCCTACTCCTATTTCCATGAACATAACTACTGAAGTATTACCAGCTATTATAAATGGTATAAGTGTGTGGCCCTACTATTATGCATTATCATGCTTTGCTTGACTGAAACTAAGGGATGTACGTGCAACTCCTATTACTCCTCCTGGATGTTACTCCCTCCTGTCCTCATGGCTAATGCCAGTCTGCTCAATTCCCATTGCAGCTTCCCGAGAATGAGGTGGCCGCTACATGTTTCAGGTAGGTCTGCACACAACCCAGCTGAAGTCTCCATTGTGTCAGAAACTGGAGGCGCTGCCTGGTCCTCTGTAATTTCTAGCACACCATTTCGGGGTTGGCACGTGTGTAGCTGTCTAAAGAGATAGCACCCTGAATATATTGTGACTAAGCTAATAGCAAGTCCCCAAGTCTGTGCAGCCAAATGGTATCTTGAGGTCCAGAAACACACTGCAGGTGCAGGGTTATGACTGGAATTCAATGTTTTATGTATTAATCTTCCAATAATGCCAGCACTGATTAGCTTATCAAGACTGTCACATCTTCAGCGCTATTTCCTTAAACGGGAATCTGAAAGGTTGTAAGCCACAAATTCTAACTTTGCACGACTCTGCATTACCACTATTATATAAAGTGATACAATTCCTGTTGTTTAAATAGTTTTCCAAAAAATATCCAAATTTCAGTTAATTAAAAAAGAAATACCAACAATGATGTTAATAATAATCCTTGTGTTTAATTTTAATGAAGTTGATGATAACATCATACATCAACTTCAATCTCCTGTAAGGCTCCACAGGACACTTGTTATGGTTAATAACTGTTGCAACAAGCTTTACAGGAGAATGGAGAGCAACAAGTAGGAAACGGGAGAGACATTACAGGAGGTGACCAAAGATGCAACCCAGTTAAGCTTTGAGGAAACCTTAAAAGTAAGGTGAAGGTAGCATGGTGGCTGGACCTAGGGAGAATTCCAGGTGGCTGGAGGGGGTGGGGTGTATGGTGGTAGCTGAAAAGGGATCAGAGAGTGGACACACATAGTGGACCACAGTTTCAGAAGTGTGGAGTTGGAAGAAATAGCAACTGTAATATGAAGCTAAATCGGGGAAGGGAACTTGAAATCAAGAACAAGGATTTTAAGTTCAATGCACTGAGGGTTGGGGAGTCAATAGAGTTGTGGGTTAAGACTTTGTCTAAGTCAGTGCACTACACCATTAGACTGCATTGCAAAGGATATCCAACCCCATTAAGGTCCACTATTTATTAACTATAGAACTTCCATTACAAAGGGTTAGTCTCTAAAATATGTCTACACTAGGCTAAGACAAATTTGTTTAGGTTCTTTAACAAATTCAAATTTTTCAATTTTGTAGCACAATTTGATTTGAGGAGACACTTCTCAAGTGAAAGACAGAAGCATTTTGTCCATAAAATATGCTAAAAATGATTAAACTAAGAGATTTTAACCAAGAGAACTTCACAAGTATGTAGGCACATGAATGCTACAGCATTTTCATCAAATAATCAGTTGAAAATTGAATAAAACCCATCCCTGTATTCAAAATATCCAAATTTTAGTCAGGAGACTGGAATGAAATGAATACTTAAAGTGGAATTGAATTCCCGTTGGGGTTCATTTGATTGTCCAATGTTAGAGAGAACGATCAGGAAAACTGCCATGAAGCTCAACCCCACAGTATTTTGTTGCACTAATGGATGGGTTCAGAGTCCCACTTGCACAATAGAATTCCATTGTTCATCGTATTTACTAAACTGAAGCTTCCATACTATCTGACCGCAAGGTGGTCAGACTACAGAGATTGATAAATAAGAGCAAAATCCATCTGTAGAACATCCAGAGCATTTTAAGATATTTGAATTTGACCAGAACACTAGCATTCCTACTGTACATATATGCCAGAAATAGACCTTTCCTAGCATGTAAAGGTGCTGCACTTATATTAATGTGACAGCAAGTAGAATCATAGAACCTTTCAAGACAGAGGAGGCCATTCAACCTGTCGTGTCCGTGCCAGCTCTTTAAAAAAGCTGTACGTTTCAGTCCCACACCCCATCTGTTTTCCCATAACCTTGCAACTTAGTCCTCTTCAAGTACATGTCCAATTGCCCTTTGAAAGTTCCTATGGAATCTGATTCCATCACTATTTCAGATAGTCCATTCTAGATCTTAACAACCCTCTGCATGAAAAAAGTCTCCTAATTTCATCTCTAGTTCTTTTGCTAATTATTTTAAATCTATGGCTATCGACACACTAGCCAGTTTCTCCTTACTTGGTCCATCAGAAGCCCTTATATTTTTGAATTACTTTATAAGGTCTGCCCTTAACCTTCTCTGCTCTGAGGACAACAATCACAGCTTTTCTAAACTCTCCACATAACTGAACGCCTTCATCCCTGGCCTCATCCTGGTAAATATCCTCTGGACCCTCTCCGAGGCGCTGACATCTTTGCTAAAGTGCTATGCTCAGAACTGTACGCAATATTCCAGCTGAGGCCTAACCAGTGATTTGTAAAGGTTTAGCATGGCTTCCTTCCTTTTGTATTCAATACCCCTATTTGCAAAGCCAAGTATCCGATTTGCTTTCCTAACTGCCCTGTCACCTTCAAAGATGTGTGAATATGTACCCCGAGGTCCCCTGCTCTGGGACCATCCTCAAAATAGCACTATTTAGATTATACTGCCTCTCCATGTTGTTCCTCCCAAAGTACATCACTTCACACTTATCTGCATTCAAATGCATCTCTTCCTTGAGTCTGCCCATTTCACCAGTCTATGTCACCCTGAGGTCTCCAATTATCCTGCTGAATATTTGTTATGTTGACATGGTATGTATCATCCATGAGCTTTGAACGTTTACTCCATATACCCAAGTTCAGGTCATTTATATATCACAAGAAAAGTGATAGTCCTAATACCGACCCCTGGGGGAGCCCACCGCATACTTCCCTCCAGTCAAAATAATACTCACTCACCACTACGCTCTGTCTATCCCTTAGCCAATTATGTACCCAAGTTACCACCATTCCTTTCATAACATGTGCTTCTACTTTCCAAAAGGTCTGTTATACAGTACTTTATAAATGCCTTTTGAAAATCCATACATATAACATCTACTGCAACACCTTCACCAACCCTCTCTGTTACTTCATCAATAACTCAATCAGTTAGGCAGACATTTGTCTTTAATAAATACATGCTGGCTGTCCCTTATTTACCCATGCTTTTCCAAGTGAGAAATAATTTTATCGTTAACAATGGTCTCTAATGGTTTTTCCACCACTGAAATTAGGCCTGGCTAACCAGGTCTATCCCTCTCCCCTTTGCAATCCTCCAGTCTTCTGGCACCACTCCCATATCCAAGCAGCAATGAAAGATTGTGGTTAGAGCTTCTGCTATCTCCACCCTTGCTTCCCTCAGCAACCTAGGTTGCATCCCATCTGGATTGGGTGACTTGTTAACTTTGAGTGATGCCAATCTATTTAGCACCTCCTTTTTAACTATTTTCATCCAATCCAATATCTTTACTCATCCCCTCCTCTACTGCAACATTAGCATTATCCTTTTCTTTTGCGCAGACAGATGCAAAGTACGCAATCAGTACCTCAGTCATGGCCCCTGCCTTCACAGTAGATTTCTTTTTTCATCCCTAATAACCCCACCATTCCTTTAAACTGTCCTTTTACTCTTTATACATTTCCAAAGGATTTTTGGTTCCCTTCTATGTTACCTGCTAATCTTTTCTCATACTCTCTCTTTGCCCTTCTTATATCCATTTTTCAATTTCCCCCTACAGTTTCTGTATTCTGCCAGGTTTTCGACAGCAATCTGTACCTTGATCATGAACCACGTTTTTCTGTGTTTTTCTATCCTCTATTTCCTTTGTCATCCAGAGAGCACTACATTTGGATACCCCCTCTTTCTACCTTATGAGAATATATTTGGTCTGTACCCAAAGTATCTTCACCTTTAAAGCCTGCCATTGCTTATTTGCTGTTTTCCTGGCCATCTGTGCTAGATCCCTCTCAAGTCACTGAAATTGTCTCACTTCCAGTTGGGTATTTTCACCTTTAATTTTTCTTTGTCCTTTTCCATGAATACTTTAAACTTAATTATAGTATGAGTACTATTACCCGGATGCTCTTTCACTGAAATACACTCCACTTGGCCAGAACTAGATCCAGCACTGCTTCCTTCCTTGTTGGGTAGAAACACTGATTACGAAACATCTCCTCCAATCATTTTAGGAATTCTTCACCCTCCTTGCCTTTTACATTGTTTTTTTCTCCAGTTTATATTAGAGTAATTAAAGTCACCAACTATTACTGCTCTATTATTTTTACATTTTTCTGAAATTTTCTGACTGATTTGCTCCTCTATCTCCTTCTCACTATGTTGGCACTTACAGTAAACATGTAGCAATATAACAGCTTCCTCTGTTCCTTAGTAGTTTTAATTAGATACAGAAGCTCTAAGTTGTTTGAAAAATGCTGCAGCACATTTGCAAATTTTGTAAGCAACTTCAATTTCCAATTTATTTTACAGAGGGATACAACATAGAGATGGCTAACAAAAAATGAGAAACTTTAACAGTAAGTTTGAGATACTCACCAGAGTTGTGGCAATGAAGCACTGAACTGTTTAAACAAGCAGCAGTAACAAGGTTATTTTCAGAACAGACAATGAGGTTATTTCTAAAAATCACTAAGAGGTAGTTGAGTAGATTACCAATAATTATGGCCCTGGTGAAAATGTTAGTAGTTATGTGTCTCATACTGTGCATAATTATATATATATATATATATATACATATATATTTTCATAAAAAACATTATCCTGCTCTGCAGAAACTAACCTCAGAAACAACATGAAGCCAGTACTTCAAAAATCTTGACTCAATGATCAACACCACATAGTCTCAATCCAGTCTACAAGCATTTTTCTAGAAACTGGAAGATTACATGTATCTATAAATGTCGTACCACATGCCAATCCACTTTAGCAATACATTCTTAGACACGAATTTAACATTTAATCAAGTTCGGGTTTTTCCAATCCTTGGCCAGAATTTTACAGGCCCCTATGAGACGGGATAGGAGGTGGGCTGGGGCTCGGAGAATCGCAGCTTGTAGCGGGGGGCCCGTCATCTCCCCGTTGCCCAGCGATCTTCATGGAGACAGGATAGGCCGACGATGGCCTTTCTACCTATTACGTGTCAATTAAGGGCCTCTTCCCACAGCTGCTGGTAAGATCCCCATCCAATGATGAGTTCCAACAGTCTAAATTAGAAACTAAAGAGTAAAACAAGGCACCCTCCCTGCAGGCTTGGGGAGTGGGTGGGTGGGGGTCACTCCTTCGTGGGCAACTTGCAGTCCACGGAGGACCCCCACCGGGAATAACTTTACCCCACCCGGACCTCCCCTCCCCCTGGGCAGAACTACCACACCCCAACACCCTTCACCGGGGCATTCCAGTGGCCCCACCTCACCTACCTCTGTACTGCGGTTCCAGTGCTAGGCCTGGATCCGAGGCCTCAGCAGTACTGGCAGTGGCCATCGCTCCCGGTGGCGCTGCCAATACTGCTGAGCTGCTGGTCCTCTGATTGGCTGGCAGTTCTTGGAGGCGGGATCCCCATCCTTTTAAAATCTTTAAAGGGATGACTATCCTACCTCCTAAAACTTGGATTCAATAAGACCGGAGGATTGCTCTGTGGGGGGTGGGGGCGGGGTGCACGAAAAGGCAGAGGCTGGGTTCTCCCCGCCTTTTCGGCCCAGCGCTGGGAGCTCCACCTCCAGCACAAAATCCAGCCCCCCTGTTATATGAATTTCAGATCATTCCATTATCAACCAAATGCCCACAAGATAGTAAGAGTGAAAATACCCATTTGGCTGTGATCATATTTGAACTGGTGCTATTTAAAATCGATCTATTTTCTGTGACAAAATGATGCAATTCAAATTTATGAGATTTGGATCCTCAACAATTGTGACACTGTTCAATTAGATCTAAACTTGGGCCAGTAAGAATCAATTGAAGTGGGATCCTGATTTAGGAAATATTGCTGCTGCCTTTGCCTACATAACAGTGACTGCGCTTCAGAATACATTCATTGCTTGTGAAGTGGTTTGGGGTGCCCCGAGGATTGCAAGGTGCATTATAAGGCTATCATTGTTCCCAGTTAAAATGCTCCTCCCCCAAACCTTTTTTATTCATTCATGGGATGTGAGCATAGCTGGCAAGGCCAGCATTTGTTGCCCATCCCTAATTGCCCTTGAGAAGGTGGTGGTGAGTCGCCTTCTTGAAACGCTGCAGTCCATATGGTGTAGGTACACCAACACTGCTGTCAGGAAGAGAGTTCCAGGCTTTTGACCCAGTGATAGTGAAGGAATGGCAATATAGTTCCAAGTCAGGATGGTGGCTTGGAGGGGAACTTACAGGGGGCGGTGTTCCCATGTGTCTCTACTGCCATTGTCCTTCTAGATAGTAGAAGTCGCAGTTTGGAAGGTACTATTGAATGAAACTTGGCAAGTTGCTGCAGTGCAGCTTGTATATGGTACACACTGCAGCCACTGTGCGCCAGTGGTGGAGGGAGTGAATGTTTAAGATGGAAGAGGTGCCGATTAAATGGGTGGTGTCGAGCTTCTTGAATGTTGTTGGAGCCGCATTCATCCAGGCAAATGGAGAGTATTCCATCACACCTGCCTTGTAGACGGTGGACAGGCTTTAGGGAGGCAGGAGGTGAGTTACACGCCACAGAATTCTTCGCCTCTGACCCACTCTTGTAGCCACAGTATTTATATGGCTACTCCAGTTAAATTTCTGGTCAATGGTAACACCCCAGGATGTTGATGGTGGGGGATACAGCAATTGTACAGCCCTTGAATATCAAAGGGAGATGGTTAGATTCTGTTTTGTTGGAGATGGTCATTGCCTGGCACTTTTATGGCGCTAATATTACTTGCCACTTATCAGCCTAAGGCTGAATGTTGGACTGTTAATGTCAAGTAACATTTGCACCACAAGAGTGCCAGGCAATGATGATCTCCAACAAGAAAGAATCTAATCAACTCCCCTTGACATTCAATGGCATTACCATCGCTGAATCCCCCACTATCGACATCCTGGGGGTTATCATTGACCAGAAACTGAACTGGACAAGCCATATAAATATTGTGGCTACAAGAGCAGGTCAGAGACTGGGAATTCTGCGGCGAGTAACTCACCTTCTGACTCCTCAAAGCCTGTCCACCATCTACAAGGCACAAGTCAGGAGTGTGATGGAATACTCTCCATATGCCCGGATGAGTGCGGCTCCAACAACACTCAGGAAGCTCAACACCATCCAGGACAAAGCTGTTCACTTGATCAGCACCCATCCACCAACTTAAACATTCATCCCTCCACCACCAACGCACAGTGGCAGCATTGTGTACCATATGCAAGATGCACTGCAGCAACTCTGCAAGGATCCTTTGATAGCACCTTCCAAACCCGCAATCTCTACCACCTAGAAGGACAAGGGCAGCAGATGTTGGGAACATCACCATCTGCAAGTTCCCCTCCAAGTCACATACCATCTTAACTTGGAACTACATCACAGTTCCTTCACTGTCACTGGATCAAAATCCTGGAACTCTCATCCTAACAGCACTGTGGGAGTACCCGCACTTGATGGACTGCAATGGTTCAAGAAGGCAGCTCATCATCACCTTCTCAAGGGCAATTAGGGATGGACAACAAATGCTGGCCTTGCCAAAGATGCCCCATCCTATGAAAGCACAAAAAAAGGTCTTGAAGCATGCAGGCACAGACTGCTTCATTATCTGAATGGTACTGAATATTGTGCAATGGAGGGAAGATCATTGATGAAGCAGCTGAAGATGGTTGGGAATAGAACACTACTGTGAGGACTCCTGCAACGATGTCGTGGAGCAGAGATAATTGGACTCAAACAAACACAACCTTCTTCCTTTGTGTTAGGTATAACTCCAACCAAAGGACTGTTTCCCCCACCGATTCCCATTGATTTTCAATTTTGTTAGGATTCATTGATGCCACACTCAGTCAAATGCTGCCTTGATGTCAAGAGCAATTACTCTCACCCATGCTAATATTTCCATTTCATCTTCAAAAGCAAATAGACTCACTGTAGAAGTTGTGTAAAGTACTAAAAGTGAATCAAATTTGTTAAATAAACAATATCTTGAGGACTGTATTCAGTTCTGGCCCAAAAAACGAGAGAGAGATTCAAACAGTGGATGCCATAGACATTCTGACTTAAAATTGGGTGTATAGGCCACAAATTAAAATTTGCAGATGACACAAAACTTAGAAATACTCTGAACTGTGAGGAGGATAATGATAGATTTCAAGAGGACATAGACAGACTGGTGGAATGGACAGGCATGTGGCAGATGAAATTTAATGCAGAGAAGTGTGAAGTGATACATTTTGGTAGCAAGAACAATGAGTGGAAATGTAAACCATGGGGTACGACTCTAAAGGGGGTGGAGGAACAGAGAGACCTGGCAGGATATGTGCACAAATCATTGAAGATGGCAGGGCAGGTTGAGAAAGTCATTAAAAAGTCATATGGGACCCTGTGCTTTATAAAGAGTACAAATGCAAGGAAATAATGATGAACCTTTATAAAACTTTTGTTTGGCCTCAGCTGGAGTATGTGTCCAATTCTGGGCACCACACTATAGGAAGGATGTTGTCAGGCAAACCCTACCTGCCAAGACTGAGGCACACGTTATTGCGCCACATGAACATTAAAACTTAAAATTGCAAGCCCTTAACAGAAAAAAATTTCCATGGTAACAGATAAATGTTGAAACAATGGGGATCTAGCAGTTGCTTCTCCAAGACACATAAGTTGTCAGACCAGTTTTGGACACATGAGAATCTAAACAACTCCCCTTGACATTCAATGGTATTACCATGGTGAAATCCCCCATGATCAACATCCTTCGGGTTATCATTGACCAGAGACTTTACTGGACCAGGCACATAACTACTGTGACTACAAAAGCAGATCAGAGGCTGGGTATTCTGCAGGAGCAACTCACCTCCTAACTCCTTGAAGTCATTCCATCAGCTACAAGATATAAGTCAGGAGTGTGATGGAATACTCTCCACTTGACTGGATGAGTGCAGCTCCAACACTCACAAAGCTCAACATCATCCAGGACAAGGCAGCCCACTTGATCCATCCACTATCTTAAATATTCACTTACTCCATTACTGACGCAATTTTGGCTGCTGGATCTGCCATCCATAAGATGCATTGAAGTGAATCATCGAGGTTCCTTTGACAACACCTCCCAAACTCCCAGCCTCTACTATCTAGAAGAACAAGGGCAGCAGGCACATGGGATCACCACCACCTGGAAGTTACCCTCTAAGTCACACACCATCCTGACTTAAAACATATCAGTGTTCCCTCATCGTCACTGGGTCAAAATCCTGGAACTCTCATTGGGTCAAAATCCTGGAACTCTCATTGGGAGTACTTTCACCTCACAGACTGCAGCAGTTCAAGAAGGCAGCTTATCACTGCCTTGTCAAGGGCAATTAGGTATGGGCAATAAATACTGGCTTTGCCAGCGACACCTGCATCCCATGAATAAATATATTTTTTTTAATTTAGTTTAAGAATACTTTCCATGAGCACTTATTTAGAGATAGTAGCATGTCAACAAATCTTGGCACAATGACCTGATAGTTCAGCTTAAATCACCTGTTTAAAATTATGCATTCCCTCAACAGTTACAAAACAGATGCATGTGTGGCTCGAGCTATTTCCCCTCTATCCCCATATAGAACAGCTTGACGTGGCTGGTAGAAACTATGTAAATTAAAAACAAACCAACACAGTTTTGAAAGCTTACTATAGAATCATCTGTTCCTTCAAGCAATTTTCTTTTTAACAATCGCTAGATGCCCAATATATATTGTTACTGCCAACTCAGGAAGAGTACCTGTATGACTCGCATTGAGGTTTTAAAGACAAATCATTAAACCTGTGACTCCACAAATTCATAAGTTTGAAGAACACAATATATGCAACATGGAAGTTTAGATTGTTTCTATATGTGAAATGAGGCAAGCTGAATTTCTTTAATTTACTGTAATATGAAACAAATATCCAAGAAATAGGATACATTGATAGCACGACAGCAGTACTATTTGTATGCTAATAGATTACAGCTGTTAACTGGCTCCACTGGCCTTGAATCTCTCCTGTATATGGTACACTCCTCTGGCTGCAGTCAGTGCACTATTTACCATAGTATACTCAAGATCCATTTTAATTAAGGCACTTTATAAAATACAATTACACCCTCTTGGTGAAGCTGTTTCTTTGTTCCATTTTTCCACATGTCTGCGAGTAAAGAGGGATAAATATTCTCTGAATTGCTCAACAGTTCTCAGTTGTCCCTTGCTAAGATTGTTCATGCTTCAAAACTCCAAAATAGAGACAGATTGGGAGCAGACATTTGTACAGAACTTTTCCAATATGATATGAACGACTAGGAGTGCTGCTCTCAGCCCACTGTACATATTCAAACCAGTACACTGAAACATTGGGTCACTAAGTGTAGGATTAATATAAATGGGTGGTTGATGGTCGGCACAGACTCGGTGGGCCGAAGGGCCTGTTTCAGTGCTGTATCTCTAAAAAAAAACATCTCACACTGAAGAGTGCCTGCAGAGTCTTATCGACAGGTTTGCGGCTGCCTGCAATGAATTTGGCCTAACCATCAGCCTCAAGAAAACGAACATCATGGGACAGGACGTCAGAAATACTCCATCCATCAATATTGGCGACCACGCTCTGGAAGTGGTTCAAGAGTTCACTTACCTAGGCTCAACTATCACCAATAACCTGTCTCTAGATGCAGAAATCAACAAGCGCATGGGAAAGGCTTCCACTGCTATTTCCAGACTGGCCAAGAGAGTGTGGGAAAATGGTGCACTGACAGGGAAATTACAGATTTTAGACTAGCCACTGATCACACTACACTGCAGCAGGTGCCTAAGTTTGTCATAGCCAATCTCTGCCTGCATACATTGAATGTGTCATTGTTTGCTTCATTGCTGGCTAAAGTACACACAGAGTTAAACTATGGTCTGATAGAGTCTTAAGGCAATTAATATGTTTTGGATCTGTTAAAATGTTAAGAGAGATTGACTGCAGAATTCATTGGTGGTATTCTGTTGGATAGCCTAGCTGGCCAAATGCTAACTCCCAGCCATCACAGGTTATTTAAAATACTTGGCTCAGATCAGTCAATTAAGTCATCCTCATTCGATTCAAATCTTAGCCTCGGTGATAGCCATGCTAAGATAGTACTGGCTGGAATTTAACGAGGAGGCAATGGCCCTGCCCACCGGTTGGAAAGTTGGGGGCAAGCTTGCCTCTGCCGGCCCTGGAAGCCACCACCATATTTTACAGTCCTCAGGCAGTTAATTGCCTGCAGTCGTGGCTTCCACCCCTCTGAGGCAGGATGTCTCGCCTCCAACAGCTGCCGGCCAATAAGAGGGCCAGCAGCTCTTCAGTCCCAGTTGTACCACCGGGAGCGGTGGCCACTGCTGGGACTGCAGCAATTCCCAGAACAACAGCCACCAATGAGGCCCCAGAGTGCAGGTAAGTGGAGTCAGGGCTCACCAAGGCTAAATAGCCAGGACCCGGAAAAGGGCAGGGCAGTCAATCACAAGAATGGGGGTGGGGGGTCTTCCAGCAGGGATGGTCCATGCCATTAGGAGGGCCTCCGAGGGGCACAGGGTGCCTAATCAGGAGAGACCCTCCCACCCCTAGCCCGCAAGGAGGCCACCAATAATTGGCCACTTTTGGACCTCAGTTAGCCTACAGGCGGGCAGGCCACCCACCATCTCCACTGCTTCTAGTAAAATACCAGCAGAGGTGGGTAAGCGATGGGCACGGCAACCCCCCTCACCTCCCACATGATTTTAAGCCCCCCTGCCTCCCAACCTCCTCCCAGTGGGGGAGCATAAAATTCTGGCCAGTGATTCTTGATTGACAGTTACATCTGGAATGAAGATATGGGTCAGGTCTTAGGAGGCAGAGTCAATTATTTGAAGTCCCTTTTAATAAGCAGCTCTGTGAGCTGGAGCTGGGTGCATGTTATCTGGAACTGCCCATGTCCAACTCATCCGTGAGTCTCTTATCAGTAGAGAGATTGAGCTAATCTGGCTTTATAACAGTATTTCACTGTGTAAAATGCAGACAACCACTTTTAAGGATCAACTACATGAAGAGATAATTCAGGAGAAGCGTCTACAGTAGCAAGGGTTCTCTTTTCAACTCATGCCTATGGTTTGCCTAGATATTGGGTAGGTAAAGACATACTCCAATAGGTAAGTGAAGAGCACTTACAGGGGTCATTGGTGACACTGATTGCCAGTAGACTATCCAGCGTAAAACCAAAAAACAGCAGGTGACTTGATTCCAGTGAATATATTAATCAGCCTTTGGAAGAGGAGTACCTGAACCAAACCAATCTGTGGAATGTGGAACATGTACATTCCTGCTTAAGGAAGTTTTTATTAATGTAAATAAGAACAAGAAGAACTTAATATCTCCTTTTTTGGCTCATTCATTTTTTTGTTACTCCTTTGTGAAGTCCCTTGGGACATTTTCTATGAAGCTTCAGTGAGCAGAGGCAGGGTATGTTACACAGGTGGAAATGGGTGCTGTTATGAGTGCTTTTTTTCGTTAAATTTTGAGGATGAATGTTTTAAAACTATAAAGGAGTCCATGGATTTTTTTTTTAGAAAGGGTTACTGATAGGTTGGGCTGAATTTTACACCGCCCCAGCGGGTCGGATGGTGGCATGGGAGCGGTGTAAAATTGAGCGGGAGGCTCCGGGAGGCCTACCCGCCCCGCTTCTGCCTCCGGCCAAATTTACAGCGTCGGGCGGTGATGGGAAACGACCCGCCCGCCCGAGGCCAGTCAAGGCCCTTAAGTGGCCACATAACGGCCACTTAAGGGCCCTCGCCCGCCTCCACGGGTATTTTACCTGTGGCAAGTGGGCATGCTGGGGACGTGAAAGGCCGCCCGGTGATGGCTGCCAGCCATTCTGCGCCCCGGGGGGGACATGGCAATCAGGCACAGTGTGCCTGATTGAGGGCCGCCCCCACCTCCCAACCCACCCCCGGGACCCAAGATGCCCCGCTCTTGATGGCGCTGCTCGGACTAAGAGCTGCCAGCCTGCTGGTTGGCCGGCAGCTCACTGAGGCGGAACCTCCTCCCTCAAGTGGGTGGAAGTCCCGCCTCAGGACAATTAAAGCCCGGGAACCTGTAAAATGCGGGACGGATCCCCGGGCTAGGCAGAAGCGGGTTCGCCACTGACTTTCACATCAGTGGTGAATTCCCGTCTGCCTAAGGTAAAATCCAGCCCATTCTTTGAAAACAACAGTTACTGGAAGTTACCTGTCTTCAGATAAGCACCCAGCAGGGGCTTTTTCACCTGGGAAAGATGTTTACAAAGTAGTGACAGGTCAAGATTTATAAGGGTCAGGATGCTTGACTCCTGGGATATTGTTTTGGTTTCACTTTGGACAGGCGCTTGGGGTAGGGACAGTGTTTTGAAGAGCAGTTAAAAAATCAACCTGCCAAGGACAAATCCTCAACTCAGCCTTTTCCAGCTCTTTGAAAAGCCTGCCAGTTTTTCGTCTCTTTGAGCAGCTCTTAGAAGTGAGTGTAAGAAATAGAGAAACTGTTGCTGCATTCCTCCTGAAAGGCCTGCTTGAAACCCCTGTTGCCACATTTCTGCTGAGAAGCTGGAGAAACCCGTTGGATAAATCCTCAATGTCGTCTGAATGAATTGCTCCAGAAAAGGATCCCAGTGACCCGTCACCGTATACCCGGATGACAGACAAAAAAAGATGACATCTGACATATTTCCATATCTTCTCTTTTTTCTTCAAGAATTAGCAAGTATTTGGCCAAAATATTCTTTTTCTTTTGTAACAGAGCTCTAAAGAGAAAATCTCTTTATTTTTCAGTTAACTGGTGTGTGTGTGTGTGTAGCCAGTGTAGCTAGGGTAAAAAGGGAACTTTCATATTTAAATCTGTGTGATCATGCTTTGCTTCATTACTGGTTAAGACTTGTTTTATAATAAACTGATAATTTTGTTGTTTATTAAAGAAACCTTGTTGGTGTACATTATTCTGGGATCAAGAGTAGAGAAATGTTTGACCGCATTGGTATCTGGGTAAACATTTGAATATATGTTGTGACCTGTGGAGAAATGGAACTTGAAACGACAGTCGTAACATATAACTGGGGGCTCTGGGCAAGATAACCCAATGCCGATGACGTACAATTGTAAGTGGGGTAATAGTAATTGAAAAGAGGAAAATGAAAAAACAGGTTTCTTGTGCATCAGAGTAAGGTCTACACTACTGGAATGTCTCCACTAGTTACTACGACCTTCTGGGGAAGGAAGATGTATCCCTAAGTGAGTTGAGAAACTTAACCAAGGTGAGACGAAAGGATTTGGCAGAACTGTTGGTATTAAAATTATAACCAAGGGCTAAGAAAGCAGACATAATTGAGGTGATAGCACACCATTTGAAATTGGAAGGTGGCGGCAAACCAGAGGGTAGTTCAGTTGAATTAGCTATAATTAAGTTACAGATGAAGCAGCTTGAACTTGAACAAGAAGAACAGCTGAAGAAAACTTGAGTGTGAACAGGAAAGAGAATTTACAATGAAGAAACTTGAACATGAAAGCGAGGAAAGTGAAAAAGGAAAGGAATTTGAATGAAAAAAGCTAGAACTAAGACAACAGGGTGGCCTTGACTTCAAGGAATATTCTGGTGAGGAAAGATCAGACTTCAGTCCAGGATCCAGTGGAGAGATGTTTAAATTTGTGCAAGCCCTCCCAAAGTTTGAGGAAAGGGACATAGAGGCATTTTTCATTTCTTTTGAAAAGATAGCCAGACAAATGAAGTGGCTGAAGGAAAGATGGACACTGCTTATGCAAAGCAGGTTGATGGGCAGAGCTCATGAAGTTTATGCCGTGCTTTCTGAGGAAGCTTCTGCAGATTATGAAATGGCAAAAAAGGTTATTCTCGCTGCTTATGAGTTGGTCCCTGACACTTACCGGCAGAAATGTCGGAACCTCTGGAGACAGCTTAAGCAGAATTATATAGAATTTGAGAGGGTAAAGCAAATTAATTTTGATCATTGGATGTGGGCACTAAAGGTAGAGGCCACATATGAGGCCCTTAGGGAATTAATTCTTCAGGAAGTCACTCCCTCCCTTGGTAAGAACCAGAAAGTTTCAACAGCCAGACAGGCAACAGAAATTGCTGATGATTACGAGCTTGTTTACAAACCCAAACTCTTTGTCTGTCACCCCCACAAATCTAAGAAGGATAGAAGGTGGGAGGATGAAAGGAAGGCAAGTAACCGGGGACATGAAGGGACAGCTGGGAACGCTCCAGAATCTCCTCCTCAGGTCAGAAGGAAAGATGCTGAGGGTGGAAGTGTGGTCTGCAAGCCTAAGTGTTACCATTATCACAAAGTGAGACACCTTCGTGCAGAATGCTGGAAGTTGTGAGGTAAACGCATGGGACTTATTGGGTTACACAAAACCAATGCAGAGAAAAGGGCCCTGACCAAAAGTACAACAGACCAGGCTGTAATAATAATATAAAAGCAAAATACTGCGGATGCTGGAAATCTGAAACAAAAACAAGAAATGCTGGATTCACTCAGCAGGTCTGGCAGCATCTGTGGAAAGAGAAGCAGAGTTAACGTTTCGGGTCAGTGACCCTTCTTCGGAACTGACAAATATTAGAAAAGTCACAGATTATAAACAAGTGAGGTGGGGGTTGGGCAAGAGATAACAAAGGAGAAGGTGCAGATTGGACCAGGCCACATAGCTGACCAAAAGGTCACGGAGCAAAGGTAAACAATATGTTAATGGTGTGTTGAAAGACAAAGCATTAGTACAGATTAGGTGTGAATATACTGAATATTGAACATCAGCAAGTGCAAACCTGAAGAAAAACAACCTGAAAAAACAGTGGGTGAGCAAACTGAACAAACTAAGATGAACTGAAATAAATACAAAAAAAGATTGTAAAAAATGTAAAAAGGAATGCCAAAAAAAAAAAGGAAGAAAAAATAACTAAAAATGACTAAAAATGAAAGTAAAGTGGGGGGCTGTCATGCTCTGAAATTATTGAACTCAATGTTCAGACCGGCAGGCTGTAGTGTGCCTAATCGGTAGATGAGATGCTGTTCCTCGAGCTTGCGTTGATGTTCACTGGAACACTGCAGCAATCCCAGGACAGAGATGTGAGCATGAGAGCAGGGGGGAGTGTTGAAATGGCAAGCAACCGGAAGCTCAGGGTCCTGCTTGCGGACTGAGCGGAGATGTTCCGCAAAGCGGTCACCCAGTCTGCGCTTGGTCTCCCCAATGTAGAGGAGACCACACTGTGAGCAGCGAATACAGTATACTACATTGAAAGAAGTACAAGTAAATCGCTGCTTCACCTGAAAGGAGTGTTTGGGGCCTGGGATAGTGAGGAGAGAGGAGGTAAAGGGACAGGTATTACACCTCCTGCGATTGCAAGGGAAGGTGCCCTGGGATGGGGACGAGGTGGTGGGGGTAATGGAGGAGTGGACCAGGGTGTCGCGGAGGGAACGATCCCTTCGGAATGCTGACAGGGGAAGGGAGGGGAAGATGCGACTGGTAGTGGCATCACGCTGGAGGTGGCGAAAATGGCGGAGGATGATCCTTTGGATATGGAGGCTGGTGGGATGAAAAGTGAGGACAAGGGGAACCCTGTCACGGTTCTGGGAGGGAGGGGAAGAGGTGAGGGTAGAGGTGCGGGGAATGGGTCGGACACGGTTGAGGGCCCTGTCAACAACAGGGTCCTAGTTATGCCTGTCTTTTTGTGGGATATGTCGAGCATTCTTTGTTCCAGTCCTACTCAGGCCCCCTCCCCCAACTCTTTTTCCGGTACATTGATGACTGTATCGGTGCCGTTTCCTGCTCCCGCCCCGAACTAGAAAACTTTATCAACTTTGCTTCCAATTTCCACCCTTCTCTCACCTTTACATGGTCCATCTCTGACACTTCCCTTCCCTTCCTCGACTTCTCTGTCTCCATCTCTGGGGATAGGTTGTCTACCAATATCCATTATAAGCCCACTGACTCCCATAGCTACCTCGACTACACTTCTTCACACCCTACCTCCTGTAAGGACTCCATTCCATTCTCCCAGTTTCTCCGTCTCCGACGCATCTGCTCTGATGATGCTACCTTCCATGACGGTGCTTCTGATATGACCTCCTTTTTCCTCAACCGAGGATTTCCCCCCACTGTTGTTGACAGGGCCCTCAACCGTGTCCGACCCATTCCCCGCACCTCTACCCTCACCTCTTCCCCTCCCTCCCAGAACCGTGACAGGGTTCCCCTTGTCCTCACTTTTCATCCCACCAGCCTCCATATCCAAAGGATCATCCTCCGCCATTTTCGCCACCTCCAGCGTGATGCCACTACCAGTCGCATCTTCCCCTCCCTTCCCCTGTCAGCATTCCGAAGGGATCGTTCCCTCCGCGACACCCTGGTCCACTCCTCCATTACCCCCACCACCTCGTCCCCATCCCAGGGCACCTTCCCTTGCAATCGCAGGAGGTGTAATACCTGTCCCTTTACCTCCTCTCTCCTCACTATCCCAGGCCCCAAACACTCCTTTCAGGTGAAGCAGCGATTTACTTGTACTTCTTTCAATGTAGTATACTGTATTCGCTGCTCACAGTGTGGTCTCCTCTACATTGGGGAGACCAAGCGCAGACTGGGTGACCGCTTTGCGGAACATCTCCGCTCAGTCCGCAAGCAGGACCCTGAGCTTCCGGTTGCTTGCCATTTCAACACTCCCCCCTGCTCTCATGCTCACATCTCTGTCCTGGGATTGCTGCAGTGTTCCAGTGAACATCAACGCAAGCTCGAGGAACAGCATCTCATCTACCGATTAGGCACACTACAGCCTGCCGGTCTGAACATTGAGTTCAATAATTTCAGAGCATGACAGCCCCCCACTTTACTTTCATTTTTAGTCATTTTTAGTTATTTTTTCTTCCTTTTTTTTTTGGCATTCCTTTTTACATTTTTTACAATCTTTTTTTGTATTTATTTCAGTTCATCTTAGTTTGTTCAGTTTGCTCACCCACTGTTTTTTCAGGTTGTTTTTCTTCAGGTTTGCACTTGCTGATGTTCAATATTCAGTATATTCACACCTAATCTGTACTAATGCTTTGTCTTTCAACACACCATTAACATATTGTTTACCTTTGCTCCGTGACCTTTTGGTCAGCTATGTGGCCTGGTCCAATCTGCACCTTCTCCTTTGTTATCTCTTGCCCAACCCCCACCTCACTTGTTTATAATCTGTGACTTTTCTAATATTTGTCAGTTCCGAAGAAGGGTCACTGACCCGAAACGTTAACTCTGCTTCTCTTTCCACAGATGCTGCCAGACCTGCTGAGTGAGACCAGGCTGTAACCCTGACTGCAGCTGTAAGGCCAAATACAAAAACCACTGAGAGTGTGGGGGTCACGGATAAGATACCTGAGAGTTCCTGTCGAAAAGAAAAGTAATTCCTTTTCCCTCAAATGAGGCAGGTAAACCTACAGTTTTACTTCAGGATACAGGAGCCAGCCAAACTCTTTTACTGGGGAAAGACATGAGTTTTCGACCAGAGAGTGCACTGAATGCCAAGGTTTTAGTGAAAAGTGTCGATGGGGAATATATGTATCGGGTGCACCTGGAGCGTGACCTAATGTCTGGAATGGTAACTGTAGGAGTTGTCCACAGTTTTCCAGTAGACAGAGCTGACCATCTCCTGGTGAATGATTTGGCTGGAGCGAAGGTAGTAGCTTCTCCAGTAGTCACGGAAAGATCAAGTGAAGTCAAAGAGACATAATACTTGCAGGAAAAGGTTCCAGGAGTTTTTCCTTCATGTGTAGTGACCCGAGCAATGGCTAAATAAGTTGCAGTGTCGGAGGTAAAGTTGGCACCAAAGACAGAATCTTTCTTTAGGGATTTGGATAATCCAAAGGAAATGTTTAATAAGTCCCAGGGTGGAAGAGTCAGTTACTAGGGGACATAGGTTTAAGGTGCGAGGGGCAAAGTTTAGAGGGGATGTGCGAGGCAAGTTTTTTACACAGAGGGTGGTGAGTGCCTGGAACTTGCTGCCAGGGGAGGTGGTGGAAGCAGATACGATAGCGACGTTTAAGAGACATCTTGACAAATATATGAATAGGAAGGGAATAGAGGGATATAGGCCCCGGAAGTGCAGAAGGTGTTAGTTTCGGCAGGCATCAAGATCGGCGCAGGCTTGGAGGGCCGAATGGCCTGTTCCTGTGCTGTACTGTTCTTTGTTCTTTGTTCTTTTCTCTGATCAAGTCTCAGCAAGCCGATCCAGAGTGAAATAAAGTGGCATAATCAGCTCTAATGGAAGCTGAGGCAAAGGGAGTTCGGAAGGCTACTATATTAAAAATGGGATACTGATGAGGAAGTGGAGACCTCCTCACAGACCTGTGGACGAAGAATGGACAGTTGTTCAACAGATAGTGGTACCGCCCAAGTATCGCCGAGAAATATTAAGGATAGCCCATGAAATTCCTATAGCAGGACATGTGGGAACCGGAAGACCTAATCACGTATTGGTCGATATTTTTTATTAACCAGGTCTTTCCAAGGACGTGGTGCAGTTTTGTAAAACATGCCATATGTGCCAAATTGTAGGAAAACTGCAACCAGCCATAAAACCGGCACCTCTAATTCCCTTACCAGTTTTTGGGGAAACATTTAGTAGGCTGTTGGTAGACTGTGTAGGACCTTTACCAAAAACAATAGTGGGACACCAATATACACTCACTATCATGGATATGGCTACTCAATTCCCAGAGCTTTTCCCTTGGGAATAATTTCTGCTAAGGTAGTGGTAAAGAAGTTAACCCAGTTCTTCACTAGATTTGGATTACCAATTGAGATTCAGTCGGATCAGAGTTCCAATTTTATGTCTAAAATCTTTCAGGAAGTTATGGGTAATCTGGGTAGAACACAGTTAAAGTCTTCAGCACACCACCCACAGACACGAGGCTTTAGAAAGGTAAAATCAGACCCGCAAAACCCTCATACTGTCATGAATATCCCATGATTGGGTTCAGAACAGAGAGACAAATCCTCTGTGCTAGATTATGTATCTGTGTTCTGGGAACGGCTCACAAGAGCCTGAAAAGTGGCTCAGGATAACACCTTAAAGCTTCCCAAACAACCATGAAGAAATGGGCAACCAAGCATGCCATGACCCCAACATTTCAACCAGGGGATGAGATGTTAGTATTACTGCCTTTACTGAGTAAAACACTGAAAGCACGGTTCAGTGGTCCATATAAAGTGGTCAAAAGAATTGGTAAAGTAAATTATTTGATTGACACCCCAGATTGCCAGAAAAATAATCGACTGTGTCATATCAATATCTTGAAACAATATCATCGCCGGGAGGATGATAAGCAAACAGAGGTATGTCAGGTAGTAAGCACAATGAAGGATGAAAGGAATAGTGAGTATGCGGCAGAAGGAGGCCTAGACAATTCTCAAATTGAGCCTCCTACTATCCGGTTCACTAATACTGAATTGTTAGGGAGATTGGACACTATGCTTTCATATTTAGAACAACTAGACAACCTAACAAGGCTACTCACAGCATTTAAAGGAGTCTGTAGGGACAAGCCAGGATGTAAAACCTTAGCCACACATGATGTGGATGTAGAGGAATCCTTTCCTATAAAACAGCATCCTTATTGCTTAAGTCCAGAGAAAGAGCTCAGGTAAAAGCAGAAATCCAATACATGCTTGAAAACCACCTAATTGAACCCAGTCAAAGCAACTGGAATTCATCAGTGGTGTTAGTATCTAAACCTGATGGTTCAACTAGATTCTGCATAGACTACAGAAAGGTTAATGCAGTATCAAAGGCAGACTCCTACCCAATTCCTTGCCTGGCAGACTGTATTGTGGCAGTGCCACGTTTCTTACAAAAATAAATTTGTTAAAGGGATACTGGAAAGTTCCTTTAACACCCTGAGCTAAAGAAATATCGGCCTTTGTCACTCCAGACGGTCTTTTCCAATGCCAAGTGATGCCACTTGTACTAAAAAATGCCCCAGCAACTTTTCAGAGACTAATAAATCAAGTGGTCACCAGTGTTCCTAATAGTGTGGTTTACCTTGATGATGTGCTAGTATACAGTGACACTTGGAAGGACCACTTGGAACAACTGGAAGATCTGTTTGGAAAATTACAGTCTGCTGATTTAGTGGTAAACCTTGCCAAAAGTGAATTTGCAAAAGCGAGCATAACCTACCTCGGGCATATAGTAGGACTAGGACAAGTGTTGCCAAGAACAGCAAAAGTACAAGCATTGGTGGAGTTCCCTACCCCTAAGACTAAGTGAGAAATCATGAGGTTTTTGGAGATGTGTGGTTCCTACCACAAGTTTGTACCAAATTTTAGTACTGTAGCTGCTCCACTGACAGATTTGCTAGAAAAAAACAAAAACAAGACAGTGTAGTCAGCGGAGTGCCAAGCATCTTTTGAGAGGTTGAAAGCCATTTTGCTTTATGAACCATTGTTGGCTACTACAAATTTCACTAAGCCCTTCAAGGTCGCAATTGATGTCCGTGACCTGGGAGTCGGTGCAGTCCTGTTACAAGATGATGAATCAGGCAAAGAAAGGCCAAGGGGATACTTCTCCAAAAAGCTAAATCAACACCAAAAAAGATATTCAACAGTGGAAAAAGAAACCCTGGCTTATTACTAGCTCTTAAGCATTTTGAAGTCTATGTCCTCCATGACTACAGAGAGTCACTGGTATATACTGATCATAAACCCCTAGCCTTTGTGAAAAAATTTAAAAACCAAAATACCAGACTACTCCGATGGAGTTTACTATTGCAACCTTATCACTTAAAGATTATCCACATTGTGGGGAAAAATAATATGATTGTGGATGCTTTATCTAGAATTTAACTTTGCTTTGAGTTATCTGAGTGCAAAGATGGTACAAAGCAGAACTGTATTAGCTACAGGTAAAGTGTGAAGAGTATGAGTGTGAAAATGTGTTTTAATATTTTTCCATCTTCTGTTTTTTTCTACACTTTGTAATGAAACGCATTTTAAAAAGGCGTTTCATTCCACAAAAGGGTAGAGATGTTATGACTGCTTCCTTTTTTTTGTTAAATTTTGAGGACATGTGTTTTAAAACTGAAAAGGAGTCCATGGATTTTTTTTTGGAAAGGGTTACGTGTTGTTTGAAAACAACAGTTACTGGCAGTCACCTGTCTTCAGATAAGCACCCAGCAAGGGCTTTTTGACCTGGGAAAGATTTTTACAAAGAACAAAGAACAGTACAGCACAGGAACAGGCCATTCGGCCCTCCAAGCCTGCGCCGATCTTGATGCCTGCCTAAACTAAAACCTTCTGCACTTCCGGGGACCGTATCCCTCTATTCCCATCCTTTTCATGTATTTGTCAAGATGCCTCTTAAACGTCATTATCGTACCTGCTTCCACCATCTCCCCCGGCAGCAAGTTCCAGGCACTCACTACCCTCTGTGTAAAGAACTTGCCTCGCACATCCCCTCTAAACTTTGCCCCTCTCACCTTAAACTTATGTCCCCTAGTAACTGGCTCTTCCACCCTGGGAAAAAGCTTCTGACTATCCATTCTGTCCATGCCGCTCATAACTTTGTAAACCTCTATCATGTCGCCCCTCCACCTCCGTCGTTCCAGTGAAAACAATCTGAGCTTATCCAAGCTCTCCTCATAGCTAATGCCCTCCAGACCAGGCAACATCCTGGTAAACCTCTCCTGTACCCTCTCCAAAGCCTCCACGTCCTTCTGGTAGTGTGGCGACCAGAATTGCACGCAATATTCTAAGTGTGGCCTAACTAAAGTTCTGTACAGCTGCAGCATGACTTGCCAATTTTTATGCTCTATGCCCCGACCGATGAAGGCAAGCATGTCGTATGCCTTCTTGACTACCTTATCCACCTGCGTTGCCACTTTCAGTGACCTGTGGACCTGTACGCCCAGATCTCTCTGCCTGTCAATACTCCTAAGGGTTCTACCATTTACTGTATACTTCCCACCTGCATTAGACCTTCCAAAATGCATTACCTCACATTTGTCCGGATTAAACTCCATCTGCCATTTCTCTGCCCAAGTCTCCAACCGATCTATATCCTACTGTATCCTCTGACAATCCTCATCACTATCCGCAACTCTACAAACCTCTGTAGATGATGTTGCTAAGGGGCAGCCTGTAGATAAGGAAAAGGACAGAGTTGAAGATGGATACTCTTCTTTTTGAATGCTTCCTTATTTACACGCAGATAAGAGCTTTTCACTCACAAGCAGGACCAGCATTAGTCCTGAACAGATAGTGATTAAAATCGAATTAAATTCATACAGAGGGGCAGCACAGTGGGAAAGCATTCACTTGTAATGTTCAGTTGCTAATTTTTCATTCAATTTGAAACTGAACTCAAGGGGCAGAATTTTGTTCCTGTGTCCCAATCCCGCCATCAGAATGAAATAGAATTCAGAAATGCCGGCGGCAGGACCACAAGGAAGATTTTGGAGGAGGTGCCCAATTAAGTGGCTGTCTCTGGGATCCCCGTCCAATTAAGGATGGCTTGTGTGCCGCCAAGTCTGATGAGCCAATAGCAGACCATCCAGCGCTGAAAGATCGACAGCCCCACTGTCAGAGGCTGATACTGCTGAAGGAGATGTGAGTGTACTTTTGTCCCAGGTCATGGGCCTCAAACGGGGAATATAAGAAAGGCCAAAAGGGTTAGGGCCGTTGGACAGGTGGGGTAAAACCCCCCCATGTAACAGGCATTGTTGCGGTTGTGGCCGTTTATTAGCACGATGCCTTCTCCCATTGAATGGAGCTTCTTGCTCCGATGGTCATCTGGCCTGCTGCTTGGAGGCCACCTGACAGCCTCCTGACTCGACAGGGACCCCGTGCGTCAGCTGGAAAATCCAGAAGGCGTCAGGAGAGTGCCCTTAATTAACCCTTAAAGGGCTTAATTGGCTACCAGCCCCACCCGGATGGGTGATCAGTCCCGCTGTTACACCACCTCCTGCAGAATCCTGTAGAGATGACCCGTTATTGGACCCTCCGCCTCCAGACCTGCATCTCCAGGCCCTTGAAAATTCTGCCCAAAGAATCTGGAATTATGATGTCAGATACTAGTGTATGAACACTTAACAAGTTTGAGTGAAATTCCTCATTGTTATTTTAGTGAGATGTTTACCCATTTAACTTAAGTAGGCTAACACGGCCACTAATGCAGTGAAGAGGAATATCAGGTAAAGAAATTAAGTACTTAAATGCAATTATCCTCAATGTAATTTTGAAGTCCAAGAGATTTAAAGCAGAAATTAGAGAGGGGAGTATTTTCAATATATACTACTTCCTCCTTATAGTCAGTACGTAATTAACTTTAAAGTAAAAATTCTCTCATTATTAAAAGCCAAAAAAAAGTAACAGATTAGAAGTTCAATAATGCTTCCCCCATAATTTTGGCTCAAATTATTGAGAGAATAATTAATTGTACACAAAGCCACTTAATTATTTTAGAAGGGTGAAGACCTTTTGCGAGATTGGCAAAATCTATGCTTGGAAGTTTGAGAGTTTGGCCGAAGCTGGTCACAGCTTTAGCATTAGGCCTGTAACTAGACTTATGGGCCTTGTCTGTAATTTAGCCAGCAGTTCAAATTTAAATAGATATACATATCTAAAGAAAGGTACTGTAAGCCAATTCTTTATTTACCTTAATTGCATTAACCATTCTTAATCATGTAAACCGTGCTTTTATTTCTTTCATACTACTGAATGTAAGCTGGCTGTGGTGGAGTCCTTTGTCTCATGGTGGTAAGAAGATGGAGCTACGAAGGGAGAATTATGACCAAAGACGTTATTTCTTGGACAGTTTTAACTAAAACACACACACACACACACACACACACACACACACACACACACACACACACACACACACACACACACACACACACACACACACACACACACACAGTCATGTCAGGGCATATCCCTGAGGTGGTGGATTGCCACAGACACTTCATCTACAGAAGTTGAACAAGACAATAGCCACTCAGGAATGTGTGAATGGCCTTCTTCCTGTCCCAACATACAGTAATTGCACCCATTATTGGCATGTCCCCGGAGACACCCCCACCACCGCACCCCGCACCCCCCCCCCCCCCACACCCCAACCACGTGGAGGTGGTCCTGAATGGCTCGGGCGGGATTAATAACCCAATCGGATTATCCGATTTAAGGTATTGCCTTATATGCTAAGGGCCAGCGTCAGGAAGGTGTATAAAGCGACAGCCCCCAAGGACATTGTTACTGCAGTCGGTAGAGTGGACTGGTCAGCCATTCCAAAGTCGCGCCTGGAGATCTGTCGAAGGACTGACCACCTGAGACGGACCCTAGCTGATGGGATTCCTAAGCAACCAGTGTCATTGTGAGTATGTACTATTGCTTTGAGAATTAATAAGGGTGTATCACATTTAGTGAAATAGTATCCAAGTTGTTGTGTGCCATTGATATCAAGAGTAAAGACAAGAACCTTTAGATCAGAAAGGGGGTCTTACATCTCACCAAAGCCCTGTACAATTTTAGTAAGACTTCTTTATTCCTGTACTCCAATCCGCTTGCAATAAAGGCCAACATGCCATTTGCCTTCCTAATTGCTTGCTGTACCTGCATGTTAACGTTCTGCATTCCTTGTACAAGCACACCCAAGTCTCTTTGAACATCAACACTTACAAGTTTCACTCCTTTTAAAAAATATTCTGCTTTCCTATTCTTATGACCAAAGTGAATACCTTTGCACTTCCCTACATTATACTCCATCCTGCCATCTAGTTGCCCACTCACTTAACCTGTCTATATCTCTTTGCTGCCTCTCTCTGTCCTCCCACAGCTTACCTTTCCACCTACATTTGTATCTTTAGTGATCTTAGAAACATAACTCTCTGTAATAGTAGTGGAGGGAGTGACTGTTTAAGGTGGTGGATGTAGTGCTAATTATGGGGGAAACAGTCTTCTTTTTCTTCTTTGGCCTCCTTGTCTCGAGAGACAATGGGTAAGCGCCTAGAGGTGGTCAGTGGTTTGTGGAGCAGCGCCTGGAGTGGCTATAAAGGCCAATTCTAGAGTGACAGACTCTTCCACAGGTGCTGCAGATAAAATTGGTTGTCGGCTGTTACACAGTTGGCTCTTTCCTTGCACTTCTGTCTTTTTTCCTGCCAGCTGAAAAGTCTCTTCGACTCGGCACTGTTTAGCCCCGCCTTTATGGCTGTCCGCCAGCTCTGGCAATCACTGGTAACTGACTCCCACGACTTGTGGTCAATGTCACAGGACTTCGTGTCGTGTTTGCAGACATCTTTAAAGCGGAGACATGGACGGCCGGTGGGTCTGATACCAGTGACGAGCTCACTGTACAATGCGTCCTTGGCTATCCTGCCATCTTCCATGCGGCTTACATGGCCAAGCCATCTCAGGCGCCGCTGGCTCAGTAGTGTGTATATGCTGGGGATGTTGGCCGCCTCGAGGACTTCTGCGTTGGAGATACAGTCCTGCCACCTGATGCCAAGGATTCTCCGGAGGCAGCGAAGATGGAATGAGTTGAAACGTCGCTCTTGGCTGACATACATTGTCCAGGCCTCGCTGCCGTAGAGCAAGGTACTGAGGACACAGGCTTGAAACACTCAGATTTTTGTGTTCCGTGTCAGTGCGCCATTTTCCCACACCCTCTTGGCCAGTCTGGACATAGCAGCGAACGCCTTTCCCATGTGCTTGTTGATTTCTGCATTGAAAGACAGGTTACTGGTGATAATTGAGCCTAGGTAGGTGAACTCTTGAACCACTTCCAGAGCGTGGTCCCCGATATTGATGGATGGAGCATTTCCGATGTCCTGTCCCACGATGTTGGTTTTCTTGAGGCTGATGGTTCAGTGGTGTAGTGGTAATGTCACTGAACTAGTAATCCAGAGGCCCAGGCCAATGCCATGGGGACACGGGTTCAAATCCCACCATGGCAGCTCGTGGAATTTAAATTCAATTAATTAATAAGTTTAACTAATTAATACAAAAAATCTGGAATTGAAAGCTAGTATCAGTAATAGTGCCCAGACCCACAGCAATGTGGTTGACTCTTAACTGCCCTCTGAAATGGCCGAGCAAGCCATTCAATTGTCAAGGGCAGTTAGAGATGGGCAACAAATGCTGGCCTTGCCAGCAATGTCCACATCCCATGAAAGAATAAAAAAAAGTAGGCTCCTTTGTCTTTGGATGGTTTTGAGCTTTTTGTGGTATTGTTAGAGCTCCATTTATCCAGGCAAATAGAGTGTATTCCATCATACCCCTTACTTGTGCCTTGTAAATGGTGGAGAGGCTTTGGGGAATCAGGAGGTGAGTCACACATCACAGATTATCTGTCCTGCTCTTGTAACCGTAGTATTTTTGTGGCTGGTCCAGTTAAGTTTCTGGTCAATGGTAATCCCAAGGATGTTGATGGTTGGGAATTTGATGGCTGTAATGCTGTTCAATGTTAAGGGGCAATGATTAGATGCTCTCTTGATGGAGATGGTCATTGCCGAGCACTTGTGTGGTGCAAATGTTACTTGCCATTTATCAGCCCAAGCCTGAATGTTGTCCAGGTCTTGCTACATGTGAGAAAGGACTGCTTACTTAACTAAGGAGTCACAAATGCTACTGAACACTGTGTAACCATTAGCAAACATCCCCACTTCTGATCTTATGATGAAGGGCTCATCTAATGATCACCGTGAAACCATTTTTGATTGTTGTAAAAACCCATCTGGTTCACTAATGTCCTTTAGGGAAGGAAATCTGCTGTCCTTACCTGGTCTGGCCTACATGTGACTCCAGACCCACAACAATGTGGTTGACTATTACATGCCCTCTGAAATGGCCTAGCAAACCACTCAGTTGTATCTAACTGCTATGAAGTCAATAAAAAGGATTGAAACCAGATGGACCAGCCGGCATTGACCTAGGCACTGGAAACGACAACAGCAAACTCAGCCCTGTCAACCCTGCAAAGTCTCCTTACTAACATCTGGGGGCTTGTGCCAAAGTTGGGAGAGCTGTCCCACAGGCGAGTCAAGCAACAGCCTGACATAGTCATACTCACGGAATCATACCTTACAGACAATATCCCATATACTGTCATCACTATCCCCGGGTATGTCCTGTCCCACCGGCAGGACAGACCCAGCAGAAGTGGCAGCACAGTGGTATACAGTCAGGAGTTGCCCTGGGAGTCCTCAACATCGACTCTGGACCCCATGAAGTCTCATGGTATCAGGTCAAACATGGGCAAGGAAACCTCCTGCTGATTACCACCTACCGCCCTCCCTCAGCTGATGAGTCAGTACTCCTCCATGTTGAACACCAGTTGGAGGAATCACTGAGGGTGGCAAGGGCACAGAATGTACTCTGGGTGGGGGACTTCAATGTCCATCTCCAAGAGTGGCTCAGTAGCACCACTACTGAGCGAACTGGCCGAGTCCTAAAGCACATAGCTGCTAGACTGGGTCTGCGGCAGGTGGTGAGGGAACCAACAAGAGCTAAAAACATACTTGACCTCGTCCTCACCAAACTGCCTGCCACGGATGCACCTGTCCATGACAGTATTGGTAGGAGTGACCACCGCACAGTCCTTGTGGAGATGAAGTACCGTCTTCACATTGAGGATACCGCCCATCGTGTTGTGTGGCACTATCAATGGACTAAATGGGATAGATTTCGAACAGCTCTAGCAATGCAAAGCTGGGCATCCATGAGGCACTGTGGGCCATCAGCAGCAGCAGAATTGTACTCAACCACAATCTGTAACCTCATGTCCCGGCATATCCCCCACTCTACCATTACCATCAAGCCAGGAGACCAACCCTGGTTCAATGAAGAGTGCAGGAGGGCATGCCAGGAGCAGCACCAGGCATGCCTCAAAATGAGGTGTCAACCTGGTGAGGCTACAACAGAGGACTACTTGCATGCCAAACTGCATAAGCAGCATGCAATAGGCAGAGCTAAGCGATCCTATAACCAACGGATCGGATCTAAGCTCTGCAGTCCTGCCACATCCAGCCGTGACTGGTGATGGACAATTAAACAACTAACTGGAGGAGGTGGCTCCACAAATATCCCCATCCTCAATGATGGGGGAGCCCAGCACATCAGTGCAAAAGATAAGGCTGAAGCATTTACAACAATCTTCAGCCAGAAGTGCCGAGTTGATGATCCATCTCGGCTTCCTCCTGCAGTCCCCAGCATCACAGATGCCAGACTTCAGCCAATTCGATTCACTCCGCATGATATCAAGAAACGACTGATGGCACTAGATACTGCACAGGCTATGGGCCCTGACAACATTCCGACAATAGTACTGAAGACCTGTGCTCCAGAACTGCCGCACCCCTAGCCAAGCTGTTCCAGTACAGCTACAACACTGGCATCTACCTGGCAATGTGGAAAATTGCCCAGGTATGTCCTGTGCACAAAAAGCAGGACAAGTCCAACCCAGCCAATTACCATCCCATCAGCCTACTCTCACTCATCAGTAAAGTGATGGAAGATGTCATCAACAGTGCCATCAAGCAGCACTTGCTTAGCAATAACCTGCTCAGTGACGCTCAGTTTGGGTTCCGCCGGGGCCACTCAGCTCCTGACCTCATTACAGCCTTGGTTCAAACATGGACAAAAGAGCTGAACTCAAGAGGTGAGGTGAGAGTGACCGCCCTCGACATCAAGGCAGCATTTGACTGAGTATGGCATCAAGGAGCTGTAGCAAAACTGAAGTCAATGGGAATCAGGGGAAAAATCTCCGCTGGTTGGAGTCATACCAAACACAAAGGAAAATGATTGTGGTTGTTGGAGGTCAATCATCTGTGCTCCAGGACATCACTGCAGGAGTTCCTCAGGGTAGTGTCCTAGGCCCAACCATCTTCAACTGCTTCATCAATGACCTTCCTTCAATCATAAGGTCAGAAGTGGGGATGTTCGCTGATGATTGCACAATGTTCAGCACCATTCGCGACTCTTCAGATCCTGAAGCGGTCCATGTAGAAATGCAGCAAGACATGGACAATATCCAGGCTTGGGCTGATAAGTGGCAAGTAACATTCGCACCACACAAGTGCCAGGCAATGACCATCTCCAACAAGAGAGAATCTAACCATCTCCCCTTGACATTCAATGGCATTACCATCGCTGAATCCCCAACTATCAACATTGTAGGGGCTACCATTGACCATAAATTGAACTGGAGTAGCCATATAAATACCGTGGCTACAAGAGCAGGTCAGAGGCTAGGAACCCTGTGACGAGTAACTCATTTCCTGACTCCCCAAAGCCTGTCCACCATCTACAAGGCACAAGTCAGGAGTGTGATGGAATACTCTCCCCTTGCCTGGATGGGTGCAGCTCCAACAACACTCGACACCATCCAGGACAAAGCAGCCCACTTGATTGACACCCCATCTACAAACATTCACTCCCTCCACCACCGACGCACAGTGGCAGCAGTGTGTACCATCTACAAGATGCACTGCAGTAACGCACCAAGGCTTCTTCAACAGCACCTTCCAAACCCATGACCTCTACCAACTAGAAGGACAAGGACAGCAAATGCATGGGAACACCACCACCTGCAAGTTCCCCTCCAGGTCACACACCATCCTGACTTGGAACTATATCGCTGTTCCTTCACTGTCGCTGGGTCAAAATCCTGGAACTCCCTTCCTAACAGCACTGTGGGTGTACCTACCTCACATGGTTTGCAGCAGTTCAAGAAGGCAGCTCACCACCACCTTCATCAAGGGCAATTAGGGGTGGGCAATAAATGCTGGCCTTGCCAGTGATGCCCACTTCCCATGAAATAATTTTTTTTTAATTTATAAAAGGTCATTGATGAAACAGCTGAAGATGGCTGGGCCTCGGACACTACCCTGAGGAACTCCTGCAGTGATGTGCTGGAGCTGAGATGATATGCCTCCAACAACAACAATCTTTCTTTGTGCTCGGTATGATTCCAGCCAGTGGGGAGTTTTCCTCTGATCCCAATTGACTTCAATTTTACTCAGGGATAATCCGTCCTTCCTGGCTATGACTTGGCAAAAAAGTGCCTTAGTATTTTTCCAAGGGATACAATATGCTCTTTTGAAAAATATTTACTTTACGCACTTTACAAGACTTTTAAGTTCACTCATGGTGGAAAATTGACTCCTTCGGAACATTCTTTGATTTCAGCTGTTGGACACTTGTAAGTTCCAGGTTTGACCTCAAACTATTACCCTTGAATGTCCTACCTTTACCTGTGTTCCTAACCTTGTCATACACATTGAAATATCAGATTATCTATGGTACAATAACACATTGATATCTTTCCTCTGTGTTGGTATTCATAAGATGTGATCCTACCTCTCTGCTGTTTCAGATTGATGAATGAGAGATGTCATCAGTGCTGCTTCCCTCCACTCACATCCCCATCCTTTAACAAAACTGGTGCTGTAAAGCGCATCAAATTGTCTGTCGTGTGCATGCACAACATTCTGCACTTGAGCCAAAGTTTTAACATGGTAAATGTTCAGGGAGGAGTCTGAAAGTCCAAAATTCACCAGCATTCCCTTCACTGAGCAAATAGCTATCACATTACTTCCCTGTTCATCAGACATTGAGAGGAGACCTTTTACACCCACTTGAATAGGCACTTGGGAGGTCAGTTTAACTGAAGGAGGTTGCAATAAAGCCACAAAAGCAGGAACATAACCTTATTATAACCTAAATTGTTTTAGGAATCTTAATGAGCCCGTGTTGGCCTTCATCAACGTGTTCACAAATTCCTCACTGTTCAGTTCTCCTTGATGGGATGCTTCTCTATATCTCAGTTACAATTTTCTAGACAATCAAGGTCTTCTTCATGTAAAGAAAGAATGTGAATTTATATAATACCTCAAGGCATCCTAACGGGTTTTGCAGCCAATGGTGTACTTTTGAAATGTAATCATTGTTGTAATGTAGGAAACACTGCAGTCAATTTGCTCACAGAAAAGTCCCATAAACAAATGACTTGATAATCTGTTTCAGTGGTTAAAGAACAAATATTGACCAGGACACAGGGGAGAACTCTCCTACTCGTCTTTGAAATAGTGCCATGGGATCTTCTACATCCACCTGAGAGACTAGCCAGGGCCTCTTTTTAACACCTCATCAACAAAAATGCTGTGCTTAAATCCCTGGTATGGCATTTGAACCCACAGCTATCTAAGTAAGAGGCAAAATTGCTAACACTGAGGCATAGCTGCCACCTAGAGATGCAGCCATGTGGGCAGTCTGCATTCCTCTTTATGTGTGTGCATTGCAATGTCTCATGCAGTTGGTTGTGATGGCAGTGCTGGTTATAAACATATTTTTCAACATTTCAATCTCACAGTGCAAGTAGCTTTTACAGAAAGGTCACCTTCTGCTCCAAAGAGAGCCATTGTCCTTTGGAACTACAAAGTGCAGGAATCAAAAAGGCATCTTTGCCCACATTTCTCCTCAGATCCATTTTGTTTTGAAATATAATGTTTTTAAACTAGAGGAAAAATCACCTCCTCCGTAATGGCAATGAGTGGCCCTTTAAGAGCTGCTATCACATCACATTAACAACGAGCTCAGTAGACTCAATGTAGACATTGCAGCACTTCAGGAGACTCGCCTCCCCGCGAGTGGATCTCTAGCAGAGCAAGACTACACCTTCTTCTGGCAGGGCAGGGATCCTGAAGAACCAAGACAGCATGGAGTGGGCTTCGCCATCAGAAACTCCTTGCTCAGCATGATAGAGCCTCCCTCTGGTCCAGTACACCTACTCAGCATCTATGCTCCAACACTCTGCTCCCCACCTGAAGCTAAAGACCAGTTCTACGAGCAACTCCATAACATCATTAGCAGCATCCCCAACACCGAACACCTATTCCTGCTGGGGGACTTTAATGCCAGGGTTGGGGCCGACCATGACTCATGGCCCTCCTGCCTTGGGCGCGATGGCGTTGGAAGGATGAATGAGAACGGGCAGAGACTGCTTGAGTTGTGTACCTATCATAACCTCTGCATCACCAACCCGTTCTTTCACACTAAACCCTGTCACCAGGTTTCATGGAGGCACTCAAGATCGCATCGTTGGCACCAGCTAGACCTCATCGTCACAAGGCGAGCCGCCTTAAACAGTGTTCAAATCACACGCAGCTTCCACAGTGCGGACTGCGACACCGACCACTCCCTGGTGTGCAGCAAGGTTAGACTCAGACCAAAGAAGTTGCATCATTCCAAGCAGAAGGGCCACCCGCGCATCAACACGAGCAGAATTTCTCACCCACAGCTGTTACAAAAATTTCTAAATTCACTTGTAACAGCCCTTCAAAACACTCCCACAGGGGATGCTGAGACCAAGTGGGCCCACATCAGAGAGGCCATCCATGAGTCAGCTTTGACCACCTACGGCAAAAGTGCGAAGAGAAATGCAGACTGGTTTCAATCTCATAATGAAGAGCTGGAACCTGTCATAGCCGCTAAGCGCATTGCACTGTTGAACTACAAGAAAGCCCCCAGCGATTTAACATCCACAGCACTTAAAGCAGCCAGAAGCACTGCACAAAGAACAGCCAGGCGCTGCGCAAAAGACTACTGGCAACACCTATGCAGTCATATTCAGCTGGCCTCAGACACCGGAAACATCAGAGGAATGTATGATGGCATGAAGAGAGCTCTTGGGCCAACCATCAAGAAGATCGCCCCCCTCAAATCTAAATCAGGGGACATAATCACTGACCAACACAAACAAATGGACCGCTGGGTTGAGCACTACCTAAAACTGTACTCCAGGGAGAATGCTGTCACTGAGACTGCCCTCAATGCAGCCCAGCCTCTACCAGTCATGGATGAGCTGGACATACAGCCAACCAAATCAGAACTCAGTGATGCCATTGATTCTCTAGCCAGCGGAAAAGCCCCTGGGAAGGATAGCATTACCCCTGAAATAATCAAGAGTGCCAAGCCTGCTATACTCTCAGCACTACATGAACTGATATGCCTGTGCTGGGACGAGGGAGCAGTACCACAGGACATGCGCGATGCCAATATCATCACCCTCTATAAAAACAAAGGTGACCGCGGTGACTGCAACAAATACCGTGGAATCTCCCTGCTCAGCAGAGTGGGGAAAGTCTTTGCTCGAGTCGCTCTGAACAGGCTCCAGAAGCTGGCCGAGCGCGTCTACCCTGAGGCACAGTGTGGCTTTCGTGCAGAGCGATTGACCGTTGACATGCTGTTCTGCCTTCGTCAGATACAGGAGAAATGCCGTGAACAACAGATGCCCCTCTACATTGCTTTCATTGATCTCACCAAAGCCTTTGACCTCGTCAGCAGACGTGGTCTCTTCCGACTACTAGAAAAGATCGGATGCCCACCAAAGCTACTAAGTATCATGGAATTGGTTCCAAAGAAGGGTCACTGACCCGAAACGTTAACTCTGCTTCTCTTTCCACAGATGCTGCCAGACCTGTTGAGTGAATCCAGCATTTCTTGTTTTTGTTTCAGATTTCCAGCATCCGCAGTATTTTGCTTTTATGAAATCCTGTGACATTGATCACAAGTTGTGGGAGTCAGTTGCCAGCGTTCGCCAGAGCTGGCGGGCAGCCATAAAGACAGGGCTAAATTGTGGCGAGTCGAAGAGACTTAGTAGTTGGCAGGAAAAAAGACAGAGGCACAAGGGGAGAGCCAACTGTGCAACAGCCCCGACAAACAAATTTCTCTGCAGCACCTGTGGAAGAGCCTGTCACTCCAGAATTGGCCTTTATAGCCACTCCAGGCGCTGCTTCACAAACCACTGACCACCTCCAGGCGCATATCCATTATCTCTCGAGATAAGGAGGCCCAAAAGAAAGAATCACATCACATTCCCCAGCCCAACCAATTACATTCCTGGCTCAGTTTTATTACATACATTTTTCCTTCTCTATTGCCGGGGCAGTGTGCCATGCTGTGGGCAATTAATGTGCAATTTTGTTGAACTTGCAAATTCAAGCTTTAAGGATAATGGACAAAGTATCATGGGGTTTCCCAAATTCTTAATGTAAAATTGCTGTGTTCGAATTGCTCAATAATTTGAATTAAAGGGTATAGACTGTAGGTGCTTCTGATGCACAAAGCTCTGCAGCAGGAGCACTAAAGCTGAAATTTAGACTTAAAGAAGATATATAAGTGTTGCTGTTGAGCATTGGTTTTATTACCAATTGCAACTTCTAGGCTATATTATTGATGTATGAGCAAATATTTTTATTTATATACATGCACAATGTGGAAATGGGTTTTGTTGCTACTTTTGTGAAATTGTCATAATAAAGTTGGAAGTGCTCAGCTGGGATAATATTTGGGCACAAGATGCAAGTCAAATAACATAGTATAGGAAGATGTATCTACAGAGCTTCTGACTTATCCAGTTTACCACTGACTTAACCGCATCACCCATGTTATCAAACTAAATAGAATGCAAGTACTTTATGAATATGAGGCAGCTGCAAGGCAAACATAACACAAAGGGTGATTTTAACCCTGTCTGCCCATTGGGAACAGGAAGGATGGGCAGTTAAAATTGCTGTAGAGGGTTAAAATGACCACTTGGTTCCAGTGGTCATTTTAACTGCAGGCTTTTAGTGATCCTCACGAATAGTTACAAATTGGAGATCTATCTTGAAAATTAGGACCCATGTGCCATTTTAACCCTAATTACAGAATTCTCACCCAGCACCCTTACCCACCAGTAAAACACAGTAGGATTGGTCTTTAAGAGCCGCTGGTACAATATTTAAAGGGCCACTCAGCTGCAGGTAATTGAATCAGAGGATCTGTGTCTCATTGAGTTGTTTTGGGTTGTCGGTAGAATTTGAATTGCTTCTTTCTGACATGATTTGCATTACGTACACTCAGTATGCTGTATCGTGGCTGCTATTATAGCCCAATATATGTGGATGGAGGAACAGCTAGAGGAAGAGGAGCAGCAACAGAATTAGCAATAGCAACCCCAGTAACCCTCATGAGCATCAGCCGGGCCTATTAAAAGACAGCAGGTGAGGGGGTTGGTCATAGAAGGCCATACCCATGGTGCACAGGCCATTAGTCAGTTTCTTGGATCTATCTGAGGAACGGTGCATCAGGAGGCTGTACTTCTCCAGTGGGCTGTTCCAGATCTCTGCAACCTCCTACAACAGAACCAAACCAGAGGGCCATGATTTGGCAATTACCATAGCCTCTAATTCTTTACCATTGGTTCATTCCAGTCTGGTAGAGGGAACATTTACCACATTTCACACAGCTGCATTAAGCAGGTAACCAATGCACTTTTTCCCTGTATATCACCTTCCCTATTTCCCATTGACCTCAACAGTCAACAGAAGACAGCTCAGGGATTTGCAACAGTAACTGGCTTGCCTCACAGTTACAGCATCATTCGCTGCACACATGTTTCCATTAGGGGCAGCAGAAGACCAGCTAGCAGCCTACATGAATAGGAAGGCAACCACTCCATTAACATCCAGATAGTGTCTGGACATAGAAACAGGATCATATGAGTTTGTGCACGGTATCCAGGCAGCTGTCACAATCTTTTATGCTGCAAAACATAACCATCCTCCCAATATTTGACTCTTCCACTCACGTGACAGGATGACTGCTGGGAAATGAGATGTCCTCTACATACATGGTTCATGATATCCCTCTGCAGTACCACCACACATGAGCAGCACATATATAATTAAAGCCATATGACCGACAGGATGATTATTGAGCACACATTAGGCTGTTGCAGCAGTGGTTCAGCTGTCTGGACAGTGCTGGTGGCTCTGTACAGTATGCCTCATAGAGTCTCCAACATCACAGTGGTGTGCTGCATCCAGCACAGCCTTGCCTTGCTGAGATGCCTGTATTTAGAGAAGGCACAGTAGCAGCAGTCCTCATCAGATGAGGAAGATCAGGATGAATGGGAGTAAGCAGCAGAAGAAGGTGAGACACTGAACACCTGGCAGCAAGAGATGTGAGAGATGAGTTAATTGCATAGCAATTCATTCCCCTGCCTGGAAATCTTACACAAAGCCCCTCTGCATTAACAGTCCTTGTTAGATCCTTCACAACTCCCTTATTACTGCATGAAAGATCATTGAAACCATTCAGCCAATTCTATATCAATCACATACTGACATTGCAGACTCAGAAGCTGCTAGAAAATCACATTGTAGACTAAAGTGTCAAACATGATAAAGGTGATGAATTTAATTCCCAACAATATAATTACCTTCATTTCATTTCTCATTCAAGTGTCAACCAGTGGAGTCTTTCTTATAAGAAGGTTTCCTAACCTTCATTGTTAGCAAGATTCATATACTTTCATACCAGTACAAGTTATCACCAGTTCTGACCTCAAATGGAAATTGGGGTCCTATTTACATCATAGGAGTCCGATTTCCATATTAAAAGGCCTATAGCCTGAAACGGGTGGGTGCTTTGGTTGCCCAGTCATAGGTCCCCTTTCAAAATGAAGCTGACTACATCACTGGAGTTAATACAGCAGTCAGAATACCAATCCCATTTTCAGGGCATTATCACCCCAGTAACACCAGGTGAAGGCACTGAAAGTTGACCCCACTCAGTTGGAGCAAGAGGACTGGAGCAAATTATAATCCTGAAATACAAGGTTTCTGAGTGGGGTTTCTTTTATTCGTACATGGGATGTGAATTTATTGACCACCTCTAATTCTCCTTGAGAAGGTGGTGGTGAGCTGCTTTCTTGAACTGCTGCAGTCCATGTGGAGTAGGTACACCATCAGTGCTGTTAGGAAGGGAGTTCCAGGACTTTGACCCAGCAACAGTGAATGAACAGTGATATATTTTCAAGTCAGGATGTTGTGTGCCTTGGAGCGGAATTTGCAGATGTTGGTGTTGCCATGCACCTGCTGCCCTTGTCCTTTTAGGTGGTAGAGGTCGCAGATTTGTAAGGTGCTGTCAAAGGAGGCTTGGCGAGTTACTGCAGTGGATCTTGTAGATGGTACACACTGCTGCCCCTGGGCACCAGTGGTGGAGGGAGTGAATGTTTAAGGTTGTGGTTGGGGTGCCGATCAAGCAGGCTGTTTTATCCTGGATGGTGTCAAGCTGCTAGAGTGTTGTTGGAGCTGCATTCATCCAGGCAAGTGGAGAGTATTCCATCATGCTCAATGGGATGAATGATATGGTCTCCCTCAGGATCGGAATGGAGGTGGGAGGGTGGGAAGGAAGGCGGGGGGAGAGTGCCTGTTGTCTTCCCAATGCCTTCCAATTTAGTCCGGTACAGCGAAGGCCGAGGATGACCTTCCTGCCCCAGGTCAATTGATGCCTTTAAGTAGCCAATTAATGAAATTTGCAGCCCCTTCTGTGTGTAGATGGTGGACAGGCTTTGAGGAGTCAGGAGGTGAGTTAATTGCCACAGAATTCCCAGTCTCTGACCTCCCCTTGTAGCCACAATTTTTGTATAGCTGGTCCAGTTAAGTGTCTGGTCAATGGTAACCCCCAAGGATGTTAATGATGAGGATTCAGTGATGGTAGTGCAGTTGAATGTCAAGAGGAGCTGGTTAGATTCTCTTGTTGGCGATGGTCATTGCCTGGCACTAGTGTGGCACAAATGTTACTTGCCACTTATCAGCCCAAGCCTGAATATTGACAAGGTCTTTCTGCATGCGGGCAAGGACTGCTTTTGTATCTGAGAAGTCGCAAATGGTACTGAACACGATGCAATCATCAGCGAATATCCCCACTTCTTACCTTATGATGGAGAGAAGGTCATTGGTGAAGCAGCTGAAGATGTTTGGACCTAGGACAATACCCTGAGCATCTCCTACAGTGATGTTCCTGGGGCTGAGATGATTGGCTTCCAACAACCACAACCATCTTCCTTAGTGCTAGGTATAACTTCAACCAGTGGAGAGTTTCCCCTGATTCCCATTGACTTCAATTTTTCTAGGGTTTCTTGATGCTACACTCAGTCAAATGCTGCCTAGATGTGAAGGGCAGTCACTCTCACCTCACCTCTGGAGTTCAGCTCTGTTGTTCATTCTTGGACCAAGGCTGTAATGACATCAAGAGCCAAGTGACCCGAGTGGAATCAGGGATGCCAACATTCAAACTAGTTCAATATTTGGGAATGTTATACTGGTATGAAAGTACGTGGATCTATAGCCATTAAGTTTAGTTTATTGTTAAGATATCTATGTAATAAATTTTGTAACGCTTTCCTGCTCTATTTTCATCTACTGCTAAAATCATTGGTTATTGCTGAAAATAGAGACATGTTGTTGAAGCTTTTCATCCTGCACTCATCAGCACTATTAAACAGTGAGTTATAACTCATTGTTTAATTCCCCCTTCATAAAGACACCAGCAATGCAAAACTATAAACCGAGAACAATTAGTCCCCCAACAGCATAACACAATAACCACCAGAAACAAATTTTCAGTGAGTAGTTGTTTCCCCTTCAGCATTAAACACACCAACTCGAATAGGATTATGCATTTACAAAATTCTGATGATGCAGGATTCTGATTAGCATTTGTTCTGTTTTAAGTTTTTCCTCATCCTTCAATTGGCAATGTTTTCCTGTGCTCTGGGAAGCCATGCTTTTCCCAATATCGTGGTATAATTGTGTTTGTGCCGACATAGAAAGAAAACAGGGGATTGCAGAGACTGACCAGAGCCAAAGCATCTTCTGACTATTAACAGAAAGGAGGTCAGCACTACAATACACTTACTGTTATGGGTAATCTCTCTCTAGTCCTTATTGAAACCTGACCAAGCAAAAGAGTTTCATGAGGACATAAATATAGTAAATTAAAATGTAAGCATTTTTGATTAAAATCTCAGAGTTAAAATGTTTTCTTGATGTCTATGTATAAGAAATAAAATTTAGTAACCTTTTCCTCAGGCAAACATTAATGTATATTTAATTTTTTACTCATTGTTCTTTTGAAAAAAAGTTATATGTAATGGAAATCAAGGATAACAGCTCACCTTCTACCACCAATGACTTCCTGAATCATATTGACATCTCAGCTTAATGTCAGCACCTGTGTTTTCCCCACATTGAATGGATTAATCTGTTTCCACTGACTGAATTACATAGGAAACACCATGTCACTTAGAAATATATTTTGTGGTAAAATATCTTAGTATCAGAGAACATCATTATCTAGTGACCTCTGCTGGACAGTGTATGTGTGTGGACACAGAGTGAGAACAGGATAAGCCTCTACTGTGATGATCCTCATGGTCAAATAATTTGCTGTCTAAGCAGACACAATACTGTAAACATAACCACAAGATACATACAGATGAAGAAGCCCATTCAGCCCATCTATCCAGAAAACCTTGGAAACATTGTGGTAGTTTGATTGTAGTAACATGCAAATAATAGTACCTGGGAGCAATGAGGAAAATGTTTTCAGATAATTAGAGAAATGCGAAGAGAATTGTACTCACCTTTCAAATGTGCTTGCTCTTCAACTACGGACAAGAAGTGTTACTTTGCCATGCCCTCAGGGAGAATTCATAAGGAAAGCTTGTACCTTTTTTCTCAATGTTCTTTTATACAACAGAACATAGAGGGCACAACTGCAATTAGGCAATACCCCACACATAGTAGATCAAAGTTCAGCACATATAACATACTGCTAGCAGAAAAACCTTGTCAGCTCATTTCCAAAGTGCAGTCACTAGGAGGGAGGTGGTCTGGGCAGAGTGAGGGGTTGAGAGTGGGTACAGGAGGCTGTCACTGAGACATAGCTGCATGATGCCAGGACTGGGAAGTGAATATACAAGGTTATAAGGTCCACAGGAAGGAGAGGGAATCAAGTAGAGGGGAAGGAGTTGCATTAATGATTAAAGATAAAGTGAATTCTAAGATAAGAGATGATAAATCTAGAGATAAGTACACAGTGGAATAAAGAAATGGAAAGGGTTTAATACTGTACTGGGACTTGTGTATCGGCCCCCTGGCTGTCCCACCACCCAACCTAACCCTGGGTCCCAAGACACCTCCCCTCTTCCCCCAAATGACCACCCTAGCCTCATCAGGCCATGACCAATCTCACTGGTGAGGCATGCCCAACTTACTTTCCCTCCTGGCTCCATGTCGTCGCCTGGGCTGCAGACCCAGCAGTGGCCACCGCTCCCGGTGGTGCTGCTGGGACTAAGAGCTGCCGGCTCGCTGATTGGCCGGCAGCTCACTGAGGCAGGACTTCCTCCCTCAAGCGGGTGGAAGTCCCGCCTCGGGACAATTAAAGCCCGGGGACCCGTAAAATGCGGGATGGATCCCGGGCTAGGCGGAAGCGGTAAAAGTCGGTGGCGAATTCCCGTCTGCCTAAGGTAAAATCCAGCCAATGTGTCCTGGAGCCAACAAGGATCAGACCATATGAAATTTAATAATGAATAATGTGCCAGATTTAATTAACAGCCTGATAGTGTGAGAACATTTATCTAATTGTGATCACAATATGATCGAGTTCAACATTGTGTTCGAAAGGAAGAAATGCAAAACAACCACTAAGATTCTAGATATCAGTAAGGCTGACCATCCACAGGCAGCTGGGAAAATCTGTTATCAGGTCAGTTAGCATCTGTGGTGAGAAAAACAGAATTAATTGGCGGGATTTTATTCTGTCGTTCGAGACAGGCACAGAGATGAGGAGGGAAAACAAAATGGAAAGCGGTACTGTTCCCGACGTTTCTCAGGCCCCCTGCCTTTTTGTCCGGTGCAGGGAAGGCCAAGGACAGCCTTCCCGCCCCAAGCCAATACAGGCCCTTAAATGGCCAAATTAATGGGCACTTAAGAGCCTCTTCCCACCTCCACTCCAATTTCATGAAGGACGGAGGGGCCCGCGCCACGTGGATACGCTGTCAGGTAAAACCTGGCAGCTTCCTAGAAGGGTCGAGGGTGGTTCCACCTTAGGGGGCAGTCCGGGGACCCCGGAAGGCATGCCTGACAGCGATGGCCGCCCCCCAGGAAGACCCTCCCCCCAACCCTCAATAATCGCCTCCCCCCTCCCCACTCCCCCAACTGTTGCGGGGGCCTGCCTGACTGGCTCTGGTGCCTCCAACCCCACTTACCTGTCCTGGGGTCTCTGATGTCATTGGTACTGCAGGGCCTCCTGTAGTACTGGCAGTGGCCAGCACTCCCGGTGGCACTGCCAGTACTGCAGAGCTACCGGCCCTCCGATTGGCCAGTGCTCATCCCTTAAAGGGACAGCATCCCCAAGAGCAGGCAGTTAATTGACTGCCTGCCATGAAATAGCAATGGGGATCTGACGGAGGGCCGAAGCATGTTCTCCCCGCCTCAAGACTGCTTTTTTTGGTCAAGGTGGGGAATGTCAGAGGAGATAGTGAAAACATGGCAAAGGATGAGATTGAAAGAATGTGAATGGAAAGAAGAATCAGTAGGGGCATTGGTATCCAAGAGTTGTTGAAGCTTGTGATCTTTGACACCTGAAAGGAAGAAAAAAAGTTTTTGTTAAAGCACCGGATGAGGCGAAGGATGAAATAGAACTGCAGACCATGACAGCTGTGAGATAGAATGGCTCAGTGCTGCTGAAGGGAGTGGTCAAGAGCATGCATGTGACACGCATGGCATGGAGTATGGGTCTCAGGATATGGCAGGAGCAGTGTTTCAAGCAACACTGAATATATTGAAGTTATCTATAATCACGGGTAGATCCAAAACATGAAGTGTGAAATTTCAGTTGGAATCCACATGGAATAAGTCGGAGCCAGAGACTGTTGCTGAGGAAAGAGGTGTGACTGGAAAGGCAAGATTTGGTAGTCATAAGAAGGGAAACAGAAAGCAATGATGATGAACAAGATAAAAGAGACCATCAGAAATCCTGTCAGAGAGAAGAGCACAGCTTCTTCAAGGTGGGAGTTCCTGGAAGAAAAATGGCAGTGAATTAAACACTAGTCCAAAAGTAAAATAATCAATGCCGGAAATCTGAAATAAAAACATAAAATGCTGGAAATACTCAGCAGGTCAGGCAACACCTGTGGAGAGAAAAACAGAGTTAACATTTCAGGTCAATGACCTTTCATTAATGGATAAAACGAGAGAAGATCGGCAGGAGATGTTCAGAAAAGAATTTAACACAATATAGAACCAGTTTATACCCATAAGGGACAAGAGCTCTACATGCCAAAAGAAAACAGCTATGGATGACTAAAGAGGTAAGGGACAACATGCAAGAAAAAGCATACAAGAATGCAGAAAAAAAAACGGATGAATGGGAGAGATACAAAGAACAGCAAAGGGTGAAAAAACACATAGTTAGAATTATAAGAAGAAATACAAAAAGAAACTTGTAAGAAATGTCAAAATCAATGCAAAAAACTTTTACAATTATATTCGGAAAAACAGGGTAGCTAAGAGCAACGTGTGCCCCTTAAAACCGAGAATTACATGATATAAATGAAAATAAGGAATTAGCAGGTATGCTAAATGTCAGTATTTATGGTAGAGGAAGCATGCCAGGCATCCCAAGGAAACTAATATTGAATCAGAGATGGGGACTCATCAAAATAATTAAAGCAAAATAACAGTAATGAAGAAAATAACGGCATTAAAGAGTGTCAAATCCCCAGGACCAGACAGTTTTCATCCCAGGATTTTAAAGGAAGTAGGTAAGAATATTGCAGATGCCCTAACTATGATCTTCCAAGGTTTTCTTGATTCAGAATGCATTTCTTTGGATTCTGCTTGAGTACTGTGTTCAGTTCTGGGCACTGTTGTGGGATCACTTTAAGAAACTGTAAGTGAAGACTCACTGAAAGAAGTGATGCCGCGTCACACATTACCAAAGAACTGTGGGTATAAGACCAGTAGAGGAAGGCATGCTTGGGAGTGCTTCTGTATTAGTTGTGTCTACATGTTCCAGGTTAAATTACAATAAAGACTGAGGGCTGGATTTTAAAGCCCCTCCGCCGTCAGGAACGTTGGCAGGGGGGCAATGGAGATTGGTGCAGCAGAGGCCCGCCATCAACCTCGACGGCGACAGGCCCCGTGCCGATATCGGTGGCGGCGGCGAGGCCTCGTGGTGGCCGCCCCACTGCTCGGCGACGGGACCCCCATTTCAATATGTAAATTAATTTACATACCTGATTTAATGAAGGTTCCATCGCCTTCTTAATTGCCGCACCGATCTTCATTCGGGCGGCCGACAATGCCACGCCTACGAATCCCCATCCGGGGAAACGTGGCGCAACACCTGTGGGGAGGGGGGAGCAGGATTGTTTCTCAGTGCGGGGGGGGGGGGAGAGGGATGACATCATTGCGGATTGGTCGGGGGGTGATGGGAAGGGGTAAAGGGCAAAGGTGCCAAACTTTGGGGGGAATAGGTCAATTTCTTAATAAACAAATTCCGGGGGGGGGGGGGGGTGGGAGGAGAAGGGCAGGAATGTTTTGAAATGCAATGGTGGGGGGGTTGGGAAAATGAATTTGACGGTAATTTAATTCTGTTTTTTGATAATTGAATTGACCTGGCCCTTTAATTTTAAAATCTTCATTGAGGGCTGTAAGCCCTTTAAAATTGGTGCCAGCACCTGCACATTGGCGACCGACGCCGTTGCTGGTGACAGCTCGCCCGCCCCCCCTCCACTTCATCACGGGGAGCAGGCACCACGGCAATGCAAGTGAGTCACTGAAATCACAGCAGCTCCATGACGTGGTGCCCGTGCACACGGGCCACATTTTTCTACATCCGCCACCTACTTCAGCGGAGGACTCTTAAAATGCAGCCTTGAAAGTCCCTTGCTGACCCAAATCCTACTTATTCAGACAAGACTTAGCCAATTAAGGCAACAGGATATTTGATTAATAAATTTGCGATATTTATTAGAAGCAAGAGAATACTTAGCATTGAAAGTAGAATATATTTAACAAACTTGGGAATGTAACTTTACAGCTTTCAGAGGTGCACTTACAGGAAGAGTAATGGTCACAGGGTGACCCCGGTCCTCTCTTTTCGATCTTTGTTCCTCATCAGGTGAAGATTTGTCTGTTGGTTTGAGATTCTATCTTCGGGGTCTTCTATTGTTTCTGCAATGATGAAGCATTGTGCACGTTGTTTTATATCCCTTTTTGGCCATCAGACCGCGTTGTGGTTTGCACAATCGTTGGTCCAGGCCATGTGATGCAGGTTACTACCCTACTGTCATTGGGGCTTAATTGATAAAACATTTGCCAATAATTATAAAATAAGATGATGAAGAGTTCTATTCATTACAGTAGGTGTCTCCTTGGACAGTATGAATTTGTACATAAATGAATTCTTTGTTAGCCAAAAGCTATTGAAAGTTATCAGTGTTCACAATACTTTTTCTGCTGACTTTGTATTACAGTGAGTTACAAAATTCTACTGACACTGAACTTTCCTACAATGTTTCAGTGCTGTATCTCTAAACTAAACTAAACTAAACTAAATCATAAGACTTCCTTTTAAAATAATATACTTTTAAATTAAAGCCTATTCTTTCTAGCATGATTATTAATTCATTACTTACAATTCAATCAATGTCCATTGCTTTGTATTCATTGGCCAGAATTTTCGCTGCCCAGGGAAACAGGCTGGAGGCAGTGGGGGACGTAAAATTGTGTGGGCGGAAGGGGGTGCCATTCCCATTGCCTTCCCACCCCCACTGCAATTTTACGAACAATGGGAGAGGTGACAAACGGCCCGCCCACTGCAGATAAATTGAGGCCCTTAACTAGCCAATTAATTGCCACTTAAGGGCCATCGCCCACCGCTGCTGGTATATTACCAGCAGCAGGCATGCAGCTGTGGAGTCCACACAGCAATACCAGGCGGACTCATTTCGGGCCTGGTGGGGGGGGGAGACGCTCTCCTAATCAGGTACACTGTGCCCCACAGAAAGCTCCCCAGCAGCTCCTGCCGCTCATGCTAGTGTACCTCCCACCGCTCTCCTGATTGACCCCCACCCACCCTTGCCAGGACCCAACCGATTGTCCCCGGCGAGGTCCAAAACCCCATTTAAATTTCTCAGTGCCGGCATTCATGATCCTCCTGAAGCTGGGTGCACTCCCAGCCGTGGCCACCACTTTCGATGGCACTGCTGGGACTGAGGAGCTGCCAGCCCCCTGATTGGCTGGCAGCTCTAGTAGGTGGGACTTCCTGCCTCAGAGGATCGGAAGCCCCAACCAAGGTCAATTAAGGGCCTGGGCCACGTAAAATCTCTGCGTGGCTCCCAGGCCTGGTGGAGGCCAGCTCGCCCCCGACTTTCAAGCCAGTGAGTGGGACCTCTGCCACGACGTAAAATTCTGGCCATTGTTTCTAGATGGTTTACTACTAAATATATTAATTTGATTAACACAGTTGTTAATACAAGACAAAAAATGGCTTCCTTGATGTTGTTAGTTATTATAAATGTCATAATCATGAGAAGTGCAGTGATGAAAATACAGAACCAAACTAAAGAGTTATATAAAATTGACCTTTCCTTTAAAAAGTGGACATTGTGCTGCAAATTGACTGCCCAAGGTCAGACTGACTTGGTCTGTATATTCAAGCTGTATTACTGTCTCTTAAGGACAGAAGGATACATTCCAGGCTAGGAGGTGTCTATTACACCCATCCTGAAACCATCCAGAAACATTTCTGAATTGAATGGGTTCTTCTGAAACAAAAAAGGTGTGAAGTAGCCACATCCTGGGCCATTGTGTGGTCACAACAGGGAGGGGCCCATGTGTATCCTAGCAGAGGCTAATATAAGAAATTTTTAAAATGTGGCTCCCTGAAGAGAGAGGGAGAGAGATCACAAGAATATCACCAAAAAGCAGTCCGGCCAAGGGCTGTGAAAAGAAGCCCAGCAAAAATCAAGGTTGAAGGCCTGCTGCAAATTCTACACTTAACCTTGGTGTACCAGAGAACTGGAAGTGACCACCACCTGAAGTCTTAACCACCAGAAAACTAGAACACCCAGGCCTGCAACTTTAAAAAATAAACTGTCTTCCAAGAAGATTCAACAGGTTTACCGTGAATCCCGAACACCTACCTCACTTACCATTTTTCTCTCTGTCTATCTACTTTTGTGTGTGTGTGAATTCATGTGTGGGTGCGGTTGCAACTATTTCAGGAATAAATATTGTTCAATAAATTGTTATTTTTTTCTAAATCTACAAAAAAACCTGTCACTGTCCATTTATTTGACAAAAAAACACAGGGGGTTAAAACCCTAGTAACAAAAACACTTGCTGTGGCCAGTTGGGAGGTGAACAGTGGAAACAAGCCACGTCATCCCCTACCTTGTCACAACACAGAGGATACAGTGTGAAAATGGTCAAGTTAAACTAAAATCTAGCTACCCAAAACTACTTACAAGACCCATGTATTCTTTGGATGTTATTTGTATTCCTGTGAATCTTATAATAGTTCTCTCACCAAAGGAACAAATAATATTCTATGGTAGCAGTGTTGGGATTTTTCTGAGAAATGCCAAATATTATATGATAGTAGCAGTGTGCATTCAAAGACCAGACTTGATTTCAAACTTTAACATTGAAAAGTGGAACAGATGATCTGTAATCATGGGTGACTTTAATCTACATATAGATTGGTCAAACCAAATTAGCAATAATACTGTGGAGCAGGATTTCCTGGAGTGTACACGCGACGGTTTTTTAGACCAATACATCGAGGAACCAACTAGAGAATAGGGTATTGTGCAATGAGAAAGGATTAATTAACAATCTTGTTGTGCGGGGTCCCTTGAAGAGGAGCAACCATAACATGATAGAATTCTTCATTAAGAGGGAGAATGAAGTAGTCGAATCCGAAACTAGGGTCCTGAATCTAAATAAAGGAAACTACGAAGGTAAGAGGTGCGAGTTGGCTATGGTAGATTGGGGTAATTTACTAAAAGGGTTGACAGTGGATAGGCAATGGATAATATTTAAAGAACGTGTGCATGAATTACAACAATTATTCATTCCAGTCTTGCGCAAAAATAAAACCAGAAAGGTGACTCAACCGTGGATTACAAAAGAAATTAGAGATAATATAAGATCCAAAGAGGAAGCATATAAAATTGCCAGAAAAAGCAGCAAGTCTGAGGAGTGGGAGCAGTTTAGAATTCAGCAAAGGAGGACAAAGAGGATGATTAAGCAGGGGGAAATAGAGTATGAGAGTAAACTTGGGGAAACATAAAAACTGACTGTAAAATCTTCTATAAATATGTGAAGAGAAAAAGATTAGTGAAGACAAATGTGGGTCCCTTACAGTCAGAAACAGGGAAAACTATAATGGGGAACAAAGAAATGGCAGAACAATTAAACACATACTTTGGTTCTGTCTCCACAAAGGACGACACAAATAACCTCCCAGAAATATCAGGGAACCAAGGGTCTAATGAGAGGGAGGAACTGAAGGCAATCAGTATTAGTAAAAAAAAAGGACTAGGGAAATTAATGGGGTTAAAGGCTGACAAATCCCCAGGACCTGATAATCTACATCCCAGAGTACTAAAGGAAGTGGCCCTGGAAATAATGGATGCATTGGTGGTCATCTTCCAAAATTCTATAGACTCTGGAGCAGTTCCTACAGATTGGAGGATGGCAAATGTAACCCCATTATTTAAAAAAAGGAGGGAGAGAATAAACAGGGAATTACAGACCAGTTACCTTACATCAGTAGTGGGGAAAAGTCTATTATAAAGGATGTAATAGCAGAACACCTGGAAAGCATAATGGGATTGAACAAAGTCAGCATGGGTTTACGAAAGGGAAATCATACTTAACAAATCTACTGAAGTTTTTTGAGGATGTAACTAGTAAAATAGATAAGGGAGAACCAGTGGATGTGGTGTATTTGGATTTTCAGAAGGCTTTTGATAAGTTCCCAAATAAGAGGTTAGTGTGCAAAATTAAAGCACATGGGATTGGGGTAATATATTGGCATGGATTGAGAATTGGTTGACAGACAGGAAACAGAGAGTAGGAATAAACGGGTCTTTTTCCGGGTGGCAGGCAGTGACTAGTGGGGTACCACAGGATCAGTGCTTGGGCCCCAGCTATTCATAATATATATTAATGATTTGGGTGAGGGAACAAAATGCAACATTTCCAAGTTTGCAGCCGACACAAAGCTGGAGAGGAAAGTGAGCTGTGAGGAGGCTCCAATGTGATTTGGACAAGTTGGGTGAGAGGGCAAATGCATGGCAGATGCAGTATAACATGGATAAATGTGAGGTTATCCACTTTGGTTGTAGAAACAGAAAGGCAGATTATTATCTGAATGGTGATAGATTGGGAAAGGGGGAGGTGCAACGAGACCTGGGTGGCCTTGTACACCAGTCGCTGAAAGTCAGCATTCAGGTGCAGCAAGCAGTTAGGAAGGCGAATGGTATGTTGGCCTTCATTGCAAGAGGATTTGAGTACAGGAGCAAGGATGTCTTAATGCAGTTATACAGGGCCTTGGTGAGACCACATCTGGAGTATTGTCTTCAGTTTTGATCTCCTTATCTGAGGAAGGATATTCTTGCCATTGAGGGAGTGCAAAGAAGATTTACTAGGCTGATTCCTGGGATGGCAGGATTGACATAAGAGGAGAGATTGGATCGACTAGGCCTATATTCACTAGAGTTTAGAAGAATGAGAGGGGATCTCATAGAAACCTATAAAATTCTAACAGGACAAGACAGGCTAGATGCAGAGAGGATGTTCCCGATGACTGGGTAGTCCAGAACCAGGGGTCATAGACTCAGAATACAGGGTGTGCCAGTTAAGATTGAGATGAGGAGAAATTTCTGCACTTAGAGGATGGTGAGCCTGTGGAACTCTCTACCACAGAAGGCAGTGAGGCCAAGTCACTAAATATATTCAAGAAGGAGATAGATATATTTCTTAATACCAAAGGGATCAAGGGATATGGGGAGAAAGTAGGAACAGGGTACTGAATTAGACGATCAGCCATGATCTTTTGTGAATGGCGGAGCAGGCCCGAAGGGCTGAATGGCCTACTCCTGCTCCTATTTTTTTCTCTAAGATCGGGATTGTGGTGCTCTACCACAGCGCAAGGTCATGAAGAGGAGCCGCACACTGAAAAGGCAAAATATCTTTAAATAAGCACAGTGAGTACCTGATTTTAAAATTGCCAAGCCGGTGGACAGTAGAAGAAGCAGGTCAATTCAGGATCACTATGTCCAATGTTGCTGCAGATTGGTCCAGGGTCGAGCCGTCCAAAGTCCATTCTGGCCCAGCCAAAAGTAGTAGGAGCAGTGCAGCCATCACAGAGTAGTTTTCCTAGTCTCACAGCTTCATGGGTGGAGCCTAAGCCTAAGCTAAAAGAGTGGGAATAGCTCAAAAGCTCTACTGGAGGATCCCAGCACAGAGTAAAAGTCTGTCTGTGGCAGCTGCCGGTACTGTAAGCAAGCACTCTGCACAGAGAGAGAGAGAAAGAGAAAAGCCTGGGAAAAATCTGCCCTCTCCATTTAAAATAAAAGCCTGTTAAAAAAATCTGTTGTTTCTCAGCCTTAAAGGGGCAGGCCTGCAAAAAAAATGAACCTCTCCAAAAAAGAACAAAAAGCTGAAAAACAGAGACCTGTAAAGCAGAGAGCCTGTGAAAAACTATGCCTGGTAAAAAGAAATACTGCTAAAAAAGCCTATATTTTCAAAGAAGCAAGATCATCAAGAAAATGGCACTCAAGTATTCAATTATGGATTGTAAGGCATCAGACATAGGCCAGAGTTTTTCGTTGATGGGGGGCACCGTCCACCAGCCAGAAAGTCATTGGTGAGCCCACCTCTGCTGGGCCTGGGGAGCCAGACTGGGATTTTTCGCTCCCCAGTCCCTTAATTGGTCTTGGCGGGACTTCCACGTCCTTGAGGCAGGAAATCCCACCTAATGGTACTGCTGGCCAATCAGCGGGCCAGCAGCTCTTAGTCCCAGCAGTGCCACAGGGAGTGGTGGCCACTGCTGGGACTACACCCATCAGAAGGAAAATGAAGGACAGCCACGGACCGAAGATAAGTTTTTAGAGCCTCACCGGGGATAATCGGTCGGGCCATGGCGAGGCAAAGGGAGGGTTGTTAGGGGGGGGTGGGAGACATGTAGTGCGTTGGAGGTAGTTGGGGCTTTGGGGGCATCCCTCCATGGAGCTTAGGAGGCCCCCCACCAGCCCAAAAGAAGGCCAGCTGGTTTCACCAGGCGGGCTTTTTGAGGCTTCAGCCAGCCGCCAGCCAAAAGAAAAATACCTGCAGCGGCGGGTGGAGACCTTTAAGTGCCAGTTAATTGGCTTTGATTGGCCTGGGGCGGGTGGGCTGTTTCCCACTGCCGCCACCCCGCATAAAATTGCAGTGGGGCATGAGGGTGTCAGGAACGGCAATCCCCCCCGAGCCTCCCACTCAATTTTATGCCCCACCCCACCACAAGCCCGTTCATTTGGGGGTTGTAAAATTCCGGCCATAGTGTCTGAATTCAAACTGTTTCACCAACAGATAAAACTATGCTTCCTGGATCAAGACGTGAGCAAACCAGAGAAACAAGCTGTAAAAATCAAGATCACACTGGGCACCGAGGACCTGCAATGCATCAACACATCTGGATTGTTGGCTGAGGATCAGAAGGACCCTAGCAAGCTATGGACATTCCTGGAAGGTCAACCCAAGATAAAGGTCAATTTCCAAGTGCATAGACTTTAGCTTATGACATACTGGCTACTAGCAAAGGCAGGATGAGTCCGTTGGCCAGTTTGTTGCAAGCTGCTGAGACAAAGCTCAGGACTGCAACTTCGCAGATATTGAATTGGTGGAACAGATTATATAACTAGTTATCACGTCTACCTCAATAGAGGCCTTTCAAAATGACTTGCTAGAAAAGAAGAAAGGGAACAGCATTAATGAATTGCTTAATAATGGAAGGAAATTTGAAGCCATCATGGCTGGGTGCCAGCAGTTACAAGCGTTGGTGGCAGCTATAAGAATTGGCATGGTAACCAAAACTCAGAAGTCTACTAAGCCTTGTGGCAAATGTGGCCTGACTCGCCCAATTCGCAGTTGTCCAGCATACCAGGACCAGTTCAAAGCTTATGGCATTTGAGGGCATTAGGCAAGGCAGTGCAGAAGGCTGAACTCAGATACTGCACACAGGAATGATGGCAGATCACACGCAGAGAGAACGTCTGCAAGACGAGATGGTAAACGCAATAAAAGATATGCCAACACAAAATATAAGCCCAAGCAGGTGCATCAGGACAGCAGAGAGACAGATTGCCAGAATGACACGGATGAAGAGTTAACTTGGATCAACGCGTCAATACTATCATGCAATCTGAGTCAATTGCCATGATCAGGATTATATGTCCACAGAAGAGCAGCAGCAGAAGCTCAGAGTGAAAATCAACACCAGAGCAAATGCAAATATCCTGCCTTTCCGTATACTGAAGGACATGTATTTAAAGAAATGGGTATCTATGGTGCGACCCACCACGGCTAGGCTGATTGCCTACAATGGTTCTCCAATCAAGTGCATTGGAATTTTAACTTTGCAGTGAAGCCAAGGGAGCATCGAATGGGTACCACACATGTTTTATATTGTAGATACAACTGAACCAGCCATTGCAGGACTTCCAATAGGCTAAGATTTACGAATCACAATACATGACGGCAGTAGCACACCGAAGATGGTAGAAAATATCCAGGTCAAGTGTATCAGTTCAGTCCATGCAAAGAACGATGCAAAGGCTAGCTATTTTGACACAAAGTGGTGATAGGATCAGGAGTCTCTCCTCGGGCTTCAGTTCATTGTACAAGTACCCAGAGACCAGAGGGATTGCCAGTGATTTGTGATGTAGTGAGTCATCATCTTTCTAAGCTCTCAAAAGTAAGAAATGTACTATTCTCCAACAAGGGAAGATGAAGGCATCATATAACAAGCAAGCAGGACCAGAAGTAGTTCAATTGTGAGTAGGACAAAAGATACAGTCCTCAATCATGTGTCAGAAGTAGGTATCCTGCAGAGGTTGCTAGGATATGTGACCAGCGCAGATCATACAAGGTCAAGACACCCAATGGTGCGATTCTCAGAGAGAACCAAAGTAAACTCAAAGAACTGGACAACAATGCTATGTTTGATAACCCTGTGGCATTGCAGACATGTTCAAGTCTGAAGATGAACGTACAGAGGCTACAAGCACATAGGAAGAGCCTGTTAATCAAAGTTCTGAGTTACCAGAATTTCAGAGGACTCATAAAGACGAGCATAGCTCTGAGAAGAGGTTTATGCTAAAAAGATTGGGATGAATAAGCAAACCTCCTCCATGTTTTAGAGAGTGTTAAACTTGCTTACTTGTAAATTACGTTTTGTTTTATTACTGTACAATTTGTCTGAACTGCAACATCATCGTATACTGTACGTATGTTTTCTGATTAATGGGATTTTTTTTATCTTTGGAAAAAAGGGGTTCACTTTTAGAGACTGTAATTGGAGAGTCACCAAAGGAAGTGATGTCACATCACACATGACCAGAGAGCTGTGGGTGTAGACCAATAGAGTAAGGCATGCGTAGGTGTGTTCCTATATTAGTTGTGAATATGTGTTCCAGTTTAAGTTACAATAAGGACCCACAGATTCTTCGGATATTATTTGTGTTCCTGTGAACCTTATAATAGTACACGCACCAAAGGAACAAATAATATTACAGGCACCACACCTTAGGAAGGATATATTGGCTTTGGAGGGAGTACAGTATAGGTTTTCTAGAATTATACCTGGACTCCAGGGGTTAAATTACAAGGTGAGATTGCACAACTGTATTCCCTGGAATTTAGAAGATTAAGGGATGATTAGATTGAAGTTTTCAAGATATTAAGAGGAACTAGTATGGTACACAGAGAAAAATTATTTACACTGGTTGAGGAATCTAGTGTTAGGGAACATAGTCTAAAAATTAGAGACAGGCCTTTCAGGAATGAAATTAGGAAACACTTCTACGCAAAAAGGGTGGTAGAGTTTAGAACTCTCTTCCACAAATGTCAGTTGATGCTGGATCAATTGTTAATTTTAAATCTGAGATTGATATATATCTGTTAGCCAAAGGTAATAAGGGATTTGGGACAAAGGCGGGTACCTAGAGTTAGGTCAAAGATCAGCCATGATCTCACTGAGTGGCGAAACAGGCTCAAGGAGCTAAATGACTTACTCCTGTTCTTAAGTTCCTATATTTATATTTGGGGCAGTCAGGAGATTCCCATCATCATCTGATCAATATTCTTCTTGCATATGAAGGCCATACATGATCACATGATAAGGCCAAGGATATTGTGGACCATCCATGGTGAAGCAACTACCACAAAATGGCCCTCAATCCCTGTGGCAGTGATTGGTAAAGGTGAATTTGAAAGTGTGGTGCCACCACCTGACAAGTACATTCTAGTTATTATTATCCTTCACTCACTTTCTTAATCCTTCCCACTGGGGATGCACTTGCTAAGCAAACACATGATATACTAAATGCCTTACGATCGTCTCTCTCTTTGAAGGCATTGGCTTGGAGGACATTGGAAATCTTTTCCCTTTTCTCTTCCCAATATGAGGCATGAAGTAGCCTTGGCAAGCCTTGGCAAAACATAGAGAAGTGTAAAGCATTCTATGAACCAGGTGCGTATAGTCACAAGCAAAAAGTTGCAGGAGTGGAAAATGAACACATTGTGAGTCAAAGTAATTTGTCAGCTATATGGACAAGAAATTCGTAACCTAGTGGTCCTGCCTTCAGAAGGGTGAGCAAACATCACCAGGGCAATCAAACCCATCCTGTCCAGTCAACTTTGTATGCCCTCTAGCTCTACCAACCATATTTATTTCAGTTAGCCTATCTTTCCATTATCTTCATTTTAAAAACTTCAAGAATTGCTCCTAAAAGCCTCTTTTTCTCCAAAGTAAATAACCTTAAATCTTTAGGTTCATTCTCATAATTAAGAGATCTAACTCTTAGTATCCTTATCTGCATTCCCTACAGACCCTCAATGTCCTTCACCATAATAAAAACAAGAAATGCTGGAACCACTCAGCAGGTCTGGCAGCATCTGTGGAAAGAGAAGCAGAGTTAACGTTTTGGATCTGTGACCCTTCTTCGGAACGGTTCCCGAAACGTTAACTCTGCTTCTCTTTCCACAGATGCTGCCAGACCTGCTGAGTGGTTCCAGCATTTCTTGTTTTTATTTCAGATTTCCAGCATCCGCAGTATTTTGCTTTTATTTTAATGTCCTTCACCATGTCTGGGTGCCAAACTGTAGGCAAAATTGCTTGCATGATGGTTTTCAACACTACTATTCATCACTGAGAATGTGGCAACTCTGGAGATATTTCAGCATAGCCTCTCCATATCGGAGGCCCTAAGGCCAGTTGGTGATTGTCCGACAAAAGTGTGGATTGCCACCAGAGAGATTTGGAATTCTCGCATCAAACTAACACTTCTGATTTCTACAGGTTTGGGATTGTCTGGAGACAGCCAGGAGATGGCTTTGTTGATCTTATTGGTGCCCTTAGTTCTGGTCTCATGCTCAATCAATAACAATGGTAAGGCAGGGCCCTGCAGCAAGGGTATGACTGCAATAGAAGCCAATAGTGGATACTCATACACATGATACAATTTGACATTAAATACCTGGTTATACTAAAGTTATGTTTGCAGAGTCTACTCTTGCAAAGGATTGTGAGCATATTTCATAAAGTGGCGGGAATGGGAGACTTGTGAATTGCCTGGATAATTGAAGGCACTGTTGGTGAAAGCATATAGAAAATTGTAGACACGACTATATATTAAAACATTAAAAGGCCTCCAGTATACGAGTGAATGATGCCTCCAGCCAGCATCAAATGCTGTTTTGTAACCTTATCAGCCCCCTCCTGCTCCCCTTGATGATTCCTTTGCTGCACCTAAGGGCCTTTCTACTGCAGGGTTACCATGAAAGTGCCTTTTTGCAAAGCAAAATTATGTAGAATAATATCATGATCTTGGAACCCTAGCCAGACTATATTGCAGGATATATCAATGATATACTCCATAATTGCTTGATGGATGCACTTATCTCATTATACTAGTGCTGTTGGTATTCTGTGATATCACAGAGCTGTCAGCATCATGCTCTAGAGAATAGATTTGATTGCCTAGAGATTGCACCTGAAGGTTGTCCCTTCAACAATACAGCACACTCTCAATAGAGCCCTAGAAGTGCCAGTTTTGATTTTATGCTCAAGATCCTATGAGGGGCTTGAACACATAACCTCCTCACATAGAGATGACTGCTAGCAATTGAGCCAAGCTGACTCTGGAAATTGCATATATTGCAGTCTAGTACAGCAGTCACAAACATTTTATTGTTTTCCACTACATATGGAGCTACCTAAGCTTAACAACTATTGTAATAATCCATGCTGTGGTGCTGCTATTTTTTGTTACTGTTTAATAAATGTATTTAGCAGTTAAAACATAAGTCAAAATCTAGTGTCATGTTATTCTGCCAACCTTCAAAGACAAAGATGGTATGTAATAAAATCAGTACCTGAAATAAACTGAAGAGGATTTTCTGTTCTTTCCTTAGGCATGCTGTGAATTTAGCTAGGTGTCTGAGTAAGTGTAAACACACTGGGAAATAGGGAGATAGGGATAAACTTCGAGAGCAGTTGGAGACACAGAAAACAAAATAAAAGGTCTCAGGCAACCCCAAAAATGTCCTATCCTCTTTACAGGCCTCTTTAAGTGTACTTAATATACAGATTAGTCCCTCGAACCTTGGATGCCCTCATTTTAGATGAATCTGTGCCAAGCATATAACAGTGATGGGAAGTTGCATGGACATTTAAATGACACATAATTGAGACAATATTTAGATATTCAAATGAATTTCCCATCCTTCATTAATTTTGCTGCGAATTAAATACATCTCACTGGTTTAGCAGGAATCAGAAGCTCTCATCCTTACCACAATATCAAGTAGAAATTTATTCTTCTTCCTGATATTTAGAAATGTTGCAATACAAACAGCACTGGCCTTTATTGCTGGTGCTCCATTAGCAGTGACATTTCATTTCCTCTTTGTCCAACCATCTTGTTCATTTAGACTAATGCCTCAATTGGGAAAATGCACTCACATGCTCAGAGGAGGACTTTGTGTTATGAGCAATGCAGTGTGCCGAGAATAGTGTTAACACCATTTAGGAAGAAAATCATGTCCACTATTTGAGTGATGGTTCTCATTTACAGGCATTATGATGACCACAGGCAAACATAAGATGCATTTATCATTTAAATGAGCAATGATTTTTCTGGGCTTAAAAGCAAAGCACTGAATTGTGCTGTGTGTTATGGCATGTGGGTGAAATAACTCCCAGGATTTCAAGAATTTATTTAATATTTGATCAGAATGCATGCCAATAGAATCAGTGCATGCAAAGAGCTTATGAAAATCAAATTCATATTGTCATGCTAGGCCCCCACCTGCCAAGAATGAGGCACATTCATTTTATCATGAACATTGATTTTAAGCTGTTACTGGAGTGAAGAAAGGACTTGTTAAACAGATCAGCCGTAGCTGAAAAAGATATTTGCATATTAACAGATGGTGATTGGAAGGACAAAGGTCCGTTCCCTGACACATTCAACTCACAATGGTCCTTGATCACCAGGTATTGTGTGTAAGAGGAGCATTCCAGAGACTGTTGTAATCCGAGACGTGGTCAGACCAGTTAGTCACATGACTAACCTGCTTGGCAACCTGGGTTTTTTTCAATTTGTACAAACAGTTTGGGCAGAAAGCAGAATGCTCCTAGACTGAGAAGATCTCTCCTGGCTGGCTCACCACAGCCTCTCATGTTTGCCTACTACCATCTCTTTCTCACAAGCCTCTGAATCCACATGAAGACACATGAACCCCAAGAGAGAAAAGTCTCCTACAGTGAACAAGATTTAAGAAGAATACTGGGCCCCAACGAAAAGCAAGATCTACCTACATTCAAGGACAGTACAGTGAGCTTGAAGAACCATAACAAAAACACTTCAGATATTGTCTCAAACTTTTCCACTTTATTTTTCTTCTGCTCTTTTCTGTCTCTATTTGCATGTGTGTATCACATATGCACGCCACCATCAGTGTGTTGTGTACCCGTAGGCGTCAATCAAATTAGAGTTTAAGTTTAATAAATTTCAACTTTTCTTCTTTTAACCTAAGAAAGCCTGTTTGTGCTGGTTTCTTTGCCTTATAATTGGAAAGCGGTGAACAAGGATTCATCAAGGGGGAGCTAAAAACACGATGTTTCAAATTAAACCCTGTTACAGTAAGACCAGGTGAAGGCCGAGAGGGACAACTGGACACCTTTCGCACCTGGTCGTAACAATATAAACAAGAAACAGCAAGTGTGTAGCCTTCAGAGGGTAGGAAGAGCCAGTCAGTGCAGGAATTCTCTGGAATTTTGATACCGTCAAACCGCTTTTCAGCACTGAATAACGTTGAGAGTGATAACACCTCGGGGACAAATGACTGCACAGTGGCAGGGTACAGGGAGTCTTGCATAGTGCGTTGTCTCCCTGATGCCAGGCTAAAGGACATCACTGATGGGATGCAGAATATTTTGCGGGAGAAAGGGAATGGCCAGTAGTTGTGATCCATGTTGGAACTAATGCCATAAGTAGGAAAAGAGTTGAGTTCTTAAGCAGAGTTTCGGGGGCTAGGAAGGAAGTTAAAGACCAGGACCGCTAGGTAGTAATCTCTGGATTACTCCCAGTGGCATGTGCTGGTGAGTGTAGGAGCAGGAAGATAAGACAGGGCATCACGTGGCTGGAGAAATGATGCAGGAGGTAGGGCTTTGGATTCCTAGGCATTTGCACCAGTTTTGGGGCCAGAGGAGCCTGAACATGATAGACAGGCTGCACCACAACAGGGAGGTTAACTAGTGCTGTGGGGAGGTGTTTAAACAAATTTGGCAGGAGCAGGGACACCAGGATAAAGCATTGGAGAGAAGCTACAAGTTGCATAGGGAGAGACAAATAACACTAGATTAAAGATTTATTCAGAAACATGAGGGATTAGATGAGTGGGAAGTGGTGGGTGGAAATGTGAGGCAGAATAAGATGGGCTTAGAATGCTTGGACATAAATGCACAGAGCATGGTGCATAAGGCTGGTGAACTGCAGGAACAAGTAGCCACATGGGATTATGATACAGTGGCAATAATGGATACCTGGCACAAACAAGCATGGCTACAATGTATTCAGGGAAGAAGGGAAATGAAACAAAGGAGTTGGGGTGGCAGTATTGATCAAAGATACGGTTGCAACACAAGAAAGGGATGATGTACACGATGGTTCAAAGACAGCATCAATTTGGTTTGAATTAAGGAACATTAGAGAATTATTACACTGCTGGGTGTATACTATAGGCCACCAAATAATAAGAAGGAGATAGAGGAGTACATTTGCAGGCAAATTACAGAAAGATGCAAGATAGTGATAGTAGTGATAATGGGGGACTTCAATTATCCTAATGTAGACTGGGAAAATAACAGTGTAAAGGGCAAAGGAGGAAGGTATTTCTGTAAAGTGTACAAGAGAACTTTCTTGATCAGTATGTTTCTAGCCCAATGAGGAAGGAAGCAGTGCTGGATCTAGTTCTGGGCAATGAGGTGGAGCATGGAGCATGTTTCAGCAGTGGAGCATTTGGGAGATAGTGATCACAATTGATACGGAAAAGGAAAAGGAGGAGGGTTAATTTCAGTGAGTTGAAAAGAAATCTGGTCCAGGTGGATAGGAATCAACGATTATCGAACGAAACAGTAAATGTGCAACCTTCAAAGATGAGATAGTTCAGGTACAGACTAGACATATTCCCATGAGAGCTCCCTGGATGACGAAAGATATTGGGCTAGAAATTGAGCATGGGGGTCACAATTCACAACATGCCCATGCATCAGATCAAGGTGGGCAGCACACACATTGGGTGTATTCACCTCATCTGCATGATTGTAGTGTCTAGTCAAGAGGGTCCTGTGCTGCTGTCTTCTTCTTAATATTGCTGACTGCTTCTGTGCTCAGCAGGGGAATCCAGTAGCATTGTTTAGAAACTACATGCTGCAGCTAGCCTGCTCTTCTTAAAGACAGGCTGTCCCTCTTAAAGGGAATCTCCTTTGAAGAATATTCCTGCAATTTAAATGATGGCAAAGTGAACATCAAGGTAGAGACAGGTTTCCAGGGTGATGGATGCAGCACTGGAGGCATTAGTGGTGGAGGAGGAAAGATGCCATTGCTCCGCAGGGGGCCAGGAGGCCCTCAAGGACCACTTTCAGAAGGAAGAGAGAGCAGGTGGCCAGTGAGTCAATTCCCAGAATCTGGACACGAGGACCTGGCAGCAGTGCCACAAGAAGCAGGTGGTCAATGTTAGTGAATGCATCTTTACATGACAGCTCCTTTCCACCACTCCACCAATCTCGCATGCTTCTCAATCCACCACACCACACCCCCCCCCCCACCCCCCCCACCCCCTCCATTGCTCACCCAGCAGCACTCCTTGGCACTCAGGACTCATGCCTACTATCCAAATACCATATCACACCCTCACACACCTGCCAATGCTGCCAGCCTCACATCCACCTTTCACTGCCTCTACACACCTCCAGCTATTCATTTGCATCACACAAAAACAGTGCAACACAATCATCGACATCCTGTTCTTTTTCTTGCAGGACAAGGTGGCAATAGAAAGGAGCAGAACAGAACTGGTGGGGGACAAGGACACCTGTAATTCCTAAGCCCTACAGAGGAGATGGTCGTCCACGTTATGGGATTGGCTGCAACCAGCATTGCTGAGGACATTGAGGATGATGGTATGTTCCTGTCTTATGCCCCTTCTCAACTCCCAGTGCAGCCCATCCTGCCATCTGGCATGATGAGCAAGCTGCAGTTGGTGTGACCATGAACCTCTTGCTTTCCACACCACCCCACTCCCCTCACCCCACCTTCCCCTTCTGATTTCCTACTTTCAGATACGCAAGAACTGTCACCTGCCCAGCCACAGCAGCCCCAGGAAGAAGAGAGAAAGCAACACACTGCAATGATGAAGAGGCCTGTCACTTGATCTGACATTCGCAGCCACCAGCTCAGATATGGGCAATACCCATACCTTGGAAGCTGGTATAGAGTTGGGTGAGTCATTCAGGCATGAGTGGGCTGCAGCCAGGCCAGGGGAAAAGATAGATTGTGTGCCAGCTCACTGGAGGGTGAGGTGGCAGACAATCATTGCTACATGGGACTCAGATGGGGATCTCGATGGGCGGCATATAGGAGAATACAGATAGGCACGCACATCAAAATGATGGGTGCATTGATTGGCATGCCAGACAACCTTCTGTCACTGTTGAGGAGCGTGGAGGAGTTTCAGGAAATACTCAGCAGGCCTGGCAGCATCTGTGGAGAGAAACAGAGTTAACGTTTCAAGTCTGTGACCTTCCATCAGAAGCCCTGGAGCCCTGGACCCCAGGTAAGTGAGGCAGGGTAACCAGGGCCAGTCCAGCAGGCCCCGCCAAGGGGAAAGGCAAAGGATGAGCATTGAGGATGGGGAGGGGTGCTAACAGAACGGCATCCTTTGCCACTGGGGGCCCTCCGTGGACTGCAGATTTCCCACAGAGGAGCTCCCTGCCCCAGCCCGCAGGGAAGCTGCCTTGTTTCACTGGGCGACCTCCCTACATGGTGAATTAAATTCTAGCAATGGCTGGGAGGCCCTTAAATGGCTAGTGATTGGCCACTTAAGGGCCTTCTTCAATCTTTCCTGGCCCTGACTTAATTGTTGTGTGACGAGAAGGTGACCAACGCCCTTCCCCCTGTCTTCTGTCGCAATTCTATGGGCTCACCGGCCTCCTAGTCCATCTCCAGGGGCCCATTAAATTCTGCCCTTTGTCGCCTACTCCTCTCTCCCTGCTGTGAGGATGCAACAATATTCTTCAGCAAATCCAGGAACTCAACATGGAAGACTTACATAAACACTTCCAGACACTTGGCAAAAAGAAAAATTGTCAAAAATTACCTTACGTGCAATTTGGGTGCCTGACCCTTTAAGAAACAGTGCAGAGCCCATCTTGTAGGCTCACACCTGATATTTGGAGAGAGATGTGTGAACTTGTTGACAGGACTAGTGTTGACCAAATTCAGGATCCTGATTTTGCATCAGCCGGTTAGGTTGTGTGACGTCAGGATAGTTTCAATTCAAGGCCCTCCAGCATATCCTGGGGACACCACTTGTGCCCTGCTCCTCACAGAATGGCGTGCAGGCCATGCAGGAAGCAGCCGGCAATGCAGGGCACCCATAAAAGTGACGCTTGGCCTCTGTAGCTCCGCCTCCAGCGGCATTACACAACGGAATTTCACTTCTTTAGATATTAAAATAAAACAGAAAAGGAGGCTTATGAAAATGTTAGGTTCAATATTCAGTAGAGAAGTGAGCTGAATACAAAAAGTGCAGGATAGAACTGAAAAAAGAAATACACGGCAGGGAGAGTGTATGAGAATAGCTTTGCAGGTAACATAAAAGTGATCAAATGTCATTTATAAGCATAAAAATAGCAAATGGGGAGTCAAAGGAAGGGTGGGACTGATTAGGGATCAGAAGGATCTGCCTTCTTATGGAAGCAGAGGGCATGGCTGAGCTACTAAATGAGTACTTTAATCTGTCTTCAGTAGAGTATGCTACCAATGTCGCAGTAAAGGAGGAGGCTGTACAGAAATTGGATAGGATAAAAATAGATCTATAGGAGATAATTAAAAGGTTGGCAGCACTCAAAGTAGCAAAGTCACCTGGTCAGGATGGGATGCGTCTTAGGTTTCTGAGGGAAGTATGGGTTGAAATTGCGGAGGCTGTGTCCACAATCTTCCATCTCCTTAGGTATGTAGGAGTAGAGCCAAGGGACTGGAGCATTGCAAGTGTTACACTGTTCAAAAATGTAAGATGGTTAAACCCACCAATTACAGGCCAGTCAGCCCCGCCAATGGTGGGGTAACTTTTAAAGACAATAATTCAGAACAAAGTGAATTGGCGCTACACTTGGAAAAATATGCATTGATGAATGAAAGTCAGCACAGATTTGTTAAAGTAAAATCATGTTTGACTAACTTGATTGAGTTCTTTGATGAAATATCAGAAGGTTAATGAAGACATTATGGTTGATGTTGTGTATATGGACTTTCAAACAGTGTTTGTTAAAGTACTGCATAATAGACTTGTTATCAAAATTGAAGCCCATAAAGTAAAAGGGCAGTGTGCCAGCCATGGCTCAGTTGGGAGCACTTTTGCCTTTCAGTCAATGGTTGTGGGTTCGACTCTCACTCCAGGACTTGAGCAGAAAAATCAAGGCTGACATTTCAGTGCAGGGCTGAGAGCGTGCTGTACTGTCGGAGGTGCTGTCTATCAGGTGAAACCTTAAGCCGAGATCCCGTCTACTCTATCAGGTGGATTTAAAAGGGTCCCATGCCACTCGTTCAAAAAAGAGAAGGGGAGTTATCTCCAGTGTCCTGGCCAATATTTATCCCTCAATCAACGTCACAAAAAACAGATTATTTGGTCATTATCACATTGCTGTTTGTGGGAGCTTGTTGTGTGCAAATTGGCTGCTGTGTTTCCTACATTACAACAGTGACTACACTTCAAAAGTGTAAAGCACTTTGAGATGTCCGGTGGTCATGAGTTGCATTATATAGTTGTCTTTTCTTTCAGTGGCTGCATGGGTATGAAATTGGCTAAGGGACAGAAAACAGAGTGCAATGTGTAAAGGTTCCAGGTGGTTCTGACCCTTATTTGGGTTCTTAGACAAGACAAAACAGTTGCAGACAGTAGTTCCGGTGCAACAAATTAACAGCATTTATTAAGTAGCAAAAGTATACTTAACAATCAGGCAATAGTTTACAAGTCACACACGGCCTTTACTCTCCAGGATGTTTGGACACGGGTCGATGCTATTCTGACGTCTTCTTACTTCTTTCTTCTACTAATGGGCGTAGTTTTTTTCACCCTTTCTTGGAGGTTTGCACCCCTAACCAGACAACCTTCCCACTTCTTTTGATTAGTTTCAGGCATGTGTGATCACTTTCGCAATGATTTCTTAAAGTAACAGACACCTAGGGCAACGTTATCCATTAAATGGTCCCTTTGTTCTCTGGAGATAATGGATCACATGTTTTACAGGATTTAGGGTCATGTGATTTCCAGGAATCTGAACTCTGAGGAGATCATGTGGTTCCCAGGAAAAGGCCTGCACTTCTCATTTTGTATTATAAAATAAATTATTAAGGGTGAATAATGTTTTCAATCTTGAGAAAAGTAACAGAATATATTACATAATCTCAAAACTGATACAAAACTAAAAGCTAGTCCATGTGACAACTAGGATGTATAACAATGTATGCAAATATTTAACTGAATGTATAAAATACTAATGTATAAAAATATGGTGTATAAAAAAGGCAGCAAGATTTCAAAATATGCTTGCTTGATACATGTGCATGGATAAATCAATTGGAAGATAGTTCATATGTGGCACAGTGGTTAGCACTGCAGCCTCACGGCTCCAGCAACCCAGGTCCAATTCTGGGTACTGTCTGTGTGGAATTTGCAAGTTCTCCCTGTGACTGCGTGGGTTTCCGCCGGGTGCTCCAGTTTCCTCCCACAGCCAAAGACTTGCAAGTTGATAGGTAAATTGGCCATTGTAAATTGCTCCTAGTGTAGGTAGGTGGTAGGAGAATGGTGGGGATGTGATAGGGAATATGGGATTAATGTAGGATTAGTATAAATGGGTGGTTGTTGGTTGGCACAGACTTGGTGGGCCAAAGGGCCTGTTTCAGTGCTGTATCTCTCTATAACTCTATATTCTTACTAGTGGTGACTGGAGGGAAGTGTGCAGTGATGTTCCCAAGAAGTCAATGTTGGGACCACTGCTCTTTTTGATGTACATTAATTACCTAGACTTTAGAATACTGGGCATAATTGAAAAATTTGCAGATACGAAACTTGGAAATGTAGTAAGTAATGAGGAGATTGTTAACAGATTTCGGAAAGACATAGACTGGTGAAATGGACAGGCACATGGCAGATGAAATTTAACACAGAGAAGTGAGTCATTTTGCTAAGAAGACTGAGGAGAGGCAATATAAACTCAATGGTACAATCTTAAAGGGGATGCAGGAACAGACAGTCCTGGGGTGTATGTACACAAGCCCTTCAAGATTGCAGGAGTGTTCAGAAGGCTGTTTAAAAAAAGCCTATGGAATCCCTGACTTTATAAATAGAGGCAGAGGGATGAATTTTATAAGCCTCCCAATATTGGGAGTTGTGGCCGGGGGCGGGGGACCTGGAAAATACTTCCTGGAGAGGCCCACCACGAGCCTCAAAGCTGGGAAGGCCCCACTGCATTTTACCGGCAGCGGCTAGGCCTCGAGGTGGCTGCGCATTTCCCCCCACTGCTCGGCAGCAGAGCCTTCATCTAAATATTTATATAAATTTAAATACATGCAAAGCACTTACCTTGCCCTGACGGCTGTCCCACACCGATATTCCAGCTGGTATCCACTCGCAGATCTAAGGCGTGACACAGGTGAGGAGGGTGGAGGAGTGAATTTTTCAGGGCGGGAGTGGGGGGGGGGAGAAAAGATGCAAAAAACAACGCGATTGGTTGCGGGGATGGTGGGAAGAGGTTAAGGGTCAAAAGGAATAAAGTTCAAGGGGGAAAGGACGTGTGTGAATGCTTTTTTTTTGAGGAGATATGACAAAGAATAAATATTTTTTTCATTGCGGGGGGGTGGGAAAGGGGATTGGAAGTGTAAATAAAAATTTATTTCATTTTGATGCATAACCTGTACCTTTAAACATTAAAATTGCCGGCAAGGGCTTGAAGCCCTTTAAAAATTGTGCCAGTGCCCCACCCCCTCCATGTTCACTATCAACATCCTGGGGGTTACCATTGACCAGAAACTGGAGTAACCATATAAATACCATGGCTACAAGAGCAGATCAGAGGCTAGGAAACCTGCAGCGAGTAACTCACCTCCTGACTCCCCAAAGCCTGTCCACCATCTACAAGGCACAAGTCAGGAGTGTGATGGAATACTCTCCACTTGCCTGGATGCTGCAGCTCCAACAACACTCAAGAAGCTCGACACCATCCAGGACAAAGCAGCCCACTTGATTGGCACCCCATCTACAAACATTCACTCCCTCCGCCATCAACGCACAGTGGCAGCAGTGTGTACCATCTACAAGATGCACTGCAGCAACGCACCAAGGGTCCTTAGACAGAACCTTCCAGACCTGCAACCTCTACCACCTAGAAGGACAAGGGCAGCAGACACATAGGAACATTGCCACCTGCAAGTTCCCCTCCAAGCCACGCACCATGCTGACTTGGAATTATATCGGCATTCCTCCACTGTCACTGGGTCAAAATCCTGGAACTCCCTTCCTAACAGCATTGCTGGTGTACCTACCTACCCTACATGGACTGCAGCGGTTCAAGAAAGCAGCTCACCACCACCTTCTGAAGGGCAGTTAGGGATGGGCATTAAATGTTGGCCTGGGCAGCAACTCCTACATCCCATGAACGAATTAAAAAAGTGTTAATGAGCCACCGCGCGAAATATCGCGGCGGCTCTACGGTGCACGTCTCGTGCGTGCACCACATACATTTTGAAGCTCGCTGCCATTCTCGGTGGCAAGCTCATAAAAAGCAACCCTTACAAAAGCAACTTTTGTAAAACAATGGTTCGACCCCAGCTGCAGGATCTTGGCCAATTCTGGGCATCTGACTTTAACAAAGATGTCAAGGTCATCCAGAGGGTGCAGAGGAGATTGATTAGAGTGGTACCAGGGATGAAACTCTTCAGTTACGTGGAGGAACTACAGAAACTGGGGGTTTTCTCTTTAGAGCAGAAAAGGTTAAAGGGCGAATTCACAGAGGTGTTCAAAATCATAAGGTGTTTTGATAGATTAAGTAAAGAGAAACTGTGGCAGAAGGGTCAGTAATCAAAGGACACAAATTTAAAGTAATTGGCAAAAGAACCAGGGACAACATGAGGAAAACATTTGCAGAGCAGTTATGATCTGAAATGCACTTCCTGAAAGAGTGGTAGAAGCAAATTCAATAATAACTTCCAAAAATAAATATTTGAAGCGGAAAAATTTGCAGGGGTATGGGGAAAGAACAGGGAGTGGTATATATTATATAAGGGAGTGGTACTAATTGGCTAGCTCTTTCAAAAAGCTGGTATAAGCAATTTGTGGGCTGTGTGAATCCATGATTCTATATAGACTCCATTGAAAATGTAAAATAGCAGAGAAAACAACAAAATTAAAGGGATGTATACATACTAGGTGGTTATATTTTAAATGAAGTACTCAACATATTTGGTGTTTTCCTCACAACTATCCTGTAGTTATCTAGTGAAGTGAATTGCATTCATGTCAGCATAGGTCTTAGGATGTAATTTGCTTTCTGTCATCAGGTTCAATGAGACAAATGAAACTACAAAGCTGATATTAATTGTACATCCATTGTATTTCATTATATGTAGGTGGAGGGCATTAATTGGGGTTTTACTTGAGCAGATATAAAGAGCCACTTACTGAAATAATGGGCTGAATTTTCTGATCATGTGCGCAAAATGGCAGTGCTCCCATTTGTCCCATGATTCGCCACACCGCCACGATTACGCTGTGGGCAGCCATTTTGCATAATGGAGGCGGCCATCTCCCCTAATCACGTGGCGGGGGCAGATTTAGGACCAGGTGCTAACGCCATCTTTAAAGGCCTGTCAGCCCTGCATTCACTGTCTCCCTGCACGCTATAGAAGCTCACTGAAGCAACACTTCTGTGCTGTTCCAAAAAGTTAAAGTCAGAGGTCTGAGCAAGATTGGCCCCACGGTTCAGCGAAGCCTCCCTGCTTATTCTCCTCCAAGCTGCAAGGGAAAGGCGAGAAATCCTTTTCCCCAGCGATAGCAAGAAGAGGTCCTCCTGTCTGACCAAACAAGTCTGGACGGAGATCGCAGAGGAGCTTTGTAGCTGTGGGGTCACCCACCAAAACTGGGTCCAGTGTAGGAAAAGTGTCAATGACCTCCTGCATTCAGCAAAGGTAAGTGGCACATTCCAAAATTTCTTGGGGTAATCTGGTTGTCACTACACGGTATGCCACATGGGTGCCACTGCCATTTCAAAGACAGGGGGGTCATAGTAGATTGCTGGCAGATGACTGGTTGCATAAGTGAATCAAGTCTCCCTCATTAATACCTGAGAACAAGTTAGACCCATGACAGTTGAATCAGTATGCCAGACAAAGCATCCCCCAGGTGTTGATGAAGCACCCATGTTAATTAACCTTGATGTTGAAGTTTAGCAATGTTCAATATCTGCATCCTTGCTCTTTCAGGAGAAGAGGCCCTGAACAGGGGGGAGATGGCCAGGAGCAGTGGTGGAGTGCCCGACCTGTGTCCTTTAAGTCAAGTCAAAGAGGAGGCACTGAAACTAGCCGGAAGCCAAAGAGGACGCGGCATCTCAGACGTGGAGTTCGGGGTCCTAGCACAAGAGAGTGATTATTGCTGATCAGATAAAAAATGAAATAGTCATGGTGAATTAGCTCTGGCATGCTGTCCTTAATGGGATATGTGTAGCCTAACCCACACATATGTTGTTTGCATTGTATCTTGCAGATCACTGTTCACAGGAGACCACAGACCCTGAGAGACTGACGACAACCTCTGAGGACAAGGAGTACACGCGGATGCACCATATCATGACTCTCCTGAACCTTCCACCAGCGCAGATATTTTCACCTCGGTGGGAATCTGCTTGATTTTACAATCAGGTCACAATCTGGTGAGAGCATTGCACACACACCTGAGCAGCTGGCTGGGGCTGAGATAGCTGAGGCCTCTGACAGTCGGAAGACTGTGGGCGGCCAGGCCCATGCTGAGCCGCAGGCTGATGTTGAGCGTCTGGTGTCGACAGCACAGGGCATGCTGCACTTGTAGAGAGAGATAAGGCAACATCTAGCAGAGATGCCAGAGGCCATGAAGAGCCGTGAGCGGATGGTGAGGGAGTCCATCCATGCCATAACTGCTGCCATGTCCCAGGCAATTGAAAACATGGCTTCATCCATCAAGAGGTTGGTGACCCTCTTGGAGAGCCACATTCCACAGATACACAATGTCCTGCAAACCCTCGCCTTGGCCATGAGGTCCACTCAGCAATGGCAGGGTGAGAGAAGGACCAGGAGTCGGGAGAATGTTCCAGCTCCTAGTCTTTCTCCGGTGAGCAGGGAGGTTGTAAGGAGCCTTGAGAGGGAGGAGGAGAGGATGTGCTCCACATCATGGGTCTCCTCTCAGGGTGATTCGAGTGTGCACACCGGCTCCTCATCCTCTCCACCAGTGAGCTAAGCCCCAGCAGCCGCGATGCCTGAGTGCACTCCTGCACCAGTGCAGGAATCCTTCAGGCAGCCAGGGCCCTCCAGGCCTCAGGCACCCAGAGGACGCCCGCCAAAGTCATCCCAAGCCAAGGGGCATCATGATCAGCAGCTGCCTCCAGTCCAGCTGCTGTCGCAGGGGATGAACCACGCAGGAGCATACGCAAGCATATAAAAAAGACACCTCGACACACATGGCTATTCACGAGTAAAATAGATATCTCATGTTTAATGTAATTAAAAGTTCATTGCTGAAAATTCTCATCCATCATTGATGGATAACCGCATTCCACCATGGCATGAGTGTGACTCCTGCAATCCCCTCAAACACCTTACTACATTGGCTAAGTGACAACTGACATCATTAACATGCCTATGAGCATGATTGTTTCATTCCTCTAATGATGTCAAATCGGCACTGGCTGAATTGGATGTTGCCATTCCTTCTAGAGGGCAAGATAGTACGGAAACAAAACTTGATACTACATGCATGAGGATGAGTTTTGCTCAGAAGTATAATCATTGCAAGTCCTGGATTTTGGAAACACTTCATTATAAGGCTCTGCCTTGCCTCCCTTACGCACTGCTCAAGATGTCTGTGCTTCATCACTCTACTAGGATCTTCCATAGCTGCATGGGCTTGTGTGCCCTCTGTGACCTCTTCGTCAGAGGAAGTTTCATGCTCCCACATATCTTCCTCTGGCAATGCCTCCCCCCGTTGTGCTATGCTATGTAGAAACTAGCAGACCACAATGAGGTGCCCAACCTGCTGTGGGGTATACTGAAGGGCTCCACCAGATCTATCAAGGCAGAGGAACCTGCTCGATGGTCACTCTGATGGAGCCATGACAGGCGTTGCAATGCTCTTCTGCATCATTGCTGGAGTTCCTTACAGGCATCAGAAGCCATGTCCCCAATGGGTAGTCCTTATCCCCAAGAATCCACCCTTGAAGGCGAGCGGGGGGAGTGAAAAGATGTGGCACCTGGGACTGCAGAAGTATGATTGAGTAATGGCAGCTTCCCAGGAAGTGGACACACATTTGTAGGAAGTGCTTTCTGTGAAGGCGGCTGGTTGGTCTGTGGGAGCCTTGATGGCCACAATCGTGCAGTCGATCACGCTTTGCACCTGTGGGAATCCTGCAATGGCCCCAAATCCAATGGCCCCTTTCGTCCTGACTCTCAGGGTCTGTCCTGTATCACTCATACTCGCCGGCCTTCTTGGAACAGAGCATTGGTCATCTCCTTGATGCAGCGGTGGCTGCAGACTGAGAGACCCCAGACATGTCCCCGGTGGATCCCTGGAATGATGCAGAGGAATAAAAGTTTAGGGCCACAGTAATCTTCAAGGTCACAGGCATAGGGTGACCACCAAAACCCATTGGTCACAAATCATCATTGAGCAGAGCACAGAGGTCTGTGACGGCTTCTCTGGACAGCCGCAGTCTTCCCCAGCAGTTCCGCTCAGACTTCTGCAGGTATGTCAGGTGGGTTCTATATACTCAGTGCTGTATCTGTGCTCTTTGTTGCATTCTCATCTGTTGCTGCTCACATCTGGGAAGCTCCTGTTATGCTGTAGCTGCATCTTGGGACCGCCTCCAGCGGATTCGCCTCAGCACAGCACTGGGGGTCCAAAACAACAGGGTGAATCATACCCATCTCTATCCTCCTTGGACCTCCAACTTCCTTCAAAGGTTCAGTTTACCTATTTGTGCAAAGAGATGTTGGAATTTTGGTTACGGGAAGCCTACATTAGCTCCGTGCTGTGGATTGATATTGGACCCGCAACATTTCCAAAAGTGCGAGCCATCATGAGCAAACCAACAACATTTCAGTGCCTTGCACTGACCTTCCGAAAGAAAACCACCTCTACACTTGCCGAGTTTTCCCAAACCACTCCCTCCCCCACAGACACAGCACTTGCAGAGTTCTCCCAAACTACACCCCCCACCTACAGCCACACTACTTACAGAGTTCTCCCCAACTGCACCCCCCACCTACAACCACACTACTTACAGAGTTCTCCCAAACTACAACCCCCACCTACAGCCACACTACTTGCAGAGTTCTCCCAAACTACACCCCCCACCTACAGCCACACTTACAGAGTTCTCCCAAACTACACCCCCCACCTACAGCCACACTACTTACAGAGTTCTCCCAAACTACACACCCCACCTACAGCCACACTACTTGCAGAGTTCTCCTATACTACACCCCCCACCTACAGCCACACTTACAGAGTTCTCCCAAACTACACCCCCCACCTACAGCCACACTACTTACAGAGTTCTCCCAAACTACACCCCCCACCTACAGCCACACTACTTACAGAGTTCTCCCAAACTGCAGCCCCCACCTACAGCCACACTACTTGCAGAGTTCTCCCATACTACACCCACCACCTACAGCCACACTTACAGAGTTCTCCCAAACTACACCCCCCACCTACAGCCTCACTACTTACAGAGTTCTCCCAAACTACACAGCCCACCTACAGCCACACTACTTGCAGAGTTCTCCCAAACTACACCCCCCACCTACAGCCACACTTACAGAGTTCTCCCAAACTACACCCCCCACCTACAGCCACACTACTTACAGAGTTCTCCCAAACTGCAGCCCCCACCTACAGCCACACTACTTGCAGAGTTCTCCCATACTACACCCACCACCTACAGCCACACTTACAGAGTTCTCCCAAACTACACCCCCCACCTACAGCCTCACTACTTACAGAGTTCTCCCAAACTACACAGCCCACCTAAAGCCACACTACTTGCAGAGTTCTCCCAAACTACACCCCCCACCTACAGCCACACTTACAGAGTTCTCCCAAACTACACCCCCCACCTACAGCCACACTACTTACAGAGTTCTCCCAAACTACACCTCCCACCGACAGCCACACTACTTACAGAGTTCTCCCAAACTACACCCCCCACCTACAGCCACACTACTTGCAGAGTTCTCCCAAACTACACCCCCCCCCCACCTACAGCCACACTTACAGAGTTCTCCCAAACTACACCCGCCACCTACAGCCACACTACTTACAGAGTTCTCCCAAACTACACCCCCCACCTACAGCCACACTACTTGCAGAGTTCTCCCATACTACACCCCCCACCTACAGCCACACTTACAGAGTTCTCCCAAACTACACCCCCCACCTACAGCCACACTACTTACAGAGTTCTCCCAAACTACACCCCCCACCTACAGCCACACTACTTGCAGAGTTCTCCCATACTACACCCCACACCTACAGCCACACTTACAGAGTTCTCCCAAACTACACCCCCCACCTACAGCCACACTACTTACAGAGTTCTCCCAAACTACACCCCCCACCTACAGCCACACTACTTACAGAGTTCTCCCAAACTGCACCCCCCACCTACAGCCACACTACTTGCAGAGTTCTCCCATACTACACCCCCCACCTACAGCCTCACTACTTACAGAGTTCTCCCAAACTACACCCCCCACCTACAGCCACACTACTTGCAGAGTTCTCCCATACTACACCCCCCACCTACAGCCACACTTACAGAGTTCTCCCAAACTTCACCCCCCACCTACAGCCACACTACTTACAGAGTTCTCCCAAACTACACCCCCCACCTGCAGCCACACTACTTGCAGAGTTCTCCCAAACTACACCCCCCACCTACAGCCACACTTACAGAGTTCTCCCAAACTACACCCCCCACCTACAGCCACACTACTTACAGAGTTCTCCCAAACTACACCCCCCACCTACAGCCACACTACTTACAGAGTTCTCCCAAACTACACCCCCCACCTACAGCCACACTACTTGCAGAGTTCTCCCAAACTACACCCCCCACCTACAGCCACACTACTTACAGAGTTCTCCCAAACTACACCCCCCACCTACAGCCACACTACTTACAGAGTTCTCCCAAACTACACCCCCCACCTACAGCCACACTACTTACAGAGTTCTCCCAAACTGCACCCCCCACCTACAGCCACACTACATACAGAGTTCTCCCAAACAACACCCCCCAACGACAGCCACACTACTTACAGAGTTCTCCCAAACTACACCCCCCCCACCTACAGCCACACTACTTTCAGAGTTCTCCCAAACTACACCCCCCCGCCTACAGCCACACTACTTGCAGAGTTCTCCCAAGCTACACCCCCCACCTACAGCCACACTACTTACAGAGTTCTCCCAAACTACACCCCCCACCTACAGCCACACTACTTACAGAGTTCTCCCAAGCTACACCCCCCACCTACAGTCACACTACTTGCAGAGTTCTCCCAAACTACACCCCCCACCTACAGCCACACTACTTACAGAGTTCTCCCAAACTACACCCCCCACCTACAGCCACACTACTTACCGAGTTCTCCCAAACTACACCCCCCACCTACAGCCACACTACTTGCAGAGTTCTCCCATACTACACCCCCCACCTACAGCCACACTTACAGAGTTCTCCCAAACTACACCCCCCACCTACAGCCTCACTACTTACAGAGTTCTCCCAAACTACACCCCCCACCTACAGCCACACTACTTGCAGAGTTCTCCCAAACTACACCCCCCACCTACAGCCACACTTACAGAGTTCTCCCAAACTACACCCCCCACCTACAGCCTCACTACTTACAGAGTTCTCCCAAACTACACCCCCCACCTACAGCCACACTACTTGCAGAGTTCTCCCATACTACACCCCCCACCTACAGCCACACTTACAGAGTTCTCCCAAACTTCACCCCCCACCTACAGCCACACTACTTACAGAGTTCTCCCAAACTACACCCCCCACCTGCAGCCACACTACTTACAGAGTTCTCCCAAACTACACCCCCCACCTACAGCCACACTACTTACAGAGTTCTCCCAAACAACACCCCCCACCTACAGCCACACTACTTACAGAGTTCTCCCAAACTACACCCCCCCACCTACAGCCACACTACTTACAGAGTTCTCCCAAACTACACCCCCCACCTACAGCCACACTACTTGCAGAGTTCTCCCAAACTACACCCCCCACCTACAGCCACACTACTTACAGAGTTCTCCCAAACTACACCCCCCACCTACAGCCACACTACTTACAGAGTTCTCCCAAACTACACCCCCCACCTACAGTCACACTACTTGCAGAGTTCTCCCAAACTACACCCCCCACCTACAGCCACACTACTTACAGAGTTCTCCCAAACTACACCCCCCACCTACAGCCACACTACTTACCGAGTTCTCCCAAACTACACCCCCCACCTACAGCCACACTACTTGCAGAGTTCTCCCAAACTACACCCCCCACCTACAGCCACACTTACAGAGTTCTCCCAAACTACACCCCCCACCTACAGCCTCACTACTTACAGAGTTCTCCCAAACTACACCCCCCACCTACAGCCGCACTACTTGCAGAGTTCTCCCAAACTACACCCCCCACCTACAGCCACACTTACAGAGTTCTCCCAAACTACACCCCCCACCTACAGCCACACTACTTACCGAGTTCTCCCAAACTACACCCCCCACCTACAGCCACACTACTTGCAGAGTTCTCCCATACTACACCCCACACCTACAGCCACACTTACAGAGTTCTCCCAAACTACACCCCCCACCTACAGCCACACTACTTACAGAGTTCTCCCAAACTACACCCCCCACCTACAGCCACACTACTTACAGAGTTCTCCCAAACTGCACCTCCCACCTACAGCCACACTACTTGCAGAGTTCTCCCATACTACACCCCCCACCTACAGCCTCACTACTTACAGAGTTCTCCCAAACTACACCCCCCACCTACAGCCACACTACTTGCAGAGTTCTCCCATACTACACCCCCCACCTACAGCCACACTTACAGAGTTCTCCCAAACTTCACCCCCCACCTACAGCCACACTACTTACAGAGTTCTCCCAAACTACACCCACCACCTACAGCCACACTTACAGAGTTCTCCCAAACTACACCCCCCACCTACAGCCTCACTACTTACAGAGTTCTCCCAAACTACACAGCCCACCTACAGCCACACTACTTACAGAGTTCTCCCAAACTACACCCCCCACCTACAACCACACTACTTACAGAGTTCTCCCAAAATACACCCCCCACCTACAGCCACACTACTTACAGAGTTCTCCCAAACTACACCCCCCACCTACAGCCACACTACTTGCAGAGTTCTCCCATTCTACACCCCCCACCTACAGCCACACTTCGAGAGTTCTCCCAAACTACACCCCCCACCTACAGCCACACTACTTACAGAGTTCTCCCAAACTACACACCCCACCTACAGCCACACTACTTGCAGAGTTCTCCTATACTACACCCCCCACCTACAGCCACACTTACAGAGTTCTCCCAAACTACACCCCCCACCTACAGCCACACTACTTACAGAGTTCTCCCAAACTACACCCCCCACCTACAGCCACACTACTTACAGAGTTCTCCCAAACTGCACCCCCCACCTACAGCCACACTACTTACAGAGTTCTCCCAAACTACACCCCCCACCTACAGCCACACTACTTGCAGAGTTCTCCCATACTACACCCCACACCTACAGCCACACTTACAGAGTTCTCCCAAACTACACCCCCCACCTACAGCCACACTACTTGCAGAGTTCTCCCATACTACACCCCACACCTACAGCCACACTTACAGAGTTCTCCCAAACTACACCCCCCACCTACAGCCACACTACTTACAGAGTTCTCCCAAACTACACCCACCACCTACAGCCACACTTACAGAGTTCTCCCAAACTACACCCCCCACCTACAGCCTCACTACTTACAGAGTTCTCCCAAACTACACAGCCCACCTACAGCCACACTACTTACAGAGTTCTCCCAAACTACACCCCCCACCTACAACCACACTACTTACAGAGTTCTCCCAAAATACACCCCCCACCTACAGCCACACTACTTACAGAGTTCTCCCAAACTACACCCCCCACCTACAGCCACACTACTTGCAGAGTTCTCCCATTCTACACCCCCCACCTACAGCCACACTTCGAGAGTTCTCCCAAACTACACCCCCCACCTACAGCCACACTACTTACAGAGTTCTCCCAAACTACACACCCCACCTACAGCCACACTACTTGCAGAGTTCTCCTATACTACACCCCCCACCTACAGCCACACTTACAGAGTTCTCCCAAACTACACCCCCCACCTACAGCCACACTACTTACAGAGTTCTCCCAAACTACACCCCCCACCTACAGCCACACTACTTACAGAGTTCTCCCAAACTGCACCCCCCACCTACAGCCACACTACTTACAGAGTTCTCCCAAACTACACCCCCCACCTACAGCCACACTACTTGCAGAGTTCTCCCATACTACACCCCACACCTACAGCCACACTTACAGAGTTCTCCCAAACTACACCCCCCACCTACAGCCACACTACTTGCAGAGTTCTCCCATACTACACCCCACACCTACAGCCACACTTACAGAGTTCTCCCAAACTACACCCCCCACCTACAGCCACACTACTTACAGAGTTCTCCCAAACTACACCCCCCACCTACAGCCACACTACTTACAGAGTTCTCCCAAACTGCACCCCCCACCTACAGCCACACTACTTGCAGAGTTCTCCCATACTACACCCCCCACCTACAGCCTCACTACTTACAGAGTTCTCCCAAACTACACCCCCCACCTACAGCCACACTACTTGCAGAGTTCTCCCATACTACACCCCCCACCTACAGCCACACTTACAGAGTTCTCCCAAACTTCACCCCCCACCTACAGCCACACTACTTACAGAGTTCTCCCAAACTACACCCACCACCTACAGCCACACTTACAGAGTTCTCCCAAACTACACCCCCCACCTACAGCCTCACTACTTACAGAGTTCTCCCAAACTACACAGCCCACCTACAGCCACACTACTTACAGAGTTCTCCCAAACTACACCCCCCACCTACAACCACACTACTTACAGAGTACTCCCAAAATACACCCCCCACCTACAGCCACACTACTTACAGAGTTCTCCCAAACTACACCCCCCACCTACAGCCACACTACTTGCAGAGTTCTCCCATACTACACCCCCCACCTACAGCCACACTTCGAGAGTTCTCCCAAACTACACCCCCCACCTACAGCCACACTACTTACAGAGTTCTCCCAAACTACACACCCCACCTACAGCCACACTACTTGCAGAGTTCTCCTATACTACACCCCCCACCTACAGCCACACTTACAGAGTTCTCCCAAACTACACCCCCCACCTACAGCCACACTACTTACAGAGTTCTCCCAAACTACACCCCCCACCTACAGCCACACTACTTACAGAGTTCTCCCAAACTGCACCCCCCACCTACAGCCACACTACTTGCAGAGTTCTCCCATACTACACCCACCACCTACAGCCACACTTACAGAGTTCTCCCAAACTACACCCCCCACCTACAGCCTCACTACTTACAGAGTTCTCCCAAACTACACAGCCCACCTACAGCCACACTACTTGCAGAGTTCTCCCAAACTACACCCCCCACCTACAGCCACACTTACAGAGTTCTCCCAAACTACACCCCCCACCTACAGCCACACTACTTACAGAGTTCTCCCAAACTACACCTCCCACCGACAGCCACACTACTTACAGAGTTCTCCCAAACTACACCCCCCACCTACAGCCACACTACTTGCAGAGTTCTCCCAAACTACACCCCCCCCCCCCCCACCTACAGCCACACTTACAGAGTTCTCCCAAACTACACCCGCCACCTACAGCCACACTACTTACAGAGTTCTCCCAAACTACACCCCCCACCTACAGCCACACTACTTGCAGAGTTCTCCCATACTACACCCCCCACCTACAGCCACACTTACAGAGTTCTCCCAAACTTCACCCCCCACCTACAGCCACACTACTTACAGAGTTCTCCCAAACTACACCCACCACCTACAGCCACACTTACAGAGTTCTCCCAAACTACACCCCCCACCTACAGCCTCACTACTTACAGAGTTCTCCCAAACTACACAGCCCACCTACAGCCACACTACTTACAGAGTTCTCCCAAACTACACCCCCCACCTACAACCACACTACTTACAGAGTTCTCCCAAAATACACCCCCCACCTACAGCCACACTACTTACAGAGTTCTCCCAAACTACACCCCCCACCTACAGCCACACTACTTGCAGAGTTCTCCCATTCTACACCCCCCACCTACAGCCACACTTCGAGAGTTCTCCCAAACTACACCCCCCACCTACAGCCACACTACTTACAGAGTTCTCCCAAACTACACACCCCACCTACAGCCACACTACTTGCAGAGTTCTCCTATACTACACCCCCCACCTACAGCCACACTTACAGAGTTCTCCCAAACTACACCCCCCACCTACAGCCACACTACTTACAGAGTTCTCCCAAACTACACCCCCCACCTACAGCCACACTACTTACAGAGTTCTCCCAAACTGCACCCCCCACCTACAGCCACACTACTTACAGAGTTCTCCCAAACTACACCCCCCACCTACAGCCACACTACTTGCAGAGTTCTCCCATACTACACCCCACACCTACAGCCACACTTACAGAGTTCTCCCAAACTACACCCCCCACCTACAGCCACACTACTTGCAGAGTTCTCCCATACTACACCCCACACCTACAGCCACACTTACAGAGTTCTCCCAAACTACACCCCCCACCTACAGCCACACTACTTACAGAGTTCTCCCAAACTACACCCCCCACCTACAGCCACACTACTTACAGAGTTCTCCCAAACTGCACCCCCCACCTACAGCCACACTACTTGCAGAGTTCTCCCATACTACACCCCCCACCTACAGCCTCACTACTTACAGAGTTCTCCCAAACTACACCCCCCACCTACAGCCACACTACTTGCAGAGTTCTCCCATACTACACCCCCCACCTACAGCCACACTTACAGAGTTCTCCCAAACTTCACCCCCCACCTACAGCCACACTACTTACAGAGTTCTCCCAAACTACACCCACCACCTACAGCCACACTTACAGAGTTCTCCCAAACTACACCCCCCACCTACAGCCTCACTACTTACAGAGTTCTCCCAAACTACACAGCCCACCTACAGCCACACTACTTACAGAGTTCTCCCAAACTACACCCCCCACCTACAACCACACTACTTACAGAGTACTCCCAAAATACACCCCCCACCTACAGCCACACTACTTACAGAGTTCTCCCAAACTACACCCCCCACCTACAGCCACACTACTTGCAGAGTTCTCCCATACTACACCCCCCACCTACAGCCACACTTCGAGAGTTCTCCCAAACTACACCCCCCACCTACAGCCACACTACTTACAGAGTTCTCCCAAACTACACACCCCACCTACAGCCACACTACTTGCAGAGTTCTCCTATACTACACCCCCCACCTACAGCCACACTTACAGAGTTCTCCCAAACTACACCCCCCACCTACAGCCACACTACTTACAGAGTTCTCCCAAACTACACCCCCCACCTACAGCCACACTACTTACAGAGTTCTCCCAAACTGCACCCCCCACCTACAGCCACACTACTTGCAGAGTTCTCCCATACTACACCCACCACCTACAGCCACACTTACAGAGTTCTCCCAAACTACACCCCCCACCTACAGCCTCACTACTTACAGAGTTCTCCCAAACTACACAGCCCACCTACAGCCACACTACTTGCAGAGTTCTCCCAAACTACACCCCCCACCTACAGCCACACTTACAGAGTTCTCCCAAACTACACCCCCCACCTACAGCCACACTACTTACAGAGTTCTCCCAAACTACACCTCCCACCGACAGCCACACTACTTACAGAGTTCTCCCAAACTACACCCCCCACCTACAGCCACACTACTTGCAGAGTTCTCCCAAACTACACCCCCCCCCCCCCACCTACAGCCACACTTACAGAGTTCTCCCAAACTACACCCGCCACCTACAGCCACACTACTTACAGAGTTCTCCCAAACTACACCCCCCACCTACAGCCACACTACTTGCAGAGTTCTCCCATACTACACCCCCCACCTACAGCCACACTTACAGAGTTCTCCCAAACTACACCCCCCACCTACAGCCACACTACTTACAGAGTTCTCCCAAACTACACCCCCCACCTACAGCCACACTACTTGCAGAGATCTCCCATACTACACCCCACACCTACAGCCACACTTACAGAGTTCTCCCAAACTACACCCCCCACCTACAACCACACTACTTACAGAGTTCTCCCAAACTACATCCCCCACCTACAGCCACACTACTTACAGAGTTCTGCCAAACTGCACCCCCCACCTCCAGCCACACTACTTGCAGAGTTCTCCCATACTACACCCCCCACCTACAGCCTCACTACTTACAGAGTTCTCCCAAACTACACCCCCCACCTACAGCCACACTACTTGCAGAGTTCTCCCATACTACACCCCCCACCTACAGCCACACTTACAGAGTTCTCCCAAACTTCACCCCCCACCTACAGCCACACTACTTACAGAGTTCTCCCAAACTACACCCCCCACCTGCAGCCACACTACTTGCAGAGTTCTCCCAAACTACACCCCCCACCTACAGCCACACTTACAGAGTTCTCCCAAACTACACCCCCCACCTACAGCCACACTACTTACAGAGTTCTCCCAAACTACACCCCCCACCTACAGCCACACTACTTACAGAGTTCTCCCAAACTACACCCCCCACCTACAGCCACACTACTTGCAGAGTTCTCCCAAACTACACCCCCCACCTACAGCCACACTACTTACAGAGTTCTCCCAAACTACACCCCCCACCTACAGCCACACTACTTACAGAGTTCTCCCAAACTACACCCCCCACCTACAGCCACACTACTTACAGAGTTCTCCCAAACTACACCCCCCACCTACAGCCACACTACTTACAGAGTTCTCCCAAACTACACCCCCCACCTACAGTCACACTACTTGCAGAGTTCTCCCAAACTACACCCCCCACCTACAGCCACACTACTTACAGAGTTCTCCCAAACTACACCCCCCACCTACAGCCACACGACTTACCGAGTTCTCCCAAACTACACCCCCCACCTACAGCCACACTACTTGCAGAGTTCTCCCATACTACACCCCCCACCTACAGCTACACTTACAGAGTTCTCCCAAACTACACCCCCCACCTACAGCCTCACTACTTACAGAGTTCTCCCAAACTACACCCCCCACCTACAGCCACACTACTTGCAGAGTTCTCCCAAACTACACCCCCCACCTACAGCCACACTTACAGAGTTCTCCCAAACTACACCCCCCACCTACAGCCTCACTACTTACAGAGTTCTCCCAAACTACACCCCCCACCTACAGCCACACTACTTGCAGAGTTCTCCCATACTACACCCCCCACCAACAGCCACACTTACAGAGTTCTCCCAAACTTCACCCCCCACCTACAGCCACACTACTTACAGAGTTCTCCCAAACTACACCCCCCACCTGCAGCCACACTACTTACAGAGTTCTCCCAAACTACACCCCCCACCTACAGCCACACTACTTACAGAGTTCTCCCAAACAACACCCCCCACCTACAGCCACACTACTTACAGAGTTCTCCCAAACTACACCCCCCCACCTACAGCCACACTACTTACAGAGTTCTCCCAAACTACACCCCCCACCTACAGCCACACTACTTGCAGAGTTCTCCCAAACTACACCCCCCACCTACAGCCACACTACTTACAGAGTTCTCCCAAACTACACCCCCCACCTACAGCCACACTACTTACAGAGTTCTCCCAAACTACACCCCCCACCTACAGTCACACTACTTGCAGAGTTCTCCCAAACTACACCCCCCACCTACAGCCACACTACTTACAGAGTTCTCCCAAACTACACCCCCCACCTACAGCCACACTACTTACCGAGTTCTCCCAAACTACACCCCCCACCTACAGCCACACTACTTGCAGAGTTCTCCCAAACTACACCCCCCACCTACAGCCACACTTACAGAGTTCTCCCAAACTACACCCCCCACCTACAGCCTCACTACTTACAGAGTTCTCCCAAACTACACCCCCCACCTACAGCCACACTACTTGCAGAGTTCTCCCAAACTACACCCCCCACCTACAGCCACACTTACAGAGTTCTCCCAAACTACACCCCCCACCTACAGCCACACTACTTACCGAGTTCTCCCAAACTACACCCCCCACCTACAGCCACACTACTTGCAGAGTTCTCCCATACTACACCCCACACCTACAGGCACACTTACAGAGTTCTCCCAAACTACACCCCCCACCTACAGCCACACTACTTGCAGAGTTCTCCCATACTACACCCCACACCTACAGCCACACTTACAGAGTTCTCCCAAACTACACCCCCCACCTACAGCCACACTACTTACAGAGTTCTCCCAAACTACACCCCCCACCTACAGCCACACTACTTACAGAGTTCTCCCAAACTGCACCCCCCACCTACAGCCACACTACTTGCAGAGTTCTCCCATACTACACCCCCCACCTACAGCCTCACTACTTACAGAGTTCTCCCAAACTACACCCCCCACCTACAGCCACACTACTTGCAGAGTTCTCCCATACTACACCCCCCACCTACAGCCACACTTACAGAGTTCTCCCAAACTTCACCCCCCACCTACAGCCACACTACTTACAGAGTTCTCCCAAACTACACCCACCACCTACAGCCACACTTACAGAGTTCTCCCAAACTACACCCCCCACCTACAGCCTCACTACTTACAGAGTTCTCCCAAACTACACAGCCCACCTACAGCCACACTACTTACAGAGTTCTCCCAAACTACACCCCCCACCTACAACCACACTACTTACAGAGTTCTCCCAAAATACACCCCCCACCTACAGCCACACTACTTACAGAGTTCTCCCAAACTACACCCCCCACCTACAGCCACACTACTTGCAGAGTTCTCCCATTCTACACCCCCCACCTACAGCCACACTTCGAGAGTTCTCCCAAACTACACCCCCCACCTACAGCCACACTACTTACAGAGTTCTCCCAAACTACACACCCCACCTACAGCCACACTACTTGCAGAGTTCTCCTATACTACACCCCCCACCTACAGCCACACTTACAGAGTTCTCCCAAACTACACCCCCCACCTACAGCCACACTACTTACAGAGTTCTCCCAAACTACACCCCCCACCTACAGCCACACTACTTACAGAGTTCTCCCAAACTGCACCCCCCACCTACAGCCACACTACTTACAGAGTTCTCCCAAACTACACCCCCCACCTACAGCCACACTACTTGCAGAGTTCTCCCATACTACACCCCACACCTACAGCCACACTTACAGAGTTCTCCCAAACTACACCCCCCACCTACAGCCACACTACTTGCAGAGTTCTCCCATACTACACCCCACACCTACAGCCACACTTACAGAGTTCTCCCAAACTACACCCCCCACCTACAGCCACACTACTTACAGAGTTCTCCCAAACTACACCCCCCACCTACAGCCACACTACTTACAGAGTTCTCCCAAACTGCACCCCCCACCTACAGCCACACTACTTGCAGAGTTCTCCCATACTACACCCCCCACCTACAGCCTCACTACTTACAGAGTTCTCCCAAACTACACCCCCCACCTACAGCCACACTACTTGCAGAGTTCTCCCATACTACACCCCCCACCTACAGCCACACTTACAGAGTTCTCCCAAACTTCACCCCCCACCTACAGCCACACTACTTACAGAGTTCTCCCAAACTACACCCACCACCTACAGCCACACTTACAGAGTTCTCCCAAACTACACCCCCCACCTACAGCCTCACTACTTACAGAGTTCTCCCAAACTACACAGCCCACCTACAGCCACACTACTTACAGAGTTCTCCCAAACTACACCCCCCACCTACAACCACACTACTTACAGAGTACTCCCAAAATACACCCCCCACCTACAGCCACACTACTTACAGAGTTCTCCCAAACTACACCCCCCACCTACAGCCACACTACTTGCAGAGTTCTCCCATACTACACCCCCCACCTACAGCCACACTTCGAGAGTTCTCCCAAACTACACCCCCCACCTACAGCCACACTACTTACAGAGTTCTCCCAAACTACACACCCCACCTACAGCCACACTACTTGCAGAGTTCTCCTATACTACACCCCCCACCTACAGCCACACTTACAGAGTTCTCCCAAACTACACCCCCCACCTACAGCCACACTACTTACAGAGTTCTCCCAAACTACACCCCCCACCTACAGCCACACTACTTACAGAGTTCTCCCAAACTGCACCCCCCACCTACAGCCACACTACTTGCAGAGTTCTCCCATACTACACCCACCACCTACAGCCACACTTACAGAGTTCTCCCAAACTACACCCCCCACCTACAGCCTCACTACTTACAGAGTTCTCCCAAACTACACAGCCCACCTACAGCCACACTACTTGCAGAGTTCTCCCAAACTACACCCCCCACCTACAGCCACACTTACAGAGTTCTCCCAAACTACACCCCCCACCTACAGCCACACTACTTACAGAGTTCTCCCAAACTACACCTCCCACCGACAGCCACACTACTTACAGAGTTCTCCCAAACTACACCCCCCACCTACAGCCACACTACTTGCAGAGTTCTCCCAAACTACACCCCCCCCCCCACCTACAGCCACACTTACAGAGTTCTCCCAAACTACACCCGCCACCTACAGCCACACTACTTACAGAGTTCTCCCAAACTACACCCCCCACCTACAGCCACACTACTTGCAGAGTTCTCCCATACTACACCCCCCACCTACAGCCACACTTACAGAGTTCTCCCAAACTACACCCCCCACCTACAGCCACACTACTTACAGAGTTCTCCCAAACTACACCCCCCACCTACAGCCACACTACTTGCAGAGATCTCCCATACTACACCCCACACCTACAGCCACACTTACAGAGTTCTCCCAAACTACACCCCCCACCTACAACCACACTACTTACAGAGTTCTCCCAAACTACACCCCCCACCTACAGCCACACTACTTACAGAGTTCTGCCAAACTGCACCCCCCACCTCCAGCCACACTACTTGCAGAGTTCTCCCATACTACACCCCCCACCTACAGCCTCACTACTTACAGAGTTCTCCCAAACTACACCCCCCACCTACAGCCACACTACTTGCAGAGTTCTCCCATACTACACCCCCCACCTACAGCCACACTTACAGAGTTCTCCCAAACTTCACCCCCCACCTACAGCCACACTACTTACAGAGTTCTCCCAAACTACACCCCCCACCTGCAGCCACACTACTTGCAGAGTTCTCCCAAACTACACCCCCCACCTACAGCCACACTTACAGAGTTCTCCCAAACTACACCCCCCACCTACAGCCACACTACTTACAGAGTTCTCCCAAACTACACCCCCCACCTACAGCCACACTACTTACAGAGTTCTCCCAAACTACACCCCCCACCTACAGCCACACTACTTGCAGAGTTCTCCCAAACTACACCCCCCACCTACAGCCACACTACTTACAGAGTTCTCCCAAACTACACCCCCCACCTACAGCCACACTACTTACAGAGTTCTCCCAAACTACACCCCCCACCTACAGCCACACTACTTACAGAGTTCTCCCAAACTACACCCCCCACCTACAGCCACACTACTTACAGAGTTCTCCCAAACTACACCCCCCACCTACAGTCACGCTACTTGCAGAGTTCTCCCAAACTACACCCCCCACCTACAGCCACACTACTTACAGAGTTCTCCCAAACTACACCCCCCACCTACAGCCACACGACTTACCGAGTTCTCCCAAACTACACCCCCCACCTACAGCCACACTACTTGCAGAGTTCTCCCATACTACACCCCCCACCTACAGCTACACTTACAGAGTTCTCCCAAACTACACCCCCCACCTACAGCCTCACTACTTACAGAGTTCTCCCAAACTACACCCCCCACCTACAGCCACACTACTTGCAGAGTTCTCCCAAACTACACCCCCCACCTACAGCCACACTTACAGAGTTCTCCCAAACTACACCCCCCACCTACAGCCTCACTACTTACAGAGTTCTCCCAAACTACACCCCCCACCTACAGCCACACTACTTGCAGAGTTCTCCCATACTACACCCCCCACCAACAGCCACACTTACAGAGTTCTCCCAAACTTCACCCCCCACCTACAGCCACACTACTTACAGAGTTCTCCCAAACTACACCCCCCACCTGCAGCCACACTACTTACAGAGTTCTCCCAAACTACACCCCCCACCTACAGCCACACTACTTACAGAGTTCTCCCAAACAACACCCCCCACCTACAGCCACACTACTTACAGAGTTCTCCCAAACTACACCCCCCCACCTACAGCCACACTACTTACAGAGTTCTCCCAAACTACACCCCCCACCTACAGCCACACTACTTGCAGAGTTCTCCCAAACTACACCCCCCACCTACAGCCACACTACTTACAGAGTTCTCCCAAACTACACCCCCCACCTACAGCCACACTACTTACAGAGTTCTCCCAAACTACACCCCCCACCTACAGTCACACTACTTGCAGAGTTCTCCCAAACTACACCCCCCACCTACAGCCACACTACTTACAGAGTTCTCCCAAACTACACCCCCCACCTACAGCCACACTACTTACCGAGTTCTCCCAAACTACACCCCCCACCTACAGCCACACTACTTGCAGAGTTCTCCCAAACTACACCCCCCACCTACAGCCACACTTACAGAGTTCTCCCAAACTACACCCCCCACCTACAGCCTCACTACTTACAGAGTTCTCCCAAACTACACCCCCCACCTACAGCCACACTACTTGCAGAGTTCTCCCAAACTACACCCCCCACCTACAGCCACACTTACAGAGTTCTCCCAAACTACACCCCCCACCTACAGCCACACTACTTACCGAGTTCTCCCAAACTACACCCCCCACCTACAGCCACACTACTTGCAGAGTTCTCCCATACTACACCCCACACCTACAGCCACACTTACAGAGTTCTCCCAAACTACACCCCCCACCTACAGCCACACTACTTACCGAGTTCTCCCAAACTACACCCCCCACCTACAGCCACACTACTTACAGAGTTCTCCCAAACTGCACCCCCCACCTACAGCCACACTACTTGCAGAGTTCTCCCATACTACACCCCCCACCTACAGCCTCACTACTTACAGAGTTCTCCCAAACTACACCCCCCACCTACAGCCACACTACTTGCAGAGTTCTCCCATACTACACCCCCCACCTACAGCCACACTTACAGAGTTCTCCCAAACTTCACCCCCCACCTACAGCCACACTACTTACAGAGTTCTCCCAAACTACACCCCCCACCTGCAGCCACACTACTTGCAGAGTTCTCCCAAACTACACCCCCCACCTACAGCCACACTTACAGAGTTCTCCCAAACTACACCCCCCACCTACAGCCACACTACTTACAGAGTTCTCCCAAACTACACCCCCCACCTACAGCCACACTACTTACAGAGTTCTCCCAAACTACACCCCCCACCTACAGCCACACTACTTGCAGAGTTCTCCCAAACTACACCCCCCACCTACAGCCACACTACTTACAGAGTTCTCCCAAACTACACCCCCCACCTACAGCCACACTACTTACAGAGTTCTCCCAAACTACACCCCCCACCTACAGCCACACTACTTACAGAGTTCTCCCAAACTACACCCCCCACCTACAGCCACACTACTTACAGAGTTCTCCCAAACAACACCCCCCACCGACAGCCACACTACTTACAGAGTTCTCCCAAACTACACCCCCCCACCTACAGCCACACTACTTACAGAGTTCTCCCAAACTACACCCCCCACCTACAGCCACACTACTTGCAGAGTTCTCCCAAACTACACCCCCCACCTACAGCCACAGTACTTACAGAGTTCTCCCAAACTACACCCCCCACCTACAGCCACACTACTTACAGAGTTCTCCCAAACTACACCCCCCACCTACAGTAACACTACTTGCAGAGTTCTCCCAAACTACACCCCCCACCTACAGCCACACTACTTACAGAGTTCTCCCAAACTACACCCCCCACCTACAGCCACACTACTTACCGAGTTCTCCCAAACTACACCCCCCACCTACAGCCACACTACTTGCAGAGTTCTCCCATACTACACCCCCCACCTACAGCCACACTTAGAGTTCTCCCAAACTACACCACCCACCTACAGCCTCACTACTTACAGAGTTCTCCCAAACTACACCCCCCACCTACAGCCACACTACTTGCAGAGTTCTCCCAAACTACACCCCCCACCTACAGCCACACTTACAGAGTTCTCCCAAACTACACCCCCCACCTACAGCCTCACTACTTACAGAGTTCTCCCAAACTACACCCCCCACCTACAGCCACACTACTTGCAGAGTTCTCCCATACTACACCCCCCACCAACAGCCACACTTACAGAGTTCTCCCAAACTTCACCCCCCACCTACAGCCACACTACTTACAGAGTTCTCCCAAACTACACCCCCCACCTGCAGCCACACTACTTACAGAGTTCTCCCAAACTACACCCCCCACCTACAGCCACACTACTTACAGAGTTCTCCCAAACAACACCCCCCACCTACAGCCACACTACTTACAGAGTTCTCCCAAACTACACCCCCCCACCTACAGCCACACTACTTACAGAGTTCTCCCAAACTACACCCCCCACCTACAGCCACACTACTTACAGAGTTCTCCCAAACTACACCCCCCACCTACAGCCACACTACTTACAGAGTTCTCCCAAACTACACCCCCCACCTACAGCCACACTACTTACAGAGTTCTCCCAAACTACACCCCCCACCTACAGTCACACTACTTGCAGAGTTCTCCCAAACTACACCCCCCACCTACAGCCACACTACTTACAGAGTTCTCCCAAACTACACCCCCCACCTACAGCCACACTACTTACCGAGTTCTCCCAAACTACACCCCCCACCTACAGCCACACTACTTGCAGAGTTCTCCCAAACTACACCCCCCACCTACAGCCACACTTACAGAGTTCTCCCAAACTACACCCCCCACCTACAGCCTCACTACTTACAGAGTTCTCCCAAACTACACCCCCCACCTACAGCCACACTACTTGCAGAGTTCTCCCAAACTACACCCCCCACCTACAGCCACACTTACAGAGTTCTCCCAAACTACACCCCCCACCTACAGCCTCACTACTTACAGAGTTCTCCCAAACTACACCCCCCACCTACAGCCACACTACTTACAGAGTTCTCCCAAACTACACCCCCCACCTGCAGCCACACTACTTGCAGAGTTCTCCCAAACTACACCCCCCACCTACAGCCACACTTACAGAGTTCTCCCAAACTACACCTCCCACCTACAGCCACACTACTTACAGAGTTCTCCCAAACTACACCCCCCACCTACAGCCACACTACTTACAGAGTTCTCCCAAACTACACCCCCCACCTACAGTCACACTACTTGCAGAGTTCTCCCAAACTACACCCCCCACCTACAGCCACACTACTTACAGAGTTCTCCCAAACTACACCCCCCACCTACAGCCACACTACTTACCGAGTTCTCCCAAACTACACCCCCCACCTACAGCCACACTACTTGCAGAGTTCTCCCAAACTACACCCGCGCCCCCATCCCCCTGCAACAGACTCACCAGTTGCAGAGTTTTCCCAAACTACACCTCCCAGCCCCCCACAGACGCACCACTTGCAGAGTACTCCCAAACTACTCCCCCCCGCCACACACAGACACACCACTTGCAGAGAACTCCCAAACAACCCCCTCACAATGCAGTTGCCAAGTTCTTCCAACCAACCACTTCCCCTAGATAACAGCAGTAAAATAAAATATCCTTTTGAGTCACCAAGGAATCTTGCCTCGGTGCTGCCAGCTTTTTAAAGACGCGAATCTGAAGGCAGGTGAGTGCCGCACCCCCAACACAAGATTGCAAACACCTGGTAAGATCGCTATTAATTAGATTCTATGCTAAAGAGTGTTTAGCATCTGTAAATGCCAATGACGTCACAGCGATGTGGAAGTGCAGCCACAGCACTTTGCCGCCTCCAACAGAATCGGAACACAGCATTTCAGCATTGAGTTCCATGGCAAACGAATCCATGCCAATTCTCTGTCCTCCCCCACCTCCCTCCGTACATAAAAACCCGCCTTACAGAGGAGCATAAAATTCAGCCCAGTGTGTGGTTGAGTTAGGAAATACATGCTTGTAATGTTTCACTCTGTAAATAAATATAAGACTGAGTAAAGATTGGTTCCAGCATCATCTTTCACCCACTGGCTTTACGGACGTGAACAGCTGCAGTACAGATTGTAGCCAAGCAGTATTCAGTTTATAATGCTTGGCTGAAATTTCAATTCTTTTGCACACTTGTCTTCGAACAGCAGTTAAACTTTAGGGGCCAACAATGGTCAGCTCTTCTACGTGCACTCCTGTCTTAAGTTTGGCAACAATGCACTGGAAGTTAGACTGGGACAAATATTTGCCAGGTCCTAGCTTAGATTGGGGATTCCACAGCATTTTATAGAGAGCAGAACCCTTAACTTTATCTTTCCCTTACAATGCCAGCAGCATAAGAAATGTGGGGCCAAAGTAGGGACTCCCTACACTGAGAGTTACTCAGCCTCAGAAGAAAAAGGCACATCCTAGGCAGCAGTATGTTTGGTGGTGGTTGTGGGGCCCCACCTGGGCTGCAGACCTGGATCATGGCCTGGATGCCCAAATTCCTGCCACTGTATGCAGCTTCTGGGACCTGACAGTGCCGTGAATGGCTTGGGCATCCACCATTCATATCACGTATTATGGGTATATCCTAGCAAGACAAAATCATAAATGTGGCAGTCCGCTCCAAGGCAGAGCTCCCAACTGTATTGGCACTAATCAAACAGAGGCAGCTTTAGTGGATCGGACACATCCGCAGGATAGAAAACGGTCGCATACCCAAGGACCTTCTGTATGGTGAAGTAGCCAGGGTCAGATGACCAGTGGGGCGCCCAAAGCTCTGCTTCAAGGATGATTGCAAGCGTGACATGAAGACCCTAAATGTTGACTGTGGACTATCACACCTGGGAGTCACTCGCTGGTGAAAGAGGGAAATGGCAACACATCCTGTAGACAGGTGTGCACTACCACGATGACCAGTGGCTACAGCAGCTTGGCAACAGGCGCCAAAGTCAAAAACAACAACTCACAGCGTCACTTGGCAGCTTCATGTGCAGCATTTGTGGCAGAACCGGCCTCTCAAGGATTGGCCTTCACAGCCATGAGCAAAGGTGCACCAAGAGAAGACACTCCACTCAAGTGGATTGTTTGCTACGTGCCCAATATTTTTCGTAGATGGAAGGATGCCAACCAACCAACCACCATTCATATTCTAATTAAGGAACCTTTCCTAGGAGGTTCATTCTAGCCAAGATGCACCCTCTTTGGGTTTTCAGACCCTACAGGTTTAAACAGTCCAGGCAGCAACATCTACATTGTCGAAACATTTAAATTCAAAGTAGGTAGATTTAGAAAGTGCCCAAGAGATCCAAAGGATTACCCCAGATATTTTTACACAATACTGGAGATACAACCATATGGTACCAAACTCAAGCAGTGTGAGATTATGCCCTCCAGAGATTCCCACATTTTCTCAGGAGTCAGATGGATAATGACTCTGCACTAGCACTAAGACCCAGATTGTGCGGGGTAGGGGGTTTGGGTGTTGACAGCAAACTGTCTCTGAAACTGACAGAACTTCAGGATGTCAGGCATGCATTTGATAAGGTGCCACATCAAAGGTTATTCTGGAAAATAAGAGCTCATGGTGTGGGGGGTAACATTTTGGCACGGATAGAAAATTGGCTAACTAACAGGAAACAGAGAGTAGGCATAAATGGATCATTTCCTGGTTGGCAAGATGTAACGAGTGGTGTGCCACAGGGATCAGTGCTGGGACCTCAACTTTTTACAATTTATATAAGGGCTACCTAAATTCGTTGATGACACAAAGATAGGTGGGAAAGTAAGTTGTGAAGAGCACGTAAGGATGCTACAAAAGGATATGGATAGGTTAAATGAGTGGGCAAAGATCTGGCAAATGGAGTATAATGTGGGAAAATGTGAAATTGTCCATTTTGGCAGAAAGAATAAAAAAATAAGCATATTATCTAAATGGTGGGAGATTGCAGAGCTCTGAGATGCAGAGGGATCTAGGTGTCCTAATGAATGAATCGCAAAATGTTAGTATGCAGTAAAGGCCTGCTACCTGACCCAAGCTCAACGGGACCCAACGACGTGTATCGGGTTCGGATCGCGTCGGGCCCCTCTTCCGGGTCCGGCTTTCGGGCTCAGGTCTGGCTCGGGTCGGGTCGAGCCGGACACACACAGTAAGTGCTCTGCTGGTAAGTATTGAAATTAGAAAAACTTACCTGAGCTGGGAGTCCAGGACGAAACTGAGTCTGCACAGTGAGCGAGTCATGTCACTGTGACGTCATCACACACACGCTGCAGCTTCCCGAGGTTCAGAGTCGGAAGGTAAGTAAAGGGTTGGTCAGGTCGTGCTCGGGTCGGGTTGAGTCGTGGCTGGGCTCAGGTCGGGTCAGGCGCGGGGCAAAATCGGAGGGACCCAACCAGGTCAGACTCGGGTGCGCTGTGGTGCGGTCGGGTTCAGGTCGGGTTCTTTTTCCCAACTTGAGCAGGCCTTTAATATGCAGGTACAGCAAGCAATTAGGAAAGCTGATAGAATGTTATCGTTTGTTGCGAGGGGAATTGAATACAAAATGCTTCAGCTATACAGGGCATTGGTGAGACCACATCTGGAGTACTGTGTACAATATCGGTCTCCTTATTTAAGGAAGAATGCAAATGCATTGGAAGCAGTTCAGAGAAGGTTTACTGGACTAATACCTTGAATAGGCGAATTGTCTTACGAAGAAAGGTTGGGCAGACTCCATCCATCCATCCCTCTTCCTGGCAATGGTTTGAGATTAAGCCAGTCTGTTCACAATCTTGGTGTCGGATTTGACCCCAAAATGAGCTTGTGTCCTTATATTCATGCCATCACTAAGACTGCCTATTTCCACCTCCGTAACTTCACCCCTGCCTCAGCTCATCTGCTGCTGAAACCCTTATTCATGCCTTTGTTACCTCTAGACTTGATTATTTCAATGCACACTGGCCTCCCACATTCTACTGTCTATAAACTTGAGGTTATCCAAAACTCTGCTGCCTGTGTCTTAACTTACACCAAGTCCTATTACCCTATCACCTCTGTGCTTATTGACCTATATTGGCTCCCGGTCAAGCAACATCTTGATTTTAAAATTCTCATCCTTTTTTCAAATTCCTCCATGGCCTCAGCCCTCCCTATCTCTGTAATCTCCTCCCACCCCACAACCCTCCAACATATACGAACACTTCCAATTCTGGCCGCTTGGGCATCCCTGATTTTAATCACTCCACCCACCCACCCACACCCCCCCCCCTCCCCCCATTGGTGGCTGCGCCTTCAGTTGCCTCAGCCCCAAGCTCTGGAATACCCTCCCTACACCTCTCAGTCTCTCCACCTCGCTTTCCTCCTTTAAGACACTCCTGAAAACCGACCTCCTTGATGAAGCTTTTCGTCATCTGACCTAATATCTCCTTTTGTGGCTCAGTGTCATACTTTGTTTTATAATGCGCTCCTGTAAAGTGCCTTGGGACACTTTATTACGTTAAAGGTGCTATATAGATACAAACTGTTGTTGTTGGTATGTCTGTGAAAATCATTTAATGTGATTGGCTGCTTGGACAACTTGATGACATCACTCCAGCTCCACACTGGGAAATCCCCAGTGTAGAACGCTGCAATCAGTTGCAGTACCACTGCACAGTGAGAGAGGTGAAATTCTCACCAGAGAGATGGCTAGACATCTCTCAGCAAGACTTACTTCGTGATCAGCGGCAAGTGTCCTAGCTTTGCAAAGTCTGGGCCTATGACTTTGGCAATGGCATGAAGCAAAAATTACATAAAAGTAGTGCTGAAGTTGTTGTTTAAATGCACCCCAATAAGAGCTTAAGAAAATCCTTGTTGGTTGGCTTCAAAGAATCTTAAACTGCAAGCTTTCCCATGGAGGACTATTTACCAATGTAGTTAATGTCAAATACTTCCTAGGCTTGACAGCTTTATGGACAAGCACCAATTGTTATATCCATTTGTGCATCACATAAATGACTCAAAGATTAATATTTTCCCCCAATTTTATTGGAACAGAGAGCAGAATTCGTGAATGGGACAACAGGAGATCATGAGTGAGATTTATTGCATTTGTTTGCCTTCAATTACTTATTAGATTCCAACCCAAATCAGATTAATATATTGTTAGCAGCAAATAAATGAACTCAGACAAAAGGTAAATTTTATTTTAAACCACTGATGTTCGTGGCTTAAAATGGTTGTAAAACATACCTTTTTCCACTATTTTAATACAGGCATTAGTGTATTCATTTGAGCGGTACGTAGCATCATGATTATGTTACTGGATAAGTAATCCAGACGCCGGGACTTGATAATCCACATGGCAGCTGGAGAATTTAAATGTAGTTAATTAAATAAATCTTGAATAAAGAGCTAGTAATGGTGGCCATGAAACTACCAATTGTCATGAAAACCCATCTGGTTCATTAATGTCCTTTGGGGAAGGAATTCTGCTGCCCTTACCTGGTCTAGCCTAGATGTCACTCCTGACCTGCAGCAAAGTGGTTGACTTCATAACTACCCTCTGAAGTGGCCTAACATGCCATTTGGTTGAACCAAACCACTGAAAAAAAAGCATAATAAGAATAAAATCAGACATATCGCTCAGCTTCCATCTAGGCATCAGAATCGGTTAAGACACATGGCACACTGAGCCCAGTTGGCCCTGAAAAGCCTTACTCAGTATTATCTAAGGACTTGTGCCAAGATTGGGAGAGCTGTCCTTCAGACCAATCTAGCAACAGTCTGACATAGTCATACTCACAGAATCACACCTTACAGCCAATCTCTCAGACTCCTCCATCATCATCACTGGGTATGTCCTGTCCCATCAGCAGGACAGTCCCAACAAAGTGGTATACAGTCAGCAGTGAGTGGCCTGAGAGTCCTGAACATTGACTCCATACCCAATGAAGTCTCATGGCATCAGGTCAGACATGGGCAAGGAAACCTCCCACTGATTACCACCTACCGTCCTCTCTCAGCTGATGAATCAGTATTCTTTCTTGCTGAACACCACTTGGAAAAAGCACAGAGGATAGTAAGGACACAGAATGTATTCTGTGTGGGGGACTTCAATGTGCATTACCAAAAGGGCTCAGTAGCACCACTACTGACCAAACTGGCCAAGTCCTGAAAGATAAACTGCCAGACGGGAACTGTGGCTGGTGCAGAGAGAACCAACATGAGGGAAAAGCTGGCTTGACCTCATTCTCACCAATCTACTTGTTACAGATGCATCTGTCAGCAGCAACAGAATTGTATTTTACCAGAATCTGTAACATCATGGCTTGGTGGCTTGGTATATCCCTCACTCTACTATTATCAACAAGCCAGGGGACCATCCCTGGTTCAATGAAGTGTGTAGAAGAACATGCCAGGAGCAGCATCAAGTGTGCCTGAAAATGAGGTACCAGCCTAGTGAAGCTACAGCACAGGTCTACATGCATGTTAAACAGCAGAAGCAACATGCCATAGACAGAGCTCAGTGATTCCACAACCAAAGGATCAGATAAAAGCTCTGCAGTCCTGCCACACGCATCATGAATGGTGGTGAACAATTAAACAACTAACGGGAGGAGGAGAATCAGGAACATCCCCATCCTCAATGATAGCAGAGCCTAGTATGTGAGTGCAAAAGATAAGGCTGGAATTTTTGCAATCACCTTCAGCCGGAGTTGCCAAGTGGATGATACATTTTGGCCTTTGCCTGAGGACCCCACCATTGCAGAAGCCAGCTTTAGCCAATTCAATTCACTCCATGCGATATCAAGAAATGGCTGAGCACACTGGATACAGCAAAGGCTATGGGCCCCAACAACATCATGGCTGTAATGCTGCAAACATGTGCTCCAGAACTAGACGCTCCACTAGCTTATTTCTTCCAGTACAGCTACAACATTTGCAGCTACCTGACAAAATAGAAAATTGCACAAGTATATCCTGTCTACAAAAAGCAGGGTAAATCCTTTTCAGCCAAATACCGCTCCAACAATTTACTCTCAATCATCAGCAAAATGATGAAAGGCATCGTCGACAGTGCTATCAAGCAGCACTTACTCACAAACAACCTACTCATCAATGCTCAATTTACATTCCACCTGGGCCACTCAGCTCCAGACCACATTACAGCCTTAGTCCAAACATGGACAAAGGAGCTGAATTCCAGAGGTGAGGTGAGAGTGACTGCACTTGACATCAAGCCAGCATTTGACCGAGTGTGGCATCAAGGAGCTGTAGTAAAATTGAAGTCAGTGGGAATCAGGGGAAAACTCTCCAATGGTTGGAGACGTACCTAACACAAAGAAAAAAATATGGCGTGGTTGTTGGAGGACAGTCATCTCATCCCCAAGCCATTGCTGCAGGAGTTCCTCAACATAGTGTCCTAGGCCCAACCATCTTCAGCTGCTTCATCAATGACCTGCCCTCCATGGGTCAGAAGTGAGGATGTTTGCTGATGATTACACAGTGTTCAGTGCCATTTGCAACTCCTCAGGGAATGAAGCGGTTCATGCCTGCATGCAGCAAGACCTGAATGACATTCAGGCTTGGGCTGATAAGTGACAAGTAACATTTGCATCACACAAGTACCAGGCAATGACCATTTCCAATAAGATAGAGTCTAACTACCTCCCCTTGACATTCAATGCCATTATCATCGCTGAATCCCACACCATCCACAACCTGCGGGTCACCAACAACCAGAAACTTAACTGAACCAGCCACATAAATATTGGGGCTACAAGATTAGGTCAGAGACTGAGTACTCTGCGATGAGTCACTCACCCTCTGACTCCCCAAAACCTTTCCACAATCTACAAGGCACAAGCCAGGAGTGTGATGGAATATTCTCCAACTGCCTAGATGAGTGCAGCTCCAACAACACTCAAGAAAGTTGTCAACAATCACCCAACTGTTGTGGGAAATTGAACCACTCTCGAGTCCACGGGATTAAAGCAAGCAAAGATTTTATTCAAACATATGCAAGGGAGAAGACCTCAGTTACCTCCGAGAGCCCTCTCAATGGTACAGAGTTTATAGCACTCATTTACACGATACAATCGTCATTACTCATTGTTCACACTACCCCCGGTACATAAACGGTATACAACTTGATCAATAACTGGATTGCATAAGCCCAGCAGATGTTTCTTGTTATCTCAGCCCCCAACCTTGAGGCTGCTAATTCCCATGGTTTATTGCTGCCTATCTAGTCCCCAGTTTTCCCCTTATCTCTTTGCTTAGTGAAGCAAGGACAGCATGTTTACACAGGCTGTTGAGGCAATTAAATACTGAGTTGTACAATTCCAGAATAGTGGTCAAGTATCCCATCATCCAAAGGGTCGCTCACAACTACAGTGTTTCTTCTAAGATCATTAATACATCCTAAATCTACTAATGTTGTCCCTTTGGTCCCACTTCAGTCTCTCCTTTTGGACCTCTGGTCAGGTGCACCACCTGACCCAGGCGGGACATTCCCGAGATCCTTTACCCACCAATTGCTCCAGGGTTTCTACTGGAGTTCAGTGGACTTCGGATCTCCTAGTCTACAGTTCTCTTATGACTTTACCAAAGTCCTGTGACCTAGGCTGGGCCCAGAACCATCGTCCCATTAGATAGCAAAATCCTCGTAAATGTTCTCGAGTTTCATATTCCCTGGGACAGGGGTTTCAGCTGTGCTAGATTGTTAGTGTACCCCTTGAGTTTGGCCAATATTACCATTTGCACCACATGGGCTACCATCAACTTCTGAGACTGACTAACAGGACCGCAATGGATGCAACAGCTGCAGCGATCCTTCCCACTTCCCACCAATAATACTGCATTCTTCCCATCTTGGCTCGATTGCTGGTCAAGTCCTCCAATACTCTAGCCACTCCTTTGGCTAGGTTCACCTGCATCCTACCCCTCATGATTGCCTAATGACTTTGCTCCATAAAGCTCCTAGTGGCAGCTAGGGCCTTTTGCACCACTTCCCAATCTATTCTTTCCAGGACATCGTCGATGTTTAACAAACCATCCCACCATGGGCTGAATACATACACGTGAGGATCCTGCCCACAAGGTGGAAATCCCCCACTGTAAAGGAGTCAGTGATCTGTAGGCAGAAGGTGTGGTTATTATCACACCCCAATCCTCCATATAGGAACCTTGTCCTGTCCGTCAAAAAGCATCTCTGAGTATGGGAGGTTTGGACTGCCTTAAAAGTTTTTTCAAGAGGGCTGACCAATACCACTATGGCAGACTCATTAATGATAGGTCTCAGAGTATTACAACAGCAGATGATGTAATGCTGCAACTCAATGCAACATTCTCATGCTGTCATCAAAAGGGCACCATTTAAACCTGGAGCTATATACCCCCGGGGATCCTACTTGATACAATAACTTATCCCTCACCACCCCTAGGGATACGAATTTATATCCCCTGAATAAATTCCATTGGCATGTTCTTGAAGCACAATCATCAGACCTTGATTGTGTTCTCCACTCACCCCGTTATAGATCATGTAACTATCAATTCCTGTCTTTCCTCTAGTAAATTAATAAGATCTAATCTTTTCACAGCCTGAGGTATGTGTTGGGGGGGTGCGTACCAAATCTTATATCTTCAATATCTGAAGCAACGTTATCTACCAGGTCCCGAGCCAACATGTCACAGGCCCTTCCCTTTGAGTTCTCAAAAAAATGGAGGCAGATTGGTCCATCCCACCATGATGTTCACTCAAGTTCACTCAAGGACGCCCTCAAGTGCTCCCTCCTTTGGGTAGTTGCATGTACTGTCCTGGATGCAGGCAACAGGTTCTGTTGATATTTACAGTGGGTGCCTCCCATGCTGCTGTGGTTACCAGGAGGGTGATAACCATTACTGCTACCCACCACTCTGCCATTGCTCTAGCAGTTCACCTGAAACAAAATAAGAGATCTGCTGCTGGCCCTCCTGTTGGCAGAAACAGAATGTGACTCATGTAGCTTGACCTGAGACCATTGGAGTGGTGTCACCCCCGAGGCATTCCTGGAAAGTAAAGTACCAAGCCCATCACTTTAAGATTTTTCTTTTTACAATCTATCTGTATAGGATATACCTGTACCAAGCCTCTGAGCTGACACACAGTGATGTTGTTTTCATATTTAGTCCAATATTTACTGTTGTCCGAACAGAAACCACCAAGACAGGGTGTGTGGTTTTATTGTTTTCCTAGAATCTCTTTAAATTTCAGGTTAAAATACCAACTCAAATTAATTTAATTTAATTCATCAACTCAATTCATTGTAGATGTCGGATCAAATTCTTGAAGCTGTCAGCAATCTAGTTGCTTTTGCATGGGTTAATGCATCCAACTATATCTGACAATTCACAAACTTAAAAGTTCTTATAATGCCCAATATAAATACATTTTGAAAGTTGTATGGTCAGCTTAAACTGCTACTGGAAAGGGTTAACTTTCTGCTGGTCTGAAAGGGGGTGGGGCAAACACTCTCAGATGGACTCGTGATGATGTCACCACCCCTTTTCCTATGAGATAGAACAAACCATGTCCTATGGAGTAGTCTAAACAGGTACTTTTCAAACAAACAAGAAATTTCTATTTCAGGATGCTTTCCTCTGACAATGTTTCAAAATTCTGAGCCTTTTTTTAATCCCTAAATTAAATTCTCTTCCTTTGAACAATTTGAACTTAAAACACATGGACTGTTTCAGACCCAAACTATTTTCCAAGTTCCAATTAGCAGTATCCAACGTTACAAACTACGTTGTTCTCACATGTGTGAATACATATCTGGATTAAAATTCCCACATGTTTATCAAAATACAGTCAGGTTGTGATTCTTCGCCAAAAATCGCAATTCAAATCTTACAACTTAAAAGATTTAGTTTGTTTAATTACACCTTCCTTTTAATCCAACTCATATTCCTCATTGTGAAATTGCTTTTTTTTAATGTGCTGACATCCCTATTGCACAACAGCCCTTTGGGGAAGAAAGCACATTAAAACTTAAACACAAACAGTATCCACACAATTTCTGCAACACTCATTCAACTTAACAATTTAAGATGAAAGAACGAAAACAAAGGAAATAAAGTGCATCAGTGATCTTGGTCCTTCGTTTAAATCTACTAAACTTCAAAAGCAGCCTCTCACAGGCATGGGGGTGGGAGGAAAGGGTGGTCTTCAAGTTTTTCACCCATAGGAACAATCAAATTGACAGTGCCGAGTATCATTGCCCATTGCCCCCCTTGAAGGGACCCTTCTCTCTTTTCCCTTGCCAAAACAAAGTGAGTGCTTTAACAGCTTCTCATCCATTTTACACAGCTATCAAAACTTTAAAACATCATACAGGACCAGGCCACTGAGAGTTAATAAACCTTTAGTTCAGTGACACAGACAGAGCTAACACAGACAGACAAGGAAATCAGAGGACACTAATATAACACACAAACAGAAACTTACACACACACACAAGTTTTCTTCCTTTTCTTTCTTTTCAACAGCATTTTAATTTACTGTGGTGCTTCCAACCTAATTCCTCCTAACCCTTCTCTGACTCCTGTCTAAGTCTGTTCAGGACAGTTCCCTAAAATGCAACCCCAAATTATTTACTGCCAACCTTCTAAGATCCTTTATCTTTCCTCTTGGCTGCTGCGCACCTCGCACATGCTTTCTTGGCCTTATGTGCCCATGACACAGAGCTACAATTCTCTTTTCTGTTTCATCTTTTGTTTGTTTCTTCTTTATCTTAGATGACATTTTAGTTTATTAAAAGTACCTTGATAAATTGCATTGGACTTTTTGCATCTCAAAATTATCCCAAATTCAAATAACAGTGTTTCTGGAGTGACAGGTTTTGTTAACGTTCCATTGATTTCTTCCCAAAAGAAACTTATTTCTCTATATTCATAGAAACCACCTAGATTGCTTGTTTTTTTTTAGTTTTTCTAAATTTGATTATCCCCTTAAACTTCAAAACATCTCCAAAAGGGAAGACAGCATTTTAGATTAAAATCTAATTGTTTCCAAACTTCTAACATTTTTGTAAGAGGTTCCCAACCCAAGGATTTTTTTTGACACAACAAAATTGATTCCAAATTCCAATTCACAGCAATAAACATTTAAAATTCAAAACTGCAGATGTTATATGAGCGAGCCTTATTTCTGGAATTAAACACTCCCCCATACCATGAGATGATAACTTCAAAGTTCATTGTGGTCACTAATGAAATTCCAATTTTCCTAACTTAACAGGTCAGTTAACCTTACTAATTTATACTTAATTCAGATCGATGCTTATTAACTACACAGAGAACAAAATAGCACATCCTTTTTTAAAAGAAAAGGTAAATTTTTAATGTTCTTTCTTCAGATGCCTTTTCAAATGATTGTATTAAAATCAAAAACTAAAGAAAAAGTTAGTTAACATTCTTACAACAAAAGACTTAACACCAGTCTCTTAAACTAACTTTGAACTCTTCACCATATCTCCTTTATTTATCCTTTCTCTCCCTTAAACCAATTTTAATTCCTGACATTTGCTACTTAAAAACAGTCAGTAAGATATGTCTTTAATTTAAACTGCAAAAAAGGCAGTAGCAGATTTTAAAGGAAAATGTTTTAAAACTTCAAATTGCATTTCTGCCAGGCATCTTCAAGGCTGAAGCTTATCTCTTACAAAATTGTTCCTTGACTTTCCACAGCCGCAAAACCAACTTTTAAAATAAGAATAAAACATTATATCAGCACCTTTAATTTAAAATGTAATTCAGTTTTGATACCCCATTTCTGGATGCACAATCTTGAATTGAAATGAACACACTCAACAGTCACATTCACACTTTTTAATTCCTAACAACTTAGAAATATTGATATAAAAACAAAAAATGCTGGAAATACTCAGCAGGTCTGGCAGCATCTGTGGAGAGTGAAGCAGAGTTAACGTTTGAGGTCTGTGGCCTTTCATCCGAACTGGCAAAGGTGAGAAATGTAACCGGTTTTAAGCAAATAAAGTGGGGGTAGGGCAAAAGATAACTAAAGGGAAGGTGCTGATAAGACAGAGGGTCACAGAAAATAACTGACCAGAAGATCGTGGAGCAAAGGTAAAGGTTGTGTTAATGGTGTGTTGAAAGACAAAGTGTTAGTGCAGAGAGGTTATTAAATGACAGAATAATGTCCAAAAGCACAAACATGAAAAAAACATCAGGCAGGCACCTGGAAAAAAATGAATGATGAAGCAAAATAAAATAAAATAAAAAGAAAAAAGAAAACTAAAAATAAAGGGGGGGCCAGTCAGGCTCTGAAATTATTGAACTCAATGTTCAGTCCAGTAGGCTGTAGCATGCCTAATCAGTAAATGAGATGCTGTTCCTTGAGCTTGTGTTGATGTTCACTGGAACACTGCAGCAAGCCCAGGACAGAGATGTGGGCATGAGAGCAGGCGGAATGGGGGGGGGTAGAGGGGTGGGTAGGGGGTGTGTTGAAATGGCAAGCGACAGGAAGCTCAGGGTCATGTTTTCAGACTAAGCGACGGTGTTCCGCAAAGTGGTCACCCAATCTGCGTTTGTTCTCCCCAATGTAGAGGAGAACACATTGTGAGGAAAGAATACAGTATACTACATTGAAAGAAATACAAGTAAATCGCTGCTTCACCTGAAAGGCGTGTTTGGGGCCTTGGATAGTGAGGAGAGAGGAGGTAAAAGGGCAGGTATTACACCTTCTGTGATTGCATGGGAAGGTGCCTTGGGAAGGGGAAGAGGTGTCAGGGGTAAGGGAGGAGTGGACGAGGGTGTTGCGGAGGGAACGATCCCTTCGGAATGCTGACAGGGAAGGGGAAGGCAAGATGCATCTGGTAGTGGCATCACGCTGGACGTGGCAAAATGGCGGAGGATGATCCTTTGGATGTGGAGGCTGGTGGAGTGGAAAGTGAGGACAAGGAAACCCTGTCGTGGTTCTGGGAGGGAAGGAAAGGGGTGAGGGTAGAGGTGCGGGAAATGGGCTGAACACGGTTGAGTGCCCTGTCAACCATAGTGGGGGGGAATCCTTGGTTGAGGAAAAAGGAAGACATATCAGAAGCGCTATTGTGGAAGGTTGCATCATCAGAGCAGATGCTTTGGAGATGGAGAAACAGGGAGAATGGAATGGAGTCCATACAGGAGGCAGGGTGAGAAGAGGTTTCGTCGAGGTAGCTGTGGGAGTCAGTGGGCTTATCATGAATATTAGTAGACAGCTATCCCCAGAGATAGAGACAGAGAAGTCGAGGAAGGGAAGGGAAGTGTCGAAGATGGACCATGTAAATGTGAGAGAAGGATGGAAATTGGAAGCAAAGTTGATAAAGTTTTCCAGCATCTGCAGTATTTTGCTTTTATTTTAGAAATATTGATTCCTATAATGGGTTATGAATTCAAAGTATCAAAAATCTGTATTAAATTCCTAGTCCCAAGCCCAAGGAACACACACACAGGTTCAACTAGTTCACACCCAAAACATGACTCAAGGTTCCACAGACATTTAGGCCTGGATTTTACCAAGCCCCCGACGCCATGATCCATGGCCTTGAGTTGGGGTGGAGGTCTTGAAGATGGGTCTGGAAGAGGTCCGCCACGGAGGTCGACACCAGGAGGGCCCGGACCGAACCTCCCTGCAGCGGTGAGGCTCCGTGGCGGCCCCCCTGCTGCTGGGCGACTGGACCTGAATTTAAACATTTAAATCAATAAAATGAATACATTTAAATGCACTTACCTTGGATCATACAGGCCTTCACGATCTTCGGAGCGGCGGACAGCACCCCTGCGCCTTCAATTGCCCCATCCGGGGAAAGCCAGTGTGACACTGGTGGGGAGGGGGGGGAAGTTAATATTTTCTGTTGGGGAGGTGGTGACTGGGTCAAATAAACATAATGGTGTAGGGGATGGTGGAAAGGGGTGAACTTTAAACTTTGTGCAGTCCGGGGTGGGGGAAGATCACATTTAAAAGATAAATGTTTTGGGGGTGAAGGGCAAATAGTTAATGTAATTGTTACTGGGTGTGGGAAAGGGGCGTAAGTAATTTATTTCATAATTTTTGGAGGATACTTCTTTAAAAATTTAAAGGAGCTGGTAGGGCTGGCTGCCCTTTAAAAATGGCACCAGCGCTTGCGCACCAGCAGCTGACACCATCGCCGGGACAGACAGCCCCCACCCCTCCTCTTGATTGGGGGGGGAAAGGCAGGCTGCCCCAGCTATTTAAAGGAGCCGCCGCGTAGGAAATCGCAGCAGCTCTTTGGTGAGTGGCCCACGCAGGTGCCGAGATCGACGTGGCCTCTTAAAATCCAGCCCATACACATGCAAGAATAGAACAAGTAACAGACTCATACTTTCAACATTAAAGCCAGACCACAAAGGATTAATGACTGTTAGCTCTTGTTACGACTGAGGCAGGAGTAATGCACTGTTATTTCAGTCCCACTACTCCACAGGTCACAGTATATTAATAAAGATTCCCACCTACCGGAAAAACAGCCAAATTAATCACTTCATTTATCCCCAGAATAAAGCATGCCAAACCAGGTTTCTTTAAACAACAACAAAATTAACTATTTATTAATAAATGAGATGAATCTATATGTATGAAAAGATTTTAATAACTCCTTAATCTTCTTAACCCTCATGCAGACACATACATTGAATTACCAATGGGGAAAATTGTTATATTGATTTTATAACAGTTTCTTAGGGGTAATAAAATAACTGGGTTGTATCTTCTGGTAGTGTTTTCCTGGATCAGTGAGGTATCCCAGAGTCAAGTAGTCGAATGTCGCTCGACGTCACTCCAGGTGAAATTAATGAACAGTCTGTGGTGGGTAGGCGTTCAAGGTAGTTCATCTGCAGCAGGCACCACATAGATCTTTAGCAACAAGTTGTAGCAACAGGTCTATTTAAGTTTTAAAGTAGCAGTCTAACAGTAGAAACTTTCTTGAGAGTTCAATAACTTTCAAAACACAAAAGTCAACAGGACACACTCTCAGCAAAGGAGCCTTCTCCACAGAGAACAGCACTACCGGATCAAAAGTATCAATTTCTCCTGTAGTCACAGAGTAGCAAAGTGAAGTTAAAGAAATGGAACAATTACAGGAACAAGTGCCAAGAATATTTCTTGTGGGTGTAGTAACCCGAGCAATAGTCAATTTCCAGAGGCTATTCCTTTGAGGACAATTACTGCCAAAGTAGTAGTAGAGAAGTTAACCCAATTCTTTGAGATATGAATGTCCACTCTGTCAATACAGTCTTCTAAATGAGAAATTGGGTAGGAGTCTGTCTTTGTTATCGCAATTTGGATTTGCATATTGTAGGGGTCGATTTGTTGCTAAGGAATGACTTAGCTGGGGATAAGGGATTGGCATCTCCAGTAGTTCCAGAAAAAACATTTGAGGAATTTCCTGGAATATTCCCAGATTGTGTGGTAACAAGATCCCAAGCTCATCACATTAAACAAGATGAGAAGGATTCAGTTGTTGTGGAGGACTATTCGGGCGTTTGGTTGGCTGAAACATTTTTTAAGGATCTGGATGGGGATGTTGGTGAAAAAGGCTCTATGGCTGTTGAGTAAACCTTCTATGAAAAAGGTACAAATGAAACTTGGCATGCAGCATGATAAGGCAATTGCTTTCGAAAGTCAGTAGATTTGCAGTTTACCCAGTCAGGGCATTATTGTATCCCCTTAACAAAACCTGATGTTTCTAGTCAGAGTGATAAAGAAGTATTAATGACATTAGATGATAAGAATCAGAACAAAAACAAGCAAATTGTCTTAAAGTTACACAGACAATTGCTCACCTTTCTTGTTAACGATTATTAACTCTACTAAAGGATGTAAGTGTGATTGATGAAAAGTATATGAGAATAATAGAAGAGACTGGTGAAAAGTGTGAAATCTGTAAGAAGTATCAAAGGACGCTGTCACATCCTATTGTAAGCCTTCCATTGGCAAGTGTCTTTAACGAGATAGTGACCATGGATTTAAAAATATGGGACAAAGACAGAAATATTTTCATTCTACTTTTTATAGACCTGGCAACTAGATTTAGTCTTTCTACAATAATATATAGCAAGCACAAAGGGTGATTATAGATAAAAATCATGGAGAAATGGTTAGGGGCCAGATTTTTTTTTTCCAAAATATACTTTAGTCATAAAAATCTGTAAAAAAAATACATTACCAAACAGTTTCAAACATCACCAAGTCAAAAAATACAAACAGTGCAAAGGTGGTCCGTTTCCTTCTATACAACCATGAGTTGCCTCACAACCCTTCCATTTCATTGTCGTGCCAGATACATTTTTAATTATACAGCAGACAAAATTTTCCCGATACAGTTCGAGGGGTTTCCCATGGATACAGCCCCTCCGTTCAGCATGGTGGGGGGACATTACACAGTGGTCTTTCTCCATTGAGCCTTTGCTGCGGCTGCCCCAAGCTTTAGTGCGTCCCTCAGCACGTAGTCCTGGACCTTGGAATGTGCCAGTCTGCAACATTCGGTCGTAGACAACTCTTTGCACTGGAAGACCAGCAAGTTTCGGGCAGGCCAAAGGGCGTCTTTCACCGAATTGATAGTCCTCCAGCAGCAGTTGATGTTTGCCTCGGTGTGCGTCCCTGGGAGCAGCCTGTCGAGCTGCTTGGGATGAACCTCGACAAAAACCACTGCATCTCTTTCCACACCTGCTTTGCAAAGACACATTCCAGGAGGAGGTGGGCAACCGTCTCTTCCCCACCACAGCAACCGTGGGGGCATTGTGCGGAGGGGGCGAGACTTCGGGCATGCGGGAAGGATCTGACAGGGAGGGCTCTTCTCACCACCAGCCAAGCTACATCTTGGTGCTTGTTTGAAAGTTCTGGTGATGAGGCATTCCGCCAAATGACTTTGGCGGTCTGCTCGGGGAACCATCCGACGGGATCCACCGTCTCCTTTGCCCGTAAGGCCTTGAGGACATTCCGTGCAGACCACTGCCTGATGGATTGGTGGTCAAAGGTGTTTTCCCGCAGAAACTGCTCCACGAATGATAGGTGGTACGGCACGGTCCAACTGCATGGAGCGTTCCATGGCAATGTGACCAGGCCCATCCTTCGCAACACCGGGGACAGATAGAACCTCAGCACGTAGTGACACTTGGAGTTTGCGTACTGGAGGTCTACACACAGCTTGATGCAGCCGCACACGAAGGTGGTCATCAGGATGAGGGCCACGTTGGGTACGTTTTTTCCACCCTTATCCAGAGGTTTGAACATCGTGTCCCTCCGGCCCCGGTCCATTTTGGATCCCCAGATGAAGCGGAAAATGGCTCGGGTGACTGCCACAGCGCAGGAGTGGGGTATGGGCCAGACCTGCACCACGTACAGCAACAACGTGAGCGTCTCGCACCTGATGACCAGGTTCTTACCCACAATGGAGAGAGATCGCTGCCCCCACATGCTCAACTTGTGTTGTACCTTGGCTACTCACTCCTCCCAGGTTTTGGTGCACACCCCGGCTCTTCCGAACCATATCCCCAGCACCTTCAGGTAGTCTGACCTGACAGTGAAGGGGACAAAGGATTGGTCAGCCCAGTTCCCAAAGAACATGGCCTCGCTCTTGCCGTGGTTAACTTTGGCTCCCGAGGCCAGTTCAAACTGGTCGCAGATGCTCATCAGTCTGCGCACGGACAGCGGATCCGAGCAGAAGACGGCAACGTCATCCATGTACAGGGAGGTTTTAACCTGAGTGCCTCCACTGCCTGGGATTGTCACCCCTCTATGCTCGCATCCTTCCTAATAGACTCAGCAAAGGGTTCAATACAGCAAACAAACAAGACCAGAGAGAGGGGACAGCCCTGTCTGACTCCAGATTGGATCGGGAAACTTTCCGATTCCCACCCATTGATTGAGACTGCGCTACTGATGTTTGTGTAGAGCAGTTTGATCCAATTGCAGATTCCCTCCCCAAACCCCATTTTGGAGAGCATGTCCATCATGTAGGTGTGCGATATCCTGTCAAAAGCCTTCTCCTGGTCCAGGCTGATGAGGCAGGTGTCCATCCTCCTGTCCCGTACATAGGCGATCGTATCCCTGAATAGCACGACACTATCAGAGATCTTCCTGCCGGGTACAGTACAGGTCTGATCAGGGTGGATCACTGACTCCAGAGCAGACTTGTCTCGACTGGCTATGACTTTTGACAGAATCTTGTAGTCAACATTAAGCAGTGAGATGGGCCGCCAATTTCTGATTTCTGCCCTCTCCCCCTCCCGCTTGTAGATGAGGGTGATGATGCCTTTCCTCATGGATTCTGACATGTTGCCGGCCAGGAGCATACCCTCGTATACTTCCAGCAGGCCCGGGCCGACCCAGTCCCACAGGTAAGCCGTCGCTTCTGGGAGTTTTACTCGTCCCGAAGGACTCGACGGCCTTTGTCAGCTCGTCCAGAGTTAGCGGCTTGTCCAGTCTCTCCCTCGTGCTGTCATCTAAGACCTCTGTGATAGATGACAGGAAGGACTGGGAGGCTCTGCTGTCTGTGGGCTTCGCGTCATACAGCCCAGCATAAAAGGATTTGCTGATCCTTAGTATGTCAGACTGCGAAGGCGTCACCGAGCCATCCTCTTCCTTCAGGCTGCTGATGACAGAGCTCTCTCTGTGTACCTTTTGGAAGAAGTAACACGAGCACGTCTCATCCTGCTCAATGGAGCGGACTCTGGACCTGGATGCCTCCGTGGCAAAGAGCGAGGCCTGCTGGCTCTTCACCTCTTGGAGGTCCTCCTTGACCTCGACCCCCATCGACTGCAGCCGGAGCAGATTTTGCATACTTTTCTGGAGTCGGGACATTTCCCTCTGTCTCTCTCTCGCCCTCTGAAAACCTTTGAGGATAAAGAACCTCTTGATGTTCTCCTTGATCGCTTCTCACCAGTGAACTGGAGACTCAAAGAGGGGTTTCACAGTTCTCCAACCTTTGTAATCCCTTTTGAGTTCCTCAACATTCTCTGGGGTCAGCAGTGTAGCATTGAGCTTCCACGTCCCCCTGCCAACCCGCTGGTCGTCCTGTAAGTGACAGTTGGCCAGTAAGAGGCAGTGGTCAGAGAAGAACACCGGCTTGACGTCGGTGGATCCGACCATGATGGCACGGGACACAAACAGCAAGTCAATCCTGGAACGGACAGACCCGTCCGATCTTGACCATGTGTATCTGCGCTGCACTGCGCTCCGTCTGCAGGTTTGCTGAAGACGTCGTGCAGTTTGGCATCTTTAACTTTTTCTATTAGGAATCTGGACGTAGCGTCCAGTTTGCTGTCGTCTCTGCTGGATCGTCCAGCTGCATCGATGATGCAGTTGAAGTCACCACCTAGGATGACCGGCCTGGACATCGACAGCAGCAGTGGGAGCAGCTGGAAGACAGTCAGCCGCTCGCTGCATTGAACCGGGGCGTTCACGTTGATCAACCGGAGCGGAGCGTTGTTGTATATTACGTCTGCTGCGAGGAGGCGACCGCCCACCACCTCCTTAACTTCGGAAATGGTGAAGTTACCTCCCCGCAGCAGAATACCCAGGCCGGAGGAACAGCAATCATTACCCCCTGACCAGATCAATGGCCCGTGGGACCACCATCGGGACCACTGCCTGTAGGTGCTGAGGTGTGGTATTCCACACTCCTGCAGAAACAGTAGGTCGGCTTTGACCTTGGTGAGGTAATCCAAGGTTGAAACACATCGCATAGTGGATTTAATGCTACGCACATTAATGGAAGCAATCCTTACACCCATTTTTTAAAGTTAGTTGTTGCTTCCCATACCATTTGTCCTTGCTAGTCCCAGTCCTTCGGGATGTTCCTGCATACCCATAGTGTGCACAAACCGCTTCACATTAGTTGGGCTCAGAAACCCCTCCTGGTTTTTCATGCAGGGTTTGTTCCACTGGGGTGACATCAGGGGGATCTTGTAGGCAGCAAGGATTGGGTTGTTCTCTGCTGCGGATTTTTTTTTATTTCCAAAATATACTTTATTCATAAAAATCTGCAAAAATTACATTGCCAAACAGTTTCAAATAGCACCAAAAAATACAAACATTGCAAGGGAGATCAGTTTCCTTCTATACTATGATGAATTTCTTCACAACCCTTCCCTTTCACTATTGTCATGCCAATTACAGTTTTACATTTACAGCAAATGAAAAAATCAACGATACAGTTCGAGGGGTTTTCCATGGATCCAGCCCCTCAGTTCAGCTTGGTGGGGGTCCTTACACTGTGGTCTTTCCCCATTGAGACTTTGCTGCAGCTGCCCCAAGCTTTAATGCGTCCCTCAGCACGTAGTCCTGGACCTTGGAATGTGCCAGTCTGCAACATTCGGTGGTGGACAACTCTTTGCGCTGGAAGACCAGCAAGTTTTGGGCAGACCAAAGGGCATCTTTCACCGAATTGATAGTCCTCCAGCAGCAGTTGATGTTTGTCTCGGTGTGCGTCCCTGGGAACAGCCCGTAGAGCACAGACTCCTGTGTTACGGAGCTGCTTGGGATGAACCTCGACAAATACCACTGTTCTCTGCTGCGGATTTGGGGCACCAGCTAAGTTTCTGACTGATAATGGAGGGGAATTAGCCAATGATGAGTTCAGAGACATGTGTGAAAACATAAACATTATGGTCAAGATTACCACAGCTGAAAGTCCTTTCAGCAATGGGCTCTGTTAAAGGAATCATACAGTGATCGATGAAATGCTGAATAAAATCTTAGCTGAACAAGCAAACTGCAAGTCGACTACTGCCCTGGCATGGGCTGTTCATGCAAAGAATTTGCTTCAGATGGCTGGAGGGTATAGTCCCTATCAATTGGTCGATGGGAAAAATTCCAAATTGCCTTCTGTGCTGTGCCACAATCCTCCTGTGCTAGAACGTACTGCAATTAGTTCTGTTTTTCTGCACATTTGAATGCTTTATGTGCAGGGAGATGGACTTCATCAAGGCTGAGGTCTTGAAAAATATTTGGAGACCTTTGAGAAATCGTATAAGGCCATCTGAGACAGAATTTAATTGAGGGGATTTGGTCTATTATAAAAGAGGGGTCATAGGGAATGGAAAGGCCCTGGTAAGGTAATAGATCATGATGGTAAGACAGTAGTTATCAAACATGGAATTCAAACTGTTAAGGTTCATTCCTCATGATTGATTGGGATTGATTACAAAATCTCAGAAAATGAACAGCTGATAGAAGGAAACAAGGCACTTTGTACCTCGAATGCTCATGTGTTTTGTGATGAAGGTCCTGAGAAACAGAATACAGTAGATCAAGGGTTGAATAGTGGTAATGTGAGTGATCACAACACACAGGACAGAGCTATCACATCCAAAGGCCAGTTGCCCTGAGTATGTACTCAGGTGATGTATATTCTGGAGCGGTCTAGTGAGTAGAGAGATGCACCAATTGTGGGACATGCAGGAAAATCTACTGACAAGTTTAAATATTGGTTGAATGATCAGAATGATGACCAAGAAGTGAGGTCCATGGACTGACAGAATGGGGTGAAAGAGTGGAGAGTAGGAAAATGCAGTGCAAGTTCTAATAGTGGGTTTGGAACTGGCTCTCGCATTCTGGAGAGAGAGCCTTCAATAGTGCAAGAGGGAGATCTTACAGTAGTAGTCCCAAAAGACATCAAAGTGCTTGTTGAGGCTGTAGTTTGAATAGATTACACAATGAAGAACAGTCTTATAATAGAACTAGAAGCAGAAGTCCTCAAGACCATAAAGGTTTGGTGGCTGCCAATAAACCTGAGGATAAACTAATAAGAGAGGCAAAACAAAAAGAGTTAGAGAGATTGGTGTTTATTCTGAAATGCCAGATAAGGGACAGCCAGCCTTGTCACATATATGGATTTGTACTGAAAAAGTCCTTGCAGATGGGACTTAGAAGGTTAAAGCAAAGCTGGTTGCGAGGGGTTTTGAAATGTGACTGGGTGATATAGATGTTAGAAATGTTGACAAATGCTGACAGCAGACACTTACTCACTTGCACAGGCAATGAATGGTAATTAGGATGCAGAAGGAATCCAAAATGGGGAAAATTATGGGAATGGGAACACCATCACCTGCAAGTACCCCTCCAAGTCACACATCACTTTGACTTGGAAATATATTGCGTGCCTTCATCGTCACTGGGTCAAAACTTAAAATTTGAGAATGTTGTAAGGGCAAATAAAACATTTAAAAAATTAAATCTGGAGAAATATGTACTTAAGTTCCCATCCTTATATGAAACTAGTCACTTGTAGTGATGCTACACATGCTAATCATGTTGATGAGTATTTGAGTGCAGCTAGTTTCATAATATTTTGAATGGGTAAAAATGGGAAATGTTGTCCTGTAGCTTGGGAAGCTAAGAAAATAAAAAGGGTTATTAAAAGTACTTTAGCTGTGGAAACATTTGCTCTTGTGGAGGCAGTAGATATGGGTTTCAATTTGTCAAATATTTTAAGTAAGATTCTGTACAAGGGGCATACTGAAGATAAGATACCCATTGAATATTATGTATGCAATTGTTCCTTCTAGGATAATGTCCACTCTGCAAAACGTGTGAGCGACAAAAAGGTTACGGATTGACCTTGCTGGATTGAAACAAATGCTGGAGAGAAAGGAAGTCTCCAAAATTAAATGGGTACTCCTCAACTACCCAATTGCTTTGTAAAATTATAAGCTTGTACAACAAAATTGTTAAGGGTTCTAGAGGAGGGTACCGTAATGCTGTCACCAAAATCTGATGGCTTCAAAACATTTTGTATTAATTATTAGAAAGTCAATGCAGTAACTGAAACAGACTCTAATCCAATCCCACGACCTGAGGATTCTATTGACAGAGTTGGAATTTAGTCTTTATTAGCAAGATTGTCTTGCTATAATGACCAAGGAGAAATAACCATTTACACTGATTATAATCCATTAGTGTTTTCAGAAAAGTGCAAAACCAAGAATGCCAGATTATTTCAGTGGAGTTTAATGTTACAACCTAAATGTTACCCTAAAGATTGTACATGTTTCAGGAAAGAGCAATGTAATTACAGATGGTCTATCCGGAATTTAAAGAATGGGTATAATTGAAGAAGGCAACTCAGAAATATAAAATATAAGTAAAATACTGCACATGTACACACTGGACCTCTCTCTCCAGAAGTACCGCCCTACCTAATCTCAAAGCTGTCTACTCCGCAGTTTCATTTCATTCTTCGTCTTATCGGACACATTAACAAAAAACTTTTTTTCTTCCTTTCAGGTGCTAAGGAACGCAAGCTCCAGCAGCTGATGGGGACTAATGCCCCTCCAGATCCTCCTTCCCCTTCATTTCCTTTGATCTCATCCCTTCTGATCTAACCCCTTGCTGTGTGTTCACTATACCCTCTGACCTCCCCCTCTCTGACACTGAACGTTCTGTACTCAGCAAAGGACTCAGTTTTATCTCCTTACACCCCCACTTCAATGCATTTTGGGCTCGGCTTAACGTTGAGCTCTTCTTCTGTTGCCTTTGCCTCTGTGCTCACTTCTTTGACCAGGAGTCCTCCCCCCGACCAGCAGACCCATTCACCCGCCTCCAGCATTCTCCCTCCACCTATACCCCGCCCTCTGGCCTCTTACCCGCTCTTGATCCTTTCATTGAAAACTGTTGGCGAGACATTGGCCATCTCAATTTCTCTGCCCCCCTCACTCACTCTAACCTGTCTCCTTCTGAACTTGCTGCATTCCTTTCTCTCAGGTCTAACCCCGACATTGTGATCAAACCTGCTGACAAGGGTGGTGCTGTTGTTGCCTGGCGTACCGACCTCTACCTTGCAGAGGCTGAGTGCCAACTCTCAAACACTTCTTCCTACCTCCCCCTGGACCATGACCCCACCACCGCACATCAAGCTACTGTCCACAGGACTGTCACTGACCTCATCTCCTCTGGAGATCTTCCCTGTACAGCTTCCAACCTCATAGTCCTGTAACCCCAGACAGCCTGCTTCTACCTCCTTCCTAAAATACACAAGCAGAACTGTCCCAGCAGACCCATCATTTCAGGCTGCTCCTGCCCCACTCAACCTATTTCTTCCTATCTTGACTCTTTTCTCCCCTGGTCCAGTCTCTTCCCACCTACATCCGTGACTCATTGGACACCCTATGTCATTTTGACAATTTTCACTTTCCTGGCCCTAACCGCTTCCTCTTCACTATGGATGTCCAAGCTTTCGACACCTCCATCCCCCACCAGGATGGTTTGAGGGCTCTCCACTTCTTACTTGAACAGACGCCCAACAGTCCCCATCCACCACCACCCTCCTAAGCCTGGCTGAACTTGTTCTCACATTGAACAACTTCTCCTTCAACTCCACTCACTTCCTCCAAGTAAAAGGTGTCCCAGTTATGCCTGTCTTTTTGTGGGATATGTCGAACATTCCTTGTTCCAGTCCTACTCAGGCCCCTCCCCTAACTCTTTCTCTGAAACACTGATGACTGTATTCGTGCCATTTCCTGCTCCCGCTCTGAACTGGAAAACCTTATCAACTTTGCTTCCAATTTCTACCATTCTCTCACCTTTACATGGTCCATCTCTGACACATGCCTTCCCTTCCGCGACTTCTCTGTCTCCATCTCTGGGGATAGGCTGTCTAATAATATTCATTATAAGCCCACCGACTCCCACAGCTACCTTGACTGCACTTCCTCACACCCTGCCTCCTGTAAGGACTCAATTCCATTCTCCCAGTTTCTCCATCTCCGACGCATCTGCTCTGATGATGCAACCTTCCACGACAGTGCTTCTGATATGTCTTCCTTTCTCCTCAACCGAGGATTGCCCCCGACTGTGGTTGACAGGGCCCTCAACCGTGTCAGACCCATTTCCTGCACCTGTGCTCTCTCCCTTTCTCCTCCCTCCCATATCCGCAACAGGGTTCCCCTTGTCCTCACTTTCCACTCCACCAGCCTTCACATCCAAAGGATCATCCTCTGGCATTTCCGCCACCTCCAACATGATGCCACTACCAAATGCATCTTGCCTTTCCCACGCCTGTCAGCATTCCAAAGGTATCGTTCCCTCCACAACTCCCTGGTCCACTCCTCCATTACCCCCGACATCTCGTCCCCTTCCCACGGCACCTTCCCATGCAATTGCAGGGGATGTACTACCTGCCCTTTTACCTCCTCTCTCCTCACTATCCAAGGCCCCAAACACTCCTTTCAGGTGAAGCAGCGATTTACTTGTACTTCTTTCAATGTAGTATACTGTATTCACTCCTCACAATGTGTTCTCCTCGACATTGGGAAGACCAAACGCAGATTGGGTGACCGCTTTGCAGAATACCTCTGCTCAGTCTGAAAACATGACCCCGAGCTTCTTGTCGCTTGTCATTTCAACACACACCCGTGCTCTCATGCCCACATCTCTGTCCTGGGCTTGCTGCAGTGTTCCATTGAACACCAATGCAAGCTCGAGGAACAGCACCTCATCTACCGATTAGGCACACTACAGCCTACCTAACTGAACATTGAGTTCAATCATTTCAGAGCATGACTGCCCCCCCCCCTTTTATTTTAAGATTTATTTTTAATTTTATATTATTTTAGTTAGTTTCATCATTCAATTTTTTTACCATGTATCATCTTTGTGCTTTTGGCTAGGGCTTTCATTATTCTGTCATTTAACACCCTCTCTACACAAACGCTTTGTCTTGCACTACACCAATAACACACTCTTTTCCTTTGCCCCATGACCTCCTTGTCAGTTATTTTCTGTGACCCTCTATCCTACCAACACCTTCCCTTTGATTCTCTTTTGCCCCACCCCTGCTTTATTTTCTTCATACCTATTACATTTCTAACCTTTGCAAATTCTGATGAAAGGTCACTGACCTGAAATGTTAACTTTGCTTCTCTCTCCACAGATGCTTCCAGACCTGCTGTGCATTTCCAGAAATTTTTGTCAGAAATGTAAAGTATTGTTATTAACTATGTAAAGTGTAAAATGTTAATAATGTAAATGTTTACAAGGTTATATGTGATTATGTTTTAAGAAAAATCATTATACGGTGTCATGCCAACGTGCTTTGTTGAATGATAAGTTTCTTTAATCCACTGACTGGAAATCTGAATTTATGTTTTTTAAGAAATTTCAAAAGAAACAGATAAAAGATGACTTTGCTTGCAGCTTAAAATGGCCACCTAATTTGCAACACTGCATCCTACATTGCAAGATGTGTGAGGTGGAGACGATGTCTCAGCAAGAACCAAGACCCAGGAGGTTTAAGGGAAATGCCTGTTCATTTTAGCAAGAAGAAATACATTGCTAACTACCATGCTTGAATTACTGGGTGAGTGTCATGTGAGAAGCCACCACCACCACCCCACCCCCCACCCCCCACCCCACACTGGCACACACCCCACCCCCCCCCCCCCCATCCCCATGGTTTTAAGTTGGTGTTTCTCTGTAGAATATTGAGAAGCATCTGGACTCTGACACATGCAAACCCAAGTGGGGTCTCTCTCTCCATTCCAGCTTGCAAGCTTCGAACCCTGCCTGCTGACTGACCACCTATGCAAACTCCGGTTACAATCAGAAACCCTTTTGGAGGAAATCATCCGCATCGCTGTCTCCAAGAGACCCACCAAATCAGTCATCCATCTTCAAACTAAAAGCCTCAGGACCACCAAATTCAGCTAGAAGCCAACCGAATCACCAAACTCCACAGTCTGTATCCCCTTTTTAATGGACTCTAACTCGACCAAGCTACCCTTCCCAACTCTGTAACCTATTTGCTTGTGTGTGAACCTCTCGTGTGTGTGCGCATGTGAAAGTTGGTGCATAGTTTATTATTTTAATTAGTTTGGTTTAAGTACAATAAAGTTAACCTCTTTCTTAGTTAAACTCAATAAAACCTGTCCGATTGGTTTTTGTTATGATCATAGAAAGTAAGTAATCAAACACTAACTGAATTGGCCAGTGCATCTACTTTAAAAAAGAATTAAACCATGTTGTAGTCAACAAGGAGAGGGAAAAGAGGGAAGCCCTTTGACACTGTAACAATGGTAATGAATTTTCTATTTTTAGGAGGGAGGTGTTATGAACACTGGACTTTGTAACATGATCATGTTTTTAAAAAGCTGATTTTTTTAAAGTTTAAGATGGAGTCAGAGAATTCAGGTGACCACATATCAACTCTACTTAAGGACAAAGTTGAAATCTTGGTTACCAGGGCAACAGAGATCCAAGGTCAAAGAATGTTTTTTAAAAGCAGAGTCTGTAGGGGTATAATGCTTGAAGAACAATGGGTTTGACCCTCCCAGACTTTCAGATCATTAACAAGGAATCAGTGATTCTGAGAATGCAAATGTGCATGGCAGCTGCTAACACCTGCAAACAATGGAAAGCCCAGGTGGCTCTGCTAAAACTAGACTTGTGGACTTTGCATATTGCAAAAGGACAATGAACTTTTGATTCCAGATAAATTTAACTGATTTTCTGAAGGCAGACAGTTTGTAAGTAAGGAGAAGGCAAAGCAGTCACCAAATCTGTTTTGGTCTCCCCAGTGTAGAGACCAAATCTTCTTTTTTCTTTGGCCTCCTTGTCTCGAGAGACAATGGGTAAGTGCCTGGAGGTGATCAGTGGTTTGTGAAGCAGCGCCTGGAGTGGCTATAAAGGCCAATTCTAGAGTGACAGACTCTTCCACAGGTGTTGCAGATAAAATTTGCTGTCGGGTCTGTTACACAGTTGGCTCTCCCCTTGCGCTTCTGTCTTTTTTCCTGCCAACTGCTAAGTCTCTTCGACTCGCCACACTTTCGCCCCGCCTTTATGGTTGCCCGCCAGCTCTGGCAATCGCTGGCAACTGACTCCCACGACTTGTGATAAATTTCACAGGACTTCATGTCATGTTTGCAGACGTCTTTAAAGCAGAGACATGGACGGCCGGTGGGTCTGGTACCAGTGACGAGCTCGCTGTACAATGTGTCCTTGGGGATCCTGCCATCTTCCATGCGGCTCACATGGCCAAGCCATCTCAGGCGCCGCTGGCTTAGTAGGGTGTATATGCTGGGGATGTTGGCCGCCTTGAGGACTTCTGTGTTGGAGATACAGTCCTGCCACCTGATGCCAAGGATTCTCTGGAGGCAGCGAAGATGGAATGAATTGAGACGTCGCTCTTGGCTGACGTACGTTGTCCAGGCCTCGCTGCCATAGAGCAAGGTACTGAGGACACAGACTTGATACACTTGGACTTTTGTGTTTTGTGTCAGTGTGCCATTTCCCCACACTCTCTTGGCCAGTCTGGACATAGCAGAGGAAGCCTTTCCCATGCGCTTGTTTAATTCTGCATCGAGAGACAGGTTACTGGTGATAGTTGAGCTTAGGTAGGTGAACTCTTGAACCACTTCCAGAGCGTGGTCGCCGATATTGATGGACGGGGCATTTCTGATGTCCTGTCCCATGATGTTCGTTTTCTTGAGGCCGATGGTTAGGCCAAATTCATTGCAGGCAGCTGGAAATCATGAGCAACAAATACAGTATATATAAATGAAAGAAGTATATGTTGTCATGCAGGCCCCCACCTGCCAAGAATGGCATATTAATTTTGCCACATGGACATTAAATTTCAAATTGTTGCTGGGAAGAAAAGAAGGCCTGTTACAAGGGGTTGCCAGTCCCGGGCTGGAAAGACATTTTTGCATATTAACAGACAGTGTTTGTAGACAAAAGGCCTTTCCCTGACACACACAATACAAAGAGCCAAGACATGGTCAGACCAGTTAGTCACATGACTAACCTGCTTGGCAACCTGAGGTTTTTGAATTGTATAGTTTTGAACTGAGAGCCGGCAGAAAGCTGTTTGCTCCTAGATTGAAAAGACTCTCCTGGCTGGCTCGCCACAGCCTCTCCTGTCTGCTCCCATCTCTTTCTCATGGAACTCCAAAACCCACTGAAGACCCATGAACCCCTAGAGAGAAAAGTCTCCTACATCGAACAAGGTTTAAGAAGAATACTGGGCCCCAACGAAAAGCAAGATCTACATACAATCAAGGACTCTACAGTGAGCTCGAAGACCCGTAACAAAAACTCTTCAGATATTGCCTCAAACTTTTCCACTTTATTTCTTCTGCTCTTTTTTGTCTCTATCTGCATGTGTGTATCGCATATGCATGCTAGCGTGGGAATGTCGTGTATCCGTAGGCATTAACTCAATTAGAGTTTAAGTTTAAGTTTAATACATTTCATTCTTTCTTCTTTAAACCTAAGAAAACCTCTGTGTGTGTGATGGTTTCTTTGCCTTATAATTGGAAAGCGGTGAACAAGGATTCACCAAGGGGGAGCTAAAAACACAGTGTGCCTAAAAGTAAACCCTGTTACAGTAAGACCAGGTGAAGGCTGAAAGGGAACCCTAGACCTCTTTCTCACCTGGTCATAACAATATAAATCACTTTTTCGCCTGGAAGGAGTGTTTGGGGACTTGGATGTGAAAACAGAGAAGATAAAAAAGTATGTGCTGCATCTCCTGCGCTTGCATGGAAAGGTGCTGTGAAAAGGGAATGGGGTGTTCAGAGTGATAGAGGTGTGGACCAGGGTGTTGCGGAGGAGATGGTCCATTCAGAATGCTGAAAGAGGAGGAAAGGGGAAAATGTGTTTGGTGTTGGCATTTCACTGGAGGTGGTGGAAATGGCAAAGGATAATCCATTGAATATGGAAGCTGGTGGGGTGGAAGGTGAGGGCAAGGGGAACCCTATCGTGGTTCTGGGAGAGAGGGGAAGGGGTGAGAGCAGAAGTGCATAAAATGGAACAGTCATGGTTGAGGGCCCCGCCAACCAGGGTTGGGGGGAATCCTCAGTTGAAGAAAAAGGAAGGCATATTGGAAGCACTGGTATATCATTTACCTGATTTGATTTCTGGGTCGCAGTTGAGTGGTGCGTCCACTTTTATTCATGCTTTCCTTTCAAGCGGTTTGGTGCAATTGAGTGACTTAATCAACTATTTCATAGGGTAGTTAGAAGTCAACTACCCTCGTGTCAGACCAGGTAAGAATGGTATTTTTATTTCCTTGAGGGGCATGAGTAAACCAGTTGGTCTACAATCCAACAAGCCAATTGCTTCATGGTCAGTTTTACTTAAATGTCCCCATAGCCCTGTTAGGGTGAATGGGTACACTAGTAGTGGTTTTTCAGCTTATGCTTGTTTTATTTCCAGATTTTTAAACTGAATTCAAATTCTCAAACTGCCTCCTCTGGATTATTAGTCTAGGCTTTTGGATCACTAGTCCAGTAACATGACAACTATACTATCTGCAGTTCTGATGAAAGGTCATCGGCCTCAAACATTGGACAGGATTTTGTTCTGCCCTTGGAGATGGGCACGGAGGTGGGAGGGCAAACAAAATGGCAGGGGGGGCACCGTTTCCGATGTTGCCTAGACACCCTGCTATCTTGTCTGGGGCAGGGAAGGCTGGGGATGGCTTTCCCGTCCCAGGTCAATTCAGGCTCTTATGTGGCCAATTAATGGCCACTGAAGGGCATCTTCCTGCCTCCATTATGAAGGCAGAGGGGTCTGCCGTCACAGGGAGATGCCGGCAGCATCCGCAGTATTTTGCTTTTCAACAATGCTATTTTACTCTGTCATCTCTCCCAAATCGCAAGGATTGCATGTATCACACAGTTTTTATTGTCATCAATCTCATCTGAGGCCTATTTACATCACAACTTAATGCAGTTTGGGTCCTGCCATGGCAGCACCAAAACAACTTCTTTACATTGATTTACATCACATTGGTCTTCATATGTAAGTCTACAAGATATTCCTGTTTCCCTGTTGGGGTAAATGGGTGCATGAATACTGCTTCTTCTGCACATGCATTGGAAATCCTGGTGTTGCAGTACAATGTTGGATCAGGACATCAAGCCTATTATACTTCCCGGATGCATTGAAAACATTATGAGAGTAGAAAATGCTGCAGCTAAATGCTCACAGTGCAGGGTTATTTATAAAAAAAGGCCTAAGACATAGCTAACATCAAATAACTTGCCTTTACATAGCACTTTTCATGTCCTCAGGCTGCCCCAAAGAGATTTAGAGCCAATTAATTATCTTGAAGTATTGTAGGCAAATGCAAGACAAGCAAGATCCCATAAATAATATTAAGATAAATGACCAGTTGATATGTTTTGGTAGCTTTGGTTGAGGGATGAATATTAGCCAGAACACCAGAAAAACTCTCTGCTTTTCTTCCAAAAGTACCATGGGATCTTTTATATCAACTTGAACAGGCAGCTATGACACCAATTAAGATCTCATCCCCGAAACACAGTGGGGGAAATTTTCATTTTGAGCACATATCGAGGTCAAGTGGAGTATGGACTGTGGAGTCAGTGTGAGACCCATACCATTTTTGCGGCTGGACCTCACTTACATTAATTCCACAAGCTGCCAGCACAAAATGTGTTCCCTATCGACAGTTCAGTGATCTGCGGATGAGAATTCCAGTAGACCAAACAATTTTGATAAGTGGCTACAGCACCTTAAAGGGAGCAGTGAAAGTGTTAGTAGTGAAAGGAAGCACCAGTTTTGAGTAGCATGCAAAGTTTTTGCAGCACGGAGATTACTTGTGGAACCCTCAAAATCCAGAAATAGCTGACAGAAAAAGTGTGCATCCAGTTTTCCCCAAATGCAGCTGAGGATCAAAAAATGGCCACTTTCCAATGGACATTGCCCATGTGTAAAGGGTAGTAACAGCCAACAGGCTAATTGCTTCTCTGCTAACATCACAAAAATAACAATAAAATTAAAAAGTGTGAAAGACCTGGATATTTTTAATCAGTTATTTTTACTGCAGCCAAAAGTGGTGCACTACTAGCTCCTCAAAGTCTCATATCACTTGCTAAGATTTGATTTAGTTAATTTCACACCCATGTTATACTCCAAAGCCAAAATCACTTATTTTGAGGCAAAATGTGTCATATAAACACATCCAATGGCACCACACTAAAGGAGATGTTCTGAAGCATTTACACTGCAGGTTTAATGTCAATGCAAAATACTGATGCCAAGAAAGCATTGTAAACCCAGAACCGGGACTCAACCTGAATCCAGAGTGACGCTTCGTGAAGTGATATGCTGACACACTTTTGGTTTGACACCAGGTCAAGCGTGATGTCTAAGCTGTTGGCAAAGTGTGTAAGAAACTAATTGGACTCCTGCACACTTTGTAAGCCAACCTGACCTTAATTTTCCTCTCCAAACTTATAAGGGCTGAATTTCGACTGGGTTCTTCTACTTATCTGTTATAAATTCAATGAAAGAGCAGTGCAACCCCAGGAAAAATGTCGTAAATGGTGCCCTTCCACCAACTTTCTGAAATATTCAGCTTTTGGGAGACAGTTCCACCCATAGCAGTATCTATACATGGGGAAGAGTCTCTCCAAAGCAGGACACAGCCCAAGCAATGTAAACTGGCTTCTGCTCAGCTGGAATCGATGGCAGTTACTGGGAGCTGCAGTGTAAATACAGCCATAACTGTATAACAAACACATCAAAGTTGGTACTCAGGCTGAACTGAGATATACATTTTACATAAAGAAATATGGATATGGAGCTGGGAATTTGGGCCATTTAGTAAATTTCATATTAAATAAAGTTGTGGCTGTCATTCTTTCAAAGTCCATTTGCTGGGATTTGTATATTGTTGTATTCTGAATGATTATTATTTCTTAACAGTGACATGTATACAGCAGTACCCCTCTAGTAAGCATTGTTTTGGAGGAGGGGGTCATACAGCTGTATTCCCATTGCATAGATGTTATAAGTTTCACTAGTTTGACCAATTTGGTCAAGATAAAATATAATGCCTTCCACAACCACTGGATTCCTCAAAGCACTTTCCAGCCAATGAAGTATGTTTGAAATGTAGTCACTGTTGTAATGTAGAAAACGGACAGCAAAATCCCATAAATAGCAATGTGATAATGCCCAGATAATCTATTTTTGTGATATTGATTGAGGGACTCCCCTGCTCTTCAAAATTTATATCGACCTGAAAAGGCAGACAGGGCCTCAGTTTAACATCTCATCCAAAAGGCTGCACTCCCTCAATACTGCACTGGAACATCAGCCTAGAATACGACACTCAAGCCCTTGAATGGAACTTAAACCCATAACTTTCTGACTTAGAGGTTGCGAGTGTTATTAACCGAGCCACCGCGAACCGAATATCTCAAGTAGCAAGATGTAATTTCCTGGTAAATTGTGAAGCATTTAAAGCTGAGGCAACCAAAGTAACTTCAGTTAGTAAGAGCAGTGGGTAGTTTTCCCTAAATTTTGTGGGAACGGTACAGAAACTCAGATAGTTTGGTGAGCAATATTCAACTTTAGGTACTTCAAAAGACTGCGCCAATAGACTGCAAACAACATTAAGTTATAATCATTGTTATTAGCATTACCACCATTTTATTTGTAAAAGTTTGAACTGGAACTAAATGTTGGCTAGATGTGAGGAAGGAAAATAATATTGCTATTTCTTCTCGATCTTTCATTCTGATTTGCTGCTTACAGGAGCCAATCAGGAGAGGTTGCACATCACTGCCGTTAACTCACAGAAACAGGGCCTCAATCACACCAAACAGTTCCGCCTGCCCAAGATTCCGTCCAAGAAAAGTAGCCCGACGTCAATGTATCGAAAATATTTTAATCTTGCGAATTTCACAATTGATACAATATTTAAGATGTCGTTAATATACTGTACAATCATGTAATTTATAGCGTTTTACATCAAGGCACAACACACAGTATATTACATCCATGCCGTGAGAGGCAACATTTACTATATCCCCGAGATACTGAAGAGTGCTGTCGAGACCAAGTTCTACCAGCACAGAGCTGGAAGTCACATTGCACATTGTGCCCAAGCGTAATTAAAATAATATAATATACATACCATCACTTTCATTTCAAACATAATTGGATATAAAACGTGATGTAATGTCAAAGTAAAATTTTGCTGCACGATACATTTAGGAAGTGCTTTATATAATAGTAACGAAGATTAACAGGATGGGGAATTGGGACAAAACTAAATGCGTTTGGACTGTAACGTTAAGAAGATGTGAAGTAAACATTTCCAATCTTTATTGTTCTCCGTGCTTCTGCTATTTAGAAAGCGAGCCAAGCGACATCTAATCGGGATTGAAAGAACTTTGCCTCGTCAGTTACTGTTGTCTGCCTGTAAGACATAAAAAGTACAGGAGACTCAGTACTTGAACTATTTACTTCATTTGTTTGTAGGATACGAGCATGTTTGGGACAATTTCTGAATACAGTATCCAGTTTCGAAAGCTTTTCAACTTTGTGGATTTTTTTTTAAAGATTTAACAGTACTATAGAAGTGTAGCAATACAGAGTTCATTTTACAACTTGTACAGACATTGGTTATATCGGTGTATTATTTTCAGATCAGAGTTGTTATAATGTTTGTATGGTTTGTAGAAAGTTGGAGTACGAATACAAGCGTGTTACAACATTATATCGTCAACGTGTATTAAAAGGGCCATTTAAAATACTCCCAAATGGTCAATGCATTTCAATGTGTGATCAAGGCCAATATTCCTATTGAAAAGGATTGTATATTTGTTTTAGGTTTTTAAAATATACCAAAATATTCAGCAGACTGCTGTTCCATTGACTTGATTTTCCTCCCAGTTAACAATAACCATCCCCATGAATGGCCATGAATTGAGGTTGTGGCTTTAATAGTGAGTACAGTCATCTGATGGGGGGGGGGGGGGGAACACATTCTGTTGCACTGTAAATGCAGCAGAGAATATCTCGGATAAAGTTGAGCGTTTCCTACATAAGCATTTAGAAACGACTTCAACTTATCTGTTAGGTGCCAGAATAATTATGAATTGTAATCAGGATTAGCACACACCTTAAAACGAACACAAGAAATAGGAGCAGGAGTAGACCATATGGACCATCGAGCCTGCTCCACCATTCAATACGATTATGGCTGATCTTGGGCTTCAATTCCACTTTCCTGCCCACTCCCCATATCCCTTGATTCTCTGCAAGACCAAAAATCTATCTATTCAAGCCTTAAATGTATTCAATGATGGAGCATCCACAACCCTCTGGATAGAGAATTCCAAAGATTCACAACCCTTTTTGTGAAGTAATTTCTCCTCATCTCAGTCCTGAATGATTGACTCCTTATCCTTATTCTAGATTCCCTAACCAGTGAGAACAATCTCTCAGCTTCTACCCTATCAAGCCCTTTCAGAATCTTGTATGTCTCAATTAGATCGGCTCTCATTCTTCTAAACTCCAGAGAATATAGGCCCAATTTACTCAGCCTCTCATCATAGGACAACCATCTCATCCCAGGGACCAATTTAGTAAATCTTCGCTGCACTGCCTCCAGTGCAAGTAGATCTCTTTCTTAAATGTGGAGACCAAAACTGCACACAGTATTCCAGGTGTGGTCTCACTAACGCCCTGTACAATTTTAGTAAGACTTGTTTATTCCTGTACTCCAATCCCCATGCAATAAAGGCCAGCATGCCACTTGCCTTCCTAATAGCCTGCTGCACCTGCATGTTAACTTTGTGTGTTCCTTGTACGAGTACCCCAAGTCTCTCTGAACATCAACACTTACCAGTTTCACACCTTTTAAAAATATTCTATTTTTCTATTTTTATTCCCTACATTATACTCCACTTGCCACCTTGTTGCCCAATCACTTAACCTGTCTATATCTCTTTGCAGCCTCTACATCCTCCCTGCAGCTTACCTTTCCACCAAGCTTTGTATCATCAGCAAACTTAGATACATTACTCTGTCTCTTCATCCAAACCATTAATATAGAGTGTAAATAGTTGAGGCCCCAACACGGATCCTTGCAGCACCCCACTATTCACTGCCTGCCAACTTGAAAATGCCCCACTTATGCCCACTCTCTGCTTCCGGTCTGTTAACCAATCCTCTAAGCATGCTAATACATTACCCCCAATAGCATGAACCCTTATCTTGCCCATTAATCTTTTATGTGGCACCTTATTGAATGCCTTTTGAAAATCCAGGTATACTACATCTACTGGTTCCCCTTTATCTATCCTACTAGTTACTCAAAAACTCTAATAAATTTGTCAAACAGGATCTCCCTTTAGTAAAACCATGCTGACTTGTTCTGATTGAACAATGTTAAGACTTCCTTCATAATAGTTTCCAGCATCTTCCCAATGACTGATGTTAGGCTAACTGGCCTGTTGTTCCCTGTTTTCTCTCTACCTCCTTTCCTGAAAAGCAGGGTAACATTTGCCAACTTCCAATCTGACGGGACCATTCCTGAATCTAAGGAATTCTGGAAAATCATAGCCAGCGCATCCACTATTTCTTTTAGAACCCAAGGATTTAGGCCACCTGGTCCCAGGGGACTTGACAGATTTTAGCCCCTCAACATTGCAATGGACTTCAATGTACGACAAAGCAACATTATGATTGACATCAAAAATTATACTGGGTAAAGTTTTAAGTTTATTTAATCAAGACTGTACAAAATAATCCTCGATGACGTGCTTCCTTTCGCTAAATCTATAATTGCGCTGATACATTTAGTTGAATCATTAAACTAGGTTACTAACAATAGCAAGTTTGGCATTAAGGTGCGAACTGGTTGCGGAATGTTGCCATTAACGTGCAACATTATGATTTAAATCAAAAATAAGACTGTATGCAAGAAACATGCTAAATTAGATGCTGATATAACGTTCACTGACAACTAAGCAGTCCATTACCAGTTCCCTGAATAATCTACATCTGAATGTTTCTTCTTCGCCTTCCGAAGGCATTGGCCCCGACGTTGGTTGGGACGAAGTCGCTGTTGCCCATTCCTCCTGTCCGGCTTAGGAAGTCAGCCAGGCGGTGAGTCGCACAGGTGGCTGTTTTGCAGGCTCGCTTCTCCACAGGAACACTGCTTCACAGATGGAAACAAATACATTTATCAGGTTAAATGCATACACCAAAACATTAACCTTCGCCCTTCAATCCATTGTCGCTGAAAGACTCGGGGGTCTGTATAATGGGTAAAAGATAATGTTAAACCTTTTTACATAAAATTACATAGACTACAGGCTATTCGGCCCAAATGGTCTATGCCAGTGTTTATATTCCACCCACCCCACCACCCCCAGCCTCCTCCTACCCCTCTCCATCTAATCCTATTAGAATATCCTTCTATTCCTTTCTCCCTTGTGCGCTTATATAGGTTTCCTTTAAAGCCATCTCTGCTATTCGCTTTTTATTGAGCTAGATGAGTTATGCGTGAATGTAAACGATCAGAAGTCACACAGCTGTTGGCTTTGATGCCCAACATCTTATTATTTCACTGCTGACATGTGGTTAGGATGCTTAAACACTTAATGCAATCTAAACAGGAAAAAGATGCGAATTTCATTGTTACAAAGATTGCCTTTTGCATTATACATGCATCAGACGTTGGCTTCTGGCCATAGACTTGAGACATTAAGAGACTCGGCAATTCCTACTGAATAACTGTGGGGATTCGAAAGGACACAAAAACATTGAAGCTGGAAACAAATAAAATAGTGAGAGTGTCTACGAAAAGAAAGAGAATATCTACAGAGGGAAAATAATGAAAATATTGAACAGCAACAAGTAACATGCTAATTGAAATGGGCACATTGCAATTAGTCAAAAATGCTTGAATAACATGCTGTAATTTCCATTTCTGTGGCCAAGCATATCTGGAATCTAATCCGTTTGCCAATTTACGGGAAGAATGGGACACTGCTTTTGCCATTCTGGGAGCTCTCAGATTGTAATACCACCCACTCTGACCCTATCAACTCGACATGAGTCTGATCTGATGCCACAGAGGAAGATCCTTCAACTGAAGGGTCAACGTTGGACTGCGCGACCTTATAGGAAAAAAATAAAAAGTATTAAAAATCAAGAAAAATGAATTCTTACTTGATCAGAAATATTTTCATTTAACGCTTATTACGTCAAATTGAAGGTTACGCCTCTATAATGGCCGTCTAACTACATTATTTAAACACTACAATGAAGATTGGGTCTTAGAATTGTATTAAATTAAAATAAATAACTAGTGTTTTAAAGTTTCCACTGACTGCCATTACTTTATAAATACTATTCAGTTGCAACTAAACATTATATATGAAGGAAGGAACGTGCTTTTGACTTTTTAAGCTACTTTACTAAAGACATTGGTAACATTGGGCATTTATAACGTTGCTCATCTAATCAAAAGTGGTAATGTGAAAAAGTGAAAATTTGACACTGTTGCTTCAGTCATTGTACCTAGAATCCTTCAGTCTAATACATATTAAAAAAATGTTCCTGGTAGAAAAATAAGTTTATTGAACCCATGTAATGCACGAAGAAGCATTCATTTAATGACACACTGTATAGCCACAGAAGGCAGTAAAACTATATAATGAGAAAATCAGTTTTAAAGCTAAAGTAATTGTTTATTAAGGTTAATGTACTATTCTAATTTATGTCCATGTCTAGCATTCTTCGTCAAAAAAATTGAGGCGGAAAAAAACATAGCACTTTATCAAGTTGTTTATCGTTCAAGCATTTAAAATCCATGCATCATGACAAACGATTAGTTGCTTTCAAATGGCTCTCCGTAGTTTGCATAGCGTTCGTTTTCCAGCTCAGTGAGAATGTTCCTTTTCTTGCCAGGAGTTGTCGCTCCTACGTCAGTGCGCTGGATGGTTTGTAATTTGTGCAACTCCTGGGACAATTTTCCGACCACACAAGTGCTCAGACTCGTGCATCGTTTGACAATGGATCTATCCAAGCTGCAGAAAAACATGCAAAAACAATCTCATAATAACGCATGCGGGGTCATGCAGTTAGAGCCACATATATGTATGTAGGCATAACTATCACACTTTCATGTAACAAACAAGCAAATGTTACATGCAAAATTATCTGCATTGAGAAATTACTTTTCACAGTATAATGCTGGATACTCTTTATTGTATCAAGATGTCTTGCGAAAAGGGTGGCCATGCGTTTTTCGTCTGTTCGAAACTTAGAATAACAGCTTTTGTAAAGTTTATTCATGCATTTTGAACCAAGTGCTGAAACAAAACCCGCTTTCATATGTTTAATGAACATGCAGAACACTTGCACCCCATCAAGCATTTGTTTCATACTCGTTATTGTAATGTGCAAGCGCCTCAACTCCTCCAACATTATTTTTCCCATGCTAGGTTAAGATACAGAACTGAACTTTTCTTTTAATATGTCGATTAAAAACATACCTTTTGATTAAAATCCTCCTTTAAAAACAATCTATTCATTTTCCTCAAAATTTCAAAAATGAATCCCATTGTGGTATTTTATGTGAGATAATTCTGGTTGATCCGCAGGAAAACAAATTAATTACATATTAAATACCAAGACTTAGCTGTGACTGTCAATATGAGAAAGCAATGTATCTGCACTTTTCTAATCAGCATCTGCTGATATGTGACAATACACTTTGTATTATTTAAAAGTAAGAAGTCTCAAACGGTATCACTCAACCTTACCTACAGCTTCTTAGTGCAATCCAAATGTATGTGTTATCTTACCTATTGGCATCGGGCACTTGTTGCTCCATTTCCTCTGCCATCATCTGCATGAATTCCTTTACTAGCGCATTCAGTAGTCGCCGGACTTCGTAATCATTGAGCGCCACCCTGTCTGACGATGACTCCAGCACAGATCTAAATCAGAAACTCAATTAGTAGTGACATATTTGTTTCTATTTGCAAATCAATAAGTGATCATTAGCAGTTCTACTATCGCTAGAGTATAAACACCTGGACCTTTGAGCAGTCCTAATTGAGACTGGAGAACGTCGAGAGCAAAAATCATTGTAAACCTGGCCTTTAAATAATCGGTGCAAGAAATCAGTTTTGGTTCTGTTACATTAGTTGTGCTACTGGAAGGGTTGGATTTATTGCCATTAAATTCAGACTTGGCTCAGTGGTAGCAGTATCCCGTAGAGACTTGAGCACATAATCTAGGCTGTCACTCCAGTGAAGGAGTACTGCACTGTAGGAGGTGATGTCTTTCCAATGAGACATTAAACCACACCCACTCCCTCCCACACCCACTCCCGTCCTCTAGGTGGATTTATGAAATTACTTATTACTCAATCACATCACTAAAAACAGATTATCTGGTTATGTATCTCATTGCTGTTTGTGGAATCTTGCTGTGCCAAAATTGGCTGCAGCTTTCCTTAAATGATAATAATGTTAAGTCTTCAAAAGTACTTCACTAGCTGTGAGGCGTTTTGGGACACGCCGATGTTGCAAAAGATTCCACGTAAATGCAAATTCTTGCTCCGGCCAAACTTAATTCCTTGAGTACAAAAAATGTTGAGGATGTACCATATTTGTAACTAATCGCAATTACAGTCGAACGTCTTACTAAAACCTGCATATTTTGAGTTCCCTTTTAAACACAATGCCATAACTTCCTTTTCCATCCTAACTCGATGTTTTCAAAATTATATATATATATACACACACATTTCTATATTAATGTGAGGTACGTATATCTCCAAAACATTCCTCTAGGTAAACTCCAACAAATGATCAACCTCTAACACAACACAAATGATCAACCTCTACTTCATTCAACCTCACTTTTCACTTGTTTCGGATTGTTAAATGTTATTGTTGTGACTGCATTTTACTCAATACTTGCTGGACAACTACGTTATCAAGATGAAATATTGAGTATATAATAGGCTGATGTTAGTGCTTTCCCAATAGAGATCCGACTAAAACTACATGAGAGAAAATACAGAATACTCCTGATGCCTACCTGAGAGGGACTGCGTGGGAGCTGTTTATCTGACATACAAAAACAGCATAAACCACCAGGAAAGCGGAGATCTTCAACAGAACCATGTTTCTGAGGAAAAGACAAAGGCATTATTACCCAATCCATAGCCAATTGCATAGCACCTTTCGGAAAATGTCACACAAGAGCGCCACTCCAAGGCACTTAGCATTACTTCAGCCAAATTATGTTTGGAGTTTTCGACTCTTTCCTGGACTGAAACCCGAAATTGTTGGTGTGGTACCCAACACAATTAACAAAAGGATAAAGATCAATGTATGAGAGACAAAAAGACGAAAAAAATGCATTAAGCAGAAAAAATAGACAATAAACTTAAAACATGTTGTTACCCAGACTTGCAAAATCAGAAACTGGGGAGGGAAAATGTCTTTACATGCTAACCACGCGACTTTTAGTGATTCTTGTATTTTCCTGAGTGCAGCTCAGAAAAATACAAGAATTATTGCTCAATCGATGAAACTTGGCAACACTGGAACCACCGAGTTAAGTAATGGATCGTATAATGAATTATCAACGCTGCTGATGGTATTCAACTTCAGCACCTAAAAGTTCAACTAAATAATGAGCCGCCTGTAATCCTGAAATATCAGACTATCGATTTTCTCGAAATCGAGACTGCAGCCTTCCCTGTTCCCGCTCACATTTTAGCTCGTCTACAATGATTACCCTGCAGCTACCTCTAGAAGAGAGAAGCAGGACTCCAAACAACATGTTTAAAATATTGCTAGAAGCAAAAGAGCAGAAAGAAAACATATTTCTATGCATCAAAGGGAAAATAAATATAAAATATTCTTGTAAAAAATGTTTTTCCAAACTTGTGTAAATAAAACGTTTAATTTATAAGTGGCGTTTGCTAAATCTGATGCAGGCAATAATGATTTATAGATTGGCTTTATATCAAATATGGTCACACAAATTATTTTCAAAGACGATAAAGGACAATTAAAACGCGAAAATAAAACAAATCTAAAGCGAAGGGTAACAAAAATAAGCAGCAGACGCTGTGGTCAGTTACAATCGCATCTATTGGCTGCGTTGTAACGTTTGCAAGGAAATACATGCATTAGTGAATAAAAACCAATGTAGTTATCACCTGGGCTTCCAGTCAGTTATCTCAATTTCTCTGGTTATAAACAGATGAAAAGTAGATTTAAAGACACTCGTTTCCCATAAACCCAGAATGACTTAAAACGGACCAAAGTTTCGACTGAATTGCAGAAGAGTAATGACAGTGCAGCAAAGCAATGCAATGCAGATAAAACAGCGAACGTCGTTTTCATATTTTTCAAAACCTACAGAAACGACTATCACAATTGTATTCTCTTACCTTGAGACTCACTTTTGCGAAGAAATAACAAAGCAAGTTTCTTCTTTAACTTGGCTTTTTTAACTCTGGTACTGTTGGTTGCTGGACGCCCATCCTTTTATATCCAACGATGCTGGCTCTTTGTGTGTTCAGTGAGTGGGTGTACGATCGTCAACAACCTGCCAATCATAAATCTGACCTGCAAGAATGTGCCAATCAGTGCGGGGCCGACGGCTCGCCCCGCTAATGACGTCGTTTTTCCACGGTGCTTCATTCACAAAGTTATATATCACGTGAAACAGTCAATACAGGTTTACTTGCATTGAGGTCATTTAACGTAAAGCAAATCAGACGATTAATGAATAGTCTAGAAAATCATCACGATCAATTAGTGTTTTATTGTTGCTAAAAATGTAACATTACGTGACTTCTAAATGCCAAGAGTCTGCTTGCTCGGCAATTGGTCACTTTGTGCACAGCGACACCTGCTGCTACATTTATACATTGCAATGGTGTAAATCTGCCGCATCCCTCCAAATACGAAAATTCGATTTGGTCAAGAGATACTATAGCTCTTTCTTAAATAAGATATCAATTGTCCGTTTCTTTTCCTGTGATGTACCTTTTTATGTAAATTGCTTGCTGAAAATGACAGCAAAAGCACGGATGGTGTCAAACTTAGGGGCAATATACTAGATAGTCGCATTTTGTAAAACTAGATGTCCCGTTTAAAAAGTGAAAAACAATTTCAATTAAGGTATCACGGTACTGAATATCCATTCAAAAATCTCTTTGCAGCTGTTCAAACCTAAACATAGCGACATTGCAAAATTAAATATGTTTTGATATCTTTGGGAGATGTGAACATTTAGGAGTAATTGCTTTTATTGTCATTGAATCAGGAAGTTCACGTATGTAAAATAATAACTCACTTAGTAAAAAATCTCGAGAAATATTGGGTGCATCGCTTTGCATTTTCATCTATACCTTCTTTGTACTTTTATCGGTTTGTATTCACTAACATCCGTTCAATATATCAAAGCTATGTTAACTGAGCTATTTTATCATTGCTGCAGACCTGAAGTTGCCTAAAACTATTTATCATAGTTGCAGAATCACAAATAAAAGGATTAGATAAAGGGAAGAAAGTCTAATCATTATACTCAACTTGTATAACTATTATATTCGAACTAAGGAAAAGCTGGACGGGTTTAAGTCGATTGATCCGGAAACACTCGCAATTAAATCAAGAAGGCTACTTATTTTGCCATAGCTTCCAGTTTTCTTTCATCAATAACAATCGTGTCATAATGCGTTTGACTAGCAAGTGCGCCTTACGTCATTTTAGTGATCCATTAGAGTGTCTGAGCTTCCTAGCAGCTGAGCTAAGTCATACAGAAATAACTGCGCTCGTAAATTAGAGTCAGAGGAAGGCTGGACTCCGGGCTCTGATACTTGTAGGCAATAACTGAAAGGCGAGGCTGATGTTAGAGTGGACTCGCTCGGTGAGCTCTCCGTAGTGCTGAAAGGTCGAGTGCTATCCACTTCTCGTCTTTCTTAAAACAATAATGATAGCACGTATCAAATCGCTTCCCGGAGCCGTGGGGTTAGGTTGAACAAAGGCAATGTTTATTCAGTTAGCCATTAAGTTAATGCGAAGGGATTATTTCTGTTTGCTTCTTGTAGAATGGCGGTATCGATATTTAAGGTCTGTGCAGCTGCAGGATGCGGATAATGATTACATTATTTGGCAAAATGTGAGATGAAGCTTCAGAAGGAAATAGGGTGATTAAATAAAGCTATGGGCAACTATTTTTAATAGAAATTAATCTATTCAGAACGAAGGAGGCCATTAATTCGGCACTGTTAGTCTAAGTGAAGTTAAACACAAAATGTAAATATCATTAAGAGAACAAATAGTTGTAGAGAGCAGGGTCATTGCTTTTGGAAAGAAACATTAAAGAAAATTCGGCTCCATCACGTGATCATAAGTATATAGCGCTCTCTTCAGAACCCGGGCGTTCTTCCTCAGGAGGCAATCATTTGTTAAAGAGGTTCCATGCAGTTTTTTTCAATTGGGACAGAGGTCCAGTACACCAGCTGTTAAAAATAGATGTACCGCAATGGTATACTCGTTATCGTGCTAATCAGCAAAATGTAATCTTTCTAAAAACCTAAACACAAATTAAGGAAATATGGTTGGACATTAATTTCAGTGAATTGCAGCTGAATTTCTTTCATTACCTTTCGGGATTGCATTGATTCTTTTGTCAACTGTCGAAAAAAATAGACACTAACTTTCGGTAATTGATTAGAAAATAAGAAATTGAAGTATTTGACAGCGAGGAGATATAACCACCGGAGAGACTGGATGTTGTAATACTTAAAATATAATTATGGTGGGTAAAGTTGCTGGTAAAGTATTTTTGGATGTTTAAACAATACCGACAATATTCATTAACATTTTTGTTAAGTCAGTATTCTTGTTTTCTGAAGTAGAATATATCATAGAATGGATTTCTTATAATAGTTCGGAGCGCACTTTCAGAATATTACTTGAAATTGGTGCAACGCTGTACTAATAAGTTTGCTAACGATGGAGGGCACTTATGTAAACTCATTTCGGTGCTGCCAGAATATTTCTATCGGATTCAGTGCTTTCGGTTTCTATCAGAGGTTAAACGTGCTGTGTGATATTTAGTCCACAACAAAATATATTCGTTACAAAGTATCTGCGTACGCAATTTCGCAATAAGTTTGTGTGTTATCCATTCGATTGCTACTTTTAGTTGTTACCGCACATTTTAAATAATGTTTCCTATTTACTGAATAGTTCCGCGTCAAAAGCAAATTTATGCCAACGACAAACAATTTCCGCAAATGTTTCCGATTGAAGTGTATGACTAATACTAGTTTGACCTCCCTGGAACAGAACGAACCTCATGTCCACGCTGACTATGGACAGTGACTGGGAACACTGAAAACATGCCAATCTGTTCATTTGATTGGGGTTAGATTTGAGTACCTTTTCGAAGACAATTCAGTGTTAATGTATCTCAAGCAACACGGGCCATTTCAATCTTTTGCATCCTGCATTCACCGCACGGGTTGGGAATCTGAACATTAATCCCATTGGTCCTGAGGACTGGGCATACAGCACTTGAACCTTATTTCCCTCAAGTAATTAGCTGTCCCCGCTGTCCATAAAAGATAGCCCGTGTACCTGAGGGTCAGTTATTTTCCTTCGCCCCAGTATTGCTTCCTTCACCATCTCACGTTATTCAAGTCATCCCATATACTCGGCCCGATTAAAGTTATTAATTTCTCATACTTAAGCATTCCATTAGACAATCCCCTTTTTAGAACAGAATTAGGAAAACCAAGTATACAATAGGAAGAATGGAACTACAAGTAAAACTATTTCAGTGACTTCGTGAACTCCTCTGAAAGGGTTTAACCACTGTGAATAGTGCCAGTGTCTTATCTGGGTGCGGGTTTGTATCTAAAATTCTTGCCTCTAGGTCATAAAATATTAATGATTATTGCCGTTGTCGAGATTTGTCAAGAAACAGTATCTGGTTGTTCGGATTTCTGATCTTCAAACCACAATAAATATAAACATAAAAAAATACAAAAGAAAATCTGGATCTCCTTTAACATCTGACTCCTTATCTACTTTACCAATCATATCCTGCAACATTCTGCCTCGGAAACATTCCCTATCCCGCGTTTATCCCTTCTTGAGGACGATAAATAATATTGGCGCTTTCGGCACTTTCTTTAATGCCTTGGTCCAATCCATTAAGCAAATGTTTCCCTGTAGGTCTGATTCCACTCTTCAAAAATCCCAAGGGGATTCATTCCAGACATGCCAAACCTTTTTTTCCTGCTGAATGAGAACAGCGTACTGACAGTGGAGAAATGGTTAGCGGTCATGGGAATTTGCCAATGGAAGATATCCCAGACTGCAACACCAAGTTAGATTAAACCATGAATTTAAGGATTAGCCAAACTCTTAACACCATATTTGCTGAAATCCCTGATACTGAAGTTAAATCCTTTCTCCCAATTTCAAGTAGAATTTCAATCTTTCATGTTTCCAAGTTTCATGATACTGACTTCGCTTTGGACCGGAATTAGCGCCATCAGGAGAACATAAAAAATTGTCAAATTCAATGCCCTAAGTTAATAAAGGATATAGAATTACGCTGTATTATACAGGTAGCAGATTTCACATGTCATATCTAGTCCTCTCCACTTTGGGGCATCTTCTTTTGCTGGAATCCATTTTGAAACTTCCGGAAAGTGAACCTAAGCATTTAAGATTCATGAGTAAACCTTTGTTTGCTCGGGAGTTTTATCGGATCTGCATCAAATCAATTGGCAGGTTTTGCACACCAGAGGACAACGCTGTCTGAATAGGTCTAGTGGCATGATTCAACATGTTGGAGTTCATGTGGCTAAGACTACCTTGCGGCATTCTCCAACAAGTTTGCTTTGGAGAGTAGAATTCAACTGCAGGAGGGCAAATGGCATTTGGAATCAGAGAATGAAGATCAGATGAGTGCGGATCCAAGGAATGTTCCTGTGCCTGAACTTGAGGAATGTTAGAAATGTTTGTACAAGAGATCTTTTCATGAGAACTGATAAACTTTCATTGGAAGAGTCCCAATTCAGCTAATGACTGCACCTTTCCATTACATTGAACAATGCTCCCTACCTTTTGTGGACATCCTTCAGTTATTCTACACTTAAGAACACCTCCCTATCTGATAAAACTTAGTCAATATGAGTAAAAGCAGAGAGAGTGCCACATCGCATTATTACAACGCCAGCTGTACAGCACTACAGTGTATGCTCAGTCATCACCATAGTGCATCTAATGTTTTTCAGTTGTGACTCTGGCTGCTTTATGACCTTCAGCTAATCTTCTTTAAAACACTACCTGAGTACACAATGGCCAACAGTCATGTATACCTTGCAACTTCATGACAAAAATGGTTGATGTCTTTGTCAGCTATTGTCCTGAGAGACCAGCATCTGGTTGCATCTCCAGATCCTTTGATATACCATAATCTAGTCCTGCAGCTGTGATAACTAAAATAATTTTATCAATTTTAATTGGGATCTATTACATTCCTTGTGGCAAAATCACAAATTTTTTGAACACAAAAACAAATAATTAATAAATTTTATTGAACACATTGCAATCTTAAACCAGTAATTTGTCTGAGATACAATGGCACATATAATGGATTGGATCCTCCTCTCATTGACAGGCGAGTAGCAGAGCAGGAGTACTGCCCGACCACTTGATTGGCCATTATGTGTGATGGAGTCCTCTTGTGCAGACTGTGTTCTGTGCAGCTGACCTATCGGGTGATATGACTTTGGATTCAAAGCGCATTTTTTGAGACAGACCCTGATTTGAAAATGAAACGAAAAACCTCAATGTTCTGAGAGGTCAGAACCAGATTAAACAAAAAGAGTTTTTTAAATCAGAGACATGTGATTGGAGTTTAGGTTTCAGTTTTGCAAGAAGACTCTGGAGGCAATTGAAGCCAGCTGGAAAGCTGGAGGTGTTGTTTAAAAAGACAAGCTGAGAGCTGTAGATTTTTGTGCTTCGAGAGAAGTTTTGAGCAATTGAAACAGACTACAAAGCAGCAGGCTGGAATAGTTGTTTTAACTGCAGGCAGAAGAGCCTGGACTGAGAACTGAATCTTGGAAAATACAAGTTGCTACCATTGTTTTCAGTACCTTAAAGAGGTGTGGCCAGTGAAGCTACACCACCAGAGCTGCTGTGAGCAAAACCACAGAAATACTGGAAGGGTGTGCAGTTTTGGTGGAGATGGTATCAGTGGAGTTCGGATTGCAGAGAAACTGCTTTTGAGTGGAAATCAACATTTGCATCTTGGGAGATAGGATCTGGATATCTACTTGAAAAGTTCAAAGATCTGAAGGACTGAGTGACGATTCAGCATCATCCTGCTGATAGGACTGCCAAAGGACTAGTAAGATACACCCTTGTTGCATCTGATAGCTAACGTGTAACCTGTAACATATATATTGACCATGATTTAACTGTTAGTTCATGTTTAAGTAATGTTGGTTTTGGTTTGAGTGCTAAAGCAAAATTTTTATAAAAGTGAAATCTTGTCTTTTTTTTGTTTTCTAAATTGGGATCAGTCAGTCGATTTGAATCTTTGGTTTGTTGGTGGCCTCCATCGGGATAACATCAATTAATCTATTAAAGTTTCTTCTCTGTATCCTCATTTGCTATACAGATGGATTTGGAGCAGTAAATCTGCTCCTGTTAAAGTTATCGCCACTTGGAGAGAAGGAAATACAGTGCTGGTGTATTGTTTAAATGGCTGCAGAAAAATAAAAAGGAATGTCACTTTTTTGAGAAACAAAGGGCTGGATTTAATGGAGGCCCCCCTGGAGACAGGCTAGGGGACCAGGGGGCCCATAGAATTGTGATGGGATGTGGGGGCAGAGGGTCCATTGCCTTCCTGTCACAATGTGATTAAGTCAGGAGTGGGAAAGGCCAAAGTTGGCCTTCCCACCCAAAGGCCAATTTAAGCCCTTTAGTTGCCTATTATTAACCACTTAGGAGCCTCTTCCCGCCACTGCTGGAATTAATCCGGTGGCTGGGGGGAGGGGTGGCTCTGCCACGCAGGGAGGTCGTCCACTGAAACTGTGGACTTGAGGGAGGAGCATCCTCCATGTGCAATATCTGGCCTATGGAGGGCCCTAGTGGCAAACAACCCACCCCCTGCACTCATCAACACTCTCCCCACTCCATCGCTGGGGCCTGCCAAGTTGACCCCGGCGACCCCACCTCACTTACCTTCTCTCCAGGTCTCCAACGCTGTGCATGTTCCCATGCCTGGTGCAGTACCAACAGTGGCCACTGGTCCCAGTGGCACTGCCGGTACTACTGAGCTGCCGGCCCTCTGATTGGCTGGTAGCTCTTGGAGGCATGATCCCTGTCTTTAAAGGGACAAGGATCCTGGCGTGGGCACCTAAATGCCTGAGCACCATTGAATTGTGCCAGGACAAAAGGACAAGGTGGCTACTCTCTTTCTTTTTATATACCCGTAGAAGTTCTTGCTGTTTGTTTTTGTATTTCTTGTTACTTTCATAACCAATTTTCTCCTTCTTTATTAGCTTTTTAGTCATCCACTGCTGGTTCATAAAAAATTCCCAATCCTCTGGCCTACCACTAGTTTTCGCTGCTTTGTATGCCTTAGTTTTTTAGATTTAGATTTAGAGATTACAGCACTGAAACAGGCCCTTCGGCCCACCAAGTCTGTGCCGACCATTAACCACCCATTTATACTAATCCTACACTAATCCCATATTCCTACCACATCCTCACCTGTCCCTATATTCCCCTACCACCTACCTATACTAGTGGCAATTTATAATGGCCAATTCACCTATGAACCTGCAAGTCTTTTGGCTGTGGGAGGAAACCGGTGCACCTGGAGGAAACCCATGCAGACACAGGGAGAACTTGCAAACTCCACACAGGCAGTACCCAGAATTGAACCCGGGTCGCTGGAGCTGTGAGGCTGCGGTGCTAACCACTGCGCCACTATGCCGCCCCTGGTCTGTCCAATTTCATTCCTCTCCTTGACCGCCTTTGTTAACCACGGGTAGTTCATCCTTCTCATCGAGTCCTTTTTGACCTGGATAAATTTTTGCTGAGTGTTATGAAATATCTGTTTAAATGTCTGCCGCTGCATCTACTAACCTTTCGCTTAGTCTATTTTCCCAGCCACTTTAGGCAACTCTTTCTTAATACCTCTGTAATTGCCCTTGTTTAAGTTGAGGACACTGGTTTGAGACCTGAGTTGCTCGCCCTCAACCTGAATTTGAAATTCTACCATGTTGTGATCACTATCCCCTGGAGTAGCCTTAACGACAATATCTCTTATTAATCCTACTACGTTACACATTACCAACTCTAAAATAGCCTGTTCCTTGGTAGGTTCTGCAACGTATTGCTCCAAGTAACAATCTCTAATGCACTCTATAAATTCGTCTTCCATGTTACCTCTGCCAATCTGATTTGTCCAGTCAATATGCAGATAGAAATTACCCATGACAATTGTAGCGCCCTTCTTACACGCCTCTGTTATTTCCCGACTTATACTTTGTCCTACAGTGAGGCAACTCTTCGGGGGCTTTTAGATGACTCCCACCCGTGACCTCTTCTCCTTGCTATTCCTTATTTCCCCCCAAACTGATTCCACATCACAATCTATTGCACCCATATCCCTACTCACCACTGCACTGATACCTTCCTTTATTAACAAAGCTACCCCACCTCCTTTCCCTTTTTGTCTATTTTTCCAGAACGTCAAATACCTTTGAATATTGAGTTCCCAGTCTTGGTCACCGTGCAACCACGTCTCTGTAATGGCTACCAAGTCATATTCATTTATTTCTATTTGTGCCGTCAACTCATCTATCTTGTTACAAATGCTGCATGCATTCAGATAAAGAGCCTTAAGCTTTGACTTTTTGCCATTATTACTCATTCTGGTTCTAATTTCTGCTGCACTCTTCTGCTTATATTTTCTGCCCCTTCCTGTCACACTTCGATTACCGTTCACATCATCACTACCCTGCACCTCTGCTCTCTCGCTTCTTTTTGATTTTTTAAACTTCCCTTGAATTGAACCCTCCTCCCCACTAATTAGTTTAAAGTCCTATCTAGAACCCTAGTTATACAATTCGCCAGGATACTGGTCCCAGCACGGTTCAAAGGGAGTCCGTCCCATAGGAACAGCTCTCTCCTTCCCCAGTACTGGTGCCGGTACCCCATGAATCGGAACCCACTTCTCCCCCACCAATCTTTGAGCCACACGTTTACCTCTCTAATTTTATTTACCCTACGCCAATTTGAATGTGGCTCAGGTAGTAATCCGGAGATTATTACCTTTGTGGTTCTGCTTTTTAATTTAGCCCCAACTTGCTCATAGTCCCTCAGCAGAACCTCTTTCCTAGTCCTACCTATGTTGTTGGTACCTACGTTAAAGACAGGCTCAGGTCTGCAAATGAAACCCGACCCGAGCCCGACAGAACCACATCTGGCCGGAGCCCGGCGCGGCCCGAATCCTTTCATTTTTTACCGCGGCCCCCCTGACCTGACCATCAGTTAACCTAGCTTCCATTTTTCACTTTGTTGCTTATCTGCACAAGCTTAAAAAAACTGTAACTAAACAACCTTCCAAGTCCAAAAAGTACATTAACATTGGAGCCACGTACCAGAGGTGGTGATAGAGTGTGTCTGACCCGGCCCTACCCGACTAGAGCCCGAATGCCAGACCCGGAAGAGCGACCCGACCTGAACCCAACACATGTCGTCGGGTCCCGTTGGATTCAGGTCAGGTAGCCATGCTCTAACCTACATGGACCACAACAACTGGATCCTTCTTCTCCCATTCCAAGTTCCTCTCCAGCCCAGAAGAGATGTCCTTAATCTTGGCACCAGGTAGGCAACACAGCCTTCGGGACTCCCTGTCTTTGCTGCAGAGAACAGTATCTATTCCCCTAACTATGCTATCCCCTATTACAACTACATTTCTCTTTTCTCACCCCACTTGAATGGCACTCTGAACCACGGTGCTGTGGTCAGTTCGCTCATCCTCCCGGCAGTCTGTGCCCTCGTCCACACCAGGATCAAGAACCTTGTACCTATTGGATAAGGGCACTGGCTGAGGCTCCTCCAAAGCTAAATTCTGGATCCCCACAACTGCCTCATTCGCAGTCACACCCTCCTGTCCCTGAACACAGTCCAAATTTGATGTAATTAATCTAAGGGGTGTGACTGTCTCCTGAAACACAGTGTCCAGGTATCTCTCACTCATACCGCAGCTTGGACTCATAACTCTGAGCCAAAGTTCCTCGAGCAGCCAACACTTGCTGCAGATGTGGTCACCGTGGATCGTATCGGCGTCCACCAGCTCCCACATACTACAGCTGCAACACATCGCCTGCCCAGCCATCTCTATTCTATTTAATTAATTAATTAATTTGGATGTTAAAATATTTTAAAAGTGAATTTCTTAAATGTACACTTCTGCTGTAATAACATCTCTTGATTTAAACCACTTGGCCAAAAAGAGACACAGAAGAGATACCCACCAATCACCTACCTCTTTTCCTGTGATGTCACACTTCAGCTCTGACAGGTAGAGACAGGTAAAAGGGGCTCTCTGCCACCGGTTTATATCTCACACCGCCGCTGCCCTTCTCAGTACATAGACAATTACTTGCCAATCAGCTTCTTCCCCTGTACCGTGGCTGCTGAAAAAGCAAAAGGAAAAGAAAGAGACCAAAAGGGCACCTTCTTCCCTTAGTCAGTAAATTCCCTCACACAACTCACAGCCTTACTCTCTGTCCAAATAGCACAATTCTAATTAATTATTAATTTTTATCAAATAACACAAACCAAAACCTTACCAGTACCAACCTTACCACTCACAAGGTAGCGATTTGAGAGTTTAAAAAGAAAATAACTTTTTTTCTGATTTTTTTAGCTGTTTACAGGCAATAAGAGCTATTACTTACCAACCAATCAGCTTACAGATTTCTTGTGATGTCACTAAGTTTTTTTAACTCAGCGCACGCCGACACAGCCAGAGAGAAAGAGAGAGAGAGAGTCCACTGGCTGCCGCTCCGCTCCACTCCCAGGTGAGTAAGGGCCTTCAGCCCCAGTCTTGATTTTATAGCTCCTGCTCGGGTTTGTTTCCACCTAGGTCTGCTGTCTGCCACTCCGCTCTGCTCCCAGATGAGTAAGGGCCTCGAGCCCCAGTCTTGATTTTTATACCTCCCGCTTGGGTTTTCTTCCTCCTCGGTCTGCTGTCTGCTGCTCCGTTCCCAGGTGGGCTGTGCTGTGTTTTGCGGGTTCTCTCGGCATTGTGCAGGCTCTCTGGCAGAATCCGAACTCTCTGCAGTGCTCAGATTAGGTTGGGGGGGGCTCTCCCTCTGTCCTGGCCCCTGGATTCTTCTTGTTTATCTTCTTCAACTTTCACTACAAGATGAAGGTCAATACAAGCTCTTCTACTTAAGATGAGAACTCCTGACTACTTAGGACATACAGTGTTTCTAATATTTTCTTTCCCTTATATTGAAGCATTGCTTGTAACCTCCCTTTACTTAAAGTGCAACACCTCCTGGGCCATGTAACTGAGTTTCTGTTGGTCGCAGAACTTGTGTGGATAGCCACAGCTCTGACAGGACCGTCACACTTGCTCCGGTGTCAAGTTTTAAATTAGTAATATGTGTGTTGACATACACATCTGCTGACCAAAATACTTGTTTCAGATCATTGATTTTGCCTAGAAAATATTTCAATTGGTCTTCTGCAAGAGATTATGTAACTTCATTTACCTCTCTATTCTTAATTACTTTTCCTTTAGAGGTTGAGGTAGTCAAGATTTTATTTCAGCACATCTTACTAAAGTGCCCTATTTTTCTGCAATAAAAGCATTCTGCTCTATTGCCTATGGGAAATTTTTGCACCACAGCGGTGGCAGGGTTTAAAGGTCTCCCCCCCCATCATCCACCTCCACCCCTACCGGAGGGTACCTTTTCTCCTGGTGCCTCTCGTTCAGCCCTCTGATGAAGGAACTGAACAGTTACAGGAGGTTTCCTGAACCAAAGTCTTTTCTCACCTCACAGGATTGGTCTGTTATTGCTGTACCAATTGAAGTAGGAATCACAAATATTTAAGACTGCATCAAATTTGGCTGAGGTTTCATCAATACATTGTCTTTCTATTATATCATAAGCTACAGCACCAATTTAATACAATAATATATTCACTTGCTCTGTTACAGACTTGCTGTCCAATTTTGATGCAATTCTGTATCTGAGGAACCTTTTCCTCCATTGTACCCAGTTTGTGTCTGATTGGATCCCTTGTGACTTTTGAAACTCTGGCACTCCAAAATTTTGATCTATTTTTAATATTTTTATAGATTTTTAGAGTGTTTTCCCCTTTAAGAAATGCTTGTTTTTTGGGTTAGCTTGCTTTGATGGAGCTTAACAGGTGCTTGATAGTGCTCCCTGTTTGTTTTTTTATATAGGATTCTGTTAGGGACTTCCCCTTTCTTTCAACAGTTCACTGAAATGTTTACACAGCTGCCTATTGGGTTTGACAGAGCTATTTGATAGAAAGTTCCAGTTGCTTTTTTTAGCTAGAGTTTATTTATTTTGTTCAAGCTTGACAGCTTTCATGATTTTTTTTCTTTTCAGCTTAGCTGCATTAATGAAGACTTTGCTGTGCTCGGGGGTTTACTACGCTATTTTTCCTTCATTATCAGATTTCTTTTCAGTTCGCGCGCTTTTCAGGTTTTTCCCGCCCTCCACCCTCACGTTAAACCCAAGTGAGGGATTGGGTTTTCCCCTTTTTTCTTTCTCTTGCTCACATGGAGCCTTTCAAAAATTAATTTTTTAAGCTCTTCAAAGGCTTTTTATAACTGGGATTTCTCTATCACCACCATAATGACTTATCTGATCGCTGGATTTTCAGCCACGCTTCCATTCTATGGAGCATTTCTCTGCCTCCTTGGAATGTGGTGTGTTTTTTCTCTTCGGCTACTTGTTTTAAAGTTTCTTCTCTTCTGGTTGAAGGATGCTTCAAATTTTCTCTTCTGGGTATAGGACTTCGATCCCAGAACTGTTTACCATATTATATACTTGTTTGTTTATGCTGCCACCATATAGAGTCTAGCCAGAGAGGTTCTTAGACTGTATTGTTTAAACATTAATCATTATTGTATATTAACTATATAAACTCCACAATGGCCTGTGTGTCTCCGTCAAAAGCCACACTGTAACTGTTCTCGAGTCTCTCCCACATAATCCCTGACATCATCATGGTGGACAGTAATCTTTACATTCTTTCAAGATTAACCCTTTGATACCCTTATACTACAGACCATGACAGGTTTATTTCTTTTTTAAGTGGATATACTTGCCAATTCAGTGAGTGTTTAACAGTTAACATGCCGTGATCATAAAAACAGCCAATTGGACAGGTTTTCTTGAGTTTAACAAAAAAAGAGGTTAGCTTTATTGTACTTAAATCAATCTAAGTAAAATAATAAAATACGCTCCACTATCACACATATACACACACACACACAAATAGTGAGGAAGGAGAGAGTGGTTGAATTAGAGTCCAGAGAAATGAAAGGGGTATCCAGTCTGTGAAGTTGGTGACTCGGTGGTCGTGCGACTTTCTTTTGATGGTCCTGAGGCTTCCAATTTGAAGAAGTCGAAGAGACTTAGTAGTTGGCAGGAAAAAAGACAGAGGCGCAAGGGGAGAGCCAACTGTGCAACAGCCCCAACAAACAAATTTCTCTGCAGCACCTGTGGAAGAGCCTGTTACTCCAGAATTGGCCTTTATAGCCACTCCAGGCGCTGCTTCACAAACCACTGACCACCTCCAGGCGCGTATCCATTGTCTCTCGAGATAAGGAGGCCCAAAAGAAATTGCTGATTCAGTGGTTCCTCAGCTTCTGGTTTGAGTGGTTCTCCAGGAGACAGCAATGCTGCTGATTTTCCTCAAAGGGGTCTCTGTTGATTCTTTCTGGAACCTTCTCCAACTCACGAGTCCCACCCTCAGGCTTAAGTAATTAAGCACAGTGAGGATTGATCAGTGAACAGACTAACACAATCAAACACAGATCAATTAAACCACTGAACACATCTGTCTGCAGCAGGAGATATGCCTCGGTGGTTACGGTCAGCAGGCAGAGTTCAAAACTTGCAAGGTTTGAATGGTTCATCTCCACCAGTTTAATATTCAGGTTTCTAGCGTGTGGATTAAAAAAGATCATCCTTTGACATAGCACATTTTCGTGACATTCCCATACCACGCGAAATGAAATGTAATGACAGGAGCATTTCATATAAAGGTCATAAATAAAAAAAGAAATGGTAAACAAACATTGGGCTGGATTTTAACACGCCCTTGACATCGTGATCCGTGGTGGGCGGGGGTCCTGAAGATGGCTGCATGAGGCTCGCCACAGTCCTCAACGCCAGCAGGGCCCGACCCGATCCTCCCGGCAGTGGCGAGGCACCGTGGCAGCTCCCATGCCGCAGGGCGATGGGACCAGAATTTAAATATGCAAATCAATAAAATTAATAAATTTAAATACACTTACCTGAGATCTTAAGGACGTGCTGCGATCTTCGGTGTGGCGGCTGGCACTCCCACGCCTTCAGATCCCCATCTGGGCAAACGAGTCGCCACACTGGTGGGAAGGGAGGAGGTGGTAAGTTTATCAATGCAGAAGTGGGGGGATGGAGTCAAATAAATGTAATGGGTGTATGTGAGATCAATGGCAAGTTCATAAAATGCAGCCTATTCATCCTCAAACACACTTATTAATTTCATACTGACATAGTTTACATCTGGGATGATTTTGTGCAAAGTTAGACTCTGGATAAAGCATCAGCTATCACATTGTTTTTCCCTGCAATGTGGGTAATCTTTGGTGGTTAGGTTCCAAAATCAGGCTCCATTGAAATAGCCTTACATTCTGGGTTTTGAAAATCTCCACAAATGTTAAAGGATTGTGGTCGGTATAAGTTACATCTCTCTACATCCATTTCGGACATATATTTCAAAGTTCTTGAGAACCAGTAACAGTCCCAGAGTTTCCTTCTCCACAGTACAGTATCTCCTTTGATGTCTGTTTAGTTTCTTAGAGAAATACCCAACATGTTTCTCAGTGCCTGACTCATCATCTAGGAGCAGGACGGCACCTGCCCCTAGGTCACTAGCATCAACTGTCACTTTAAAAGATTTGGTAAAGTTTCGAGCTGCTAGCATCGGCTTGTTTGTTAAGATAGCTTTCAGCCTCTTGAAAGCTGTTAGACACCTCCCCGACCACATAATGTTTGCTCTTTTCTGTAACAAATCTGTCAGTGAGACTGCTTTAGTGCTGAGGTTTGAGACAAACCTTGCAGTTAAACCCACACATCTCCAAAAATCGCATTATTTCCCGTTCAGTCATGGGGATGGGAAAATCCATCAACACCTGTACCTTCACTGCTCTGGGCCGCACCCACCCTTGACCTATAATATACCCTAGGTAGGTTACCTGAGCTTTAGCAAACTTGTTATTTGCAAAATTTATCATGAGGTCAGCCGACTATAACCTTCGGAAGAGGGCTTCTAACTGGTCTAGGTGGTCTCCCAGGTGTAACTGTACACTAACAGATCATCCAGGTACACTACACTGTTGGGTAGGCGAGCCCTTACCTGGTTCATCAGCCTTTGGAAGGTGTTGGGAGATTTCTTAATCCAAATGGCATCACCTGGCACTGAAATGAGACAAAAGCCGCAGGGCCGGATTTTAAGAGGACCTCAACATTGTGATCCATGGGGGCAGGAGGCCTGAAGGTGGCTCCAGATGAGGCCCACCACTGACCTCAACGGCAGCAGGGCCAGGCCCAATGCTCCCGGTGGCAGCGAGGCTCCGTGGTGGCCCCCCCCCCACCGCTGGGCGACAGGACCACAACTAACATATTCAAATCAATTAAATTAATACATTTAAATATACTTACCTGAGATCTTGAGGCCCTGCTGTGATCTTCGGTGCAGCAGCCAGCACGCCCACACCTTCATATCCCCGTCCGGGGAAACGAGGTGTGACACTGGTGGAGAGGGGGGAGGAGGTACATTTATCAGTGCAAAATAGGAGAAAATGGGGTCAAATACGCATAATGGGTATAGGGGATGGTCAAAAGGGTTGACCCTTAAATTTTGTGCAGTTTGGACGGGGAAGGTCTGATGTAAAAGTTAAGTGTTTTGGGGGGAAAGGACAAATATTTATTGCAATTGTTATTGGGGTGGGGTGGTGTGGGAAATTTATTTATTTACTTACTTCTGGGGGGACCTTTCTTTAAAAAATTAAATATGCTAGCAGGGCTGGCTGCCCTCTAAAAATGGCACCAGCGCCTGCTTACAGGCAGCTGACGCCATTGCCGTTGACGGACAGCCCGCTTCCTCCACATGTTTGGGGGGTGGGCCACCCCGGCTATTTAAATGAGCCGCCACACTTATGATTGGCGGTGGGCTCGAGATCTCTTTAACCCGGGTGGTTAAGGGAACTTTCCAGTATCCTTTTAACAAGTCTATTTTGGTTATGTAGGTGGCATTTCCTACTCTATCAATACAGTCTTCCAGGTGGGGAATTGGGTAGGAGTCAGCTCTGGTCACTGCATTAACCTTACTGCAATCAATGCAGAACCTTGTTAAGCCATCGGGCTTAGGCAAAAGCACATTGGGGGAACTCCAGCTGTTCTGATTGGGTGCAATCAGTTTGCGCTCCAGCATATACTGAATTTCCTCAAAAACCTGAGTCAGTTTCCTGAGACCTAGGCAATAGGGATTTTGCTTTATGGGAGGGGTCTCTCTTACATCCACATCATGTAGGGCAAGGGTTGTACACCCTGGTTTGCCCATGCAGATCTCTTTAAATGCCATGAGCAACCTTGTTAGATCTCCTCTATGTTCTGTGTTTAAATAGGAGAGTACATTGTCTAATCTCCCTAACATTTTGGTGTTAGCTAACTGGATGGTGGGGGTTTGTTTTGAGAATTCACCAGGCCTGACAGTCCGATGCATCAGGGAGGGAGAAAGTTACCTGAAAATTTTGTTCTGGAAGGAAGTCACACCCTTTAGAATAGGGTCTTCTGATATGGTCAGTGGTCAGGGACAGGAGGGTGTGACTGCAAGTGAGGCAGGTAAGGGTATTGAGAAGACAGAAGTGGAGAGGCTTCAGGCTTGCAATTATCCAAGGTTTGAGGTTCTTTCTACTTATATGGATGAGAGTGAAGGCTGCAGGGTGAATGAGCAAACAGACCATTGCACCAAGGTACAGAAAGCCATTCAAGCGGGGTGAGTAAATAGGAATGTAGTGGTAGTAGGAGATAGTATGCTGTTATGGTCAGGTGAGGAGTGGTTTAAGGGTTTCCTTCTTTTCCCTCTCCTTGTTTGACCACAACAGCTTTATTTTCTTTATTAAAGAGGATGTACTGGCCAATTCAGTAGGTCTTTGCTTACTTACTTTCTATGATCATAACAAGAACCAATCAGACAGGTATTCTTGAGTTTAACAAAGAAAGAGGTTAACTGTATTATTAAACCGAACTAATTAAAATAATAAACTATGTGCCAACTTTCCCACGCGCACACACACTAGAGGTTCACACACAAAAATAGGTTGCAGAGTGGGGAAGGGCAGATTGGTTGAGTTAGAGTACATACGAAAAAGAGGTATACAGTGGAGTTTGGTGATTTGGCTGGCTTCTAGCTGAATTCGGTGGTCCTGAGGCTTTTAATCTGAAGAGATTCAGTGGGTAGCTTGGCGACAGAGATGCAGATGATTTCCTCCAAATGGGTTTCTGGTTGTAGCCAGAGTATGCAGAAGGGGTCAGACAACAGGCAACGTTCAAAGCTTGCAAGCTGGAATAGAGAAAGAGAGAGAGAGAAGGGACCCCCACTTGGGCTGTATGTGTCAGATTCCAGATGCTTCTCAACCTGCTGCTGAGACACACAAGCTTAAAACCATTGGTGGGGGGTGGGGGGGGGGGGGGCTTGTCACATGATAGCCACCCAGTGATTCAAGCATGGTAGTGAGCAGTGTATTGCTTCTTGCTAAAAAGAACAGGCAGTTCCCATAAACCTCCTGGATTTTGGTTCTTGCTGGGATGAGCAGGCATTTCGCCTCCACCTCACAGGTCTTGCAATGTAGGATACAGTGTTGCAAATTAGGTGGCCATCTTAAGCTGCTAGCAAAGTCATCTTTTATCTGTTCCTTTTTAAATGTCTTTAAAAAAATATTAATTCAGGTCTCCAGTTGGTAGATTAAAGAAATTTATCATTCAACAAAGCACATTGGAGTATGGCATCAAGGAGACCTAACAAAACTGAAGTCAATGGGAATCAGAGGGAAAACTGTCTGCTAGTTGGAGTTATACCTAGCGCAAAGGAAGAGGTTGTGGTTGTTGCAGCTCTGGGACATCACTGTAGGAGTTCCTCAGGGTAGTGTCCTAAGCCCAACCATCTTCAGCTGCTTCATCAATGACCTTCCTTCAATCATAAGGTCCGAAGTGGGGATGTTTGCTGATGATTGCACAATGTTCAGCACCATTCACGACTCTTCAGATACTGAAGCAGTCCGTGTAGAAATGGAGCAAGACCTGGACAATATCCAGGCTTGGGCTGATAATGATAAGTGGCAAAAAACATTCGCGCCACACAAGTGCCAGGCAATGACCATCTCCAACAAGAGAGAATCTAACCATCTCCCCTTGACATTCAATGGCATTACCATTGCTGAATCCCCCACTATCAACATCCTAGGGGCTACCATTGACCAGAAACTGAACTGGAGTAGCCATATAAATACCATGGATACAAGAGCAGGTCAGAGGCTAGGAATCCTGCGGCGAGTAACTCACCTCCTGACACCCCAAAGCCTGTCCAGCATCTGCAAGGCACAAGTCAGGAGTGTGATGGATTAGAGTCATAGAGTTATACAGCACAGAAACAGGCCCTTTGGCCCATCGTGTCTGTGCCGGCCATCAAGCACCTAACTATTCTAACCCCATTTTCCAGCACTTGGCTCATAGCCTTGTATGCTATGGCGTTTCAAGTGCTCATCTAAATGCTTCTTATATGTTGTGAAGGTTCCTGCCTCTACCACCTCTTCAGGCAGTGTGTCCTCAAATGCCCTCTAAACCTCCCGCACCTTACCTTAAATCTATGCCCCCTGGTTATTGACCCCTCCGCTAAGGGAAAAAAATTCTTCCTAGCTAACCTATCAATGCCCCTCATAATTTTGTACACCTCAATCATATCTCCCCTCAGCCTTCTCTGCTCTATGGAAAACAACCCCAGCCTTTTCAGTGTCTCTTCATAGCTGAAATGCTCCAGTCCAGGCAACATCCTGGTGAATCTCCTCTGCACCCTCTCCAGTGCAATCACATCCTTCCTATAGGGTGGTGCCCAGAACTGTACACAGTACTCCAGCTGTGGCCTAATTAACGTTTTATACAGCTCCATCATAACCTCCCTGCTCTTATATTCTATGCCTTGGCTAATAAAGGCAAGTATCCCATATGCTTTCCTAACCACCTTATCTACCTGTGCTGCTGCCTTCAGTGATCTTTGGACAAGTACACCAAGGTCCCTCTGACCCTCTGCACTTCGTGGGGTCCTACCATCCATTGTATATTCCCTTGCCTTGTTAGTCCTCCCAAAATGCATCACCTCACACTTCTCAGGATTACATTCTATTTGCCACAGCTCCGCCCATCTTACCAGCCCATCTATATCATCCTGTAATCTAAGGCTTTCCTCCTCACTATTTATGCCACCAACAATTTTCGTGTCATCTGCAAACTTACTGATCATACCTCCTAATTTCACGTCTAAATCATTAATGTACACTACAAACAGCAAGGGTCCCAGCACCGATCCCTGCGGTACACCACTGGTCACAGGTTTCCACTCGCAAAAACAACCTTCGACAATTACCCTCCGCCTCCTGCCACCAAGCCAATTTTGTATCCAATTTCCCAAATTGCCCTGGATCCCATGGGCTCTTACCTTCTTAACCAATCTCCCATGCGGACCTTATCAAAAGCCTTACTGAAGTCCATATAGACGACATCAACTGCTTTACCCTCATCTACACATTTCGTCACCGCCTCAAAAAATTCAATCAAGTTAGTCAGACACGATCTCCCCCTGACAAAGCCATGCTGCCTATCCCTGATCAATCCCTGACTCTCCAAGTGGAGATTAATCCTGTCCCTCAGAATTTTTTCCAACAGTTTCCCTACCACTGATGTTAGACTATAATTACCTGGTTTATCCCTGCCACCCTTCTTAAATATTGGTACCACATTCTCTGTCCTCCAATCCTGTGGCCAGAGAGGATTTGAAAATTTGTGTCAGAAACCCTGCTATCTCCTCCCTTGCCTCACATAACAGCCTGGGATACATCTGGGTCTGGGGATTTATCTACTTTTAAGCCCACTAAAACAGCTAATACTTCCTCCCTTTCAATGCTAATATGTTCAAGTATATCACAATCTCCCTCCCTGATCTCTACACCTACACCATCCTTTTCCATAGATGAAAAGTAATCATTTAAAACCTCACCTCTGCCCTCCGGTTCCACACACAGATTGCCACTTTGGTCCCTTTTGGGCCCTTCTCTTTCCCTGGTTATCCTCTTGCCCTTAATATACTTATTAGGATTTTCCTTTATCTTGCCCGCCAGTGTTTTTTCATGTCCCCTCTTCGCTCTCCTAATTACTTTTTTAAGTATCCCCCCTACTCTCCACTTGTCTGGATGGGTGCAGCTCCAACAACACTCAAGAAGCTCAACACCATCCAGGACAAAGCAGCCTGCTTGATTGGCACCCCATCCACAAACATTCACCCCCTCCACCACCGACACACAGTGGCAGCAGTGTGTACCATCTACAAGATGCACTGCAGCAATGCACCAAGGCTCCTTAGACAGCATCTGCCAAACCCGTGACCTCTACCAACTAGAAGGATAAGGGCAGCAAATGCATGGGAACACCACCACCTGCAAGTTCCCCTCCAAGTCACACACCATCCTGACTTTGAATTATATCGCCGTTCCTTCACTGTCGCTGGGTCAAAATCCTGGAACTCCCTTCCTAACAGCACTGTGGGTGTATCTACCCTACATAGACTGCAGCGGTTCAAGAAAGCAGCTCACCACCACCTTCTCGAGGGCAATTAGGGATGGACAATAAATGCTGGCCTAGCCAGCAACACCCACATCACATGAATTTAAAAAAAATACTCCCCACCATGCGAAATGAAAGGTGGCGACAGGAGCATTTCATTATGAGGACGCAATTTACAAAGAAACTGTACACACATATTCATCCTCATAATGTTTGAGAGCTAGTAATAAACCCGTGGCTTCCTTCTCCACAGTAGATAATCTCTTTTGATGTTTGTTTAATTTTTTGGAGAAATACCCAACTAGTCTCTCAATGCCTAACTCATCATCTTGGAGCAGGATGGCACCTACCCCTATGTCACTAGCATCAACTGCCACTTTAAATGGTTTGGTAAAGTTTGGAACTGCCAGCACCGGGTCATTAGTTAAGATGGTTTTCAACCTCTCGAAAGCTGTTTGGCACATCCCCGAGAACACTACCTTCACTTTTTTCTGAAACAAGTCTGTCAGTGGGGTGGCTATAGTGCTGATGTTTGGAACGAACTTGTGGTAAAACTCACACATCCCCCAAAATCGCATTCTTTCCAGTTCAATCGTGGGGACAGGAAAATTCACCAACTCGTGTATCTTCGCTGCTTTGGGCAGCACCTGCTAATGACCCACAATATGCCCTAGCTAGGTGACCTGAGCTTTAGCAAACTTGCTATTTGCAAGATTTACCACAAGGTCAGCCAACTGTAACCTTCTAAAGAGGGCTGCTAACTGGTCTAGGTGGTCCCCCCAGGTGTCACTGTATATTAACAGATCATCCAGGTACACGACACAGTTGAGCAGTCCAGCCACTACCTGGTTCATCAGCCTTTGGAAGGTGGCTGGGGCATTTCTCAAACCAAAGGGCATCACCTGGTACTGGAATAAGCAAGGTAGGGTGACAAAAGCTGAGATCTCTTTAGCTCAGGTGGTTAAGGAAACCTGCAGGTATCTTTTTAACAAGTCTATTTTGGTGATGTAGGTGGTGTTTCCTACTCTATCTATACAGTCTTCCAGGCAGGAAATTGGGTAGGAATCAGCTCTGGTCACTACATTAATCTTTCTGTAATCAGTGCAGAGCCTTGTTAAGCCTGGTTTTGGCACCAGCACAAATGGGGAACTCCAACTGCTCTGACTGGGCTCAATCAGTTTGTGCTCCAGCATATACGAAATTTCCTCCCGAACTTGGGTTCGTTTCCTGGGTCCTAGGCACAAAGGACTGTTTTATGGAAGGGGTCACCCCTACATCCACATCATGTAGAGTTAGAGTTGTGCACCCTGGTTTGGCCCTGCAGATCCCTTTAAATGCTGTGAGCAGCCTTGTTAGGTCTCCTCTCTGTCTTGTGTCTAAATAGGAGAGTACAGTGTCTAATTTCCCTAACATTTCAGTGTTAGCTAAGTGGACGGTAGGGGGTTTGATTTGGGAATCCTCCAGGCCTCCCTCTAACACGTCCTCACTGTCCCCTTCACCCTCCTCTTTCCTGACTGCCTGACAGACTTGTGCTTGTTTGTCCCCTTCATGGCTATGATACCATTTTAACATTTAATGTGGCACAGGCTTTGCTTTTTCCTACGATCTGGGGTGTCAATTATATAATTCACCTGGCCAATTCTGCTTACTATTCTGTACAGGCATGAAGCCAGGCTTTCAACGATTCACCCTGTATTAGTAGTAGCGCTAACACATGGTCTCTGGGTTGAGATGCTCTGGCCTAGGTTGTTAGGTGTTCCCGAGCCAAAGCTCTCATGAGCTGTTCTCAGAACATGGAGACGTAGTCTAACAGGGAAGATTCATCCCTGTGTCCCAAGAACCTTTCCTTGATTAGTTTTAAAGGACATCTCACCTCATGTCCATAAACTAATTCAAAAGGACTAAAGCCAGTGGATTAATTGGGTGAGTCCCTGGTAGCAAACAGAAGAAATCCTAGTGCTTTGTCCCACTCATAGCAGTATGCCCTGATCATTGTCGTTAGGGTCTGGTGGTCCACTCCAAAGCCCCTTGACTGTGGGTGGTGGGCTGAGGATTTTAGCTGGGTTATGCCCAGATTACCCATGACCTTTTGAAAAATACTGGACAAAAAATTTGTGCCCTGATCCGATTGGATCTCAGCAGGCAATCTGTATCAGGCGAAGAACTGGGCTAGCCCCTCCACCACTACCTTAGCAGAGATAGTTCTTAGGGGAATGGCCTCTGGAAATTGGGTAGCCACATCCATAATGGTGAGAAGATACTGGTAGCCCCATTTTGTTTTCGGCAGGAGTCCCACATAATCCACCAGCACTCTGCTGAATTGTTCTCCAAAAGCTGGTATGGGAATTAGGGGTGCAAGTTTTATTGCAGGTTGAGGCTTCCCCAAAACCTGGTATGTGTGGCAAGCCTTGCAGAACAGCACCACGTCCTTGTGGAGTTGTGGCCAGTGAAAATGCTGTCCTATGCACGCTTCGGTTTTTCTGATACTGACATGTCCAGCCATTGGAATCTCGTGGGCTATTCTCAATATTTCCCTATGGTACCTCGGCGGTACCACTACCTGGTGAACCACTGTCCACACTTCATCAGCAGGTCTGTGAGGTGATTTCCACTTCCTCATCAGCACCTCATTCTTTAAATAGTAGCACTCTAGAACTCCCTCTGCTTCAGCTTCAGTTTGGGCAGTATGTGTTAACTTTTAGGTGGACTCTATCTTAAGTTCCCATATTCCATCAGTTGAAAGTTGCTTAACCCTTTCGAACTCAATATGATTTTGTTCCAACGGTTTTCAGAGAGTGCGGAAGTTTTGGTGGTATTCCTGCGGTACCAGCTCATATATGCCCAGGATAGCATTTTTGGTCATCTCATAGTTTGATGAACTCTCATCAGACAATAGGGAATAAACCTTATGGGCTTTTCCTGTTAATTTGCTCTGCAGTAGCAGGGTCCAGCCCTCCGCTGGCCACTTCAACTGTTTTGCAAGCTTTCCAAATGAGATGAAACATGCTTCCACAACCCACTCATCAAACTTTGGTATCAATTGGGAGAACTTTAAGAGTTCAGCACTCAGTCCTGAGTTAGGAGTAGTTCCCTCACTAGTGGTGCCTTCACTGGATACATTGAGTCTTCCCATATTCAGTGTGAGCTGCTTTAACTCTCTTTCCTGCCTCTCCTTCTGGAAATCTCTTTCTCCCTTTCCTGGAATTCTGTCTCTCGTTCCTCCTTCTGTTCCTGTCCCTCCCTTTCCTGGAATTCTCCTCCGCCCCCCCCCCCCCCCTTTCCTTTTCTCTTTCTTGGAATTCTAGTTCTAGTCTCCACTGTTCCAGCTGTATCTTGGCTAATGCTATTCTGTCAGATTCTATGCCTGTCCCTAGTTCTTCAGTTTCAATTTCAGAATTGTTGGCCACAGGTTTTAGGATTTTGGGTTTCCTACCTTTTGGACGGATATTTATCTCTAAAAGCCTAGCTATCCTCTTTAACTCTTCAACAGTTAGGGCTTTTAAACTGACCCAAGTTACTTCACTCTGATCTACGAAGTTACTGGCCTTGAATGTGGACATTTTAGTACTCTCGCACTGAACCACAACAAAACTTGTATTAAAGTTTTTTTTAAATTATTTCTAGGGATCTATTTGGTTTCCTGTTTCCAATTTCTCATTTGTCTTTGGGTTTGATCTCGGACTTTCCCCCAACTTTCTGTTATGATCAGGTGAGGAGTGGTCAAATGGCTCCCCTCTTTTCTCTCTCCTTGTTTAACCACAACAAGTTTATTTCTTTTTAAAGTGGATATGATAGCCAATTCAGTAAGTGTTTAACTATTTATGTGCTGTGATCATAAAAAGAGCCAATCAGACAAGTTTTCTCGAGTTTAATAAAGAAAGAGGTTAGCTTTATTGTACTTAAACCGATCTAAGTAAAATAATAAAATATGGTCCAACTTTCGCACACACACACATAAATAAGTTAGAGTGGGGAAAGATAGATTGGTTGAATTAGAGTCCAGAAAAATAAAAGGGGTATACAGTCTGTGGAGGTTGGTGACTCAGCTGGCTTCAGGCTAAATTTGATGGTTGTGCGACTTTCTTTTAATGGTACTGAGGCTGATTTGAAGATGTGGATGGCTGATTCAGTGATTTCTCAGCTTCCAGTTTGAAGATGTAGCTGGCTGATTCAGTGGTTCTCTGGGAGACAACAATGTAGCTGATTTTCCTTAAAGGGGTCTCTGTCTGCTCTTTCTGGAACTTTCTCCAACTCACAATCCCCACCCTAAGGCTTAACTAATTAAGTGCAGTGAGCATTGATCGGTGAACAGACTAACACAATCAAACACAGATCAATTAAACCACTGAACACTACTGCCTGTGGCAGGAGATATGCTTCCGTGGCTACGGTCAGCAGGCAGAGTTCAAAGCTTGCAAGGTTTGAGCGGTTCATCTCCACCAGTTTAATATTCAGGTTTCTAGCTGGTAGGTTAAAAAAAAATCATCATTCCACAGAACACTTTTTTGTGACAGCATCTTAGCTGTGTAAGAATCAGAACAAATACCCACTTGAGAGGAAGTAGTTAGTGAGGCAGAATGGTTTTACCAGATAACACACTGACTAAGAAGGAGGATCTGCGAGTGGGAGAAAAGTAGAGTGCTATGGATGAATCATTGCCCAGATCCAGAGAGCAGGGGCAAGTCTTCAAAAAAGCTATGATTGGGGAGCATCAATGCCATGTTGGGGCAATGGCGGTGAATTGCATGCACATGGTGGAGATGGTAGTGTGTCCAGATTCTAACCACTCTCTGGGTGAAAAAACTTTTCCTCAAATGCCCTCTAAACCTCCTGACCCTGACCTTCAATCTATGCCCCCTGGTTATTGACCCCTCCGCTAAGGGAAAAAGTTTCTTCCTATTGATCCTATCAATGCCCCTCATAATTTTGTACACCTCAATCAGGTCACCCCTCAGCCTTCTCTGCTCTAAGGAAAACAACCCTAGCCTTTTCAGTGTCTCTTCATAGCTGAAATGCTCCAGTCCAGGCAACATCTTGGTGAATCTCCTCTGCACCCTCTCCTGTGTAGTCACACCCTTCCTATAGTGTGGTGCCCAGAACTGTACACAGTACTCCAGCTGTGGCCTAACTAGCATTTTATACAGCTCCATCATAACCTCCCTGCTCTTATATTCTATGCCTTGGCTAATAAAGACAAGTATCCCATATGCCTTCCTAACTACCTTATCTACCTGTGCTGCTGCCTTCAGTGATCTTTGGACAAGTACACCAAGGTCCCTCTGACCCTCTGCACTTCGTGGGGTCCTACCATCCATTGTATATTCCCTTGCCTTGCTAGTCCTTCCAAAATGTATCACCTCACACTTCTCAGGATTACATTCCATTTGCCACAGCTCCGCCCATCTTACCAGCTCATCTATATCGTCCTGTAATCTAAGGCTTTCCTCCTCACTATTTACGATACCACCAATTTTCGTGTCATCTGTAAACGTACTGATCATACCTCCTATAATCACGTCTACATCATTAATGTACACTACAAACAGCAAGGGTCCCAGCACCGATCCCTGCGGTATACCACTGGTCACAGGCTTCCACTCACAAAAACAACCCTCGACCATCACCCTCCGCCTCCTGCCACTAAGCCAATTTTGCATCCAATTTCCCAAATTGCCCTGGATCCTATGGGCTCTTACATTCTTAACCAATCTCCCATGTGGGACCTTATCAAAAGCCTTACTGAAGTCCATATAGACTACATCAACTGCTTTACCCTCATCTACACATCTAGTCACCGCCTGGAAAAATTCAATCAAGTTAGTTAGACACGATCTGCCCCTGACAAAGCCATGCTGACTATCCCTGATTAATCCCTGCCTCTCCAAGTGGAGATTAATCCTGTCCCTCAGAAGTTTTTCCAATAGTTTCCCTACCACTGATGTTAGACTATAATTACCTGGTTTATCCCTGCTACCCTTCTTGAATAATGGTCCCACATTCTCTGTCCTCCAGTCCTCTGGTACCTCTCCTGTGGCCAGAGAGGATTTGAAAATTTGTGTCAGAGGCCCTGCTATCTCCTCCCTTGCCTCACATAACAACCTGGGATATATCCCATGTGGGCCTGGGAATTTATCCACTTTTAAGCCCGCTAAAACAGCTGATACTTCCTCCCTTTCAATGCTAATTTGTTCATCACAATCCCCCTCCCTGATCTCTACACCTACATTGTCCTTCTCCATAGTGAACATAGATGAAAAGTAATCATTATAACCTCACTTACGTCCTCCGGCTCCACGCACAGATTGCCACTTTGGTCCCTAATAGGCCCTACTCTTTCCCTGGTTATCCTCTTGCCTTTAATATACTTATAAAATGCCTTGGGATTTTCCTTTAACTTGCTCTATTTTTTTCATGTCCCCAATTCGCTATCCTAATTACGTTTTTAAGTAAACCCCCCCCACCCCACCCCAGACTTTCTATACTCCTCTAGGGCCTCCACTGTTTTCAGCGCTCTGAATCTGCCATAAGCCTCCTTTTTTTTCCTTATCCAATCCTCTATATCCCTTGACATCCAGGGTTCCATGGACTCGTTGGTCCTACCCTTCACTTTTATGGGAACATGTTGGCCCTGAACTCTCACTAGTAGGGAAGTGGGATGAGTCCACTATCCAAATCCACAACAAATTGTAGAACATTTGCTGACATATGCAGAACACTGGGGAGAGGGTGGCAGTCCCAGAGATTTCAGAAACAATAAGGTGCCAGGAGGAAGTACTAAGATCAGCTTCTGGAATGGCATTGAAGTCAATGGAAATAAAAATTGGGAGCAACGTGAAACAACTCGCTATCATCCATTTTACACTATTGCAGAAAATCAAGAGCTACCTGACTACCACTAAGTTTATGTTGCTCAATTTCTGAGAGACCAATAATGGTTTGACTTGTGCTCTGCCCCAACACATTTAAAATGATAGAGGTCATTGTCTCCAGAGCTCTGCCTTCTGCTTGGCTGTGTCCCTCAAACCTCACTAAGGGTCTGGAACTATTTCCAGAAATCTGTCACTTAGAATTCATTGGCAAAGACCTTCATAGTCTATTGCACCTTCGCTTTTTAGCCAATTCTGCCACGGGTAAAAATTTAAGAAGCACCAAACTGAATAACCATTTCTTCACACCTACCAGATGAAACCTTCATGTGCTTCTTCAATTTTTACCTGTACTCATCACGTGTTAAATTATAACCCTGAAGAATGACGAGCTTTAATAACATAATTCACACTATTAGCAGGACTGACATGAGAAAACAACGTGGCCGATTTTCCACTTGCTGACATTGTGAGTTGATTGACCCAGTAATTTTCACTTCACTTGTGGTGGCTGGCTAACAATTCAAATTGCCAAATAAAATTATCGATATCTTTAAAAGTAGGAATAGATTTATTGTAATAAAATGGTGGGCCAAAGTTCGGCCACCTCCCCGACCACCTCCCCCCCCCACCCCCCCCCCCGCCCCCATTACCAGACCCGCTGTTGATACGTGTTTCTTTGCCAGGACAGTGATACTTACTCCTTCTTGTCAGCCTCATGTTGGCACTGTTTCTCTTTCTTGTTGGCCTTTGTGTTGCGCTCGGCCTTTCTCCAGCAAAAACTTTTATTCTGTAAACTGAAACTTTGGCTCTTTGAACTGCATTTCTTTCTCTTTTGTTGCTGCCGCAGGTCTTACCATTTCAATTTCTATTTCCTTTGACCTGGTCGATGTTTTTAAATATCTCAGTTTCTTTTCAGTTCATTTGTAAATTTTAAGTTACTTAACGTCAGCAGTGTAACTCAGAATTTAACTGGTTCCACGAGTTGCTACAAGGATTTTGCCATAGATCTTCTCCTGGGTACAGCAATGCCAGTCATTTCATAAACAGCCTGAGTGTGTTATGTTTAGCGGTGTGCCCATACTGCTCAATACCAAACTCCATGTGATCAGAATTCAGAAGTGCAACAATAGCTCCCGCTGATCTGAACTGATATTTATGTATTTCAAACATATGCTTTTTGAATATTGGACCAAATAGCCTTTGATAAGAGATGTAGTGTATGCCTATGTATAAGGGATTGAATGAGTGAGTGAATAAGGAGGTAAAGGATGAAAACCCAAAGGATGATATTAATTTTTGAGTCAGAGAGGTCTCCGACCTCTCACTCCACTATCCTTCTATTGTCCCTATGCCTCCAATCTCCAATGCCCTCTCTATGTAAAAAATGAATGATTACAGCTTCAGTTAGATGACCTCAGCCCCATCTACATTCACACATGGTAGTTGCATGTGGTCTTCTGCAAGCAGGTAGAAAGGTGGCATACGCTGGCATATGACAGAAAATGTGTGTCACACAAGTGTTCAGTCAACAGCCACAGTATGTAATTATGCGAACATACAGTGTGCAGGTAGCTTGTGATTGCTGCTTACAATGTTTCATGGTGCACAGGACAAACACATTGTAATGACAGCAACATAGAATGTTCTGGTAAAACATAGGCATTTGGAAATTATGTGTATTGTTGCAGAGTGATGTTCATTCTCCCTCTATAATACTGCACTGAGCTTACAATGAAATCACATTATGATACTTTGCAAGGCAACGGTTACAACTGAGGTGGGAGGAGTGCACTGTTTATTCTAGTTCCACTTCTCCATGGTCACAACATATATTTAAATTTTCCCATTACTGATATGATCAATCATATACTCTACTTTTCCCAGAATAAAACACACTAACCAGGTTTCTTTAATAAACAACAAAATTATTAGTTTATTAACCAGTAATGAAGTAAAACATAGACACACAGATTGAAATTTTAAAGTTCTCTTTTATCTTGCAACACACACACACACACACACACACACACACACACACACACACACACACACACACACACACACACACACACACACACACACACACACACACACACACACACACACACACACACACATTAACCAGAATAGGGATTTTTGTTCAGAGCTCTGTTACAGATAAAAAAAAACCTTGGGCTGAATACCTGCTCATTCTTGAAGAAAACAATAGGTGAGATATGTGGTGTTCCAAAACTGGTATAGAGTCTAGCCTCTGAATACATGTCGATGGGTCATTGGGATCTTTTAGAACAGTCTTTTTCAGGTGACATAGAAATTAATTTTGCAGGCTTTTCTTCAGAGACAGGAGACGAGATAAATTGACACAGTGGACTTCTCAGGGTCTTTTAGAGAGGTGCTGGAAATCTGAGCTGGGTTGTGGTCTTCTCGCCTTCCTTGGGAATTCTCTTCTCCTTTTGCAGGTTTGACTCTTTAAATATTCAGCAAGTCTCTTGTCTCTTCCTCCGTGACACTTCTTCAGCAGCAGGAGCTAACTTTATCTCATTCCAGAAGGTAAGCACTAAACTACAACCAAAAGCTGGTGCATTTGCTGCTCTCTCAGGTACGTGCTGCTGCTCCTGGGCTTGTCCTGTCAAAAGGGGTGCGCAACTGTTACTTCTCTGCACACATCTTCCCTAGTTACCAGGGTTTCTGTTCTATTTTTAACTTGAGTCATGTGACAACCAGTAAATATTGTTGCCAAACAAGTTCTTTCAGTGTCCTCTTGATGACCCTCTTGAAAAGAAAACTGTCCAACATTTCTTCAGTTTGACTATGAATTGATTATGAAAAAATATGTTCAACAGATAACAGCAGTATTTTCATAACACAACATTGTTAAATTAAGAAACGTGTGAAGCAACCTTACATAACCCAGTAAACTTGTTCCTCACCTGCTCCCAATATCAGGTCACTGGTGGCATAACATCTAATCGTTCTCCATTTCTTCTCTTGCTATATTCTGGACTGACCGGTGCATTTCACTACAAAATGACGTCCTCCCTTCTCTGTAGCGCCTCTTGCAGGAGCACCTCCAAAACATAATCTTGAAACAGTTCTATTCTGTCTCTGCATCTTGCTTCTGCTATTTTAAAAATTTGTACCCAATTCTCTTTTAAGGTGACCAGATGTCCATTAAAAGCTGCTAGTGCTGGACGTTTCAATACTTGAGCACTGCACAACATGTACTGTGCACCAAAAAATATTTAAATGAGGTGATCTCACTTCATAGCATGAGGTTAGTTCTGAACACTACAGGTCCATACAGCACCAGAGGAGAATGGCCCCAGTGCATTCACACCTATATTGCCTAGTGTGGGTTACATGGCATAACATTCCTCTTATTATAAAAAGATCCCCAACTCATCATGAGCAATGCCATAGGTGATCTGCTAGTTTAAAACAAATCTGCTAATGCCTTCATTAAAAGAGCGAGCAAAGGAATTTCACAGGAACGCATTGACACATTTGTATGCTAATATCATAGTGTAATTTCACCCCATTAGTGTGTAAAGATAGATGGCCACATTTTTAGCAAATGCTGGCACTGGTAAGGATTTTCAAATCTTGATAAAAGATCATAAAATTAATTTATTGATATATTCATTACATAGCTGGCTTGCCTAGAGATGATTAAGCGTAAAGTTATATTTAGGTAATACATTTTTCAGGAAAATACTTAACCTAAAACCCTAAATGAATAGATTGCCCTGCAGTCAGTTTTTTAAGTATGTTTCACATTTGGTAATATAATGATTCTGTCCATTTTACACTGCTTATTTTTCTTTGCATACCCCTAGCTTTCTCCGTCTTTAGCCTTCAGCTCTCTCAAGGTTTTTTTGCCTCGAGCTCCAGCAAGTCCACAGAGGTTCTTTGAGAGTTCTGCAAGAATTGGCTGTTAACAGCCTTTTAAGTGGACAAATAATGTAATGGATGCTTGTGGTTACTCAATATTACAGGAGAATAGCTAATGAAAAGCACATGGGTCTCCTTCCACTTCACTCCATACTATAGCTACAGTAATGCTCAAGGAACTAATTGCATGAAAAAATAGATCAACGCGTGTGTCATTTGATCAAGGAATCCAGTTTCACAAAAGCAAATGACGTGAGTCTGTCTGATATATTCATACAACAATTGGAACTCTATATTCCACAATGGAGACCCGAATCATTGGCACCTAATTGTAAATAAATGGGAAAATTCACAGATGTCACTGTATCTAGATGGGAAAGGTGCTTCAATTGGCTAGAATTGCAGCAAAAATAATACAAAAACAAGGAAATTCTGCTAAACCCTTATTAATCATTGGTTAGCCCTCAACTGGAGTGCTGTGCCCAAATCTGGGCACCACACTTTAGGAAGGATGCCAAGGCCTTGGTGAGGGTACAGAGGAGATTTATTAGAAGGATACCAGAGATGAGGGACTTTAGCTATGTGGAGAGACTGGAGAAGCTGGGACTGTTCTCCTTAATGCTGAGATGGCTAATGGGAGGTTTAAAAGGAATGTTCAAAATTATGAGTATTAGTGTTACGACCAGGTGGGCAATATGTCCAGGGTCGCTTGCTGTCTTCACCTGGTCTTATTGTAACAGGGTTTAATTTTAAACACATTGTGTTTAAAACCCTCCCTTTGTGAATCCTTGTTCACAACTTTCCAATTATAAGGCAAATAAATGAGCACAAACTTGCCTTAAACTTCACTTTAATACGGTTCCCACCTACAGATATATGACGTACTCAAGCTAGCATGCACACGTGATTTAAACATGAAAAATAGGGACAGAAAAGAGCAGAAGAAAAGATAAGTAGAACAGTTTAAGGCAATACCTTGTTACTGTTTCTCGAGCTCGCTGTAGTCCTTGATTGAAGTTATAGTCTTGTGTTTCGTTGCGGCCCAGTAATTTTCTTAAAACTTTGTTCACGTGGCAAACCTTTCTCTCTTTGAATTTCACGTGTCTTCAACGGTTTCAGTTCCCTGAGAGATGAGCAGGTAGATAGGAAGGAGAAAGATGTTCTTGCTTCAGTTCCAAGATCACATGGCATTCTGCCTCAAATCCCTTTGTCTGAAGTTCAAATTCAAAAATACCTCCCAAGTTGCCCAGCAGGCTAGTCATGTGACTAGCTCCTTGTATGGAACAGTCTCTTCAAAATCCTTTGTGGGCAGTGCAAATTCTCTGCAACAGCCATAGTCATGTGACTAAAACTGGTCTGACCACTACTGTGTATTGGGAAGCAACTGCTGGGGCCCCATTGTTTCAACATTGTCTGGTATTATGCAAATGTCCTTCCACTCAGGGCTTGCGATTTTAAGTTTCCGTTCATGTGGCGAAATAATGTGTGTCTCAGTCTTGGCAGGTGGGGGTTTGCCTGATAGTTAGCAATAGAGTAGAAAGGGAAAAACTATATCCACTGGCAGGAATGTTGGTAACCTGTGGACACAGATTTAAGGTGATTAACAAAAGAATCAGAGGGGAGATGAGAAGAATTTTTTTACGCAGTACATTGGCATAATATAGAATGCATTGCTTGAAGAAGTGGTGAAAGCAGATTCAGTTACACATTTCAAAAGAGAATTGGATATATATTTGGAAAGGAAAAAATTGCTCGCCTATGGGGAAAGAGCAGGGAGTGTAGGATTAATTGGATAACTCTTTCAAAGAGCTAGCACAGGCACAATGATCCAACAGGCCATCTGTATTTATGATTCTATCTTCCTCCACAATATGTTTTTAATGTCCAAAATAAAGGTTTTTTAAAGAAAGTTACATCCTTCACAAAATAACTAAATCTACCCATTCAATTGTCTTTTGTGTTTTTAATACCTTCATTGAAGCTTTTGCTTGAAGGCCTCAGCAGCCCCCCAAAAATCTGGACTTTTCTCAAAGCTTTAACTCTGTCAGCTGCAGGCAGTTCCTGTAGTCTGAGCATGTACAGTACACACAATTTGCCAGGAAGTAATGGTAACATTTCATTGGCTCAAATATTTCTCATCAGCTTTCAAGACTTCACTGTGGAATAAATCTAGCTAGATAGTTTCTCTCCATGTTTTTCTAAAGAGCAAACAGATTTGAAAAGTAATGCCTATGCTCCTTACAAAACAGTGCATAATTATTGAAAAGGTAGGTTTTTGTTACAGTAATTGAGCACATAAGCAAAAAGTGGATAATCCATAACAAGGGAGGATGGGGTTGGGGGGAGCAGTTAAATTGTCAAATTTGCAAAACCCAACTCTAACCCACTGTGAACATGCCTGTTCCATTTTAACCACAGCATATATCAGGGCATTCGAATAACACACTCTCGAGAGGCAGGTCCATCATTACAATATTTAAATAAGGCTCCCTTGGTGAAATTTTGTCAATTCCATCCCCCCCCCCCCCACCCCCTCCATACCTACATAGTAAACAGGCAGGATGGAATTGCACTTCATGGGGATGGTTAAAAATCAGGAGTCCCAATCTGAATAAAGGATCGGTGCTCAGAGCCACTTTCTCAGTTTCCTCTGAGAAACAGTTTGGCGAGATTACTTGTTGCGAGAAGCTTACTTGTACAGTTTGGAGGTGTTCACACAGAGAATGTCAGGATAGGTAGTGTCATAGGTGCTTTTGCTAGGACTTCAGATGAGGAAGACAGTCAACATCCACAGCAGCAAGGGCAGATGTCTGCAACTACCTGAAGGAACAATTGCAGCCTTCAGAAGCCCCTCTTCCAAGAGATCAAGGAAGATGAACTTCTCTTTACACCCTGTTAGATGGGTAGTGCCGACTGCAAACTCAACCCCTCTGTTGCTCCCCACTCCGTGGTCCACCAGCAGCTCCTCCACAGCACGCCCTTGCTGCTATGGATGTTGTTTGTCTTCCTCATCTGAAGTCCTATCAAAAGTACCTCTGACACCACATATCCTGACATTCTGTGTGTGAACACCTCCAAACTGTACAAGTAAATTTCTCACAACAAGTAACCTTGTCAAACTGTTCCTCAGAAGAAACTGAGAAAACAGCTCTGAGCACTGATCCTTTATTCATATTGGGACTCCTGACTTTTAACCATTCCCATGAAGCACATATCAATCATTCAGCAAGCCACTGGCATCCTCAAGATGCTCTTCAGATGCCTGGATAGATCTGGAGGCCCCCTTCAATACTCAATAGCATAGGTCTTTAGGATAATTGTGCTGTGCTGTGTTCTGCAAAACAAAACACAGCAGTGAGGAGTGGAGATGCAGGAGGAACAAACTGCTCATCACTCATCATCTGATGAGGATCCAATGGAGAGGAGGAGAATGAGGAGGAGGAGGAAGGGAAATATGATGAAGGTGAGGACCCCAACAGGCTAGCTGTTCACACTCCTGCTCAGGAATGTCAGGTATTCTCTCTTAGCTCGAAGATTCAGTCACTCACTCACACTGGCCAAAGAAACTATCACATCACCTGGCCTCTATCGCCGCCCCCCGCCCCCCCTCCCACCGATACAAAGCAGTCCAGTAACAAACGATCCACCCATTACCCATTGAACATCTCCCAGTTAGTTCCAACAATTCACATCTTCACATTCATTACCACACAACTGAAAATCTGAGTTTGCACTCACCATGCAAGAAACAGGAAAGTGGAACATCCTCCCCAAAAGCGCAGTGGTGTGCCTACACCACATGGACTGCAGCAGTTCAAGAAGGCAGCTCACCACCACCTTCCCAAGGGCAATTAGGGATGGGCAATAAATATTGGCCTAGCCAGCGACACATACATCACAAACAAATTTTAAAAATCCACTAAAAGGACTTTGACCCAGGGACAGTGAAGGAACAGTGACATTTTTCCAAGTCAGGATGGGGTGTGACTTGAAGGGGAACTTACAGGTGGTGGAGTTCCCATGCATCTGCTGCTCATGTTCCTCTGCATAGTAGAGGTCACAGATTTGGAAGGTGCTGCCGAAGGAGCCCTGCTGAGTTGCTGCAGTGCTGCCATCAGTATTCACTGCTGCCACTGTGTGTCAGTGGTGGAGGGAGTGAATATTTAAGGTGGTGGATGTCTGCCGTGTGGGCGCCCCTTTTTCTACCTGACTAATTACATCCTCAAAAACCTCTAATAAATTTGTCAAACACAATTGCCCTTTTGTAAAATCATGTAAAATCTGTCTGATCACACTATGATTTTCTAAGTGCATTGTTAAGACTTCCTTTATAATAGATTCAAGCAATGATGTTAAGCTAACTGACCTTTTGTTCCCTGTTTTCTCTCTCCCACCTTTCTTCAATAGCACTGTTACATTTGTTAACTTCCATTCCACTGGGACTGTCTCGTATTGAGGGAATCTTGGAAAGTCATAACCGGTAAATCCACTATCTCTGCAGCTACCTCTTTTAGAACCCTAGGATGTAGGCCGTCAGCTCCTGTGGATTTGTCAGCTTTTAGTCTCTTCAATTTCTCCAATACATTTTCTCTGCTGATAATTACTTTAAGTTCCTCAGTCTTATTAGCCCCTTGGTTACCCTTTATTTCTGGTCTGTAATTTTTGTCTTTTACTGTTAAGATAGACACAAAATATTTGTTCAATGTCTCTGCCATTTCCTCATTCCCCATGATAATTTCTCATGTCTCTGCCTCTAAGGGACCGACAGTTATTTTAGCTACTTTCCTCCTTTTTATATACTTGTAAAAGCTCTTACAATCTGTCTTTATATTCCTGGCTTGTTTACTCTCATATTCAGTGTTTTCCCTTTTTATTTACCTTTTGGCTTCTTAAACTTTCCCAATCCTCAGGCTTATTACTACTCTTTGTATGCCTCTTTTAATCTAATATTATCCTTAACTTCCCTAGTAAACTGCAGATAGATCTTTCTCACTGAGTTTTTGTTTAAATGCAACATAGTTTTGTTGAACAGTTTGAATAATTTCTTTACATTGTTACGACCAGGTGAGAAAGGTGTCCAGGGGTTCCTCTCAGCCTTCACCTGGTCTTACTGTAACAGGGTTTAATTTTAAACACACTGTGGTTTTAGCTCCCCCTTGGTGAATCCTTGTTCACCGCTTTCCAATTATAAGGCAAAGAAACCAGCACAAACAGGCTTTCTTAGTTTTAAATAAAAAAAGTTGAAATTTCTTAAACTTAAATTCTAATTCAGTTAATGCCTATGGATACAGGTGCGCCCCACACTAGCATGCATACGCGATACACACATGCAAATCGAGACAGAAAAGAGCAGAAGAAAAATAAAGTGGAAAAATTTCAGGCAATATCTGAAGAGTTTTTGTTACGGTTCTTCGAGCTCACTGTAGAGTCCTCGATTGTAGCTAGATCTTGCTTTTCATTGGGGCCCCGTATTCTTCTTAGACCTTGTTCGCTGTAGGAGACTTTTCTCTCTTGGGGTTCATGTGTCTTCAGTTGATTCAGAGGCTTGTGAGAAAGAGTTGAGAGCAGACAGGAGAGATATCTCAGTTCAGGAGCAAACAGACACTCTGAGTTCAAACTGTCTGTGGGCAGTTCAAAAGAAATTCCTGGAACAGCCAGGTAGTCATGGTGACCCACTGGTCTAACCAGTCCTGGCCTGTGTGGATTGTATCCTCCTTAGCAAGCCCTGGAATGCACTTTCTCACCTTCGATGTCTGTTAGTATGTAAATGTTTTATTTCCAACCACAGCTGATCTGTTTAACAAGTCATTTCCTCGCTCCAACAACAGTTAAAAATCAATGTTCATGACAAAATTGATGTGCCTCATTTTTGGCAGCTGGCGGCCTAGCATGACACCTCCACATCCAGTGGAATGAAATGCGATTTGAGAAAAGTGCATTTCATTAACAGGTCGAGAGAAAATGTAAGATACAGAAAAAACCCATACATTTCTCTCATTCATTCATAAATCTTAAAACTTATCAAAATCGCCCCTTTTTTGGCATCCCGATAAACATGTTGTTTCTCTTCCGTTTGCCCATTTCCATGACTGTCTAGGGTCTTTGTTCCTGCTGAGGTCATTTTTTTTCCCAGGCGAATCAGTGGCTCTATCCTGAACTCTCCTTCAGTGATTTGCTAAGTCATGTAAAGGCTTTTGACTTCAGGGGGTGGGTGGTTTTCTTTTTTCTGACTGCGGGGGAGGATTCTTTACTAATCTCTCCTTTGTTCTCTGGGACACTCCTGCCTGCAGGTATTTGTGCAGACTCTACTGCATTCCCATGTGGCACATTGGCTAGGTGAGGCATCACCCTGTGCCCCCTAGAGGTCTTTCTTTGTCTCTCCAAGTTCCTGTAAATGCTGCTAGCAACTCTGGTGGGGTGTTTCTAGTTTCTGCATTTACATAGGAGGATGTGGGCTCTAACTTTTCACATTTTTCGGGGTCGGCTGACCAGACAGTAAGGGTTTTCATCCAGGATTCCTCCCGGACTTCATTTAACCTGCCTTCTTAGTCACTTTATCCCCTTCTCTTTCTAAACTTTTGCTAGTCTTCTGCCTGCCTCTCCCCTTTTGTTCTCAGTGAGGGTCCCTTACAGGTCACCAACCCCGTCCACGGGCAAACTAGGGACAATCCCTAAGGTCACCAGTCCCGAAACTAGGTTGCACCCGGTGTACAGGTACAGGCATACACTGCCCTCCAATACCATTCACCACCATTCTGGTGTTCACTGCACTCTCTGGGGGAAAGGTCAGGCCTTTTCCCAGTAAAAGAGATCTAGTGGCCCCTGTGTCCCTAAGAATTACTATGGGCTTGCTTGCCTCGCTTGAAGGATATGGGGATACTTTCCCTTCAAACACAAAACGCTGATAACCTTCAGGAATCCTATTACCTTTTCCTACACTTGTAGCCGTAAGCTTCCTGGGTCTCACTCTTACTGCAGTTAAAGCCACAGCTTGTTCTGCTGTGCTTTCCATCAGGGTCTCTTCTTCACTGAGCGGGTATGCCCTGATTAACCCTACCAATTTTCCCTTTAGTTTCCAGCAGTCAGCTTTTAAATGCTCTGCTTTATTACAATGGAATCACACAGGTCTCCACATCTCATTACTGCTCCCAGCACCTTCCGGTTTTGCTTGAGGAGGGCCCCCATGTATCCTGCTTTTCGTTCTCTCACAGGACTGCTTGGGCTCCTATCACCTTCCCACCCTTTGTCCTTTTCGGATTTGTGGTGGTGACTAGGAAAGGTTCTCCCCTGGGAAACTGACTTACAAATTAAAGCAAACTAATCGGCCAGAACGGCTGCTTGCTGGGCTCTCTGGACCCACTGCTCCTCTACATGGGTCTTTATGGAGAGTGGGAGAAAGTGTTTAAATTTGTCAAAAAGAATTACTTGTCTGAGATTTTCATAGCTGAGCTGTACTTTAAGAGCCCTCAGCTACTGGTCGAAAGCCAGCTGCTTACTTCTTTCAAACTCCAGATAAGTTTGATTAGCTTACTTCTTGAGGGTTCTAAACTTTTGGAGTTTCGCTTCGGGTACTAATTTATATGCCCCGAGGGTAGCAGTTTTTGTAAGTTCATAACTTGATGAACTCTTATCTGGCAACAGGGAATAAACCTCATGGGCTTTTCCAGTTAGCTTGCTTTGCAGTAAAAGAGGCCAGGTCTCAGCTGGCCATTTTAGCTGCCTTGCCAGTTTCTCAAAGGACACAAAAAATACTTCTACATCCTCCTCATTGAATCTTGGAATTAGCCGAGCTAGTTTTAACAATCTGTACCCAGCCCTGAGTTATGCTTCTCCATATTGGCCATGCATTCACTGGAGTTACTCTGTCACCCCCTCGTTAACTCAAGCCACTTCAGCTCTCATTCTTCGCTTTCTTTCTGGAATATTCTTTCTTCTCTCCTCTCTCATTCCTTCTTTTGTCTTTCATTTTCTTCACGTTCCTTCTGGAAGGTTCTTTCTTTCTCCCTCTCTCTTTCCTCAAATTCAAGTGTCCTCTGTTCCAATTGTATCTTTGCTAACAATACTCTGTCGGGGTCTCCTTCTAACCCTGTTTCTGCTTCGTCAGATTCGAGGGAAAAATGGTTGGCCACTAGCCTTATGAGTTCAGACTTCCTAGCCTTGCCACATATAGTGATCCCACACTGCTCAGCCATTTTCCTCAACTCCTCCATAGACAGTGCTTTTAACTTATCCCAAATTACTTCACCCTGGCTTGGGGAGCTACTAGCTACAGTTACAGACATGTTAGTATCCAAGCACACACAACCACAAGAAAACTTATATTGAAATCTTGCTCTTTTTTGATTGGGAACAATTTGGCTTCCCACTTCTAATTTCTCTCATTTATCTGTGGGTAAATTCCAGGACAGCAGCACCCAACTTTCTGTTACGGCCGGGTGAGAAAGGTGTACAGGGATCGCTCTCAGCCTTCACCTGGTCTTATGGTAACAGGGTATAATTTTAAACACACCGTGTTTTGAGCTCCTCCTTGGTGAATGCTTGTTCACCGCTTTCCAATTATAAGGCAAAGAAACCAGCACAAACAGGCTTTCTTAGGTTTAAAGAAAAGTTGAAATTAATTAAACTTAAACTTAAACTCTAATTCAGTTAACGCCTACGGATACAGGACGCACCCCATGCTAACATGCATACACACATGCAAAATAGAGACAGAAAAGAGCAGAAGAAAAATAAAGTGGAAAAGTTTGCGGCAATATCTGAAGAGTTTTTGTTACAGTTCTTCGAGCATACTGTAGAGTCCTTGATTGTAGGTAGATCTTGCTTTTCTTTGGGACCGAGTATTCTTCTTAAACCTTGTTCGATGTAGGAGACTTTTCTCTCTTGGGGTTCATGTGTCTTCAGTGGATTCAGAGGCTTGTGAGAAAGAGATTGGAGCAGACAGGAAAGAGATCTTCTCAGCCCACGAGCAAACAAACATTCTGAGTTCAAACTGTCTGTGGCCAGTTCAAAAGAAAACACTGGAACAGCCAGGTAGTCATGTGACCTGCTGGTCTAACCAGTGCTGGCCTGTGTGGATTGTATCCTCCTTAGCAGGCCCTGAATGTATTTCCTCACCTTGGATGTCTGTTAGTATGTAAATGTTTTTTTCCAGCCATGGCTGATCAGTTTAATAAGTCATTTCCTCGTTCTAACAACAGTTAAAAATCAATGTTCATGACAAAATTGATGTGCATCATTCTTGGCAGCTGGGGTCTAGCATGACAACTTGTTTCCCACTATTTATTTACCATCATTTTTTTTAGTCTATTTACCCAATCTACCTTATCTAACTCTCTACTCATAGCTATGTAATTGACTTTGTTTATATTGTTTTCTTGTTGCTCAGTATTCCAGGATCATCTTGGAAGGCAAAGATAACCCCCAGCTTCTTTTCTCTACTGCAAACCATCTTCCTAACCTTCTCCACGTCCCCTCCACCCTCACCTCCAACAATAAGTGCAAGGAGTTCATGGAACTCTTTGTCACTAAGATCAAGACCATCCGATCAGTTGCCTCTGCTGCATCCCTCCCTTCCACTAGCTCATCGAGCTAAACTTTCAATAATGCACCTCGCCCTAGGCCTGAACTCACATCTTTCTCTCGTTTTCCGATCTCCTCTTCTCATGCCCTCTCTCCATGAGACCCACCTCCTGTTCCCTCTATCATATTCCCACTAAACTGCTGATCACCCAACTTCCCTTCCTTGTCCCCATGTTAGCTGAAATTGTAAACAGTTGTCTCTCTTTGGGTAATATCCCTCTCTCCTTTAAATCTGCCGTCATCACCCCTCCCCTCAAAAACCTTCCCTTGACCCTACTACCCTTGCAAACTACCATCCCATCTCTAACCTCCCTTTCCTCATCAAAGTCACTGAATGTGTTGTTGCCTGCCAAATCCATGCCCATCTTTCCTGGAACTCCATGTTTGAATCCCTTCAATCATTGGATACAGAACTGGCTCGGTCATAGAAGACAGAGGGTAGCAGTGGAAGGGTGCTTTTCTGAATGGAGGGATGTGACTAGTGGTGTTCCGCAGGGATCAGTGCTGGGACCTTTGCTGTTTGTAGTATATATAAATGATTTGGAGGAAAATGTAGCTGGTCTGATTAGTAAGTTTGCGGACGACACAAAGGTTGGTGGAGTTGCGGACAGTGATGAGGATTGTCAGAGGATACAGCAGGATATAGATCGGTTGGAGACTTGGGCGGAGAAATGGCAGATGGAGTTTAATTCGGACAAATGTCAGGTAATGCATTTTGGAAGGTATAATGCAGGTGGGAGGTATACAGTAAATGGCATAACCCTTAGGAGTATTGACAGGCAGAGAGATCTGGGCGTACAGGTCCACAGGTCACTGAAAGTGGCAACGTAGGTGGATAAGGTAGTCAAGAAGGCATATGGCATGCTTGCCTTCATCGGTCGGGGCATAGAGTATAAAAATAGGCAAGTCATGCTGCAGCTGTACAGAATTTTAGTTAGGCTCACTTAGAATATTGCGTGCAATTCTGGTCGCCACACTACCAGAAGGACGTGGAGGCTTTTGAGAGGGTACAGAAGAGGTTTACCAGGATGTTGCCTGGTCTGGAGGGCATTAGCTATGAGGAGAGGTTGGATAAACTCGGATTGTTTTCACTGGAACGACGGAGGTGGAGGGGCGACATGATAGAGGTTTACAAAGTTATAAGCGGCATGGACAGAGTGGATAGTCAGAAGCTTTTTCCCAGGGTGGAAGAGTCAGTTATTAGGGGACATAGGTTTAAGGTGAGAGGGGCAAAGTTTAGAGGGGATGTGCGAGGCAAGTTCTTTACACAAGGGTGGTGAGTGCCTGGAACCTGTTGCCGGGGGAGGTGGTGGAAGCAGGTACCATCGAAATGTTTAAGAGGCATCTTGACAAATACATGAATCGGATGGGAATAGAGGGATACGGACCCCGGAAGTGCAGAAGGTTTTAGTTTAGGCAGGCATCAAGATCGGCGCAGGCTTGGAGGGCCGAATGGCCTGTTCCTGTGCTGTACTGTTCTTTGTTCAGGTTTCCACCCCGTCACAGTACTGAGACAGCTCTTACCAGAGCCACAAATTACATCCTAAGTGACTGTGACAAAAGTAAACTTTCCCTACTTGTCCTCCTCGACCTGTCAGTTGCCTTTGACACAGTTGATCACACCATCCTTCTCCAATGCCTCTCCATTGTCGTCCAGCTGGATGAGACTGCTCTCACCTGGTTCCATTCTTATCTGTCTAATTGTAGCCACCGACTACTTGCAATGGCTTCTCTTCCTGCTTCTGCACCATTACCTCTGGTAACCTCCCAAGGATCTATCCTTGGCCCCCTTCTATTTCTCATCTATGTGCTGCCCTTCAGCGACATCATCTAAAAGCACAGCATTAGTTTTCACATGTTTGCTGATGACACTCAGCTCTACCTCATCACCACCTCTTTCGACTCCTTCACTGATGCTAAATTATCAGGCTACCTATCTGACATCCAGTACTGGATGAGCAGAAATTTTCTCCAATTTAATATTTGAAAAACTGAAGCCATTCTTTTTGGTCCCCTCTCCAAACTCCTTTCCCTAGGTACCAACTCCATCCTTCTTCCTGGCAACAGCCTGAGATTAAGCCAGTCTGTTCATAACCTTGGTGTCACATTTGACCCCAAGTTGAGCTTCCGACCTCATATTCGTGACATCACTAAGACCGCCTATTTCCACCTCTGTAACGTTACCCAACTACGCTCCTATTTCAGCTCATCTGCTGCTGAAACCCACATTCATGCCTTTGTTACCTCTAGACTTGACTATTCCAATGCTCTACTGGCTGGGCTTCCACATCCTACTCTCCATAAACTTGAGGTCATCTAAAACTCTGCTGCCCATACCTTAACTAGTATCAAGTCTGTTCCCCTATCGCCCCTGTGTTGTCTGACCTACATTGGCTCCCTGTTTTCAAATCTCTCCATGGCCTCTCCCCTCACTGTCTCTGTAATCTTCTCCAGCCCCATAACCCTCCAAGATATCTGCGCACCTCTAATTCTGGTCTCTTGTGCATCCTTGACTTTAATCGCTTCACTATTGCTGGCCTCGTGTTCAGTTGCCTCGGCCCCAAGCTCTGGAATACCCTCCCTATACCTCCCTTCCTCATCACCTCACTTTCCTCCTTTAAAAGACAATCCTTAAAACCTACCTCTTTGATCAAGTTTTTGGTCATCTGACCTAACATCTCCTTTTGTGGCTCAGTGTCATACTTTGTTTTATTATGCTCCTGTGAAGCACCTTGGGATATTTTATTACGTTAAAGGTGCTATATAAATACAAGTTGTTATAATTGTTTTCAACTCGAACCCATATAAACTGACTATACAAGATTGCTACACACTGTGGATCATATGGAAATCAGTTCAAAAAGATCAATAGTATTACTGTTACATTATCAGACTATTGCTGAATATTTTCTTGTGTTTTTTCTATTGTCATGGAAGAATGTACTCGGGCCTGGTTTGCCACATCCAGAGAAAGTGAAGAGGAAGGCAGGAAGGACACTGGTGTCCCAGTGAGCAACCTTTGCCAACAGCTTTCAGTCAAAACATGGACATGGTAAAGGGCTTCATCAGAAGTGCTAGTAGCTAGTGAATGAAAGACTAGGAAGAGATGGTAGAGCAGCAGAAGTTGGCACCAAACACTGAGCTGACAATCCAAGCACCATCTTACTTTTTCACCTCCAACACCTCAGGTGACCTTTGTTCTGAAGCTTTGGAGGACTTCTTCCTCACATAGAATAAGATGTCTGAATCCACTCCAAAATCTCCCTCGTGTTATAGTCTCCTTCGTCCTTTAAAAAAAAGAGTAAAATAAGTTTGAAGTTGTAATTGGTATGGTGACAGGCAGCATGCAGTTCATAGTGAGTGTGATGACATTAAAGAAGAAAGAACATACATTTAAATTGCAGTTTTCATGATCTCAGGTCATCCAAAAACCATTTACCGTACATTTGAACTGTCATCACTGTTGTAATGTAGGAAGTGCGGCAACCAATTTGCACACTGTAAAGTCCCACAAGCAGCCAAGAGATAATGACCAGAGTATCTTTTTTTTTTAGTGATGTTGATTGAGGGATAAATATTGGCCTTGCCTTCTCTTCTAAATAGTGCCATGGGATCTTTTACATCTACCTGAGAGGTCAAATGAGTCCTCGATTTAATGTCTCATAGGAACATAGGACTTAGGAGCAGGAGTAGGCCATTCAGCCCTTCGAGCCTGCTCCACCATTCGATAAGATCATGGCTGATCTGGCGGTGATCTCAACTCCACTTTTCTATCTGCCCCCCATAACCCTAGACTCCCTTGTCTATCAAAAATCTAATCTAACTCAGTCTTGATTAAATTCAATGACCCAGCTTCCACTGCTTTCTGGGGAAGAGAATTCCACAAACTAACAATCCTTTGAGGAAATAAAATTCTCTTCATCTCCATCTTGAAAGGGAGGCTGGTTATTATTAAACTGTGTCCCCTTGTTCTAGTCTCCTCCACAAGAGGAAACATCCTCCCAGTATCCACTCTATCAAGTCCCCTCAGGATCTTATATGTTTTGTCTCATCTTAAAGACGGCACCTTAGGTAGTGCAGCGGTCCCTCAATATTGCACTGAAGTATCGGTATAGATTATGTACTCAAGTTTATAGAGTGGAACTTCAACACCCAACTTTCTGACTCAGAGGCGAGAGTGCTACCATTGAGTCAAGGCTGACATGTACATGCAACTGTCAGTTGCATTAAGAACATAAGACATAGGAGCAGGAGTAGGCCATTCAGCCCCTCAAGCCTGCCCCACCATTCAATAAGATCGTGGCTGATCTGTCCCAGGCCTCAACTCCTCTTTCGGGCCTGCTCCGCATACCCCTCGACTCCCCGAGATTTCAAAAATCTATCTACTTCCTCCTTAAATACATTTAGTGTTTTAGCCTCCACAACTCTCTGAGGTAGAGAATTCCAGAAATTCATCACCCTCTGAGAGAAGAAATTCCTTCGCCCCCTTATTCTGTAACTATGTCCCCTAGTTTGCGATTCCCCCATCAGTGGAAACATATTCTCAACACTTACCCTGTCAAGCCCCCTTAAAATCTTATATGTTTCAATCAGATCACCTCTTGTTCTTCTAAACTCCAATGAATAAAGGCCTAACCTGTTTAGTCGTTCTTGATAAGACAACCCCTGCATCCCAGGAATCAGCCGAGTAAACCTTTGCTGAACTGCCTCCAGTGCTAGTATATCCTTCCTTAAATACGGAGACCAAAATTGTACGCAGTACTCCAGATGTGGCCTCACCAACAGTTGGAACAAGACTTCCCTATTTTTAAACTCTAACCCCCTAGCAATAAAGGCCAAAATTCCATTTGCCTTCCTAATTATTTGCTGCACCTGCATGCTAACTTTTTGTGTTTCATGTACAAGAACACCCTGATCCCTCTGTACTGCAGTATTTTGTAGTCTTTCTCCATCTAAATAATAATCTGCCTTTTTATTCTTCCAACCAAAGTGGATGACCTCACACTTTCCCACATTGAACTCCATCTGCCAAGTTTTTGCCTACTCACTTAACCTATCTATATCCCTTTGCAGATTCTTTGTGTCCTCATCACAACATGCCTTCCCACCTATTTTGGTATCATCAGCAAATTTGGATACACGACACTCTGTCCCTTCCTCCAAATCATTGATATAGATAGTAAATAGTTAAGGCCCAAGGACCGATCCTTGTGGCACCCCACTAGTTACGGCTTTCCAACCTGAAAAAGACCCATTGATCCTGACTCTCTGCCTTCTGTGTGTTAGCCAATCTTCAATCCATGCCAACACATTACCCCAATACCCTGAGCTCTTATTTTGTGCAATAACCTTTTATGTGGCACCTTATCAAACGCCTTCTGAAAATCTAAATACACGACATCTACCAGTTCCCTTTATCCACTCTGCTTGTTATATCCTCAAAGAACTCTAACAAATTTGTCAAACATGATTTCCCTTTCATAAAACCATGTTGACTCTGTTTGAATGCATTATGTTTTTCTAAATGTCCTGCTATTTCTTCCTTAATATGGACTCTAGCATTTTCCCAATGACTGATGTTAAGCTAACTGGTCTATAGTTTCCTGCTTTCTGTCTCCCTCCTTTCTTGAATAGGGGCGTCACATTAGCAGTTTTCCATCCGCTGGTACCCTACCGGAATCCAGTGAGTTTTGGTATACTAAGATGAATGTCTCCACTATCTCTGCAGCCACTTCTTTTAAAACCCTTGGATGCAGGCCATCAGGTCCTGGCGACTTGTCTGCCTTTAGTCCCATCAGTTTGTCCAGCACCTTTTCCCTCATGATAGAGATTGTTACAAGTTCATTCCTCCCATTAACACCTTGCTCATCTATTATTGTCGGGATGTTTATAGTGTCCTCCACCGTGAAGACCGATGCAAAATATTGGTTTAAATTATCTGCCATTTCCCTGTTCCCTGTCATTAATTCCTCAGTCTCATCCCCTAAGGGTCCCACACTTACTTTAGCTTTTTATATACCCGGAGAAGCTCTTACTGTTTGTTTTTATGTTTCTTGCCAATCTACTCTCATAATCAATTTTCTCCCTCTTTATTAATTTTTAGTCATCTGCTGCTTTTGCCGATTTGTACGCCTTTGTTTTTAATTTGATACTCTCCATTAGAACAAAAGAACAAAGAACAGTACAGCACAGGAACAGGCCATTCAGCCCTCCAAGCCTGCGCCGATCTTGACGCCTGCCTAAACTAAAACCTTTTGCACTTCCGGGGTCCGTATCCCTCTATTCCCATCCTATTCATGTATTTGTCAAGATGCCTCTTAAACGTTTCGATGGTACCTGCTTCCACCACCTCCCCCGGCAACAAGTTCCAGGCACTCACCACCCTCTGTGGAAAGAACTTGCCTCGCACATCCCCTCTAAACTTTGCCCCTCTCACCTTAAACCTATGTCCCCTAGTAACTGACTCTTCCACCCTGGGAAAAAGCTTCTGACTATCCACTCTGTCCATGCCGCTTATAACTTTGTAAACCTCTATCATGTCGCCCCTCCACCTCCGTCGTTCCAGTGAAAACAATCCGAGTTTATCCAACCTCTCCTCATAGCTAATGCCCTCCAGACCAGGCAACATCCTGGTAAACCTCTTCTGTACCCTCTCAAAAGCCTCCACGTCCTTCTGGTAGTGTGGCGACCAGAATTGCACGCAATATTCTAAGTGAGCCTAACTAAAATTCTGTACAGCTGCAGCATGACTTGCCTATTTTTATACTCTATGCCCCGACTGATGAAGGCAAGCATGCCACATGCCTTCTTGACTACCTTATCCACCTGCGTTGCCACTTTCAGTGACCTGTGGACCTGTACGCCCAGATCTCTCTGCCTGTCAATACTCCTAAGGGTTCTACCATTTACTGTATTCTTCCCACCTGCATTAGACCTTCCAAAATGCATTACCTCACATTTGTCCGAATTAAATTCCATCTGCCATTTCTCCGCCCAAGTCTCCAACCGATCTATATCCTGCTGTATCCTCTGACAATCCTCATCACTGTCCGCAACTCCACCAACCTTTGTGTCGTCCGCAAACTTACTAATCAGACCAGCTACATTTTCCTCCAAATCATTTATATATACTACAAACAGCAAAGGTCCCAGCACTGACCCCTGCGGAACACCACTAGTCACATCCCTCCATTCAGAAAAGCACCCTTCCACTGCTACCCTCTGTCTTCTATGACCGAGCCAGTTCTGTATCCATCTTGCCAGCTCCCCTCTGATCCCATGTGACTTCACCTTTTGTATCAGTCTGCCATGAGGGACCTTGTCAAAGGCTTTACTGAAGTCCATATAGATAACATCCACCGCCCTTCCTTCATCAATTATCGTCGTCACTTCCTCAAAAAACTCAATGAAATTAGTGAGACACGACCTCCCCTTCACAAAACCATGCTGCCTCTCGCTAATAAGTCCATTTGTTTCCAAATGGGAGTAAATCCTGTCCCGAAGAATCCTCTCTAATAATTTCCCTACCACTGACGTAAGGCTCACCGGCCTATAATTTCCTGGATTATTCTTGCTACCCTTCTTAAACAAAGGAACAACATTGGCTATTCTCCAGTCCTTTGGGACCTCACCTGTAGCCAATGAGGATGCAAAGATTTCTGTCAAGGCCCCAGCAATTTCTTCCCTTGCCTCCCTCAGTATTCTGCGGTAGATCCCATCAGGCCCTGGGGACTTATCTACCTGAATGCTTTGCAAGACACCCAACACCTCCTCCTTTTTGATAATGAGATGACTGAGACTATCTACACTCCCTTCCCTAGGCTCATCATCCACCAAGTCCTTCTCCTTGGTGAATACTGATGCAAAGTACTCATTTAGTACCTCACCCATTTCCTCTGGCTCCACACATAGATTCCCTTCTCTGTCCTTGAGTGGGCCAACCCTTTCCCTGGTTACCCTCTTGCTCTTTATATATGTATAAAAGCCTTGGGATTTTCCTTAATCCTGTTTGCCAATGACTTCTCATAACCCCTTTTAGCCCTCCTAACTCCTTGCTTAAGTTCCTTCCTACTGTCTTTATATTCCTCAAGGGATTCGTCTGTTCCTAGCCTTCCAGCCCTTACAAATGCTTCCTTTTTCTTTTTGACGAGGCTCACAATATCCCGCGTTATCCAAGGACTTCCTTTGTTATCCATGGGTGGTTCATCGTTCTCATCGAGTCCTTCCTTCTGACCGGAATAAATGTTTGCTGAGTGTTATGAAATATCTGCTAAAATTCTGCCACTGCTCCTGTACTGCATTTCCCTGTAGTCTATTTTCCCAGCCCGCTTCAGACAACTCTTTCTTCATACCTCTGAAATCACCCTTATTTATGTTGAAGACACTGGTTTGAGACCAGAGTTGCTCACCCTCAAACTGAATCTGAAATTCTACCATGTTATGATCGCTTCCCCCTAGAGGATCCTTAACTACGAGATCTCTTATTAATCCTACCTCATTACACATTACCAAGTCTAAAGTAGCCTGTTCCCGGGTAGGTTCTGCAACGTATTGTTCTAAGAAACAATCCCTGATGCACTCTACAAATTCGTCTTCCATGCTACCCTTGCCAATTTGATTTGTCCAGTCTATATGCAGATTAAAATCACCAATGATAATTGCAGTGCCCTTCTTACATGGCTCCATTATTTCCTGATTAATATTTTGTCCTACAGAGAGGCAACTCCTCAGGGGCCTATAGACCACTCCCATCCATGATTTCTTTCCCTTGCTATTCCTTATTTCCACCCAAACTGATTCTACATCCCGATTTATTACATCTATATCAGTAATCACAACTGCACTGATCCCTTCCTTTAATAACAAAGCTACCCCACCTCCTTTTCCTTTCTGCCTATTCTTCCAGAACATTGTATATCCTTGAACATTGAGATTCCAGTCCTGGTCATCCTACAACCACGTCTCTGTGATAGCTATCAAATCATATTCGTTTGTTTCTATCTGTGCTGTCAGCTCATCTATCTTGTTACAAATGCTATGTGCATTCAGATAGAGAGCCTTAAGCTTTGATTTTTTAGCATTTTTACCTACTCTGATTCTAATTTCTGCTGCACTCTTATGCTTGTATTCTCTGTCCCTTCCTATCACACCCTGATTGATTTATGCCGCTTCATTACCCTGCACCTCTGCTCTCTCGTTATTTATCAACTTTTTAATCTTCCTTTCAATTGAACCCTCCCCCCCACTATTTAGTTTAAAGCCTTATCTGCAACCCTAGTTATATGATTCACCAGGACACTGGTCCCAGTATGGTTCAAGTGAAGCCCATCCCAATGGAACAGCTCTCTCTTCCCCATTACTGGTGCCAGTGTCCCATGAATCGGAACCCATTTCTCCCACACCAATCTTTGAGCCACACATTTACCTCTCTAATCTTATTTGCCCTATGCCAATTAGCACGTGGCTCAGGTAGTAATCTGGAGATTATTACCTTTGTGGTAATTTAGCCCCGACCTGCTCATAGTAACTCAGCAGAACCTCTTTCCTAGTCCTACCTAGGTCATTGGTACCTGCGTGGACCACGACAACTGGATCCTTTCCCTCCCACTCCAAGTTCCTCTTCAGCCCAGAAGAGACATCCTTAACCTTTGCACCAGGTAGGCAACACAGCCTTCGGGACTCTATCTTTGCTGCAGAGAACAGTATCTATTCCCCTAACTATGCTATCCTCTATTACAACTACATTTCTCTTTTCTCCCACCACTTGAATGGTACTCTGAACCACGATGTTGTGGTCAGTTTGCTCATCCTTCCTGCAGCCTGTGCCCTCATCCACACTGGGAGCAAGAACCTCATACCGATTGGATAAGGGCACTGGCTGAGGCTCCTCCAAAGCTAAGTTCTGGATCTCCATACCTGCCTCACTCGCAGTCACACCCTCCTGTCCCTGACCACAGTCCAAATTTGATGTAATTAATCTAAGGGGTGTGACTGTCTCCTGAAACACAGTGTCCAGGTAACTCTACCCCTCCCTGATGTGTCGCAGTGTCCGCAGCTCGGACTCCAGCTCATCAAATCTGAATCGAATGTCCTCGAGCAGCCAACACTTGCTGCAGATGTGGTCACTGCGGATCACACCGGCGTCCACCAGCTCCCACATACTACAGCTGCAATACATCGCCTGCCCAGCCATCTCTATTCTATTTAATTAATTAATTTGGATCTCAGTATTTTACCAAAACAAAATAATTATTTAAGTGTACTCTTAACCTGTAATGCCATCTCCTGATTTAAATCACTTGGTCAAAACAAAAAGAGACACGAGAGAAATACCCACCAATCACTTACCAGCTCTCCTGTGATGTCACACTTCGATTTTAGTTGGTCAAGCAGGTCCACTGAACAGAACAGTGCGCTCTCCGCCGCCACTGCTGCTTCTGGTCACGGGCCTCGGCTCTTTATCTCCTGGCTCCTCTCACCTGTTCCCACTCTTGCCGCCACTGCTGCTTCTGATCTCGGGGCTCGGGTCTCCGCTCTTTTATCTCCCGGCTCCTCTTACCTGTTCCCGTTCTCACTGCCGCTGCTTCATCCGAGGATTTTTTTTGTGCTGAAGACAGGCAAGGTTATGATTGAAGGAACACTTGTCGGTAACGGATGGGATATTAAAGGTTCCCCATTGCCTCAGGGGTATTAATTGTAATGTTTGAAGGTGTTTTAACACAGTTTGGAGGAGAATTGTATTTGCCATTTATGCTTGGAATACTTGGAATTATAATAAAGTCGTGATCAGTTCTTCTTCCTTGGCTAACCTGGTAACATCATTGAACTTTTCCTGTGCTGCTTCATGTGTATGGTGTTGTAGATGTAATTTTCTCTTATAATTACTTCTTCAAGAAAAATGTTTATTGCCTCTTCAGAGAAATGAGCCACTCAGTGGCATACTTGACTCTATCAATATATTTTTATCACAAAGGTTTATTGGTTTCCCCAGTTTGAAATTTCTGGATGTCTGCCCTTTTTAGCTGCTACAGCTCTTTAAATCCTACAGCAGGTGATCTCCCTGTCCCTGTACAGGTAGACTCCCAATCAGAAGTATTTCTCACATTTGGAGTTTGCCTAACTTTACTGCAATTAAGCTTGCCCCCAGAATCCATGTGGATTCAGAATACTGCAATTTGATTGAAAAATCTGGGACAGGATTTTCCTGTGGACTTCTGGACCCCGCCGTCAAGCTCAAATTGGGGGTCAGAAGCCGGAAATGTGTGGAAAACAGTCACTTATGTGATTTTTCCCAATTTGGTCAATTAGTGGACAAAGGGCAGGTTCATAGCGGGCAGGGTCTTGAAGCTGGAGGGCCACCTATTGGAAGCAGAAGCAGGATGCTCTTACAGGTAAGTGAGGGGGAGGGCACCCCAAAACGGAGGTGCCTTCTCTCCAACCTTTTCACAATTAAAATTAAAAATGGCCTTCACAACCAGGCCACCACTGTTGGGTTGGGAGCCCGTCCACATGGCAGCCTGCAACTGCTGCTGAACCTAGGCAAGTGGACTGGGCTAAAGTGCTGGCCCTCCAGTATGCTGCCAGGAGGCCACCTCTGGGCAGCTCAACTGTTCCATGCCACTTGTGAGGACCTATGTTCAATGTGGTGCCTAAAATGGCTACTGCCATAAGCCTTTATATTTCATGATGTCAGAGATCACATGTGTATGACAAGCCAAAGTGTACAAAAGTATTTATCCAAACATCTCCCATTTTCATTTTTTAAAAGTCTCATCATTTTTGTCCTTTCAAATTTGTCTGTCCTGACATGTGTTTCACACTTAATCTTTAAAGTGTTCAGGTCGTTTTATGGTACATGTACAATTATTGTTGGCTATTCGTCTGGTGTCCGCTGGTCCCTCGGGTGATGTTGCTGGTGTTGCTTCTCTGGGGAATGTTGTTGCTCTGGTGAGTGTTGCTGCTGTGATGATTGTTGTCACTTGACAATTGTTGTCAATTATCTGTTGCGCTGGTTGGAGTACAGTTAACCTCTGAGACTGATGGTCATTCAATTCTGTATTCAGGTGGCAAACTCAGATCTGTCTCATCAGCCGTTTGCTGTGAACGAGCTTCTTCTCTGGTTGAGCGTAGATATCTGCACTTGCAACGATGGATCTGATCATTCACCTTCACCTGGTCTGATCGAGATGACAACTTCTACATGCAAGTCCCAAGTTGCCAAGTGGACTCAATTTTCTTGAATGCATTGAATGTTTGCAGTCTGACCAGCGCTCCAACCCTCAGCTCTGGCAACGATTTGGCAGTTTTATCAAAGTAACATTTGACTTTCTGTTGTTTCATTATGAATTTGTCCCTCACAACTGTTACTACTTCTGGCTTCAGTAGTTTCTTAGCTGTCAGAAGAGTTGTCTGGGTGCAGTATGACATCAGTTGCTGGACTGGACTATTTTCCACGTCTTAAAGTGGGTGTATTTCTCCACTCTAAGATCTGTGCCAGATCTGATAAATTCTTATATGATCCTTTTGGCATGTTTCACTGCTACCTCAGCCTTTCCATTCGATTGGGGATAGTGTGGAGATGAGGTGTAGTGCTGAATTTTCCAATCGTTAATGATTTTTTCTATTATTTCATGGAATGTGGGCTTCACTGTATAGGCCAGCATTTGTTGCCCATCCCTAATTGCCCTTCAGAAGGTGGTGGTGAGCCACCTTCTTGAACTGCTGCAGTCCCACAGGTACACCCACAGTGCTGTTAGGAAGGGAGCTCCAGGGTTTTGACACAGTGACAGTGAAGGAACAGTGATATATTTCCAAATCAGGATGGTGTGTAGCTTGAAGGAGAAATTGGAGGTAAAGGTGTTCCCATGCATTTGCTGCCCTTGTCCTTCGAGGTGGTAGAGGTCGCAGGTTTGGAAGGTGCTGTCGAAGGAGCCTTGGTGAGTTGCTGCAGTGCATCTTGTAGATGGTACACACTGCTGCCATTGTGCGTCAGTGGTAGAGGGAGTGAATGTTGAAGGTGGTGGATGGGGTGATAATGAAGCAGGCTGTTTTGTCCTGGATGGTGTCAAGCTTTTTGAATGTTGTTGGAACTGCACCTATCCAGACAAGTGTAGAGTATTCCATCACACTCCTGACTTGTGCCTTGTAGATTATGGACAGACTTTGGGGAGTCAGGCGGTGAGTTACTCGGCACAAAATTCCCAGCCTCTGACCTGCTCTTGTAGCCACAGTACTTATATGGTTGGTCCAGTTCAGTTTCTGGTCAATGGTAACCCCCAAGATGTTGATAGTGGGGGATTCAGTGACTGAATGCCATTGGATGTCAAGTGGATGGAGTCTCTCTTGTTAAAGATGGCCATTGCCTGGCACATGTGTGGTGTAAATGTAACTTGCCACTTATCAGTCCAAGCCGGAATGTTGTCCAGGTCTTGCTGCATATGGACTTGGACTCCTTCACTATCTGAGGAGTCATGAATGGTGCAGAGCATTGTGCAATCAACAGCGAACATCCCCACTTCTGAGCTCATGATAGAGGGAAGGTCATTGATGAAGCAGCTGAAGACGGTTGGGCCTAGGACACTATGCTGAGGAACTCCTGCAGTGATATCCTGGGACTGAGATGATTGACCTCCAACAACCACAACCATCTTCCTTTGTGCTAGTTATGACTCCAACCAGTGGCGAGTTTTACTCCTGATTCCCATTGACTCCAGTTTTGCTAGGGTTCCTTGATGTTACACTCGGTCAAATGGTGCCTTGATGTCAAGGGCAGTCACTCCCACCTCACCTCTTGAGTTCAACTATTTTGTCCCTGTTTAAACCAAGGCTATAATGACGTCAGGAGCCGAGGAGCAGAAACTAAACTGAGCGTCAGTGAGCAGATTATTGCTGAGTAAGTGCCACTTGACAGCACTGTCGACCACCCCTTCCATCACTTTACTGATGATCAAGAGTAGACTGATGGGGCAGTAAATGGGCAGATTGGATTTGTCCTGCTTTTTGTGTACAGGTCATGCCAGGGCAATTTTCCACATTGTCGGGTAGATACCAGTGTTGCAGCTATACTAGAACAGCTTTGCTAGAGGCGCAGCCAGTTCTGGAGCACAGGTCTTCAGTACTATTGCCGGAGTATTGTCAGGGTCCATAGCCTTTGTAGTATCCAGTTCCTTCAGTCATTTCTTGATATCACATGGAGTGAATCAGATTGGCTGAAGACTGGCATCTGTGACACTGGGGACCTCAGAAGGAGGCCGAAACAAATCATCCATTCGGCACTTCTAGCTGAAGGTTGTTGCAAATACTTCAGCTTTTTCTTTTGCACTGATGTGCTGGGCTCCCCCATCATTGAGGATGGGGATATTTGTGGAGCCTCCTCCACCTCCAGTTAGTTGTTTAATTGTCCACCATCATTCACAATTGGATGTGGCAGGACTGCAGAGCTTAGATCTGATCTGTTAGTTGTGGGATCGCTTAGCTCTGTCTATCGCTTGCTGCTTCTACTATTTAGTAGGCATGTAGTTCTGTGTTGTAACCTCACCAGGCTGACACATCATTTTTAAATCTGCTTGGTGCTGCTCCTGGCATGCCCTCCTGCACTCTTCATTGAACCAGGGTTAGTCCCCCTGCTTGATGGTAATGGTAGAGTGGGGGATATGCCGGGCCATGAGGTTACAGATTGTGCTTGAATGCAATTCTGCTGCTGATAACCCACAGCACCTCATGGATGTGTAGTTTGAGTTGCTAGATCTGTATGGAATTTATCCCATTTAGCACGGAGATAGTGATGCACACCACATTGGAGGGTATCCTCAATGTGAAGATGGGACTTCATCTCCACAAGGACTGTGCAATGGTCACTCCTACCAATACTGGCAAGGACATTTGCATCTGTGACAGATTGCTGAGGACAAGGTCAAGTAGGTTTTACCCTCTTGTTAGCTCCCTCACCACCTGCCGCTGACCCCAATCTAGCAGCTATGTCAGTCAGTAGTGGTGCGACCGAGCCACTCTTGGTGATGGACATTGAGGTCCCCCACCAAGAGTATATTCTGTGGCCTTGCCACCCACAGTGCTTCTTCCAAGTGGTGTTCAACATGGAGAAGTACTGATTCATCAGTTAAGGTTGGTCTGTAGGTGGTAATCAGCAGGAGATTTCCATGCCCATGTTTGACCTGATGCCATGAGACTTTATGGAGTCCAAAGTCAATGTTGCAGACTCCCAGGGCAACTCTCTCCCAACTGTATACCACTGAGTCACTACCTCTGTTGGTTCTGCCTGTTTGTGGGACAAGACATTCCCAAGGATGGAGATGGTGGTGTCTGGGACATTATCTGTAAGGTACAATTCAATGAGTAAGACTATGTCAGGCTGTTGCTTGACTAGTCTGTTGGACAGCTCTCCCAATTTTGGTGCAAGCCCCCAGATGTTAGTAAGGAAGACCTTGCAGGGTCGACAGGGCTGAGTGTGCTGTTGTCGTTTCCAGTGCCTAGGTCAATGCTGGGTGGTCCGTCAACCACATAGCTATGGATCTGGAGTCACACAGAGGCCAGACCAGGTAAAGACAGCAGATTTCTGTCCCTAAAGGGCATTAGTGAACCAGATGAGTTTTTAAGATAATCGGCCATGGTTTCATGGTCACCATTACTGAGACTGGCTTTTTTTTTAAATTCCAGATTTATTAATTGAATTAAAGTTTTACCAGCTGCCATGGTGAGATTTTAGGCTTGTCCCCAGAGCATTCGCCTGGGCCTCTGTATTGCTTGTCTAGTGATATTACCACTACGCCACTGCATCCCTCCTGAAGCATCTCAATTCTTCACTTATGGAATGAGGACCATTGTTGTTCATCACAATGTTGGGAATGCCATGATGACTGAAGTGTGCTTTCAGGTGTTCTAAAATCTCATTAGTAGTCATTGATCTCAGCTGGTTTAACTCGTAGTAGGCTGAACAGTAGTCGACTGTGGAGAGATAATCAGTTCCAGTGAGAGTGAAGAGGTCTACTCCAAGCTTTATCCATGGTCTATCTGGGATATGATGAGTGTGAGGGGCTCTTTAGCTTGGTCAGTTTGATGTTCATTGCAAGCACTGCACTGGCTGATGTAATCCTTTTATCTCATTGCTCATGTTTGGCCAGTAGAGCACTTCTCTTGCCTTCCTCAGACTAGACTCGATTCCTTGGCGCCTTGCGTGGCAGTGCTTCAGGATCTCTTGTCTCATTCCTTTAGGGATAATGACCCTAGTCCCTTTGTACAAGATGTCATCTTGGGCAGTCACTTCATCTCTGTATGCCCAATACTCTCTTACAGTAACAGGTATGTCCTTGATAATCTCAAGCCATCCTTTCACCACAACTTCCGGTAGCACTTGAAGAGTTGCACCTTGTCGTGTAGTTTGCGTGATCTCAGCAAGACACTTGTCTGACAGATTCAATGTCTCTGCTGGGTTGATGACTTCCAGAACATGTCATGTTGTTGCTTCTTGTTGAATCTGGAAGATTTTGCGCTCTGCATTAACACTATTAACTTCTTTCAAAGGGAGCGCAGCTCTTGACAGCATGTCGACAATGTCCATTTGCTTCCCTTGCTTGTACTGCACTTCCAAGTGTTATCTCTGCAAATGAAGTACCTTCCTTTGCAAATGCTTTGAAGCAAATAGAAGCTGTTTGAGAAAGATGCTTTGTAGTGGCTTGTGGTCAGACTGTACCATCACTTCCTCTCTCCCAAACAGGAACAGGTTAAAATGCTCACAAGAAAAGACAATAGCCGGACACTCTTTCTCAGTCTGTGCACAGCATCATTCAGTTTGCATTAATGCTCTGGATGCAAATACAACTGGTTGTCCTTGCTGCAGGAAGGTTGCTCCAAGTCCTGTTTCAATGGTTTCACACTGAAGGGTGACTTCCTCATTGACATTATGGTACCTCAGCACTGGTGTTGTTGTCACTAGTTGTTTGATGTAAGTGAAAGCTATTTCTTGTTCTGTGCGCCAATGCCACTGAACATCCTTTGCAGTGAGCTTGCGTAGATGTTCATGCTGTGATGACAGACTAGGCAAGAACTTGGTTAGGTAGTTCACAAATCCAACAAATCATTGAACTTCCTTAACATTTGTTGGTTGCTACATCGCTGCTGCAGCTTGCTGCTTATCAGGATCAGGGCAAAATCCTTTAACTTTCAGTATATGTCGAATGTACCTGACTTCAGTCATCTTCAGCTGCAATTTTTTCTTCTTCAGCTTCAAATTCATCTGGCACCTTCTCTTTAGCAGTCTTACTCAATTCCGATTGTGGTCTGCGATGGTGTCTTCGATCATATCTCCACATCCATAGACTAGAAGATCATCCATGTTCGCTTCCTTCCTGGTAGACCTTTGACTATCTCATGCTGGGATATAATGATTCATGAGGAGCTCTTTAGCTTGGTCAGCTTGATGTTCATTGCAAGCATTGCACTGGATGATGTGGTCCTTTATCTCATTGCTCATGTTTGGCCAGTAGAGCACTTCTCTTGCCTTCCTCAGACTAGACTCGATTCCCTGGCGCCTTGCGTGGCAGTGCTTCAGGATCTCTTGTCTCATCTCTTTAGGGATAATAACCCTAGTCCCTTTGTACAAGATGCCATCAATGTGATGAAAAACAATGGTCCTCAGTCCATAAGTGAAGAATTCAGATGCTTCAGGAGGGATGCAGTGGCATAGTGGTAATGTCACTAGATTAGCAATCCAGAGGCCCAGGCTAATGTTCTGGGGCAGGAGCTCAAATCCCACCATAGCAGCTGGAGAATTTAATTTCAATTAATAAATCTGGAATTGGAGCAGTAGAAATGCCAAACAGCATGCACAATCATCTGTACCTCCTAAATGGTGTCCAGGAAACAGTCAGAAAGCAGCTGCTTCCATCCAACTTTACTTGCCAGAATCCATCCTTAGCATCTAGGGTAGTAAAGACCTTTGCCAAGGCAAGTTGAGGCAAAATCTCTTCAATGGTTAGTATAGGGTAATGCGATCTCTTCAAAGCTTTATTGAGGCCCTTTGGATCTGAACACACTCTCAATTTTCCAGGTTTTTTCACTGCTACCATGCTTCTAATCTAGTCTGTAGGAGTTTCCACTTTCTTGATTACTCCCATCTTTTCAAGCTCCTCTATCTTGTTTTTCAGGCTGGATTTGAAGGCAGATGGAACTCTCCTCGGAAGATGTTGAGTTGCCCTCACACTGCCATCTACTTTGAGATGATATTTACCAGGAAGGCATCCAAGACCTGTGAAAACATCTTTGCAATCTGTCAAGATCTGTTCAGCAGTCAATGGCTTGGTGTTATGAGCAACACTGCAAATCTCTTCTGGTATGTGGAAGGTTACCAGTCTAAGCTTTTGACTTGTTTCAGCTGAGATGAGAGGAATTTGCTTAGAGTCCACTAGCTGGAACCGAATTTTTCTTTCTTCCCATTGCGTTGGACTCTCAGCTTGGTTCGCCCTCTTCAGGTACGCATTGTTCCATCATAGCGAATCAACTTTCCCTTTGACGGTTTCATATTCTGGTCTTGAGCAAGTTTGCAAAGCTCATGATGTTTCACATAGAACCAGTTCTATCTGATGCCTCACAGCAGTTTGATGCTCTCCTTCTGCAGTCATCACTCCAACAGTCACAAACCACTTTCTACCTCAAGACTTGACCCCAACATGTTCTAGAGTGATTCATCATTACCATTGTCTGATATCTCTCTATCTTTACGGGCTTGCTTTTCTTCTGGCAAAACACTTGCATGCAAAGTGGCTCAGCTTCTTGCAGTTAGACCACTGCTTTCTCCACGCTGGACATGCTTCCTTTTTGTTCTTGTCGCGTTCCCCGCAGTTTTTACATACAGTACTCAGGCTTTGATCTTTCTACTGGCCCTTCTAAAAGTTGTCCTTCCTTTTCATCATTGACTTGTGCTTGGAATCTTGGACTGCTGCTCAGCATAGTGCACAGCATCGTCGGTTCTCCCATCAATACTCTTCAGCTGTTGATTAGCCAGCTCAGAGCTTCTGCATATGTCAATAGCTTTCTTGAGAGTAAGCTTCTCTTCTCTGAGCAGATGTGCTCTCACAATGGGACCTCTTGTTCCTAAGACAATCCTATCTCTGATGAGATTATCCTTCAGTTGTCCAAACTCATAAGACTCAGCTAGACATCTCAGTACTGTCACAAATTGATCAATATTCACCCTCTATTCCTTAGCTCTAGTGTGAAACCCATAGCGTTCATAAATCACATTAGTAGAAGGTTCAAAGAAGGACTTCAAAGCCTCCAAAATCTCAAAAGTCTTGCTTTTCTTCTCCTTAGTGAGATCTAGGGTGCAATACCGCTTGTAACACTCCATCTCCATAAATGAGAACACAGTTGCTATTCTTATCTGTTCAGGTTACTTGTCCAATCTCATAATTATGCCATTGAGACTGGAAGAATTGCCAATTTCCTCTCAAATCTCCCTATGTGTCCATAGGAGGAAGTACTGGAAAATTCAAAGCTATAATGACTCACCCAGCAGTCAATGTCCTGTGCAAAGTTGCAGACAGGAGTTTTTTTTCAAACCAAAACTTTCCCTGCTGGAACTCCACACAGCCTAATTATTCCCTGATATTTTGAGGGGAGGCAGTGGCGTAGTGATAATGTCACTAGACTAATAACCCAGAGCCCCGGGCTAATATCTGGGGGCATGGGTTTGATTCCCACCATGGCAGATGGTGGAATTTGAATTCAATTAATGAATCTGGAATTAAAAGGCTAGTTTAGTGATGACCATGAAACCATTGTCGACAGTCATAAAAAAAAACATCTGGTTCACTAATGCCCTTTAGGGAAGGAAATCTGCAGTCCTTACCTGGTCTGGCCTATATGTGACTCCAAACCCACAGCAATGTGGTTGACTCTTAACTGCCCTCCGAAATGGCCTAGCAAGCCATTCAGTTGTACTAAACTGTTAGAGAAAAGTTTAAAAGGAATGAAACCGGACAAATCACCTGGCATTGACCTAGGCAACGGAAATGACAACAGATCACTCAGCCCTATCGACCTTGAAAAGTCCTCCTTACTAATATCTGGGCACTTGTGCCAAAATTGGGAGAGCTGTTCCACAGACTAGTCAAGCAACAGCGTGACATAGTCATACCTACGGAATCATACCTTAAAGACAATGTCTCAGACATCACCATCCCAATCCCTGGGTATGGGAACACCACAATCTGCAAGTTCCCTTCCAAGCCACACACCATCCTGACTTGGAACTATATCACTGTTCTTTCACTGTTGCTGAGTCAAACCCCTGGAACTCCCTTCCTAATAGCACTGTTGGTGTATCTACACCCCAAGGACTGCAGTGGTTCAAGAAGGCAGCTCACCACCAGCTTCTCATGGGCAATTGGGGGTGGGCAATAAATGCTGGCCCAGCCAGCGATGCCCACATCCACTGAACAAATAAAAAAAAATTGCTGCTGTCTGTCTCACAGCTACCAAAATCCTCTCAAATCCCAGCAACTCGCTTCTGACACCATGTTCCATGTGGTGCCTAAAATGGCTACTGCCAGAAACCTTTATTTACAAATCATGACATCAGGGGTCTCATGTGTACGCAAGCCAAAGTGTACAAAGGCATTTATCCAAAACAACCTGGAGGCTGACTGGAAAATCCCAGTCGGCCTTGGTAACAGGCCTTAATAGGCCTTTAAGTGGGTCAGTTGGCTACTCACTACTTGCAGGCAGGTAACCCTGTCAGCCCACCATCCGGCCTCCAGGAAAATGGCAGGGGAGGGGCAGATAAAGCCGGGGACTGGCAGGCAGGGCGGCAGTGTGAAGTTTCGTGTCTGCCTGCCTCCGCTCCTGGGCCTGGAGGGGGCTAAAAATCCAGCCTCTAGACCAACTTTGTTAGCTTTTTTTCAAGTAGAAGAAATATCTTGATGAGCACTCTTTATTTTAGTTGTATTATGCACTACTGAATTTAAAGCTGAGCACAACTTAGTTCTTGCTTTAACAGGGGATTGTTGCACTGCTAGCAGCAAGAAGATACTTAAAAGCTATTACCAAACCCCTCCTCCCACCTCCATGTGGACTGAACATCGATAGAATGCATGTAAGTCAGAATGAGTAATTTTTGACCTCTTTGTAAGTCTGGAAAAATAGCAAGTAGTGTGGTTCCATTCCTGGAGGCATATACAATCAGAAACCCCTCACGATCTCAACAGCACATTCCACAAAGGAAGATGGAAGATCACAACAGAAAAAGGCAGACCACGTAGCTAATTTGGCACCACGGGAATAGAACCCAGTCCCAATAGCATTCATACACAAGGTAGAACAGCTTCTATACTCTAGTTCAGATACCACCTCTCCCTTGAATAAAACACGATTCCGACTTGTATAGCACTACTCTATCAGTATTCATAACTATGCCGATAGTTGTCTATCAAAATATGATACTGTAAAGGAAAATGTTATATTAATGTGTTAAATTACAGGTAAAACATGCAAATGGGTTCTGTTGTTGCGGATGTGCAGGTTATGATTTTTGTAAAGCTGCGTGACTAGACCTGATCTGAAGAAGGGTCACTGACCTGAAACATTATCTCTGCTTCTATTTCTACAGATGCTGCCAGACCTGCGGAGTATTTCCAGCATTTCTTGTTTTTATTTCAGATTTCCAGCATCCACAGTATTTTGCTTTTATGACTAGACCTGTACTGTTTTCAATAACGTTCATTCCCACAGCTTCCAGAAATAATACAACACATCAGTTTCTTGCCCTTTAATATCAGAGCAACTTTACAGGTTTGTCAACAGGAGTTTCCTGTTGCTGCAAGTTAAATGATTAAAAAATGAATATTTGATTCTGTTAAGATTTCAGATATGTCACTTGAAACTATCTGATTCAAAGGTTTCCCAAAAATCAGGACTTGCAAATTACATAAACAAAGTTTCAAATCTGTTCCTCCGACGCACCAAGGAATACAGGGCTGAATTTTCACAGTTGGGTTGTTATCCCAATGTCGGCCTCAATTCTGGGTCAGGAACCGGGAAGGAGAAGTGGAGTGATGTCGGTCGTGATCTTCCCAAAGGCAGCCAATTAAGAACGATGCAGACCTTGGAAGCGGGTGGCACCATAGGAGGGCCCACAGCAATATACGGCCGGCAGCTGCACCGGGAAAAGTGGGCACTGCTGAGGTAAGCAGGAGACTGCTCCACAGGATGGCTTGCGGCCACAGCTGTGGCTATTGCATCCAGTGGGTATATGTTGGCGTGATTTAGTGGAGGCATCGATGACGACCTGGAGGCCACCTCCATTTGCCTGATGGGCTTCAGCCTTAGCGGGGAGCCTGCCTGCCATCGGAAAGATCCCAGCTGCACCATCAATGTTCCCCCAATTTGCCCATTAATGGGCCTAATTGGCTATCTGCCGCAGCCAGGTGGGTAGCCTCTGCCACATTGATCCCACCTCCAGCAAGATCCCTTGGTGGTGTGTTGGGTAGCTGACCCAATGCACTATTTTGCAACTTTGCTCCAGGTCGTGCCTCCTAACCCTCCTCCGCAGGACTGGGAAAATTCAGTCCACAGAGGCTATAAAAATTACTTTTCACCTTTTTTTATAGGTGTAAGAAATGATCATTGAGCAATGGAGCTGACATCAATTAATAGAAACTTCTCTCCAGGGAAACTTTTCTCCTGGGACCAATTAAAACAAAAACCAGATATTTAACAACCAGATATTTAACAACAACAGCTTATATTTATATAACACCTTTAATGTAATAAAACATCCCAAGGCATGTCACAGGAGAGTTATAAACCAAAATATGACTCCAGGCCAGAGCAGGACATATTTGGTCAGTTGACTAAAAGCTTGGTCAAAGAAGTGGACTTTATAGAGTGTCTTAAGGGAGGAAATTGAGGTAGAGAGGCAGGGATGCTCAAGAGGCCAGAATTAGGTGAGTGCAGATATCTTGGATGGTCGTGGGGCTGTAGGGAGGGGTAAGGCCATGGAGGGATTTGAAAACAAGGATGAAAACTTTAAAATCAAGATGTTGCTTGGCCAGGAGCCAATCCAGGTCAGCGAGCGCAGCGGTGATAGGTGAATAGGACTTGCTGCAAGTTAGGACATAAGCAGCAGAGCTTTGGATAACCTCAAGTTTACAGTGGATAGAATGTGGGCGACCAGCCAGGAGTGCATTAAAATAGTCAAGTCTAGAGATAATAAAAGCATGAATGTGGGTTTCAGCAAAAGATTAACTGAGGTGGGGCAATGCTATAGAGGTAGAAATAGACAGTCTTAATGATGGCATGAATATATAGTCAGAAGCTCTCAGGGACAAATATGACACCAAGGTTGTGAACAGTCTGGTTTAGTCTCAGACTGTTGCCAGAGAGAGGGAATGGAGTTTGGAGCTGGGACCAAAAACAATGGCCTCAGTCTTCCCAATATTTAATTGAAAGAAATTTCTGCTCATCCAGTACTGGATATCAGATAAACAGTCTGATAATTTAGCACCAGCCGACATTTGAGTTGAGAGAAGTGATGATGAGGTAGAGCTGAGTGTCATCAACATCCATGTGAAAATCAATGCTGTGCTTTTGGATGATGCTGCAAACGGGCAGCACATAGATGAGAAATAGGAGGGGGCCAAGCATAGATCCTTGGGGGACACCAGAGTTAACGATGTGGGTGCAGGAAGAGAAGCCATTGCAGATGATTCTCTGGCTACAATTAGACAGATAAGAATGGAACTGGGTGAGAGCAGTCTCATGCAGTTGGACGACAATGGAGAGGCACTGGAAGAGGATGGTGTAGTCAACTGTGTCAAAGGCAACAGACAGGTTGAGAAGGATGAGGAGGGAAAGTTTACCTTTGTCACAGTCAAATAGGATGTCATTTGTGGCTTTGATAAAGGTTGTTTCAGTATTGTGACAGGGGTGGAAACCTGATTGAAGGGATTCAAACATGGAGTTCCGGGAAAAATGGGAATAGATTTAGAAGGCGACAACACATTCAATGACTTTGGTGAGGAAAGGGGGTTTAGAGATGGGATGGTAGTCTGCAAAGGTGGTCGGGTCAAGGGAGGGTTTTTGAGGAGATGGGTAATGACGGTAGATTTAAAAGAAAGAGGGACAACACCTGAAGACAGAGAATCTTTAACAATACCTGCTAACATGGGGACCAGGAGGGGAAGTTGGGTGATCAGCAGTTTAGTGGGAATAGGATCGAGGGAAAAAGAGGTGGGTCTCATGGACAAGATGAGCTCAGAGAGGGCATGAGGGGAGGAGATAGGAAAACGAGAGAAAGATGTGAGTTCAATAGGAAGTTTAGCCAGGTGAGCTGGTGGAAGGGAGGGACACAGCAAAGGCAACTGATCGGATGGTCTTGATCTTAGTGACAAAGAGGTCCATGAACTCCTCGCACTTATTGTTGGTGAGGGTGGAGGGGACAGGAGAGAGAGGGTTAAGAAGATGGTTTGCAGTAGAAAAAAGAAGCTGGGGTTTATCTTTGCCTTCCAAGATGATCCTGGAGTACTGAGCATCAGGAAAACAAGAATTATAAACTTAAACAAAGTCAATTACATAGGTATGAGTAGAGAATTGAGAAGGCTGATTGGGTAAATAGACTAAAAAAGATGATGGTAAATGAACAGTGAGAAACATGTAAAGAATTTATTCACAGTGGCACAGTGGTTAGCACTGCAGCCTCACAGATCCAGTGACCCAGGTTCAGTTCCAGGTACTGCCTGGGCGGAGTTTGCAAATTCTCCCTGTGACTGCGTGGGTTTCCGCCGGGTGCTCCAGTTTCCTCCCGCAGCCAAAGACTTGCAGGTTGATAGGTAAATTGGCCATTGTAAATTGCCGCTAGTGTAGATAGGTGGTAGGAGAATGGTGGGGATGTGATAGGGAATATGGGATTAATGTAGGATTAGTATAAATAGGTGGTCGTTGGTCGGCACAAACTCGGTGGGCTGAAGGGCCTGTTTCAGTGCTGTATCTCCCTATGACTAAAAACACGTGCCAATAAAAAAACAAAAACTCAGTGAGAAGGATCTATCTACAGTTTACTAGGGAGGTTAAGGATAATATTAGATTAAACGAAGAGGTTTACAAAGAGTAGTAATAAGCCTGAGGATTGGGAGAGTTTTAGAAACCAGCAAAGGGCAGCCAAAATGTTGATAAAAAAGGAAAAAATAGAATGAGAGTAAATGAGCCAAGAATATAAAGACGGATTGTAAGAGCTTTTACAAGTATATAAAAAGGCGGAAAGTAGCTAAAATAACTGTTGGTCCCTTAGAGGCAGAGACAGGAGAAATTACCATGGGGAATGAGGAAATGGCAGAGACATTGAACAAATATTTTGTGTCTGTCTTCACAGTAAAAGACAAAAATTACAGACCAGAAATAAAGGGTAACCAAAGGGCTAATAAGACTGAGGAACTTAAAGTAATTATCAGCAGAGAAAATGTATTGGAGAAATTGAGGAGGCTAAAAGCTGACAAATCCACAGAACCTGATGGCCTACATCCTAAGGTTCTAAAAGAGGTAGCTGCAGTGATAGTGGATTACCCGGTTATGACTTTCCAAAATTCCCTTGATACGGGACAGTCCCAGGGGAACGGAAGTTAGCAAATGTAACAGTGCTATTCAAGAAAGGCAGGAGAGAGAAAACAGGAAACAACAGGCCAGTTAGTTTGACATCAATGCTTGAATCCATTATTAAGGAAGTCTTAACAATACACTTAGAAAATCATAGTATGATCAGACAGGATCAACATGGTTTTAGAAAAGGGAAATTATGTTTGACAAATTTATTAGAGGTTTTTGAGGATGTAATTAGTCGGGTAGATAAAGAAAGCCAATAGACTCCAAAAGACATTCAATAAGGTGCCACACAAAAGTTTCATACACAAGTTAAGGGCTCATGGGAGTTGGGGGTAATAGATGAGCTTGGAAAGGGCATAAGTGGAGACAGGAGAGAAACAAGACAAAAATGCGATTTCAAGGTTAGAGCAGGGGGGATCTTTCGAGGATATTTGGCCCATTGGGCTCGTGGAAGAGTGATAGGTTTTGCTTAACGATATGGATTGATTTCCACTGATGTCCCCCCCACAAACAGGCTTCCATTGTATGTCCCATCATTGCTTGTGAAAGTCATATTCTTCCCATTATTACTGTAGCATCTGTATCCCTGTACAGGATCATCTTTTGTTAATCAGTATTTTTTTTAATTCTCTCCCCTTTCACCTGCACCATTCTCTTTTGTCAGCTAAGAGGACAAGCTGTAAACCTATTTCCAGGCTGTTACAAATGTCACTCCATAGGTACCCACTTGGAAGTGTGGAAAATTGGGCACAATTTACATTAATTGGATGGAGGAAAAGTCAAGGCTACGCACAGGAAGTTACAGGTTAAATGAAGTGATCAGGACTGAGTCAAGAATGCAGCATCAGAAAGAGTATCATATTTCCCAGACAGCAAGGCCAGCAAATCAGATAGGGGGCCTGAAATTCCAGGAGTCTCACTTTGCCAGCAGAAATGTGGCAGAGCAGAACTTTAGACTGTGCATTGGAGAATGATGCAGATTCCATCCCTAATCCCGACTATCTGGTCATTTGCCTGATCCAGGCAGGCTGCCTGTGCCTATTAATGACTTAACAGTGATGCATGTAAAAGCAAAGATTAGGTGCAGAGTGAATGCCAAAAATATTTGCAATAAATAGAGGCAAGGGTGATAGTCATAGAGTGACACAGCACAGAAACAGGACCTTCGGCCCATCGAGTCTGTGCCGGCCATCAAGCACCTATCTATTCTAATCCCATTTTCCTGCACTTGGCCCGTAGCCTTGTATGTGATGGCATTTCAAGTGCTCATCTAAATACTTCTTAAATGTTGTGAGGGTTCCTGCTTCTACCATCCCTTCAGGCAGTGTGTTCCAGATTACAACCACCCTCTGGGTAAAAAAGAATTTCCTCAAATCCCCTCTAAACCTCCTGCCCCTTACCTTCAATCTATGCCCCCTGGTTATTGACCCCTCCACTAAGGGAAAAAGTTTCTTCCTATCTAACCTATCAATGCCCCTCATAATTTTGTATACCTCGATCAGGTCCCCCTTCAACCTTCTCTGTTCTAAGGAAAACAACCGTAGCCGATCCAGTGACTCTTCATAGCTGAAATGCTCCAGTCCAGGCAACATCCTGGTGAACGTCCTCTGCACCCTCTCCAGTGCAATCACATCCTTCCTATAGTGTGGTGACCAGAACTGTACACAATACTCCAGCTGTGGCCTAACTAGCATTTTATACAACTCCATCATAACTTCTCAGCTCTTATATTCTATGCCTCGGCTAATAAAGGCAAATATCCCATATGCCTTCCTAACCACCTTATCTACCTGTGCTGCTGCCTTCAGTGATCTATGGGCAAGTACACCAAGGTCCCTCTGACCCTGTGTACTTCCTAGGGATCTACCATCCATTGTATATTCCCTTGCCTTGTTAATCCTCCCAAAATGCATCATCTCACACGTCTCAGGATTAAATTCCATTTGCCACTGCTCCGTCCATCTTACCAGCTCATCTATATCGTCCTGTAATCTAAGGCTTTCCTCCTCACTCTTTAAGACACCACCAATTTTCATGTCATCTGCGAACTTACTGATCATACCTCCTATGTTCACGTCTAAATCATTAATGTACACTACAAACAGCAAGGGTCCCAGCAACGATCCCTGCGGTATACCACTGGTCACAGGCTTCCAATCGCAAAAACAATCCTCAATCATCACCCTCTGCCTCCTGCCACTATGCCAATTTTGTATCCAATTTGCCAAATTGCCCTGGATCCCATGGGCTCTTACCTTCTTAACCAATCACCCATGCGGGACCTTATCAAAAGCATTACTGAAGTCCATGTAGACTACATCAACTGCTTTACCCTCATCTACACATCTAGTCATTGCCTCAAAAAATTCAGTCAGGTTGGTTAGACACGATCTCCCCCTGACAAAGCTATGCTGACTATCCCTGATTAATCCCTGCCTCTCCAAGTGGAGATTAATCCTGACCCTCAGAAAAATATTTTCACCCAGAAGGTGGTTGGAATCTGGAAAGCACTGCCTGAAGGGGTAGTACAGGCAGGAACCCTCACAACATTTAAGAAGTGTTTAGATGAGCACTTGAAACGCCATAGCATACAAGGCTACGGGCCAAGTGCTGGAAAATCGGATTAGAATAGTTAGGTGCTTGATGGCCGGCACAGACACGATGGGCCAAAGGGCCTTTTTCTGTGCTGTATAACTCTATGACTCTAACACATATTAATAAAACTAAATACCTGTCTGCCTTGGCCTTTGTAGGCCCGAAAAGGCAAATATCAATCTCTTCTTGCCAATTTGTTTCTCTGTCTCAAATTATATGAGTATTCAATAAGAAATCCATTTGTTTTTATCTAGGTAAGTAACATATAAGTCTATAATGCATTTTTGGAGTTCTCAGTAATTTCTAATTTGGATAAAGATTAACAGAGTTACTTCATTCTGTCAGTTAGCTGTGAACTTAGTTCCATTTCTTTTGAGCCTATTTTAGCGCCTGTATTGCATAGAATGTCTATATAATTTGTCAACAAGTGGTGTTCCTGCTCTTTGTACATAACTTTGTGAATATTCCAACACAACAGATACAACAGATAGTAAGTACAAGGGTTTTCTGCACAATTACATAACTATAGTTTTGCAATCGTTTGCCAAAAACTGTTGACAACTAGTGAAATGTTGTAATAGCTCAGATTTTAAAGCTCCAAAAAAGTAAAAGAGAGATCTGATCTGAGCACCACTTGATGTGCTATTGATTCACTGGAACCAAGAAGGTCCCAAATTCAATATGCTGCATCAGTTGATTTAGCAGGGCCACAGTGGGGTGTGATAACTTGGCCTCAGAATCCTCAGGATTACGGGAAGGGGGAAACAGCCCAGGTTTTCCACTTTTCCTCAGAATCCAGTATTCCTTAGGAAAATACATGAGTGAATGTTAGGTGAGGATGTGACCTGCTTGGTTCTGATGTACAAGTGCCTACTGGTACTCATTGTCTAAGGTAGCTTTTGAGCAAGGCATATACTTGAGGGCATATAGAACCATACAGCAGCATATTTGCACTTTCAAGAAGGGAGAAGAAACTGAGGAGGGGGTAAAGGAAACCTTAAAGCTTGCAACTAATTCATAACAGACTTAAATTTCAGTTGTAAAACCGAAAACAGTTATCACTGCTGACAATCAGAATGATATTTTATCAGCAGTAGCTAATCAAAAATGGACTTAAGTCTTTGTCCAGTTCTACAATATCACTGTCGTTGGCACCAGCTAGACCTCATTGTCACAAGGCGAGCCGCCTTAAACAGTGTTCAAATCACACGCAGCTTCCACAGTGCGGACTGCGACACCGACCACTCCCTGGTGTGCAGCAAGGTTAGACTCAGACCAAAGAAGTTGCATCATTCCAAGCAGAAGGGTCACCCGCGCATCAACACGAGCAGAATTTCTCACCCACAGCTGTTACAAAAATTTCTAAATTCACTTGTAACAGCCCTTCAAAACACTCCCACAGGGGATGCTGAGACCAAGTGGGCCCACATCAGAGACGCCATCTATGAGTCAGCTTTGACCACCTACGGCAAAAGTGCGAAGAGAAATGCAGACTGGTTTCAATCTCATAATGAAGAGCTGGAACCTGTCATAGCCGCTAAGCGCATTGCACTTTTGAACTACAAGAAAGCCCCCAGCGATTTAACATCCGCAGCACTTAAAGCAGCCAGAAGTACTGCACAAAGAACAGCTAGGCGTTGCGCAAACGACTACTGGCAACACCTATGCAGTCATATTCAGCTGGCCTCAGACACCGGAAACATCAGAGGAATGTATGATGGCATGAAGAGAGCTCTTGGGCCAACCATCAAGAAGATCACCCCCCTCAAATCTAAATCGGGGGACATAATCACTGACCAACGCAAACAGATGGACCGCTGGGTTGAGCACTACCTAGAACTGTACTCCAGGGAGAATGCTGTCACTGAGACTGCCCTCAATGCAGCCCAGCCTCTACCAGTCATGGATGAGCTGGACATACAGCCAACCAAATCGGAACTCAGTGATGCCATTGATTCCCTAGCCAGCGGAAAAGCCCCTGGGAAGGACAGCATTACCCCTGAAATAATCAAGAGTGCCAAGCCTGCTATACTCTCAGCACTACATGAACTGCTATGCCTGTGCTGGGACGAGGGAGCAGTACCCCAGGACATGCGCGATGCCAACATCATCACCCTCTATAAAAACAAAGGTGACCGCGGTGACTGCAACAACTACCGTGGAATCTCCCTGCTCAGCATAGTGGGGAAAGTCTTTGCTCGAGTCGCTCTGAACAGGCTCCAGAAGCTGGCCGAGCGCGTCTACCCTGAGGCACAGTGTGGCTTTCGTGCAGAGAGATCGACTATTGACATGCTGTTCTCCCTTCGTCAGATACAGGAGAAATGCCGTGAACAACAGATGCCCCTCTACATTGCTTTCATTGATCTCACCAAAGCCTTTGACCTCGTCAGCAGACGTGGTCTCTTCAGACTACTAGAAAAGATCGGATGTCCACCAAAGCTACTAAGTATCATCACCTCATTCCATGACAATATGAAAGGCACAATTCAACATGGTGGCTCCTCATCAGAGCCCTTTCCTATCCTGAGTGGTGTGAAACAGGGCTGTGTTCTCGCACCCACACTTTTTGGGATTTTCTTCTCCCTGCTGCTTTCACATGCGTTCAAATCCTCTGAAGAAGGAATTTTCCTCCACACAAGATCAGGGGGCAGGTTGTTCAACCTTGCCCGTCTAAGAGCGAAGTCCAAAGTACGGAAAGTCCTCATCAGAGAACTCCTCTTTGCTGACGATGCTGCTTTAACATCTCACACTGAAGAATGCCTGCAGAGTCTCATCGACAGGTTTGCGTCTGCCTGCAATGAATTTGGCCTAACCATCAGCCTCAAGAAAACGAACATCATGGGGCAGGATGTCAGAAATGCTCCATCCATCAATATTGGCGACCACGCTCTGGAAGTGGTTCAAGAGTTCACCTACCTAGGCTCAACTATCACCAGTAACCTGTCTCTAGATGCAGAAATCAACAAGCGCATGGGTAAGGCTTCCACTGCTATGTTCAGACTGGCCAAGAGAGTGTGGGAAAATGGCGCACTGACACGGAACACAAAAGTCCGAGTGTATCAGGCCTGTGTCTTCAGTACCTTGCTCTACGGCAGCGAGGCCTGGACAACGTATGCCAGCCAAGAGCGACGTCTCAATTCATTCCATCTTCGCTGCCTTCGGAGAATACTTGGCATCAGGTGGCAGGACTATATCTCCAACACAGAAGTCCTTGAAGCGGCCAACATCCCCAGCTTATACACACTACTGAGTCAGCGGCGCTTGAGATGGCTTGGCCATGTGAGCCGCATGGAAGATGGCAGGATCCCCAAAGACACATTGTACAGCGAGCTCGCCACTGGTATCAGACCCACCGGCCGTCCATGTCTCCGTTATAAAGACGTCTGCAAACGCGACATGAAATCGTGTGACATTGATCACAAGTCGTGGGAGTCAGTTGCCAGCATTCGCCAGAGCTGGCGGGCAGCCATAAAGACAGGGCTAAATTGTGGCGAGTCGAAGAGACTTAGTAGTTGGCAGGAAAAAAGACAGAGGCGCAAGGGGAGAGCCAACTGTGCAACAGCCCCAACAAACAAATTTCTCTGCAGCACCTGTGGAAGAGCCTGTCACTCCAGAATTGGCCTTTATAGCCACTCCAGGCGCTGCTTCACAAACCACTGACCACCTCCAGGCGCGTATCCATTGTCTCTCGAGATAAGGAGGCCCAAAAGAGAACAATATCACTACTTTAACATCAACCTTTAGCTTCTTCAATACAGCTCTGGTTGAACATTAAGTGCTTGAACCACCATTTCAAGTTCAGTAATCTGATATGCACAGTAACCCTAAGGGCTATATAGTATTATAAAGTGTAGCATCAAAATCTTAATTAACACAAGTTATACACAAATGGATTATATCACATGGTGAGAGCCATGTAGACCAAAGCCATGTAGGAAGGCATTGAGTGTAATACTTCCTTAGAGAGAGGGAATTGTAAATTCAAATGGTAAGTTAACTTATGCCTCTCCTGTGCACCTTGTAGAACCCATTGCAGAGCAGCTCTGGCATAAGGTGGCAGAGATCACCCGGATATACATTCAGTCAGAAAATCATATGCAACGCCGATAGTTTAATTTCTTCCATAAACTAATTCTACAAATGTTGGATTCATTCATCCTTTAATTCTGCATTCAATTATTTATTTTAAATATAACTAGCTAATAATGCTACAAAAGATAATTGTGTATAGTTAAATGGCAGTGAATCTGTTAATTTGACAATCAGTTATTTATTTAAATTAATTTATTTAGAATTAACACAAAGCAACCGATTTAGAAGTCACAACATTTACCTGTTTTTAGAATGGAACTGATGAATAAAATAAAATTAATTATCTTTATTGTGTTATAGTTATGCATACTGTGTACTGATTAACAGACCATGACAACGAGGAACTTCAAACTAACTGTCTCTTCGTCTAGCTCTTTTTTACCCAGACATCTTTGAACTTCCTGGTCTCTGTTTCTATCATCATTCTGGCTCTCTGAAGACATTTTACTCAGGCTAATGCCCGTGTATAACAGTTTGGGATCAGGCAGAGGGAAAAAGGTGGAGACTTGTAACAACTGTTCGCAACCCTATTTATGCTAGATGCGGACTTCCAGTTGTACGTCTAGTGCAGGCAGCAAGGGTGGCATCTGAAACAAGTACTGAGATTTAAATTACAAGGAAAAGAGGCGGATGTGCTGTAAATCATCCTTCTGTGTCATTTTCCTTCCCTTATGCTAGTCGCAAATTATGTGCTAATACTGCCCATAAAAACTAGGAGTTCTCAGTTGCTAGGTTGCACCTGAGAATCAAAGTTGTTTAAGGGGACTGGCAGCAACTTGGATCGTGAATAAAAACAAAATACTGTGATGCTGGAAATCTGAAATAAAAACAGAAAATGCTGGAAATATTCAGCAGGTCTGGCAGCATCTGTGGAGAGAGAAACAGGGTTAACGTTTCAGGTCTGTGACCTTTCATCAGAACTGACGAAGGTTAGAAACGTGATAGGCTTTGAACAGGTGAAAAGGGGAAGGGGGAGAAGAACAAAAGGGAAGGTGTGTGATAGGACAGAGGGCAGAAGAGATTAAATGGCAAAGATGTCATGGAACAAAGACAAAGTGAGTGCTAATAGTTGTACTAAAAGACAAAGCATTGGCCCAGAGAGATTTTAATGGCAGAATAATGAACAGCTCTGTCCAAAAGCAAAAACCTGAAACACAAGTTTAAGACAGGCTCATAGTTAAAAAATTAAATTAAATTTAAAAAAGGTGGTCATGCTCGGAAATTGTTGAACTCAATGTTGAGCCCAGAAGGCTGCAAAGTGCCTAATCGGAAAATGAGGTGCTGTTCCTCAAGCTTGGAACACTGCAAAAGGCCAAGGACAGAAATATTGGCATGGGGGCAGGATGGTGAATTAAAATAGCAAGCAACTGGAAGCTCAGGGTTATGCTTGCCAACTGAGCAGAGGTGCTCTGCAAAGTGGTCATCCAATCTGCATTTGGTCTCCCCAACGTAGAGGCGACTGCATTGTGAGGAGTGAATACAGTATACTAAATTGAAAGAAGTACAAGTAAATTGCTTCTTCACCGATAAGGAGTGTTTGAGGAGAAAGGAGGTAAAAAGGCAGGTATTACAGTTTCCTGCGCTTGCATGTGAAGGTGCCATGGGTAGGGGATAAGGCGTCGGGGGTGATGAAGGAGGGTGTCGCGGAGGGAATGATCCTTTTGGAATGCTGACAGGGGAGGGGAGGGAAAGATGTATTTGGTGGCATCACGCTGTAGGTGGCAGAAATGGTGAAGGATAATCCTTTGGATGTGAAGTCTGGTGGGGTGAAAAGTGAGGACAAGGGGAAGGGTTCTGGGAAGTGTGAGGGCAGAAGTGCAGGAAATGGGTCAGACATGGTTGAGGGCCCTGTCAACCAACTTGGATCATGAATCAAAAATCAACTGTTGAGCAGTTTGGAGAGTGAACTTGATAATGTTTTGCTGCAGTCAGTTGTACTATGCCTAGGTCCTTTTAAAAGCAGCTCAGAAGTTGTAGTTTTCTGCTCCTACCATCTTCCTTAGCACAATGGGTGTCCCGTTTAGAAAGCTATTGTATGTTTATAACTGGAGGAAGAGAAAGAGGGCGAGGAATAACTTTTGGTTGTTTAGGATGTGTGGCATCTTTGCAGTAGAAGGGCTATTACCCACTGTAACACTTATCTGACCTGACAGAGGAGCAAGTACTTCAGAGATTGATTCACCAGGGAGGCAATGACAGAATTGTGCAACATGCTGCAAGAAGACCTGCAGCTGAACTCCAGGGCAAGATGATATTGGCACTGACAGTGAAGGTTGCAGTTACCTTAAACTTTTTTTGGGCTCAGGCTCTTTCCAGAGTAGTGTAGGTATTAATAACATTAACCTGCAGTACATTACTGCACAAAATAGACTAATGGATTGTTTGCTAGAACAAGCAGCTGCATCACTTACCCCATGGGAAACAGAGAACAATATGGAAGAGCTATAGGATCTTTATAATAGCAGATTCCCAAAAGTACAAGGTGACATCCATGCATATAGCCCTATGTGTTCCTGCACACAGGAGTGCCCCCAGAGTGATTCAGCTCACCATGATGCAGAATATTTCCTCCTAATGTCCCCATAGTCCCCTCCCTATTACCAGTCCTCCCTGCATCTTCCTCATAATCTGCAATAAATAGCAATCTTCAGTATTTGTATTTCCACCCTACTTATCTGCCAAAAAGATCACACTTCATCAATGCACACCTTTCCCGGTCACACAAATGAAACTCTGTGCACATATTGCAACTACTGTGCCAACATATTTTATTTATCAAAATGCAAAGTGACTCTGAACCTATGGAGTTTCTCTTTTATAGCAGGCTTGTTTTTGTGCTGATTACCTAATTTTGTACTTTTTCCCCATATAACCCCATGGCTGAAGCCTGTGAGGTGGCAGGGAGCTGAGTGTCTGTGTGAGGCTTCTGCAATTGATGTCATTCTTGATCACTACAAACATGGCTCCAAGAGGATCCTGCTTCAGGCTGCTGCATGTCTGCAGATGTGGCAGCAGCCTTGTTCACCCTGCTTTCTGGCTCATGTGGTTATTAAAGGAGGGTGGTGGAATGGCATAGATGCATTGTTATCGTGAGAGACGACATCTTCCACTATCATATCTAGCTAACCATGCTCCCAACCTCACTGTCACCATGCTCGGTGCACTAATGATATTGCTGAAGTGCATATTAATGGCTCTCTCCTTTCCATCAAATAATCAGCTATTCTGATATTACAACCTGATGCAAGTATGGTAGCAGTGAATATTCATGAAAGATCCAAAGACTAACATAACAGCCACTGTTCAGAGGGGTGGTGCTATTTATATTTCTGGAGGTGGTAATCCAAGATTGAAGAAAAGGTATACATATGAGAAGCACTGTTTTGGAAGGTGGCATTGTCGGCACAGTTGCAACAGAGACGCAACAGATGATTTCCCCCCACCATGGTAGGCAGGGCTCTCAACCATGTCCGTTCCATTTCCAGCACTTCTGCTCTCACCTGTGACCCCACCCCCACCCACAGAACCATGATAGAGGTTCCCCTTGTCCTCACCTTCCATCCCACCAGTCTCCACATTCAATGGATAATCCTCCATTTCTGCCACATCCAGCATAATGCCACCACCAAACACATCCTCCCCTCCCCTTTCAGCATTCTTAAGGGATCATTCCCTTCCTGATATCCTGATCCACTCCTCAATCACCCCCAACAACCACTCCACTTCCCATGCAAATGCAGGAAATGCAACACCTCTTCTATTCTCACCGTCAAAGGCCCCAAACTCTCCTTTCCAGGTGAAACAGCGATTTTCTTATACTTCTGTTCATTTAATATACTGTCTTCGCTGCTCACAGTGTGATCTCCTCTACATTGGGGAAAATAAACAAAGATTGGGCCACCACTTTGAAGAACAGTTCAGTCTGCAAGCGTAACCCTGAGCTGACATCTGTGAGGTTACCTGTGCATTGTGCAATGGAGCCACTATTTACAACGTGTCCATTACAGTCAGCTAGATTTATATCTTAAGAATGGCAATGCTGGATTATAATTTCAGTAAAGTAGCAAAGGTTATTTCAGCAGCAAATCAACGGACGATTTTTTTTCTTCTCCCCAGTCCCTTTCAGCTGCCAAGGTAACTCAACTTTGATGAAAGTAGTTTTACACCCATTTTAAATAAATTTTACATTTTTAGCTCCCTAACTATTTTTCAAAAATGTATGTTCGTGTATACGTGTCGATTGAGTCAGAATATCTTTTGAAAGACAAGCTGGACTACTGTACTAAAAGCAAAATACTGCGGATGCTGGAAATCTGAAATAAAAACAAGAAATGCTGGAAATACTCAGCTAATACTCCAAGTCAAACTGGACTACTAAATCACTTCCTCCGATATTACTTCATGTAAAGACAGTGTTGGTTTTCAGTAACCAAAGCCAGCACGGCTAGCGAGAGTGTACCCGCGGGGTTACATTTTATAAACTCTATGCAATTCGATAAAATACTGAGATGGGATGAATCAATGCGCTGCAGGCAATACGATGCTCAGGGACTGGTGGAAAGACGAACAGGCCAACAGCACGTCATTGGCACGGTGTCTGTAATAATCTTTTTTTTTCTTCTTTTGGGCCTCCTTATCTCGAGAGACAATGGGTAAGCGCCTGGAGGTGGTCAGTGGTTTGTGAAGCAGCGCCTGGAGTGTCTATAAAGGCCAATTCTGGAGTGACAGGCTCTTCCACAGGTGCTGCAGAGAAATTTGTTTGTCGGTGCTGTTGCACAGTTGGCTCTCCCCTTGCGCCTCTGTCTTTTTTCCTGCCAACTACTAAGTCTCTTCGACTCGCCACATTTTAGCCCCGTCTTTATGGCTGCCCGACGAAATCCGCCTGAAAGGATCGGCGAGACCGACACCAAAAAAAGCACCTGAAAAGCAGTTTGTGCTGCTGCTGCGGTTGTGCGGCATCACACACCAACATCTGCATTCCACCAACAGGGCGAAGAGACAGGTCTCCAAGTCAAGCCGATTGGCAACATGGTCGACCAATCAGCAAAGCGCTGCTATGGAAACGGGAGTGTCAAGAGGTATCAATCCAATGAAGAGGAAGCGGAGGCGGGATTGGCGACAGTCTGGCAGGTGAGAGCACATGGAGATACACAAGTGTGATCGGCTGCAAGTGAGTAATGTCAGCACAGGGACCCCAGTCCCTCTTTGAGGTCGTATCCTTTTCGGACGTATGTGTGGCCCTGGCCATTTTCGTCTTCTTGTTGTTGAGTCTGCTCTTGGTCCGGCAGCTCCTAAAGCAGAGGAGACCCCGAGGCTTCCCGCCCGGACCCACCGCTCTGCCTTTGATTGGAAATGTCCTGTCACTCATCAATGAACCGCACGTCTTCTTGAAGAAACAAAGTGAAATTCATGGGCAGGTACTGAAATAAAGCATTTCAATAAAAACTGTACCATAAGTTTGAGATTCGATTACAACTAGGGGTGTGTTATCACATTAAGTTAGTCACCCCACAGTTGTGTTTTATTGCTCATTTTTCCGCTTTCAATGTTATTGATTCTTAAGTGTTTTCATCTGCTGCAGATTTCAGCAACTATTGAGAATCCGTGCCGTTTTAACCTAATCTAATTGTAAACTTTGGAAAAAAACAGAGACCTTTGTACTTTACTTATCCTGCTGGCAGAGTGATGATCAATTGCATAGCATCTGTACATTACGTGATTGTGATTAGGAAGGAGGAAAACCTTAATTTACTTAAAGGTCCAGGTAGATTAGATTAGATTAGATTAGAGATACAGCACTGAAACAGGCCCTTCGGCCCACCGAGTCTGTGCCGAACATCAACCACCCATTTATACTAATCCTACACTAATCCCATATTCCTACCAAACATCCCCACCTGTCCCTATATTTCCCTACCACTTACCTATACTAGTGACAATTTATAATGGCCAATTTACCTATCAACCTGCAAGTCTTTTGGCTTGTGGGAGGAAACCGGAGCACCCGGAGAAAACCCACGCAGACACAGGGAGAACTTGCAAACTCCACACAGGCAGTACCCGGAATCGAACCCGGGTCCCTGGAGCTGTGAGGCTGCGGTGCTAACCACTGTGCCGCCCTAATGCAAATAAGCAAATACCCAAAAAGGCATATTTCAGTCCATTAGGTTTATTTCTGTTCAAGGTCGACAGTTTAATCTCATTACATTGGGAAGAGGAACACAATGAGACAAGAACTGACAATTAAGCCAAAGAAGGAGATGACTAAAAACTTGGTCAGAAAGGTAGGTTTTAAGAAGGATCTTAAAGGAAAGGGATTCTGTAGGCATAGCTGCCAACCTGAGCTGAAGGAAGTGGGGGATACACAAGAAGCCCGAGTGAGAGGAACAGAGTTCTCAGTGGGGTTCTGATGAAGGGTCACTGACCTGAAACGTTAACTGTTTCTCTCTCCACAGATGCTGCCAGACCTGCTGAGTATTTCGAGCACTTTCTTGTTTTATTTGAGTCCTCAGTGGATTGTCAGGATGATTTGAACACGAGGGTGAGCATTTGAAATTAGGCACACTGAGGGATCAGGAGCCATTGTAGGTCAGCAAGCACAGGAATGATGGAGGAGCTGAAGTTTATCGAGATTTGGAAATTGTCCAGTGAGAATTGTAATGATCAAGGCTGGAGTTAGGAGTACACCAGTGAAAGGAGGAAAGCAGGTTGCAGCTGAAAAAAAAGCAAACATCATAACTGCATTTTTGTTTACTGCTCCTGTTGATAAACAGTAAATGAAGTAATGTGGAAATATTGATTGGCCCCTCAGTCCACTTAAATGTCTGATATGCCCATTAATGTTTTCCACCATGTTCTGCATTGTCAAGCAATGCCAGACACCTGTTGTACATAGGAATGCCTAACATCCAGCATGACTTAGATATTCATGATTGACAATGGAATGTCACACAGTTGTTACTGTCTCATTTCAATGAACCTTCCCATATATAGGTAGGTACTTCAGTTAGGAATGAAAATTTAGCTATGTGTCTCATTTTCCATCCTTGCCTGCTCTAATCTGGCCTAGACATGACAGGAAAGTAGAGGAAAATGCTGCCAACCTAGTTTAATTCCAGGCTCCTGCTTACTCCCCATGTAACCTTTAATATTCCTCTTTATTACAGTTTTGAAAGTATGCATGAACTCTGCTTCATCAAAGATTTGTAGCATAATTTTCACATTCTAACTTTCCTCAATGTAAAATATTAATTTTCCAAACTGTCCTTTAATTATTTTTGTAAGTATCTTAAATTGATGGCCTCTCATTACCCTTTTCTGACCAGTGGAAGCTATATCATTGTTTAGTATATCATAACTGGTATGTTTTGGGTTTTTATAGTATTTTCCCAGCGATATTGACCACTCCTGTAATTTGACTTTGTGTCGCCTATGATCAGGAGTGTATCTTTACCTGGCCCATATAAAGATAAACAATGGGGTCACAACAGAGAGGCCTTACTCTGTAGGCTGACTGCTGGAATATGTCATGTGTTGCCACACGATTTTCCTCTCCTCGAAGTGTAGCTGCTATTCACCATCACTGAACCAAGTTTACACTTTGAATTAATGTGTTTTATTTATGCAAGATAGCTGCATCAATAGTCAATGGTATAACACAGTAAAATATATATTTCTGTAGCCTCCTTGATACATATAATAAAGATACCACACACTTTGGGCAGATTTTAACTGCCAAGGGGAAGCGGGCTCGGGTAATGGCGCAGGGTTAAATCCTCAAAAAGTGGAATAAAAACAGAAAGTGCTAGAAATACTCAGCAGGTCTGGTAGCATCTGTGGAGAGAGAAACAGAGTTAACAGGCTGAATTTTACCCTTGTCAGTTGGGAGCTGTCTACCGACCGAAAGGTCAGTGGCCATCCTGCCTCCGTCTGGCCTGGGGAACGAGTCCGGATTTTTATGGTCCCCAGGTCTGAGGCGGGACTTCCAGCTCATTGAGGCAGGAAGTCCCGCCTAATAGAGCTGCTGGCCAATCAGTGGGAGTGGTGGCCACTGCTGGGACTGCAGTTCAGCTTCGCGAAGAAGTGGAAGGACGGCCCTGAGAAAAGGTAAGCTTTGGGGGTCTCGCCGGGGGTGATTGGTCGGACCCCGACGAGGCAAGGGTGGTCAATTGAGGTCCGAGGGGCGTGCTGGACGTTGGTGGTTGGGGCATCGGGGGCGGCCCTCTGTCGGGCACAGGGTGCCTAACCGGGAAAGCCCCACTCCCCCCCCAGGTCATCAGAAAGCCGCCTGCTTTAGCCAGGTGGCTTTTTTCAGACCTGGGCCGCCCAACTGGCCAATGGTAAAATCCCCGTGGCAGCGGGTGAAGGCCCTTAAGTGGCCATCAATTGGCCACTTAAGGACCTTGATTGGCCTCGGCCGACGGGCCATTTCACGCCACCGCCCTGCATAAAATGGAGGTGGGAGCGGATCGGGTAGGGCCCCCCCCCCCCCCCGATCCTCCCACTCCATTTTACGTCCCCACCCCCCCCCCACCACCATCCTACTCTTTGGGGGGGAGGTAAAATTCCGGCCAGAGTTTCAGGTCTATGACCTTTCATCAGAACCCCTAAAAGTGACATTGGGTCGGGATGATCCTTACCACTTCCAGATTTGACCTGGCTGTGTTTGCAGGCAAGTGGGGCATCCCTGTGCAGCTGTTGGGAAAGTCATTCAAATATTCAAAAAAGTAACTAACTTTGAATTTAACCCTGCATTCTGGCTTTAACAGCCGGAGCATGGGTTCCCCGAGCTCTCTGTATTTGCCTTGGTGACTCTAGAAAGATGCATAGTGGGTAGGGATTGTTTAATGAAATTAACATGCTAAGAAGACTTTAAAGAGTGAAATCGCTCAGCTTGTGGTTAGACACAGTGAAAGGCTTGTGCTTGCAGGATTAGTTCTGAGAGTCTGAAATCACTACTTTGAATGCCAATTTCAACTTTTGGAGTTACTTTCCAAGTGCCTTGGAGTACACTCATCTTCGTGTCAACTTTCTAAAAGTCAGTCTTCACTGCAGCATGGGAGCAACTATGGAGCAGTAGCCTGGACCTCTGATTAGAAGTAACAGGGGCAGCCACACCAGCAACTGCAGCAATGACAGCTGCTTTCTCCACAGCCACATGCTGCTCCACAGGACAGAGGGGATGGACAGAGAGCTCTAACTCAAAGGAGATGATACCCCCAGCACAAGGTCTACAGTTGGAGAGTGAGCTTCCTTAACATGAGGGGCAACAGTGCCTCAGAAGGCTCAGGCAGGTCATTGCTGACATCTGCAGCCTCTTGCAACAAGACCTGCTTCCAGTAGGACCTAGTGGGCACATGTTGCCAGTGGCCATCAAGGTCATCTCAGCCCTGAATTTCTTTCCCTCTGGCTCCTTTAAGGGATCTGCTGGAAACATCTCCAGGATCTCTCAATCTGCTGTGCATATGTTCATCACCCAGGTCACCGTGCCTTGTTTTCCAAGGTTGCCAATTATGTGAACTTTTCCGTGGATGAGGCCAGTCAAAGACAGAGGTTTCTTGCCTTCGCTGCAGTAGCTGGATTCCCACATGTGTAGGCAGTCAGTGATTGCACAAATGTGGCAATCAAGGTGCCCTCAGATTAGCCTGAAGTCTTCATTAATCACAAGGGATTCCACTCCCTCAATGTCCAGCTAGTTTGTGACCATCGGAAGGTGATCATGCATGTCTGCTTTTGGCTCCTGGGAGACAAGGGCTACCCTCTGAAGACCTGACTGTTAACTCCTGTGAGGAAAATACCAGTGAGCCAGAGGAAGGAAACAATAAGAGCCACAAGACCACCAGTACAATAATAGAACAAGCCATTGGGTTACTCAAGATGCAGTTCAGGTGCTTGGACAGATCTGGAAGCATCCTTCAGTATGCCCCATCAAGGATCTAAAGGATTGCTGAGGTCTGCTGTGCCCTTCACAACATCGTGGTTCAGAGAGGAATGGAGCTTCGGCAAGAGGAAGATGCATCTTTCCCCTCTGAAGAGGGGCCAGATGTTGCCATGGTGCCTGCAGCCGCAACCCTGTGCCAGAGACGCCTGAGATGGACTCATCCAGGCACATATCACTTAATATTGTGCATGAAGCCATTTGAGACCCTTGCCCCCAGTCCCCCAAAGAGTAATAGTCTCTGGATTACTACCTGAGCCACATGCAAATTGTCAGTCAAGCAGATTAGCAAATTAAATGAGTGGCTCAAAGAGTGGTGTGAGAAGAAGAGGTTTTGCTTCATGGGACACTGGCACCATTACTGGGGAAAGTGGGCGCTGTTGTGTTGAGGTGGGCTTCATTTATACTGGGCCGGAATCAGTGTCCTGGTGAATTGTATAACTAGGGCAATGGATAGGGGGTTAAACTAAAAGAAGGGGTGAAGGGAAATTTAGAAATCTAAAGAGAAAAGCCGAGACACTAGAGCAGTATAGCGATTTGGGTAAAGATGCGCAGAGTGGGACAGGAAGGGACAGAGAGTTTAATGGTAATAGTGCATCAGCAAAAGAGGTCCATGAAAAAAACAGTTGTGAAAAAAAATTAACTAAGGGCTCTTTATCTGAATGCACAAAGCACTTGTAATAAGATAGATGAACTCGTAGCACAAATAGAGATAAATGGGTTTGATGTAATCGTAATTACAGAGACATGGTTGTAAGGTGACCAAGGTTGGGACATAAATATTCCAGGGTACTTAATGTTTCAAAAAGACATTTTATTTTATTCATTCATGGGATGTGGGCATTGCTGGCTAGGTCAGCATTTATTGTCCATCCCTAATTGCCCTTGAGAAGGTGGTGGTGAGCTGCCTTCTTGAACCGCTGCAGTTCATATGGGGTAGGTATACCCACAGTGCTGTTAGGAAGTTCCAGAATTTTGACCCAGCAACAGTGAGGAAACGGTGATATACTTCCAAGTAAGGATGGTGTGTGACTTGAAGGGGAACTTGCAGGTGGTGGTGTTCCCATGCATTTGCTGCCCTTGTCCTTCTAGTTGGTAGAGGTTGCGGGTTTGGAAGGTGCTATCTAAGGAGCCTTGGTGCGTTGCTGCTGTGCATCTTGTAGATGGTACACACTGCCACTGTGTGTCGGTGATGGAGGGAGTGAATGTTTATGGATGGGGTGCCAATCAAGCGAGCTGCTTTATCCTGGATGGTGTTGAGCTTCTTGAGTGTTGTTGGAGCTGAACCCATCCAAGCAAGTGGAGAGAATTCCATCACAATCCTGACTTGTGCCTTGTAGATGGTGGACAGGCTTTGGGGAGTCAGGAGATGAGCTACTCGCCACAGGATTCCTAGCCTTTGACCTGCTCTTGTAGCCATGGTATCTATATGGCTATTCCAGTTCAGGTTCTGGTTAATGATAGCCCCGAGGATGTTGATAGTGGGGGATTCAGCAATGGTTAGATTCTCTCTCGTTGGAGATGGTCATTGCCTGGCACTTGTGTGGCGCGAATGTTACTTGCCACTTATCAGCCCAAGCCTGGATATTGTCCCGGTCTTGCTGCATTTCTACACAGACTACTTCAGTATCTGAGGGGTCGCGAATGGTGCTGAACATTGTGCAATCATCAGCGAACATCCCCACTTCTGACCTCATGATTGAAGGAAGGTCATTGATGAATCAGCTGAAGGTGGTTGGGCCTAGGACACTGCCCTGAGGAACTCCTGCAGTGATGTCCTGGAGCTCAGATGATTGACCTCCAACAACCACAGCCTTCTTCCTTTGCGTTAGGTATGACTCCAACCAGCGGAGTGTTTTCCCCCCGATTCCCATTGACTCCAGTTTTGCTAGGGCTCCATGAGAATTCATGGGGTCTGGAGTCGATGTTGAGGCCTCCCAGGGGAACTCCCTCACGACTGTATACCACTCTGCCACCACCTCTGCTGGGTATATCCTGCCGGTGGAACAGGACATACCTGGGATGGTGATAGTGGTGTCTGGGACATTGTCTGTAAGGTATGATTCTGTGAGTATGACTATGTCAGGCTGTTGCATGAGTAGTCTGTGGGACAGCTCTCCCAACTTTGGCACAAGCCCCCAGATGTTAGTAAGGATGATTTTGCAAGGTTGATGGGGCTGGGTTTGCCATTGTCGTTTCGACTGCCTAGGTCCTTGCCAGTTGGTCCGTCCAGTTTCATTCCTTTTTATTGACTTTGTAGCGGTTAGATACAACTGAGTGGTTTGCTAGGCTATTTCAGAGGGCATGTAAGAGTCAACCACATTGCTGTGGGTCTGGAGTCACATGTAGGCCAGACCAAGTAAGGACAGCAGATTTCCATCCCCAAAGGACATTAGTGAACCAGATGCAGAATAGAGAGACGAAGCCCCGATAATAAAGGATGACATAAGGACAATGGTAAGAAAGGATCTTGGCTCGGAAGATTTGGAGGTAGAATCAGTATGGGTGGGAATTAGAATAACAAGGGTCAGAAAACACTGGTGGGAATAGTTTAAAGGCCCCCTAACAGTAGTTATACAATTGGATAGAACATTATGAAATAATTGGAGGAACATAGGAGCAGCAGTAGGCCATTCAGCCCATCGAGCCTGCCCCACATTTAATATGATCATCCACTTCAATACCTTTTTCCCACATTATCCTCACATCCCCTTATGTCATTTGTATTTAGAAATCTGTCAATCTCCGCTTTAAACATACTCAATGACTGAGCTTCCACAGCCTTCTGGGGTAGAGAATTCCAAATATTCACAACCCTCTGAGTAAAGAAATTTCTCCTCATCTCAGTCCTAAGTGGCTTCCCCCTTATTTTGAAATTGTGTCCCCTGATTCTAGACCCCCCCCAACCAGGGGAAGCATCTTACCTGTATCTACCCTACCTATCCCTTTCAGTATTTTGCACGTTTCAGTAAATTCACCTGTCATTCTTCGAAACTCAAGAGAATATAGGCCCAGTTTCCCCAATCTCTCTCCATAGGACAGTCCCGCCATCCCACAAGTCTGGTGAACCTTCATTGCACTTCCTCTAAGGAAGGATATTATTGCCAAAGGTAAAGGGACCAGAACAACGCACAGTCCTCCAGGTGCGGTCGACCCAAGGTTCTATCCAATTGAAGGAAGGCTTCATTACTGCTGTACTCAAATCCTCTTGCGATAAAGGCTAACATACCATTAGCCTTCCTAATTGCTTGCTTCCCCCAAATGTTAGCTTTCAGTGACTTATTGACAAGGACACCAAGGTCCCTTTGGTCATTTACACTTTCTAATCTCTTACCATATAAGAAATATCTGCACATCTGTGCCTCCTACCAAAGTGGATAACCTCACATTTTTCCACATTATATTCCATCTGCCACGTTCTTGCCCACTGACTCAATCTGTCCAAATTCCCTTGAAGCTGCTTTGCATCTTCCTCACAACACACATTCCCACCTAGTTTTGTGTCATCCGTGAACTTGGAAATACTACATTTGGTCTATTTATCACATTTTGCTAACCAACCTCCTATGGGGGACTTTATCAAAAGCCTTCTGAAAATCCAAATATACCATGTCCACTGACTCCCCTTTATCAATTCTGTTAGTAACATCTTCAAAAATCTCCAACGGGTTCGTCAAACATGATTTTCCATTCATAAATCCATGTTGACTATGCCCAATCAGATTATTATTATCCAAGTGTCTATTTATCACATCCTTTAGAATAAATTCTCATATTTTCCCAGCAACTGATATAAGGCTAACAGGTCTGTAATTCCCTGTTTTCTCTCTCCCTCCCTTCTTAAATAGTGGGGTGACATTTGCGACCTTCCAATCCACAGGAACTGCTCCAGAATCTATAGAATTTTGGAAGATGATCACCAATGCATCCACTATTTCCATAGCTACCTCTTTCAACACTCTGGGATGTAAAATATCAGGTCCTGGGGACTTAGCGACCTTCAGCCCTATTAATTTCTCCAATACAACCTTCTTACTAATACTAATTTCTTTCAATTCCTCATTTCCCCCTAATCCCTTGGATCCCTAATTCTGGGAGATTTCTTGCATCTTCTTCAGTGAAGACAGACACAAAGTAATCATTTAGCTGCTCTGCCATTTCTGTATTCCCCATTATAAATTCTCTTGACTCAGCCTGTAATGTACCCACATTTTTCTTAGCCAAATATTTCCTTTTTAGTTACCTGTAGGAGCTTTTACAGTCTGTTTTTATGTTTTTTGCTAGCTTACATTCATATTCTATTCCCCCTTTATCAGTTTCTTCATCCTCCTTTGCTGTATTCTAAAATCCTCCCAATCCTCAGGTTTACTACTATTTCTGGCAACTTTATAGGCCTTTTCTTTTAATCCTGTACAATCCTTAACTTCCTTTGTTATCCACGGTTGACTGTCTTTACTGGAGCTTTTAATAAAACTAATGTAATAATCATTGGGGACTTTAATCTTCATATGGACTGGACAAATCAAATCAGCAAACGTAGTCTAGAAGATAGAATGCTTTTGTGACAGCTTCCTAGAACAATACATTGTGGAACCAACTAGGGATAAAGCTATTTTAGATCTAATTTTATATAGTGAGGCAGAGTTAATTAGTGATCTCATAGTAAAAGGTCATCTGAGAAAAAGTGATCAAAATACAATTGAATTTCATATTAAGTTGAGAACGACATACTCGAGTCCAAAATGAGAATCTTAAATTTATGAAGGGAGAGCTGGCTATGGTTGATTGGGTAAAGAGACTAAAAGGAATGGCAGTAAGTAAGCAGTGGGAGACATTTAAAGAAGTGATTCAAATTTTTCAACAAAAATATATTAATTAAAAAGCAAAATCTCAGTGGCAAAGTTCGAACCGTGGCATACTAGGGAAGTTGAGGATAGCATTAGATTAAAAGAAAAGGCTTAAAATGTTGTGAAGAATTGTAGTAGGCCTGAGAATTGAGAGAGATTTAGAAACCAGCAAAGGGTGATCAAAAAGTTGATTAAAACTGGGAAAAATAGAGTATGAGCGTAAATTAGCCAGGAATATAAAAACAGATTGTAAGTGCAACTACAAGTATATAAAAAGGAGAGCAGCCTCCCACAAGCCAAAAGACTTGCAGGTTGATGGGTAAATTGGCCATTATAAATTGTCACTAGTGTAGGTAGGTGGTAGGGACAGGTGGGGATGTTTGGTGGGAATATGGGATTAGTGTAGGATTAGTATAAATGGGTGGTTGATGTTCGGCACAGACTCGGTGGGCCGAAGGGCCTGTTTCAGTGCTGTATCTCTAATCTAAAAAAAAAGTAAACATCTGCCCCTTACAGGCAGAGACAGGAGAAATTATCACAAGGAATGAAGAAATGGCAGAGACTTTAAACAAATATTTCGTGTCCATCTTCACAATAGAAGACACAAATTACATCCAGAAATAGAGGGCAACAAAGGTGCTAATAAGAGTGAGGAACTTCAAGTAATTAATATTAGCAGAGGAAAAGTATTAGAGAAACTTAATGGATTCCAAAGCTGACAAATCCCCAGGACCTGCTGACCTACATTCTGGGGTTCTAAAAGATGTAGCTGCAGAAATAGTGGATGCACTGGTTACGATTTTCCAAAATTCCCTAGATTCTAGAACGGTCTCAGCAGATTGGAAGTTAGCAAATGTAACTCCGCTATTTAGGAAAGGAGGCAGAGTGAAAACTGGGAACTACAGGCCAGAAGAGCCTGACATCAGTCATCAAGAAAATGCTGGAATCCATTATTAAGGAAGTCTTAATGCACTTGGGAAATCATAGTATAATCACAGAGTCAATATAGTTTTACGAAAGGGAAATTTTGGTTGGCAAATTTATTCAAGTTTATTAGGATGTAACTTGTAGGGTAGATAAAGGGGAACCAGTAGATACAGGATACTTGGATTTCCAAAATGCATCTGATAAGGTGCCACAAGATAAAGGCTCATTAAGTTTAGGGTAAACTATTAGCATGGATGAAGGATTGGTTAGCGGACAGTAAGCAGAGAGTAGAGATAAACAGGGCATTTTCAAATTGGAAGGCTGTAATTAGTGGAGTGCATCTAGGATCGGTGCTGGAGCCTCAGCTATTTATAATCTATGTTGGTGACTGAGACAAAAAGACCAAGAGTACTGTATCCAAGTTTTCTGACGGTACAAAGCTAGGTGGGAATGTAAACTGTGAGGATAACAGAGGCTGAAAAGAGATATAGACAGGTTAAGTGAATGGGCAACAAGGTGGAAAATGGAGTATAATGTGGGGAAGTGGTAAGCATAAAAAAGCAGAATATTTATTAAAAGACATGAAACTTTTAAATGTTGATGTGCAGAGAGACTTTGGTGTATTCGTACAAGGAACACAAAGTGAGCATGCAGGTACAGCAAGCAAAAAGGAAGGCAAATGGCATGTTGGCCTTTATTGCAAGGGACTGGAGTACAAGAAGAAGGAAGTCTTCCTACAATTGTGTAGGGCTTTGGTGAGACCACACCTGGAGTACTGTTTGCAGTTTGGTCTCCATATCTAAGGAAGGATGTACTTGCCTTTGAAGTAGTGCAGTGAAGATTTACTATATTAGTTCCCAGGATGAGGGTTGTCTTGGATGAGAGGCTGAGTAAATTAGGCCTATATTCTGTGGAGTTTAGAAGAATGAGAGGTGATCTCATTGAAACATACAACATTCTGAACGGGGTAGACACTGAGAGATTGTTTTCCATGGCTGTGGAATCTAGAACACGGGGCCACAGCCTCAGGATAAGGGGGTCAATTATTTAGGACTGAGACGAGAAATTTCTTCACCTCCAGAGGGTTGTGAATCTTTGGAATTCTCTACCCCTGAAGACTGTGGATGCGTCATCATTTGAATATATTCAATGCTGAGAAAGATATTTGGTCTCTCAAGGAATCAGGGGAATATGGGGAACAGTCAGGAAAGTGGAGTTGAGGCAGAAGATCAGCCATGATCATATTGAATGGTGGAGCAGGCTCGAGGGACCATATGGTCTACTCCTGTTCCTCTTTCTTATATTCTGACGTTAGATACACCTCATTCCACCAGTTAACCTGCAACCATCAAATTCACACCCTTTCTTCCTCAAAAGCTGGTCATTCCATTTACCTGAAGGCTAGTGTCTAGGGTGAATGGGGGAATGCAACAGAGTCGAGGCCATGAGAATGAGGAGTTCAAATAAAGTATTTCATTCATTGAAATAAACATCATTATAACTCTATTAACATTGGTATAAGCATCCAAGTGAATCTTCTTGTGCAACTATACATCTTTCTCACCCACTTCCTCTTATTTCTACATGGTGCTACCCCTGTAACTTCAGCTGAGCTGGAGGAAGACTGCGCATTCTCCTGCTCTGAGACATAGGGAGGGGATTTTTATCTTGGCCCTTACTACCTCCAGCATGTCCTCCAGGGAAGAGTCAGAACAGGGGAGCAGCCTTCCCATGTCTTCTTCCATTCTCCTGCTTTCAAAATGCTTCAAAAGCAAGCTTTTCTGCAGCCATTCAGATCCCTTTAAATACTGAGTGCGGGTCGTGATTGGTTGTGAAACCTGGAAGCAGCATGATGCTAATGACATGGCGAAGTTAAATGGTCATGGCAAAGCCTGCTTCAATTAGCAGTGGGTTCCCAAACATCTACTGGCCTCCCTGCTGCATGCTGGTCAAATCTTTTAAGATGTCACCCTTTATCTCTTGCATAAGGGGAATTCTAACTCTCCGTGATCTGTGGGAAAGGAGTAGGCCAACAGTTAAAAAGGAGCAGCTCAGTTTCCTGCTGATTTCCCATTTTAACACGGCTGGTTTTTGCAATGGAAGAGGCTCCTGACAGATTTTCCATAATTAATTGCAAATCCGGTTCCCATGATGTACATGGGAACTCAGTGGTATTTTAATATCCTCTAGAGCTGAGCACCCAGCACGGCCAGGTGAAGCTTTCAGGCCAGTGAGACCCTCTGTAATAAGTACATGGGGCCAGAAGAAGCAGACTGCTGTGCCAGGCCAGACGAACAAAGTCCAGGCTCGTGCTGTCCTGGGCTTCCCCTCCTCCTTTTACTAACTTTGGAACCTTCAAAACATCCTTCCCTTCCCCCATCCACCTAACCCCTTTTCCAGGACATATCCTGTTGCTGGTAGCTTTCTTGTAATGCTTGCGAGTGGTTTCCGGGTTGCCTGATCTTCGTCGCTCTCCATTGCCCAGCTGCCACATTCCACCCAAAATGTGCAAGCAGTTGACTGGCGACATCGAATGAGGTCTGACAGTTATTATGTGTTGGGCCTGCAACAAAGACTCCTGCTTGGGATTGCCATCCACTTCTGGCAAGAGTTAAAGTCTGCCCTAAATAACTTATGTGAAAGTTTACTTACTGTGGTATTCTGACCTAACTCTCATTCTAGACAGTACAAAACTTTAGAAACACATGTTGGCTCCAAAACTCAAATAGTGACAGCAGAATTACCTCTGACGTCAAATACAATTCTGTTATGGAAGGTCTCTGATCGCCAAGATTCTCATCATAGAGGACACCAGACAATTAAAGGCTCATCCCCTTCTATAAGATGTCAGATGGAGCTGGTAATCAAAGCTACTAATCCCCACTGGAGCCTATTCTTTGATATGTGCCAAGGTGGCTTGGAATCAATACGCCAGTTATCTTGAATCAACAGCAATAGATGCTACATCTTTCATAATTAGATTAGATCAAGCAGCCATTCATCAATATAGGATGTAGGTGAGGTCACAGACCTGAAACGTTAACTCTGCTTCTGTCTCCACAGATGCTGCCTGACCTGCTGAGTATTTCCAGCACTTGGTTTTATATTTTAGATTTCCAGCATCTGCAGTATTTTGTTTTTGTGATGTAGGCAATATTGATAATGGCGAAGATGTTTTGATTCAGTGTAATTGCCTGTTTTTGATCAAACAGTTAACACTTCAGAACACCATTCATAGAATTGTAGAAGGAGGCCATTTGGACCATGGTGCCTATGCCAGCTCTTTGATAGAGCTATTCAATTAATCCCACTCCCCAGCTCTTTCCCCACAGCCCAGTAAATATTTCCCTTCAAGTATTTATCTAATTCTCATTTGAATGTTACTATTGAATCTGCTTCCACCACACTTTCAGGCAGTGCATTCCAGATCCCAACAACTTGCTGTGTAACAAAAAAAATGTTTCCTCATGACGCCTCTGATTCTTTTGCCAATCACCTTAAATCTGGTTACTGCTGTGTTTTCTTTTCATTGTGCTTAATAAGACTTCAGACATCAAGGCACTAACCATGCACCAGGGCTCAGTTAACACTTGAATAGTGGGTTCCTTTTATTGAGGGTAGTAGTATGGTATTACATTGCAAGAGAACATCTGGACATGTCTGGTCTGTTTGGTGATCAGCAGCAGACTGAGGATGAGACTCAGTCACATGGTATATTACATCATTCCCTCTGGTAAGGTGTACTGAAAATAAAACCATACACAATTCAACGTGTATCACGACATTCCCCTTTTTACAAATTAAAAATATCCCCCTTACAATTAAACATAACTATTTACAATACAAGTAAAAATGTATGTATGCATTTCAGCACGATGAGCTCAAAAACTCAGGGTTGTAGGTGTCTATATCTTTGTGGCAGTCAGCTTCCACGCTCTGACTTGGTAACTGTAATGTTGTCTTGCGGTTGTTGGATCTTGGCACAGTGATCTGTGGGAGTAGTATGCTTGGATGTTGCACGGAATGTGGTCTTGGACCTTGTCCTGGATGTTGAGAATGAGGTATTTCTTTGATTTGCCCTCTGTTTCTTCTCACAGTTGCTGCACTGGGTGTACTGAGCTATGATCTTGGCTCCGGACAGATCCGTGTTATTTCAGCTGGCTGCCACGTACCTTCCATGGGATGCTGAACACTTACTTGCTATCCCCTTAGATCTGGCAAATCTTTACCTGCTTTCCTGTCAAGCACATCTTTCATCCTCCCCTCTTTTTACAAAAATGCCTCTCTCTCACTTCTGGAAGGGTTGAGTGATGAAAGTGAAGTAGATTTGTACGTACTGGCTTGCCAAATAATCGTTCTGCTGGTGAGGGTATCGTTGCACTCAGAGAAGTGGCTCTGTGGTGAAGCATAGCAATGTGTAGATCCTGCTTGGTTTTCCTACACTTCTGAATTAGTGATTTCACTGTATGAACCATTCTCTCAGCCATGCCGTAGGATCTTGGATAGTGTGGAGATGAAGCAGTCTGGTCAATGCCCCACTTTTCGCACATGTCCCTGAATCACTTTCCCACGAACTGAGGTCCGTGGTCCAATATGACCCCTCTGGGTGCTCCAAATAGGCTGAAAATGCACTTAGTGTTTCGATGACCATTGTGTTCAACGTTTTGCACAATTGACGGATGATAGGATACTCTGAGAAGTAGTCAGTGACAACTAAGAAATCATCTCCATGCATATGGAATAAATCGAACGCAATCTTGGCCCATAGATGAGTAGGCACCTCGTGAGGAATGAGTGGTTCCTTTTGCTGACTTGGCATGCCTCGCACTGCTTCACTGTGACCTCAATATTATCGTGGATGCCTGGCCAATAGACTTGCACTGGCTAGTCTTCTGGTCCGATCAATGCACATATGAGATTGGTGTAGTTGTTATAGTATGTCACATCTCAATGCTTCTGGTATGATGACCTGTTTACCTTTAAATATAATTCCCCTGGATATACCAAGTTTGTCACAGTATGCCCAAAACTGTCTCACGCGTTTGTGAACATCCTGAATCGAGTCTGGCCATCCTTCTATGACCATGTGCCAAAGAAGCTGTAGTGTTGGATCCTTCGCTGTCTCAACCTACAATTGTTGACATTTCTGCTGTGTGAAGTTCATCAGATCCACATGGAATACATCCTCTAACTCCACATGCATCAAATTGACTTGCAAATCGATGTTTACTTCTGCAGCCTTTGCTGGATTGGGTAACCTGCTTAGTGTGTTTGATGCAACCATTAGATTGTCAGGTTTGTACCGCACGTCGCAGTCGTAACCCTGTATTTTTACCAATAGGCGTTGCAATCTCGGCAGTGCTCCAGTGAGTGGCTTCTTCCAAATCAGCTTGAGTGGCTCATGGTCTGTTTCTACCACAAATCTCTTCCTGAATAGGTATATGTGAAAATGCATAATTCCAAACACCAATGCTAACCTTTTTCTCTCTATGTTTGAGTAGTTTGACTGTGCTGCAGACAAAGATTTCAATACGAATGCAATGGGCTTGCCTTTCTGCAAGATACATGCTCCTAATCCTTGATGGGATGCATCCATTTCAAGGGTGGTCACCTGTCTGGGGTCATAAAACTGTAGTAATGATGCTTCCAATATCGACTTCTTCAGTTCCTGGAAAAGATGTTGGTGGTCTTCGTGCCAAAGGCACCACCTTCTTCAATAATTCCTGTCGAGACAATGCTTTCTGTGCAAAATTTGGGATTTATGAAGACAAAAAGTTGAAAAGACCTAAACAATGTTGGAGATCCTCCTTATTTTGGGGTGTCGGCACTGCATGAACATCCTCCAGCTTGCTGGGGTCAGGACAAATACCTGCACTTGAGTATATTGGCTCAAAAAAGTTGATTAATTTGCATTAACCTCGCAATTGTGATTGTTAAATACCAGCCTTTCTTTGCGTGCTGCTTGCATCAGGAGATATAGATTTCTGTCATGCTCCTGTTACATCCTTCCCACCAAAGCAATGTCATCTGCTGTGCATGTGCAATCTGTTACTGTACTAGTAATACGATCCGTATGCGCCTGAAATAGATCTTGGCTAATTGATAGCCCAAAAGGAAGAAGTTGAAAACAATACTAACCAAATGGGGTACAGAATGTAGTAAGCTCTTGAGACCTCCCAGCCAAATGTACCAACCAGTAACCATTCTTTTGTGTTTTAGTTTTGAGAAAAATCTGGCTCCTGCGAATTTTGGTTTAAACGCTTCCAGTATGGGGATCTTGTGTGGACAATGCTCGAGTGCTTTGTTCAACCTTCTCGGAGCCAGGCAGACTCTAAGCGATCCGTCTTTCTTGACTACACTGCTGATTGAACTGCACCAATCCATCTGTTCTTGTACCTTTCTGGAGATCCCATCGGTTTCCGTCTTGTCCAGTTTGACTTTCAACTTGGACTGAATATGCATTTGCATGGTGGGTCAATTGGTGGTACGGCATCTTCTCTTAGATGTAAAGTTGCAGCTCTCTTGAAGCTGCGAATTCTATCAAAGCAATCTGAGTACTGTGCCGTTAGATTTCTGACTAAAGTGATGGGCCTAACTTCTGATACCGGTTTGCTTTCAGGCACCTGGTTGATCCCATGTATCGTTACCAAGGTGAGATCTCGGCATGCCGGTAGACCCGCAATCATTGGCCCTTTTGTCTCTATGATGTAGAATGTTTGCAATATCCAGGATGACTGGGTATATTTACAGAGTGAGGGCCGCATGCAGTGGAAACTTTGCCAGAATGAGATGTAGTCAGAGTGTAAAGGTGGGAATTTGGTTCACATGGGAATTCGGTGCAGAGGGGGAAAGAGGAAATGACGTGTGACTTTCCAGCATAAAAGGTAAATAGTTGATTGCTTAACATTTTCTCTTCTCTTTTATCTAAATATTAACCATAAGAATCTTCTGAGACTCCGGTCATTTATTAGTCATGTTTTATTAGCTGTGGTAAGGTTTACCAGCAGCTGCAGTAGTAAAGCCTACTAGAAGTGAGGCTTAGTCGTAGTGGGGTTTATTAATTATAAATTAATTAACACATTGTAAAGATAGCAGGGCAGGTGATGTGTTGCAGCTGCAGTATGTGGGAGCTGGTGGATGTCAGTGTGATCCACGACAAACACGTCCGCAATAAGTATGCGGCTCGAGAAGCTTCGTGTCAGAGTCAGTGAGCTGAAGGCTGAGTTACAGACACTGTGATGCATCAGGGAGGGGGAAAGTTATCTGGACACTTTGTTCTAGAAGGCAGTCATAACCTTAGGATAGGGTTGTCTGATTTGGTCAGTGGTCAGGGACAGGAGGATGTAACTGTAAGTCAAGTAGGTAAGGGGATGGAGAAGGTGGGAGTGGAGGAGTCTCAGTCCTTGCAATTGAGCAACAAGTTCAAGGTCCTTGCAGATTGCATGGACAAGAGCGAGGGCTGTAGTGTGGATGAGCAGACTGATCATGGTACAGGAAGCCATTCAAGTGGGGGGAGTTAAAAGGAATGTAGTGGTAGTGGGGGACAGTATAGTTGGGGGGATAGACACAGTTCTGTGCAGCCGCGAGTGAGAATCCAGAAGGCTGTGTTGCCTGCCCAGTGCCAGGGTTTGGGATATCTGCTTGGGGCTGGAGGAACTTGCAGTGGGAGAGGGAGGATCCAGTGGTCGTAGTCCATGTAGGTACCAACAATATAGGACTAGGAAAGAGATTCTGCATAGGGAGTATGAGGAATTAGTTACGAAATTAAAAAGCAGAACCTCAAAGGTAAATCTCTGGATTATTACCTGTGCCATGTGCAAATTGGCATATGATAAATAAGATTAGCGAGATGAATGCTCAAACATTGGTGCGGGAGAAGTGGGTTCTGATTTGTGAGGTACTGGCACCAGTACGAGGAAAAGTGGGGGTTGTACTGTTAGGACAGACTTCACCTGAACTGTGCTGGGACCAGTGTTCTAGCAAATTGTGTGACTCAGGAAGCAGATAGGGCTTTAAACTAAATAGAGAGGGGGGCGGGGAATGGGATCATGTAGGGGAAGATCGAGTAAATTAAAAAGAAATGACCAGGCAATAGATCAAGGTGACAATAAAGGTAATGATAATCAAAGTATGGCAGGAAGGGACAGTGATTGCAAACTTAAGAGTGTGCCAGCAGATAGGGCCAGACTTTACAAAAACAGCAAAAAACAATTAAGGGATCTGTATCTGAATGCCCACAGCATTTGCAATAAAACAGATGAATTGTCAACTCAAATAGAAATTCATATGTAGGACCTGATAGCCATTACAGGGACGTGGCTACAAGGAAACCAAAGCTGGGACTTGAATATCCAAGGGTATGTAATATTCAGGAAGGATAGGAAGCTGGGAAAAGATGGTGAGGTAACTCTGTTAATTAACGAGGGCGTTAGTAATGTTGTGACAGATGAGCTTAGTTTGAAAGATCAAAATGCTGAATCAGTTTGGGTGGAACTAAGAAACAGCAAGGGGCAGAAAACATCGGTGGGAGTTGTTTATAGGCCACCAAATAGCAGTGGTAATGTAAATCAAAGTATAAATCAGGAAATTAGAGGTGCGTGTAACAAGGGTAATACATAATCATGGGGGATTTCAATCTACATATAGACTGGGTAAACCTAGTTAGTACTGATGTTGTGGAGGACAAATTCTTGGAATGTATGCAAGATGGTTTTCTAGAGAAGTACGTCGAGGAACCAACTAGGGAATGTGCTATTTTAAATCTAGTATTATGCAATGAAAAAGGACTAATTAATTTTGTTGTAAAGGAGCCTTTAGGAAATTGTGACCATAATATGATTGAACTACATCACTTTCAAAATTAATGCAAACTTCTATCGGAAACTAAGGTCTTAAAACTAAGCAAAGGAAACTATTAAGGTATGAGGGGCAAATTGGCTATGGTGGATTGGGAAACTATGTTAAAAGGTATGATGATAGACAGGCAATGGCTAACATTTAAATAACTAATACATAGTTTACAACAAAATTACATTCTTTTTATGCACAAAAACCCACCAAGGAAAGTGTTGCAACCGCGGCTAACAAAAGAAATTAAGGATTGCATTAGATCAAAGGAATAGGCATATAAATTTGCCAAAAAAAAGATAAGCCTGAGATTGAGAGCATTTTAGAATTCTGCAAAGAAGGACCAAGGAAAAGATTAAGAAAGGGAAAATAGAATGAGAAGACACTAGTGAGAAACATAAAAACAGACTGTAAAAGCTTCGATAGCTATGTAAAAAGGAAAGGATTAGCAAAAACAAATGCGAGTCCATGACAAGCAGAGTCAGGAGAATTTATAATGGGGAATAAGGAAATGGCAGAGAAACTGAACAAATATTTTTTGTCGGTCTTCACAGAGGAAAATACTAAAACCTCCCAGAAATAATGGAGAATCAAGGGATGAGTGGAAACGAGGAACAGCAAGATAGTAATTTTAGTTTTTTTTTTAAAAAGTACTAGAGAAATTAATGGGACTTAAAGTAGATAAATCCCCTGGACCTGATGATCTACGTCTCAGAGTGTCGAAAGAGGTGGCTGAAGAGATAGTCAAAATTCTATAGACTCTGGAATGGCTCCTGTAGATTGGAAGGTGGCAGTTGCAACCCCACTATTTAAGAAAGGAGGGAGAGAGAAAACGGGGAACTACAGACCTGTTATTTTGACGTCAGTAGTAGGGAAAATGTTAGAATCTATAATAAGGGATGTGATAACAGGGCACTTAGAAAATAATGGTAGGATTGGGCAGAGTCAACATGGATTTATGAAAGGGAAATCATGTTTAACAAACCTGTTGGAGTTTTCTGAGGATATAACTAGCAGAATAGATAAGGGGGAACCAGTGGATGTAATGCATTTAGATTTTCAGAAAGCTTTTGATAAGGTCCCACAAGAGATTAGTAAACAAAATTAGAGCACATGGGATTGGAGGGAATATACTAGCATGGATTGAGAACTGGTTAATGGACAGAAAACAGAGTAGGAATAAATGGGTCATTTTCGGGCTGGCAGGCTAGTGGGGTACTGCAAGGATCAGTGCTTGGGGCCCCAGCTACTCACAATTTATATCAATGATTTAGATGGGTTTAAATGTAATATTTCCAAGTTTGCAGATGACACAAAACAAGGTGGAAGTGGAAGTTGTGAGGAGGATGCAAATACGCTTCAAAGGGATTTGGAGAAGCTAAGTGAGTGGGAAAAAATTTGGCAGATGGAATACAATGTAGAGAAATGTGAGGTTACCACATTGGCAGGAAAAACATAAATACAGAGTATCTCTTAAATAGTGAGAAGTTGGGAAGTGTTGAACTTCAAAGGGACTTTGGTGTCCTTGTTCATGAGTCACTGAAAGCTAACATGCGGGTACAAGCAATTAAGGTAAATGGTATGTTGGCCTTTATTACAAGCGGATTTGAGTATAGGAGTAAAGATGTCTTACTGCAATTATATAGCGCCTTGGTGAGACCGCACCTGGAATATTGTGTGAAGTATTGGTCCGCTTATACCAAACTGATTTGTGGGATGGAGGGATTGTCCTATGAGGAAAGATTGAATAGACTGGGCCTTTATTCTCTGGAGTTTAGAAGAATGAGAGGTGATCTCATTCAAACATACAAAATTCTTACAGAGCTCGACGGGGTAGATGCGAGAAGGATGTTTCCCCTGGCTAGGGAGTCTAGAACAGTCCTTGTGGAGACGACGTCCTGTCGTGTCTTCACATTGAGATGTTGCATGGCACTATCACCATGCTAAATGTGATAGATTTCGAACAGATCTCATAACTCAAAACTGGGCATCCATGAGGCGCTGTGGGCCATCAGCAGCAGAATTGTATTCAACCACAATCTGTAACCTCATGGCCTGGCATATCCCCCACTCTACCATTACCATCAAGTCAGGGGACCAACCCTAGTTCAACAAAGAGTGCAGGAGGGCATACCAGGAGCAGCACCAGGCATACCTCAAAATGATGCATCAGCCTGGTGCAGCTACAACACAGGACTATTTGCATACCAAACAGTGGAAGCAGCATGCAATAGACAGGGCTAAGCAATTCCAGAACCAACGGATCAGACCTAAGCTCTGCAGTCCTGCCACATCCAGTCGTGAATGGTGGTGGACAATTAAACAACCACCAGGAGGGGGAGGGCCCACAAATATCCCCATCCTCAACGATGGGGGAGCCCAGCACATCAGTGCAAAAGACAAGGCTGATGCATTTGCATCCATCTTCAGCCAGAAATGCCGAGTGGATGATCCATCTCGGCTTCCTCCTGAGGTCCCCAGCATCACAGATGCCAGTCTTCAGCCAATCCGCTTCACTCCACATGATATCAAGAAATGGCTAAAGGCACTGGATACTGCAAAGGCTATGGGCTCTGGCAACATCCAGCAATAGTACTGAAGACTTGTGCTTCAGAACTAGCTGCGCTCATAGCCAAGGAATTGCAGTATAGCTACCCCACTGGCATCTCCCCAGCAATGTGGAAAATTGCCCAGGTATGTCCTGTCCACTAAAAGCACGACAAATGCAATCCAGCCAATTACTGCCCCATCTGTCTACTCTCGATCATCAGCAGTGATGGAAGAGGTCGTCAGCAGTGCTATCAAGCGGCACTTGTCAGCAATATTCTGCTCACCTGACGCTGAGTTTGGGTTCCGCCAGGGCTACTCAGCTCCTGACCTCATTACAGCCTTGGTCCAAACATGGACAAAAGAGCCGAACTCCAGAGGTGAGGTGAGAGTGACTGCCCTTGACATCAAGGCAACATTTGTCCAAATATGGCATCAAGGTGCCCGAGCAAAACCCAAGTCAATGGGAATCGGGGGAAAAACACTCCGCTGGTTGGAGTCATACCTAGTACAAAGGAAGATGGTTGTGGTTGTTGGAGGTCAATCATCTCAGTCCCAGGACATCACTGCAGGAGTTCCTCAGGATAGTGTCCTAGGCCCAACCATCTTCAGTTGCTTCCTCAATGACCTTCCCTCCATCATAAGGTCAGAAGTGGGGATGTTTGCTGATTGTGCAATGTACAGCACCACTTGTGGCCCCTCCTGTACTCTAAATGAACAAACTTGTCTGCAAAGATGGAACTCATTAACCGCGTGTGAAATAACTCTGTGGAGAACCCTTTTGAAATGGAAAAGAGTACTATTGCATATGAATGTCTACAGGTCCCCGATGGTGGAAGGACAAGTAGATAAAGTGGTGAAGAAGGCAAATGGAATGCTTTCCTTTATTGGCCGAGCTATAGAATACAAAAACAAGGATGTAATGCTGGAAATGCTGGTTAGGCCACAGCTGGAGTATTGTGTACAGTTCTGGTCATCACATTACAGGAAGAAATAATTGCTGTGGAGAGAGTACAGAGAAGATTTACAAGAATGTTGCTAGGACTTGAAAATTGCAGCAATGAGGAAAATTGGATAGGCTGAGGGGTGACTTAATTGAGGTGTATAAGAATATGAGGAGCCTAAATAGAGTAGACAGGAAGGACCTGTTTCCCCAAGCAGAGAGGTCAATTACCAGGGGGCACAGATTTACGCTGACTGGTAGAAGGATCAGAGGGGACGTGAGGAAAAACTTTTTCACCCAGAGGGTGGTGGGTGTCTGGAATTCACTGCCCAAATTGGTGGTGGATGCAGAGACCCTCAACTCATTTAAAAGGTACCTGGACCTGCACCTGAAGAACTGTAACCTGCAAGGCTACGGACCAGGTACAGGAAGGTGGGATTAGATTGGGCGGCTAGTTTTTTCAGCCGGTACAGACACGATGAGCTGAATGGCCTCTTTCTGTGCCGTAGCTTTTCTATGGTTGTATCAGATATTGAAGCAGCAAGACCTGGACAACATCCAGGCTTGGGCTGATAAGTGGCAAGATAGATTCGCACCATACAAGTGCCAGGCAATGACTATCTCCAACAAGAGGGAATGTAACCATCTCCCGTTGAAGTTCAATGGCATTACCATCGCTGAATCCCCCACTGTTAACATCCTGAGGGTTACCATTAACCAGAAACTGAACTGGACCAGCCACACAAATGCCGTAGCTACAAGAGCAGGTCAGAGGCTGGCAATTCTGCAGCAAATAACTCACCACCTGTCACCCCAATGCCTGTCCACCATCTACGAGGCACAAGTCAGGAGTGTGTTGGAATATTCTCCACTTGCCTGGATGGGTGCAGCTCCAAATCGAAGCTCAACACCATCCAGGACAAAACAGCCTGTGTGATTGGCACCCCATCCATCACCTTCAATATTCACTCCCTCCACCACTGATGCACAGTGGCAGCAGTGTGTACCATCTACAAGATGCACTGCATCAATGCACCAAGGCTCCTTCAACAGCACCTTCCACACCTGCGACCTCTACCACCTCGAAGGACAAGGGCAGCAGATGCATGGGAACAGCCACCACCTGCAAGTTCCCCTCCAAGCCACACACCATCCTGACTGGGAACTACATTGCTGTCCCTTTACTGTCGCTGGGTCAAAATTCTGGAACTCCCTTCCTGACAGCACTGTTGGTGTACCTACACCCCAAGGACTGCAGCGGTTCAAGAAGGCAGCTCACCACCACCTTCTCGAGGACATTTAGGGATGGGCAATAAATGCTGACTTAGCCAGCGATGCCCACATCTGCCAAATGATTTTTTTTTAAAAAAAGATCCTGGGACACAGACTCAGAATAAGGGGCAGGCCATTTTGGTACTGAGATGAGGAGGAATTTCTTCACTCAGAAGGTGGTGATTCTTTGGAATTCTCTGCCCCAGAGGGCTATGCAAGCTCAGTCATTGATTATGATCAAGACTGAGATAGATAGATTTCTACATATTAAATATATCAAGGGATACGGGGATACTGCAGGAAATTGGTGTTGAAGATGATCAGTCATGATCTCATTGAATGGCAGAGCAGGCTCGAAGGGCTGAATGGCCTACTCCTGCTCCTATTTCTTGCATTCTTATTTACACTATCACAATGGATCCGTAGCATGGAATAGCTGATCCGTTGTATACAGACAATTTTACAGCAGTTGGTTTCACCATGGCTTTCCATTTGTTGCAGAATCTTCAGAGGGAGCATGTTTGCACTCGCCTCTATGTATTTTGGCCAATAATGAATGCATGCCAGCTTTTTGTGGACAGATGATCTGGATCATGCCAAAAACTTCAGATGGTGCAATGACATCTATGTGTTGTGTGATATGGGTGGTATGGAAAGTGTGCTCACCTCACCATCAGCTTGCTCTTCATTGCCACTGTTCGCTTTGTCCACTACCTTGTGTATGCTTTTCCTGCCAAATCTGCTCCAGTCTTTATTGCTGCCTGAGGGTACTGTCTGCTTGCAATCCGCTGGAACCTTTGTGTGACTCCTTGCAGCTCCTTCAGCCCTTACTCTTCAGTAATGTTTTTGCCAGTGGCCCTTCATGTCGCATGCTTTGCAGAAATCAAAGAATGCTGGTTTACTCTTTGGTGTGTGTAGAAGTCCACATCTCTTACATGGCTTCCCAGGCTTGGATGTTTTCATCAGTATGTTCACCGTCGAGGTTGTACATAGAGCTTTGGACTCTGTCACGCTGCAATGGTGGCTTCATATCGGAGTCCATCCTTAAGCAGTTCGCCATTGCTGCAACCTTTGGGTTTATCTAGCATCAGTTGGAAAGCAATCTATCAGAGTCCAGGCTATTCAGACAAAGAACAGAGCAGTGCTCAGAATTGAAGACACTGCTCCAGCTGAGGACTAGCCAGTGTTTTATAAAGGGTTAGCATAACTTCCTTGCTGTTGCACTCTATTCCTCTATTAATAAAGCCAAGGATCCCATATGTTTTTTTTTTAAACTGTCTTCTCAACTTGTTATGCCACCCATAAAGATTTGTGTTTGTATATCCCGGGGTGTCTCTATTCCTGCACCACCTTTAAAATTCTACCATTTGTTTTATATTCTCACACCTCATTCTTCCTACCAAAATGTATCACTTCACACTTCTCTGTTAAATTTTATCTGCCATGTGTCTGCCCATTTTACCAGTCTGTCTATGCTCTTCTGAAGTCTGTTACTATCCTCCTCATTGTTTACTACATTTCTGAGTTTTGTATCATCTGGAAACTTTGAAATTATGGCCTGTATTCCAAAGTCCAGGTCATTAATATATATCAAAAAGAGGTAGTCCTAATACTGACCTTTGGGGAACACCACTGTATAATTCCCACAGTTTGAAAACCAGCTGCTCACCATTATTCTCTGCTTTCTGTCCCTTAGCTGATTTTGTATCCATGCTGTCACTGACTCTTTAATCCCATGGTCTTCAATTTTGCAAACAAGTTTACTTTGTGGTACTTGATTAAACAGTTTTGAAAGTCCATGTACACAACATGAACCACACTATTCTCATCAACCCTCTCTGTTACTTCATCAAAGAACATGATTCTGTCAGTCAAACACGATTTGCCTTTGACTAAAGCAAAATACTGTGGATGTTGGAAATCTGAAATAAAAACAGAAAATTCTGGAAATACTGAGCATATCTGCAGCATCTGTGGAGAGAGAAAGAGTTAACATTTCAAGTCAGTGACTTTTCATCAGAACTGGGAAAAGTTGGAAATGTAATAGGCTTTGAGCAAGTGAAAGGGTGGGGTGAAGGTGGAAAGAAGGAAAAGCAGAAAAGTCTGTGATAGGATAGAGGGCAAGAGAGATTAAATGACAAAAGGTTTCATGGTGCAAAGCCAAAGGGAGTGGTAACGGGACAAGGAAAGAAACCAAATATATGTCTAGAGGGGATGTGAATGGCAGGATCCTGAACAGCTGCTGTCCAAAAGTAAAAAAAAAAAATGAGTAAATAAGAGAGAAATGAGAGGGAAAAAAACTAAAGCAGCAAAGAAAAATATAAAAGTGGGGGCAGTGGTTACGATCTAAAATTGTTGAAATTAATGTTGAGTCCAGAAGGTGATAAGTGCCCAATTGAAAGATGAGGTGCTGTTTCTCAAACTTGTATTGAGCTTCATTGGAACACTGCAGTAAGCTGAGGACAGAGAGGTCAGTGTGAGAGCAAGGTAGAGAATTAAAATGACAGGTGACTTGTGGCTCAGGGCCATGCTTGTGCACTGAATGGAGGTGTTTTACAAAGCAGTCACCCAATCTGCATTTGGTCTCCCCAGCGTAGAGCAGACTGCATCATGAACAGCAAATATGGTATACTAAGTTGAAAGAAATACATGTAAATTGCTGTTTCATCTGGAAGGAATGTTTGGGGCTTTGGATGGTGAGAAGGGAGGAGGTAACAGGGCAGGTGTTGCATTGCCTGCACCTGCATGGAAAGGTACCATAGGAAGGAGAGGACTGAGAAATGGACCAGGGTATCACGGAGGGAACAGACCCTTTGGAATGGTGAGAGTGTAGGGATAGAATAGAGTTCTTACAGGAAACTGAGTGTGAGGAAATATAGTCAAGGTAGTTGTGGGAGTCACTGGGCTTACAGTGAATATTGGTTGATAGCCTATCCCCAGAAATGGAAACAGTGACGTATAGCAAGGAAAGGGAAGAGTTGGAGATGGACCATGTGAGGGCAAGGGAAGAGTGAACATTGGAAGCAAAGTCAATGACATTTTCCAGTTCAGAGCAAGAGCAGAAAATGGCACTGATACAGTCATCAATGTACCAGAAATAGAGGCAGTCATAGCTAGGACCCATGTGGGTACCCGCAACAACACTTTTTATTTGGTCAAAGAGAGTGGAGTTGAAGGAGAAGTTGTTCAATATGAGAACAGGTTCAGCCAGGCGGTGGAGGGTGGTGGTGGATGGGGACTGGTTGTGCCTCTGTTTAAGGAAGAAGTAGAGAGCCCTCAGATTGTCCTGGTGGGGGATGGAGGTGTAGAGGGGATGGAGGTGTAGAGGGTTTGGATGTCCTTGGTGAAAAAGAATCGACTACGGCCAGGAAACTGGAAACTATTAGTGATGAGGGCATCAGAAGAGTCACGGATGTAGGTGGGAAGAAACTGGACAAGGGGAGAAAAAATAGAGTCTCAATGGGGAGAAATCAGTTCAGTGAAGCATGAACAGGCTGAGCAGGGCAGTCCTGTTTCTGAACTTTGGGAAGGAGGTACAAATGGGCTGTTTGGGGTTGTGGAACTATGAGATAGGCAGCTGCAGAGGGAAGATATCCAGAGTAGATGAGGTCACTGACCATCCTGGAAACAATAGCTTGATGTTTGGAGGTGTGGTCATGGTGCAGCAGAAGGTAGGAGGAAGTGTCAAAAAATTAGCATTTTGCCTCTGTTAAGTAGAGGTTGGAATGCCAGACAACAACGGCATCAGCTTTGATGACAATGTTAGGGTAGGACCAAAGAGAACAGAGTGCAGCAAGTTCAGAGCAGACAGGTTAGAGAGAGTGAGGGGAGCAGAGAAATTGAGACGGTCAATGTCACGCGGCAGCTTTCAATTAAAAAGATCGAGAGAGAGCAAGAGGCCAGAGGAGGGACCCCAGGTGTAGGGAGAATACTGGAGACGGATAAATTGCTCTGCTGTGTGGGGGAAGGACTCCTGGCCAAAGAAGTGGAGGTGTAAAGGGATGAAGCTGAGTCCTCTGCTAAGGACAGATCATTCGATCAGAGTATTGTAAATATACGACAAGGGGTGAGTTTAGAAGAAGGGACGGGGCCAGAGGAAAGTGAAGGGGAAGAAGTATCCAGAGTTCTGTTGGTACCCATGAGATGTTGAAGCTTGCGATCCTTCACACCTGAAAGGAAGAAAAAAAAGTTTTTGTTAAAGCACCAACTCCAGCGAAGGATGAAAAGAAACTGCAGACCAGGACGTCTTTGAGATGGTGAGTCAGTGCTGGTTAAGAGAGGGGTCAAGAGCATGCATGTGGCGGCACAAGGCAGCATGTGGCATCAAGTCTGGATCTTGGGATGCGACGAGAACAGCAGTTCAAGGAATGCTGAATAATAGTGGATGAATCCGAAACATGAAGGATGGAATTTCAGTTGGAATCCACGTGGAATAAGTTGGAGCTGGAGACTGTTGCTAAGAAGGAAATGCAGCTGATCAAACATGAGAGGGGATGTAGAAAGTAATGAAGGTGAACAAGATAGAAGAGATCAAAGGAAAACCTGTCTGAGAGAAGAGCAAAACTACTTCAAGGTGGGAATTTCGGGAAGAGAGTGGCAGGGAATTAAACACTAATAAAAAGGTAAAATACTATGGATGCTGTAAATCTGAAATAAAGACAGAAAATTCTGGAAATACTCAGCAGATCAAGCAGCATTGGTGGCAAGAGAAACAGAGTCAACGTTTGAGGTTAGTGACCTTTCCTCAGAATTGGGAAAAGTTAGACATGTAATAGGTTTGAGCAAGTGAGAGGTGGGAGGGAGGAAGTACATTTCCTTCCTAAAGCACCTTCTCATATCCCACTTCACCCTCATCCTGCAATCTGTGATGATTTACAATCTGTAGCTGGTGTAAGCAATTTCCTTCTTGTTGTCCCTGCCCCACACCCCTGGTATGTGGTGGCTTTTACATCAGGATTGTGACCAAGTGGATGCTGTGATGGTCTGCAACAGAGGGATGGTAAGGTGTGGGACTGTTGATCAAGATCTGGGGTTATATTCATTCGGACTGGAGTTGAATGATGTACTCGTAGACAGCTTGCCTGGAATGTGGGTGTGTCCTCCCTTCCTTCTCAGATGCAGATGCTCGCCAAACCCTGCTGCCCTTATGATGGCTAGGTTGTGGAGGATGTAACAGACCACTACGAATCAGAACACCTGCTCCAGGAAGTACAGGGGCTCCTCCAGAGCTGTCCAGGCAGCAAAACCACTGCTTCAACACTCTGTCTGCATGATGACATTCCACAGAGCATCATGGCTCTCATTATATGAGTGCTGGCCACATGTGGTTGGGTTGCAGAGGGGAGTCATCAACCAGGTGTAGAGCAGATAGCCCTTGTTGCCCAGCAGCTACCCTCTGGTTCAACATGGCACAAAGATTGCTATAACAATGGAGTGATGAAAGATCACTGAACCATGACTGCTGCCAGGATAACTAGCTTTCTCCAGCATAGTGTGCGGGACATAGTCACACACCAACTCACCAACTGCACTTTGAGTGAGTGATACCCTTTGCGGTTTTGGTACATCTCAGCATTGAGATTTGGTGCACACAAAGCTACATGTGTGCAGTTACTGGCACCTAGCACCATGTGGAAGCCTGCTATCCTGACAAAGCCAGATGCACGCTCCTCTTGCTTTTCTCTGTTCAGACAATGAAGTCCCTTCTAGCATACAGAGCTTGTTTCATCTCCTGGATGCTGTGATGATAGTGAATTGTGAGATGTTTGTTATGTTGTCTATTCCAGACTGGAAAGATCCCCTCACAAAGAAATTGAGGGTGAAGGTCACCTTCATGACCACTGTCGATGGCATCCAAGCCCTGCTCTGAGGCTAAAGGTCTGCTTCCAAGAAGTGGCACCTCCTGCATAAAGCACAGCTGCTATACACCATGCTTAAGTGCAGGTAGGAGAAGTGATCCCTGAAGACCCAAGGTGGGTAAAGCCTCCTGCTGAGAGCTCTTCTCCCCTCCTCCCTCTACCAGCAGCTTGTCTTCTTTGCTGCCTCGGCTCCATCTCCCTCTGATGCTGCAGCTCAAGGGGGACTGCTATCGTAGGCGCCATGACTGGGAGAAAGTGCTGTACTCAGCAGCCTTGTAATAATCACCAATGCCTTTCCCACATCGAGCACCACTCCCTGCAGACTCTACAGACTTTTATGAATTCCTCCAAGGCACCCACTACTTCCATAAACTCAGCAAGAGCCGGTAGAAAGTAATAAGCAACTAACATGCATGTTGGATGATGATCCTTTTAAATAGCTCTGATGGGGTGTCCCTATGCATCTGAACACATGTTCAACTGTGTGTGTTTGAGAGGGCGTAAACTAGAGCAGTCAAATAGAAAATAGCAGGTCGGATGTCAAATCAGCGTTAGACGCTGAATGATGTCATGATCTGCCTACTCTATATATACTTCTGCCACATATATGTTAAGCTAGCACAAATGCACATAACAGGATAGCGTTTGGCTTGGAGTGCACTGGAAGTGGTGCAGATGCTATTTCTCTACTGAACCAAAACTACCAGCATTATGGTGCTGAATTTTGCAGCCAGAATCTCTATTTTTCCCAAGCTTCCTTTTTTTTCTCAATTCATTCATGGGATGTGGGTGTCGCTGGCTATGCCAACATTTATTGCCCATCCCTAATTGACCTTGAGAAGGTGCTGGTGAGCTGCCTTCTTGAACTGCTGCAGTCCATGTGGCATAGGTACACCCACATTGCTGTTGGGAAGCGAGTTCTAGGATTTTGACTCAGCGACAGTGAAGGAAAGGTGATATAGTTCCGATTCAGGAGGGTGTGTGGCTCGGATGGAAACATGCAGGTGGTGATGTTCCCATGCATTTGCCGCCCTTGCCCTTCTAGGTGGTAGAGGTCGCAGGTTTGGAAGGTGTCTAAGGAGCCTTGGTGCGTTGCTGCAGTGCATCTTGTAGATGGTACACACGGCTGCCACTGTGCTTCGGTGGTGGAGGGAGTGAATGTTTGTGCATGGGGTGACAATCAATTGAGCTGCTTTGTCCTGGATAGTGTTGAGCTTCCTGAGTGTTGTTGGAGCTGCACCCATCCAGGCAAGTGGAGAGTATTCCATCACACTCCTGACTTGTGCTTTGTAGATGGTGGACAGGCTTTGGGGAGTCAGGAAGTGAGTTACTCGCCCCAGGATTCCGAACCTCTGACCTGCTCTTGTAGCCACGGTATTTATATGGCTACTCTAGTTGACCTTCTGGTCAATGGTAACTCCCAGGATGTTGTTAGTGGGGGATTCAGCGATCGTAATGCCATTGAATGTCAAGGGGAGATGGTTAGATTCTCTCTTGTTGGAGATGGTCATTGCCTGACACTTGTGTGATGCGAATGTTACTTGCCATTTATTAGCCCAAGCCTGGATATTGTCCAGGTCTTGCTGCATTTCTACACAGACCTGTTTCAGTAGCTGAGTCGTCGTGAATGGTGCTGAACATTGTGCAATCATCAGCGAACATCCCCGCATCTGACCTTATGATTGAAGGAAGGTCACTGATGAAGCAGCTGAAGATGGTTGGGCCTAGGACACAAGATCCTTCAGGATCTTGGTTCTAAACTATCAAAGCCCAGTGATTTGTCTACCTTAAGTATGAATACTTATTTAGGACCATTTTGTTTGAGGAAAACTTGCCTCTAACAGTTCTACACTCAACTTTGATGGTTCTACAATCCCAATATTGTACCAGAAATCTGTTACACTGCGGATATTTGACAAAATTATTGACTCAGCCACGGACACTGGAGCAATTGATCTGTATATAAAAGTGCATAGCCAATCTAATGCCATCAAAACACGGTCCATTTTAAAACACATTTCTCCCGATAAATAAAGTAACTAAGCATACAAACATCAATGGAGGGCAGCACAACTATATTAGCCAGCTAGCAAGCAAAATAGTATGCAATGTCAATGTGAATTACCTTTATTGATAGAATAGAGCTAGCTGCACCATGTTACAGGGTGGTAGATGGACCTTATCGGATGACCTTTGGATTCACATTGTCAGGAGTGTAAATTCATCCAATAAACCATAAAACTCAGAGGATTGTTATTGTGGTTATTGAGGTGAGGCATTCGAAAATCAGCAATAGGAATACGGACCATTTTTCACACTGCTATTGTCACAAGACAATATAACCCATGATCGTCAATGTTTGTGCAGCTTCTCCACCTGCTTGAAATATGTGTCTGAAGACAGGGCAGCCAAAAGGGCAGTGATCTCCAAATTAGGAGCATTTTTTTAGGATAGAACAGATACTACATACACAGAGAGGGGGTAACACAGAAGGCAGAGAGAGGGAGGGGGGGGGGGGGGGAGAGAGAGAGAGTGACAGTAAAACAGAAAAGCAGAGTGGGACAGAGATTAACGGTAGGTTGTCAAGTCCAGTTTATTCATCTTGACAGGCTGTTAAACCAGGTCATGGATTCTAAAATACAGAAACAACAGCATCCCTCATGGACAAAATGTCATTTATTCACCAAAGCTAGTGATAAAATTAGATAAACATAATTTAAAATAAAGAGCACCCTTCAGTTCCTCCCAATAAAGTGATTCTCTTAAATCGACATGTCTATATCTCAGTCTATCACTGTTAATTCCGATTCAGCTCTAACAAGATAATAAAATGATTTTTCTGCAAACAGTTGTGTGGTTATTACTGCATGTATTATTCAGTTTACAAAAGGTTTAGTCATTATCTGCAAGATTGTATTCCAGACTAACCAATTTACTTCCAAGCCAAATTTTTAAACTGTTACCAAAGGTCCGCTTTTAACGTAATATAATTATATGATGCAGAAACTTTCAAATGATAATGGCCACTCAGGTTATCTGCCCTCGAACTGGATAGTAAACGATGCACATTGCAGTTACTGATCTTTGACATACTTGTAAAACTTGCCCTTTAATCCAATTCGCAGCAAAAAAAAATCAGTTAATGGTGGTTTCGAACATGGTCATTGAAAAATAATATTTTTTTATGATGTTTTTCCTCACAGTTTTAAAAGCTGTAAATGCAGCATGGATTTTGTTAAGGAATCATGGACGGATCATCACAGATAAAGGTTTATTAAAGCTATCTGTTAATTGTATTTACAATTTTTTTTATATGGGTCAGCAGCATCATGTTTTTGCCAATATCACTCAGCCCCATTACACTGTACTGTTGTATTCATGGAGAACTTACAGTGCTGACTTCTGGAGATACCTTGAATTTTCCTGCCTGTTCTCCCTCAGTAAAAGCTCTGGAACAATGTGATTCCAAATGGATAGCAGTGGACATTGACATTTTGGACTTTTACTTAGATATAAATGAGCTTGTGTCACAAGTGAAAGTAATGCATTACAGAGCATAAAAATTGAGACGTTCCCTAAGTGACTTTTGCCATTTTAAAATGAGTTTACATAACACAAGCCTTTAAACTTTTCTTTTAAAATAACCTAGCTGCTAGATTATTTTGAAACACAGGTTTAAAGGCTTGGAGCAGGGGTGTCCAACCTTTTTCACGTGGGGGGCCATATTATTTTTGCCCTACATAGGGGGTCTCTCACTCTCTCGCTCTCTCTCTCCCCTTCTCCATCTCCCCCGCTGCCCCCTCCCTCTCCCCCCTCTCTCTCCCCCCACTCCATCTCTCTCTCTCTTCTCCCCCTACTCCATCTCTCTCTCTCTCTTCTCCCCCCTACTCCATCTCTCTCTCTCTCTTCTCCCCCCTCCATCTCTCTCTCTCTCTTCTCCCCCCTCCATCTCTCTCTCTCTCTTCTCCCCCCTCCATCTCTCTCTCTCTCTCCTCCCCCTCCATCTCTCTCTCTCTCTTCTCCCCCCTCCATCTCTCTCTCTCTCCTCCCCCCTCCATCTCTCTCTCTCTCTTCTCCCCCCTCCATCTCTCTCTCTCTCTTCTCCCCCCTCCATCTCTCTCTCTCTCTTCTCCCCCTCCATCTCTCTCTCTCTCTTCTCCCCCTCCATCTCTCTCTCTCTCTTCTCCCCCCTCCATCTCTCTCTCTCTCTTCTCCCCCCTCCATCTCTCTCTCTCTCTTCTCCCCCCTCCATCTCTCTCTCTCTCTTCTCCCCCCTCCATCTCTCTCTCTCTCTTCTCCCCCCTCCATCTCTCTCTCTCTCTCTTCTCCCCCCTTCATCTCTCTCTCTCTTCTCCCCCCTTCATCTCTCTCTCTCTCTTCTCCCCCCTCCATCTCTCTCTCTCTCTTCTCCCCCCCTCCATCTCTCTCTCTCTCTCTCCTCCCCCCTCCATCTCTCTCTCTCTCTTCTCCCCCCTCCATCTCTCTCTCTCTCTCCTCCCCCCTCCATCACTCTCTCTCTCTCTCTCCTCCCCCCTCATCTCTCTCTCTCTCTCTCTCCTCCCCCCTCCATCTCTCTCTCTCTCTCTCCTCCCCCCTCCATCTCTCTCTCTCTCTCTCCTCCCCCCTCCATCTCTCTCTCTCTCTCTCTCCTCCCCCCTCCATCTCTCTCTCTCTCTCTCTCCTCCCCCCTCCATCTCTCTCTCTCTCTCTCTCCTCCCCCCTCCATCTCTCTCTCTCTCTCTCTCCTCCCCCCTCCATCTCTCTCTCTCTCTCTCTCCTCCCCCTCCATCTCTCTCTCTCTCTCTCTCCTCCCCCCTCCATCTCTCTCTCTCTCTCTCTCTCTCTTCTCCCCCCTCCATCTCTCTCTCTCTCTCTCTCTCTCTTCTCCCCCCTCCATCTCTCTCTCTCTCTCTCTCTCTTCTCCCCCCTCCATCTCTCTCTCTCTCTCTCTCTCTCTCTTCTCCCCCCTCCATCTCTCTCTCTCTCTCTCTCTCTTCTCCCCCCTCCATCTCTCTCTCTCTCTCTCTCTTCTCCCCCCTCTCTCTTTTCTCCCCCCTCTCTCTTTCCCCCCCCGCTCCCTCTTTTTCCCCCCCCCGCTCTCTCTTTCCCCCCCCCCCGCTCTCTCTTTTTCCCCCCCCCTCGCTCTCTCTTTTTCCCCCCCCCCCGCTCTCTCTTTTCCCCCCCCCCCTCGCTCTCTCTTTTTCCCCCCCCTCGCTCTCTCTTTTTCCCCCCCCCCTCGCTCTCTCTTTTTCCCCCCCCCTCGCTCTCTCTTTTTCCCCCCCCCTCGCTCTCTCTTTTTCCCCCCCCCTCGCTCTCTCTTTTTCCCCCCCCCTCGCTCTCTCTTTTTCCCCCCCCTCGCTCTCTCTTTTTCCCCCCCCCCTCGCTCTCTCTTTTCCCCCCCCCCCGCTCTCTCTTTTTCCCCCCCCGCTCTCTCTTTTTCCCCCCCCGCTCTCTCTTTTTCCCCCCCCCGCTCTCTCTTTTCCCCCCCCCGCTCTCTCTTTTCCCCCCCCCGCTCTCTCTTTTTCCCCCCCCCGCTCTCTCTTTTTCCCCCCCCCGCTCTCTCTTTTCCCCCCCCCTCGCTCTCTCTTTTCCCCCCCCCTCGCTCTCTCTTTTTCCCCCCCCCCTCGCTCTCTCTTTTCCCCCCCCCCCCCGTCCCCTCTCTTTTTCTCTCTCTCTTTTTCTTTTTCTCTCTTTCTCTCTCTCTTTTTTCTCTCTCTCTCTTTCTCTTTTTCTCTCTCTCTCTCTCTCTTTCTCTTTTTCTCTCTCTCTTTCTCTTTTTCTCTCTCTCTCTCTCTTTCTCTTTTTCTCTCTCTCTCTCTCTTTCTCTTTTTTTCTCTCTCTCTCTCTTTCTCTTTTTTTCTCTCTCTTTCTCTTTTTTTCTCTCTCTCTTTTTCCATTTTAAAAAAAGGCCGGCCGGAAACCCACAGATCTGTGGATGTTCAGAAACCATTGTTCCCACTTCCAGCACCTGTCAGCTGTGAATATGAAAAGGAGTGTTAATGAGCATTAGATAAAGATCTGAGCTTCGAAATTCCAACTCAGCTGTGAAACTACAGTGCAATTTTTTTTTAAGCCAGTCTGGTCAGAAAGAAGAAGCCAATGGCAAATTTCTCATCCCTGAAATTACCACTCAATGTCCTCAAATTTCTTTTGACCACATACGCGTGTCTGACCCCTAATGTGTACTTCAATGAAAAGTGAGGCAAAGGGAGTAAATTTCTAAGGGAATTCTCCATTTATGCCATTTTTCTGGGGTTTTCATGGTTCTTACACTGTTACGGCAGACGAGCAGGAAAAATCCCACGGAAAATAACCCCCAAACTGTGTACTATTTCTTCAATTCCCTCACTGTCCACCATAAGCTTGCCTGCTTTATCTTTTAGAGACATGACCCCAACCTTGACTCTCCTTTTATTGCTAGTGGTACAGGTACCTTTTATATTGCACTTATTTTTCTTTCTTGTACTCCATCATAATCTTTCTAATCTCCCTTTTTGCAGCTTTCCTACATATATCCTGGCTTTAATTGTTGGCACCTGCACTATAAGTGCTACATTAATGTTTTAAAATTTCAAATTTAATTTAATCTCCTTATTCATCAACCTTAAGTATAGTTTGCGATTCGGGATGTTACAATTTTTGTCGAGGACATTAAACAATAGTTATGGTGATTGGGTGGTCTTGCCACCTTGAACATAAATCCTAATGAGTGCATCAAGATTTGTTGGCATCAGCAGATGCTGAGGTTGAAAGAAGCTTTTGGCTGCATTGAAATGTGTGACACATGACCTGGAAAAAGTGAGTGCCCCAAATGCCAGTGTTCATTCCCCATCTTTTACATCCCTTGCCTTGTGACTACAAAATATGCCAATTTATAAGAAGCAAACAGAAAGCTCATAAAGTGATGTGCCATTCATTGGTTGTGAGTAGCTTATCCCATTGGCACCATGTTAGGTACTGACTACGAAACCTCCCACTGCCAAGCAAAATTACAAAATATTTGACTTGTAGAGTAATCCTAGTACCATAACTACCTGAATTATATAAACAGGAGGTGATTATGTCTGTCAGAACACTGATTGCAAAAATATATCCATATATTTCAAATTGTACACGGTTATTCCATATATTTGTTTTGTGGTGGAATACTTAAGCAGTATCTTAATTTTATTTATAAACTTTACTTTCTTGTTTCAGATTTATAGCCTTGATCTTGGTGGTATATCAACTGTTATCGTTAATGGGTATGATGCAATCAAAGACTGCCTTGTTCGCCAGAGTGATATTTTTGCAGATAGGCCATCTCTACCTCTCTTCAAAAAACTGACAAATATGGGAGGTAACCAGATCTGATAAATACCATTTGCCATAAACTGACAGTTGGGTATATCTGTTGCAGCACATCTTTGTCTCATGGCTTTTAAATCTAGCAGTCAAGATGATCTGTACATTATAAACACAATAAAAACAAAACATTTCGGAATGCACATGCATAGCGTTTCTTGAAAAAAGGCAATTAGATGCTTTTGTCATTTGCAGGGCAGTCTGGTACCTAAAAGCGAAGTCGGACAATGAGTTGATTGCTGACAAGAAGAAAAAATTTGAAAACGCAGTCCTCCCAGTGGGAAATCCATTTACCTCTTTAAAAAATGTTGTGACCAGTCAACGTATTTTAAGAAAGAATTTGTTGTCAGCATCACAAGTACGGCTAAAACCACAAACTCTGTGCCTTCTTTGCTTCCCCTGGCACTTCCCTGCACTGATATGGGTGTGTTTGGGAACTCAGCAGTATAGAAATTGTAGGTAAAAAACTTCTATTTTGTCACACTATGACGCATTGATCATTAACATTTCAACACGTTTTAGGCCCACAAAGATTCCTACATAGTATAATGAATGAGTGCATTGCTCAAATAACACTTTTCAAGTATGCACTTTGCTTAACTGTTACTATATAGATCTTTCAGGAAATGTTCTTTTGTGAAGAATTAATGTAGAAAAACATTTATTAAATACAGATTAAGGAGAAATTCTTTTGAGTTTAGTTCCCTCTACTGGTGCATCCACAGAATTGCCATGGATTACACTATTTGCAATGAGTTTGGGTGACTATTTCTGTAAAACGTGATTGTATTGATTAAAACCTGTTTTTTTTTTTTAAAAAAACATATATATTGATCTATCCTGGGTAATTATTTTTAGTACTGTAATGGAATTTTTACTTTAAGAATAAAATTGGCAGCTGAGTTTGTGGCCTTATAAGCCCCTTATGTAAATGGAATTGTTGTTTCCTCTATTATCTTGGCCAGGTTAGAAACAAAACTTTACAAACCTGCAACATTTCTAATCACCTAAACAATTCAGAAGACTATAATCATGTCATTTCCATGATGTCAAGCTGCACCATCCTGCAGAAGATATGCAAGTGAGTGAGCAATGATTTAGGATCAGCTAACAATGAGCTATCCAGCATATTGGTAAACAGTTTGCAACAATTCACCTTACCATCTGCTGCATAAATAGAAAATGCTGGAAATACCTAGCAGGTCAGGCAGCATCAGTGGATGGAGAAACAGAATTAATATTTCAGGTCAGTGATCTTTCATCAGAACTGCAAAAAGTTAGAGATACTACAGGAAGGTTGTAAAGTACTGAATTGAAAGATGAGTTGCTGTTCCTTGAGCTGCATTGGAACAGTGTAGAAGGCCAAGGTCAGAGTGGGAGTGGGCAGAGAATTAAAATGGAAAGCATGGTCATGCTTGCAGACTGAATGAAGGTGTTCAGTAAAGCAATTCCCCCAATCTGCATTTAGTCTCTCCAGTGTACTGGAGACTGCATCATGAGCTGTGAATACAGTGTACTAAATTGTAAGAAGTACATGTAAATCGCTGTTTCACCTCGAAGGAGGATTTGGGGCCATGGACGGTGGGAGGGGAGGAGGTGAAAGGGCAGGGATTACATCTCCGGTGCTTGCATGGAAAGATACTGTGGGAAAGGGATCAGGTGGTGGAAGAGTGGACCAGGGTGTTGTGGAGGGAACGGTTCCTTCGGAATGCTGAAAGGGGAGGGAACAATGTATTTACTGGTGGCAGAAATGGTGGAGGATGATGCATTGAGATGGAAGGTGAAGGCAAAGGGAACCCTATTGTGATTCTGGACAGGATGAGGGCAGAAGTGCAAGAAATAGAATGGACTCAGTCGAGGGTCCGTCAACCATGGTGGAGGGGAAACCTCAGAGGAAAGAGGAAGATATTGGAAGCACTGGTGTGGAAAGTGGCATCATCAGAACAGATGCGACTGAGATACGGGGTGAAAGAAATAGAGTCCTCACAGGAAACGGCAGGGTGGGGAGAGGAAGTGTAATCAAGGTAGCTGTGGGAGTCAGTGGGCTTATAATAGATGTTCTTTGACAGCCTATCCCCAGAAATGGAGGATGTCATGATGCAGTCAAGGACAAAGTCTATTTGGTTAGAATTACAAAACAATAAAGTTACCATTACACTGCTGGGTGTATTCTATAGGTCACCGACTAGTGGGAAAGATATATAGAGGAGAAAAAACTATAGAATAGTGATAATGGGGGACTTCAATTATCCTAATGTAGACTGGGATAGTAAAAGTGTAAAGAGCAGAGTTTCTGAAGTGTGTTCAGGAGAATTTTCTTGATCAGTATGTTTCTGGCCCAACAAGAAAGGAGGCATTGCTGGATCTGGTTCTGGAGAATCAGATATCAGTCAGGGAACACTTAGGGAACAGTGATCATGGTATCATAAGGTTTAGGTTATCCATGGAAAAGGACAAGAAGCAGTCTAAAGTAAAAATACTAAATTGGAGAAGGGCCAATTTCAGTGGCGTGAGAACAGATCTTTCCCAGGTATATTGGAAACAGATTAGCAGGCAAAACTGTAATGGACAATGAGCTGCCTTTAATAAGGAGATCGTTTGGGTACAGTTGAGATACATTGCCACGAGGTAGAAAGGTCGGGAAACAAAAGCCAGCGCTCCCTGGATGACAATAGAGATGGAGAGTAGGATGAAGCAGAAAAAGGGTGTGCATAACCGATGTCAGGCTGATATTACTAGTGAGAACCAGGCTGAAAGTAGGAAGTTCAGAGGAGAAGTGAAAAAGGAAATGAGAGGCAAAGAGAGACTATGGGAAGAAGACTGGAAGCTAACTTAAAAGGGAATCCAAAAGTCATCTTTATGCATATAAATAGTAAATGGAGGGTTGGGTCGATTAGGGATCAAAAAGGGGATCTATGCATGGAGGCGGAGGGCAAGGCTGAGGTACTAAATAAGTACTTTGCGTCTGTTTTACCAAATGTCAGGCCAACATTCTTTGTTGAATGATAATATTCTTTAATCCACTGACTGGAGACCTGAATTTAGATATTTTTTTAAAGAAATTTAAGAAGGAACAGATAAAAGATGACTTTGCTAGCAGCCTAAGATGGCCACCTAATTTGCAACACTGTATCCTACATTGTGAGGTGGAGAAGAAATGTCTGCTCATCCCAGCAAGAACCAAGATCCAGGAAGTTTAAGGGAACTGCCTGCTCTCTTAGCAAGAAGAAATACACTACTCACTACCATGCTTGAATCACTGGGTGACTGTCATGTGACAAGACCCTTCCACCCCCCCCCCCCCCCCACCAAATCTGTATGGCTTTCAGTTGGTGTTTCTCTGCAGAAGTTTGAGAAGCATCTGGACACTGACAGGTGCAGACCCAAGTAGGGGTGGGTCAGTCAAGCAGCTGGACATGATAAAAATTGATAGAGGAGGTATTAGAAAGATTTGCTGTACTTAAAGTTGCTAAATCATCAGGACTTGATGAGATGCATCCAAGGATGAGGGCAGTAAGTGTGGAGGCACTGGCCATAATCTTCCAATCATCCTTAGATGTAGGGGTGGTGCCAGAGGACTGGAGAATTGCAAATGTTACACGCTTGTTCAACAAAGAATGTGAAGATAAACCCAGCAACTACAGGCCAGTCAGTTTAACATCAGTGATGGGAAAACCTTTAGAGATGATCACCTGGGACAAAGTTAAAAGGGTCAGTACTAGGACCATTGCTTTTCTTGATGTATATTAATGAGCTACACTTGGGTGTGCAAGGCACAATTTCAAAATTTGCAGATGACACAAAACTTGGAAGTATAGTGAACTGTGAGGAGGATAGTGATTGACTTCAAGAGGACATAGGCTGGTGGAATGCGCAGACATGTGGTCGATGAAACAATGCAGAGAAGTGTGAAGCGATCAATTTTGGCATGGAGAACAAGGAGAGGCAATGTAAAATAAAGGGCACAATTCTAAAGGTGGTGCAGGAACAGACAAGTCTGGGAGTATATGTGCACAAATCGTAGAAGGTTTCAGGGCAGGTTGCGAAATTGGTTAAAAAGGCATTTGGGATCCTGGCCTTTATAAATCGAGGCATAGAATAAAAAAAGCAAGGAAGTTGTGATGAATGTTTATAAAACTCTGGTTCAGCCTCAACTGGAATATAGTGTCCAATTCTGGGCACCGCACTTGAGGAAGAATGTGAAGGCTTTGGAGAGAGTGCAGAAAAGATTTATTGGAGTGGTTCCAGGGATGAGGGACTTCAGTTACGTGGATAGATTGGAGAAGCTGGGGTTGTTCTCCTTGGAGAAGAGACGGTTGAGAGAACAGCAAAATGCTGTAGATGCTGGAACAAAGAACAGAAATACTCAGATCTGGCAGCATCTCTGGAGAAAGAAACAGTTACTGTTTCAGGTCTGTAACCTTTCATCAGAACTTGGCAAAGTTAGAAATGTATTAGTTTTTTTAGCAGGTGATATGGGGGAGGGTAGGACAAAGAACAAAAGGGAAAGTCTGTAATAGGGTGGAAGACAGGAGAGAGTCGTGCAGGGCCAATGGGAGTGGTAATGGGGCAAGAAACAAAAGATGTGCCTGGAGCAGGTGTGCCGAAACATGCAAAAAAAAGGAAACAAAATGGGAGCAGAGATTGTGGTCTGAAATTATTAAATTTCAATTATTAAGTGTTGAGTCCAGAAAGCTGTAAGTGCCTAATTGAAAGCTGAGGTGCTGTTCCTTAAGCTTCCATTGAGCTTCTTTGGAACACTGCAGTACGCCGAGAACAGAGAGGTCAGCATGAGAGCAAGGTGGAGAATTAAAATGACAGGTGACCAATAGCTTAGGGTCATGCTTGTGGACTGATGGGAGGTGTTTTACAAAGCAGTCCCCCAATCTGCGTTTGGTCTCCCAAGTGTATAGCAGATCGCATCATGAACAGCAAATGTAGTATACTAAATTGAAAGTAGTACATGTAAATTGCTGTTTCACTTGGAAGGAGTCTTTGGGGCCTTGGACAGTGAGGAGAGAGGAGGTAACAGGGCAGGTTTAGCATCTCCTGTGCTTGCATGGAAAGGTGCCATGCGAAGGGGTAGGGGGTATTGGGAGTGATTGATCCATTCCTCAGAGTATCGCAGAGGGAACGGTCCCTATGGAATGCTGGGAGGGGAGGGAAGATGTGTTTTTGGTGGTGGCATCATGCTGGAGGTGGTGGAAATGGTGGAGGATGATCCATTGAATACGGAGGCTGGTGGGGTGGAAGGTAAGAACAAGGGGAACCCTATTATGGTTCTGGGATTCTCCAATGCCTTACATGCTTCCTGAAGTGTGGTGCCCAGAACAGGGCACAGTCCTCCAGTTGAGGCCGAATTAGTGTTTGATACAGGTTCACCATAACGTCCATGCTTTTGTACTCTGTAACTGTATATTTGTAAGCCCAGGATCGCATATGCCTTATTTAACCACTTTCTCAACCTGTCCTGCCACTTTCGACGATTTGTGCATATATACCCACATCCCTTTGCTCCTGCACCTCCTTTAGAATTGTATCCTATATTTTATATTGTCTTTCCTCATTCCTCCTACCAAAATGTATCACTTCACACTTCTCTGCATTAAATTTCCTCTGCCACATTTACCTATTCCACTAGCTTGTCTTTGTCTTCTTAAAGTCTATCACTACCCTCCTCACAATTCAGAATACTTCAAAGTTTTGTGTCATCTGCATATGGCTGGTCCGGTTAAGTTTCTTGGTATTGGTAACTCCCACTTTATTAATGGTGGAGGATTCAGTGACGGTAATGCTGTTGAATGTCAAGGGCAGGTGGTTAGATTCTCTCTTGTTGAAGATGGTCATTGCCTGGCACTTAAATGGCAATTTATGCCACACATCAGTCCAAGCCTGAATGTTGTCTGGGTCTTGCTGCATGTGGGCACGGACTGTTTCAGTATCTGAGGAGTTGCAAATGGTATACTGAACACTGCAATTGTCAATGAACATCCCAACCTCTGACCTTATGATGGAGGGAAGGTTATTGATGAAGCAGCTGAAGATGATTAGGCCTAGGACACTACCCTGAGGAACTCATGCAGCAATGTCCTGGGGCTGAGATGATTGGCCACCGATAATTACAACCATCTTCCTTTGTGCTAGGTATGACTCCAGCCAATGGAGAGTTTTCCCTGATTCGCATTGACTTCAGTTTTGCGAGGGCTCCTTGATGCCATACTCAGTCAAATGCTGCCTTGAAGTCAAGGGCAGTCACTCTCACCTCACCTCTGGAATTCAACTCTTTTGTTCAGATTTGGACCAAGTCTGTGATGAGGACGGGGGGTGAGTGGCCCTGGCAGAACCCAAACTGACTATCGATGAGCAGGTTATTCCTGAGTAAGGTGCTCGATAGCACTGTCAGTGATATCTTCCATTACTTTGTTGATTGAGAGTCAATTGAGGGGCAGTAATTAGCTGGATTGGATTTGTCCTGCGTTTTTTTTTTGGACAGGACATACCTGGGCGACTTTCCACATTATTGGGTAAATGCCAGTGTCGTAGATGTACTGGAACAGCTTGGCTAAGGGTGCGGCTGGTTCTGGAGCACAAATCTCCAGTACTAAGCTGGGTTGTTGTAAGGGCCCATAGCCTTTGGTGTATCCATTGCATTCAGTCAGTTCTTGACATCACCTGGAGTGAATCGAATTGGCTGAAGACTCGCATCTGTGATACTGGGGACCGCATGAGGAGGCCGAGATGGATCATCCACTCGGCATTTCTGGCTGAAGATGATTGCAAATGCTTTAGTCTTGTCTTTTGCATTACCATGCTGGGCTTCCCCATCATTGAGGTCGGAGATGTTTGTGGATACCCCCTCCTCCTGTTAGTTGTTTAATTGTCCACTAATCACGACTGGATGTGGCAAGACTGCAGAGCTTTGATCCAATCCGTTTATTATAGGATCTCTTAGCTCTGTCTATCACATGCTGTGTCTGCTGTTTAGAATGCATGTAATCCTGTGTCGTAGCTTCACTAGATATACCTGCTGCTGCTCCTGGCACGCTCTGTTAAACTCCCATTGAACCAGGGTTGGTCCCCTGGCTTGATGTTAATGGTAGAATGAGGGACATGCTGGGCCATGAGGTTGCACAGTGTGGTTAATACAATTCTGCTTCCGATGGCCCATAGCGCCCCATGGATGTCCAGTTTTCAACTGCTAGACCTGTTCCAGATCTACCCCATTCAGCATAGAGGTAGTCCCACTCTATATAATGGAGGATGTTGACTGTGAAGATGGGACTTTGTCTCCACGAGGACTGCGCGGTGGTCACTCCTACAAATACTGTCATGGACAGATGCAGCTGCAACAGGTAGATTGTTATGGACACAGTGAAGTATGTTTTTCGCTCATCTTGGTTCTTTCACCACTGGCTGCAGAACCCGTCCACCAGATATGTCCTTCAGGACTCGGCCAGCTTGATCAATAGTGGTGCTACTGACCCACTTTTAGTGGTGGGTATTGAAGTCTCCCACCCAGAGCACATTCTGTTCCCTTGCTACCCTTGGCACATGGAAGAGTACTGATCCCTCAGTTGAGGGAGGGTGGCAGGTGGCCATCAACAGGAGGTTTCCTTGCCATGTTTGACCTGATGGCGCGAGACTTCTTGGGCTCTGGAGTCAACGTTGAGGAATCCCAGGGCCACTCCCTCCCAACTGCATAACACTGTGCCGCCAGCTCTGATGAATCCATCCTGTCGGTGGGATTGTTACACTGGAAAAGATGTGGTCCATGCTGATCAATTGAGTCATATCCAAGTCTGATCTTAATTGTCATAACTTGTGCTAGTTAACTTAATACTGAAAAGTGCATCAATATTGCTTTTTAAAACAAAACGGTTCTCTTCTTAGGGCTGTTGAACTCCAGATACGGTCGTGGTTGGACTGACCATCGTAAGGTTGCCGTGAACTGCTTCCGCTGTTTTGGACCAGGCCAAAAGGGCTTCGAAAACAAAATAGCTGAGGAATGTATGTTTTTTTTAGATGCTATTGACAGATACAAAGGAAAGCCATTTGATGCCAAGTGCCTTGTAACGAACGCAGTTTCCAACATCACAAACCTGATCATTTTTGGAGAGCGTTTCACATATGATGATACAGATTATCAGCATATGATTGAGATATTTAGTGAAAATATTGAATTGGCAGCTAGTGTATGGGCATTCTTGTACAATGCTTTCCCTTGGATTGGGATCCTGCCTTTTGGAAAACATCAGCGTTTGTTCAAAAACGCAGCAGAAGTGTATGACTTTTTGCAGAAGATTATACAGCGGTTTTCACAAAACAGAACATCTCAGAAACCCCGGCATCTCATTGATTCATATTTGGATGAATTGGAAAAGAACATTAATGATCCAGAATCTTCCTTTTCAACAGAAAATTTAATTTTTACTGTTGGGGAGCTTATTATAGCTGGAACTGAGACTACAACTAATGCACTTAGATGGGCCATCTTGTACATGGCACTGTATCCAAATATTCAAGGTAAGAAAGCAGTCACAGAATAGGATTGACATTTCACAGATATTACGAGATGATGAATACTTAATTATAATTCTTATGAATTTCAACCAGCTTCTTTCTGACTTGGATCCTTGTGGGCAAGTTTTAACACATCCTAAATTTAAAATGATTAAATATCAAAGTTCACTTGAATTCATTGTCAATGTACAGCTGTTACGTTCGTAAGTCTTATCTTTCAGTTCTACGAGATAAATTGAAGACACCCATTATGCTTAGTGCAGTTGCCTTGTTATGGCAAGAAAAGCAAATTTCACATTGAAACAAATTTCAAACACCTTAAGGTTATTTTTGCCAGTGCATAAAAAGTCATTGCAAAGTAAGTGCATAAAATGATTTATTAATGTTAAGAGTAGTGACTTATTGAGGTCCCACACTATTTTCATCATGTCTAATGGAAGTAATGAAAAAAATTGTGCCACCCGGAGGCAGTAACGAAGTGGTAACGTCGCTGGACTAGTAATCCAGAGGCCTAAGCTAATGCTCTGGGGACATGGGTTCGAATCCCACCAGGGCAGATGGTGAAATTTGAATTCAATTAATAAATCTGGAATTGAAAGCTGTTCTAATAGTGACCATGAAACCATTGTCGATTGTTGTAAAACTCATCTGGTTCTGCCGTCCTTACCTGGTCTGGTCCACAGACCCACAGCAATGTGATTGACTCTTAAATGCCCTAGCAATCCACTCAGTTGTATCAAACGCTACAAAGTTGAAGAAAAGGAATGAAAGCGGATGGACCACCAGGCATCAGCCTAGACACTAGAAACGCAACAGCAAACCCAGCACTGTCGACCCTGCAAATCTGGGGCTTGTGCCAAAATTGGGAGAGATGTCCCACAGACTAGTCAAGCAACAGCCATACTCATGGAATCATACCTTAGAGACAATGTCCCTGACACCACCATCACCATAATAAAAGCAAAATACTGCGGATGCTGGAAATCTGAAATAAAAACAAGAAATGGGGCGGCACAGTGGCTAGCACCGCAGCCTCACCACTCCAGCAACCCGGGTTCAATTCTGGGTCCTGCCTGTGTGGAGTTTGCAAGTTCTCCCTGTGTCTGCGTGGGTTTCCTCCGGGTGCTCCGGTTTCCTCCCACATGCCAAAGACTTGCAGGTTGATAGGTTAATTGGCCATTATAAATTGCCCCTAGTATAGGTAGATGGTAGGGAAATATAGGGACAGGTGGGGATGTGGTAGGAATATGGGATTAGTGTAGGATTAGTATAAATGGGTGGTTGATGGTCGGCACAGACTCGGTGGGCCGAAGGACCTGTTTTGGTGCTGTATCACTAAACTAAACTAAAAATGCTGGAAATACTCAGCAGGTCTGGCAGCATCTGTGGAGAGAGAAGCAGAGTTAACATTTCGGGTCACTAACCTGAAACATTAACTCTGCTTCTCTCTCCACAGATGCTGCCAGACCTGCTGAGTATTTCCAGCATTTCTTGTTTTTATACCACCATCACCATCCTGTCCCACTGGCAGGACAGACCCACCAGAAGTGGCTGCACAGTGATATACAGTTGGGAGGGAGTTGTCCTGGGAGTCCTGAACATTGACTCCAAGTCCCATGAAGTCTCATAGAATCAGGTCAAACATGGGCAAGGAAACCTCCTGCTGATTACCACCTACCGCCCCCCACCACCGCACCCCCCCCCCCCCCCCCCTTCAACCTCCTCCTCAGCTCATCAGTGCTTCTCCATGTTGAACACTAATTAGAAGCAAGGGTAGCAAGCGCACAGAATATACTCTGGGTGGGGCACTTCAATGTCCATAACCAAGAGCGGCTTGGTAGCACCACTACTGATCGAGCTGGCCGAGTCCTAAAGGACATAGCTGTTAGACTAGGTCTGCAGCAGGTGGTGAGGGAACCAAGAGGGAAAAATTTGACCTCATCCTCAACAATCTACCTATTGCAGATGCATCTGTTGATGACAGTATTGGTAGGAGTGACCATTGCACAGTCCTTGTGGAGACCAAGTCCCGTCTTCGCATTGAGGATACCCACCATTATGTTGTGTGCTACCACCACCATGCTAAATGCAATAGATTTCGAACAGATCTAGCAACTCAAAACTGGGCATCCAGGAGGGCCAACAGCTGCAGAATTGTATTCAAACACAATCTGTAACTTCATGGCCCAGCAAAATCACCACTCTACCATTACCATCAAGCCAGGAAACTAACCCAGGCTCAATGAAGAGTGCAGGAGGGCATGCCAGGCATACCTAAAAATGAGGTGTCAGCCCGGTGAAGCGACAACACAGGACTACTTGCATGCTAAACAGCGGAAGCAGCATGCAATAGACGGGGCTAAAAGATCCCACAACCAACGGATCAGATCTAAGCTCTGCAGTCCTGCTACATCCAGTCGTGAATGGTGGTGGACAATTAAACAGGAGGAGGAGGCTCAACAAATATCCCTGTCCTCAATTATGAGGGAGCCCAGCACATCAGTGCAAAAGACAACGCTGAAGTATTTGCAACAATCTTCAGCCAGAAGTGTCGAGTGGATGATCCATCTCGGCCTCCTCCATCACAGGTGCCAGTCTTCAGCCACGTGATATCAAGAAACAACTGAAGGCACTGGATACTGCAAAGGCTATGAAGCCTGGCAACAATCCGGCAATGCTACTGAAGATTTGTGCTCCTGAACTAGTTGCGCCCCTAGCCAAGCTGTTCCAGTACAGCTACAACATTGGCATCTACCCAGCAGTGTGGAAAAGTGCCCAGGTATCCTGTCCACCCCAAGGACTGCAGCAGTTCAAGATGGCAGCTCACCATCACCTTCTCAAGGGTAATTAGGAATGGGCAATAAATGCTGGCCTAGCCAGTGATGCCCACATCCCATGAACAAATACAAAAAAAGTTAATTTACAGTAAAAAAAAGTTAATTTACAGTAAAAAAAAGTTAATTTACAGTAAAAAAAATAATGGCCGAATAGGAGATGAGTACAGGGGCTTAGACAATGGAAGAACTTTTCAAGTTTTCTTCTTAGAAGATTACGGTGTCATTTGAACATCTCGATTGAATTTGTACTTTCTTATTTATCCTATCATTCATTTAATAGATCCAAAGTGTTCTCTTAGTAAGTGTACTTTCTCAATTGTATTGTGAAAAGAAACCACAAAGATTCTTATTTCTGCTCTTATACAGAAAAAGTATATCAGGAGATTGATGCTATTGTGGGTAAAAATCAAGCACCTTCTCTGGAAAACAAGTCACAGATGCCGTACACAGAGGCAGTTCTACATGAAGTTCTTAGATTTTGCAATGTAGCTCCACTTGGCATTTTCCGTGCAACTGCCAAGAACACTGTTGTTCGAGGTTATTCCATTCCTAAGGGTACCACAGTTATAACAAATCTTTACTCTGTACACTTTGATGAGAAATATTGGAGCACTCCTGACATATTTTGTCCCGAGAGATTTCTGGACAACAACAATCAATTTGTGAAGAAGGATGCATTTGTTCCCTTTTCTATTGGTAAGAAATAAACTGTATTAAAGCATATCACATTTTGATAAAGAGCTGATTCAATTGAATGAGGCAGAGCAATATTTGCTGACATTGTTCCAAAATTTTAAAAATCTCTTAATAGTGAATATTAAATATTTTATGGAATGCATTCAACATAAGAGTACCCCTTTAGTGCTGATACTGCATTCATACTGTAGCTGTTATGGAAAGAGGCATGCAAAGATTGAGTTCTAGAAGAAACATGTTTGGGAGAGCTTCTCATAAGCACATATCCTATGGTCCAGTGGGCTAAGGAGAAGACATATAGACCAGAAAGTCCCAGGTTCAAAATTAGCTGGGGTACAATAGTTTCTAAGAGAAAATTGAGTTGAAGTTTTCAAGAGCAGGAACTATCTAATAGGTACTACTACAATAGATGTATGTACATGTCCAGTGAGAATAGGATAAGGCTTGACTTTTATTTTTGAGCAGCTTGCTATCAGCGATTATACAAGGAAAAAATTCATTTGGGTGTTTTACTAGTGAGTTACTTGCTTCTGTGGAATGATATCCCAGTGAGAGACAGAACATTCAGGAATCAAGGGGAGCAAATTAGCTTTTTAAAAAGATTGCACTGCTTATAGAATTCCCAAATTTGGTGTTGGCTGATGTTCTAGTATCCTAATGTTCTATATGTGGCATAATTATGCTCAAAATGATAATTTGCAAACATTTGAGTATTTTCACATCTGGGTTTTTAAACATAATAGGAACAAGGGAACAGGAGTAGGCCATTCAGCGCATCGGGCCTGCTCCACTATTCAATATGATCATGGCTGATTGTCCACTTCAATGCCTTTTTCCCACTCTCCCCATATCTCTTTATTTCATACTTATTTAGCAATCTGTCAATCTCAACTTTAAACATAATCAATGACTGAGCTTCCACAGCCCTCTGGGGTAGAGAATTCCAAAGGTTCACAACCCTCTGAGTAAAGAAATTTCTCCTCATCTCTGTCCTAAGTGGCTTCCCCCTTATTTTGAAATTTGTCCCCTGGTTCTAGACTCCCCAACCAGGGGAAACATCTTACCTGCATCTACCCTGTCTATCCCTTTAAGTATTTTGTAGCTTTCGATGAGATCACAAGAACACAAGAAATAGGAGCAGAAGTAGACCATATGGCCTATTGAGCCAGCTCCGCCATTCAATATGATCATCGTTGATCCTGGGCTTCAATTCCACTTTCTTGTCTGCTCCCCACATCTCTTGATTCCCTGCGAGACCAAAAATCTATCTAGCCCAGCCTTAAATGTATTCAGTGACAGAGCAGCTACAACCCTCTGGGGTAGAGAATTCCAAAGATTCACAACCCTTTGAGTGAAGTAATTTCTCCTCATCTCAGCGTTAACGTTTCAGGTTTCAGGTCTTTGACCCCAGCATTTCAGGCACCTTTGTTATCTCTTGCCCCACCCCCGCTTTACTCGCTTAAAACCTTTTACATTTCTAATATTTGCCAGTTCTGAAGAAGGGTCTGTGACCTGAAATGTTAACTCTGCTTCTCTCTGCACAGATGCTGCCAGACCTGCTGAGTATTTCCAGCATTTCTTGTTTTTATTTCAGATTTACAGCATCTACAGTATTTTGCTTTTGTCTCCTCATCTCAGTCCTGAATTATTGACCCCTTATCCTGAGACTCTGCCTCCGTTTTCTAGATTCCCTGACCAGTGGGAACAATCTTTCAGCTTCCACCCTATCAAGCCTTTTCAGAGTCTTGTATGACTCAATTAGATCGCCTCTCATTCTTCTAAACTCCAGAGAATATAGGCCCACTTTACTCAGCCTCTCATCATCGGATAAACCCCTCATCCCAGGGACCAATTTATTAAATCTTCGCTGCACTGCCTCAAGTATATCCTTTCTTAAATGTGGAGACCAAAACTGCACACAATATTCCAGGTGCGGTCTCACCAAAGCCCTCTACAATTTTAGTAAGACTTATTTATTCCTGTACTCCAATCCCCATGCAATAAAGGCCAGCATGCCATTTGCCTTCCTAATAGCCTGCTGCACCTGCATGTTAACTTTGTGTGTTCCTTTTACGAGTACCCCCAAGTTTCTCTGAACATTAACACTTAACAGTTTCACACCTTTTAAAAAATATTCAGCTTTTCCATTTTTACTACCAAAGTGAACAACTTCACACTTCCCTACATTATACTCCATTTGCCATCTTGTTGTCCACTCACTTAACCTGTCTATATCTCTTTGCAGCCTCTCTACATCTTCCCCGCAGCTTACCTTTCCACCGAGCTTAGTATTATTAAACTCAGATACATTACTCTCTCTCTCTTCATCCAAGTCATTAATATAGATTGTAAATAGCTGAGGACCCAGCACTGATCCTTGCGGCACCCAACTATTCACTGCCTGCCAACTTGAAAGTGCCCCATTTATGGCCTCTCTGCTTCCTGTCTGTGAACCAATCCTCTATCCACGCTAATATTTTACCCCCAACAGCATGAGCCCTTATCTTGCCTATTAATCTTTTATGTGGCACCTTATTGAATGCCTTTTGAAAATCCAGGTACATCTACTGGTTCCCCTTTATCTACCCTACTAGTTACATCCTCAAAAAACTCGAATAAATTTGTCTAACAGGATCTCCCTTTAGTAAAACCATGCTGACTTGTTCTAATCATACTATGCTTTTCCAAGTGCAATGTTAAGACTTCTTTAGTAATCATTTCCAGCATCTTCCCAATGACTGATGTTAGACTAACTGGCCTGTAGTTCCCTGCTTTCTTTCTACCTCCTTTCTTAAAAAGCAGCGTAACATTTGCCAACTTCCAATTTGACGGGACCATTCCTGTATCTAAAAAATTCTGGAAAATCATAGCCAGCTCATCTACTGTCTCTGTAGCTATCTCTTTTAGAACTTGAGGGTGTAGGCCATCTGGTCCCAGGGACTTGTCAGATTTTAGTCCCTCAAGTTTCTTCAATACTTTTTCTCGACTGATATCAATATCCTTAATTTCCTCACTTTTTAACTGCTAGTTTACTGCCTATTTCTGGTATGGAACTTGTGTCTTCTACTGTGAAGACAAACACAAAATATTTGTTCAATGCTTCTGCCATTTCATGATTTCTCTTGTCTCTGCCTCTAAGGGACCAATGTTTACTTTAGCTACTCTCTTCCTTTTTATAGATTTATAAAAGCTCTTACAATTTGTTTTTATATTGCTGGCTAATTTACTCTCATTCTATTTTTTCCCTTATCAACTTTTATTCATACTCTCCGTTTTCTGCCTGTTAACCAATCTTTAATCCATGCCCGTATATTACCTCCTATCCCATGTGCTTTAATTTTGCTAACCAACCTCCTGTGGGGGACTTCTGAAAGCCTTCTGAAAATCCAAGTATACTACGTCCACTGACTCCCCTTTATCAATTCTGTTAGTAACATCCTCAAAAAACTCCAACAGGTTTGTCAAACATGACTTCCCATTCATAAATCCATGTTTACTATGCCCAATCAGATTATTATCCAAGTGTTAATTTATCTCATCCTTTAGAATAGCGTTTTCCCTGTTACTGATGTAAGGCTAACAGGTCTGTAGTGCCCTGTTTTCTCTCTCCCTCCCTTCTTAAATAGTGGGGTGACATTTGCTATCTTTCAATCTGTAGGAACCGTTTCAGAATCTATTGAATTTTGGAAAATGATCATCAATGCATCCCCTATCTCCATAGTTACCTCTTTCAACACTCTGGGATGTAGAATATCAGGTCCTGGGGACCTATTAACCTTCAGCCCTATTAATTTCTCCAGTACAACTTGCTTACTAATATTAATTTCCTTCAATTCCTCATTCTCCCTCGTCCCTTGGATCTCTAATTCTGGGAAATTTCTTGTATCTTCCTCAGTGAAAACAGACACAAGGTAATCATTTCGCTTCTCTGCCATTTCTCTATTCCCCATTATAAATTCTTCTGACTCTGCCTGTAATAGACCCACATTTGTCTTTGCCAAACGTTTCCATTTTAGATACCTGTAGGAACTTTTACAGTCTGTTTTTATGTTTTATCAGTTTCTGGTCCTCCTTTGCTGTATTCTAAAATCCTCCCAGTCCTCAGGTTTACTACTATTTTTAGCAACTTTTAAATGCCATAGAACCATAGAAAAATTCTGGCACAGAAGGCGGCCATTCAGCCCATAGTGTCTGCGCGGCCCAAAAAACTGACCGCCCAATCTAATCCCACCTTCCAGCACCTGGTCCATTGCCTTGCAGGTTACAACACTTGAGGTGCACGTCCAGGTACCTTTTAAATGATCCGGGCAACGAATTCCAGACATCACCACCCTCTGGGTGAAAACGTTTTTCCTCATGTCCCCTCTAATCCTTCTACCAATCACCTTAAATCTGTACCCCCTGGTAATTGACCTCTCCGCTAGGGGAAACAGGTCCTTCCGGTCGACTCTATCAAGGCCCCTCATAATTTTGTACACCTCAATTAATTCACCCCTCAGCCTCCTCTGTTCTAAGGAAAACAACCCAAGCCGATCCACTCTTTCCTTATAGCTGCAACTTTCCAGCCCTGGCAACATTCTTGTAAATCTCCTTTGTACTCTCTCCAGAGTAATTATGTCCTTCTTGTAATGTGGTGACCAGTATTGTGTACACAATACTGCATCTGTGGCCTAACCAGCATTGTATACAGTTCCAGCATTACATCCCTGCTTTTGTATTCTATAGCTCGGCCAGTAAAGGAAAGCATTCCATATGCCTTCTTCACCATTCTATCTACCTGTCCTGCCACCTTCAGGGACCGATGGACGTGCACTCCAAGATCTCTCACTTCCTCTACCCCTTCCAATATCCTCCCGTTTATTGTGTATTCCCTTGTGTTGTTTGCCCTCCTCAAATGCATTACCTCTCACTTCTCTGCAATGAATTCCATTTGCCACTTTTCCGCCCACTCAACCAAACCATTGATATCATTCTGGAGTCTACAGCTATCCTCTTCACTATCAACTACGCAGCCATTTTTTGTACCATCAGCAAATTTCCCAATCATGCCTCCTACATTTAAGACTAAATCACAGAATAACAGAATCGTTACAGCGCAGGAGGAGGCCATTTGGGCCATTGTGTCTGCACTGACTCTCTGAAAGTGCAACTCCCTCAGTTCCATTCCCCTGCCTTCTTCCCATAACCCTGCACATTCTTCCTTTTCATATAACTGTCCAATTCCCTTTTGAATGGTTCAGTTGAACCTGCCTCCACCACGTTCTCAGGCTGCGCATTCCAGACTTTAACCACTCGCTGCATGAAAGTTTTTCCTCATGTCACTTTTGCTTCGCTTACCAAATACTTTAAATCTGTGCCCTCTCATTCTTGATCCTTTCATGAGTGGGAACAGTTTCTCTCTATCTACTCTGTCCAGACCCCTCATGATTTTTAATACCTCTATCAAATCACCTCTCAGCCTTCTCTTCTCCAAAGGAAACAGTCCTAACTTCTCCAATCTATCGTCATAACTGAAATTCCTTGTCCCTGCGACACCCAGAATTGGATGCAATACTCCAGCTGAGGCTGAACTATTGTCTTATACAAGTTCAACATAACTTCCTTGCTCTTGTACTCTATGCCACTATTAATAAAGCCCAGGATACTGTATGCTTTATTAACCACTGTCTCAACCTGTCCTGCCACCTTCAATGACTTATGCACATATACATCCAGGCCATCCTGCTCCTGCACCCCCTTTAGAATTGTACCCTTTATTTTGTATTGTCTCTCCATGTTCTTCCTACCAAAATGAATCACTTCACATTTCTCTGCATTGAACTTCATCTGCCACTCGTCTGCCCATTCCACCAACTTGTCAATGGCCTTTTGAAGTTCTACACTATCCTCCTCTCCTCCTCACAGTTCACAATGCTTCCAAGTTTCATATCATCTGCAAACTTTTAAATTATGCCCTGTACACCAAGGTCTAGGTCATTGATATATATCAGGAAAAGCAAGGGTCCCAACACTGATCCCTGGAGAACTCCACTACAAAACTTCCTCCAGCCCGAAAAACATCCATTAACCACTACTCACTCAGCCAATTTTGTATCCATGTTGCTACCGTCCCTTTTATTCCATGAGCTACAAGTTTGCTGTCTCTCAGGCCTTTTCTTTTAATCTTATACAATCCTCAACTTCCTTTGTTAGCCACGGTTGATTGCCTTTACTTTTGGGGTTTTTGTGCCTTGAAGGAATGTATAGTTGCTGTAAACAATGTAAAAATTCTTTGAAGACTATCCATTGTCTATGCCCTGTCATACCTTTTAATGTATTTTCCCAATCCACCTCAGCCAATTTGCCCCTCATATCTTCAGAATTTCCTTTGTTCAATTTTAACACCCTGGCTTCAGATTGAACTACCTCACTTTCAAACATAATGTAAAATTCCAACATATTCTGGTCACTCATTCCTAAAGGTTCTTTTCCAACAACAATGAACAAGATGTTGCTCTGAGTTGTTTGTTAGATTTGTATTTACCCAGAGTCTTACTGTGGGATTTTATATTACACCTTGCATTCAGCGGTAAAATCCAAACAACATGGCGTCATCTACAAGGCATCTGAGACCTGTGTGAACAGGGCAAACAACTGTATATCTATTTACCCAAACAGATTGAAGAATTGTTAATGAGCAGCACAAAGTCTGAACAGGCACTGTAAGTTAGAATTGTGAATTCAATCTCAAAAATTCAATATCAGAAAGCGAAATAAAGAGAGGGAAACAAAGATTGGATTGAGAGAGCAAGAAGACACAAAGTATTTTTTTTTAATCATCAACAACAATTAAAAGTGGTAGGATTGTGAATCCACACATGTAAAGGTTAATTTTCAGTGCCAGAGAGGTTGTTTGGCAGTGATTAAGACTTATCACACCATTAAAAGGATACTTAGACTAGAATGCTGACTTATTTTGTGTGGCAAGTTTAGTCCATATCTAAGACATCAGTACAGGAATTCGATGCTCTTTTCATGCAGTGGCATATCTCAGACAGCAACTTCTGGATTTTCACATTTAACTTCACATCTCCAGAAACTGATGTCCAACTTTCACATAAATAATAGTGAGCACTGTTAGCTTCATGGTTTTTTTTGTATCATTGGCGATGGCATTAGGGTGAGCTGCCTTGGGCTAATATTATTGAATACTTTGAGGAGGAAGAAGGGTTATTACATAGTTAGAAGGTTTGAATTTCACAAAATTGAATAACTAGTCATCAATTCTATTTTTATAGGTCGAAGGCATTGTCTTGGAGAACAACTTGCAAGAATGGAGCTATTTCTGTTTTTTACCATGTTATTACAAAGATTTCATCTTCATTTTCCACCAGGAACTATTCCAAATCTGAAACCTAAACTGGGAATGACATTGCAGCCTCATCCATATCGTATTTCAGTTGAAAGGCGCTGAAGTGAAGGGAATTTAATCTCGATAATCTCCTATTGAAACTAATAATTTCATAATGGTGGTGGGGGGAGGGCGGTGGGTGGAGGAAAAAGGAATCTAGAGTTCTAAATGTTTGATGTAGCCAAATTCTCTTTTGTTTTTCCAAAACTGTGCTTTAATCTTGATATAACCATTCTACATTGAAGTATTGTGATATATCCCCAAAGGCCTTAGAGTCATACACTAAAGGAGGAGGTCATTCAGCAAATAGTGCCTGTGCCAACACTTTAAAAGTGCTATCCAATCTATCCAACTCGTTTGCTCTTTCCCCAAAGCCCTGCACATTTCTCCTTTTCAAGTATATATCCAATTCTGTTTTGAAAATTATTATTGTATATGCTTCCACCACCCTCTCAGGCAATGCATTCCAGATCATAACTATTTGCTGTGCAAAAACATTTCATCTATCTCCTCTTTGGCGCTTTTGTGAATTATCATAAATCTCTGTTTCTAGGGAAGAGTGATCATAGCATGCTAGAATTTCAAATTCAGTTTGAGGGCGAGAAACTGGAGTCCCACAATAGCGTTCTGGAGTTAAACAAAGGTAACTACATAGGCATGAGGACAGATTTAACCCTAGTGGACTGGGAAGGAAGATTAAAAGTTAGGACAGTTGATGAGCAGTGGCAGATGTTTAAGGAGATATTCAATTCCTCCCAATTAAAATATATTCCAGAGAGGGGATAAATCCATGGCTAAGCAAGGAAGTTAAGGATAACGTAAAGACAAAAACTAAAGCATACCATATTGCAAAGGCCAGTGGCAGACTGCAAGATTGGGAAATTTTTAAAGATCAACAAAGGGTTACGAAAAATTAATAAGAGCAAAGGTAAATTATGAAAGAAAACTAACGCAAAATATAAAAATAGATAGCAAAAGCTTCTATAAGTATATAAAAGGGAAGAGAGTAGCTAAAGTGAATGTTGGAGGATGAGACTGGGGAGTTAATAGTGGGGAACACAGAAATGGCAGACACACTAAATCAGTGTTTTGCCTCAGTTTTCATTGTGGAGGACACTAGTACCATCCCAATAGTAACAGGTAATGCAGAAGTAATAGAAAGGGAGGAACTTAGAACAATCATCATCACTAGGGAAAAAGTGCTGAGCAAACTATTGGGATTGAAGGCAGGCAAGTCTCCAGGGCCTGATGGCCTACGACCTAGGGTCTTAAAGGAAGTGGCAGCAGAGATAGTGGATCCATTGGTTATAATATTCCAAAATACCCTGGATGTGGGAAAGGTTCCAATGGATTGGATAAAAGCTAATATAATGCCCTTATTCAAAAAGGGAGGGAGGCAGAAAGTAGGAAACTATAGACCAGTTAGTTTAACATCTCGGAAATTGTTAGAATCCATTATTAAGGAAGTAATAACAGAACGTTTAGAAAGTCAAAACACAATCTATCAGAGTCAGCATGGTTTTATGAAGGGTAAATTGTGTTTGACTAATTTGCTAGAGTTCTTTGAAGCTGCAACAAGCAAAGTGGATAATGGGGATCCTGTAGATGTAATATATCTGGACTTCCAGAAGGCATTTGATAAGGTGCCGCACAAAAGGTTAATACATAAGGTAAGATCACATGGGGTTAGGGGCAATTTATTAGCTTTGTTAGAGGATTGGCTATTCAACAGAAAACAGAGAGTCAGGATAAATGGGTCCTTTTCTGGTTGGCAAGATGAAACTAGTGGGGTACCACAGGGTTCAGTCCTCGGGGCCCCAACTATTTACAATCTATATTAATGACTTGGATACAGGGATAGAAGGTACTATAGCCAAATTTGCAGGTGACACTAAAATAGGTGGGAAAGTAAGTTGCAATAAAGAAATAAGAAATTTACAAATGGATATGGATAGGTTAGGTGAATGGGCCAAAATGTGGCAGATGGAGTTTAACGTGGATAAGTGTGAGGTTATTTATTTTGGTCAGAAGAATAGAAAGGCAAATTATCTAAATGGAGAGAAAGTTCAGTGTGTCGGTGCAGAGGGATCTGGGTGTCCTGGTGCATGAATTGCAGAAAACTAGTATGCAGGTACAGCAGGTAATAAGGAAGGCAAATGGAATTTTGGCATTTATTGCTAAAGGAATAGAGTATAAAAGTAGGGAAGTGTTGCTGCAACTGCACAAGGCATTAGTGAGACCACACCTGGAGTATTGCGTACAGTTTTGGTCCCTTTACTTGAGGAGGGATAAAGTTGCATTGGAGGCAGTTCAGAGGAGGTTCACTAGATTGATTCCAGAGATGAGGGGTTTGTCTTGTGAAGAGATTGAGCAGTTTAGGCCTTTACTCTCTAGAGTTTAGAAGAATGAGAGGATATCTAATTGAGGTATATATGATGATTAAGGGGATTGACAAAGTAGACGGAGAGAGGATATTTCCTCTTGTGGGGCAACTAGAATGAGAGGTCATAGTTTTAGGATAAGGGATAGCAGATTTAAAACAGAGATGAGGAGAAATTACTTCTCGCAAAGGGTCATGAGTCTATGGCATTCATTACCCCAGAGTGCGGTGGATGCCGTGACATGGAGTAAATTTAAGGAGCAGATAGACAGATTTTTAATTAGTAATGGGTTGAAGGGTTATGGACAATGGGCAGGAAAGTGGAGTTGAGGCCTAGATGAGATCAGCCATGATCGTATTGAATGGCAGAGCAGGCTCGAGGGGCTGAATTGCCTATTCCTGCTCCTAATACTTATGTTCTGTTTGATGACCAATCCTCCAGTCAGTGGAAACAGTTTCTTCTCATGTACTCTATCAAAACCTCTCTATTAAATGTCCCCTTAACCTTCTATGTCTGAGATCAATCCCAGTTTCTCTAGTCTCTCCACATAACTGAAGTCTCTCATCTCTGGTACCATTCTAGTAAATCTCGTCTGCACCCTTTCTCAGGCCTTGACGTAAATTCAAAATTGGGCTGCCCAGAGTTGGACACTGAGGCCTAACCAGCAATTTGTAACAGTTTAGCATCACCTCCTTACTTTGGCTTTATAAATTGAGGCACAGAAAACAAAACATCCAATATTCATTTTAACACCCTCATCAACTGTTTATAGCTCTTTCAAAGAGCATAATGGACTGAAGAGTGAAACATTCTATGATTCATTCTAACTTGTCATTCCCACTTCAAAGATTTGTGTATATGAACCCCATGTATTTCTGTTCCTGCACCACTTTTAAAATTGAACCATCTTGTTTGTATTGCCTCTCCTCATTCTTCCTTCCAAACTACATCACTTCATAGTTCTCTGTATTTGTCCTACAAAAGTCATTCGTAGTTTTAAGCTGGGCTATTAAGACTAGTTGTTCAACTACAACTACAGAACATGAGACAATTAAGTTTGTTCATGTAAGAAAATGGCCTTGCACCCAGGTTTTAACCTTAATTTCTGGCAAACTGGGCATTTTTCTCTCCACCCTGCAAGGTCACTTTAATACAGGTGACCAGCTGCCAAGCCTCTGCGAGCAGTGTTTTGTAACCAATGACTAGATAACATGCAAGAATGGTCCTCAATGACCAGATATCCTACCTTCCTTTTTATAAGAAAGCACTTTCTTTTGTTATCCCAGTGAAGATTGGTTACAAATCATATGTAGAAAAGCAATGCATTTCTATTCACAATCACTCTTCCAGCAAGAGTATTTCCAAATTGTCTGGAAGAGCACATCTTTTGCTGAATAGTAGTTATTAACAGGATGATTGTGGAATTGACCACAGTACTGTTTCAAACTATGTTTCTACTACCAATTATTAAACAACAATGAGAGAACAAAGAAAGCAGTCCATATAATCTTTGACAGTAAGTGCAATATGCTTATAGCAGTCAGAATTCTTTTGACTTTTCCACCTTTTGGCACAGGTGTTAGAATTCTTGTGTTTAGCTACCACATTAGTTTGTTATAGTTTGCACTTTTAGTATCAGAATTTAATTCATGGAGATCTCAGAGCAGATGTGCATATAAGACAAATGTGAAATGCAAGCAGTTAATAGCAGGAAGCAGTATGAGGCTGTGGAATGCAATTCCAGTGTTGGGACTAACAGAGATTGTAACTTTTAAGAACAGAATTGGTGTTTGAAGGAAAAGGTGAAATAAAGGGATCTGTGTACCAGGGAAGCACAAGGGATTAAGACTGCATGTGTGAAGGATAAGAACACAAGAAATAGGAGCGGTGGTAGGCTATTCGGCACTTCGAGCCTGCTTCACCTTTCAATATGATCATGGCTGATCTTCTACCTCAAAACCTTCCCACAGTATCCCCATTTCCCTTAAATAAAAACAAACACTGGTTAAGGCGAATAGCTTATGTATGTGTTATAATTCTGTGAATATAATTCTATGATTCAGCATGATTTATCAGTTATTTATATGGAACTTGTTTTATACTTTTTTTTTAAAGTTTTTCTTTGAGAAGTATTCAATACAACAATACAGAATAAAATAAGTTTGTCCATATTCAGGTTCCAGATGGTTTCTTTAACCATAGTTTCTCTTTTCTTCCTCTTTGCCTGTTTGGGAACCAGCTTGATTTCACACCTTTCACAGGTGCAAATATCTCACATTTTATGGGAACATTTAAACCAGATTGATATTGAACACTTGGCAGCAGTAAACTGTTCCTTTACTGCCATATTGAAATTTAAATGTTTCACTGTATTCCTGTAGCATGGAAGCTAAAAGTATTTTGACAGTCATAGTTTCACAAACCAGCAGATAGTAACTGGAAAGGTTCTCCATTGTAATTGACCTCCAATGATATACCACCTGCTGAACACAATCAACACCCAGGCTGTCTACTTGCAATTATGACAATACCGAATTATGTTATACCCCAAACCTAGTATGTTTTGGACAGAGTGAATGTTTAAGGTGGTGGATGGGCTGCCGGTCAGGTGGGCTGCTTTGTCCTGGCTGGTGTCGAGCTTCCTGAGTGGCATTGGAGCTGCACTCATCCAAGTAAGCGGAGAGTATTCCATCACACTCCTGACTTTTGCCTTGTAGATGGAGGACAGGTTTTGGGGAATCAGGAGGTGGGTTACTCGCTGCACAATTCCCTGCCTCTGACCTGCTCTTGTAGCCACAGTATTTATGTAACTACTCCAGTTCAGTTTCTGGTCACTTGTAACCCTCATAGTGGGAGATTCAGTGATGCTAATGCTGTTGTATGGGAAGGGGAGATGGTTAGACTCTCTCCTGTTGGAGATCATCATTGCCTGGCAATTGTGTGGCATTCATGTTACTTGCCACTTATCAGCCCAAGCCTGAATATTGTCCAGGTCTTGCTTCACATGGACGCGGACTACTTACAAAGGAAGTATTACATCACAGTGCGCCGTGTTGAAAACGATGACAATATGATTGTTGTGATATCTTTTCTGAGCGTCAGCTGTGGCTCAATGGGTAGAACTTCATGCCTATTAGCCAAAAAGGTGAAGATTCAAATCCCACTCCAGTGTTGTACTGAAAGAGCGCTGCATGGTCGCAGGTGCCGTCTTCCAGATGGAATGTTAAACCAAGTTGGCCCCTGCGCTTTCAGCTGGATGCAAGAAATCCCACGGCATGATTTCAAAGAGGAGCTGAGATGTTCTGATCAATCACTTAACCAACATCACAAAAACAGATTATCTGGTCATCATCTCATTGCTGTTTGTGGGAACTTACTGTGTGCAGATTGGCTGTCACAATAACGACTTCAAAAAGAACTTCAGTGGCTGCAAAGTACTTTGGGACATCATCACATCATGAAAGCTGCTTTTGAAATGCAAGTCTTTTCTTGCACACAAAAATCCAAACTGAGCACATTGCTTATACTTCACTTCTGAGTTCACTTCTCTTTATCCCACTTAGGCCCTTCTCTCTTATCTCTTTCCCCCTTTCCTGTGATTCATTCATGCCCCATTTCATTTCTCCTCTCTCAGGTACTTTGACCCCCAGTCCCCAAAAACCCACACCAACAAAGTACAGCACAGGAACAGGCCATTCGGCCCTCCAAGCCTGCACCGATCTTGATGCCTGCCTAAACTAAAACCTTCTGCATTTCCGGGGACCGTATCCCTCTATTCCCATCCTATTCATATATTTGTCAAGATGCCTCTTAAACGTCATTATCGTACCTGCTTCCACCATCTCCCCCGGCAGCAAGTTCCAGGCACTCACCACCCTCTGTATAAAGAATTTGCCTCGCACATCCCCTCTAAACTTTGCCCCTTGCACCTTAAACCTATGTCCCCTGGTAACTGACTCTTCCACCCTGGGAAAAAGCTTCTGACTATCCACTCTGTCCATGCCGCTCATAACTTTGTAAACCTCTATCATGTCACCCCTCCACCTCCGTCGTTCCAGTGAAAACAATCCGGGTTTATCCAACCTCTCCTCATAGCTAATGCCCTCCAGACCAGGCAACATCCTGGTAAACCTCTTCTGTACCCTCTCCAAAGCCTCCACGTCCTTCTGGTAGTGTGGCGACCAGAATTGCACGCAATATTCTAAGTGTGGCCTAACTAAAGTTCTGTATTCCCTTCAGTATTCCTGTACTTTATTACACTAACAGTCACCCAGGCTTGAATTGCTCATGGATAATCTCACAGCTTTCCCCCTTTGACTTCTCACATTTTCCAAAGGCCCCATCAAGCAACCCATTGCTTCCTCATGATACAACCCCCAAATGCCCCATACCTGCTGGGGGCTAAGCTTGCCAACCTTCTTGCAGTCCCACTCACTGCTGACTCCAACAACTCTGCCAGAGGATTAACAATCATCGCTCCCTATCCACATCTCCGTTCAGCAAGGCCCGTGCCATCCAGGACCTTATTGGGGTTAATTGCATTGACCTTTTAGGCTTGACAGAACCTTAGATCACGATGACGACACCTTTCCCCCTACTGAAGGCTCCCTGCCCCACTCAAACCACTGTGGCAGTGGTGTGGCTCTTCCCGTCAAATCTCACTTTAGTGCTAAGGAGAAGGGGAAAACCATCTCCCCCTTGGAATAGCTCATCAGTTTCCAGCCCTCTTGCCTCACCTTTAAAATCCTCAGACTCGACCATTCCCCTCCTCCAAGTCCCACCCAAAGATCTCCTTGGCACAAAATGCTACTCTTTAGTGCCCAGTTTTTCAATACTGAGTGCTGTTTTCCCTTCAAAATGCCGTACACAGCAAGTGAAAACAATTTTGTGTTAGCTGTGCTGGATGCTGTTTTGATGAGGGCATCAGCATGTGTACAAGGAGCATCCGTTGGAAATATGCAGAGAAAGCAGATCATGGCACCAAATCGGTGTATAATACTGATGTGACATCAATGCTGCCATGTTGGAGCTCAATGCTCCAGCTAACGCTGTCTCATAAATGTACACAACTGAACTTGCATTCAGCAGCAGAAAGGACCTCCCACCTATTTAAAGGGATCAACTATTTTCAGGTTTCTTTGATTTCTACTGGCTCTTGCTGAGATTGTTAAAGTAGTTGGTGTTTTCCAGAGTTGTTTAGCGCTACTGAAGTCTACAGGGAGTGGTGTGGCATATGCTAAAGGACTTTGTCCTGATTTCAAGGATTCTACACAAGCCCCTCTTGTTCCAAAACATGGGTGTAGTACTTTACATTCCCCTTGGTCTGTAGGATGACAGGAAGAATAAGTAGAAGTGACACAGAGCAGCAAGGCTGCTGGAAACAGGGGGTGGGGGGGGGGGGGCAGGGGGAGAGGGGAAGAAGGGTTCTCAACACAAGGTCAAATGGACTGTTCAGGGAGCAATTCTCCTACATGTACCTCAGTGAGGAACAATGTGTCAAGACGTCTCAACTGCACAAAGGATGTCCTTACTGAAATCTGCCACTGGCTGCAGCCACAATTGTAGCCTCAGAGCAAGGCGAGGACCTGTGAAGGGGACCTGGCCACATACTTTTACACTCTGGCTCCTTACAGGTTGGTACAGGGAACATCTCAGAGTTTGCCATCCACTGTTACGTAAGGGAGGTCACTAAAGCTCTGCATTTCAAGTGAACTGAATACATTTCATTCCCTCTTACCAAAGAAGCTGGCAGAGCAGGCACACAGGTTCACGAGAACTGCAGACTTCCTCATGGTGCAGAATGCCATTAGCTGCATGCACATTGGTTTGTGGGTGCCACCTCAACTGAGATATACCACAAGCAAAAAGGATTCCACTCCCTGAACACTTAACATCCAGCTGGTGTGCGAGCATAAGCAGCATCATGTAAGTCAATGTCCGGTATCTTGGCAGCAGTCATGATACCTTCATTCTTTGACAGTCTGCTATGCCATCTGCATTTGTGCCAAAATGACAAATCAGAGGGTGGCTAACTGGGACAACATGGATCCTGACTCATGCACAACTCGCTCACATACTTGGACAGCATGCATACAACAAAAGCCACGCTGTCACGTGAAATGTGATGGAGAAGACCCATTGGGATGAATAAACATCGCTTCTGCTACCTTGACTGCTGTGTCAGTAGCTTCTGCTAGCTTGACTGCTCTGTAGGTGGGTTGTAATACGTGACAGGGTACATCAAAATTCATGGTGGTCTGTTACATGCTACACGACCTGGTCATCAGGAGGGCACAGTCTTTGCCACCAACCATCTGACCACCAGCTGAGGAGGAGGAGCGTCAACCAATATAGTTCATTTCTGGCCAGGCTGTCGGTGATCAACTCATCCAAGTATGCCAGTAAATGCAACCCCAATTCCCCAACTGTCCAACATCATACCTTCCCTTTGTTACTGACCATCTCCTCCATGGGGGTAAGGACATGCAGCTATGCCCATCTCTCCCTGCCCACCCCCCTACCCCACCCCCCACAGTTAGGTGCTTCTGTCTGTGATTATGCAACACCTTTTTCTGCAAACAAGAGGGAAATGTATTAGTGAGTGTGCTGCAATGGGTTTGGGTGTTGTGGCTGGTGTGATTGAATAGCTGGCAATGTGGGCAAGCTATGAGATGTGGATGTGAGACATACACTAGTGCTAAGTGTGAGAGGGTGAGGTGAAGCTTTGAATGTTTGGTGCAAATTGTGATTGATAGAGATTGTTGGTAGGTGAATAATGGGTATGTGGGATATTATGCAATGTGTGAGGCTCGTAGTGGGATATGGCATTTGAAGATACTGTCACTGGCCCTAACCATTTGTGTGAGCATACGAACAAAACATCCATACATACGACCATGCAAACTAGGAGCGCTCAGCCCCTCGAGCCTGCTCCTCCATTCAATAAGTTCATGACTGAACTGATTACTCCACATTCCCATCTACCTCCGATAACCTTTCACTCTCTTGCTCATCAAGAATCTATCTACCTCTGCCTTAAAAATATTCAAAGACTCTGCTTCCACTGTCTTTTGAGGAAGAGAGTTCGAAAGACTCATGACCCTCGGGGAAAAAATGTCTCCTCGTCTCTGTCTTAAACGGGTGACCCCTTATTTTTAAACAGTGACCCCTAGTTCTAGATTCTCCCACAAGAGGAAACATCCTTTCCACATCCACCCTGTCAAGACTCCTCAGGAACTTATGTGTTTCAATCAGGTCGCCTCTAACTCTCCTAAACTCCAGCAGTTGGATACATGCCTAGCCTGTCCAACCTTTCCTCATAAGACACCATGCTCATCCCAGATATTAGGCTAGTAAACTTTCTCTGAACTGCTTCCAATGCATTTACAGCCTTCCTTAAATAAAGAGACCAGTACTGTACACAGTACTCCAGATGTGGTCTCACCAATGCCCTGTATAGCTGAAGCATAACTCTCTACTTTTGTATTCAATTCCCCTCACAATAAACAGTAACATTCTATTAGCTTTCCGAATTACTTGCTGGACCTGCAAAGTAACCTTATGTGATTCATGCACCAGGATACCCGGATCCCTCTGCATCTCAGAGCTCTGCAGTCTCGCACCATTTAGATAATATGCTTCTTGTTTATTCTTCCTGCCAAAATGGACAATTTCACATTTTCCCACATTATAGTCCATTTGCCACATCTTTGCCCACTCACTTAACCAATCTATATCCCTTTGTAGCCTCCTCATGTCCTCTTCACAACCTGCTTTCCTACCTACCTTTGTGTCATTAGCAAATTTAGCAACCATACCTTCGGTCCCCTCATCGAAGTCATTTATATAAATTGTAAAAAGTTGAGGCCCCAGCATTGAACCCCATTGCACAGCACTCATTACATCTTGCCAACCAGAAAATGACCCATTTATGTCTCCTCTCTGTCTCCTGTGTGCTAGCCAATTTTCTATCCATGCCAATATGTTACCCCCTACACGATGATCTTTTATTTTCCACAATAACATTTGATGTGCAACCTTATCAAATACCTTCCGGAAATCTAAGTAGAATACATCCACTGGTTCCTCTTTATCCACAGCTCATGTTACTTCTTCAAAGAACTCCAATAAATTGAATCATAGAAATCATAGAAAGTTTAAGGCACAGAAAGAGACCAATTGGCCCATGGTGTCTGTGCCGGCCGAAAAACAATCCACCTATTCTAATCCCAACTTCCAGTATTTTGTCCATAGCCCTGCAGATTACAGCACTTGAGGTGCATATCCAGACTCTTTTTGAATGAGTTGAGGTCTCTGCCTCAACTACCCTTTCAGGCAGTGAGTTCCAGACCCCCACCACCCTCTGGGTGAAAAAGTTTTTCCTCATCTCCCCTCCAATTTTTCTACCAATCACTTTAAATCGCAGGAGGTGTAACACCTGCCCATTTACCTCCTCTCTCCTCACTATCCCAGGCCCCAAACACTCCTTTCAGGTGAAGTAGCGATTTATTTGTACTGCTTTCAATGTAGTATACTATATTCGCTGCTCACAATGTGGTCTCCTCTACATTGGGGAGACCAAACGCAGACTGGGTGACCGCTTTGCAGAACACCTCCGCTCAGTCCACAAGCAGGACCCTGAGCTTCCGGTTGCTTGCCATTTCAACACTCTCCCATGTTCACATCTCTATCCTGGGCTTGCTGCAGTGTTCCAGTGAACATGAACGCAAGCTCGAGGAACAGCATCTCATTTACCGATTAGGCATACTACAGCCTGCCGGACTGAACATTGAGTTCAATAATTTCAGAGCATGACGGGCCCCCCATTTTACTTTTATTTTTAGTTATATTTTCTTTTTTACATTTTTTTTTGTTTATTTCAATTCATCCTTCTTTGTCCAGTTTGCTTACCCACTGTTTTTTTTCATGTTTGTACTTGCTGCTGTTCAATCTTCAGTCCGTTAACACCTTATCTGTACTAATGCTTTATCTTTCAACACACCATGAACATATTGTTTGCCTTTGCTCCATGACCTTTTGGTCAGCTATGTGGCTTTGTCCAATCTGCACCTTCTCCTTTGTTATCTATTGCCCACCCCCGCCTTACTTGCTTATAACCTTTGACATTTCTAATGTTTGCTAGTTCCGAAGAAGGGTCACTGACCCGAAACGTTAACTCTGCTTCTCTTTCCACAGATGCTGCCAGACCTGCTGAGTGGTTCCAGCATTTCTTGTTTTTATTTCAGATTTCCAGCATCTGCAGTATTTTGCTTTTACTTTAAATCTATCCTGCCTCATCACTGACCTCTCTGCTGAGGTGAATAGACCCTTCACCTCCACTCTATCCAGGCCCCTCACAATTTTGTACATCTCAATCAAATCTTCCCTCAGCCTTCTCTGTTCCAAGGAGAACAACCCCAGCCTATCCAATCTTTCCTCATAGCTGCATTTTTCCAGTCCTGACAACATCCTCGCAAATCTCCTCTGTGCCCTCTCTCATGCAATTACATCCTTTCTGTAATGAGGTGACCAGAACTGCACACAGTACTCAAGTTGTAGCCGAACCAATGACTTATACAGTTCCAGCATAACCTCCCTGCTATTATATTCTATACCTCAGCTAATAAAGGAAAGGATTCCATATGCATTCTAAACCACCTAATCAACCTATCCTGCTACCTTCAGGGATCTGTGGACATTCACTCCAAGATCCCTCACTTCCTCTACACTTCAGTATTTTCCCATTGATCATGCATTCCTTTGCCTTGTTTGACCTTCCCAAATACATCACCTCACACTTCTCCAGGTTGAATTCCATTTGCCATTTTTCTGCCCATCTGACCAGACCATCAATATCTTCCTGCAGCCTACAGCTATCCTCCTCACTATCTACCACACGGGCAATCTTTGTGTCGTCTACAAACTTCTTTACTATTGCTCCCAACATTTACATCCAGATCGTCAATATATACCACAAAAAGCAGGGGACCCAGTACTGAGCCTGTGGAACGTCACTGGAAACAGCCCTGCAATTGTTAAAACTCTCATCAACTATTACCCTTTGTTTCCAGTCACTGAGCCAATTTTTTATCCACCTGCTGCATTTCCCTGGATCCCATAGGATTTTATCTGCCTTGCTAAAATCCATGTAGACCACATCAAATGCACTACCCTCATTGATCTTCCTTGTTACTGCCTCAAAAAATTCGATCAAGTTGGTCAAACAAGATCTTCCCTCAATAAATCCATGCTGACTATTCTTGATTAACCTGTGCCTTTCTAAGTGACCATTTATCCTGTCTCTCAGAACAGATTTCAATAATTTGCCTGCTACTAAGGTTAGACTGACTGGCCTGTAATTATCCGGTCTATCCTTCGCTCCCCTTTTAAACAGAGGTACAACGTTATCAGTTCTTTAATCCTCTGGCACCACACCTGTATCCAGTGAGGACAAGAAAATGATGGTCAGACCTTCTAATATTTCCTCTCTTGCTTCTTTTAACAGCCTGGGGTACATTTCATCTGGCCCTGTTGGTTTATCAACTTTCAAGGATGCTAGTCCCATTAATATTTCCTCTCTCCCTCTGTTTATCACATCCAATACTTCACACTCCTCCTCCTCAACTACAATTTCTGCATCGTCCCTGTCTTTTGTAAAGACAGATGCAAAGCATTCATTAAGAACCACACCAATATCTTCCACCCCTATACATAGGTTACCTTTTGGTCTTTTATGGGCCCTACTCTCTCCTTAGTTATCCTCTTACCCTTAATGTATTGACAAAACATCTTTGGGTTCACCTCGATTTTGTTTGCCAATATTCTTTCATGCCCTCTCTTTGCTTTCCTAATTTCCTTTTTGATTTCACTCCTCCACTTTCTATACTCCTCTCAGCTTTCTGTAGCATTGAGTTCTGTGTTGGACATAAGCTTTCCCTTTCTGCCTGATCTTAACTCTGTAGGCTCCTTGACATCCATGGGGCTCTAGATTTGGTCGTCTCACCCTTTTTCTTTGTGGGAACATGTTTACTGTCAACCCCCTGAATCTCCCCTTTGAATGCCTCCCACTGTGCTGACACTGATTTACCTTCAAGGAGCCATTTCCAGTCCACTTTTGCTAAATCAATCGTCAGTTTAGTAAAATTGGCAAAATTGGTTAAACATGATTTCCCTTTCACAAAACCATGATGATTCTGCCTGATTACCTTGAACTTTTCTAAGTGTCCTGCTACAATCTCCCCTATGACAGATGTTAAGCTAACTGGCCTGTAGTTTGCTGCTTTCTGTCTCCCTCCCTTTTTGAATAAAGGACTTACATTCACTATTTTCCAATCTCATGGAACCTTCCCCAAATCTAGGGAATTTTGGAAAATTAAAACCAACGCATTAACTATATCACTAGTCACTTCTTTTAAGATCCTAGGATGAAGTCCGTCAGGACCCAGAGACTTGTCAGCCCGCAGCTCCAACAATTTGCTCATTACCACTTCCCTGGAGATTGTAATTTTGAGTTCCTCCCTCCCTTCCATTTCTTGATTTACAGCTATTTCTGGGATGTTACTTATATTGTCTATAGTGAAGACCGATGCAAAATACCTGTTCTGATGGTCATTGGCCTCAAACATTAACTCTGCTTCTCTCTCCACAGATGCTGCCAGACCTGTTGAGTATTTCCAGCATTTCTTGTTTCGATATTTGATGGAAAATACCTGTTCAATTCATCTACCATTTCCTTATTTTCCATTAATTCCCCAGACTCGCATTCTATAGGACTAACGCTCACTTTGTTAACTATTCTTTTTAAAATATCTATAGAAACTCTTACTATCTGTCTTTATATTTCTAGCTAACTTTCTCTCATACTTTTAATTTTTCCCTCCTTATTAATCTTTTAGTCATTCTTTGCTTTTTTTTTTAAATATTCTTGTCCAGTCTTCTGACTTGCCACCCATTTTGGAGTAAATGTATGCTTTTTCTTTAAGTTTGATACTATCTTTAACTTTTTTAGTTAATCATGGATGGTGGGTCATCCCCTTGGAGTTTTTCTTTCTCGTTGGAATCTATCTATTCTGTGTATTCTGAAATATCCCCTTAAATGTCTGCCACTGCATCTCTATTGATTTATCCCTTAACCTAATTTGCCAGTTTACTTTAGGTAGCTCTGCTTTTATGCCCTTATTTAAGTTTAGAATACTAGCCTTGGACCCACACACCTCTCCCTCAAACTGAATGTAAAATTCAATCATATTATGATTGCTGCTACCTAGAGGTTCCTTCACTATGAGATCATTAATTAATCCCATTTAATTGCACAATATCAGGTCTAGTATAGCCTGCTCTCTGGTTGGCTCCAGAACAAACTGTTCCAAGAACATTCTATGAACTCCTCATCAAGGCTACCTTGGGCCATCTGATTTTTCCAGTCTATATGTAGATTAAAATCCCCCATGATTATTGCCGTACCTTTCTGACAAGCTCCCATTACTTCTTCCTTTATACGCCATCCTACCATGTGGTTAGTTAGGGGGCCTGTACCCCACTGCCACAAGTGAATTTTTGCCTTTATCAGTTCTCATCTCTACCCAAACTACTCTACCCAAACTGGTTTCCTGAACTTAGGTCATCTCTCAAATCACAAGTTTTCAAATCCTCTCTGGTCACAGGAGAAGCGCTAGAGGACTGGAGGACAGAAAGGTAGCAGGGATAAACCAGGTAATTGCAAGCCAGAGAGTCTCATAACAGTGGTAGGGAAACTATTGGAAAAGATTCTGAGGGACAGAATTAATCTCCACTTGGAGAGGCAGGGATTAATCAAAGATAGTCAGCATGGCTTTGTCAGGGGGAGATCATGTCTAACAAATTTGATTGAATTTTTCGGCGTGGTGACTGGGTGTGTAGATGAGGGTAAAGCAGTTGATGTCATCTACATGGACTTCAGTAAGGCTTTTGAGAAGGTCCTGCATGGGAGATTGGTCAAGAAGGTAAGAGCCCATGGGATCGAGGGCAATTTGGCAAATTGGATCCAAAATTGGCTGAGTGGCAAGAGGCAGAGGGTGATGGTCGAGGGCTGTTTTTGTGATTAGATGCCTGTGACCAGTGGTGTACCACAGGGGTTGGTGATGGGACCTTTGCTGTTTGTTGTGTACAATCATGATTTAGACATGAATATAGGAGGTATGATCAGTAGGTTCGCAGACGACACGAAAATTGGTGGTGTTGTAATTAGTGAGGAGGAAAGCCTTAGATTACAGGATGATATAGATGGGCTGGTAAGATGGGCAGACCAGTGGCAAATGGAATTTAAGTGTAAAGTGATGCATTTCGGGAGGACTAATAAGGCAAGGGAATATACAATGGATGATAGGACCCTAGGAAGTACAGAGGGTCAGAGGGACCTTGGTGTACTTGTCCATAGATCACTGAAGGCAGCAGCACAGGTAGATAAGGTGGCTAGGAAGGCATATGGGATACTATGCTGAGGCATAGAATATAAGAGTAGGGAGGTTATGATGGAGCTGTATAAAATGCTAGTTAGGCCACAGCTGGAGTACCGTGTACAGTTCTGGTCGCCACACTATAGGAAGGATGTGATAGCACTGGAGAGGGTGCAGAGGAGAGTCACCAGGATGTTGCCTGGGCTGGAACATCTATGAAGAGACTGTATAGGCTAGGGTTGTTTTCCTTAGAGCAGAGGAGGGTGAGTGGGGGGTGTGGGGGGAACCTGATTGAGGTGTACAAAGTTATGAGGGGCATAGATAGGGTAGATAGGAAGAAACCTTTTCCCTTAGTGGAGGTGTCAATAACCAGGGGGTAGAGATTGAAGGTAAGGAGCAGAAGGTTTAGAGGAAATTTGAGGAAAGAATGTTTCACCCAGAGGGTGGTTGGAATCTGGAACACAATGCCTGAAGGGGTGGTAGAGGCAGGAACCCTCACAGCATTTAAGTAGTATTTAGATGACCACTTGAAACGCCATAGCATACAAAGATATGGGCCAAGTGCTGGAAAATAGGATCAGAATAGATGGCCAGCACAGACACGATGGGCCGAAGGGCCAGTTTCTGTGCTGTATAACTCTATAACTCTCTCTATTGTGCTAATACCATCATTAACTAACAGACCCATGCCTCCACTTTTTCCGAGCTTCTTGTCCTTCCTAAATGTCGTGTACCCTTCAGTATTCCGGTCCCAATCTGTCATCCTGCTGTCATGTCTTGGTAATGGCTATCAGATTGTACTTATTTGTTTCTATTTGCGCTATCAATACATCTGTTTTGTTTTGAATGCTATGTGCATTCAGATACAGAGCCTTTAAGTTTTGTCCTTTTATCATTTTTGAAACCTCTAGCCTTATCTGTTGATTTGTTCTCTCTATCCCTTTCTGTCATGGTCTGTTTATCATTTCCATATTAATAGCTTTGTGTCTTGTCTCTACTCTTTGATTTACCATATCTTATATCATATCTTCCCAAATTTGATCCCTTGCCCCCACTACTTTGTGAGGTCATTGAACTTCATGCGATATTGCATCCATGTCCTCAGGGTGAGCCTTCTGGCATTCACTGTCATGATTATCTAGGCCCACCGCCTTTGCAAAGTTTGTCTGCAGGGCCTCCTGGTCCCCTGTGGATAGATAACCTTTTTCCTCCTCTCCCTCCTGGACCAAAAACTCCAGTGCAGCATCAGAAGATCTTGATGCCCTCTCTGTGCCATTCTTGTGTCTTTTCCCAGTCACTTTTATGACTTCCATCACCTGTTCCAGCCAAAATGCACCTCCCCCTTTAAGAGGTGCAGGCTTGCTTTAATTAGTGCTAGATTCTGAGAGTTTTGTGGCTGCTGCTCAGACATGCAGCCACACTACCGTGCTGACTGCATGCTACAATCATTTAAATGAACAGGCAGGACAAAATTTGCGTACTCCCTTCATCAGAAGCGACTGGTGTGGGTTAATCATACATCACAATCTTTCTTCCTTCAACCTCTGCACTGACTGACTCCTCATCTTTGGTAATTTCAACCTCAACCTCGACTCACCTTGTCCTTTCTCCTTTGAGTTCACTGCTCTCGTGTCTTCCCTTGACAGAACTATATTCAACCACAATGTGTAAGCTCATAGGAGTATATCCTTCACTTTATCATTACTATCAAGCCAGGAGACCAACCCTGGTTCAATGAGGAGTGTAGGAGAGCATGCCAGGAGCAGCATCAGGCTTACCTAAAAATGAGATGTCAACCTGGTGAAACTGCAGCACAGGACTACATGCATGCGAAACAGCAGAAGCAGCATGCAGTAGAGCTAAGAGATCCCACAACCAATGGATCAGTTCAAAGCTCTGCAGTCCTGCCACATCCAGCCATGCATTAAACAACTAACCAGAGAAGGAGCCTCCAAAAACATCTTCATCCTCGATGATAGCGGAGCCCAGCACATCAGTGCAAAAGACAAGGCTGAAGCATATGCAACCATCTTCAACCAGAAGTGCCGAGTAGATGATCCATCTCAGCCTCCTCCTGAGGTCCCCACCATCATGGATGCCAGTCTTCAGATAATTTGACTCACTCCACGTGATATCAAGAAACGGCTGAAAGCACTGGATACAGCAAAGGCTCTCAACCCCGACAACATCCCAGCTTAGTACTGAAAACTTGTACTCCATGTCATGCAGGCTCCCACCTGACAAGAATGAGGCAGATTAATTTCGCCACATGGACATTAAATTTCAAATTGTTGCTGTGAAGAAGAGAAGGCCTGTTTGCAAGGGGTTGCCAGGCCACTGGCTGGAAAGACATTTTTGCATATTAACAATGTTTGTAGATAAAGGACCATTCCCTGACACACACAATACACAGAGCCAAGACATGGTCAGACCAGTTAGTCACATGACTAACTTGCTTGGCAACTGGGGGTTTTCTGAATTGCACAGTTTTGAACTGAGAGTCTGCAGAAAGCTGTTTGCTCCTGGATTGAAAAGACCTCTCCTGGCTGGCTCCCATCAGCCTCTCCTGTCTGCTCCCATCTCTTTCTCTCAGAACTGAATCCACTGAAGACACATGAACTCCAAGAGAGAAAAGTCTCCTGCAGTGAACAAGGTTTAAGAAGAATACTGGGCCCAAACGAAAAGCAAGATTTACCTACAATCAAGGACTCTACAGTGAGCTCAAAGACCTGTAACAAAAACTCTTCAGACATTGCCTCAAACTTTTCCACTTTATTTTTTTTGCTCGTTTCTGTCTCTATTTGCATGTATCACATATGCATGCTCGCGTGGGTGCATCTTGTATCCATAGGCATCAACCAAATTAGAGTTTAATAAATTTCAATCTTTCTTCTTTAAACTTAAGAGTGTGTGTGTGTGTTGGTTTCTTTGCCTTATGATTGGAAAGCAGTGAACAAGGATTCACCAAGGGGGAGTTAAAAACATGGTGTGTTTAGAATTAAACCCTGTTACAGTAAGACCAGGTGAAGGCTGAAAGGGAACCCTAGACCGCTTTCTCACCTGGTCGTAACATCCAGAACTATCTGCACTCTTAGCCAAGCTGTTCCAGCAGAGCTGAAACACTGGTATCTATCCAACAATGTGGAAAACTCCCCTGGCATGTCCTGTCCGAAAAAAAAGCAGGACAATTGCAATCCAGCCAATTAGTGCCCCCATCAGTTTACTCTCAAATCATCAGCAAAGTGATGGAACAAGTCGGCGACAGTGCTGTCAAGAGACACTTACCGAGCACTAACCCGCTCAGTTTGGGTTCTGCCAGGGCCACTCGCTCCCTGACTTCATTACAAACTTGGTTTAAACATGGACAAAAGAGTTGAATTCAAGAGGTGAGTCGAGAGTGACTGCCCTTGACATCAAGGCAGCATTTGACCAAGTATGGCATCAAGGAGCCCTAGCAAAAGTGAAGTCAATGGAAATCAGGAAAAATATCTGCACTGACTGGAGTCATATCTGGCACAAAAGAAGATGGTTGTGGCTGTTGGAGGCCAATCATCTCAGCCCCAGGACAGCACTGCAGGCATTCCTCAGGGTAGTGTCCTAGGCCCAACCATCTTCAGCAGCTTCTCTCCAACATAACATCAGAAGTGGGGTTTCTGATGATTAGACAGTGTTGAGTACATTTGCAACTCCTCAGACACTGAAGCAGTCCGTGCCTACATGCAGCAAGACCTGGAAAACATTCAGGCTTGGGTTGATAAGTGACAAGCAACATTCATGCCACACAAGTGGCCGGCAATGACTATCTCCATTGCCCCTTGACGTTCAATGGCATTACCATCGCTGAATCCCCCAACATCCTGGGGGTTACCGTTGACCAGAAAATTAACTGAACCAGCCATATAAATACTGTGGCTACAAGGGCGGATCAAAGATTGGGAATTCTTCCGCAAGTAACTCACTTACTGACTCCCCACGTCAGGAGTGTGATGGAATACTCTCCACTTACCTGGATGAGTGCAACATTCAAGAAGCTCGACATCATCCAAGACAAAGCAGTCCACTCAATGGGCACTTCATCCACCACCGGCACAGCGGCAGCAGTGTGCACCATCTACAAGATGCACTGCAACAACTCGCCAAGGCTCATTTGACAGCGTCTTCCAAACCGGTGACCACTATGCCCCAGAAGGAAAAGGGCAGCAGATGCATGGGAACACCCACCACTTGTATGTTCCCCACCAAGTCACATACTATCCTGTGTTGGAACCTTATTCCTCACTGGGTCAAAAACCTGAAACTCTCCTTAACAGCACTGTGGGTGTACCTACAGCACATGGGCTGCAGCAGTTCAAGAAGGCAGATCATCACCACCTACTCAAGGGCAATTAGGGATGGGTAATAAATGCTGGCCTTCCCAGCAATGCTGACATTCCAAAAATGAATAAAAAAAGGAAGCTGACACAGACTGTTGACAACCCTGCTGTCCGACTTGACCATGAGCTGAGCTTCTGATACCATTTGTTCTCCAAAACAAAGAACATGCCTACTTTCATCTCCATTATATCACCTATCTCAGCAGAACTTCTGCTGAAACCATCATCCATGCTTTTGTCACATCCAAACTTGACCATTCCATTACTCCCTGCCAGTCTCCCATCTTCTTCTGACCATTTCAACATTAATTATAAATCAAAACAACATGGTTCTTAGAGTTATAGTCATTTACGACACAGAAGGAGGCCATTTGGCCCATTGAGTCCATGCCAGCTCTCCGCAGAGCCATGCAGTCAGTCCCACTCCCCAGCTCGATCCCCGTACCCCTGCAAGTCTATTTCTCTCAGGTCGTCACCCAACTTCCTCTTGAAGCCATTGATCGCCTTCGCTTCTATCATCCTTGTGGCAGCGAGTTTCAGGTCACTGCCACCGCTGAATAAAAAGTGCCTCATCATATTCCCCCTGCATCTTTTGCCCAAAACCTTCAATCTATGTCCCTTAGCCCCTGTACCATTTGTTAATGGCAACAGTTTTTCCTTGTTTAACATATCTAAGCCTGTCATAATCTTGTACACTTCTATTAAACCTCCCCTCAATCTCCTTTGTTCGAAGGAGAACAAACCCAGCTTTTCCAACCCAACCCCATAACAAAAATTCTCTATCCCTGGAATCATTCTGGTAAATCTCCTCTGCACCATTTCATCCTTCCTGAAGTGTGGTGACCAGAACTGGATGCAATCCTCCAGTTGGGGCCTAACCAGAGCTTTATAAAGTTTCAGCATAACTTCATTGATTTTGTACTCGATGCCTCTATTTATGAAGCCCAAGATCTGAAATGCTTTACTAACCACTCTCTCAATATGTTCTGCCACCTTCAAAGATCAATGCACATGCACCCCCAGGTCCCTCTGTTCCTGCACACTCTTTAGAATTGTGCCATTAAGTATATATTGCCTCTCCCTATTCTTTCTGCCAAAATGCATCACCTCACATTCATCAGGATTAAATTCCATCTGTCACCTCTCTGCCCATTCTACTAGCCTGTCTATGTCCTCTCGTAGGAGGTTCATATCAACCTCACTGTTTGCCGCACCTCCAAGTTTGGTGTCGTCAACAAATTTTGAGATTCTACTCTGTATTCCATTTATATGATAGCATTTGTATCAATCAGAAAAAGCAGTGGTCCCAGCACTGACCCTTGGGGAAAAAACTACTGCCTACCATCCTCCAGTCTGAAAAGCAAACATTTACTATGACTCGCTGTTTTCTGTCCATAAGCCAATTTTTTATACAATTGGACACTGGCCCTCCTATTCCATGAGCTTCAATTTTTTTAACCAGCCTTTTAAGTGGTATCTTATCAAATGCTTTCTTAAAATCCATATAAACAAATCCACAGCACTCCCTTCATCAACCTTCTCTGTTACTTCATCAAAAAATTCAATTAGATTAGTCAAGCATGATTTGCTTTTACAAATCCATGCTGACTTTCCTTAATTAAACTCAAACCTCTCAAGTGTCCGTTGATATTTTCCATTAATAATATTATATGTTCTAAAACATTATCCACCACTAATGTTAAACTAACTGGCCTGCAGTTGCTAGGACTGTCCTTACACCCTCTTTTGAATTAGGGTGTCACATTTGCCACGCGTCAATCCTCTGGCACCTCCCCCCGTATCCAGTGAAGATTATGGCAAGCTCTTCCACTATCTCCATCTCCAATTCCTTTAGCAACCTGTGATGCAAGCCATCTGCATCAGGTGACTTATCTACCCTAAGCATAGCCAACCTTTTTAGTACCTCTCCTCTCTCAATTTTTATCCTGTTTATTGTCTCTACTCTGCTTTAACTGATATTTTATCAGCCTCCATTCCCTTACTGAACACTGTTACAAAGTACTCATTAATTATGTTAGCCTTGCCCTGCGCCTTCAAGCATATATTACCCTATCTGTACCTAATAGGCCCCACTCCTCCTCTTGCTACTCGCTATTTACATATCGGTAGAAGATCTTTGGGTTCACTTTTATGCTGACTGCCTTTTTATTTTCATATTCTCTTTGCAGTCTTATTTTCCTCTTCACCTCCCCTCTCAACCTATTGTATATGGCCTGGTTCTCACTTGATGAGTTCACACAACATGCATCATACACCCTCTTTTTCTGTTTCATCATCTCTATCTTCCTCGTCAACTAAGAACCCCTGTTCTTGGTTCCCCTGTCACCCTTGCTGGAATGTTCCCAGCCTGTACCTGGAGCATCTCTTCCTTTAAGATAATCCATTGTTCTGATACAGCTCTTGCTGCCAGTCTTGGATTCCATTCTACCCTGGTGAGATCTCTTCTCATTGCGTTGAAATTAGCCCTTTTCCAATCTAGATATTCTACCTTAATTTATTTAATAAAAGCAAAATACTCAGCACCTGTGGAGAGAGAAGCAGAGTTAATGTTTCAGGTCACTGACCTTTCAACAGAACCACTGCTTCCTCATTGGGAGAAAAAGTCTCAAACTGCCAATGAGGAAGCAGTGTGTTTTTGACTTCCAGGTCCACATGAAAAATGCTGCAAACATCAAGCGAAAAATCCGATGAGCACAGTGCACAAACAGAAAATAACTGGCCCAGGTTTAGAAGGCTGGTTAATGGGAGTTCAAGGGTTGGATCTAGCCCATGTTCTGTGCGTTGGGACATCCCGTGGCTTAGAGCAGAAATATTAGACTGGCTCAGGTATAAATTAAAACCTAATCCGGGCCCGACCCAACCACAGACAACCCGAACCCGACCCGAGCCCTTAAAATTTTTTTCCTCACCCGACCCGACCCAACATGAATCTCCTTCATCTGTTCCGGCAGCAGGCTATTCCCACTGGAGCTGTGGGGAATCATGGGTAAGCCTGATCCCGTGACTTCCCAGAAGCAGTGTCCAGCCCAACCCGAACCCGAATGCTGGACTCGGAATTTCGACTCGACCCAAACCCGACACGTTGTCGGGTCTAGTCGGGTTTGGGTAGCCAAGCTTTAGCAAACATGCCCTTAATTTGGTATTAATTGGAATTCTCACTTGAGAGGCCACTGAATGGATGGAGTGAATAATGTAACAGGAGTACTCTTCTGAGTTTGGGATTTAAGGCACATTGTTGGAAAGGAGTAGAAAGATCTTAATCTGCAGATAATCATGTTTGCATACCTTCTGATGAAGGGTCACTGACTTGAAACATTAACTCTGCTTCTCTCTCCACAGATGCTGCCAGTCCTGCTGAATATTTCCAGTATTTCTTGTTGTTATATCTCATTTTATTCCTTGCTTTTCTGTATTACTAGTCTAAACCTTATATTACGATGATCACTCTTACCCAAGTGCTCCCCCACAGACACTTGGTCCACTTGGACCACCTAATTTCCCAGCACCAGATCCAGCAATGCCCCTTTTCTAGTTGGACTGAGAACATACTGATCAAGGAAGTTCTCCAGAACAAATTTTAGAAATTCCTCCCCCTCCTTACCCTTTATTCTAAATAGTCCAAATCAATATTTAGGTAATTAAAGTCCCCCAATATCACCACACTATTGTTCTTGCGCATCTCTGATTTCCATACAGATTTGCTCCTCTATCTTCTTCTCACTATTTGAAGGCCTATACAATACTCCTCATAGCATGACCATACCCTTTTTGCTCCTCAACTGTAACCAAATGGATTCTGTTCTTCCCCCTTCAAGGACATCCTCCCTTTCCAGCACTGCAATGCCTTCCCTAATCAGGACTGCCACCCCACCTCCTTTTTTTCCTTCTCTATCTTTTCTGAACATTTGATATCCTTGTATATTAAGCACCCGGTCCTCGCCATTTTTAAGCCACATTTCCATTATTGCCACTACATCATAGTCTTTTTCAATAGTCGATCGCAGTACCAAAGGGGAAAGCCTGGTAATAATTGTATTGGAGCAGAGGAAGAGAGAGATATGGCGACTTCTGGTTTAATGCATTGGCTTGTCATCCATTGTGGATCCTTCACTACCCACCAACCTTCATTAGATCAGTTGAAATTCCAGTAATGAATACAGCAATTAAAAAAAAAAATCTTGATTCACGAATCCATTTTTTGGATAATAATTCATCAGGCAATCTGAAAAAATTGTATGGAATGGGAGCAGAGAAGTTAGAGATCATAATTTTAGATACTTTCCTAAACATCCTAAGTTTGAGCTCGTTAAAGGAAATTTCCCACCATTAATTTAATCAATTGATGATGTTGAAGATAGTCACTTGGGACGAGCTTTGAATAAGCTTTGAACTCAATATATAATTCTTCAATTTAGGACACCAAAATCATACCTCGACTCATAAGAAAATAAGAAATAGCAGAAGTTGATCTTTCAGCCCATCAAGTTTGCTCCACCGTTAAAGATCATAGCTGACCTTTGACCTCAACTCCACTTTCCTGATATCCCTCGATTACTAAAATCTTTCGATCTCAGCCTTGAAAATACTCAGACGTAACATCCATAGCTCTCTGACGTAGAGAATTGCAAGAGTCCTTTGAGTGAAGAAATTTCTCATCTCTGTCCAAGATTACCAGTTCCTTATCCTGAGACGCTGATCCCTCGTTCTTGGCTCTCCAGCCAGGAGAAACAGCCTCTCAGCATCTACCCTATCAAGCCTTCTCAGTGTCTTATATGTTTCAATGAGATCACCTCTCATTCTTCTAAACTCCAGAGAATACGGAGAATAATCTATCCTCATAGGACAATCCTCTTATCCCAAGAATCAATTTGGTGAACCTTTGTTGCTCCCCTTCGAAGGCAAGTATATCCCTTCTTAGATACTATGCACAATACTCTAGGTGTGGTCTCACCAAAAGTACTGTACAATTGCACAAAGTACTTGTACTCCAATGCCCATGTAATTAAGGCCAACATACCATATGCCCTCCTAGTTGCTTGTTTGACCTACATGCTAACTTTTGTATTTCGTGTACAAGGTCATCCAAATCCCTCTGAACACAAACATTGAATAGTTTTTCACCAATTTAAAAAATATTCTGCTTTTCTATTCTTCCTACCAACATGAATAATCTCACATTTCTCCACATTATTCTCCACGTGCCACCATCTTGCCCACTCATTTAACCTATAATCCCTTTGCAGGCGTTGTGTCTTCCTCACAGCTTACTTGCCCATCTAGCTTGGCATCATTGGCAAATTGGGATAAATCACACTTGGTTTCTTCCTCTAAATCATTAATATAGATTGGAAATAGCTGAGGTCCAGCAGTGATCCTTGCAGCATCCAACTACTAACAACCTTCCAAACTGAAAATGACCTATTTATTCCTACTCTCTGCCTTCTATTTTTTAACCAATACTCTGTACGTATTACCCAACCCCCCGCCACCACCCCACCCACCACCTAACCCCATGAGCCCTTATCTTGTGCAGAATCTTTCCATGTGGCACCTTAGCAAATGCCTTTTGAAAACCCAAATGTACTTCCTCACAAAACTGTAGATTTGTCAAACACAATTTCCTTTTCCTAAAACCATGTTGACTCCGCCTACTTATATGATTCTTTAAGTGCCCTGTAACCATTCCCTTAATAGGGGGTTCCACCATGTTCCCAATGCCTGTAGTTCCGTTTTCTCTCTCCCTCCTTTCTTTAATAGTGTGACATTTCCTACCTTCCGATCCCACTGTTACAGTTCCAGAATCTAGGGAATTTTAGAAGATTACAACCACTATCCCTGCAGCCACGTCTTTTAGAACCCTGGATGTAGGCCATCAGGACCAGGAGATTTGTCGGCTTTTACGCCTATTAATTTCTCCAATACATTTTCTTTACGAATATTAATTCCTTTAAGTTACCCACTGTTTCTGATGTTTGTGTCGTTTGAAAACAGAGGCAAAATTAACATTGTTACCATTTACTTATTCGCCACGACAACTTTTCCTGTCAGTCTCTACATTTACTTCAGCTTTTTTTTTTACATTCTTGTAGAAGCTCTTAAATGTATCTTTATATTTCTGGCTAGCTCACCTCATTCTATTTTCTCCGTCATTATCAATTTTTTTGGTCATGCTCTGCTGATTTCTAAGACTCTCCCACTCCTTTGGCTTACTACTACTCTTTGCAATATTCTAAACCTTTTTTTTTTTAAATCTAATACTGTCCTTAGCCTCATTAATTAGTCATCAATGCATCTCGCTTCCTATGGAGTTTTTATTTCTTAAGGAAACATAGATTCCTAGAGACTAATGGAATATTTCCTTAAATGTTTGCCATTGTTTACCAATCTTCATACCTTTTATTCATATTTCCCAATCTGGCTTAGTCAATTTGACCCCTCAATTGGCTTTATTGAAGTTTCAAATTTAGGTCTGTCACTGTTGAACTCAATGTGAAATTCTATCATATTATGATCACTCTTCCACACTGGATCCTTTACTTTGAGATTACTAAGTTATACTGCCTCACTACAGAAGACAAGATCAAAAATAGCCTCTACCCTGGTTAGTTCCACAATGTATTGTTCTTGTAAACTGTCTCAAATGCATTCTATGAACTCAACCCTGAAATTACATTTGCCGATTTGATTTGACTAGTTTCTACAAAGATTAAAGGCCCTCACAATTATTGCATTTCCTTTGTTACAAGCTCTCATAATTTCTAGATTAATATTCTGTCCAACAGTAAAGCTACTGTTAGGGGGCTCTAAAAACTACTTCCACCAGCATTTTCTGATTCTTGCTATTTCTCATCCCCACCCATACTGATTCTAATTCCAGCTCTTGTGAGCCAAGATCCTTCCTCATTATTGTCCTTATGTCATCCTTCATTATCAAGGTTACTCTCCTCCCAACAGCACCACCATCCACCCTTCATTTTCCATTTTGTCTGTTTTTTCAAAACTTCAAGTACCCGCAACATTTAGATCTCAACCCTGGTCACCATGTAACCACATCTCTGTAATAGTGATTAGATCAAACCTATTTACCTCTAATTGTGCTGCTGATTCATCTATCTTGTTACAAATGCTTTGTGCATTCTGATAAAGTGCCTTTAATTTTAACTTTTAACCATCTTCCCTTGATTTAAACTCATTCACTGATGCATTATTAAACTTTCACTCTGCTTATCTTCCCCCAAATCGCTACACTGCTGTATGGTCTTGACATTTCTCTTTAGATTTATAATTTTCTCTCACCTGAAACCTACCCTACACACCCCAACACACATCTTTTAGTTTAAAGCTGTATCTACAGCCCTAATTACATAATTCGCCAGGACACTGATCAGAGTCCAGGTTAACTGGAGCTTTCTTTCACCAGTATTGGTGCCACTTCCCCATGATTCGAAACCCATTTCCCATACCATTCTTTGAGGCACAAAACCAACTCCCAGATCTTTTGACGCTATGCTAATTTGCACATGGCTTAAGTAATAATTCAGAGATTACCACCTTTGAGGGTCTGTTTTTTCAACCTGGACTCTTCAAACTACTTCGGCCGATTTGATTTGACCAGTTTCGACAAAGATTAAAGGCCCTCACGATATTGCATTTCCTGTATTACAAGCTCTTTACTGAACCCTGGACCAAGGCAGGTAACCTAGCGAACTCGCAGTCGCGGCTGCAGAGAAAAGTAGCTATCCACCTGACTACTCTGTCCCCTACCACTAAACCATTCCTTTTCACTTGCATTTGCAAAATCTTCAGCCAGAAGTGCCAAGTGGATGATCCATCTCGGCCTCTTCCTGAGGTCCCCAGCATCACAGATGCCAGTCTTCAGCCAATTTGATTCATTCCGCAGGATACCAAGAAACAACTGATGGCACTGCATACCAGAAAGGCTATGGGCCCGACAACAATTCCAGCAATAATACTGAAGACCTGTGCTACAGAACTTTCCGCATCCTTAGCCAAGTTGTTCCAGTACAGCTACAGTACTAGCATCTGCCCGACAATGTAGAAACTTGCTCAGGTATGTCCTGTACACAAAAAGCAGGACAAGTCCAACCTGGCCAATTATCACCCCATCAGTCTACTCTCTAACAGTAAAGCGATAGAAGGTGTCATCAACAATGCTATCAAGCGGTACTTGCTCAGCAATACCTTGCTCAGCGGCACTCAGTTTGGGTTCTGCCAGGATAACTCAGTCCAGACCATATTACAGCCTGGGTCCAAACATGGACAAAAGAGCTGAATTCAAGAGGTGAGTTAAGAGAGACTGCCCTTGACATCAAGTCAGTATTTGACCAAATGACATCAAGAAGCCCTAGAAAAACTGGAGTCAATGGGAATCAGGGTGAAAACCCTCCGTCGGTTGGAGTCATACCTAGCGCAAAGGAAGATGGTTGCGATTGTTGGAGGTCAATTATCTCAGCTCCAAGACATCACTGCAGGAGTTCCTCAAGGTAGTGTCCTAGGCCCAACCATCTTCAGCTGCTTCAACAATGACCTTCCTTCAATCATACGGTCAGAAGTGGGGATGTTCACTGATGATTGCACAATGTTCAGCACCATTCATGACTCCTTAGATACTGAAGCAGTCTCTGTAGAAATGCAGCAAGACTTGGACAATATCCAGGCTTGGGCTGATAAATGGCAAGTAACATTCGCGCCATACAAGTCCCAGGCAATGACCATCTCCAACAAGAGAGAATCTAACCATCTCCCCTTGACATTCAATGGCATTACCATCACCGAATCCCCCACTATCAACATCCTGGGGGTTACCATTGACCAGAACCTGAACTGAAGTAGCCATATAAATATCTTGGCGACAACAGCAGCTCAGAATTCTGCAGCGAGTAACTCATCTCCTGACTCCCCAAAGCCTGTCCACCATCTACAAGGCATAAATCAGGAGTGTGATGGAATACTCTCCACTTGTCCGCATGGCTGCAGCTCCAACAACACTCAAGAAGCTCGACACCATCCAGGACAAAGCAGCCTGCTTGATTGTCACCCCATCCACAAATATTCACTCCCTCCACCACCGATGCACAGTGGCAGCAGTGTGTACCATCTACAAGATGCACTGCAGCAACGCACCAAGGCACATTTGACAGCACCTTCCAAACCGGCGACCTCTACCAACTAGAAGGACAGGGGCAGCAGATGCATGGGAACACCACCACCTGCAAATTCCCCTCAAAGCCACACACCATCCTGACTTGGAACTATATCGCGGTTCCTTCACTAACGCAGGGTCAAAGTCCTGGAACTCCCTTCCGAACAGCACTGTTGATGTACCTACCCCACATGGACTGTGACAGTTCAAGAAGACAGCTCATCAGAACCTTCTCAAGGGCAATTAGGGGAGAGCAATAAATGCTAGCCTAGCGATGCTCACATCCCATGAATGAATAAAAAAAACTCCCTACTTGAATGGCATCGGTGGCATAGTCAGTTTGCTTATCCACACAGGCAGCAAGAACTTCATACCCGTTGGATAAAGGCAACAGTCAAGGCTCTTCCAGCAGTGTACATGGGTTCCCCCTACCTGACTGAATTGCAGTCTGTGACAGCCTCCTGATGCCCTACAAAGTCTGTACCTCAGACACCAGCTCAACAACTCTGAGCTGAAGTTTGAGATGCAGACATGGTTGCCTAGGGTCACAATGCTCTCCACAAACTACCGCATACTGCAGTGGCGGTATGCAACCTGCAATGCCTTCCCCAACAGCATTGTTGGTGTACCTACACCCCAAGGACTGCAGCAGTTCAAGAAGGCAGCTCACCACCATCACCTTCTTAAGGGTAATTAGGGATGGGCAATAATGCTGGCCTAGCCAGCGACACCCACATCCCATGAATGAATAAAAAAGTAACCTTGCCTTATTTAATTAAAGTTTATGTATATCAACCTAGTGTATAGTTTTTGGGTTTATGAATTACTTGATCTCGTTTAAGTTATAGGTAGATTAAACTAAAGATTTACCCGTAAAATAAACCACGATAGGTATTGGAGACTAAAACCAGCACCTCCTTCCCCTTCTGCACCAAATTCCCACTCTCACCAAATTCTCAACATTTGCAAGCTGTTTATGATGCACTCCATTTATAACCACTCATGCTCATTCATTTGAGGTGCTGGCAACACAGCCGCATCTAATCACCGTTGCTTAGCCTTAGTACTTTACTCCAATCCTGGAGATCATTTTGGTCATCAGCCCACTGCTCTCTGGGAAGACAAGAGCTTCTGACTACTTCTCAAGGGAAAAACTATTGGCAGAGATGCCAAGAATGGATCTATCCAATGAAATCAGTCATTTACTTCACATTCATAACCAAAATTGCAGTTATGAAAGGTCACAGACCTGAAATGTTGACTGTTTCTCTCTCCACAGATGCTGCCAGACCTGCTGAGTATTACCAACAATTTCTATTTTCATTGCAGATTTCCAGCATCCACAGTATTTTGCGTTTATATTATTCCAGTATTGAAGTTGGGTATCCTCAAACAGCCACATACTTAAGATAGTGATGCTTTTGCAGGATTGCTCCAGAACCATTCTGCAAGCCAATGATCAAAACCTCAGAGTTGGTTAAGAAATGCACAAACATACTCCTGATTCCTTCAGTCGTGGAAAAACTAAAATGCTATGTAACGGTGAGGGAGTGCTCCACCGTCAGAGGTGTCATCTTTCGGATGAGATGAAAAACCGAGGTCACGTTTACCCTGCTAGATAGACGTACAAGATCTCCTGGCTCTTGTTCAAAGAGTAGGAGAGTTTTCCCAGCGGCTTGACAAATATATATCACTTAAACAACATAAATAAAACAAATTATCTGGCAATTAATATCATTACTGTTCCAAACACCTTGCTGTGCACACACTGGCTGCCACGTTTTCCTACATTACAACAGTGTCTACACTTCAAAAATGCTCAAGGTCCTTTTGCTAGGGCCAGTTCCCATTGATCTTCACAAATCTCACTGCCAAGTATTACCTATCAATTTGACAATAAAAGTGATTAAATAAGTGGGACCAGATCTCAAATATTGGACACCTGGGAGAAAATCATAAAAAGATTTTAAATTTTAATTTTATATATACTAATATATCCACTCAATTACTCCGGAACGGCAAGTGGAAAAATGATCACCATGAAGGGATATCAGAGCTCCATATTACGCAATATTTTCCACATGGTTTCCCATCAACAAGGAACTTGCATCAGTTTCTTTACAATGCACATAGCCATTATGCGACCTTTCTAGCTTTTGGAAGGGATCAGAAAGAATATCTCATTTTTGATAAAACAGCTTGTTCCAGACTTCTGATCTCGATTTCCCCAAGTTGCAGCAAATACCAAATTCTTAGCCTACACGTTACACAAGAATGATATTGCATATCAACACAAAATGGGCATAATACTAGATAAAATGTATAAAATTTAATAGAAGCTACCCTTTTTCTAGGGCCTGATGACATTTGTTAAATGGCAAGTTGAATTTGTATGGTTCCTGATATCAACTGAATCCTTCGATTAGTTGTCTGTAACCAATCTCAAAGTTCGACATATTTTGCATAATGCATTACAAAGTAATTTTTGGAACTGTACAGATAGTTTCCAGTCATGACCCAAATGATTTTGGCAATATCATTCTCCTCGATTACCTGGAATAAATGCATCTCTTATCAGGACAGGTATTTCCTTTGAAAATGCATACTGTTGTGGATATCAATTTACTGTTTGAACAATTCCTTCATGTTTATTAATAATGTTAATGCATTGCTTAAATAGCAGCGAAATGAGGTAAAATCCAACAGCTTTGCACGTGGTTTGACAGATAGTGCAGCTCAATCCTATATTCTCAATTAAAAATAAATATGAATAATGCACTTTGTTAATTAAAATAATTTTCTACCAAATTACAAAAAGGTATCAGGAGGTAAAGCTATAACCAACAAAAAGATCTCTCCTCTTAGCCAATGTAGGAGCATAAGGGGCAACGCCTGTGGGGAATCCAGCAGCTAAGTTTTTTGATTCAAGTTGGACGATATTTTGTGAAATGTGAAAAACCAGAGATTTGGTCATCTGCAAGAAGAAATACATGTTTATATTATATATAGTAAGGCCAAAAAAATCCAATTATATATTGGCAATGGTGGGAACTTTAGTCAAGTACAGTATACGTTGCCTGCCTCATTTGTATTTATCTTGTGGCATTTTAATACTTAATTGTGAAGTTTGAAGATCTAACCAGTGATTTCTCTACCTTTTACGAATAAATGTCAGATTACCCATCACAGAATCATCTTTTTCACATCTGCAAGGCTCAGACTCTGCATGTGAATAGGAATGTGGCGTTCCCAAACAGGGGGATAATTGTGTCTTGAAAAAAACCTGCACCCTGAACAGCTAGGTTTCTCCTACACATTTGGCTGTGGAAGGCCTAATCCTCGACTACATCCTTAGTTCTCTGGTTGGAGGAACCAGCAATTAAATCCCAAATAATGCCAGGAATACAGAAACAAGGCACAGTTGCTGCGAATAGGAAATGAGGGGTAAGTGGAGAAGAAGCTTGCTATGTTGAACTTCTTTCAAAAAATGAAGATCATCATACCTAATAGTGGCAGTATAGTCCTCCATGTTGAACACACTTGGAAGAAGCACTGAGGGTAGCAGGGGCACAGAATGTACTCTGGGTGTGAGACTTCAATGTCCATCACCAAGAGTAGTTTGGTAACTGCTGTATGTTTGGTTAGTCTAGCTAAGACACATTACTGAGTCTTTGGTATGTTTAAACAATAACTAGTTCATTAAAGAACTATATACAGCTTTACTTATGTTTAACTCTTCAATTGCCATGCTGCTGCTTCTCCTTCAAGTCTCTCATGTGATCTCATACATCATCCTAATGGGACATTAACCCTTTCAAACCCTTATACTATCTCTCCCCCCAAGTCTTTGTCCATTTTTAAACATACATTTATTTTGACGTTTACATATGACCCCATCTCTTGCCCTCCCCGCCAAACCCCCACCCTGCACAACTCTCAGATTCAAGCTGTCAGAAGGCTTCACAACTCTCCATGATCCTGTTTTTGTCAGTCTTGGAAGATCAGTAGTCTTTCTCTGAACTCTAGTTTCTTGACTTAGATGACCTTCATTGAGGTTTGTAGTATCCAGTGCTTTCTGAATTTCAGGTTCAACATCTGGTTTGTCTAAATGTAAGACTGATTGACATCTTTAATGAATAGAAATAATATTTCTCCTGTTTCTTATTTAGTACATACTTCAGAAGGTACTATAAGATAATCTCTGTTGATTATCATCTCTCTGGACGATTACTCCTGCTCTGCCTTGGTCTCGCACCCATACCTTTTCTCCGTCCATCAACTTGGCTCGGTTCCTGGTACGATATCTCCTGTTATTGTTATAAGCTTGTTGTTTTCGATAAGACTTTTCTCTGTCTTGAACTCTGATAACCCTGGACTTCTAGCCCTGGAAGTAATCTTTTGGGTAAGAAGGGAAATTGTGTTCTAAGCTTCCTTCCCATGAACAGTTCTGATGGTGCTAATCCACATAGCAATGGAGTAGATCTGTAGTTTAGGAGTGCTGTTTGAAAATCTTCATTCTTCTTTAACAGTGCTTTGATAGTTCGAACTCCTCTTTCAGCTTGACCATTTGATTGAGGATATCTGGGGAACTTGCAAGATGTACAAATCCACAGTTTTCCATGAAATGTGTGAAGTGATCATTTGCAAATCGTGGTCCATTATCAGAAACAATCTGGTCAGGTACGCCATGTGTTACGAAGATCTCCATTAATGCTCGAATGACTGTACACAACAACTACTGAGACAAACGTTTGACTTTGATCCACCAGGCAAAATAATCAATGACAATCAGGTAGGATTTCCCATTAAACATAGATAGATCCATCCCCAAAAGTTGCCACGGTCTGGTTGGAAATTGGGTCGTGATAAGGGGTTCCCTCTAGTTATGCCTGTGTACAGCGCATACCTGGCAATTAGAAATCAGTTCTTCTAAATCCCTCGATATTCCCGGCCACCACACAAGATGACTGCGCCCGTGCTCTGCATTTTGTGATACCCATATGGCCCTGGTGTATTTTCTCCAATATGTCTGCCCGGAGTGAAACCGGAATCACCAGCCTTTTGTCATATACCAGCAAATCATCTACAATAGTGAAGTGCTTTCTGTACTCAAAGAAGATTTCCATCACCGTACCACTGGGACGGTGCTGTGGCCAACATTGTGTTCAATATTAGCAGATACGGATCTTGCATCTGAGCATGACGAATTTCTTAGAGCTTTTTTGAGCTTGCTGGCCATTGTGATGCAGTGACGAGAGAATATGAAAACATGACTCAATCTCATTAATGAAGTTAATATCTTGTTGTGTAGGATGGTCAACAGTAGCTCTGGACAATACATCTGCTTCCACTTTCCTGATAAGATTAAGGTCTACACAAGCGCGTCTACTTAGAAGAAAAAAAACCTTGATGTTGTAGAACATGCAGTGTTTCCAATATCTGCTTTCCCTTGTATGGAGTGTTGCCTGTAGCTTTCCCTTGACTTTCAGTTCAATCCCTCCTGGACTGTGTAACTGAGTTTCTGTTGGTTGCATGCAGTGCGTTGATAACCATGGCTTGTTGTCTGATAAAACTGTTACACTTGCTCCAGTGTCCGTTGGTTTATATATCTGCATTCAAGAAAGTACCAAGGAAGTTTTCTGATTTCTCTTCTGAAGGAAATTGTTCAAATTCATTAATAGCTCTATATGTGAAGACTTTTCCTTTAGAATCAGTGGAAGTAGAGGTTTTAGTTTGGTACATCTTCCCAAAATAGCGAACTTGCTTGCAGTGAAAGCATTCTGCTTTGTTTACAGGACACTGTTCGTGCCTGTGGGTCTTTTTGGTGCCAGAGCACTGGCAGGGTTTCATGGTATTTTGCACTTTCCCTCCCCCAAGTGTAACTTCTTTTCTGGCGCTTCTTTTACAGTCCTGTGCTGAAGCAAGTGTATGGTCATAGGAGGTTTCCTAACCTAAGGTTTTTCTTCACCCCTCTGTTCTGCCGATGGACCTCTGCTTGCCTCACCAGCTGTACTGCTTTGTCTAGGGTGAAGTCTTCCTTAGACTGCAATAAATCGGATAGGGATTCATCAGCAATATCTACCACAATGCGGTCTCATATTAATTCTGATTTTAGGTTTCCATATTCGCATCCTTCAACTAGCCTTTAAAGGTCATGAACAAAATCCTCTACTGGTTCACCTAGTTTCTGGACCCTTGAATTTGTTCCTTTCTAGAATCTTGTTGCTCCTCAGGTTGAAATAATTATCAAACATTTTAAGGCTTCTTCAAATTTATCTGATGTCTCATTAATACCTTGTCTTGCAATAGCATCGTCTGATATTGCCCCTATGGAATAAAGTAATGTTTTGACTTGTTCTGCTTCAGACTTGCTGTCTAATTTCGAAGCAATTCTGTACCTCAAAAACCTTTTTGCCCAAAGTGACCAGTTTTGAGTTTGACTTGGTCCTTCCATGTGTCCAAACCCCTCTGGTAGCAGAATTTAAGATCCATAGCATTTCTAAACTTTCCAGGTAGTTTACTTGCTGTTTTAAATTTTCCTTCCAGTATTGGAAGCTTTCCTGCTTCACACTGACTCCGGCTGTGGTCCTCTCTTTCCCTAGAAAATCTCTCTGCTAGACTAGGTATTTTTTTCATGAACACAGCTTTGCAGCAATCTCTTCACTCCCTTCCCTGGAGTATCAAGCAATCACAGCCGCTTTTTTCCTTCTTTTTCGTTGCTGCCTTGTGGTCAGCACGTGTAATGGCACCGACCTCGGACCCACCCTTGTGAGGGATTTGGTTTTCCCGATGCTGCCTGCCTAGTGTGTTGAGAACAATTTTCTACCCTTTTTAAGGGTTGCTCAGCAGATCACCAACCGTTGCTTGGTTCTCTGACTTGAAGCCTGCGATTGCTGGACTGGAATTTTTTTAAACAGACTACCACACCTTTGTGGTGCAGCCTCAACGTCTCTGCAAGCCAACTCCCCAGCTCCCCGTGCCTCCACTTGGTCCACAGAGCAGCTCCTCATTGCCTCAAGTTCTGTAGTTTGGCATCACTGTTATCAGGTCTGACTTTCCACATTCTTCAAAGTTGTTTTCAAAGTTTTCTGGGTGTTGAATGGGCACCAGGTTGTATGTTTGGTTAGTCTAGCTAGGAGATATTACGGAGTCTTCGATATGTTTAAATAATAACTAGTTTATTATATATTAAAGAACTATATACAGCTTTGCTTAAGTACGTCTAATTCTACTGATGCTATGCTGCTTCTTCTCCAAGTCTCTCTCTCATGTGATCTCTTACATCAACCTGGTGGGAGATGTTACTCGTACTGTCCCAAACATTAATCCTGTCAAACTCTTGCACTACAATAATACAAATGACCAATCTGGCCTAGTCCTCCAAGATATAGCTGCCAAACTGAGCCTATGGCAGGTGATAAAGGGGGAGAAAACTTACTTGACCTTGTCCTCACCAACCTACATGTCGTACGTGCATCTAACCATGACAGTAATAGTAGGAGTAAGCATTGCACAGTCCTTGTGGAGACAAAGTCTCATCTTCACACTGTGGCTACCCTCCAATGTGTTGTGTGACACTAATACCATGCTAAATGGGTTAGATTTAGAACAGTTCTAGCAATTCAAAACAGGGCATTGATGAGGTGCTGTAGGTCATCATCAGCAGCAGAAATGTATTCCACCACAACCTATAACCTCATGGCTTCGCATATCCCTCATTCTACCATTACAATCAAGCCACGGACCTGGTTCAATGAAGAGTGTAGGAGAGCATGGCAGAAGCAGCACCAGACATACATAACAATAAGATGCCAATTTGGTGAAGCTGCAACACAGAACTACATGCATGCTAAACAGTGGAAACAGCATGTTACAAACAGAGCTAGGCATTTCCAAAATCAATGGATCAGATCAAAGCTCTGCAGTCTTGCCACATCCAGCCATGAATGGAGGTAGCCAATTAAACAAAGTATGGGAGGATGAGGATTCATGAACATTCACACCCTCAAAGATGGCAGACACCAGCATCTGAGTGCAAAAGACAAGGGTGAAGTACTTGAAACAATATTCAACCAGAAGTGACAATTAAAAGATTCATTTTGGCCTCCCTCCAGAGGTTTCCAGTATCATAGATGCCAGACTTCAATCACAGAGTCATACAGCACAGAAACAGGCCGTGTCCATGCCGGCCATCAAGCACCTATCTATTCTAATTCCTTTTTCCAGCACTTGGCCCGTAGGCTTGCATGCTATGGCGTTTCAAGTGCTCATCTAAATACTTCTTAAATGTTGTGAAGGCTCCTGTCTCTACCACCCTTTCAGGCAGTGCATTCCAGATTCCAACCACCCTTTGGGTGAAAAATTTTTCTTCAAATCCCCTCTAAACTTCCTGCTCCTTATCTTAAATCTGTCCCCCCTGGTTATTGACACCTCCGTTAAGGGAAAAAGTTTCTTACTATCTATCCTATCTATGCCCCTCATAATTTTGTATACCTCAATCAGGTCCCCCTCAGCCTTCTCTGCTCCAAGGAAAACAACCTAGCCTATCCAGTCTCTCTTCATAGCTGAAATGCTCCAGCCCAGGCAACATCCTGGTGAATCTCCTCAGCACCCTCTCCAGTGCAAACACATCTTTCCTACACTGTGGCGACCAGAACTGTACACAGTACTCCAGCTGTGGCCTAAATAGTGTTTTATAGAGCTCCATCATAACCTCCCTGTTCTTATATTCTATGCCTCGGATAATAAAGGCAAGTATCCCATATGACTTTCTAACCACCTTATCTACCTGTGCTCCTGTCTTCAGCGATCTATGGACAAGTACACCAAGGTCCCTCTGATCCTTTGTACATCCTGGGGTCCTACCATCCATTATATATTGTCTTGCCTTGTTAGTCCTCCCGAAATGCATCATCTCACACTTCTCAGGATTAAATTCCATTTGCCACTGCTCTCTCCACCTTACCAGCCCATCTATATCATCCTGTAATCTAAGGCTTTCCTCCTCATTATTTAAGACACCACCAATTTTCGTGTCATCTGTGAACTTACTGATCATACCTCCCATATTCACATCTAAATCATTAATGTACACTACAAACAGCAAGGGTTCCAGCACCGATTACAGCGGTACACCACTGGTCACAGGCTTCCAATTGCAAAAACAACCCTCGACCATCACCCTCTGCCTCCTGCTACTAAGCCAATTTTGGATTCAATTTGCCAAATTGCCCTGGATCCCAAGGGCTCTTACCTTCTTGACCAATCTCCCATGCGGGACCTTATCAAAAGCTTCACTGAAGTCCATGTAGACGACATCAACTGCTTTACCCCCATCTACACACTTCGTCACCACCTTGAAAAATTCTATCAAATTTGTTAGACATGATCTCCCCCCGACAAAGCCATGCTGACTATTCTTGATTAATCCCTGCCCCTCCAAGTGGAGATTAATCCCGCCCTTCAGAAATTTTTCAATAGTTTCCCTACCACTGATGCTAGACTCACTGGCCTGTAATTACCTGGCTTATCCCTGCTACCCTTCTTGAATAATAGTACCACATTTGCTGTCCTCCAGTCCTCTGGTACCTCTCCTGTGGTCAGAGAGGAATTGAAAATTTATGTCAGAGCCCCTTGCAATTGCCTCACTTGCCTCGCATAGCAGCCTGGGATACATCTCATCTGGGCCTGGGGATTTATCCAGTTTTAAGCCCATTAAAACCTCTAATACCTCCTCCCTTTCAATGCTAATTTGTTCAAGTATATCACAATCCCCCTCCCTGATCTCTACACCGACATCGTCCTTCTCCACAGTTAACACAGATAATCATTTAACAGTAATCACTTAAAATCTCACCTACGTCCTCTGGCTCCACTCACAGAGATTGCTACTTTGGTCCCTAATGTGTCCTACCCTTTCCCTGCTAATCCTCTTGATCTTAATACACTTAGAAAACACCTTGGGATTTTCCTTTAACTTGCCCACCAGTGTTTTTTCATGTCCCTTCTTCGCTCTCCTAATTACTTTTTTTTAAGTACCTTCCTACATTTTCTGTACTCTTCTCGGGCCTCTGCTGTTTTTGAATCTGCCATAAGCCTCCTTTTTTTTCTTTATCCAATCCTCTTTATCCCTTGACATTGAGGGTTCCCTGGACTTGTTGGTCCTACCCTCCACCTTTACAGGAACATGTTGGCTCTGAACTCTCACTATTGCCCTTTTGAACGTCTCCCACTGCTCTGATGTAGACTTTCCTACAAGCAGCTGCTCCTAGTCCACTTTGGCCAGATCCTGTTTTACCATATTGAAATCGGCCTTCCCCCAATTCCGTATCTTTATTTCCAGACCATCTTTGTCCTTTTCCATAACTATCTTAAATCTTACAGAGTTATGGTCACTATTCCTGAAATGCTCCCCCACTGACACTTCCACCACTTGTCCTGCTTCATTCCCTAAGATTAGGTCCAGTAGCTCCCATCTCTTGTAGGCCTTTCTACGTGCTGGCTCAAAAAGCTCTCCTTGGATGCACTTTAAGAATTCCGCCCCCTTTAAGCCTTTTGCACGAAGAATATCCCAGTTAATATTGGGCAAGTTGAAATCCCCTACTATTTCCACCCTATTATTTTTACACCTCTCTGAGATTTGCATACATTTCTGCTCCTTTACCTCTCCCTGATTGTTTGAAGGCCGATAGTACACTCCCAAAGTGACTGCCCCCTTTTTGTTTTTAAGTTTTACCCATGTGGCCTCATTTGAGGAACCATTCTAAGATATCATCCCTCCTTGATCAACTGTGCAATGCCACCTCCTCTTATACGTCCCCCTGCCCTGTCACACCTGATGATTCTATACCCTGGAATATTGAGCTGCCAGTCCTGCCCTTCCCTCAACTATGTCTCTGTGACAGCAATAATATCATATTCCCATGTATTAATCAATGCCCTCAATTCATCTGCCTTACTTGCAAGACGCCTTGCGTTAAAACAGATGTAATCTAGCCTTGTATTATTCGCTTGTGTCTTAACAGGTCTATAGTTGCTCTGCCTTTCAGACTGACTTAGTTTCTTTTTTATATTTGGCTGTGCATCACCCCCTACTGTACCTCCACTCTGTATCCCACCCCCCTGCAAAATTTGTTTAAATCCCCGCCAACAGCACTCGCAAACCTCCTTGCAAGGATGTTGGCCCCTTTCCGGTTCAGGTGCAACCCGCCCGACTTGTACAGGTCCCACCTTCGCCAGAAACAGACCCAGTGATCCAGGAAACTATAGCCCCCTCCTTCCTGCACCACCTCTTCAGCCACGCATTCATCTGCTCTGTCCTCCTATTCTTATACCCACTAACACGTGGCACCGGGCGTAATCCAGAGATTACAACCTTCGAGGTCCTGCTTTTTAATCTGCTACCTAGCTCCCTAAATTTTTGTTGCAGGACCTCATCCCTCTTTCTACTTATGTCATTGGTACCAATGCGAACCATGACCTCTGACTGTTCACCCTCCCTCCCCTTTCAGAATCTCCTGTAGTCGCTCCATGACAACCTTGACCCTAGCACCAGGTAGGCAACATACCATCCTGGAATCATGTTTGCAGCCATAGAAACGCCTATCTGTACCCCTTGCGATAGAATCCCCTATCACTACAGCTCTCCCACTCCTTTTCCTCCCCTCCTGTGCAGCTGAGCCACCGGTGGTGCCACAGACTTGGCTCTTGCTGCATTCCCCTGAGAAGCTATCTCCCCTAACTGTATCCAAAGTGGAAAATCTGTTAGAGAGGGAGATGGACTCAGGGTACTCCTGCACGTGCCTGCCTAGTTCTTCTACTGTGCCTGGTGGTCACCCATTCCCTTTCTGCCTGAGCAATCTTTACCTGCGGTGTGACCACCTCCCTGTACATGCTATCCAAGATGATCTCAGCCTCGCGGATGCTCCAGTGTCCCCAGTCGCTGCTCCAGATCCAAAATGCGGATTTAGAGTAGCTGCAGCTGGAGACACTTCCTGCATGTGTGTTCGCCCTGGACACTGGAAGTGTCCCTGACTTCCCACATTGCACTGGAGGAGCACTCCACGCTGCATTAAGGCTAGGGAAATAAGGAGCTTTTCGTACAGAGTTATCTCATTATTGGATAAGACTTGTTTTTGTAAGAAATAGTGAATGATTAAAGAAACCTGTTTGGTGTGCTTTATTCTGGGGGACAAATAGAGTATGCATTGGCTCCACGCCACTCCATGCTGCCGAGCTGCCCTGCCATGACTTACCCTTTACTCTCTTAAATTACTCAAAAATTAGAGATTATTTACACTAGGGTCTTGGATTCCCTAAAAAAAACACTACTTACTATATAACAAAAATGGAGACCTTACCCTACTCCCAATAAGCTTGGTTACCACTAGTAAACTTTACTAATACTAACAAAACCTTACAATTACTGATAAATTACCTGAGTTTTGAAAAATAAATGAGGAAAGTAACAAAATACTCACCAACTAATCACTTACCCGTTTCCCTGTGATGCCACTTATTTTTTCTCCGACTGTGGTGCGTTCACAGACTGAGCCCAGTCCCAGCTAGATGTTTTGAAGCTCCTGGACCGCTCTCCTCTCGCGCTGTTTTGAAGCTCTCAGGCCACTCTGCTCTCGCGCTGTTTTGAAGCTCTCAGACCGGTCCCCTCTCCAATGAGCCAATTACATTCATTCCATGTGATAACAAAAAACAGCTGAAGGCACTGGCTACAGCTAACGTTATGGGCCCTGACAACATCCCAGCTGTAGTGCTGAAGACCTGTGCTCCAGAACTAGCCACACTTCCAGCCAAGCTGTTCCCGTTACAATTACAACCTGTACCTAGCCGACAAACTGGAAAATTGCCCAGGTATGTCCTGTCTACAAAATGCATGACAAATCCACTCTGGCCAATTACCATGCCATCAGTCTACTTCTCAATCATCAGCAAAGTAATAGAAGGTGTCATTGACAGTGCTATCAAGTGGCATTTACTCAACAATAACTTACTCACTGATGTTCAGATTGGGATCCGCCAGGACCACTTGGCTCCGAATGTTCACTGATGATTGCAATCCCTCAGATGATGAAGCAGTCCTTGCCCACATGCAGCAAGGCCTGGACTGATAAGTGGCAAGCAACATTCGCGCCACACAAGTGCCGAGCAATAACCATCTCCAACAAAAGAAAATCTAACCATCTCCCCATTCATCTAACCATCTCCCGATGGCATTACCATCATTGAATCGCTCACCATCAACATCCTAGGAATTACCATTGACCAGAAACTTAACTGGGCAAACCATATAAATACTGCAGCTACAAGAGCAGGTCAGAGAGTGGGAATCCTGCGGTGAGTAACTCACCTTCTGACTTCCCAAAGCCTGTCCACCATCTTTAAGGCACAAGTTAGGAGCGTGATGGAATACCCTCCACTTGCCTGGATGAGTGCCGCTCCAACACTTAAGCAGCTTGACACCATCCAGGAAAATGCAGCCCACTTGACTGACACCTCAGCCACCACCTTAAGCATTCACTCTCTCCACCACCAGTGCACAGTGGCCACAGTACCATCTGCAAGATGCATGGCAACAACTTGTGAACAGCACCTTCCATACCCACGATCTCTGCCGCCAAGACAAACAAGGGCAGCAGGCGCATGTGAACACCACCATCTGCAAGTTGCTCTCCAAGTCACAATGATCCGAACTTGTAAAATATAATCCCTGTTCCTTCGTTGTTGCTGGGTCAAAATCCTGGCATTCCCTACCGAACAGCACTGAGGATATACCAACACCACACGGCAGCTCACCACCACTTCCTCAAGGCAATTAGGGTTGGGCAATAGATGCTGGCCTTGCAGGGATGCCCACATCTCATGAATGAATAAAAAAAATGTGGTTCAAATATCATGACAATCTACCAAGGCAGTAGAAAACTGGCAATTGTGACTAAGGCTTTACATACATCTTTCTGGTCGTGTAGCATTGCAGTCCTGAAGCACCTAACTATCAAGACAGCAATGATTAACACAACCAGGAATAATTCTCCAGGTTGCTGCTGGAAAAACATCTGCATCTTCCCATGCTAAGATGTAAACTCACGGTTTTGAGTACCAGAACCTAAACTCAAAAGAATACAAATGTTCAAAGTCTTCTAACATTAATGAACTTAAAACTCAAGTAGCTTAGGACCAAATCTAAATCCTATGAAGAGACAAACTGAAAAACCAAAGAATGTAATATTCATGCATTATTCTTAAGTAGAGATGCCAGTGGATGTTCTCAAACAACTATTCACGACAAAAGGTTTTGGCGGGCGGGAACGGCCACAATTTGAACTCGCAACCATCTCAGATAGCGTACATGATCTGACAGTACTTATGGATAAGATAAATTTGCCTGTCCACTACGCCTTAATAGACTGAAATGTTCATGGCCCGAATGCTAAACGTGGAAGCAATTTGCTCAATGTTCTTCTTTGGCCTCCTTATCTCGAGAGACAATGGGTAAGCGCCTGGAGGTGGTCAGTGGTGTGTGGAGCAGCGCCTGGAGTGGCTATAAAGGCCAATTCTAGAGTGACAGGCTCTTCCACAGGTGCTGCAGAAAAATTTGTTTGTCGGGGCTGTTACACAGTTGGCTGTCCCCTTGCGCCTCTGTCTTTTTTCCTGCCAACTGCTAAGTCTCTTCGACTTGCCACACTTTAGCCCCGCCTTCATGGCTGCCCGCTCAATGTACACCTTCAGTATTAAGGTTTCCCTGGCAAGGTCAATAAAACTGACCGTTACATTCCCTGTTTCTCTAACCAGTACTCTGAGAAACCATGCTAGCAGGAAACTTCTAGCAACCACTATGCCAGATCTGACTGTCCACCTGAGTCAGCAGATTTGCCTGCATATTGGTGTAGGTGGACGAGTTGCTGTTGAGGAGTGTTTGGCTGTGAACCAGATGTGCACCAACTGCCTGAATCTTGGGAATGTTTTGTGCTGGGAGGAAAAGCATAAGGCAATGTACAGGGACTTAATCCAGGGATTTACATGTTTTCCAGAAACCTGCTGTTTTAAGAATTTGAAATCAAATTCTGGTAGCGTTTTTATAGAAACAATATTTCCTCCTCAGAGTAAATGGAAGTCTATTTGTAGATTTGTTAAGTATCTATTGATTCCAGAAAGCTCAGGAAAAAGCCAGACAGTTCTGTCCTAATTTAAATCAGTGCCTGTTATGGATCAGAGTCATGAACAGCCCAGCTTGGAGAATGTATACTCACAGTGCTCAAGTTCCTGAGAGTGGAGAACTGGACTGTGCTCTGCAGTACCTTAGTGCATTTTAAGAGATTGACTTTTAACATCCTTACAGCTATGAACAACCATCTAATGAATAAAATTTGGTTACGTTAAGAGCTCATTCCATGCTTCAAAAGTCAGGTGACAGATTAAATAGGTACCACGTGAGAGTCAGCCACATGACATTCAAAACTGGAAGTGGACTTCCTTGGTGGCTGAGGCAGATTTAATCAAAATTAGAGTGATTGGTGGGGCAATTGTACAGCGAGCTCGTCACTGCTATCAGACCCACCAGCTGTCCATGTCTCCGCTTTAAAGACGTCTGCAAATGCGACATGAAGTCCTGTAACATTGATCACAAGTCGTGGGAGTGAGTTGCCAGTGATCGCCAGAGCTGGCGGACAGCCATAAAGACGGGCCTAAAGTGTGGCGAGTCAAAGAGACTTAGCAGTTGGCAGGAAAAAAGATAGAAGCGCAAGGGGAGAAACAACTGTGTAACAGCCCCGACAACCAATTTTATCTGCAGCACCTGTGGAAGAGTCTGTCACTCTAGAATTGGCCTTTATAGCCACTCCAGGCGCTGCTTCACAATCCACTGACCACCTCTCGGTGCTTACCCATTGTCTCTCAAGACAAGGAGGAGGAGGAAGAAGAAGAAGAAGAAGAAGGAGGAGGAAGAAGAAGAAAGAAGGAGGAAGAAGGTGGGGCAGGACAAAAAATGTCAGTGAAGTGATGCAAGTCACTATAAATGTCTGGAAGCAACAAATAAAACTTTCAGCAGCTTGAGGAAAACTTCTCTATGCTATGATGCTGATATACTTAAGCAGCAGAGATTCTGAACTGAAAACAAAAATAAATAACAAATAAACACTTTTCGTGTACAGAAGGTGACGCATTTGCTGAAGACATAGGAAAACTAATTAATTCTGGCCATCATGAGGTTTTGGCTTGAAGGATGGTATCATCACACACAGAATATGGCATTGATTACTTTTCCTTTGTGGAATTATGGCAATTTTAATCTTAAAAAAGTGGAAACTGAAGAAATGAAGTTAGCAAATTATAAAACTCTAATAAGTTAAACTGTCAATATAATTAAATTGATATTTTTAAAAAAACATTCATTGGAAGGTGTGGACCAGTAACATTTACCAAATAAATGGAAAAATAACAAAATGAAATGTTAAAAAATGCAACTTGCTACCAAATGTTCGTGTTCTAATACGTATAAGCTAATGCAAACTGAATTCCAATAATGTACTGTTAACTAAATTTACTAAGTAAAAGTGAGGAATTACACCAATACACGCCCTTGACAGCTGGTAGATTACCTCAGTTTCTGAACCCCTTGAAGAAATAATTATCTTTTTAAAAGTAAAAAGGGAAGTAAAAATTAAACCGAAAGTATACAAAATACTCTACGAAGTTAGAAAAAATGTATTTCCAGAGCTAGAACTACTTTAGGAAACATAAGGCAAGAAAATAGCGCAAAAATTACCGTATAACTATTGGTTTAAAAAATGCTGTAAGTTAACCACTGGAGAGACAGTATTTAAAAAAAAAATCACTCAAAACAATTATAAAAGTTAGGTACTAATTTATAGAACAAATAGCTTGCTCTAACTATTGATAAATATAAAACAGAAGACGTAGCAGTTTTCTTTACTAAACTATTGTCTGAAAAATAAGTGTGTTTGCCTGGTCACATTTTAAAAATTAGTATTTAAACACAATCAAGACTCAAAATGGTTAAATACCAAGACTGTCTACTAGACAGACATTGTTACTAACATCTGACACGGCAAAAAAACAATGTGCACGTGTGTGTGTGAATATATACACACACACACACACACAATAAGCATTTTAATGGAATAAATTACATACAGTATGTGCTGTTAGGAGGTGTTCATATTTTTAAACATTTAGTGCACAGCTAACAAAAGATTTGACAACCATAGTTGGAGCAGTTTGCTTAACTTTTTCTTCCTTTGCCAATCAAGTACAGTACCATTATACAGTACTTCCCCCTTGTTCTATCTATACTACTAGTCACTGGGGTGGTTCAGTCTGTTATGGAACATGCATATTAGTGGTACATTGACTTTAAGATTTCTGATCCATTACAGACAATAGGATCAAGAGCTTGGCATTCACTGTATGACCAATATGACAACTTGAGGTTTAGTGCGTTAATATCGTAAGTGGCTGTGAAAAGGCACACAAACACGATGTTGCAGAAATTAAGGAACAATAAAATGCTTCTATGGCTATCAGAGGCCTTATTCCTGCTCAGTGATGAATTGAAATCTCTTACTATCATATGGCATTTGCAGTCCCTCTATTTACATCATCTGCTCTAGGTATAAAATGCATTCAGATACAATCCATTATCAATACAAACATTTTCAGATGAATTTATCCTTTTTATATTGTCGGCATCTGCCTATGCATAATTGAAAACACTTGTCTGGTATTAAAAAAGGTGCACAACTGTTCCAGTAGCTATTTGTACAGTCTGCATAAGAAAATTACATACCTGCAGCCTAAACTAACTTACAAATATTGTGTAAGAGCTGTACATGCATCTTCTTTGCAACCACCTTTAAACTGGATGAGCTTACAAATAAATAGTTCTGAGTAGGTACGATGCTCTTGTGGAATGTCTGGAATTTCTACTGTGGAAAAAAAAAACTATACTATACAATATGACATACTCCATCATATTGAAATCATATTGGCAAGTATTTTACTATTTTTTAAGGTATACTGATTGCAATACACAGTAACCTTTCAGCTTCATGATGTGCAATAATCAACTCATATTACTAGCAATGTGGATACATAAGTGAGGAAGTTTGTGTATGGTATGTAACATGAAAGACCAGAAGAACTTACCAAACAAAAATTGACTTAAAATAAGTGTTAACTATGTCAATTGTTGTTTCTTTCAGCCTGCATAACTTCAATGGCATTGCTTCATGTATCTTAGCGTGGATCCTGAGTTGCAGTGAAAAAAACTATAACACATTGAAAATCCCTTCATCATTAATATTACTCCTCTGTTCTAGTACAGAACAATTATATGATGTTCGGGCAAACTGAAATGCTTGGCCACTGTGCATTTCTGGTTACTTCCAACACAAAAAAGGCAAAACCAAACAAGGCAAATTGTACATTAAAAGGCATCAGAAAAATGATGCAGCTAGAATTTTTAGTCACTCTAACATTCTTTTCTGCAGTCATATAATGAGATAAGTTACCTGTATTAAAACAGATACTTTCAGAGAGAAAAAAAATCAGGGGCCCTTACAACAAGGCTCTTTACTGCAGTGCTCCATTCTGAATTGCTACAGGCACAATCCTCAATTTTCAAGTCCATCTGCTATAGATGCTGGACATCTGATGCATGCCTAAAATCCACCTTTCTCCTTACTAACGGAAAATGGTAAACTTTCAGTTCACTTTGGTAACAGCAGTTGCTAAGCTGAAGTTTTTGCAACATCCTCCAATACCACATGGAAACTGAGCACTCTTTATTCTGCAAGGCAGTATCAACATGAAAACATTTGGACACCACAGGGCACAAAGGGCTTTGTTTCATGGTATACTCGAATCTTCCCATGGGTGAAAGTGCATATCGGAGTGGGATCCTACTGAGCGCCAGGATCCTCTCACAGTATTAAGGCCTTTTAACAAAGAAGTAAATCAGTCTCTGGTGTCAGCACAGTGAGGCTTTAGTATGTTTTTTTATTTAGCACTGCATCTTCTCAGCATTGTTTCTCCTCCCCTTGTTGCCTCTCCTCCTCTTCATCTGCTTCTTCAATTACCTGGATTTCATCTGAAGTTTGAGGTAAGGATGAGTTATCGGTTTGTTGTATATTTAGCTCAGACTTGCATTGCTGTTCATGCTCCTCCTCTTCAATAACTTTCTTCCACAGGTTATGATTTTCTGTTAGGTGGTGCATAATCTGGCAGAAGATTCTCCGCCTTCCTTTTCTCTTCCCCCTTTGCCCTATAAATCAAAAGGAGTACATTAGAAATGTTTTGCTTTTTTGCAGTCACTGTTTTTAGAGATACAGCACTGAAACAGGCCCTTCGGCCCACCGAGTCTGTGCCGACCATCAACCACCCATTTATACTAATCCTACACTAATCCCATATTCCTACCACATCCCCACCTGTCCCTATATATTTCCCTACCACCTACCTATACTAGGGGCAATTTATAATGGCCAATTAACCTATCAACCTGCAAGTCTTTGGCATGTGGGAGGAAACCGGAGCACCCGGAGGAAACCCACGCAGACACAGGGAGAACTTGCAAACTCCGCACAGGCAGTACCCAGAATCGAACCCGGTCCCTGGAGCTGTGAGGCTGCGGTGCTAACCACTGCGCCACTGTGCCGCCCCCGCCACTGTGCCGCCAACCAATTTGGAGTATCTTGATCTATCCTTGATCTTTATGTCGTCATTGTCGACAGGAATAGTGCCGGAAGACTGGAAGATAGCAAATGTTGTCCCCTTGTTCAAGAAGGGGAGTAGAGACAGCCCTGGTAATTATAGACCTGTGAGCCTTACTTCGGTTGTGGGTAAAATGTTGGAAAAGGTTTTAAGAGACAGGATTTATAATCATCTTGAAAAGAATAAGTTCATTAGCGATAGTCAGCACGGTTTTGTGACGGGTAGGTCGTGCCTCACAAACCTTATTGAGTTTTTCGAGAAGGTGACCAAACAGGTGGATGAGGGTAAAGCAGTGGATGTGTTGTGTATGGATTTCAGTAAGGCGTTTGATAAGGTTTCCCATGGTAGGCTATTTTAGAAAATACGGAAGTATGGGGTTGAAGGTGATTTAGAGCTTTGGATCAGAAATTGGCTAGCTGAAAGAAGATGGTGGTTGATGGCAAATGTTCATCCTGGAGTTTAGTTACTAGTGGTGTACCGCAAGGATCTGTTTTGGGGCCACTGCTGTTTGTCATTTTTATAAATGGCCTGGAAGAGGGTGTAGAAGGGTGGGTTAGTAAATTTGCGGATGACACTAAGGTCGGTGGAGTTGTGGATAGTGCCGAAGGATGTTGTAGGGTACAGAGGGACATAGATAGGCTGCAGAGCTGGGCTGAGAGATGGCAAATGGAGTTTAATGCGGAAAAGTGCGAGGTGATTCACTTTGGAAGGAGTAACAGGAATGCAGAGTACTGGGCTAATGGGAAGATTCTTGGTAGTGTAGATGAACAGAGAGATCTTGGTGTCCAGGTGCATAAATCCCTGAAGGTTGCTACCCAGGTTAATAGAGCTGTTAAGAAGGCATATGGTGTGTTAGCTTTTATTAGTAGGGGGATCGAGTTTCGGAGCCACGAGGTCATGCTGCAGCTGTACAAAACTCTGGTGAGACCGCACCTGGAGTATTGTGTGCAGTTCTGGTCACCGCATTATAGGAAGGATGTGGAAGCTATGGAAAGGGTGCAGGGGAGATTTACTAGGATGTTGCCTGGTATGGAGGGAAGGTCTTACGAGGAAAGGCTGAGGGACTTGAGGTTGTTTTCGTTGGAGAGAAGGAGGAGGAGAGGTGACTTAATAGAGACATATAGGATAATCAGAGGGTTAGATAGGGTGGATAGTGAAAGTCTTTTTCCTCGGATGGTGATGGCAAACACGAGGGGACATAGCTTTAAGTTGAGGGGTGATAGATATAGGACAGATGTCAGAGGTAGTTTCTTTACTCAGAGAGTAGTAGGGGCGTGGAACGCCCTGCCTGCAACAGTAGTAGACTCGCCAACTTTAAGGGCATTTAAGTGGTCATTGGATAGACATATGGATGAAAATGGAATAGTGTAGGTCAGATGGTTTCACAGGTCGGCGCAACATCGAGGGCTGAAGGGCCTGTACTGCGCTGTAATGTTCTAATTCTAATATTTTATAGGTATTTTACAGGTTCATTATTCTTGATTTACTTTCAACCGAAGTAGACTCCATTCAACTTTATTTGGAACAATTACAAACAGCCTGCTTTAGAAGTTCTGTAAACAGTAACACCCACACAAAAATGTGCTTTTCTCAGTGCATTTGAAACAACAGGTTCTTAATATAATGCAGTTCCTGCCAGGTAAATGAAGCTGAAGCCTTATTTGTCACATAAGGAAACGTTGTTATTTATATTTACTAGCACAGAAATTTTTTTCAGATAAAACATTTACTTGTTGGAAGATCAAGATCCTCGTCATCAATTTCATCTTCAGTTTCGAAATCTTCCATATCATCGTCATCCTCACCACATTCTGGATCAATATCATCGTCATCCACCCATTGACCTGGTAGTAATCCTGCAGCAGCGTAGGAATTACACAGAGGACCTACAATATGTGTAATGAAAGATTCCTGCAGCTTAGCCAACTGAGGTGAAGAGCGGTCCATGAAAGGGCTAATTGGTAACCCAAGACTTGCTTCTTCATCTCCCTGTATAACAAAATAATGTCAGAAATCCTCCAATATCAAATCATCAGTGCTTTACTTTCACAACAGAACTTACTATAAATTTCATGGAGAGAGAAATAATCTGTAAACTATTCCTAATCTACTTGCATTAGATGTACCACAGTGGCCCAAGTACATTATAAATGCAGAATATGGAAGATAAATGTCTGATAATCGTGAAGTACAATAATACATAATGAATTCTGATAATCCATTTCGGATGTTATGTCACTTGTAAAGAAGATAAGCCCTATGCTTCACAACATCTAACATACATTTTCTTGGAGAGAAAAAAAAGCAACTGAAACCTGTTCATAGAATTCATTGACAATGCCTTCGGTCCACTGTAGATGCAACTCCCTCATCTTTGCAGGACCATTGATATCAGCCAGTTTTATGCACACTTGGCACACTAACAGACGATCGTTCTCATTGGTCCAATCAATTCCTGGATTGTTGACTTCATTTACCTGCTTTGAGACAGCAAACAATGCCAGTATAACTTTACACAGTTAGAATTTATCACTGCATTCCCAAATGTAAAATTTTACAGCAATTTTACACTAGTAGCCAGGATCATGTGGAGCAAGATAATTTTATTTAGAATTTGGTCTTAATGTAATTGTCACCAATTAGAAAAATGTTATTAACATAGTCCCAATATTCTAGCGAGTAAAGACAACACCTGGTATAGGTGCAGAGCATGCAGAGTAGATGGTCCCAGGTTCAATTCCTGTTCTGTACTGAGTTAAATGTTCTCAGTTGAGGCAGCAGTAAGAGCACTACAAAAAGCCTTAGGACCATTGAGAAGGAGAAATCAGCCAGAGATTCCACTTCTAATCACTATCCAGTCCTGTCCCACTGTGTATGTGGATAGTGAACAAGGAAAGGATTTGACTCAGCATTTCTAACCTCCTACAGGCAAATATTCTAGCAAAACTCATAAGTTCAGACATGAAAAACAGCCATTTCACAAGAGAAGGCTGATGACAAACAATGATCAACAGCGATAACGCGTGCCCCCAAAATAGATAGGGAGGAAAGGGAGTCAAGATTGGCAAAACAGAAGAGAACATCCATTTTTCCAATGAGATTTGAAACTCAATTTATGCATTTTGCATTTGCACTGTTATCAACATATTCCCTTTTGTTCTGATCTGACTTGCCAAAGTTGAAGAAAATGCACTTACAATTACTAAATATGTCAAATAAAAGACATGGCTATTTTGTTTCTTGTAGTGGTCACTTATGCCATAACTATGATGCTTGATTAGCAGGCAACTGCCCTGCTTTACAAACCTTGGAGTTAAACTCAGCAAGGAAGTCAAAATGTTTTTTCAAATCAGTAGCAAGGATTGCTTCAATCACCAAGAAACGAAAACGTTTGAACTCAACATGATCTAGATTTGCCAAGAAGTTGAACTCTGAACGGGACATAAACAAGTTCCATGCAGCAGCAGAATGATGATTCTCCAAGACAGATCTGTCATTATAAAGGACAGCCTAGAAAGTATTGAAAGAATAATATTTTACAACTACTGAAAAATCTATCACTCAAAATATAACTATCAACAACAGCAAACATTTTAAATTGTGGCTTCAAATACCATACTCCAATATCAAGAGAATGTTCTAGTATTACAATGCAAATATAGACTAGCAGCTTGGAAAGGAATCTGTGAAGCAGCATTTTATTCAAGTTATGAAATCAGTTAGTAAACTCATCAGAATCTACATGTTTAATAAAATGTATTGACAGCATTGAAGTCTTTTGTCTCTGTAATTTCCAATTACAGCACTTCCAACTATTTTTCACTCTCACTTGGCCTAAGGGAATGTCTGCCATTTCATTTTCTCTTCTCCTTGCCCACGCAACTTTAGTGAGGTCTTTTCGTCACTGGTGGTACATAATAAAAATTAACCTATCTTACACATAATCAGATCTCAAACACAAATGGTCATTTATAAGGCATTACCTGTTATCAGCCTCTGCTACTAATCATACTACAACTCATACTTCTCACAGAATTTAAACTTGTTTACTTGGAAAACTCAAAATGGCTGAGAACTGCCAAAATAAATAATAAACTTTTATTCTGTAGTATAGCCATATATAATGTTTGTAAATTAGATTTTTCTTTAAATTATTCATTATAATGCACAGAAAAAGGCAGAAATACGCCTCTTAACAATGAATGCTTCTAAGCTTTAGAGGGAAAAACTTTCAACACAACACTCAGCCCCAACTGTTCTGAACTAGTTTTCAATATTTTATTTTTAATTAAAAGAACAGATTCAACAGATGCTGAAAAAAAGACATTGCAAATATAAGATATATCCCAGGCATAAGTAGGAGATTGGCTAAATTGAAGTGCAGATTTGTGATATAGGCAGAATCCTGTAAACGTTGACCTATTTTCAGTTAAACACATGGCCCTATCAATTGCCATATTCAGCAAGATGTGGCTTGGAATTGTAAATGTGACTTTACAGAAAAATTACAGAACATAATAAAATGTTAAAAGTACAACATTTTGTTATGAAGATTCCTTTAAATTCAAGGGACAGAATGTATCAATGTAAGTCACACTAGAATGACTGAGCTGCAAGGCATCAATTGTATCACTGCATAAGATGAACACAACTTTTTTTATTTTTGTGCCTAAAATGAACATTGTTGAAGATTTGGAAGTACCCTTTAAGATCAGTTTGGTAACATTAACTGAAACTCCAGTATTAGAATGGTAAACCAAGATACCACAAAAATATCAGTAATTAACTTGGACATCAACCCTGGTTGTCAATAATTTTTCATAAAAATTAGTAAATCTGAAGAATTAAAAAACCCCAAATAGTACTTTGCTGACAAATCTGTATAAATTAACCATGCTTTCTAATTCATCCATAATACTGCTGCTTTGTGGTCAACTGCCATATTCCATGCAGATAATGTCATGAATAACTGACAGTTAAAGAAATGATTCAAAGTATTTGCAATTCGTATTATAACTAAGTTTATAATTTCACCAAATTCAAAAGCGTAGTAGCATTCAACAGTACATTGCAAAGATGTTTTACTAAAAGTCACTAAACACTGAGGATCTGACTGCCCTGAAGCCAGATTATATCAATATTGGCGTGGAAAAAAATAAAGACTGAATGCTATACATCTGTGGTTGGACACAGAAATCAATATCGTTTTGAAGAACCTTCAAACAGAATGTAAAATTTGAATGCAACCTTGGGGAGATGGTGGCATAGTGGTAATGTCACTGGACTAGTAATCCAGAGGCCCAGGTCCCGTGGGGGCACGGGTTCAAATTGCACCATGGCAGCTGGTGGAATTTAAATTTAATTACTTAATTAAATTCAATTAATTAATACAAATCTGGAATTGAAAGTCAGAACACCATCACCAATTGTAATTAAAACCCATCTGGTTCCCTAATGTCCTTTAGGGAAGGAAATCTGCCATCCTTACCTAGTCTGGCCTACATGTGACTCCAGGCCCACAGCAATGTCGTTGACTCTTTACTGACCTCTGAAATGGCCTAGCAAGCCACTCAGTTCAAGGGCAATTAGGGATGGGCAACAAATGCTGGCTTTGCCAGCGGCACCCACATCCATGAAAGAATGAAAAAGAAGTGATAGGTGTTCGCAAAAGAATTGTTCATGTTTAATGTATGAACCTTAGTAAATTTTGTATGACACAAGACATGCATTAGCTTGAATTATTAAGATCAAAATCCAGAACTGTTCAAAACTTAATTGATGAACATGTTATTTTCCCTGAGGATATTTACACCATCTGCCGTGTTTACATTTTATTCTCAAAGTACGATATATTAATGACCTTATTGGATTACTGAGTTCTTTCAACTGCTTGGCTAAAATTCATTGTTGTATTGACCCTATAGGTAATGAAAGGCTTCATCAGCTTTTACAAAATACGCCTCATCTATTATGTCAGCTAAAAACTGATTTCTGCAAAATATTTGTCAAGTAACAGAGCAAACAAAAACACTATGGCCTTGATCTTGTGGTCAGTGGCAAAATGACAGCATTCACTGCTGACCTTGAAGAAAGCTGCACAGAAAGATCTAGCAATCTCTGTGGCATGAATTTCACCTGTTACAAGTTTAGTTTGATTCTGGCACCAACTATAGGGGATCTCCTGCGTCCAGCAACAATTATGTCATCAAGCAAGCTAAGCAGTCAATCACAATGAACAATTCTCACAGGGAGCAAACCAGAAAGTTAAATGCACTGATTATCCTTCACTTTTTAATCATTTTACAGAGAGCAAAAGAAAGATTGGGATATACACATGGGATTCAGGCAAAAGCTGAAATATAAACAAATTTTAAAAAATTAGATGATAAAGCTTTGAAATTTATCATAATGGAGAAATTTGACATTCGACAAGTATAAAGTTTGTTTTTCAAGGCCAGAGAGGTTGTTCAGTAGTAATTATGACTTAGTAAATCTTAAAAATCCAGTTACACATCATTCAACAAAGTAAAATCTTTTGAAGGCTTTTTACAGTGAGATCAGAGCATAAAATGCAGATGATCTAGTCAACTCAAGTGATTTCTCAAGATCTTCACCTGAGGGGACTTCAACAGTGCAGCCTGTGGAGCAGCAGGGCAACACAGATAACTTCTGGATTTCCACAGTTAACAGAATATATGCAAATGCCAGAAGTGGCTGTCAGTGCCACAGTTGTAATGATGGCAAACACTGATAGTTTCGCCATCATTACAACCAGAAAAATTGGGCCTATATCTTGGTTCAGCATGCTCTTTAAAATAAGCCATTATTGGTCATTTTGATGAATGCCATTGCAGTACTCAGAAGGTTAGTTACAAATCCCATGTAGATAATTACAAAAAGAGCAATGAAGTCCACTGGCTCAGACCTTAAGCACTCCATCTGAAACATCTAAGACTGTATTTCGATCTTTGATTGTCAAATTCATTTGATTAAATCTAGCCAAATAAAACTAACCAGGAAACATTTTACTTTATATTTGTAAGCTACATAATGGCCAAAAACAAATAAATGCATTATTACATGTCCACTTCATAGTATCTTATTCACAGGCTGCACCAAACTTAAAGCTCCTGAAAGTCAGGTGCAATAAAGCTATTTTATAAACATGTCATCTCAAAACAATGTCGTCTGTTATATGACTTTGCTGTGTGTGCAGACAGTGTGATATGTTATTATAGAAACCTACAGGACAGAAAGAGCCATTCAGCTGGCTCCTGGAAAGACTGGTCATGCGCAGTCGACCTATTGTCTGTAACCCTGCAAGTTCCTGATCCTTAAATACCTGTCCAACTCCCTATTAAAATTTATAGAATCAGCTTCCACTATCTTTTCAGGTATAGAGTTTCAGATTCCAACAACTGAGTGAAAAAAAACTGTCCTCATCTCCCCTCTAGATCTTTTGCCAATGATTTTGAATCTACCTTTGAAAGTTAGAACAACTTGCTGTTGTCAACTAAAATCATTTTTCAGTAAAGCATGCCACACTGATAAAAGTGAATTACATAGGATGTGCTGTAGTGAAACGTATCTGAAGCTGAAATGAATTAATAACTCACAACCTACTAATAAAAATATCAGTGCAGAGAAACTGAGGGCCTGCAGAGGCATACTTCAGCAAGGAGACAATGGCTTAAGAAGGGGAGGGGAGATATTGGGCAAGAAAATAACAGGAAAAAACACCTCCACTCATCCTGCTACAAATGTCTGGAGCTTTGTACCCAGCAGGACAAGACTCAAACTTATTGCGAGGGGACAATGTCACCACTGAACCTCACTGCCTACATGTGCAAAACGTCCAATTCTCATAAGTGGCAAGCTTGAATTAAACTGATTTAATTGCCCACCAGAAAAAGGCTTGAGCAAAGACCCTGACTAACTCTAACATTCTGTACTGACTTAGCAACAGTCAAGCCTTTGGTGTGGTCAGAAATGCTTCACTGCGACGATTTAATCAAGTAATTCCTATTATAACCATGCTTAATCAAATCCACTTACTTGAGGTGCATTTGTTGCTACTAAGAATGCATTTGTACGCCCAGGATGATCATAATCATGCATGGCAGCCGCAACGTAAAGTGCCATTAACTCCAGAGCTGGGATGTTTGATGCAAGGCAGTTATAGTTGTCATCAGAAATGGCACAACTTCTGGAAAAGAGATAGGCAACCCGGACTGGTGATATTCCACTGTCAGAATCTAAGAAATATTGAATGTTTAAAGATTATGTTAAGGATGTCACATTATCTGACCAGGTCACACAGAGGAAAAAGATTCTGAATAAGCTTCCTAGACAAGTTCACAGTAATTTCTGTGGTTATTTGTAATGATTGAAATCCAGTACACTTTATAAATCATAAAGTACATTTTGATCATCTTATCAAATTGGTTGACGACAAGATGAAAGTTGTCACAATAGTTATCTCAATCTGAATAATTTTTCAGAATCGCTGCTGTAAACGGATGAAGCAATCATGAAGGGGTAAAAATGAAAATGATACGTTGCTGAATCTAGCCCCAGGTGTTGCTTGCTCCTGAATCTTTTGGGAAGCAGTTAACTTCCTTTGGGCTTTCAAAATATGGTTACTTCATTATTGTAATTTACATTTGCTGATGACAATTGCATTTTTTGCCTTTTAAAAACCTCAAAAAATATCTAAATGAAAGCAATACAGCACAAAGTACAACCTAACAAGCACTGCCTGCTAAAAATTACATACACCTTTGTCCCAACAAAAGCAGAATACATACAATAGTTTGAGACTATGGACTATCTCAGGACACAACCTTACTACTCTCCTTTGAACCTTTTCTATATACAAAATGTTTTCTAAACAGTATTTTTAATGATGCATCAAATTGACATGGTAATGCAGCAGTCAGGGTTGCCACAATTTAGAAAATGGGTTGCGATGAAAACATATTTGCAATCATGTAGTTCGAAATGCTTTGTAAGTAACCTTAACGTTTAATTTTAGAAGGACCATGATGAAGAGCAAATCTTCAACTTTGTTTTCAGGCACTATAAGATAAAATTAAAGCATTGTATATAATAGATAAGCATATCAGCACATTATAATATAGAATACAAGTAGTCAACTGCATAAAATATTTCTCGCCATGTCATAACATTAGGTCATAGAGTTATACAGCACAAAAACAGGCCCTTTGGACCAACGCGCCTGCGCCGACCATCAAACCCCTGTCCAATCTACTCCCATTTTCCCGCACTTGGCCCTTAGCCTTCTGTGCTGTGGTGTTTCAAATGCTCACCTAAATACTTGTTAAATGCTTTGAGGGTTCCTGTCTCTACCATCCCTTCAGGCAGAGTGTTCCAGATTCCAACCTCCCTCTGGGTGAAAAGATTTTTCCTCAACTCCCCTCTAAACCTCCTGCCCCTTGTCTTAAATCTATACCTCCTGGTTATTGACCCCTCTGCTAAGGGAAAAAGTTCCTTCCTGTCTATCCTATCAATGCCCCTCAAAATTTTGTGCACCTCAATCAGGTTCCCCCTCAGCCTTCTCCACTCCAAGGAAAACAACCCGAGCTTATCCAGTCTCTGTTCATAACTGAAATGCTCCAGCCCAGGCAACATCCTGGTGAATCTCCTCTGAACCCGCTCCATTGCAATCACATCCTTCCTATAGTGTGGCGACCAGAACTGTACACAGTACTCCAGCTGTGGCCTAACCAACGTTTTATACAGATCTATCATAACCTCCCTGCTCTTATATTCTATGCCTCGGCTAATAAAGGCAAATATCCCGTATGCCTTCCTAAACACCTTATCTACCTGTGTTGCTGCCTTCAGTGATCTATGGACAAGCACCCCAAGGTCCCTCTGCACTCCCTAGGGTCCGACCATCCATAGTGTATTCCCTTGCCTTGTTAGTCCTCCCAAAGTGCATCACCTCACACTTCTTGGGATTAAACTCCATCTACCACTGCACCGCCCATCTTACTAGCCCATCAATATCGCCAGGTAATCTAAGGTTTTCCTCCTCACTATTTACGACACCACCAATTTTCGTGTCATCTGCGAACCTACTGATCATACCTACTATATTCATATCTAAATCATTAATGTACACTACAAACAGTAAGGGTCCCAGCACCGATCCCTGTGGTACCCCACTGGTCACAGGCCTCCATTTGCAAAAACAACTCTTGACCAGCACCCTCTGCCTCCTTCCACTAAGCCAATTTTGGATCCAATTTGCCAAATTACCCTGGATCCCATGGGCTCTTACCTTCTTAACCAATCTCCCATGTGGGACCTTATCAAAAGCCTTACTGAAGTCCTTGTAGACTACATCAACTGCTTTACCTTCATCTACACATACTAAGAACACAGAACAACTTGCACATCTATTTGGTACCAACTTTGATGGATGAACTTGAACTCAGTTCTTCCTGACTAATAGAGCATTCCAGGTGAAAGATTATTTTGCTGGTTCTTCATTAAACAGTGACTTAAACCTTAAGGCACCAATAGGTCACATTAAAAATGTAGGCAAACTCATTTCTGATTTTCCCCCCTCAAAAAACAAAAAACTTCGATGCTTGGAACTCGGAAGGCTGACACGGCTATGTTGTAACTTCTTCCCAGATTTAAGTCATCCAATGAAATTAAGTGGCTAAATTATGGAATATGCTAACAAAAATAACAACGTTTAAGTGAGTTTAAGGCATGAACAGCAAAGCAAACAATTTGGTACATTACAGCCTGCTTCTCAACTGAGCTAGATGATTGATTTGTAGCTCAAAAAGGAATAGTTTTTCTTTGCATTTTACATTGATTGCAAGTGATTTATTTTTAATATTCAGAAAGACTGTGATTTCACCCACCCCCCAAACCCCTCCACTGTCGAACTGCAAACTTAAGAGCATGTCTGTTTTAAAGCCATCAAATGCAATTTTTTTCAATATCAACCAGACATTTTCTTACAAAGGTCCTCCATGTGGGTGGTGCACAGCTATTGACCAACAATCACAGGCAATAGGGTAAAAACAATGGAAGAGGTATGTCAGTACACATGTGACACTATACATTTTAAACTGATAGCTATCAATTAAGTTAGGTACCTATGGATTTTCTATCTCAGAAAATTGCCAAAAACGTAGATTTTTGTGAAGGAAACTAAAAATATGCATATTAAATATGTGTAATACTGTACCAAATATGAAGCAGCACTCCAGGATTCAAGGATAAAGAAATAGTTCGAAGTTAACAGTTAAAAATATCCAATCATGCTAAAAGAAAATCAATCTCTAAATGATGTTTTATTCATCTCAGAGCAAAAATATTAATTTTGCTAAAACAGTGCAAAACATATACCTGTATCACTTCCCATCACATGATCACTGTTTATTTGCTGGAATCCTGGAATAGGCCGAGTTGTTAAGTACCAAACAGCATGAAGCACATCAGTGGCATGGACACGGTTGTGGTCTACTCAAAATAGTGGAACACAAGACAAAAAGTTAAGTAAAAAACATAATGATTTTCCTTTCTCTTTAAAGAAGCATCAAGCCCCTATAAAATGGTTAGGAAAATTTCTCCCTATGTAAATGAACTCAATAAAAATCACCATCTATTTCACATCATGTGACATTGTAATGGATGCTCTTTGACCCTCCTGTGGCCCTCTCACCCACTACCAACACCCACCCCTCCCCCAGGCCGTGCTCAGCATGACAACAACAGTTTTTGCTTCTTTTTCCCCTCCAGCCTTCCCCACCAATCTTCCCCTCCTAGTGGCTCCTCTTTGGAAGACAACATCTTATGCTGAGATATAGTTTCAAAGTTGAGTGGAAGTGTGGTTAATCCTGTAGTAGCTTGCTCAAATGCTCAGTCCTCTCGTAGAAACTATGGTAGAGAATAACAGTGGGATATTTGAGCAATAGGGACATGCTGGATCTCTGCCCTCAAACTGGTGTTTCCCACCTGCACCCCCCCATACATACATAAACGTACACACACACAAGAAGTCTGAGTTACATGTCTGAAAAATGCATTCCAGATAGTTTTTGGCCGCCCGGACTGTTTTGATTGGTCAGTTCAAGGGGCGTGTCTGTCGATGTGCTTATTTGGTGGGCAGTGCCTGGCGCATACAGAGGCATGTGGGGTGCGCAGAGGACTGCGTGCATGCGGCTACCAACAATTGGTGGAGGTAGTGCTGGTGGCAGGGTAGGGGTGGTTGGTGGAGGACCAGAACAACAGAAGGTAAGAGGAGTCCAACAACAAAGTTGACGGAGAGATTTTTTTCCATGAGGGATGGGGTGGGATTGCTGGGAGGCATGGGGATGCATAGGGATGGCAGGGGAAGGATGGGGATGAGATGATAGAATTGGTTAAGAGTGGCAAAATGGCGAGGACAATTCTTGGCTACAATCTATTATTCGAAAGCTATTCTTTGTGCCAGAAGATTCAATAGATTTGAATAAAAACGTTTCAGAAAAGCTGTCGGGTGAATTAATACAATACATCAACACTGATTCTATAGACAAAGATAACAGTGGATAACCTCCAGAGTTTCTACACAGCCGAACTCCAATGGGCATGCCACCGCACAAACTTAAACTCAAGGAAAGAGCGGTTATAATGTTGCTATGAAACCTGAATCCTAAACAGGACTTTGTCATGGAACAAGATTGGTAGTTAGGAAGCTGGTTTCTTCAATGATAGATGCTGAAATTAGAACAGGTAGATTTCAAGGAAATAGTGTGTTTATTCCCCAAATAATATTGAGCCCATGAGATGGCAACTTGCCTTTTCAACTCAGGAGGAAACAATTTCCAATTAGACTTTCATATTCTATGACTGCAAATAAGTCACAAGGCCAGACACTTGACAAAATTTGTATTTCTATTCCGACATGGACAATGTCATGCAAGCCCCCACCTGCCAAGAATGAGGCACATGAATTTCGCCACATGGCCATAAAAATTCAAATTGTTGCTGGGAAGAGGAGAAGGCCTGTTACAAGGGGCTGGTAGGCCCCTGGCTGGAAAGACATGTTTACATTATTAACAGACAGTGTTGGAACAAAGGAGCTATCCGCTGCTCCAATACAATGCACAGAACAGACCTGGTCAAACCAGTTGGTCACGTGACTACCCTGCTCACCAACTTGGGGAGTTTTAAATTGTAGAGACATTGTTTGAACTGGCAGAAAGTGGTTTTCTCCCGGACTGAAGCAGACTTCCTCTGCTGTCTGCCTGCTCCCATATCTTTCCCACCAAACTCCAAAGTCCACTGAAGACACACGAACCCCAAGAGAGAAAAGTTACCTACAGTGAACAAGTTTTAAGAAGAATATTGGGCCCCAACAAAAAGCAAGATCTACCTACAAGCAAGGATTCTACAACGAGCTCGAAGCACAGTTAACAAAGGAAACCCTCTTCAGAGATTACCTCAAACTTTTCCACTTCATTTTTCTTCTGCCCCGATCTGCACATGCTAGTGTGGGCGCGTCGTGTATCCATAGGCATCAACCGAATTAGAGTTTACGTTTAATAAAATTTCGCCTTTCTTCTTTAAACCTAAGAAAGCTTGTTTGTGCTGGTTTCTTTTCCTTATAATTGGAAAGTGATGAACAAGCATTCACCAAGGGGGAGCTAAAAACGGTGTGTTTAAAAATAAAACCCTGTTACAGTAAGACCTGGTGAAGGCTGAAAGGGAACCCTAGACTTCTTGCTCACCTGGTCGTAGCGACAGCTTTATGTGGCTTTCCCCAGAGTGACAAGTTTTGATTCTATGAAAGTCTTTGGTGAAAGAATAGCTAGAAATCCTGTACTTAAAGAAGTACTGTTGCAATACAGATACTAATTTGACCACAAATGTTTTGCAGGTCTCTAGTAGTAATATTTTAATATAAAGTGGAAAGGAAAGAAATTCATTCATTCTATTCAAATTTGTTTTTAATTGAAGTCCTAAGGTATGTGCATTTTGCTTGGAGTTTACAGCATAGAAACAGGCCATTCAGCCTGTCAGGTCTATGCTGGCATTTATGCTCCACATGAGCCTCCTCCCGTTCTTCATCTTCACCTATCAGCATATCCTTCTATTCTTTTCTCCCTCATCTACTGATCTAGCTTCCCCTCAAATATATCTCTGGTCTTTACTTCAACTAGTCCCTGTGGTAGAATTCCACATTCTAACCACTCTCCAGAAAAGATAAGTTTCTCCTGAATTCCATTTCAAGTGGTTTGTAGTTGTTTCTTTTCGTTTAAATTGCTCCAATAAAGATGGAAGAGCTAACATTAAAAAAAATTAATACCAATCTAGATTGTACTTAGAAAAGTAGATATCAAAGTGGCAAGTAAAAGATGACAAAATAGATTAGCTTAATAAACAGCACTTGAAAGAAAATAAGGGCCCAGAATTTCATAGAAATTAGAAAAATTACAACACAGAAGGAGGCTATTCGGCCCATCATTTCCATGCCAGTTGACGAAGAGCTACCCAGCCTAATCCCACTTTATTGCGCAAGGGCTGTAGCCCTGCAGGTCACGGCTCTTTAAGTAAATATCCAAGTATTTTTAAAATATGGTGAGAATTTATGCCTCCACCACCTTTTCAGGCAATTAGTTGCATGTCCCTACCATCTTCTGGGTGAAAAAAGTCTTCCCTCATTTCCCCTCTAATTCTTCTACCAATTACTTTAAATCTGTGCCTAGTTTTTGATCCCTCTGCGAAGGTAAATATGTCATTCCTATTTACTCTATCTAGGTCCCTCATAATTTTATACACCTCAATTAAGTCACCCCTCAAGCTCCTCTGTTCCAAGGAAAACAACCCCAGCCTACCCAATCTTTCCTCATAGCTAAAATGTTTCAGTCCTGGCAATTTCCTCATAAATCTCCTCTGCACCCTCTCCAGTGCAATCGATCTTTCTTGTAACGTGACCAGAACTGCACACAGTACTCAAGCAGTGGTCGAACTAAAGTTGTAGCATAACCTCCCTGCGCTTATATTCTATGCCTCAGCAAATAAAGGAAAGCATGCCATATGCTTTCTTAACCTGCTTATCAACCTGTCCTGCTACCTGTGGACATATGCTCCAAGGTTTCTTGTTCCTCCACACTACTCAGTATCCTCCCATTTATTGCGTATTCCCTTGCCTTGTTGCACCTCCCAAAATGCATTACCTCAAACTTCTCCAGATTGAATTACATTTTCCACTTCTCTGCCCAAGTGACCAGACCATCTATATCTTGCTGCAGACTCAAGCTTTCCTCCTGTCAACCACATGGCCAATTTTTGTGCTTTCTACAAGCTTCTTTATCATGCCCCCTACATTAGAGTCTAAATCATTAATATAAACTACACAAAGCAAGGCACTGAGTACTGAGCCCTGCAAAACCCCACTGGTAACAGCTTTCCAGTCGCTAAAACACCTGTCAACCATTAACCTTTGCTTCCTCCCACGAAGCAAATTTTGGACCCAATTTAGCACTCTCCCTTGGATCCCAAGGGCTTTTACTTTTTTTTTTAATTTGTGGCGTTTCTGACAGGGAACTGTAGTATGAAGATGCTTCCATCATTAATATTTTTTGAGGACTCAGGCTGAAAGGATTGTCAAAGTTGGTGCATTTGAAAGACTGAGGAAAGCATGGATTTGTTTTTTTTTAAAAAGGTTACTGGGAGGACACTTTGGATTTTAAAAAAAAAATCACTTACTGGAAGAGACAATAAACTGCTAAATAAGCACAAGGAGCCTTGCTGGCTACTGGAGTTGTTTGCAGAGAAGTGACTTAGAGGTTGATGGTTTTCAGGAGTTTTGGATTTTCTGATTTGGGCTTGAACTGTTTGAATGTCAAATTGGGGGTATAGCCTGCTGAGAGAGAAGCCACCCAACTCATCCTTTTCCACCTGTTTTGAAAAATCTTCTGAGAATCCACAGATGCGGTAATTCTCCTGAAAAGCCTGCAAGACTACTCCTCAAAGTCTCCTGAACAGAACTGCTCCAGAAAAATCTGAGTGACAGACGTCTACGTTTACCCGGACACCAGACCAAAGGCCATCTGGAACATTCCATATCTTATACATTTTTTTTCAAGAATTGGCAATAACTTGGCGAAAGTATTTTTTTTTACTCCATCTCTGCAGAGCCAGTTTTTTTTTTTTTTCTTTATTTGTTTATAAATTATTCATTCCTGGGAATGTGGACATTGCTGGCGAGGCCAGCATTCATTGCCCTTCCCTAATTGCCCTGGAGAAGGTGGCGGTGAGCTGCCTTCTTGAACCACTGCAGTCCATGTGGGGTAGGTACAACAACAGTGCTGTTTGGAAGGGAGTTCCAGGATTTTGACCAAAGGACAGTGAAGGAATAGCAATATACTTCCAAGTCATGATGGTGCGTGGTTTGGAGGGGAACTTGCAGGTGGTGGTGTTCCCATGCATCTGCTACCCTTGAACTTCCAGGTGGTAGAAGTTGCGGGTTTGGAAGGTGCTGTCTAAGGAACCTTGGTGCGTTCCTGCAGTGCATCTTGTAGATGGTACACACTGCTGCCACTGTGTGTCGGTGGTGTAGGGAGTAAATGTTTGTGGATGGAGTGCCAATCAAGTGGGTTGCTTTGTCCTGGATGATGTCGAGCTTCTTGGCTGTTGTTAGAGCTTACCAATCCAGGCAAGTGGAGAGTATTCCATTACACTCCTGACTTGTGCCTTGTAGGTGGTGGACAGGCTTTCGGGAGTTAGTAGTTGAGTTACGCGCCACAGGATTCCAAGCCTCTGGCCTGCTCTTGTAGCCACAATATTTATATGGCATATTTCTCGAACCGGTGTGTGTACGCGTATGTGGTAGGCTATTTTCGAAGGGCAGTTATCGATACTTTCAAGTTTCAAACTGTGTGTTTCTAAGCCTTGCATCTTTATTGAATAAGTCTTGTCTTACAATAAATCAACAATTTTGTTCTTTATCGAAGAAGCCTTGTTGGCGGATTTTTATTCTGAAACGAATCGTAGAAGGTTTAAGGCACAGAAAGAGGCCACATGGCCCATCATGCCTGTGCCGGCCGAAAAACGATCCACCTGTCCTAATCCCACCTTCCAGCACTTGGTCCATAGCCCTGCAGATTATGGCACTTGAGGTGCATATCCAGACTCCTTTTGAATGAGTTGAGGGTTTCTGCCTCAACTACCCTTTCAGTTGCGAGGTCCAGACCCCCACCACCCTCTGGGTGGAAAAGCTTTTCCTTATCTCCACTCTAATTTTTCTACCAATTACTTTAAATCTATGCCCCCTCGTCACTGACCCTTCACCTCCACTCTATCCAGGCCCCTCACAATTTTGTACATTTCAATCAGATTTCACCCTTCTCTGTTCCAAGGAGAACAACCACAGCCTATCCAACCTTTCCTCATAGCTGCATTTTTCCAGTCCTGGCAACATCCTCACAAATCTTCTCTGTGCCCTCTCTAGTGCAATTACATCCTTTCTGTAATGAGGTGACCTGTACTGCACACAGTACTCAAGTTGTGGCCGAACCAATGACTTATACAGTTCCAGCATAATCTCTCTGCTCTTATAATCTATAATTTGGCTAATAAAGGAAAGGATTCCATATGCCTTCTTAACCACCTTATTGACCTGTCCTGCTACCTTCAGGGATCTGTGGACATTCACTGCAAGGTCCCTCACTTCCTCTACACTTCTCAGTATTTTCCCATTAATCGTGTATTCCTTTGCCTTGTCTGACCTCCCCAAATGCATCACCTCACACTTGTCCAGGTTGAATTCCATTTGCCACTTTTCTGCCCATCTGACCAGACCATCAATATCTTCCTGCAGCCTACAGCTATCCTCCCCCCAACTACCACACGGCCAATCTTTGTCATCCGCAAACTTCTTAATCATGCCCCCTACATTTACCACCAAATTGTTAATATACACCAAAAAAAGCAGGGACCCAGTACTGAGCTCTGTGAAATGCCACTGGAAACAGCCCTCCAGTCATTAAAACACAGATCAACAATTACCCTTTGTTTCCTGCCACTGAGCCAATTTACCTTGCTGCATTTCCCTGGATCCCATGGGATTTTATCTTTTTAACCAGTCTGCCATGTGGGACCTTGTCAAAAGCCTTGCTAAGATCCATGTGGACCACATCAACTGCACGACCCTCATCTATCGTCCTTGTTACTTCTTCAAAAAATTCAATCAAGTTGGTCAAACAAGATCTTCCCTTAACAAATCCTTGATTAACCTGTGCCTTTCTAAGTGACAGTTTATCCTGTCTCTCAGAATAGATTCCAATAATTTGCCCACTACTGAGGTTAGACTGACTGGGCTGTAATTATTCGGTCTAGCCCTCGCTCCCTTTTTAAAGAGGTTAATTGTTAGCAATTCTCTAATCCTCCAGCACCACACCTGAATCCAGTGAGGACTGGAAAATGATGGTCAGACTGTCTGTTATTTCCTCTCTTGTTTCTTTGAACATCCTAGGGTTCATTTCATCTGGCCCTGGTGTTTTATCAACTTTCAAGGATGCGAATCCCATCAATACTTTCTCTCTCCCTCCGTTCATCACAACCAAGACTTCACACTCGTCCTCCTTAACGACAATATCTGCAATGCCCCCCTCTTTTGTGAAGACAAATGCAAAGTATTCATTAAGAACTATAGCTACATCTTCTGCCCTTACACATAGGTTACCTTTTTGGTCTTCTATAGGCCCTACTCCCTCCTTCGTTATCCTCTTACTCTTAATGCATTGATAAAACATCTTTGGGTTCATGTTGATTTTGCTTGCCAATATTCTTTCATGCCCCTCTGTTTGCTTTCCAAATTTCATTTTTGGTTCCAGTCCTCCACTTTCTATAATCTCTCGGCTTTCTGTAACATTGAGTTCCGGGTGTCGGACATAAGCTTTCCTATTGTGCCTTAGCTTACCCTGTAAGCTCCCTGACATTCGTGGGGCTCTAGATTTGGGCATCTCACCCTTTTTCTTTGTGGGAACATGTTTACTCTGAACCCCTTGAATCTCCTCTTTGAATGCCTCCCGCTGCTCTGAAACTGACTTACCTTCAAGTAGCGGTTTCCAGTCCACTTTCGCTAAATCACTCCTCAGTTTAGCAAAATTGGCCTTGCCCCAATTGAGAACTCTAACTCCTATTCTATCTCTGTCCTTTTCCATAATTATGTTCAAACTGACTGAATTATGATCACTACCACAAAAATGCTCTCCCACTGCCACTCCTTCCACCTGCCCGTCTTCATTTCCGAAAACTAAGTCTAACACTGCGTCCTCTCTTGTTGGACTTGCTACATACTGCGCAAAAAAGTTCTTCTGAATATACCTCAAGAATTCTGCTCCCTCAATTCCTTTCACACTAAAACTATCCCAGTTAATTGGGGCGGCACAGTGGCGCAGTGGTTAGCACCGCAGCCTCACCTCCAGCGATCCGGGTTCAATTCTGGGTACTGCCTGTGTGGAGTTTGCAAGTTCTCCCTGTGTCTGCGTGGGTTTCCTCCCACATGCCAAAGACTTGCAGGTTGATAGGTAAAATTGGCCATTATAAATTGCCCCTAATATAGGTAGGTGGTAGGGTAATATAGGGACAGGTGGGGATGTGGTAGGAATATGGGAGTAGTGTAGGATTAGTATAAATGGGTGGTTAATGGTGGGCACAGACTCGGTGGGCCGAAGGGCCTGTTTCAGTGCTGTATCTCTAAATCTAAATCTAATATTGGGGTACTTAAAATCCCCTATTACTGCCCTATTGTTTAGTTTAGTTTAGAGATACAGCACTGAAACAGGTCCTTCGGCCCACCGAGTCTGTGCCGACCATCAACCACCCATTTATACTAATCCTACACTAATCCCATATTCCTACCACATCCCACCTGTCCCTATATTTCCCTACCACCTACCTATACTAGGGGCAATTTATAATGGCCAATTTACCTACCAACCTGCAAGTCTTTTGGCTTGTGGGAGGAAACCGGAGCACCCGGAGAAAACCCATGCAGACACAGGGAGAACTTGCAAACTCCAAACAGGCAGTACCCAGAATTGAACCCAGGTCACTGGAGCTGTGAGGCTGCGGTGCTAACCACTGCGCCACTGTGCCGCCCTACTGCGCCACTGTGTTCTTGAACCTCTCAGAGATTTGCCTACATATCTGCTCTTCTATCTCCTTCTGACTGTTTGGGGGTCTATAGTACATTCCCAGCAGTGTGACTGCCCTTTTTTTGTTCTTTTGCTCAATTCATATGGTCTCATTTAATGAACCTTCCAACATAACATCCCTCCTCACAGCTATAATAGTTTCCTTGACCAAAACTGTCACTCCCCCTCCTTTCTTATTCCTCTCCCTATCGCGTCTGAAAACACTATAACCAGGAACGTTGGGCACGAGAAAGAGAAAAGGAAAAATGGAATACCAGCTTAAAAGGCTGGAACTAACAAAAAAGGTGGCCTTAACTCCAGGGAAAATTCTGATGAGGAAGCTAATTCCGACCCAGGACCCAGTGGGGAGCCATTTAAATTTGTGCAAGCCCTCCTGAAGTTTGAGGAAAAGAGCATAGAGGCATTTTTCATTTCTTTTGAAAGGTTAACTAAACAGATGAGGTGGTCGAAAGAAAACTGGACACTGTTCATGAATATCCCCATGACTGGGACAAAAGGCTGGAATTTATTTTGTTTGCCACTTGGGATTCACCTGATGAGTCGGCCAATTTTAGTCCTTTTGAGTTAGTTTATGGACAGGAAGTAAGAGGTCCTCTGAAACTCATCAAAGAAAGGTTTTTTTATAACTGTTAGATTATGTATCTGTGCTCCAGGAGTGGCTCACGAGAGCCTGCAAAGTGGCTCAGAAACACCTTAAAGCTGCCCAAACAACCACAAAGAAATGGGGAGACAAGCATGCCAAGACCTGACGACTTCAACCAGGAGATGATGTTAATATTACTGCCTTTACAGGGTGAACTGCTGACAGAACGGTTCACTAGTCTATATCGTCAAAAGGATTGGTGAAGTAAATTACTTGATTGACACCCCAGACCGCCAGAAACAGTATCGGCTGTGTCCCATCAATATGTTGAAATAATATCACTGCCGAGAGGAGGATAAGCAAGCACAGGTATGTCAGGCAGTAAGGATAGTGAACAATGAAAGGGATCGTGAGGATGAGTCAGGAGACCTAGAAATTCCCAAATTAAACCTCCTACAATCCGGTTAGCTAACACTGAATTGTTAGGGAGATTAGACACTATTCTGTCATATTTAGATGCACAAGATCCTTATTGCTTAGATCCAGAGGAACAGGCCCAGGTGAAAGCAGAAATCCAATACAGGTTGGAAAACCACTTAATTGAACCCAGTCAAAGCAGCTGGAGTTTCCCAGTGGTGTTAGTGCCCAAGCCTTATGATTCAACCAGATTCTGCAGAGACTACAGAAAGGTTAATGCAATAACAAAGGCAGACTCTTACCCAATTTCTCACTTGGACGACTGTATTGACAGAGCTGGCAGTGCCACGTTGCTTACCAAAATAGATTTGTTCAAGGGTTACTGGCAGTTTCCTTTTACACCCCGAGCTAAAGAAATATCGGCCTTTGCCGAGTGATTCCATTCATGCTAAAATATAGCCCAGAAACTTTCCAGAGATTGTGTGATTTACCCTTGATGATGTGCTGGTATACAGTGAAACTTGGAAGGACCACTTGGAACAACTAGAAGCTCTGTTTAGAAAATTACAGATGGCTGATTTGGTGATAAACCTTGCCAAAAATGAATTTTTCAAAGTACAGGTAACCTACCTAGGGCATATAGTAGGGCAAGGACAAGTGTTGCCAAGAACAGCAAAAGTACAAACATTGGTAGAGTTCCCTGCCCCGAAGACTAAACAAGGAATTATGAGGATTTTGGGGATGTGTGGTTTCTACCACAAGTTTGCACCAAATTTCAGCACTATGTCTACTCCATTGATGGATTTGCTACAAAAGAAAGCCAAGGGAGTGTGATTAGGGGAGTGGCAAACATCTTTTGAGAGGCTGAAAGCCATTTTGATCAATAAACCAGTGTTCACAGTCCCAAATTTCAACGTGCCCTTCAAGGTAGCAATTGATGCTAGTGACCTGAGGGTAGGTGCAGGCCAGTTATATGATGATGAATCAGGGATAGAAAGGCCAGTGCGATACTTTTCCAAAAAGCGAAATCGACACCAAAAGAGATACCCTACAGCGGAAAAAGAAACCCTGGGCTTACTACTGGCTCTTAAACATTTTGAAGTAGATGCCCACCACGGCTACAGGGAGACGCTGGTGTCTACTGATTCTAACCCCCTAGCCTTTGTAGAAAAATTCAAAAACTAAAATGCCAGACTATTTCTTTGGACTTTATTATTCCAGCCCTATCACTTAAAGAATACCCACATTGTGGAGAAAAACAAAGTAATTGCTGATGCTTTGTCTAGAATTTAACTTTGCTCTGAGTTATTGGAGTACAAAGATGGTACAGGGCATAACTGTATTAGTTACAGGTAAAGAGTGAACGAGTGTGTAGATGTGTTTCAATTTTTTTTTAAATATTTTTTTTGTCCACTCTTTATAATGTTGTCATGAAGGTGCTTCCATTCTTAATATTTTTTGAGGACTCATGTTTAAAAGACTGTGAAAATTGGTACATTTCAAAGACTGAGGAGATGCCTGGATTTTTTTTTTTTAAATAGTTACTGGAAGGACACTCGGGATTTTCTTTTTAGAAAAAACACTTACAGGAAGAGACAATGAAGTGCTAAATAAATATAAGGAGCCTTGCTGGCTATTGGAGTTGTTCAGAGAAGTCACATGTCCAGGTTTATGATTGTCAGGAGTTTTCACTTCTCTGATTTGGCCTTAAACTGTCTGAATGATCAGTTGGGGTGTAGCCTGCTAAGAGAGAAGCCACCCAGCTCATCCTTTTCCATCTGTTTCGAAAAAACTTCTTAGAATCCAGCTTGATAGCTGAAGCCATGGATGCAGTAATTCTCCCGAAAAGCCTGCAAGACTACTCCTTGATGTCTCCTGAACAGAACTGCTCGAGAAAAATCCCAGTGACAGCCATCTAAGTGAACCCGGACGACAGACCAAAGGCTATCTAGAACATTACATATCTTATTTTCTTCAAGAATTGACAATAACTTCACCAAAGTTTCTTTTTTAAAGTTTATCCCTGCAGAGCTTCATTTTTCAATTTTCTTTATTTTTTCTTTGTGTATTTTTTCTTTCTTCTTGTGCGCGCGCTTGTTAGGTTATTGTAGAAGGGTAGATAACTATACTTTCATGTTTCAAACTGATTTAATAAGCTTTGCATTTTTCTTGAATATGTTTTGTATAATAAATCAATAATTTTGTTGTTTATTAAAGAGACCTGGTTGGTGGATTTTTATTCTGAAACTAATATCGATAGAATATATAATTGGCCATATAGGTAACTGGGTAAAACATTTAAATATATGTTGTGACCAGAGGACTTGTGGAACTAGAGAAAAACAGTGCATTCCTCCAGCTTCGATCAGAACCATTGTTCACCGTTATTATCCCTCTGAAGCTGACTGCAACTTCAGGATTTAGTGCAAGCACAGATTAATGCAGAAATCCTAAAGTTACGGTCTGTCATTCACTGCTCTACCACAGGCTGTACCAAGGACCCCACGCCCAGAAATCAGCAAAATCAATTGAGCTTGGTGAGAATTTCCCCATTTTCATTCTCATACCGGCATTAGAAACCCAATAATGCTTCAATGAGATGGAACTGGATTTTTTTTTTTTTGAAGTGATTTGAGTGATAACTACTACAGAACAACCGATCTAGCCCTGGAAAAAGTAAGTTTTACATTTGTGGAACGTTGTTAAATAGCTCCAAAATGATTTAATTACTGGATTTTTTAAAACTAGATTTTTGAAATGATTAAATGTTTTAAAGTTTGCTCATGATATTTCAGCTTCTATGTTAACCCCATGTGTATGTCCCAATCTTTATTTTGCCCTCTGAAATTTTTAAAAGGTGATTTATTAGCGCTTTTCATTTCCTGGTTAGATGTCTATGAGAATTCTGGCTATTTGAACAGCTTGTTGACATCACTGTAACTCAAAACGGAGAATCCCCATTAAACTTCGCTACAATCAATTGCATGTCGAGAAGTTTAAAGTTCGCAGAACAGAGATCGCTCAGTCTCTCAGCACAGCTTTGTTCAAGGTCAGCAGCAAGTTTTGCTGCTGAGCGTAAAATCTAGGCTAAACTGTTCATTGCACGTTCTTGGTGATCATTTAAGACAGTATTATGACTGCGCAGTATTCCATGAATTCTGCCTCCTTTCAAAACATTTTACTTGTGTTTTGGTACTTCTAAAAATAAAGACCCATTAGTCATCGGGTTCAACTAATCGTTAGTACAAAAGTCACTGTTCTCATGATATACAATTGTAGCACAAGCTTATCAAAGAGAACATATGTTGTTGGTATATTATTTTATCATACATTGCTGACCGGGGGGCAGTGGGGGGGGCGGGGGATGATTTATCAGAAGGATTTCATCTGGAATTGCTTTTTTTGGCAATTGTTTTTATTCACTTATCCTTTCTAAGTCCACTGAAGCTACTCCCCAAGTGAGAAGATAGCTGACTTGCTCTCAGGTCTCAGTATATTAATATTAATCTGGTCTCTGGAAGGTAGCTTGCCCTCATTTTTCACCATGCCAGTGGGGAAAGTATTTAGAAGATTTATCTGTACACTCTATAGAACAATTTAAAATTTTGTTGTACATTGTACACAGAGCAAATCTTCATCAGTGTCAGCAACAGCAAATGCAACCCCTTTCCTAACCGCAGCCTCACAGCTCCAGCGACCTGGGTTCAATTCTGGGTACTGCCTGTGTCTGCGTGGGTTTTCTCCGGGTGCTCCGGTTTCCTCCCACAGCCAAAAGACTTGCAGGTTGGTACGTTAATTGGCCATTATAAATTGCCCCTAGTATAGGTAGGTGGTAGGGAAATATAGGGACAGGTGCAGATGTGGTAGGAATATGGCATTAGTGTAGGATTAGTGTAAATGGGTGGTTGATGGTCGGCACAGACTCGGTGGGCCGAAGGGCCTGTTTCAGTGCTGTATCTCTAAATAAAAAAATAAAAATAAAACTCCACAATATAGGACACTGGAATACCAGCATCCTGCCTGAGGGTATTCCTTTTGTAACTACAGTTCTTAGTCAGTGATTTACTGGTCTTCATTAGGAGACATAATTACTTGAAACAAATTACACACATGTATAATTCACAATTACTTAAGTAGATTTAAAATAACACTTTGATGCTACAGAAGTAACCCATGTGTTTACAGTGGCAATTTTATTGTCTAAAGCCCTTAAGAGATTCAAGGTAACTGAAGGCCACATAATTCTAATTCAATATGCACATTTTAAATAATATTTAGCACAAGTCAGTAAAAACTGCTTCTGTATTATTCAAATTAAGTAACAGAACCATTATGCTACAATTCTGAAATATACGTATTTACTTGTGACAAATAAGAAACATCCTGCAATTACTGATAATTATACATGAACTACAATGACAAGTCAAACATGCAGGCACACTACAACCGTGCAACTTGAATGGAGGTTTGCTTCTATCACTGCAAAACGGCAGATATGCTATTAGAGCATCTCATCTCTCACAGAAATATAATTCTGACATCAGTTAGAGGGTAATTGTTTGCGTCAACTGACAACTGCTTCAAAATCTCGGGCTCTTGCCTGAGATCAGATAAGATTATTTCATTTTTTATTTAAATACTATTTTGCATACGAACAAAGTGAGAATCGCAATGGTAACTGGTATGCACTGAACACAAGACTATAGATAGATTTAAAATCTGAAATCTGTATGCACCGTGGGTCTAAAAATTTATAGTTCCAATTATGGTTTTGTCATACTTCTGTGTCAACTTTTTCCATAATAACTTTCTCTGTCCATATTTAAAGTACTAGTTTCTGTGTCTAAAATAAGGTGCTAACTAACGATAAGTTATATCTTTCACAATAGCGCAAGTGAAATTACATTTATCCACTGAACTGTCTTTTATGTCTTTCAATTCCTTAATTAATGTTCTTAGCCTCAGCCTCTGCCAAAAGCTTAGCTTGGACTTGATAGTTTTGCCAAAAGGTGCGTTTCTGTTAACAGAATGAATATTCTACGGTCTGAATACGTACATTGTACCTAACTTCCCAAGATGCATCAGTACCATCAAGTCACCTGCTGATCAAATATATTCCCTGAAGGTTTGAACAGTTCATGTTCACTTTTTCAAAATTTGAGGAAAAGCTCAAGTACAGATTTCAAAAGTTTTGTTTCAGGTAAAGTTTACTTACAGTGAGTGTTTTTTTTTTAAAAGAAGCCGTATCAGAGTGAAAAAAGCATAATGATTGCTCTTGTTGTAGTTTTTGTTATTTATGCTTAGGAATTTCATTAAACTGAGGAAGTCTTTCCTCATCTTGAAGTTTTAAGGTGTTGAATTTTGAAACCAAAATTTCCTCTTATAATGAAACTTATGTTTTGCTATAACATATAGATGTTCTAATAATGCCTCACTTTGACAGTAACAATGTCTTTTCTTGTTCTAATTATATTTATTATTTTCCAGAAGAAAAACATCAAGTTGCATGTTGAAACAAGACAAAGTCTCTTCTGAGGGAAATAAATTTGGGGGGGAGGGAGGGGCCGCGGTAAAAAGAAAGGTTGAAAGGAAGGAAACACGTTGAAGCTGACAGGACCTCTATCATTGGGGAAATGAGTGGGAGGGAGTGCATGGAGGGTTGATGAGGTGAATGAAGGAGATAAGGTAGTGGAAAAGAGAAAGGGTAGAGGATGTGATGGGAGCCTCACGAAAGAAAAGGATCAATGTTAGGAAAAGGGTATGGAAAACAAGCAGCTGAGAGCAACATTTTCCCGCAACAACCGCCAAACAAATGCATCCTGTCACTGTGGCCGTCACTGCTACACCAGGACACCGACCACCTCCTATCACAAAGGAAACCAAGGAAAAAAACAGAGAAGTAAAACATGAGAGAGACAAAACAGAGAGATAAACAAAAATTGGGGAGAGGGAAGCAGGAGAGATGGAAAGGAGAGATGCAAAAGAAGAGAAAAAAAAGCACCAAAAGCAAACATAACATATGTTATATTCTTCTTAACCTCAACCTCATAGAAGAGACTATGTTCTATTAAGCGACTCTTGGATAGGTACATGGATGATAGTAGAATGAAGGGTGTGTAGGCAGTTTGATCTTAGAGTAGGTTCAAGGGTCGGCACAACATCGTGGGCCGAAGGGCCTGTACTGTGCTGTACTGTTCTATACCATTCTCTTTGACTTAGCATTTGCAATGCCACAGCTGAGAATATATTTTATATATAGATATGTAGATGTTAGATAGACAGGGGAGCTATTAATACTTACAAGGAATGTCACGGTAACCATTCTCCAGTGCACAAAAGTAATTCATAAACTCCCGAATGGGGATTTTGAAGACGTTGAATAATCCAGTATCAAGAAACAAGGAATAAATAACCTGAAATACCAAAATGGTTTTGTTGGTTACCAAAGCTTAAACAGGGAAAGTGAATGATCAAGAACAGAGAATGTACAGACTCAGAGTTATCAGCGTACATTTGTCAACCTGTTTGGCATCGTTATACAACAGATTCTCCATCATTGGTTTATGCATGGACATATTTATATATATACACCACATATCTGTAGCACCTACATGCACTTCAAAAGTTAATAGGCAGTTTGTTATGAGCAGTGCCAGAACTTAGAGAAAATTCAGCAGACATAGCTTGATTTTCAAAAAAAAAAATTCTATACCAGCATCTGAAGATTTCTTGAAATTATTAGGAAAATTAGACAAATATCTAAGGAACCATGCAAAATTCTTACGTATGGCTTTTTTTAAACCAAGAACAAAATTATAATCTTGCTACTTTTTCCTTTTGGTGTCAAACCCCCTTCATTTTCCCTCACTTGTTCAAACCACCTGCAGATGAGATATTAACTCTCAGGTTTCTTCCACAATGCTGTCCTTCAACCAGCCAGCAAGAGACAGGGAGTACACAATAGCATGCAACTCCTCCACCTCTCAGGAAGACAAGCAGCCTCTATGTTCTTGCACTGACACTGGGAAATTTGTTGTATTTAATCTGTTTTATAACCAAATCAAATATATTTTTATTAAAATTTTAATAACACCATTAAAATGACAGTTATTTAATCTGAATATATTTCCTACTAGGACATCTTTCCTATTATCTTTAATCATTATGATTTCACCTCCAGCTATGATGTTTTACTCAAAAACCCCTTTATGATTGCTGTCAATGTCAATATTCAGTCAGCATGAGGTACATGTCCAGGCTCCAAATCACAACGATGTTGCTGTGTGAATGCTGAGCACCTCCCCTCTGAAAGGCCAGAGGAGGAGTAGGGTCATTCAACGTTCTTTTAATCCCTCTAGGGTGGAGGCGCTACAACTGGACCAGTGCTTCATTTGGTAAGCCAGTCAAGAGCAGACAACACCTTTTAATATCACTTGAGTTGGATATTGTTTAAAGATCTAATGTGCAAAATACTGGTTCACACATGTACATGATTATATAAAAGAGCATTTTTTGCTGGCTTACTGATACTACCTTTTGCTTTAGATTAGTTTTTGAAAGTTAATTGTTGATGTTCCAATATACTGTAAAAAGAAAAGTTTAAAACAGAAGTTTGAAGTTTAGAATTCATTGACCCACAGAAAATTATTTTAGTTAGGTGCTTGTTGTTAGTGCTTGGTTACTGGTTAAATTTTTTTTTAACAGAAATAAAGATCCTGAAACATATCCCTTATTTGCAAATTGCACCAACTTCTGTTTTGCTGGTTCTTGACGATCATGAAACTAGAAATTAGCAATGCAGAACAAAGGTCACAAAATATCTAACGGTACAGAATCTCAATTGTACAACCTATGTCCAACTTTATTAAGATGGATTTTTGACTGGTGAACAATCAAATTTTTAAACCGTACATGGGCATTTTGGATTGTTTTATATTCGATATTTTGAATTCATGTCATTATGCATAAAGTTTTGGTGTCAAAATTAACTTGTGCTTAGTCATAACAAAACAAAAGCAAGAAAACTAACCTGACTAAGAATTCTTCCAGATTGTCCACCTGTCATCTCTACAAGTTCAAAAATGGGAAAATTCCAACTATTTAGCTTTTCCATGCAAAGCTCTGCGTCTTGTGTTTCTATCGGCTCAAGCAAAATCTCTGGCAGCTGCTATTGATTTAAAGAGGCAAAATATCAAATGGTTATGCATGCCACAGTACCGCAACATCACAGTATCATGAAAAATCTTCTCTTTCAGCGAATATCAACTATATTATCAGACATTGTTCCAATTACCACAAGCCCAACACCTGCTCCTCTTCCATGGCAAACATTTTCTTCTTCTTTGGCCTCCCTGCCTCGAGAGACAATGGGTAAGCGCCTGGAGGTAGTCAGTGGTTTGTGAAGCAGCGCCTGGAGTGGCTATAAAGGCCAATTCTAGAGTGACAGACTCTACCACAGGCGCTGCAGATAAAATTTGTCGAGACTGTTACACAGTTGGCTCTCCCCTTGTGCTTCTGTCCTTTTTCCTGCCAACTGCTAAGTCTCTACGACTCGCCACTCTTTAGCCCCACCTTTATGGCTGTCCGCGAGCTCTGGCGATCACTGGCAACTGACTCCCACGACTTGTGGTCAATGTCACAGGACTTCATGTCGCGTTTGCAGATGTCTTTGAAGCAGAGACATGGACAGCCGGTGGGTCTGATACCAGTGACGAGCTCGTCGTACAATGCGTCCTTGGGGACCCTGCCATCTTCCATGCGGCTCACATGGCCAAGCAATCTCAAGCGCCGCTGACTCAGTAGGGTGTATATGTTGGGGACGTTGGCCGCCTCGAGGACTTCTACGTTGGAGATACTGTCCTGCCACCTATACAAAAGATTCTCCGGAGGCAGCTAAGCTGGAATGAATTGAGATGTCGCTCTTGGCTGACATACGTTGTCCAGGCCTCGCTGCCGTAGAGCAAGATACTTAGGACACAGGCTTGAAACACTCTGACTTTTGTGTTCCATGTCAGTACGCAATTTTCCCACACTCTCTTGGCCAGTCTGGACATAGCAGCAGAAGCCTTTCCCATTCGCTTGTTGATTTAGGGTGCCTGGGGATAGACACGCTTCTGGAGTCTGTTTAAAACGACTCACCCATCTTGATTTCTGCATCAAAAGACAGGTTGCTGGTGACAGTTGAGCCTAGGTAGGTGAATTCTTGAACCACTTCCACAGCGTGGTCACCGATATTGATGGATGGAGCATTTCTGACGTCCTGTCCCATGATGTTCGTTTTCTTGAGGCTGATGGTTCGGCCAAGTTCGTTGCAGGCAGCCGCAATCCTGTCGATGAGTCTCTGCAGACACTTTTCTGTGTGAGATGTTAATACAGCATCGTCAGCAAAGAGGAGTGCCCTGATGAGGACCTTCCATAATTTGGTCTTCGCTCTAAGACGGGCAAGGTTAAACAACCTGCCATCTGATCTTGTGTGGAGGAAAATTCCTTCTTCTGAAGACGTGAATGCATGTGAGAGCAGCAGTGAGAAGAAGATCCCAAACAGTGTAGGTGCGAGAACACAGCCCCGTTTCACGCCACTCAGGTTGGGAAAGGGATCTGATGAGGCAGCTTTATGCTGTATTGTGCCTTTCATATTGTCATGGAATGAGGTGATGATACTTAGTAGCTTTGGTGGACATCTGATCTTTGCTAGTAGTCTGAAGAGACCACATCTGCTTACGAGGTCAAAGGCTTTGGGGAGATCTATGAAAGCAACTTAGAGGGGCATCTGTTGTTCGCGGCATTTCTCCTGTGGCAGGCGAAGGGAGAACAGCGTGTCAAAGGTGGATGTTTCCACTCGAAAGCTGCACTGTGCCTCAGGGTAGACACACTCAGCCAGCTTCTGGAGTCTGTTTAAAACGACTCGAGCGAAGACTTTCCCCACTATGCTGAGCAGGGAGATTCCACTGTAGTTGTTGCAGTCACCGCGGTCTCCCTTGTTCTTGTAGAGCGTGATGATATCGGCATCGCGCATGTCCTGTGGTATTGCTCCCTCATCCCAACACAGGCAAAGCAGTTCATCGAGTGCTGAGAGTATAGCAGGCTTGGCACTCTTGATTATTTCAGGGGTAATAGCCCCTTTCCAGGGGCTTTTCCGCTGGCTAGAGAATCAATGGCATCACTGAGTTCCGATTTTGTTGGCTGTTCATCCAGCTCATCCATGACTGGCAGAGACTGGGCTGCACTGAGGGCGGTACCAGTGACAACATTTTCCCTGGAGTACAGTTCTAGGTAGTGCTCCACCCAGCGGTCCATTTGCTTGCGTTGGTCAGTGATTGTGTCCCCTGATAAAGACTTGAGGGGGGCAATCTTCTCAATGGTTGGCCCAAAAGCTCTCTTAATGCCATCATACATTCCTCTGATGTTTCCGGTGTCGGAAGCCAACTGAATACGACTGCATAGGTGTTGCCAGTAGTAATTTCCACAGCGCCTGGCTGGTTTTTGTGCAGCGCTTCTGGCTACTTTTAAGTGCTACGGATGTTAACTCGCTGGCGGCTTTCTTGTAGTTCAACAGTGCAGTTTGTTTAGCGGCTATGACAGGTTCCAGCTCTTCAAAGTGAGATTGAAACCAGTCTGCATTCTGCTTCTCATGTTTGCCAAAGGTGGTCATTGCTGAGTCATAGATGGCATCTCTGACGTGGGCCCACTTGGTCGCTGCATCCCCCGTTGGAGTGTTTTGAAGGGTTTTTTCAAGTGAATTTAGAAACTTATGTAACAGCTGTGGATAAGAAATTCTGTTAGTGTTGATGCGCGGACAGCCCTTCTGCTTGGAGTGACGTAGCTTCTTTGGTTTGAGCCTAACTTTGCTACACACTAGGGAGTGGTTGGTGTCGCAGTCTGCACTGTGGAAGCTGCGTGATTTATAGAGGCTCGCCTTGTGACGACGAGGTCCAGCTGGTGCCAAGGACATGATCTTGGGTGCCTCCAAGAAACCTGGTGACAGGGTTTAATATTAAAGAACGAGTTGGTGATGCAAAGGTTGTGATAGGTACGCACTCCAGCAGTCTCTGTCCATTCTCATTCATCCTTCCAATGCCATAGCGCCCAAGGCAGGAGGGACATGAGTCATGGTCGGCCCCAACCCTGGCGTTACAGTCCCCCAGCAGGAACAAATGTTCGGTATTAGGAATGCTACTAATGATATTATGTTCCTCGAAGAACTGGTCTTTAACTTCAGGTGGGGAGCAGAGGACATAGGAGAGTCAATACCTACCCTTTCACCTCCTCCCTTATCATCATCTCAGGCAGTGGTCGGCAAAATTTTTTTCACCTGAAGAAACTTTTTTTTTTTAAAACAATTGCCTGAAACAAAAACTATTGGGAGCCACAAGACAAAAATTCAGCATTTCTGAATCAAATACATGGCAAATTCCAAGTGTCTCTGGTAGACTGCATAATTTGCATATATAACATACATGTATTGAATTTATGCATCAATAGAAAAAAATCAAATTAAATTGAATGCTGAATTATCTCGTTTTTTTGACTTTTTTTTTTGCATTTTTAAACAAAATTTTCTGCTCAACACTAGAATATGTATGTTCAGGTTTTGTGTGTTAATTTGCACGAATTAAGCATGAGGATGTCCAAAAAGAAAATGTTAAAACGGTAGACCATATTAATCTAATGAGAAATCAGCACCTTTCCACTTGAATAAAAAAAGTAAGAAATTTATATATAAAGGTGAAAGAACGCTTTTCGTCTTTGTGTTTATAACAGATTGTGTGATAAATGGAAGTTTTTACTACAATTTTATCAGTAAAGTCATCTTAAAACAAACTTTAACTTAACATATTATTGATTCTTGTGATAAAAAACAGCTACTTATAGCACATTCAGATACATTATCGTCTCAGATATATGAGAAACAATAATGGTTGTAATCACACAACCTGTTCCTCGAACCAAAGTATTATTGATAACTATGCTGTAGCTATTCCATTCAAACATGTTTATTTTGAGCACAATGATGTTTTTCATTAAAGTAATCATTTGAAACTAAGTGCAGCATAATGATTCGCCTTTCATCCCCACAATAAATCCACTGCTCTTACTTGGCTTGACTGTTTAATGCTTTTTTCATGATAATACAATCCAACTGGAAACAGTTGACAGACAGCAGTAAATGAGATGTTAAAGAGCCACTTGCGGCTCCAGAGTTGCAGGTTGCTGACTCCTCATCTGGGGCCCCAAACACTCCTTCCAGGTGAGGAAATAATTTGTTTGTGCTTCTTCCAACTTAGTATACTGTAACTGCTACTCACAATGCAGTCTCCTCTACACTGGGGAGACCAAAAGCAGATTGGGTGATTGCTTTGTTGAACACCTCTTGTTCAGTTTGCAAGCATGACCCTGAGTTTTCAATCACTAGCCATCCTAATTCTTCATCCAACTCCCATATTCACCTTCTCTGATCTTGACCTCCTACACTGTAGCTCAACGGAAGCTTGAAAATCGCAACTCAACTTTCAATTAGGTAATACACAACTCTCAAGTTAATATCTTCAGATCATAACCACTGACCATTTACACCTCTTCACCTAATTTTTTGTTTCTTTCTTGTCCCATTACCACCCCAGCCTTGATGTGCACCATCATCCCGATTGTCATTTTATCACTCCTGCCCCTCAACCTAGCACAAATCTTACACTTTTTGTTCTTACTTCCCCACTCTCACCATGCCCCTGTCACCACCCCACCACACCCACGCCCTGCTTTTACCCCTTGCTCTGTACTTGTTTATAAACTGTTAAATCCCTAACTTCTGCCAGTTCTAATGAAAAGTCATCCATCTGAAGCATTAACTATGTTTCTTTCTCCACAGATGCTGCCTGACATGCTTAGTGTTACCAGCATTTTATGGTTTTATTCTATTAACTGTTGCTGGAGGAAAGAACAGAAAGACAATAATTCAAACTGAAAGGACTGAGGCTTAGCAAAAATGATTATATTTTCACATTACCAGTAATTATGTTTCTTAACCAAACATCCGTACATGTAAGAGGAATGTTGGGCTGGATTTTATGGGCCCCTTTGAGGTGAGGTTGCAGGCGGGCCCACAGAATCGTGACAGGTGGTGGGGGTGGGTGAAGAGCCCATCACCGCTCCATCGCCAAGCGGTCTTGTCGGAGGTGGGACAGGCAGACGAGCCCAAAGGCCAATTGAGGCCCTTAAGTAGCCTTTTAATGGCCATTTAAGGGCCTCTTGCGGCACTGTTGGGATTGAACCACCTGCAGGGGGAGTCCCACCACGTGGGGATGATACCCTCCCTACGAACATTGGTTGGGGTGGGGGGGGGGGGGGGGTCCTCTCCGTGGGCAATCTGTGGCTCACAGAGGGCCCTGGCCTGCAAACAATGCACTTCCCAGAACTCCCCTCCCCCTGGGCTTTACAGCCATTCCCCCAATCCCCCTCTCCGGGGCCATCCAGACTGGCCCTGGCAATCCCGCTTCACTTACGTTAGGTCTGGGGTTCCAGCGCAGGGCCTGGGTCCGGGGCTTCTGCAGTACCGGCAGTGGCCACCGCTTCTGGTGGCACTGCCAATACTGCTAAGCTGCTGGCCCTGTGATTGGCTGGCAGCTCTTGTAGGCGTGATCCCCATCTTTAAAGGAACAGAGATCCCAGCACCAGAAACTTCGCCTCCAGAACAATTGAGGATCGTGCCAGGGGTGAGGGGGCACGAGTAGACCAAGTCGCAGTTCCCCAAACTGTTTCGGCCCAGTGCCAGGAGCCCCAGCTCCTCCACAAAATCCAGCCGGTTAATTTACTCAAGGTGAAACAATATTCCCTTCAAGCCCCTCCAACTACCTGGCTGATTGTAAACTGATCTCTTGGGGATTTTCTAGGAGTGAATGCCAATTCAGACTGAGGTTTTAATTCAACTCCTTCAGTGCAGTGCATCAACATTTGCGATTTTCAGCCAAATAAAACTCCAATACTACTACAGTGACTACACTTCAAAAGTAGTTCAGTGGCTGTAAAGCCTTTGGGATGTCCTGAGGTCGTGAAAGGCGCAATATAAATGCAAGTTATTCCTATCTGTTCGGCTCTATGTTATTAACAATATCCCCCTGAATCCCCCCCAGGGTTTGTACAAAGAGTTATGGATAGAAAAGTATCTATTCAACTAACTTGATTCCACGAGTTACTGAAGTCCAGGTGAAGAAAATACTTGATATCCTGAAGTACAATATTTCAATAGATGGAATAAAAACACCAACATTAAGTATAATTTTTAACTTCAAAGAACTTTCAAACATTCAAAAACATTTCACTCAAGATTGGCTGCCAATGATTTCTGAATAGTTTACATAAGAATTCATATACATGTCCCATGAATGCTATGTAAAGTGTTCATACATAAAGGCATGACTGATCAAATCAATATACTACTGCTAAATCAATCAACAAAAATAAAAAGATCAGTGGCAGCATCCGCAGTATTTTGCTTTTATATATAATCAGTGGCAGAAACTGGTCTCACCCCAGACTGATTATTCTGTGCTTGCGTCTGCTGATCCTCAATATTGGTAAATTTCCTGGATCCTTCGTTTTCTAACTGCTCCTTTTTTTCAGCCTCCAATGTGTGTTGTTCTTCCTTTGATCCACTGATGGTAGCAGTATTTCCAGTACCTTCATCTTTAAAAAAATATATATAAAATCTTCATATATTTGTTCTTCCATCATATCATTTTGTTTATGGAGTGCTATTTGATACACCAAGTTCTAACTAAGAACTTTCTTTTTACTTGAGTGCATAAACTCCACTTTTAGATCTTAAACCTAAACCTAAACCCAAGACTGATGTAAGCATGGATACAACAAAAGTCTTCACAGGAAGATTATAAAACAATTACTGCAGTTCAAATCCAATTCATGAAAAGAATATTCAAAATCTGTGCTGTATATTACTATGCTACTTCGTAATATAGCTTTTTTTCCTGATGATACATCTTAAATACTAATTTTCCAGATGTGATTTTATCGTATGCAGCCTTGCTTTATTTCAATAAACCCACTCTCTTCAAAAGAAAGGTTGATCCAAATTGTGAGGAATTCAACCAGGTCTCAGCCAAGCCACAAAACTCAGTATTTCACAATAGTGGCATAAATCCCTTCAGGAGGAGAGAAAATCAATAATATCCATCACACTATGCCAACAGCCTGTCAGCTAATCATGAATAAACAGATCCCGTTAATACTGAACGATGAGTGAAAATTATTTTTTGCTGAAGGAGGAAAACTCAACCATCACAAACATATAATTCTTTCTTTAAACATACCTTGTCTTTTGGCACGTGGTGATTCTGCAACCGACTGCAAATTGCTTTCTCCTAACTCCATATTTTGAACAGGTCTAAGCATATGTCGCCCGCAACTGGAACAAATTAATTTTAAAAAGCAGAAATAAGAAACAATTATCAGATTTATTTTCCAATAATCCACAATGGCTTGAGTTTCCTTTTTTATATCTCCATTTTGCAGTAAATTCTAAAATTTACAAAACTGGTTGAACTCTCCTTACTGCTGATGCATGATTTTCCAATAAAAAAAACTCGATTGGAAAACCAAGCCAAATCCAATAGGTCCAGCTGCACAAAGATGCTTTGCATCAATTTATAACTAACGAGCCTGGGAAATAGCAGCATCTATTGAAGCTTTAAGAGAAACAAGACTTCCATCTCAGGTCTGTAGGAAAATTAAGTCAGTGACTGGAAGTCAGATATAGAAAAACAAAATGCTCTGACTGATGGCTCTAGTCTAAATCATGATTGTGGAAGTAAGGCAATTCAGGTTTTCCTGCACACAAGAAATGTCACATTCTGAAACTGTGCTATAAAAATCAAGATGTTTCTTGCAATAACTATCAATTTTTATATCACAATGGAATTTTTATCTAAGTTGACGAGTTAAGTAAGGAACACTTACAGATGATCTGGAAAGAAAAAATTACTTCAGGTCATAAAACATTTAAAAAAATTTAGAACTCCCCCTCAATATGATGAGCACTTTAGAGGTGTGCAATTTGTAAGTAAAGTCATGACTGCTCATTTTATGCTGCACTGTGCACTTGCTGCACATTTTTATTAGCGAGTGTGAAGTTTTCAAAAAAAAAGACACACAGGTCTTTAAAGCTACAGCTCACGCTTGAAAGATTTGGCATCCCTTTTCATTTTAGCTACAACTAGAGATTGCCAGCCAGCTTTGTTAGTGACATCGAGTGATCACACAATAGTACAGTATTTTATCAATTGCCTTGTGGAACTTTAAAAGAACCTGAGTCTTTTATAAAGGGATTCAAATCCCATACATAGCTTTCAATGCACATATTTAGTAATGCATCATGTACCTGCTGCAGAGAACAGTGCTCGACATTCTAAATGATTGTTGAAAATCTGGAGAACTAAGCGTGTATCCAATCGGTTTATGCAGAGTCACCCTGGGTTTGGTCAGTATGTCAGCTGTATCGGGAAATTCTACCGGCGAGCGGTTAAAACCCATCATTGCCCCAGGTCCATGAATTGGAGAATTCACAGGGCTGAGGCTCGGAGAAGTACCTGAAATGAAAGAATGATTTAACAGTTTAATCAAAACCTTATCATAGATTTTTTTCTTTGAAATGTTTTAGTTTGTGGGAATGAAGCTTTGCATATTTTAGTCTTAATTACTGTTTCATCTCTTTTCTCTATTCTATTTGTCAATGGTAGCCAAGAGGACAACTTACTTCCAGCCAATGCCCTTCTAAACTATCAATTAAAAGGGGTGAGTGTGCAGTAAGATGACCAGTCCTTCTTCTGCAGTGCTTTGCGGCCTTCAATTGTTACTTCTACACAGCTGAAATTAATCTCAGTCGCATGGGAGAATGCAGATGCAAATCCACCTTTCACCACTGTGTGGCACCATGCACCGCTGCTTCAAAGCACAGCTCTAATTAATAACTATTAGAAATACTGCCAACCTTTTAGATTCTCCAACAGCCAAAACAGATTGCAGTTGGTGGAACATTATAAAGCAACAGCAGTAGGCTGCATCATTCGTGATGGTGAACTTCTGGTGTCTTCTTGTCATTTTAAAAGATAACCATACATAATTGCCTTGGGTATGAAACAGTAATTAGTTTCACTAGTAAGTCATTAAATTTTTTGTCATGTTCTAATTGTTTTGGATCATGTGCAGGCCAGAATAAATTCAAGCATTTATAAGTATTCCAGAGCATTGCTCAAAACTGGTAGCCATTATCCATGAAGAAAATTACATGCCAAGTGAGATTTTGACAATCATTCAAAACAGTCAATAACAGAAAGAAAAAAATTGATTTGCGGATATAAAAACATAACCTCAACCTGCAACAGAGACTTGTAGCCTTGTCTTTTACAGTTAGATGGATAATTTTTAAATTACCTTCTTAGAAAGAAAAACACAAGAAAGATCACTACCAACACAGTGAACTTGAAATAATTCCAAAACAGAAGAAAAGAATAAAGACAGAACTTATCAAACAAGTTGAGTTGCTTTGGAGTGTGAGGTGCAGGCATTGTGGAACAGCTGCGGGGGGGGGGGGGGGGGGGGAGTGAATATTACATGGACACTTTAATTCAGGAGGCAGTCACACCCCTTACATTCGGAAGTGATACAAATCTGGTTAGTGGTCAGGGAGAGCAATGAGTCAGGCAGGTAAGGGGTCCCCGGGGCAGTGCTGGAGGAGCCTCGGCCTTTGCCCTTATCCATCAGGCACGTGGTTCTTGCTGCCTATGTGGACAAGGGCAACGGCTGCAAGATGGATGAGTAAACTGACCATGGCACTGTGGTACAGGAGGCCAATCAAACGATTGTGGGGGGGTGGGGGGGAGGGGAGTGAAAAGGAGTCTGGTAATGGTAGAGGGCAGTAGAGTCAGGGGAACAGATACTATTCTCTGTAGCCACAACCTGGAGTTCCTAAAGTTCTGTTGCCAACCCGATGCCGGGTTAAAGACATATCCTCGTGACTGGAAAAATAAATGGAGTGGTAGGGGAGAATACAGCTGTCGCAGTCCATCTAAGAATTAGCAATACAGGCAGAATGTGGAATGAGGTTCTGCTGAGTGAGTTTGAGGAGCTAGGGTCCAAATTAAAAAGCAGAATGTCTAAAATAATCATCTCTGGATTATCACCTGAGCATGTGCAAGTTGGCACAGGGTCAAACAGATCAGAGTGTTGAATGTGTGGCTCAAAGAGAGGTGTGGGAAACAGGAGTTTCAATTCATGGCACACTGTCACCAGTACTGGGGAAAAAGAGAGATGTTCCACTGGGACAGGCTCATTTTAAACTGGGCTGAGATCAGGGTCTGAGCAAATGGTATAATTAGGGCTATAAACTAAAAACGGTTGGGGGGTGGTGGGGGAGGCAGGGAAAAGGTTCAGATGAGGGGAAATTTATAAATCTGAAGAAAAACATCAAGACCACAGAGGAGTGTCGCGATTTGGGTAAAGAATGTGAAAAGAAGGGGCAAAACGTTGAACGGAAATAGTGCATCACTGAATAAGGTCAAGTCATGGAGTAATGGTAAAAAGTTTAAATTAAAGGCACTTTGAGTGCACAAAGCATTTCTACCAACACAAATGAATTAATAACACAAGTAGAGATAAATGAGTTTGATCAATAGCCATTACGGAAACATGGCTGCATGGTGGTCAAGGTTGGGAACTAAATATTCCTGGGTACTTGACGTTTTGAAAGCACAGGCAGAATGGAAAAGGAGTAGGGCTGTAGCCCTGATAATGAAGGATATTTGGACAGTTGTGAAGAATGATCATGGCTCTAAAGAGCAGAATGGGCAGAGATAAGAAACAAGGATCAGAAAACACTGGTGCGAGTAGTTTATGGCCCCCCCAAGAGTATTTACACTTTTAGATAAGAGTATTAACCAAGAAATTATACGAGCTTGTAACGAAGCCAATGCAAAAATCATGGGGTCTTCAATATTCATATAGACTGGACAAATCAAATTGGCAAAAGTAATGTGGAGGACAAGTTCATGAAATGCATTTGAGACAATTTCGCAGAACAATATTCCATGGAACTAATCAGGGAAGAGGCTATTTTAGATCTTGTCTTGTGTAATGATACTGGGTTAATAAGTAATCCAATCGTAAGGGATCCATTGGGAAAGAATGAACATAATGATGGAATTTCACATTGAGTTCGAGAGCGCCATACTTGAGTCCGAAATGTAAAGCACTGAACTTAAATAATGCTAACTGCATAGGTATGCGGGGAGAGGTGCCTAAGATACATTGGAAAATTAGATTTAAAGATATGATAGCAAATGAGGAATGGCAAACATTTAAGCAAATATGCATAATTCTCAATGAATATATATTCCACTGAGAAATAAACACTTAATGGAAAAGAGATCCAGCTGTAGCTGACTAAATAGGTTAAGGATAGAATTAGAGGCTGAGGCAGGAGAAATGTTATGGCGAATAAGGAAATGGCAGAGACATGAAACAAATATTTTGTGTTTGTCTTCAAAGGACACATAAACCATACCAGAAATAGTGGGGAACCAAGTGTCTAATGAGAATAAGAAACTTAAAGCAATTAATATTAAAGAAAAAGTACTTGAAAAATTAAATGGGAGCGAGGGCCAACAAATACCCTGGACTTGACAGCCTCCATCCTGGGGTTCTAAAAGAGATGAATGCAGAGATAGTGAATGCATTGGCTATAATCTTCCAAAAATCCCTAGATTCTGGAACAGTCGCAGTGGAAGGTAACAAATGTAATACCATTAATGAAGAAAGGAGGGAGAGTACAAACAGGGAACTACAGGCCAGTTAGCCTGATGCCAGTCCTTGCAAAATATTGAAATCCACGATTGAGGAAGTGGTAGCACGACACTTAGAAAATCATAACATGATTAGGCAGACTCAAAATGGTTTTAGGAAAGGGAAATGGTGCTGGAAAAATCTGGAGTTTTTGAGAATATAACGAGCAGGGTAGAGGAACCAGCAGATATAGTGTATTTGGATTTTCAAAAGGCATTCAAGAAGGTGCCACATGAAAGGTCGTTGCACCATTTAAAGGCCTCATGGGGTTGGGGTAACATATTAGAATGGAAAGGATATTGGTTAAAGGACAGAAAAGAGTAGGAAAAGACAGATCATTTACAGGTTAGCAAGTTGTTAGTAATGGAGTGAGCAAGGATCAGTGGGGCCTCAGCCATTTACAATCTATATTAGTGACTTAGATAAAAGGATCGAGTGGAATGTATTCAAGTTTGCGGATGATACAAAGCAAGCTGTCAAAGTAAGCTGTGAGGAAGACACAAAGATTCTCCAAAGGGATTATAGATAGCTTAAGTGAGTGGCAAGAAGGCAGCAGATGTAGTATAATTTGGGGAAGTGTGAGGTTATTCACTTTGGAAATAAAAGCAGAAAAGCAGAATATTTTTTAAATAACAAGAAACTATTAAATGGTGTTCAGAGGGATGTGTATATGCATGTACAAGAAACACAAAGTTAACATGTAGGTACAGCAAGGAATTAGCAAAGCAAATGGTATGCTAGTCTTTATTGCAAGGGAATTGGGAGTAAGAGAGTAAGGAAATCTTAATGCAATTGTACAGGATGTTGGTGAGACCACACCTGAAGTACCATGGGCAATTTTGATATCAAAGCATACACTTGTCTGCGGTACAACAAAAGGTCACTAGATTGATTCCTCGGATGACAGGGTTGTCCAATAAGGAGAGATTGAATAGAATAGGCCGAAACTCTCTGGAGTTTAAAAGAATGAGAGGTGAAACATAGAACATTCCAAGAAGGCTTGACAGGGTTGATGCTGAGAAGCTGTTTTTCCTTAGTGATGGGTCCAGAACTAGGGGGCGTAGTCTCAGGATAAGAGGATGCAATTTTAGACTGAGACGAGGAGAAATTCCTTGACTCAGAAGGTTGTGAATCTTCGCAATTCTCCACCCCAAAGGACAGTGGATGCTCAGTCTTGGAATATATTCAAGGCTGAGATCAATAATTTTTGGAGTTTAAGGGAATCCAGGAATATGAGGATCGGGTGGAAAAGTGGAGTTGAGGTTGAAAATCAGCCATGATCTTATTAAATGGCAGATTCAGTTCAAGAGGACTAGTCCTGCTCATATTTCATATGTTCTTATGAAACATTTATTAGCACTCAAGTGAAGAAGCTGCTTTCCTTTCTGTATAGTTAACAGTTACTTCATTTTCCAAATGACACCAGTGTTTTTGAACATGTAACAGAGGTAGATTCTGGGAAGCTCCATTTTTAAAGAACAACCAGCCAGAGACATAAAAACAAACATTTGTGGGACAACTGCATTAGAGAAATCTCCACATATCTAATTTACATTTTTCCCATGTCATTTTTTGTTCATAACACATATTGGACATGGCAGTTATTTTTCAATATGAAACTGTGAGAGGGGGAGGAGAGAGAGAGAGCGGGGGAGGAGAGAGAGAGAGCGGGGGAGGAGAGAGAGAGAGCGGGGAAGGAGAGAGAGAGAGCGGGGAAGGAGAGAGAGAGAGCGGGGAAGGAGAGAGAGAGAGCGGGGAAGGAGAGAGAGAGAGCGGGGAAGGAGAGAGAGAGAGCGGGGAAGGAGAGAGAGAGAGCGGGGAAGGAGAGAGAGAGAGCGGGGAAGGAGAGAGAGAGAGCGGGGAAGGAGAGAGAGAGCGCGGGGAAGGAGAGAGAGAGAGCGGGGAAGGAGAGAGAGAGAGCGGGGAAGGAGAGAGAGAGAGCGGGGAAGGAGAGAGAGAGAGCGGGGAAGGAGAGAGAGGGGGGAAGGAGAGAGAGAGGGGGGAAGGAGAGAGAGAGGGGGGAAGGAGAGAGAGAGGGGGGAAGGAGAGAGAGAGGGGGGAAGGAGAGAGAGAGGGGGGAAGGAGAGAGAGAGGGGGGAAGGAGAGAGAGAGGGGGGAAGGAGAGAGAGAGGGGGGAAGCAGAGAGAGAGGGGGGAAGCAGAGAGAGAGGGGGGAAGCAGAGAGAGAGGGGGGAAGCAGAGAGAGAGGGGGGAAGCAGAGAGAGAGGGGGGAAGCAGAGAGAGGGGGTGGAAGCAGAGAGAGGGGGGGAAAGCAGAGAGAGGGGGGGGGAAGCAGAGAGAGAGGGGGGAAGCAGAGAGAGAGGGGGGAAGCAGAGAGAGAGGGGGGAAGCAGAGAGAGAGGGGGGAAGCAGAGAGAGAGGGGAAGCAGAGAGAGAGGGGGAAGCAGAGAGAGAGGGGAAGCAGAGAGAGAGGGGAAGCAGAGAGAGAGGGGAAGCAGAGCGAGAGGGGAAGGAGAGCGAGAGGGGAAGGAGAGCGAGAGAGAGAAGGGAAGGGGAGAGAGAGAGAGAGAGGGGAAGGGGAGAGAGAGAGAGAGGGGGGAAGGGGAGAGAGAGAGAGAGAGAGGGGAAGGGGAGAGAGAGAGAGAGAGGGGAAGGGGAGAGAGAGAGAGAGGGGAAGGGGAGAGAGAGAGAGAGGGGAAGGGGAGAGAGGGGGAGAGAGAGAGAGAGGGGAAGGGGAGAGAGAGAGAGGGGAAGGGGAGAGAAAGAGAGAGAGGGGAAGGGGAGAGAGAGAGAGAGAGAGAGAGGGGAAGGGGAGAGAGAGAGAGGGGAAGGGGAGAGAGAGAGGGGGGAAGGGGGGAGAGAGAGAGAGAGAGAGAGAGAGGGGAAGGGGAGAGAGAGAGAGAGAGAGAGAGGGGAAGGGGAGAGAGAGAGAGAGAGAGAGAGGGGAAGGGGAGAGAGAGAGAGAGAGGGGAAGGGGAGAGAGAGAGAGAGAGGGGAAGGGGAGAGAGAGAGAGAGAGAGAGGGGAAGGGGAGAGAGAGAGAGAGGGGAAGGGGAGAGAGAGAGAGAGAGGGGAAGGGGAGAGAGAGAGAGAGAGGGGAAGGGGAGAGAGAGAGAGAGGGGAAGGGGAGAGAGAGAGAGAGAGAGAGGGGAAGGGGAGAGAGAGAGAGAGAGAGAGAGGGGAAGGGGAGAGAGAGAGAGAGAGAGAGGAAGGGGAGAGAGAGAGGAAGGGGAGAGAGAGAGAGAGAGAGAGAGGGGAAGGGGAGAGAGAGAGAGGAGGGGGGGGAGAGAGAGAGAGGAAGGGGGGAGAGAGAGAGAGGAAGGGGGGAGAGAGAGAGAGAGGAAGGGGGGAGAGAGAGAGAGAGGAAGGGGGGAGAGAGAGAGAGAGGAAGGGGGGAGAGAGAGAGAGAGGAAGGGGGGGGAGAGAGAGAGAGAGGAAGGGGGGAGAGAGAGAGAGAGAGGAAGGGGGGAGAGAGAGAGAGAGGAAGGGGAGAGAGATAGAGAGGAAGGGGTGAGAGATAGAGAGGAAGGGGTGAGAGATAGAGAGGAAGGGGAGAGAGATAAAGAGAGAGGAAGTAACAGAGAGAGAGAGAGAGAGAGAAACAGAGAGAGAGAAAAAGAGAGACTGAAACAGAAAAAGAAAGAGAGCAAGACAGAAAGAGAAAGAGAGGTAGAAGCATGGCAGCAGACAGAGTCAGAGCGCGTTTGGGATAAAGCATAAAACAAAATCCACTGCTTTGCATAAGACTGGAATATAACATACATTCTTCTAACATAACAACTGATAGTTGTATGGCGCTTTTCATATCATGAAATGTCCCAAAGCGCTTTGTAGAAGCATTATAAAACAAACTATGACATGAGGCCACAAAAGGAGATATTAGGTCAGATGACCAAAAGCTTGCTCAAAAGAGGTAGGTTTGAAGGAGTGTCTTAAAGGAGGAAAGTAAGATGGTGAGCTGTACATGTATAGGGAGGGAGGGTATTCCAGAGCTTGGGGCTGAGGCAACTGAAGGCGCAGCCACCAATAGTGGACTGATTAAAATCAGAGATGAACAAGAGACCAGAATTCAAGGAGCACAGATACCTTGGAGGTTTATGTGGCTGGAGGAGATTACAGAGATAGACGAGGCCATGGAGGAATTTGAAAACAATGATGAGAATTTTAAAATCAAGATCCTGCTTGACTAGGAGCCAATGTAGGTCAGTGAACACAGCGGTGGCAGGGGAATGGGACTTGTTGCGAGATAAGACATGGGCAGCAGAGCTTTCGATGACCTCAAGTTTATGAAGAGCAGAATACACCAAGGTTAAGAACAGACTGGCTTAATATCAGACTGTTGCCAGGAAGAGGGATGGAGGTAATAACTAGGGAACAGAGGTTGGAGCAGGGAGTGAAAAAAAATGGCTTCAGTTTTCCCAATATTTTAATGGAGGAAATTACTGCTCATCCAGTACTGGATGTTAGATAAGCAGTCTGGTAAATTAGCAACAGTGGAGGTGTCAAGAGAAGTGGTGTTAAGGTAGAGCTGAGTGTTGTCAGCAAACATATGAAAACTAATGCTGTGCTTTCAGAGGATGTTGCCAAGGCGCAGTATATCAACGAGAAATAGGAGGGGGCCAAGGATAGATCCTTTGGGGACACCAGAGGTAAATGGTGCGGGAGCAGCAAGAGAAGCCATTACAAGTGATTCTCTGGCTACTATTAGATAGATAAGAACAAACCAGATAAGTGCAGTCCCACCCATCCAGACCCACAACAAAGTGGCTGACTCCTGGTTGACTCATAACTGCCCTCGGAAATGGTCTAGCAAGCCACTTAGTTCAAGGGCAATTACGGATGAACAACAAATACTGTCCTGCCAGCGATGCTCACATCCCATGAAAGAATTTTTTTAAAACTTTGATAAGAGCTGTTTTGGTACTGTGGCAGGGGCCAAAACCTGATTGGAGCGATTCCAACATGGAGTTCTGACAAAGATGGGAACGGATTTGGGAGGCAGCACATTCAAGAACTTTGGAAAGGAAAGGGAGATTGGAGATGGCACAGTACTGAGCAAGAGCAGTGGGGTCAAGGGATGTTTTTTTGAGGAGAAGGGTGGTGATGGCAGATTTAAAAGAGAGAGAGAACCATTTGCAATATTGGCTTCCCTGGCGACCATTAAGGAAATTTGGATGATCTGCAGTTTAGTGGGAATAGGACAAAGCGAAAAGGAGGTGGGTCTCATGGACAAGATGAGCTGAGAGAGAGCATGAGGGAAGATAGGGGAGAAACTAGGGAAAGATGCAAGTTCAGGGCTCCAGCAGTGGGCTGAGGGGGGAGGCGGGGGCAGGGGCAAGAGTATTAGAGGAAGTTTGGCCAGGTGAGCTAGAAGGAGGAAGGAATGCGGCAGAGGCAGCTAATCGGATGGTCTTGATCTTAGTGACAAAGAAGTCCATGGGTTTTCACACTTATTGTTGGAGGTGAGGGTGGAGGGGATAACCTAGATCAAAGCTAAGCTTAACACTGAAAAGTTAATATGGAAAACGTGGTCACCCTGCAAGTAAAGCATGCGGTTTACAATACAATACAAATTGTTTAAGATTCTGTGTTGTTGAATAGGACTTCATTTAATTTAAGAGAAGCTTGTAAGCCAGAAAGCTGGAGATAACAGTGATGAGTAAACAACATTGGGCCAGAGAAAGTACAAGTCTAATCAGGAATCAAACGTTAGCTAAAAAGATTTAAGTGAACACTTAGAAAACCAGAAATAGCATTAGACAGATCAAAGCTAAATTTTCAGGTATGGAGCCCTTAGAAATTCATGAAAGCGCAAAGCTCCAGACTTCGTTATATTCCCACAATGCATTTTTTTCCTTTGAAATACTTTGACCATTTTTCTTCAATTACAATCGCTGTTCAAAGAGAAAATGAACACCTGGCAGTTTCAATGTACAGAATAATGGATTGATTGAAAAGATCAAAAGGAAATTATTTCGTTAAATAATTCAGATAATCACTCAAACCATGAAAGCGTAGCTTAATTGATTTATCATCTGAAATCTGGGAATTAGTTTTGGTTTCTACTCACTCACAATGTTAACCTTTATATTCATGTAGAAATACCGAACAGTCACGTAGCAGTGCTCTCTTTTGGACAGGATAATATTTACTCTCCCCTTGGTTTCATGCTTACATATTGAAGGTGCGAACCTTGCATTAGAAAACCATTTCACAAGTTCTCATTTACATTTTGTTAATTAAAAACCAATCTTGTAGTCAACAATCCCTGTCCTGTTCGCAACATCAATTTTACTGAGAAAATCTACTGTTTTTAGCTTAAAATTTGTACAAAATTTGTTACCTGTTCGTCTGGATCCGACGTGATGAGATGTTAAAGATAAGGATGCAGATCGAGATTTAGGAATGGTCAACAAGTTTGAACTGGAAGGTCCATTTGCCTGTGAACCTGCACTTAAAGTACTTGAAAAGGGAAAACCAACAAACAAGTCAAATCAAAAAACTGTGTGCTCAAATCATCCTAACATAGCAAAAAATGAATAATTGTATATGCCATGATACACAAAAGGTTGCAATATGCAGTGTAATTATAAACACAGAACAGATCAGAAGTGATTTTCAATAGTTTAACTCCACTATTTAAATTTCCACAGCTTTATTTTCATATTTCATCTCAAAGAAAATCTACAAGACTTTTGTCTTCTACAAAAATGAAACTGGTTAGAAAGGCTTACATTTATATAGCATCTTTCATGACCTCAGTGTACCCCAAAGCGCTTTACAGCTAATGAAGTACTTCTGAAGTATTGTAATGTTGTGATGCAGGGAAACGCAAGAGCCATGTTTTGCAAAGCAAGCTGCCACAAACAGAAATTAGATTATGACTAAGAAAAACACTGGCCAGGATACCCTTGCTTTTCTTTGAATCGTGCCGTGGGATCTTTTACCTCCACCTGAGAAGGCAAATGGGATATCGATGTCATTGTGACCTGCACCAAGACCTCTTCGCCAATCACCCCATGTTTGCTGATCTACATTGGCTCCCGTCAAGCAATGCCTTGATTTTAAAATGCTCATCATTGTATCCAAATTCCTCCATGGCCTTGCTGCTCCTGATCTCTGTAATCTCCTCCAGCCCCATAACCCTCCCAGATATCTGCACTCCTCTAATGCTGACCTCTTGAACATCCCTGATTTTAAACACTCCACCACTGGTGGCTGTGCCTTCAGTTGCCTCGGCCCTAAGCTCTGGAATACCCTCCCAACATCTCTTCACCTCAATACCTTGCTTTCTTCCTTTAAGACATTCCATAAAACCTACATCTTTGACCAAGGTTTAGACCATCTGATCTGGTATCTCTATGTGGTTTGGTGTCATATTTTGTTTCATAATGCTCCTGTGAAATGCCTTGGAACATTTTGTTACGTTAAAGGAGCTATACAAGTTGTTGCTGTTGAAAGACTCTACCTCTAACAATGTAGTGCTCCCTCAGTATTTCACTGAAATGTCAGCCTATTTTATGTGCTCACCACTCAGGGGTAGGATTTGAACCCAAAACCTTCTGACGCAGAGGAGAGAGTGCCACCACTGAGCCAAGGTTGACACCCTTAATGGTAATACATTTTGTGCAATATGGCATAACACCTATTAGAACATCTGATCCTTCAACTAAATGTGAGCAATACCATGGACGATTTACAGATCTCGAAAGTGAAAGAAAATGATTTTATGATGGATTCTTCTGACCTGAAGGCAGAAATTTACAAGTAGTACAATGATGCTCAGATTGACCTTGTGGGTTTACAAATAACCTATTTACACATTTGCTACATTGGTGTTAAAGAGACAGGTAGCTTTAATAGTCAAACAGAACTGTGCTCCAGATCTCATACCACCCATGAATCGTGCCAAGAGTATCTAACAATAACAACTTGCACCGATATAGCGTTCCACACATGCAGGAAGATTTCTCACAACACCTTGGATTATATAAGGAAATTATATTGCAAGCTCCAAAATCAGAACAGACTCAGTAAAATGCAATGATGATTTTTTGGGGGTTTTCCCCACATTATCACCATTTACAACCATGCGAGTGGGTTATCAACTGGTTTAAATACTCTGCTAATGGCATCTTTGAGCTAGCTTATCGGTGCCCGAGTTGACTTTATGATCTTGCCTCTTTCTCTGCGCTTTTATTATTTTCCACTCCCGAGAAAGCTGCGAGATAGAGAGACTGGAAACTCACTAAAGGGTGAAATTTGAGGAGTGACCCTTCTTCCCTAAACTTAGTAATGTCGTTGAACCATAGAATTTTATAGCACAGAATGAGGTCATTTGGCCCCATCACACCTGTGCTGAATCTCAATCTCATTTCCACGCCCTTTACAAAACCCTTTATCTTTAAAATATTTATTCAATTCCCTTTTAAAACTCATGACAATTTTGCTTCCATCATAATTTCTGATACAACAATTCATGGCCTAAGAACGCACCATGTAAAAGTTTTATCCTCACCTACTGCTTTATTCTTTTGATGATCTTAAATTTATGTCCTCTGGTTGCCAACTCACCAACCAGTAGAAATATTTTTTATGAACTTACCTCTTCAAAATCTCTCAATTTCAATATCTCAATTATACCTCTCTAAACCTTCTTTGTTGCCATGAAAAGAGCCTCAACTTCCATAATCTGTCATTGTAACTAAAGGCTCTCACTGCTCCTGCAAACTCTCCATGGTTTTACCATCACAAGTAAGGCTCTCAGTAATTTGTGTAGTTTCTTTTGCTTTTGTCGCCGTTGCTCCTTTATAAAATCTAGGATCCCATATACTTTTTATTTTTAAAAAAGGCTTTATCACAGGGTACCCCGCTTTTAAAATGCTGTCCATCTGAAACACCAAGATTGCCACTTAGTATGTATGTCTTTTTATTCTTCCTCCTAAAATTTACTCTCACTTTTCTGCATCAAATGAAATTTAATGTCCATTTCCCCAATTTACCATCCTGCCTGTCCTCCTGAAGTTGCTATTTGTCTTCTTCACTAGGGCCATAGACTTTGAAGACTGAATTTTAAACTACTTAAGTTAAAACAAAGCAAAACACACGGACAGGAGAGTTAAGACTAATCTGTTCACAGAGGCAATTGAAATTGTGCCCACAATTCCTCACAGCCATCTCCAACAGGAAAGGAGGTAGGCAAGGACCATATAATTCCCCACAAATTATTTCAAAATTTTAACTAATAGAAACCACCTTAAAAAGTCAGAAGAAATAAATAACAAAGGAGATGAAGCAAATCAAAAATAGTTTGCCTAACACATAAAACTGATATACTCAATGATATTTTAACAGCTGAAGCGAAAGATGTAGGTGGTTTTATGTTGGAATAGAGGACAAGTGTTGTTATAATGTGGATCAGCTTTCCCCTATTCCATCGTAAAACATTCTGTACCATGCACTGCAATGTCAGTAATATTCCATAAAGTGCAAAGGTAAAAATTTGCATTAATCATTGAATCCTTGCAAATTAGTCAATTTCAGGTACAATTAGTCCCTTTAACAAGAATGATCTGTCTTCCACAAATTTTTATCAAAACGCAGGACCTAACTAGAGAAAGAAAAACAGAAAATGCTGGAAGTACTCAGCAGGTCAGGCAGCATCTGTGGAGAGAGAAACAGAATTTACATTTCAGGTCTGTGACCTCCAGCTCTTTTGTTTTTACTGCAGATTTCCAGCATCTGAAGTATTTTGTTTTTGTATTAACTGTGGAAAGAGTGGTGAAAATTTTCTTTTGCATAATACATTCAATGTTTATTAGTGGAATGAAAAACTCTTCTCAAGTGTATGAAACTATTCTTGACTAAGGTTCGTACTTTTAAATTTGCCGTGGTTCATTGGATTCTGAAATAAATAAAAACAAGAAATGCTGGAACCACGCAGCAGGTCTGGCAGCATCTGAGGAAAGAGAAGCAGAGTTCATGTTTCAGGTCAGTGACCCTTCTTCGGAACTAGCAAATATTAGAAATGTCAAAGGTTATAAGTAAGTGAGGCGGGGGTGGGGCAAGAGATAACAAAGGAGGTGTAGATTGGACAAGGCCACATAGCTGACCAAAAGGTCATGGAGCAAAGGCAAACAATATGTTAATGGTGTGTTGAAAGACAAAGCATTAGTACAGATAGGGTGTTAACGGACTGAAGATTGAAGAGCAGCAAGTACAAACATGAAAAAAAAAGTGGGTAAGCAAACTGAACAAACTAAGATGAAAACAAAGACTTGCAGGTTGATAGGTAAACTAGCCGTTGTAAATTGCCCCTAGTGTAGGTAGGTGGTAGGAGAATTGAGGAAAGGTGGGGATGTGAGAGGGAAAATGGGATTAATGTAGGGTTAGTATAAATGGGTGGTTGTTGGTCAGCACAGACTCGGTGGGCCGAAGGGCTTGTTTCAGTGCTGTATCTATGACTCTAAATGAAACAAAAAAAAAATTGTAAAAAATGTTTTAAAAAAATACAACTAAAAATAAAAGTAAAATAGGGGGCCCGTCTGCGTTTGACAATTTCCAGTTTCCTGGTCCCAACCGCCTCCTCTTCACTATGGACGTCCAATCGCTCTACTTCTCCATCCCCCACCAGGATGGTTTAAGGGCTCTCCGCTTCTTCCCTGAACAGAGGCCCAACCAGTCCCCATCCACCACCACCCTCCTCCGCCTGGCTGAACTTGTTCTCACATTGAACAACTTCTCCTTCAACTCCACTCACTTCCTTCAAGTAAAAGGTGTTGCTATGGGTACCCTCATGGGTCCTAGTTATGCCTGTCTTTTTGTGGGATATGTCAAGCATTTGTTGTTCCAGTCCTACTCAGGCCCCCTCCCCCAACTCTTTTTCCGGTACATTGATGACTGTATCGGTGCCATTTCCTGCTCCCACCCCGAACTGGAAAACTATCAACTTTGCTTCCAATTTCCACCCTTCTCTCACCTTTACATGGTCCATCTCTGATACTTCCCTTCCCTTCCTCGACTTCTCTGTCTCCATCTCTGGGGATAGGTTGTCTACTAATATCCATTATAAGCCCACCGACTCCCACAGCTACCTGGAATACACTTCTTCACACCCTACCTCCTGTAAGGACTCCATTCCATTCTCCCAATTTCTCTGTCTCCGACGCATCTACTCTGATGATGCAACCTTCCATGACAGTGCTTCTGATATGACCTCCTTTTTCCTCAACCGAGGATTCCCCCCCACTGTTGTTGCCAGGGCCCTCAACTGTGTCCGGCCCATTTCCCGCACCTCTACCCTCACCCCTTCCCCTCCCTCCCAGAACCGTGATAGGGTTCCCATTGTCCTCCATATCCAAAGGATCATTCTCCGCCATTTCTGCCACCTCCAGCATGATGCCACTACCAAACGCATCTTCCCCTCCCTTCCCCGTCAGCATTCCAAAGGGATCGTTCCCTTCCCCGTCCCATGGCACCTTTCCCTGCAATCGCAGGAGGTGTAATACCTGCCCATTTACCTCCTCTCTCCTCACTATCCCAGGCCCCAAACACTCCTTTCAGGTGAAGCAGCGATTTACTTGTACTTCTTTCAATGTAGTATACTGTATTCGCTGCTCACAATGTGGCCTCCTCTACATTGCAAAGACCAAACGCAGACTGGGTGACAGCTTTGCGGAACACCTCCACTCAGTCCGCAAGCAGGACTCTGAGCTTCCAGTCGCTTGCCATTTCAGCACGTCCCTTGCTCTCACGCTCACATCTCTATCCTGGGCTTGCTGCAGTGTTCCAGTGAACATCAACACAAGCTCGAGGAACAGCATCTCATTTACCGATTAGGTACACAACAGCCTGCCGGACTGAAAATTGAGTTCAATAATTTCAGAGCATGACAGGCCCCATTTTACTTTTATTTTTAGTTATTTTTTCTTTTTTTATATTTTTTACAATTTTTTTTTGTTTATTTCATTTCATCTTAGTTTGTTCAGTTTGCTTACCCACTGTTTTTTTTCATGTTTGTACTTGCTGCTCTTCAATCTTCAGTCCATTAACACCCTATCCGTACTAATGCTTTGTCTTTCAACACACCATTAACATATTGTTTGCCTTTGCTCCATGACCTTTTGGTCAGCAATGTAGCCTTGTCCAATCAACACCTTCTCCTTTGTTATCTCTTGCCCCACCCCCGCATTAATTGCTTATAACCTTTGACATTTCTAATATTTGCTAGTTCCGAAGAAGGGTCACTGACCTGAAACATTAACTCTGCTTCTCTTTCCACAGATGCTGCCAGACCTGCTGAGTAGTTCCAGCATTTCTTGTTTTTATTTCAGATTTCCAGCATCTGCAGTATTTTGCCTTTATTTTGATTCTGAAATAAAGTCATGCAGCATACAATATGGAAGGAATATCTCTATAACTTGCCATTCAGACCCATCTGCCAAGAATGAGGCATATTAATCTTGCCACATGGACATTAAATTTCAAATTGTTGCTGGGAAGAAGAGAAGGCCTGTTACAAGGGGTTGCCATGCCACTGGCTGGAAAGACATTTTTGCATATTAACAGACAGTGTTTGTAGATAAAAGACCATTTCCTGACACACACAATACACAAAGCCAGACGTGGTTATACCAGTCGGACACGTGACGACCCTGCTGGCCAACTTGGGGAGTTTTAAATTGTAGAGACAGTGTTTGAACTGGCAGAAAGCTCTTTGCTCCTGGATTGAAAAGACCTCTCCTGGCTGGCTCACCACAGCCTCTCCTGTCTGCTCCCATCTCCTTCTCATGGAACTCCAAAAATCGACTGAAGACACATGAATCCCAAAACAGAAAAGTCTCCTACAGTGAACAAGGTTGAAGAATAATACTGGGCCCCAACGAAAAGCAATATCCACCTACAACCATGGACTCGACAGTGAGCTTGAAGAACCATAGCAACTCTTCAGATATTGCCTCAAACCTTTCCACTTTAATTTTTCTTCTGATCATTTCTGTCTCTATTTGCATGTGTGTATCACGTATGCATGCTAGCGTGGGCGCGTCGTGTATTCGTAGGCGTCAACTGAATCAGAATTTGAGTTGAATAAAATTTCACCCTTCTTTTTAAACCTAAGAAAGCCTGTTTGTGCTCATTTCTTTGCCTTATAATTGGAAAGCGGTGAACAAGGATTCACCAAGGGGGAGCTAAAAACGCTTTTTAAAAATAAAACCCTGTTGCAGTAAGACCAGGTGAAGGCTGAAAGGGAACCCTAGACCTCTATCTTAGCTGGTCGTAACAAACTACATAAGGTATAAACCTGGAAATAAATCAACAGCATCAGTATTTAGTGCACTTTCACATGGTATACATGTTGATATCGATTTCATGAAACAACTTCCACATCCCATCATATTCTAATAACTGGAAGTATTTTTTCTTGGAATACTTTTTGGATGAGAATGCTGAAATTATAAATACTTTATACCCACCTTATACAGGGTACTCCACTAACTACATATACCAGTCCACAAAGGAATATAGTACAAAACAGAAAATATTATGATTTACCTCCAAATTGTGGAGTAAAAATAATACAATTTTGCTACACTGGTGTTAGAGGTTTAATTGTGGGATAAAAGTCAATCCTTACTAGTGGTATCCTCCACTAATCCTTCTCTTTGCTCCTTGGAGAGGCTTCTTAAAACCTACCTCTTTGACCAAGCTTTTGGTCATCTGCCCTAATATCTTAAATTTTGTTCCATAGCGGATCTGTGAAGCGCATTGCATTACATTTTATTGCATTAAAGGCACTGTACAAATACAAGTTGTTGTTATTAATGAAAATGAGTTTAAACAAAAAATGAAATAATTTCTAACAACAAAAACCTTCAGTTAAGTTTCTTGTTTACAATTACTTATTCTGGCACAAAATTTTAAATGTGAATCTACTATAACAAACACAAATACTCTGCTCTGCAATTAAAAAAACAATACATCAACATATGGAATTAGGGAATTTCTCTAAATTCAAAGGAAAAAGGTAAATAACCACCTGAATAAATGAATATCAACATCTGATATGCAACTACACAATTTTTAAATGCATAGATAATAAAGGCTCATTTTCTCTTCATTCTACTTATATGTAATTCTGTATGCAGATGTATAGCAGTTATGCACTTGTGCAACTTTCTTCTAAAGGGGTTTATAAATGTAAAACATATTACGAGAATGGTATATACTGATCAATATACTACAGGATATCAGTGTTCCAGAAATACAATCATCTGTCTAGAGTTGCAAGTCCAGTTTCAAAGGTGGCTTTAACTTTTAAAATTTGATTAATTTTGGATGTATGAAAAGTTTCACAGTTTGATCTTGGTGATACGACTCTACTTGTTGGTTGCCTCACTCAGGAGACTGAGTGGGTGAAAAAGTTCACAATACAGTAAATTGCATATGGTCTGTCTAGAAAATAAACCCTATTGGCTGATTTGGCTCTTGTATACTGTGTTTTCGAATGGATACAGAAAAGGCTCTGAATTCAATATGCTCAGTATTTGTGATTTGTAAATCTCTTCCACCCCCTCTACAATCTAGCATAATGCTTTTTAGTTTTTTTTTCAGAAATAGTATAGCATAATGGTGATTAAGGGCATCACTGGATAAATGTACTCACAATGTTTGACAAATTTAACAGAATTTTGTTTGAAGAAATAACCAACTGCAGAGCTGAAAAGAATGTTTAGAAGCGAGGTATATGGATTTTCAGAAGGTGTTCAATTGGGTGCCTCACAGGAGATTTGATGCAAAATTTCTGCCGTATAGTATAGTAAATTAGCAACATAGAAACAGAAGGATTGGCTGACAGAGATTAAATTCTGTGGTTGACAGCACGTTTGAACATGCCCTTTCCATTTCCCACACTTATGCTCTCACCTCTTCCCCTCCTTCTCAGAACCACGATAGGGTTCCCGTTGTCTTACCTTCCACATTCAACAGACCATTTGCCACCATTTCTGCAAACTCCAGTGTGAGGTCACCAAACATATCTTCCCCCTCTTCTCCCAGTATTTTAAAGGGACTGTTCCTTCTGTGACACCTTGACCCACTTCTCAATCACTCTCAAGATCCCCTCCCTTCTCATGCAAGCCAAGGAGATCAAACGCTTGCCCTTTTACCTCCTCCCTTCACACTGTTCAGGCCCCAAATACTCCTTCCAGATGTACCAGTAATTTATTTGTACTTCTTTCAATTTAGTACATTGGATTCACTGTTCACAATGCAGTCCCATCTACAATAGGGAACCCAAGTGCAGATTGGGTGACCACTTTGCAAAACACATCATTCAGACCACAAGCATGACTCTGAGCTATGGGTTTCGTGGCATTTTAATGCTCTGCCCACTCCCATTCTGATGTTGGCTTCCTACATTGTTTCAATGAAGCTCAATGTAAGCTCGAGGAACAGCATCTCATCCTCTGGACTCAACACGGAGTTCAAAAATTGTAGATCATAACCTCTGCTCCAATTTTTTCCAGACAGTTGGTGATGATTCTGCTTTTCCCATTTTCACCTCCTCTAGACCCATATTTTGTTTCTTGACCCACCCTATTACCATTTCCTTTTTCCTTGCACCATTATCCCTTTGTCATTTAATCGTTCCTGCCTTCCATCTTATAACAGACTTTCCGTATTATTCTTTACACCCCTCCCCACTTTCCCTACCTCTGTACTTGCTGAAAGCCCGTTACATCTCTAATCCTGTCCTGATGAAAGGTCATCAATCTGAAATGGTAAATCTTGTTTCTCTCTTCACAAAAGCTGCCTGACCTGAATATTTCCAGCATTTTCTATTTTATATGAGAAAATAAAGGGTTATAATTAACACAAAAGCAAAATACTGCGGACACAAACTCAAATAGAAACAGAAAGGCAGCAACTGTGGAGACAAAAACAGAGTTAACGTTTCAGGTCGATGACTTTTCATCAGAACTACAAGAAGTTAGAAATTGAACAGTTTATGAGCAAGTATAGAATCTGGAAAAAAAGTGAGGAGGGGGCATGGAAGAACAATAAGGAAGCTATGTGATAAAGTGGAGGGAAGGATTCATTAAACAACAAAAGTGATGATGGTGCAAGGTGAAATGGGGTGGTAATGGATAATAAAGAACCAAAAGATGTGTCAAGAGGAGGCATAAATGGCAACAGCAGAACCATTACTAGCACCTGCTACCTGAGAAAATGGAGAAAGTGGTTATGATCTGATGTTGTTGAACTCAATCTTGAGGCCCAAATGTTGAGGTCTAATCGAAGATGAGGTGCTATTCCGTGAACTTGCATTGAGTGGAGAGATTTGTAGCACTGGGAAAAGTCTAAGAGAAGAGTTAATAAAAGTTTTTCAAGTTATGATTAATGTGCACTGTCTGGATTGGCAAAGGGTTGAAAAAAGTATACTATCCGGTCAATGCTGGATCTATTTTTTTTTTCTCAGCACATACATGTTTTGGACTTCGACACTGGGAGCGAGACAGTGACACAAAAATAGGGGTTTTTCCAAACAGCAAATCAAACTGTCAAAAAACATAGAAAAACATATTTGCACAATGGGCAGACAAATGCCATATGTAAAGTAAGAGAGAAGTCAGAGAATAAAGAACATGAGTACAGGCATAATGGAAAGATTTTGAAAGGTTTGTACAGTCGATTATGATTACCTACTTGCACTCACATTTTCAAGGAAAGTGATAAAAAGTCAATTACATTTTCACTTTATAAATAGGGGCACAGAGTAGAAAAGCAAAGAAATAATGACAAAGAGAAACATGTCCAATTTTCAGCATCCAATTACAGAAAGGACATCAAAGGCATAGAAGGCTAACAAGGTAGATTTATCAGGATGATGCCAGAAATGGGAAACTATTTATGAGGACAGATTTGAGCTACTGGGACTGTTTCCACTGGATAAAAGGAGGGCAAGGAGGAGAGTTAATGAAAGTTTCTTGCATTATAAATGGATTTGATAAGATAAGTAGAGAAAAAAGTATTTTCTCAGGCTGTTGAGTTAGTGGTAAAGGGGTCATCACTTAAGAAGTGTCACCAAGAGAACAAGCAGAGAAAAATATTTTTTTGGACAGAGTGTTGTTTGAGCAAGGAATTGCTGGCCTTGGATAGTGGCTGAGACAAAGACAAGTTTTAAGGGAAAAATGGTGCTGAATTTTCATGGGCCCCTAAAAGATGGGAAGAGAGGCAGGGGGCTCCATAAAATAGTGACGGGTGGAGTGCCCATCGCCTTCCTGTCGCCATGTGATTTTGTGAGGGGCAGGAAAAGCCAAAGATGGCCTTCCCATCAATAGGCCAATTGGGGCCCTTAACTGGCCAAATAACAGCCACTTCAGGGCCTCGTCCCATCATGGCTGGTATTTTATTCGCAGTTGGTGGGAGCACCGTCACATGGAGAGCTCGCCCAGTAAAACAAAGTGGTCTCCCTGCGGGCTTAATGTGGAGGGAGGCCCTCCTCCATCGGCAATCTGTGGCCCAGAGAGGGACCCCGGTAACAATATATTAAGAAATTATTGCACCAAGAATTAGAAATAATTGCTGCACCTCAAACGATCCTCTCCCACTTTCAGCATTTTCTGTCTCAGGAATTCCTGATAGTAGAAGTTTATACTTAAGGAAGAAGACTTCATTAAGTTTAAGGTAGGAACTTTACGTATTGCCATCTGTGAAGTCACTGAAATGAGGTGCTATTTTTCTCTCCAATAAATATGCCTGATTTTCAACTGACTTCGATTAACATTTTCTGACACTTGGAAAAGATTATTTTTATTTTGTTCTGCTCAGAATGATATAAACAGAAAACATTTGGATTTAAATATTTAGTCAACTGGCCTGCCAAACACAACAACATAGTTGCAACATTGTCATTTTTATCCTACTCAGTTGGGCTTGCCTGTTGGATAACATTGTATTCAGTGCATTCCCAAAATGTATCCTCTATTTATTCTTTTATACAAAAAGTAACAAAGATATTATCTGAACATGGATTTTCTCAAATGTGTTCAGTATTGAATCTCGAGTAAATGTTTTAGATTGGAGGTTTCAGTTCACAGAAATATTTATAATTTACTTTAACAGATGGATGTGCAAAGGATAGAACAAACATCAACACAGTTTAAATCACCATTTAGTGCAGTAAACATAAATAGCAATTCCAGCTCGAAGAAATCATAAATCTAATACTTTTCCCACATTATTTTTTCTTTAGATATCCCTTTACTGTAAATATTGTGATAATAAACTAGACAGGAAATGCAGAAATGGTCACTGGACTGCACATATTCAAAATACCTCCACGTGTTAAAAAAATTTAAACTGAAATTTCAGTTATGCCCCCTTCCTCCAAAGATCACATTTTCAGGCAACCGCATTTAATAGAAAAGTTAGACAACCAAGACTATGGATTGCTGCATAGTGGCGGAGGCAGGAAGCCTCACAACATTTAATAAGTATTTAGATGAGCACTTGAAACGCCATAGCATACAAAGGCTACGGGTCAAGTGCAGGAATATGGGATTAGATTAGTTGGGTGCTGGATGGCCAGCACAGACATGATGGGCCGAAGAGCCTGTTTCTGTGCTGTGTTACTCTATGACAAGTTTAATAAAATGGATATCCAGCAGGACACACTCCTGCTATGGTACACCAAAGCCAAAGTTAGCTCGCTTGCCATTTCTTTTCATTGTTTCACCCTGAATATTCTAAATAAAATTCAAAAATCATGAGTGATGTTTGATAAATTAGTTCCAAACTACTTACATCTTGTTCTAAAGATAAAATTATGAGTGCTGGTTGATAGGCAGTAGCTGCACTAGTGCAACTGCTGAGAAAGCTATAAATGTCACTTGCATTTTTCACAATCATACGCAGGTGGCGGCCATACTGCCCATCGTGCCTATGTCAGTGCTCAGGAGGAGCTACCGTAGGCCTTGAAAATTGGTCAAGTATTGTTCTATACCCAGCATGCTCTAACGCAGCTAAGATAGGTGCAGAACTTGCTGAAGTAAGCTTACAGACATGTCGAAACCTGAGGTTAAGGGTACATGACTGTTGAACAGTGCACACAAAGAGGAACAAATAACTGACTGTTGAATGGTGCAGATAAAGGCAAGCAAATTAAAGGGAACAAACAATGGGTGTCGCTAACAAGTCGGGACATCTGCTTAGGCAGCTAAACCACTAATGTTTGCTAATCAAAGACGAGCTAATGTTTGGAGCTTCACCTTAAAGACCATGCAAGACACGATCATGTGAGTCATGGGTTGAGAAATGAGCCTTTAAAGAATATACAAGGGTTAATGCTCGAGTATATCCTCGGCAGGAACCTAGGAACAACTCTCGAAGGAAGGACCCTCAGTCCAGAGGCTCAGTGATCAACCGTGACGAGAGACTGATAACCTCTGCGTTGATGGATACTATCTTGTACAAGAAGTGCAACTTGAACTTATTTGGTGTCGAAATAAAACTGTTGTACTAAACTTCTCCTGGTCATATGTTTGTATTCCAGTGTCTGGTGCCTGGGAGTTTGATATAATTGGAAAAGGAGTCAATCTTCCCATCCCGAGTTAAATTAGACACAACAGAACTGCCGTAATTGGCATGATCTTGATAAGAAGCTTGTCATAAGCTCGCAGTATCCGAACTTGCCACCAAAATACAACAGGGGAAGTTAAGGATTCGGGGAATCCTCCAGTGAAAGTCTGCATTAAAGTGGCTCAGTCTCGGCCCAATTGGGAATCGGAATTGAGGGGGTACTTAGAGGATAAGTGGCCCTCATGAACTGAGTTTGCTGTTAAAGCAGTACACGGGTCAGGGATCCATAGGAGTGCAGCATTGGGAGGATGCTCGTACTCACCAGTCTAAAAAAAACCCTAAATTAGCAAAGGCAACGGCGATTGCCACGTGTATGAGAGAATTAGATGAAAAGGAAAGGGAAGTAGAGCAATTAAAAGAACAACTGGCAAAGACGCAAAAGGACAGGGATGCTTGGAAGGAACGGGTCCTCCAGCTAGAAAAGGAGAAGTCGTCGTCCCAGGAAGAACAACAGAAACAATTAGTATTTTTGAGTCAGTTCCAAACTCAGGCTGAAAAGGCTGAACACAGACGTAGTAAGGCTGAGCGAAAAGCTGAAAGGGCTGAAGAACAATTAACCAAAACTGAACAGAAATGTAGCGATCTCCAGATCGCTATGAAGGTCTTACAACAACAGACTGCAGACAACAAACACAATCAGGGAGACCACATTAAGTGTCAACAAGAGATCAGAGAACTGCAGTCTCAATTGTCTGCCCAAGGAGGCATAATTTGTGACTTTGGCGACAGAGAAGACCCTGACGATAACTGGGGGAACCCCAGTGAACTAGATTGGAAACAGCTTGCATGGCGAGCTAGTCAGTATAATGACAATGATGATAGAGACCATTACGGGGACCAGAGAGATTGGGATAATCTGCCAGCACTTGGTAGCCCCTTAGAACCATCAGCCCCATGGCACCCGTAACAACCCGTAGAACAGATGAAGCCCCGGGTGCGATAGGTGAAGGTCAGACCCTGACCTACACCACTCCATACACCATCATTGGCCGAGATGCAGAAGGAGGTCCCTAAGTACAATGGTACGGGAGACCCACACACCACTTTTACCGCCATCACCCAGCTCTGGGCACTGCACGGACCGGATGACTGGGAGGAAGTAAAATTATTGGGAATGTGTGTAGACCCAATTCTGCTCTCCGCACTCCCGCAGCCCCAACATTTAGGGAATGGGACCCCCGACCAAATGAAGACAGCCATTCTGGAAGCGTCGGGCGCCAACAAAAGCGACCCCACAGCTGGCTTGCACAAGTGTAGGCAGAGAGCTAACAAACACGCACTAGCCTTATCCAACCGGCTATGGAGCAAGTTTGACAGAACTTACGGACCCGGATTGGTCAGACAGCATTTAGGGAATATTAATGGACCGAGATGGGTAAGAACATTCATCGCCCACTCCAACGAATCAAGCCAGAATGCTTGTGAATCTTATGACCCTACTGATCAGACCCAACAGAACAATGGGCGCTTGGGAGAATGACTAGAGCCTGGGAACGAGATTGAGCTGAGAGAGAGTAAATCAGGAAGCAAACCCCTGCAGGGCAAACTCCATGCCTCTGTCCCACAAGGACCATCATGGAAAAATGAAGGAGGAGGTCGACCTAACAGAGGACAACCACCCCCATATTCGGGACTATCGCGATTCGGGACAGGCAGGGTGGGGAAGGTCAGCAGGACCCATAGGAAGTACAGGAAATGATGGTGGAGTTTGCTACAACTGTGGAAGGCAAGGGCACTTTGCCAGGGATTGTGATGGCCCGAGGCGACAGCCCCGTTCTAACTCAGAAGGACCCCAGGGTGCAGGAGGGAACCAACCTAGACAACTGCCCTCTAGAAGGCAAAGGAGATTGGGGATCCCAAGGACCCTTTAGGATGGCCCCAATGACGGGCAGCTGGCCAGGCTACCCGGAACTGCCAAATCCTCAACAATGATAGTGTCAGGCCTCACCAAGGGTGTGCAGGGGAAATTGGGATCAATTTGGACAACCTACAGTGACCTGTGGGGTAGGAGACCATCCCACCCTATTTTTATGGGACACTGGAGGATCCAGACTGTTGAATGGTGCAGACAATGGGGAACAAATAACTGACTGTTGAACGGTGCAGATAAAGGGGAGCAAATTAAGGGGAACAAACAATGGGTGTTGCAAACAAGTCGGGACATCTGCTTAGGCAGCTAAATCACTAACGCTTGCTAATCAAAGACGAGCTAATGTTTGGAGCTTTACCTTAAAGACCATGCAAGACACGATCATGTGAGTCATGGGTTGAGCAATGAGCCTTTAAAGAATATACAAGGGTTAATGCTCGAGTATATCCTCGGCAGGAACCTAGGAACAACTCTCAATGGAAGGACCCTAAGTCCAGAGGCTCAGTGATCAACCGTGATGAGAGACTGATAACCTCTGCGTTGACGAGTAGTATCGTACAAGAAGTGAAACTTGTACTTATTTGGTGTCCAAATAAAACTGTTGTACTAAACTTCTTCTTGTCATATGTTTGTATTCCAGTGTCTGGTGCCTGGGAGTTTGACATAATTGGAAAAGGAGTCAATCTTCCCATCCCGAGTTAAATTAGGCACAACACTATCCAATTAGCCCCACTCACCTGTTTCCTCCCCAATGTCCTGCAAATGTTTCCTTTATAAATATCTATCAAATTCTTTTTTGAAAGTTGCTACTAAATCTGTTTCCACTGCCCTTTCAAGCAGTGTATTCCAGATCCTGGCTACGTAAATAAAAATCTCATCTCCCCTGTGGTTCTTTTGCCAATTGCCTTCAATCTGTCTCTTCTGTCAGTAGAAATAGTTTACCCTTATTGACTGTACAAACGCTTCTTGTTTTGAAAGCCTCAATTAAATTTACCATGAACTTTCTCTGCTCTAAAGGAGAACAATCACAGATCCTCTAGTTTCTCTACATAACTGAAACCCCATATCCTTGGTACCATTCTAGTAAATCTTCTCTATACTCTTTCTAATGATTTATCATTCTTCCTTAAGTGTGGTGCCCAGAATTGGACACAATACTCCAGTTAAGGCCTAACCCGTGATTTATAAAGGATTCGCATAACTTCCATGCTTTTATACACTATGCCTCTACTTATTGAAGTCCAGGATTCCACATGCTTTTTTTTTTTATAAAACAGCCTTACCAACTTGTGTTACCACAATCACAATTTGTTTATGTGAATCCCTTGGTCATCTGTTCCTGCACCCCCTTTAAAATTGTACTATTAAATTTATATTGCCTCTCCGTATCGTTTCTTTCAAATTGCATCAATTTTAAATAACATTTGAACTAGATTACTCTCAGTAAATAAGTTCCACTGGTCAGCGCCCAGTGTTGAGGTAGGATGGTGAAGCAAAGCAAAAAAAACACACCCACCTGCTGCGTCCTATAGACCATGCCAACAGTCCAGAATTTCCTGGACAGTGCCTCATTTGTTTTTTTTCTTCCTTACTCTCAGATCAAAAAATTTTGTGCGCGAGTTGCTGGCAGTGGAAGCTGATAATGGCGCAAAAGGGCATCTGAGACCTTGGTGAGTGACAGGTCCAACAGTCTATCTCCTTAACCAATTAAATTTAAGGTTAGAAAGAAAAAACAGAGGAATAAGGGAGAAGGAAACTGGGTGAATTAGATGCAAATCAAAGAGAATTATAAAAAGGAAAAGATCAGATTAAGTGGATTGAAGACAAAAAGGAACAGTAGGACAAAAATTATTTAAATTTTTAAAACTTCTAATAACTATTTAGTACCTGCAGAAATGAAACTCCACAATTTCAACTGTTCCCTTTCTGGGATGGAGAGGTTGAGTAGCATTGCAGGAATACGAATTCTGTCATTAATAAAGTCCATGCATTGTTAAGTACGAGCCCTAACTTCCTGTGGTGAGTTTAATTTTTTTTTAAATATTTTTTTCTTTGGGCCTCCTTATCTCGAGAGACAATGGATACGCGCCTGGAGGTGGTCAGTGGTTTGTGAAGCAGCGCCTGGAGTGGCTATAAAGGCCAATTCTGGAGTAACAGGCTCTTCCACAGGTGCTGCAGAGAAATTTGTTTGTTGGGGCTGTTGCACAGTTGGCTCTCCCCTTGCGCCTCTGTCTTTTTTCCTGCCAACTACTAAGTCTCTTCGACTCGCCACAATTTAGCCCTGTCTTTATGGATATTACTGATAATCATTGTGTGCTACAGACTATGACGTATGGGGCAGAATCATGAAAAGCTATAAAATATAGAGTCTGAGTCATTTATGGCACAGGAGTCCATTCAGTTCTCCAGAGTTATCCAGTCAATCCCACTCCCCCACTGGATCCCCATGGCCCTGCAAGTTATTTGCTTCAAGTGGCCATCTAATTTCCTTTTGAAGTCATTGATTGTCTCTGCTTCCACCACCCTTGTGGGCTGACAGTTCCAGGTCATTACCACCACTTCGTAAAAATGTTCTTCCACATATTCCTGCTGCTTTTCTTGCCCAAAACCTTCAGTCTGTGTCCCCTAGTCCTTGCACCATTAGTTAATGGGAACAGTTTTTCCTTGTCTAACTTACCTAAGCCTGGCACAAACTTGTACAGCTCTACTAAATCTCCCCTCAATCTCTTTTGCTCTAAGGAGAACTACCCTAGCTTTTCCAACTAACCTTGTTGATAAAATCCCCCACCCCTGGAATCATTCTGGTAAATCTCCTCTGCACCCTCTCAAGGAGCCTCATATCCTTCCTAAAGTACGGTGACCAGAACTGGATGCAATACTCCAGCTGGGCCTAACCAGAGCTTTATAAAGGTTCAGCATAACTTCCCTGCTTTTGTACTCAATGCCTCTATTTATGAAGCCCAAGATCCTATATGCTTTGCTAACCATTCCCTCAGTGTATCCTGCCACCTTCAAAGATTGATGCAGCACATGCACCCCCAGGTCCCTCAGTTTCTGCACACTCTATGGAACTGTGCCATTAAATCTATATTGCCTCAATCTATCCCTCTGCCAAAATGCGTCACCTCACATTTGTCAGTATTAAATTCCATCTGACACCTCACTGCCCATTCTGCTAGCCTATGTCCCGTTGCAGGCAGTTCATATCATCCTCACTGTTTGCCACACCTCCAAGTTTGGTATCATCAGCAAATTGCGAAATTCTACCCTGCATTCCAAGATCCAAGTCATTTACATATGGCAAAAAAAAGCTCTGGTCCCAGCACTGATCCTTGGGAAAGACCACTGTCCACCATTCTCCAGTCTGAAAAACAATCACTTATTTTATCTCCTATTCCATGAGCCTCAATTTTGTTAACCAGCCTTTTATGTGGTACCTTATCAAACGCTTTTTAAAATCCATATAAACATCCAACGCATTCCCTTCATCAACCTTCTCCGTTACTTAATTTTAAAATTCAACTAAAATAGTCAAGCATAATCTCCCTTCTGCAAGTCCATGCTGGTTCTCCCTAATTAACTCAAATCTCTCCAAGTACGTGTTGATTTTTTTCCCCTGATGCTTGTTTCTAAAACCTTACCCACCACTGATGTTAAACTAACTGACCTGCAGTTGCTCGGACTGTCCTTGCACCATTTACTGAATAAGGGTGTCACATTCACTACTTTCCAATCCTCTGGCACCTCCCCCATATCTCAGTAAGATTGGAAGATTATGGCAAGCCCGTTCACAATCTCCACCCTAACTTCCTTTAGCAATCAGAGATGCAAGCCATCTGAACCAGATGAATTATCTGCCGTTAAACGTAGACAGCCTTTCCAGTATCTCCATCCTTGTGGACAGCGAGTTCCAGGTCATGACCACCACTTCGTAAAAAAAGGGTGGGGGGGAGGGGGAAGGGATAGAGGGGCGTAGAGGGGGAGGGGGAAGGGATGGAGGGGGAGGGGGAAGGGATGGAGGGGGAAGGGGAAGGCAAGAGAAAGGAGGAAAAATGCAACCTTTTTGTTTGAAGCCACAGGGAACTTGACTGAGGTTTTGTTGTATGGCTAATGGCGGAGCAGCGTAAATTACCCACCATTCTGAGATGATTCGCAACTCATCTGTTATCTCTTTCCTGCCAGAAATTTGTGGGTTATTTACACAGTAGTAAAGACAAGCATATTAAACTCACCATTTATTTTCCCAGTAAATGCTAGCCCATGTTAGTTATGAAAATCAAGCAATTAAACATATCTTAGGTTCTTTTTTTAAACTAGTAAAAATATAATTTACCTCACTGACCCACACTCTGGGTGGGGCTTCATCCCATTGCTTCGATCCCATCTAAGAGGAGCAGGTTCCATTGTTGGCAAACCAGTAGCTGACGTAGTGGTTGTCCACGTTCCTGTGTTCCTTCGAAGTTGTCCAGTTGGTAAACTTCTCCTCAAACGCTAAGTAGAAAAATAAATGAAGTTAACAAATGAATTGAACAAATGGACTTAGCTACAATTATATTGTAATGTACAGCTACACCATGAAACTGCAGAATATAATCTCGTATGCTATTTCAGTCACACACCATGGGGAGCTTGAGCAAAAGTCAACCACTTCTACAGGGGGAAAGACAGGAAAATAAGAGTCAGTTATGCCCAGGCAGTCGTCACTGATGGTGGATGGCCAAAGGAGCTAACAGGGAAAAACATTATTTAGCAAGAGCTCTCACGATAAAAAAATAAAATCTTATCTGCAAACTAGAATTGAAAAGTTCCGTATCTTGATTATGATAGAAACCAGCATTTCAAAATGATTTAATGGTATGAACAAGCTTTCAGATCACCTTATCTATAATCCAGCAAGGCAGGGGAGAAAATCCAAGTTCAAAAATAATAAAATTATGACACAGTTCCATGAACTTTCTGAAAAGTAATTTTCATAGTCAACATTACTACAAGTCTGAAACTTTTAGTAATGCAATATATCTTGTGAATTTTGGACTGAGCAGTGTGAGGAATATTGTCACAAAAAATGGAATACTCCATATAGTCATCATTCAGTGTGTTTTTGGCTTGTGGCCAAGTTCCTTCAGTTTGCCTCAGCAATATATTTAACCTTAAATCAAATGAGCACCTCCACGACACCAGAATGCATTTTGCCACTTCCTCCAATCTACTATGCTGTCTCTCAATGGAGCTGACAATTTAGTACCAGTTTTGTACACATGAATCCAGTTACTAAAAACCAGGTTAATTAGGAGAAACACAGTTAAAGAAAACATGCAAAACCATCTATTATTACCTGATCCCTTCATTTCTCTTTTTTAAAAGAAATTAAATTGCAGGTGCAGGTATGACAATTAGTATTAGTATTGTTCATTTGAAATAATGCATTTCAAACCCAAGCTGAACAGGTTAGCTAAAGGAATACGGGAAATGGAAATGAACAATACCAGGAGTGCAAAACAGACTGATAGCCAATCAGTAGCCCGTTTTACACCCTGCATGATTTCCATTTCCTTTGCCATTGACTTCTCGAGAAGAAAATCAAGTGCAGTATAGGACAGGCTGTTGATTTGCTATCAACTTGTTTTATGCTACTGGCATTGACTAATTTTACCACCACTGTTCCTTCCAAACGTACATGACTTGGCACTGCTCATAATCATAAATATGTATCATGTATATCACATGTTTATCACAAATTCATTAGTATTGTTTGGTGGGAATGGAACATTGCCCTTGTTGAAGTTTTTGGCCACAAATTTTATAGAAAAAAAGAAACCTTTGAAATGCAATAAAAACACTGATAGCTAAGATAGCCTTTACATGCTGTTGCGCCAGCATCTTTGGAATCTCTACCCCAAAGGGTTGTGGATGCTCCATCATTGAATACATTTAAGACAGGGATAGGGAGATCTTTGGTCTCTCAGGGAATCAAGGGATATGGCGAGCAGGCAGGAAAATGGAGTTGAATCCTAAGATCAGCCATGATCGTTTTGAATGGCTGAGCAGGCTTGATGGGCCTTATGATCTACTCCTGCTCCAACTTCTTGTGTTCTTGTGTGTTCTTTTACTAATATTCTGCAATTTATCAACTGCCTTTTTACCATTTGCCCAACTGATAAATTAGTACTTATTTAAAAATAACCGCACAGGTCTTACCATTGTTTACCGCCAGAAGCTCATTGGAGACAAATGCATATGAGCAGCTTCAAAGAACACACGTGTGTGTGACAAAACCATTCAAATTAACAGAAAAGCAACATCTCATTCTGCTGCACTGTCCACACAATGGTACAAACAGAATTCCTGCAGCTCATGTCAAATTTTTTGCGTTACAGTCATCTAACCTTTGGAAAAATTCTTTCCCCTTTTTCCGATAAGTCCTCCATTTCTGCACAGGGGTAAGAGTCAGAGAATGATGTAAGGGGATTCACTCTTGGTCTATGTGTATTAGAGAATGTGAGCTGGGACGCAATCAGGCTGCTGATGGTTCGCAGAGAAGAGATGATATTGGAAGAGAGGGACGGGTCAGCAAGAAGGTCTGTTACCAGGCTCTGTGCCTCACCCATAACAGCAGGATCCACGCCACACCCACCATGAGAATTCTGCAACAAAACACAAGATTATGACTTTGAAAATTTCCAGAATATATATTCTGTTATGTTTACTTTCTCTGTTGGTACTTGGTTTGCAGGATTTCAATGTTATGGTTAAAATTTGCTACATTATGGATATCCAAATCTGTTGATAGAAATTCATTATAAAAAAAAACTATTACAACTAAAATGAAACATTTTTTTTTAAGTATGCCTGACAAGTATAGGACAATGTTTAAGAATAAATTCACAAGCACTTAGAAAAAAAGCTATCATTCTCCATCTTATTAAGGTAGATGTTCATTTGGATAGTTTAAAAATTTAGTATTTTAATTTTACCTTTAACTGCCAGTATAAATTATTTCATTACATCAAGCATTTCTCCAATACTGTGTACCATATCCTTCAGAAAGCAAATATTTAGTAAAATTACATCTTTGGTTCCTTAGGAAGACATCAGTTTTGTTTTTAATGTCTCCTTAACATTCATGTGTCGAACTGAAGAAAACTCATGAAAACTCCTTTGACAGGACCTACCAAACCCGCGACCTCTCCCACCTAGAAGGACAAGGTCAGCAAATGCATGGGAACACCACCACCTGCAAGTTCCCCTCCAAGCCACATACCATCCTGACTTGGAACTATACCGCCATTCCTTCACTGTCGCTGGGTCAAAATCCTGGAACTCCCTTCCGAGCAGCACGGTTGGTGTACCTTCACCCCAAGGACTGCAGCGGTTCAAGAAGGCAGCTCACCACCACCTTCTCAAGGGCAATTAGGGATGTGTAATAAATGCTGGCCGAGCCAGCGATGCCCACATCCCATGAACGAATAAAAAAAAATTTAGAATTTCTGTTGATTTCTCATTTTATGATATTTTTTTTAAAATTCAACAAAAATCAGAAGTGACCATTTTGATTGATGTAAAAGTGAGTCGAGACAGCGAGATTGATTTTCCTCTGCTTCATGTGCACCATTCCCAAGCATGAGAGAGAAGATTTGAGAAATACCTATATCACTAGGTCTCTCTCTCTCATTTGTACTTAAACATTTCTGGAACCAAAAGGGAAGGGGTGTGAAGCTCAAATCAGAAACAGACAGGGGTATTAAAATGGCAGACAAATGACAAAGTCATGCCTCCAGTGTGAAGACTACACATGGAAAGTGAGTGCCAGATGTATTAGTGCTGGTATCAAAAATCTGAAAATGAGCAGCAAGCAACTTCATCAGTTCTAAGATAAGTAAACCTTTGCTATGCTTGGGCACAGTGAGGCAGCACACGAGTGGAATATTTAGGTTCTGTATTTGACAGCACCCATTTGACCAAAATAACCCTTTAAACACCTGTTGCAGCATAAGTTCAAATAAAGAAGATTTTGCATTGATAGATCGTGTTTCATGACCTCAGGATGTTCCAAAGGGCCTCATAGCTAATGAAGTACTTTTGAAATATAGCCACTGTTGGAATATAGAAAAACACAACAGCCAAGTTTTGTAAAGTAAGATCCCACAAACAGCGTTTAGATAAATGAGCAAATAATGTTTTAGTGGTTTATATAAGGAATAAATATTGGCCAGGACACCAGAAAAACTCCCCTGCTCATCTTCGAAAAGTGCCCTAGGATCTTTTGCATCCACCTGAGAAGCCATATGGATCCTCAGATTAACCTCTCATCTGAAAGACAACACCTGATAATGAACAAATAATACCACATATTAGAAAATTGATACTAATCTGAAAGTTGTTTCATTCAGTGCATGTTATGAGCAAGTTATGGCACCGCAGGACTTGCAGAAGACTTGAGCGTATGCCAAATTTCCCATTGTTGGAGATGACTGAGACCGAATATATTAAATGCATTACAATTATACCTTTGCAGTCAGTCATTTTGATATTCATGTATCTGCAGAAATGTTGGAAATTTCACATCTTAGTTTGAACCAAAATATGTTGCAAGAAAATCAAGTGCAACAGAAATAAACAGCACACCCCAACTAAAACAATAACTGTAAAAAAAAAACCTCTTTGCAAATTAAGCTTGTATTCTTTTGTCTTTTTACCTTGACATACACAAATGTTGGTATTTTTAAGCACAATATTTTGATGTAGTTTTTTTTTTAACAGGTTACTGTGACAAGTTACAGGGAAAGACAACCAAACTTTCCGAACTGTAGCTGTTAATGCTTTGAAAATAAAGTGAAATTAGCCAAAAGAAATAGACTTTAAGAATAATACAATAGATTTGTCGCCCCCATAGCACAGAGCCAAGCCTGCTTTTGTGTTGCAACTAGAAAAGGTGTCCACCAAAAGGTACTTTTATATTAGTGCTCAGATTCTGGAAAAGCAAGCAGTATTATGGAAATTTGTGACATCAGATCATTATTTTACCCTCTACTGCACTGTGTCGATGTTGGACAGCTATGAAAAAGTACTTGTTTTCACCTTTTCCAATCATATTCTTGGCTCCTGGATGCCACAGGAGGTGTGCAACTCACCTGGTTAATATTCAAGCCTGTTAGAAGTAGTGGGGTACCAGGTTACTGGTGTATAAAAGTTTCTTAGGCTTCATTGCAAAGTAACTTAATATCCCTCATCACCACTGGATGACTACTCATCATTCAGCACTGCAAATGAATTACAGGCTTCCAATGCAAAGCTAGTAATCAGGCAGCTTACTGACATGCAAGATTATAGTCAACTTAACCAAATGTGTTGATGGTAAGACTCACCTGCTTTTATTTTAAGATATTTCCCATCTTCCCCTTTGGCTTCCTTCTGTGATACATTATCCCTGTCTGAGAATATTATTGTGAAACCAGTCTCTGAGATCTCTAAGAGCAGAACAAGGTAACTAATTCTCCAATTTTCCAGGGAAGAATCACACATGGTCTCTATTTGGCGTCTGCTCTCACAGCAAGCCACCTGAGATCCTCTGCCTGTAGAAGACCATTGCTGTGGGCTCATGTTTTACAACTCAGGGGCATAAAGGACAAAGATTCCAAAGCACCATTCATATTGGGTGCCCGAACTCAAGAAGACGACACAAATCATTATCAGTTAAAAGAATAAAAATTATTTTGAGTAACATTATGAACCTCGTCATCACAGTATTGTATATGGCATTCTTGGAATAGCTGATGCTTTACAAGGCCCATTTTCTCAGCACCTTACTGTGCGGCTGTGAAACATGGGCAACTTACAGCTACTAGGAAAAGCAGCTCAATAATTTTCATCTTCGTTGTCTGCCACACATTATGAGTATATCCAGGCAGGACAAAATCACAAATGTGGCAGTCGTCTTTAAAGCAAAGCTCACAAGTATGTTGGCACTAATCAAACAGAGGCAGCTTAAGTGGATAGGACACGTCCGCAGGATGGAAGACTGTCTCATATCCAAGGACCTTCTCCATGGTGAGGTAGCCAGGGCCGGCACCAGCTGGCGAAAGAGGGAAATGGACTGGTGTGCAATACCATGATGAACAGTTGCTACAGCAACTTGGCAACAGGTGCCAATGTCAAAAACATTAACGCACAGCGTCACTTAGCAGTTTCACATGCAGCACTTGTGGCAGAACCTGTCTCTCAAGGATTGGCCTTCAGAGTCATCAGCAAAGGTGCACCAAGAGAAGACACACCACTAAAATGGACTGCTTGCTGCGTGTCCATCGTCTTTCGTAGATGGAAGGATACCAGCCAACCAACCAACTCTTGGAACTGCAACATTTTTGAAAGACAACATGTACAACATATTTTACAACTAAGGATACAAATTTTGATCAATGAATTTTACACAGTTGTTGGATAAGGAATGTGCTTTCAGAAATAGTTGCGGAAGTACAATTCAAAATAGCTTTTAAATATAAATGGATGTTGTAAAAGATCAATTTAAATCTTATGAGGAGAGGGTAAAGGGTGGAACTAAGAGTCGGACCCAGGAGAGCATTGGATTCTGAGAGGTTTTGTTTTCTCACTCCAAAAAACAGCTGTTAATACGAACAACTCATCCAAAACTTTGCTGCCAATATCCTATCCTGCAGCAAGTCCCACTCAACTATCACCCATGTCCTCACTGACCTACATTAGTTTCTGGTTCCCCAGTATCTCAAATTTACAAATTTCATTCTCTTGTTTCATCCCTCCATATCCTCTTCCAACGCAATTATCCTCCTCCAGTACTAATTCCTGGCCTGCTCCATGACATAGCTTATATAGTCCATAGACTGTTAAAACTGAAATTTGGTAGCAATGTATCACTACTTCTGAATTTAGTTGGTCCTTTCTTGGTAATGTTTTGAATTAAGGGCTTTGCCCCTACAAGGATGCTTTAAAAAATTTTCAATGAAAAAAAGTCAGTTTCTGGAGCAAGATATATAAGTAAATCTTCACGATAAAGCACTGAAATGTATTTAGCTTTACAACCCACACATTAACAGTCCAGACAGGTACAATCAACATGTGAATGATTTATATGGCACAGTGGCGCAGTGGTTAGCACTGCAGCCTCACAGCTCCAGGGACCCGGGTTCGATTCTGGGTACTGCCTGTGTGGAGTTTGCAAGTTCTCCCTGTGTCTGCGTGGGTTTTCTCCGGGTGCTCCGGTTTCCTCCCACAAGCCAAAAGACTTGCAGGTTGATAGGTAAATTGGCCATTATAAATTGTCACTAGTATAGGTAGGTGGTAGGGAAATATAGGGACAGGTGGGGATGTTTGGTAGGAATATGGGATTAGTGTAGGATTAGTATAAATGGGTGGTTGATGGTCGGCACAGACTTGGTGGGCCGAAGGGCCTGTTTCAGTGCTGTATCTCTAATCTAATCAGATCAAGAATCATGATGCTCCAATGAGTATTAGATGTGCATCTGCCCATACAAAGTTCAATCTGTTCTTACAAATAGTTAACCATTTTTGAAATCAACCAATCATAAATTGGCCAGCTTTGGCTGGGAGCCAATTCCATGTGTTCACAACCTTGTGGCAAGAAAGAATTCTAATTTTTGTCTCATGTGAAGCAGACTAATTTTTGCTTGTGTCCTCTAATTCTGAAATAAAAAAGTAAATAAAATAACTTGCTGACATTCACATTATTTACACCTATAATAGTTTCAAAAAGTCAAATCATGCTCATTCTTAATATTCCTTTTCCAATGAAATAGTAGTTTGCATCTCTTGATAAACTGAATTCCCATTCGCAGTACTTCTGCTGAACTCTCCAATTTACCCAGGCATTTTTGAAGGCCGGGTATCCAACATGATACAACAAATTCTAATGCAGCTTCACAAAAGGGTTTTATGGAGTTAACAAAGCTATATTATTATTGCCTGTTACAACTTAGGACAAAAATGTTCTTGATTAGCCCCTCACAATGACCTGACAAGTGCAATATTCAACAGTCACATACCAAACTTGCTTGATTTTCCATCTTTATAAAACAGAACCCTATTGTGTACAGATTAACAATTAATTTTGCACTGCCTTTATCTGTTCACATTAAAGTAAAATACATCTACGACTTATGAGCCAATTCACTCAACGTCGCCAGTTCTTTTTGAATGTTATCAATCTCTGTTAATCATCTGGCCATATAAACTCAGTATGATCAGCAAACAGTATGGCAAGCTGGACCCTCCTTCATATCATTTCTGCAGGGCATGAAAAAGGGCTTGCAAAGGACCCCTTTGAAGCTCCGTTCGTCACTGCTCCCGCAGCTAAGCTTTTTCCATTGATCATTATCTATTTTCTATTGTTAAGCCATTCAGCTCATTTCGGTAATCATTTTCCTGCATTGTATTCTTCTTGACTAAACCTCACAACTGAAACTTAATAACTTCTGAAAATCCAATAATATACACTAGATATCCAATTCGAAAGACTAGATAATCTTCATTGACTGATTTGGTAAATTTCTCAAAGAATTCTAGTAAATTTGTTCTGCATGACAAACTGTTTCTAAAACCTGAGTCCTGATGAAGGGTCACTGACCTGAAATGTTAACTCTGCTTCCCTCTCCACAGATGCTGCCAAACCTGCTGAGTATTTTAAACATTTCGTGTTTTCATTTCAGATTTCCAGCATCTGCAGTATTTTGCTTTAATTATGTTTCTAAAACCATGCTGATTAAATTTTATGGCCTCTCCACCCTTTGAAAAATTTTGCGCTGGTAATAAGGTATTTGACCAATGATTACCAACTCATATACTGATAAAGGGTATGAAATGGCAACCAAAGGCAAACACATGCAGATTATTGTCAGTCTGAACTATGCATGTTTTTCAAATACAAAAATGTTTATTTGGCACAAAAACTGCATTTCCAAACAAAGGATGCAATAAATGCACTAGTAACCTCAAAAAGGTGCTGAAAATGTTAAAATATGATGCAATAAACATTGACCCACTGACAAAGGAGGTCATAAAGGATGTCCTTCCAGGAGCAGAGAGCAGTCGGACCTGCGTGAGAACACCTAGAACCAGGAGCAGATAAATTCAGCATGAGACTCGGGGCCTTCACTTACCTTCCGGGAGCGGAGAGCAGTTGGACCTGCGCTTATAACAGTCAAGGGGCGCCGGAGTTTTGCAAAAAAAAAGTCAACAGTGACAAGACAGGAAAGCTGCAAGGTGGTTGGTTGGTGAGCTCACTAAGTAACTGAAGTAAAGAGAAAGGTCAACAGTTCTTTTTTTTAAATAGTAGGTAGTGGTTTTTTGGGTTTTTTTTTTTAAGGAATCAAGGTTCCTAGTGTAAATAATCTAATTTTGGGGTATTTTAAGGGAGTAAAAACAAACAAAGTGACATCTCAGGAAAACTAAGTTCATTGGTTGTTAAGAATCTGCTAATTTGAATTACCTATTCTAAGATGATTTCAGATTAAAGGTGAATAGCAGAAATATTTTACAGATTAAAAACTAAAGACCAGTCGGAAATTTAAAAAACGAATTAAAATCTAATTAAATAAAAGAGATGCAGGGCCAGACGATGTGTTGTACCTGCATGATGTGGGAGCTGGTGGACCCCATTGTGGTTCCTAGTGACCACATCTGTAGCAAATGTTGGCTGCTCGAGGAACTTTGGCTCAGAGTTGATGAGCTGGAGTCTGAGCTTCGGACACTGCAACACATCAGGGAGGGGGAAAGTTACCTGGACGCTGTGTTTCAGGAGACAGTCACACCCCTTAGATTAACTACCCTGAATTCGACCAGTGGTCAGGGAAAGGACGGTGTGACTATGAGTGAGGCAGGTAGAGGGATCCAGGAGGTAGTGTTGCAGGAGCCTCAGCCCTTGTCCAACAGGTTTGAGATTCTTGCTCCCTGTGTGGACGAGAGCAAGGACTGTAGGGAGGATGAGCAAACTGACCACAGCACTGTAGTACAGGGAGTCATTCAAGTGGGGAGGAGTAAAGAGAAATGTAGTCGTAATGGGGGATAGTATAGTTAGGGGCATAGAGACTGTTCTCTGTGGCCAGGATCGAGAGTCCCGAAGGCTGTGTTGCCTACCTGGTGCCAGGGTTCAGGATATCTCATCTGGGCTGCAGAGGAACTTGGAGTGGGGGAGAAAGATCCAATTGGTTGTGGTCTACGTAGGTACCAACGATATAGGTAGAACGAGAATAGAGGTTCTGCTGAGGGAATATGAGCAGCTAAGAGCTAAATTAAAAAGCAGAACCAAAAGGGTAATAATCTCCAGATTGCTGCCTGAGCCACAAGCTAATTGGCACAGCGTCAATAAGATTAAAGAGGTAAATGCGTGGCTCAAAGATTGGCGTGGGAGAAATGGGTTTGAATTTATGGAACATTGGCACCAGTACTGGGGAAGGAGGGAGCTGTTCCGATGGGATAGGCTCCATCTGAATCATACTGGGACCAGAGTCTTGGCGAATCGCATAACTAGGGCTGTAGATAGGGCTTTAAACTAAATAGTGGGAGGAGGGTTCAGTTGCATGGAAAATTAGGAAGTCGAAGTTCAAGGAGAAGGTAGGAGTGCAGATTAGCGATGAGGCTGATTGTTACCAGAAAATAAAAGGTAGGGACAAAACGTATGAACGTCATATTGCATCAAGGAATTGTACAAGAGTAGGGAAATTTGATAATGGAACAAACTTTAAAGGCTTTGAATCTTTGCATGAAGCATTCGGAATAAAATGAATGAGTTAACAGCGCAAATAGAGATGAATGGGTATGATTTAGTGGCAACTACTGAGACATGGTTGCAGGGAAACCAGGTTTGGGAATTGAATATCCAAGGGTACTCAGTATTTCGGAAGGATAGGCAGAAAGGAAAAGGAGGTTGTGTAGCTTCGTTAGTAAAGGAAGAGATCAGTACTGTAGTGAGAAATCATATAGGCAGTGGAGAGCAAGACGAAGAATCAGCCTGGGTAGAAATAAGAAATAGCAAGGGAAAGAAGTCCCTGGTGGGAGTAATCCATAGGTCCCCAAACAGTAGTTCTGCAGTGGGGTACAGTATAAACCAGGAAATACTGGGGGCTTGTAAGAAAGGTATGCCAATAATCATGGGTGATTTTAATATGCATATAGACTGGATTAATCAAATTGGCAAGGGTAGCCTCGAGGGAGAGTTCATTGAACATATTAGAGATTGTTTTTTGGAGCAATATGTTGTGGAACAAACCAGGGAGCAGACTATTCAAGAGCTGGTATTGTGCAATGAGGTGGGATTAATTAATAACCTCATAGTTAAGGATCCTCCAGGGAAGAGTGATCACAGCATGCTAGAATTGCAAATTCAGTTTGAGGGCGAAAAACTGGAGTCCCCCACTAGCGTTCTGGACAGATTTGGCCCTGGTGGACTGGGAAGGAAGACTAAAAGGTAGGACAGTTGATGAACAGTGGCAGATGTTTAAGGAGATATTCAATTCTTCCCAACTAAAATATATTCCAGACAGGAAGAAAAATTCGAAGAGGGGGAAAAAACATCCATGGCTAAGCTAGGAAGTTAAGGATAACAAAGACAAAAACTAAGGCATACCACATTGCAAAGGCCAGTGGTAGGGTGGTATGATTGGAAAACTTTTAAAGATCAACAAAGGGTTACTAAAAAAGTAATAAAAAGAGCAAAGGTAAATTATGAAAGAAAACTAGTGCAAAATATAAAAATGGATAGCAAAAGTTTCTACAAGTATATAAAAGTGAAGACAGGAGCTGAAGTGAATGCTGGTCCCTTGGAGGATGTGACTGGGGAGTTAATAATGGGGAACACAGAAATGGTAGAGACACTAAATCAGTATTTTGCCTCAGTTTTCACAGTGGAGGACACTAACACCATCCCAATAGTAACAGGTAATGCAGAGATTATAGAAAGGGAGGAAGTTAGAACAATTATCACTAGGGAAAAAGTACTGAGCAAACTATTGGGACTGAAGGCAGACAAGTCCCCAGGGCCTGATGGCCTACATCCTAGGGTCTTAAAGGAAGTGGCAGCAGAGATAGTGGATCTATTGGTTATAATATTCCAAAATTCCCTGGATGCGGGAAAGGTTCCAGCGGATTGGAAAAAAGCTCTTAACGCCGTTAGTCAAAAAGGGAGGGAGGCAGAAAATAGGAAACGATAGAGCAGTTAGTTTAACATCTGTCATTGGGAAATTGTTAGAATCCATTATTAAGGAAGTAATAACAGGACATTTAGAAAGTCAAAATGCAATCCATCAGAGTCAGCATAGTTTTATGAAGGGTAAATCATGTTTGACTAATTTGCTAGAGTTCTTCGAAGCTGTAACAAGCAAAGTGGATAATGGGGATCCTGTAGATGTAGTATATCTGGACTTCCAGAAGGCATTTGATAAGGTGCCGCACAAAAGGTTAATACATAAGGTAAGATCACATGGGGTTAGGGGCAATTTATTAGCTTGGATAGAGGATTGGCTAACCAACCGAAAAGAGAGAGTCAGGATAAATGGGTCCTTTTCTAGTTGGCAAGATGTAACTAGTGGGGTGTCACAGGGTTCAGTCCTCGGGCCCCAACTATTTACAATTTGTATTAATGACTTGGATGCAGGGATAGGTACTATTGCCAAATTTGCAGATGACACTAAAATAGGTGGGATAGTAAGTTGCAGTAAAGAAATAAGAAATTTGCAAATGGACATGGATAGGGTAGGTGAATGGGCCAAATTTGGCACATGGAGTTAACATGGATAAGTGTGAGGTTCATCATTTTGGTCGAAGAATAGAAAGGCAAATTATTACCTAAATGGAGAGAAACTTCAGAGTGCTTCGGTGCAGAGGGATCTGGGTGTCCTGGTGCATGAATCACAGAAAATTAGCATGCAGGTGCAGCAGGTAATAAGGAAGGCAAATGGAATTTTGGCATTTATTGCTAAAGGAATAGAGTATAAAAGTAGGGAAGTGTTGCTGCAACTGTACATGGCATTAGTGAGACAGCACCTGGAGAATTGCGTACAGTTTTGGTCTCCTTACTTGAGGAGGGATGTAGCTGCATTGGAGCCAGTTCAGAGGAGGTTCACTAGATTGATTCCAGAGATGAGGGGTTTGTCTTATGAAAAGAGATTGAGCAGTTTCGGCCTTTACTCTCTAAAGGTTAGAAGAATGAGAGGAGATCTAATTGAGGTATATAAGATGATTAAGGGGATTGACAAAAGTAGACGGAGAAAAGATGTTTTCTCTTGTGGGGCAATCTAGAACGAGAGGTCACAGTTTCAGGATAAGGGGTAGCAGATTTAAAAGAGAGATGAGGAGAAATTACTTCTCTCAAAGGGTTGTGAGTCTGTGGAATTCACTACCCCAGAGTGTGGCGGATGTTGGAGCATTGAGTAAATTTGAGGAGATAGACAGATTTTTAATTAGCAATGGGTTTGAAGGGTCATGGAGAATGGGCAGGAAAGTGGAGTTGAGGCCGAGATGAGATCAGCCATGATCGTACTGAATGGCGGAGCAGGCTTGAGGGGCTGAATTGCCTACTCCTGCTCCTAGTTTTTATGTTCTTATGTTACAAACACAACTTCGATGTAAAACTAAGCCTCTTGCAAAAGGGCCCTGGAATCTTGGGACTTTTCGCAAAGAATACTTACAAGTCATATCAGTACTTCTGCACATGCCTGAAGCCTATAACCCAGAGCCACCTTGCTGCCTGGTCCTGGTCTGGAGCCTGAGCTGTGCCTGACCCCCACCCACTCTACACGTCAACTTCCCAGGTTGTGTCAGACAGCAGCAAGTGAACTCAGTATCAGGCTTTCTCCTCTGATCACTGATCAGAGCCAGACAAAATGACCGCTATGCTGCTTATCCTCCTGGCCAGCCCAGTGGTGGTTGCTGCCAGGGGAGAGGCAGATGCAGAGTCTGGGAAAGGAACCTTCAACAAGGATCTGAACGCTAAGGGACGGGGGCTCTCTCAAAGTCCGTGGGCACAGAACAAGCATTGGGGGCAATGTGCATTTCATTTAAAAACTGCACCAATGTAACTGACCTGGGTTACAGTTGATAATAGTACAAGTATTTTTCTCTCCTGGCTATAGAGGCTGGACGGAAGTTTGCAGGTCACAAAAATTTTCATCTAACCAACTTGGTTAGCGTAAAGAAGCAAAAAGGGTATGATCACACTGCTCGTGATATTCGATAGGCCTCCAAATAGTGAGAGAGAGAGGGGAGAAAATCTGCAGGGAAATCACAGAGATGTGGAAGAACTACAGTGTGGTGATATTGGGGGACTTTATTTACAGATATCGACTAGGATAATTCTACAGTAAAGGGAAAGGAGGGGAAGCAATTTTTGTATTGTGTTGAAGGGAATTTCCTTGATCAGCATGTTCTCGGCCCAACTAGAAAGGAGGCATTGCTGGATCTGGTGCTGGGAAATGAGGTGGCCTAAGCAGACCAAGTGTCTGTGGGTGAGCACTTGGGTAAGAGTGATCATCATATCATAAAGTTTAGACTCATAATGCAGAAAAGCAAGGACGATATGAGGTAGAACAGCTAGATTGGAAGAGGGCTAATTCAATACGATGAGAAGGGATCTAGCCAGCATAAAATGGAACCAAAGTCTTACAGGCAAAACTGTAATGGAACAATGGGTTACCTTTAAGGAGGAGATGCTTCAGGTACATACATTCCAACAAGGGCGAAAGGTAGGGGAACCAAAAACAGGGCTCCATGGATGACGAGGCAGGTGGAGGTAATGAAAAAAAGGGTGCATGGCACATGAATTCTTCAAGTTAGAACCAGGCCAAATACAATAAGGTGAGAGGGGAGGTGAAGAGGAAAATAAGACTGGTAAAGAGAGAATATGAGAACAGAATGGCAATCAACATAAAAAGGAACCCAAAAATCCTCCATCGGCATGTAAATAGTAAGCGGGTAGTAAGAGGTGGAGAGGGACTTATAAGGGACAATGACGGCAATATACGCTTAAAGGCACAGGGTAAGGGAGAATACTGAATGAGTACTTTGTATCAGTGTTTACTAAGGAAGAGGCATCTGACAAAATATCAGTATAAGTGGAGAGAATCGAGGCAATGGATAGGGTAAGAATATAGAGCATGGTGGTACGGGAAAGGCTGGCTCCGCTTAGAGCAGATAATTCATCTGGTCCAGATGGCTTGCATCCCAGATTGCTAAAGGAAGTGGGGATGGTGACTGTGAAAGGGCTTGCCATAATCTTCCAATCTTATTGAGATATGGGGGAGTTACCAGAGGATTGGAGAATGGCAAATGTGACACCATTATTCAGGAAAGAGTGTAAGGACAGTATGAGCAACTACAGTTAGTTTATCAGTGGTTGGTAAGGTTTTAGACACAATGATCAGGGAAGAAATCAACAGGCACTTGGAAAGATTCAAGCTAATTAAGGATAGCCATCAGAGATTTGGAAAAGGCAGATTTTGCTTGACTAATCTAAGTGTATTTTTTGTTGAAGTAAAAGAGAAGGTTGATGAAGGGAATGCGGTGGATGTTATCTATATGGATTTTAAGAAAGTGCTTGATAAAGTACCATATAAAAGGTTGGTTTACAAAATGGAGGCTCATGGAATAGGAGGGTCAGTGTCCAATTGGATTAAAAAAACATTGGCTTAAGGACAGAAAACAGAGTATCTTAGTAAATGGTTGCTTTTCAGACTGGAGAATGGTATACAGAAGGTACAGCACAGGAGGAGGCCATTTGGCCCCTCATGTCCATGCTGGCTCTCTGCAAGAGCAACTCATCTTTGCCCCGTAGCCCTTCAAAGTTTCTCTCTTCAGATAATTGTTCAACTCTCTTTTGAAAGCCACAATTGATACTGCTTCCACCACGCACTCAGGCAGTGCATTCCACATCCTAACCACTCGCTTCATAAAAAAGATTTTCCTGATGTCACCTCTGCTTCTTTGCCAATCACCTTAAATTGGTGTCCTCTGGTTCTCGATCCTTCTGCCAACGGGAACAGTTTCTCCCTATCTACTCTATCCACACCCATCATTTTAAACACCTCTGTCAAATCTCCTCTTCACCATCTCTTCTCCAAGGAGAACAGCCCCACCTTCTTCAATCTATCCATTTTGCTGAAGTTCCTCATTCCTGTAACCATTCTCATGATCTTTTCTCTCATGCCTTCACGTCCTTTCTTATGTGTGGCACCCAGAGCTGGATACAATATTCCAGTTGATGCCGCATCACTATTTTATACAAGTTCATCATAACTTCCTTGCTTTAGTACTCTATGCCCCTATTTATAACGCCTAGGATCCCATGTGCTTTCTCAACCTGCCCTGTAACGTTCAATGATTTATGCACATATACCCCAGGTCCTTCTGCTCCTGCACCCATTTTATAATTGTATCCTTTGTTTTTATTTTTTTTATTTAGAGATGCAGCACTGAAACAGGCCCTTCGGCCCACCGAATCTGTGCCGACCATCAACCACCCATTTTATACTCATCCTACACTAATTCCATATTCCTACCACATCCCCATCTGTCCCTATATTTCCCTACCACCTACCTATACTAGGGGCAATTTATAAAGGCCAATTTACCTATCAACCTGCAAGTCTTTGGCAAGTGGGAGGAAACCGGAGCACCCGGAGGAAACCCACGCAGACACAGGGAGAACTTGCAAACTCCACACAGGCAGGACCCAGAAATAAACCCGGGTCGCTGGAGCTGTGAGGCTGCGGTGCGAACCACTGCGCCACTGTGTTATATTGCCTCTCCTCATTCTTCCTCCAAAATGAATCACATCACACTTCGCTACATTAAATTTCATGTGCCACTAGTCTACCAATTCCACCATCATGGCTAAGTCCTCTGGCAGTTATCACTACCCTCCTCACAGTTCACAATACTTTTAAGTTGTGCGTCACCTGCAAATTTTGAAATTGTGCCCTGTACACCCAAGTCCAGGTCCTTAATATATATTAGGTAAAACAGGGTTCCCAACACTGACCCCAAGGTGACCCCACTGTATACCCTTTTCCAGTCCGAAATGCAGTGGTCCAAATACCAACCCCTGGGGAACCCCACTAGATACCTTCCTCCAATCCAAAAAGCAACCATTCACTACTACTCACTGTTTCCTTTCACAGCCCATTTCATATAATACATGCTGTGACTGTCCTTTTATTTCATGGGCTCTAACTTTGCTGACATGCCAGTTATGTGGCACTTGGTCAAATGCCTTTTGAAAGTCCACACAGACCACATTAATTGCATGACCCTCATCAACCCGCTCTGCTGCCTCACCAAAAAACTCAATTAAGTTAAACACGATCTGCCCTCAAAGAATCCTCGCTGGCTTGCTTCAATTAATCCACATTTGTCCAAGTGATTTGTTAATTTTGTCCCAAATTATTGCTTCAAAAAGTTTTCCCACCACCGAAGTTAAACTGGCTGACCTGTAGTTGCTGGGCTCATACATGCACACTTTTTTGAACAAGAGTGTAACATCTGCAATTCTCCAGTCCTCTGGCACCACGCCTGTATCTACAGAGATGATGGCCAGTGCCTACACAATTTCCACCCTTACTTCCCTCAGTAGCCTTGGATGCCGTGGCTGCAGACACTCTGGACTGTGAAGACAGCAGGATCGGAGATTGAAGTATCGGCAGCTCTGCTCGTCAGTTTCATCCGGATCAATTTCATTGAGAAAACAAAGAGCAGGTGCGGCTGGGGGAGGGCAGTGGGCCCAGGTAACATACACTAAACTAACTGTTAGCCTTTAGATAGGGCTAAAATGAACTGATTTAAAGAGACAGGGGAATTTAAACAGTTTAAGAGGGCAGATTGGGGGAGAAAACGTGAGGGATGGCAGCAGATGGCCATGGATAGAGTTGAACAGCAAGGGAGCTTCCTAGGGAGCTAGGCATGCGGTAAGTCCATTGAGGTGAAGAAGGAGCTGCGGGACCCGAGAGAAGTCCTGAGAAAAGGTGCCCCGAACACCCAAAAAATCCACGAACGGCCCCCCCGGCCGCAACTTCAAAGCGCCCGCAGGAGATGGCTCGGAGAGCATCTGCAGCGCACTGTCGGCAATGCTGCATGCCTTTATTTAAACCACTGCAAAAAAAAAACCCTTAGCAAATGTAATCACCTCTAAGTCTGCCAAATGATGTTTCACCTCCCGAAGGACGTGGATGAGCTTTCCGGACGTCGATGGTGGGCACTGAGGAAATGGCTTATTACCTGCACCAGCTTCCCCCCCCCTCCCCCCCCTTTACCCCCCTTCCACCCCCCCCACCCCAGTCCCTTCCCTGCTCCACCCTCTCAGCTCACCCACTCACAACCCCGTCCCAGCCCGCCCCCCCCTCGCACCATCTTCACCCCGCACCCCCTTCCCCTGCAACCCCCCCCCACCCCCTCCCTCTACCCCTCCCCCTTGCATCCCCTCCTCCCACCATCCTACACCTGTGTAGGGGCCCCAACAACCCCACTGCCTTGTGGGCGTCTCGGGAGAGACCAAGGCTGAGGGAGTAAACCCTAACAGAAAATCCGGAGCGGAACCCCGTAGGCGGTCATGTGTCACCTTTGGCATGTTTCCGGCAGTTCCTGCAGCCATACTGGTGCCAAACGTCGTGTCCTGCACTCCTTTGGACCCCACCAGAAAGGCCGAGAGGGGGGTTTTGACGACTGGGCAACTCTCAACCTCCATAAATTTGCCCAGGCATGCGCCATGGAGAGGTCACTCCATAGTTGCCTCACAGCGACTAAAACAACACGGAAGGCAGCAGTTACGGGTTACAAGTTCAGAAAAATTTGCGTAGAAAATGGGCGCCACGGGTTGCCTTTGTCGGTGGGAGAGGTCATTGCACCTCACTGGACAGCTACTGCCCGCCTCAAACCGGGCAGCCCCCGGTCAATAAGGTTCTGTCCCGCCACAGTCTGCCTGCTTCAATGGGTGCTTGGAGCTCAGGGTCATTGCCCGAAAGGTGGACTGATACACCGCACCAAACAACATGAAAAAAGGAAAGAAGGTACCAGCCCTTCGCTTTGCAAGCTGGAACGTCAAAACTATGTGTCCTGGCCTGTCGGAAGTCCTTACACAAATCAGCGATTCTCGGAAGACCGCCATCATTAACAACGAGCTCAGTAAATTCAATGTGGACATTGCAGCACTTCAGGAGACTCGCCTCCCCGCGAGTGGCTCTCTAGCAGAGCAAGACTACACCTTCTTCTGGCAGGGCAGGGATCCTAAAGAACCAAGACAGCATGGAGTGGGCTTCGCCATCAGAAACTCCTTGCTCAGCATGATAGAGCCTCCCTCAAATGGCTCGGAACGCATACTGTCCATCCGACTGCTCACCACCTCTGGTCCAGTACACCTACTCAGCATCTATGCTCCAACACTCTGCTCCCCACCTGAAGCTAAAGACCAGTTCTATGAACAACTCCATAACATCATTAGCAGCATCCCCAACACCGAACACCTATTCCTGCTGGGTGACTTTAATGCCAGGGTTGGGGCCGACCATGACTCATGGCCCTCCTGCCTTGGGCGCTATGGCGTTGGAAGGATGAATGAGAACGGGCAGAGACTGCTTGAGTTGTGTACCTATCATAACCTCTGCATCACCAACTCGTTCTTTCACACCAAACCCTGTCACCAGGTTTCATGGAGGCACCCAAGATCGCGTCGTTGGCACCAGCTAGACCTCATTGTCACAAGGCGAGCCGCCTTAAACAGTGTTCAAATCACACGCAGCTTCCACAGTGCGGACTGCGACACCGACCACTCCCTGGTGTGCAGCAAGGTTAGACTCAGACCAAAGAAGTTGCATCATTCCAAGCAGAAGGGCCACCCGCGCATCAACACGAGCAGAGTTTCTCACCCGCAGCTGTTACAAAAATTTCTAAATTCACTTGTAACAGCCCTTCAAAACACTCCCACAGGGGATGCTGAGACCAAGTGGGCCCACATCAGAGACGCCATCTATGAGTCAGCTTTGACCACCTACGGCAAAAGTGCGAAGAGAAATGCAGACTGGTTTCAATCTCATAATGAAGAGCTGGAACCTGTCATAGCCGCTAAGCGCATTGCACTGTTGAACTACAAGAAAGCCCCCAGCGATTTAACATCCGCAGCACTTAAAGCAGCCAGAAGTACTGCACAAAGAACAGCTAGGCGTTGCGCAAACGACTACTGGCAACACCTATGCAGTCATATTCAGCTGGCCTCAGACACCGGAAACATCAGAGGAATGTATGATGGCATGAAGAGAGCTCTTGGGCCAACCATCAAGAAGATCGCCCCCCTCAAATCTAAATCGGGGGACATAATCACTGACCAACGCAAACAGATGGACCGCTGGGTTAAGCACTGCCTCGAACTGTACTCCAGGGAGAATGCTGTCACTGAGACTGCCCTCAATGCAGCCCAGCCTCTACCAGTCATGGATGAGCTGGACATACAGCCAACCAAATCGGAACTCAGTGTAGCCATTGATTCCCTAGCCACCGGAAAAGCCCCTGGGAAGGACAGCATTACCCCTGAAATAATCAAGAGTGCCAAGCCTGCTATACTCTCAGCACTACATGAACTGCTATGCCTGTGCTGGGACGAGGGAGCAGTACCTCAGGACATGTGCGATGCCAACATCATCACCCTCTATAAAAACAAAGGTGACCGCGGTGACTGCAACAACTACCGTGGAATCTCCCTGCTCAGCATAGTGGGGAAAGTCTTTGCTCGAGTCGCTCTTAACAGGCTCCAGAAGCTGGCTGAGCGCGTCTACCCTGAGGCACAGTGTGGCTTTCGTGCAGAGAGATCGACCATTGACATGCTGTTCTGCCTTCGTCAGATACAGGAGAAATGCCGTGAACAACAGATGCCCCTCTACATTGCTTTCATTGATCTCACCAAAGCCTTTGACCTCGTCAGCAGACGTGGTCTCTTCAGACTACTAGAAAAGATCGGATGTCCACCAAAGCTACTAAGTATCATCACCTCATTCCATGACAATATGAAAGGCACAATTCAATATGGTGGCTCCTCATCAGAGCCCTTTCCTATCCTGAGTGGTGTGAAACAGGGCTGTGTTCTCGCACCCACACTTTTTGGGATTTTCTTCTCCCTGCTGCTTTCACATGCGTTCAAATCCTCTGAAGAAGGAATTTTCCTCCACACAAGATCAGGGGGCAGGTTGTTCAACCTTGCCCGTCTAAGAGCGAAGTCCAAAGTACGGAAAGTCCTCATCAGAGAACTCCTCTTTGCTGACGATGCTGCTTTAACATCTCACACTGAAGAGTGCCTGCAGAGTCTCATCGACAGGTTTGCGGCTGCCTGCAATGAATTTGGCCTAACCATCAGCCTCAAGAAAATGAACATCATGGGGCAGGACGTCAGAAATGCTCCATCCATCAATATTGGCGACCACGCTCTGGAAGTGGTTCAAGAGTTCACCTACCTAGGCTCAACTATCACCAGTAACCTGTCTCTGGATGCAGAAATCAACAAGCGCATGGGTAAGGCTTCCACTGCTATGTCCAGACTGGCCAAGAGAGTGTGGGAAAATGGCGCACTGACACGGAACACAAAAGTCCGAGTGTATCAGGCCTGTGTCCTCAGTACCTTGCTCTACGGCAGCGAGGCCTGGACAACGTATGCCAGCCAAGAGCGACATCTCAATTCATTCCATCTTCGCTGCCTTCGGAGAATACTTGGCATCAGGTGGCAGGACTATATCTCCAACACAGAAGTCCTTGAAGCGGCCAACACCCCCAGCTTATACACACTACTGAGTCAGCGGCGCTTGAGATGGCTTGGCCATGTGAGCCGCATGGAAGATGGCAGGATCCCCAAAGACACATTGTACAGCGAGCTCGCCACTGGTATCAGACCCACCGGCCGTCCATGTCTCTGCTTTCAAGACGTCTGCAAACGCGACATGAAATCGTGTGACATTGATCACAAGTCGTGGGAGTCAGTTGCCAGCATTCGCCAGAGCTGGCGGGCAACCATAAAGACAGGGCTAAATTGTGGCGAGTCGAAGAGACTTAGTAGTTGGCAGGAAAAAAGAGAGGCACAAGGGGAGAGCCAACTGTGCAACAGCCCCAACAAACAAATTTCTCTGCAGCACCTGTGGAAGAGCCTGTCACTCCAGAATTGGCCTTTATAGCCACTCCAGGCGCTGCTTCACAAACCACTGACCACCTCCAGGCGCGTATCCATTGTCTCTCGAGATAAGGAGGCCCAAAAGAAAGAAAGAAAGCCTTGGATGCATCTCGTCCAGGCCTGGTGACTTACCAACTTTAAGTACAGCCAGCCTATCCATAACCTATCAGTTTTGAGCCCATTCAGTGTCTCAACCACCTCCTCTTTCACCATGACCTGGACAGCATCTTCTTCCTTGGTAAAGACAGACGCAAAGTGCACATTTAGTATCTCAGCTATGCCCCCTGCCTTCTTCCATACATCCCCTTTTAAGTCCCGAAATGGCCCCACTCCTCCTTTTACCACCCTTTTACTATTTATATGACCGCAGAAGACTTTTGGATTCCCTTTAACGTTAGCTTCTCATACTGTCTCTCTCTTTCAGTTTCTTTTGTTTGCTTTTTCACTTCCCCTCTGAACCTTCTATATTCAGCCTATGAGACACATTCTGTACCCCTGGAGATCTTTAGGCCAGACCCAGCACTTGCATTTGTACACTTTTATCACCTTCTCCTTGCAGAGTTGGCGCCCAAAGAACACTTCATTATCCGAGCCCTCCACAACCATTTCAGGAACAAATTTCAGATTCCTGCGGCTAACATGGAGTAAACAGTAAGCAGATTCAAATAATAAAAGCAAAATGCTGTGGATGCTGGAAATCTGAAATAGAAACAAGAAATGCTGGTTTTACTCAGCAGGTCTGGCAGCATCTGTGGAGAGAGAAGCAGAGTTAACGTTTCAGGTCGGTGACCCTTCTTCAGAACTCAGATTCATCGATTCCATCATTCCCTGATCTGTAAGCAGAATGTGTCATTAGATTCCTCCACCTCAGATGGAGCCATGATCATATCTAGATAACAGGTAGGTTTTTTTTTAAAGCTTTTGTAAAGCATTTTCAGATACACAACAGCTCTGACCTCAGATTAATAAGCCACTGTTGAGCTTCATAAACTGTCACTCTAGATTGGTTTTTGTTTGAAAGAGCGACTCATGATTTTTATACCAAATCTCTTGATTGTTAAGAGTTTGTCTCATGATTTATGAGACAGTGGAGTTAGCACTACTGTTTATGTGGCTATTCAGAAAGCATTGCTAGCTGCTCACTAAGCGAGGCATAGCAGTTCAATTAAAATCGAAAGAAAAATTAAGCATTTCATCTTACTCATTTTAGAGAGACAAACTGTAATGAGACATATAGAAGAGCAGGAACGTCTTGTTTTCAATTTTTCCTGTGGAGATGGACCTAGTTCCCACTTAATTTTGAAGTCAATGGTTGGGTTAAATTTATAACTTAGTTTTGAGACAAAAATGACAGCAGCATTTCAAGAATTGAGACTATAGCAAACTGAAATTTTCAGTCAAATATAAAGGCTTGAATGACAACAATGCTGTTAAAACATAATTCGTGCAAAACCAAATTGTGGTCTCATGTAGATTACTTAAAATTCAATCTGAGTGACTTCAAACACAACACAGAAAACACTTTACATCAATGCAAATCCTCACTTCCAATTATTACTGAAGCTTTAACTGTCACCAGCCAGAACACCTTTAGTTACATGTTTAATCAGCGAATGGGAATGGATCTTACCAGCCTCGAGGGACGGCCTGGGAGGCAGGTAATACAATGGTGAGGGTGTGTGTGAGTGAGAGAGAGAGAGAGAGAGGTGGTTGGGGGGGGGGGGGGGGGGGGGAGAGAGAAGGGGGTGGGGAGAGGGCAGCATTGCCATGAAATGTTACTCCGGGTGGGGAAGTTAGAGCATGGGCTTCCCAGCCAAAGGCTAACTGAGGCCCTAAGTAGCCAGTTAAGAGCCTCTTCCCGCCACCACTGGTATTTTCCCATGGATGCGGGGGGGGGAGGGGGATTGCCTCTGTCACATGGGGAGGCTGTCCAATAAAAGCTGGTGGCCTGCCTGTGGGCTTGGGGGAAGGGTCAGCCTTCTGATTGGGCATCCTGAGCCATGGAGGGCCTCCTCTATGGCTGCTGCTCCAGGCCTCCTGCAGTAACAGCAATGGCCACCGCTCCCACTGGAGCTGCTGGGGCTGCTGAGCTGTCAGCACTCTGATTGGTCAACAACTCTCGGGGAAGGGCCTTGTCCCATAAAGGGGACGGCGTTTTCTCCGTGGTGCTCTGGTTTCCTCCCACAGCCAAAAGACTTGCAGGTTGATAGGTAAATCGGCCATTATAAATTGCTCCTAGTATAGGTAGGTGGTAGGGGAATATAGGGAAGGTGGGGATGTGGTAGGAATATGGGATTAGTGTAGGATTAGTATAAATGGGTGGTTGATGGTCGGAACAGACTTGGTGGGCCGAAGGGCCTGTTTCAGTAAATAAATAAATACATTAAGAGTAAGAGGATAACTAAGGAGAGAGTAGGGCCCATAAAAGACCAAAAAGGTAACCTAATGTGTAGGGGTGGAAGATGTTGGTATGGTTCTTAATGAATACTTTGCGTCCATCTTCACAAAAGAGGGGGACCATGCAGATATTTTAGTTAAGGAGGAGTGGTGTGAAGTATTGGATGTGATAAACAAAGGGAGAGAGGAAGTATTAATGGGATTAGCATCCTTGAAAGTTGATAAATCACCACGGACAGATGAAATGTAGGCTAGGTTGTCAAAAGAAGCAAGAGGAAATGTCAGAAGGTCTGACCATCATTTTACAGTCCTCACTGGATACAGGTGTCGCGCTGCAGGACTGGAGAACTGCTAACATTGTACCTCTGTTTAAAAAGGTAGCGAGGGATAGACCGAATAATTACAGGTCAGTCAGTCTAACCTCAGTAGTAGGCAAATTATTGGATATTCTGAGAGACAGGATAAACTACTTAGAAAGGCACAGGTTCATCATGGATAGTCAGCATGGATTGTCAGCATGGATTTGTTAAGGGAAGATCTTGTTTGACCACTTGATCGAATTTTTTTTGAAGAACAAGGTAGTGCAGTTGATGTGCTCTACATGGATTTTAGCAAGGCTTTTGACAACATCCCACATGGCAGACTGGTTAAAAAGGATAAAATCCCATGGGATCCAGGGAAATGCAGCAAAGTTGGTTCAGTGGCAGGAAACAAAGGGTAATCGTTGACGGGTGTTTTAGTGACTGCAGGGCTGTTTCCAGTGGTGTTCCACAGAGCTCAGAACTGGGTTCCCTGCTTTTTGTGGTATATATTAACGATTTGGATGTAAATGTAGGGCACGATCAAGAAGCATAGCCGTGTGGTAGATAGCGTGGAGGATAGCTGTCGGCTGCAGGAAGATATTGATCGTCTGGTCAGATGGGCAGAAAAGTGGCAAATGGCACTCAACCTGGACAAGTGTGAGGTGCTGCATTTGGGGAGGTCAAACAAGGCAAAGGAATCCATGATAAATGGGAAAATACTGAGAAGTGTAGAGAAAGTGAGGGACCTTGGAATGAATGTCCACAGATCCCTGAAGGTAGTTCTTTCTTTTGGGCCTCCTTATCTCGAGAGACAATGGATACGCGCCTGGAGGTGGTCAGTGGTTTGTGAAGCAGCGCCTGGAGTGGCTATAAAGGCCAATTCTGGAGTGACAGGCTCTTCCACAGGTGCTGCAGAGAAATTTGTTTGTTGGGGCTGTTGCACAGTTGGCTCTCCCCTTGCGCCCTCTGTCTTTTTTCCTGCCAACTACTAAGTCTCTTCGACTCGCCACAATTTAGCCCTGTCTTTATGGCTGCCCGCCAGCTCTGGCGAATGCTGGCAACTGACTCCCACGACTTGTGATCAATGTCACACGATTTCATGTCACGTTTGCAGACGTCTTTATAACGGAGACATGGACGGCCGGTGGGTCTGATACCAGTGGCGAGCTCGCTGTACAATGTGTCTTTGGGGATCCTGCCATCTTCCATGCGGCTCACATGGCCAAGCCATCTCAAGCGCCGCTGACTCAGTAGTGTGTATAAGCTGGGGGTGTTGGCCGCTTCAAGGACTTCTGTGTTGGAGATATAGTCCTGCCACCTGATGCCAAGTATTCTCCGAAGGCAGCGAAGATGGAATGAATTGAGACGTCGCTCTTGGCTGGCATACGTTGTCCAGGCCTCGCTGCCGTAGAGCAAGGTACTGAGGACACAGGCCTGATACACTAGGACTTTTGTGTTCCGTGTCAGTGCGCCATTTTCCCACACTCTCTTGGCCAGTCTGGACATAGCAGTGGAAGCCTTACCCATGCGCTTGTTGATTTCTGCATCTAGAGACAGGTTACTGGTGATAGTTGAGCCTAGGTAGGTGAACTCTTGAACCACTTCCAGAGCGTGGTCGCCAATATTGATGGATGGAGCGTTTCTGACATCCTGCCCCATGATTTTCGTTTTCTTGAGGCTGATGGTTAGGCCAAATTCATTGCAGGCAGCCGCAAACCTGTCGATGAGACTCTGCAGGCATTCTTCAGTGTGAGATGTTAAAGCAGCATCGTCAGCAAAGAGGAGTTCTCTGATGAGGACTTTCCGTACTTTGGACTTCGCTCTTAGACGGGCAAGGTTGAACAACCTGCCCCCTGATCTTGTGTGGAGGAAAATTCCTTCTTCAGAGGATTTGAACGCATGTGAAAGCAGCAGGGAGAAGAAAATCCCAAAAAGTGTGGGTGCGAGAACACAGCCCTGTTTCACACCACTCAGGATAGGAAAGGGCTCTGATGAGGAGCCACCATGTTGAATTGTGCCTTTCATATTGTCATGGAATGAGGTGATGATACTTAGTAGCTTTGGTGGACATCCGATCTTTTCTAGTAGTCTGAAGAGACCACGTCTGCTGACGAGGTCAAAGGCTTTGGTGAGATCAATGAAAGCAATGTAGAGGGGCATCTGTTGTTCACGGCATTTCTCCTGTATCTGACGAAGGCAGAACAGCATGTCAATAGTCGATCTCTCTGCACGAAAGCCACACTGTGCCTCAGGGTAGACGCGCTCGGCCAGCTTCTGGAGCCTGTTCAGAGCGACTCGAGCAAAGACTTTCCCCACTATGCTGAGCAGGGAGATTCCACGGTAGTTGTTGCAGTCACCGCGGTCACCTTTGTTTTTATAGAGGGTGATGATGTTGGCATCGCGCATGTCCTGGGGTACTGCTCCCTCGTCCCAGCACAGGCATAGCAGTTCATGTAGTGCTGAGAGTATAGCAGGCTTGGCACTCTTGATTATTTCAGGGGTAATGCTGTCCTTCCCAGGGGCTTGTCCGCTGGCTAGGGAATCAATGGCATCACTGAGTTCCGATTTGGTTGACTGTATGTCCAGCTCATCCATGACTGGTAGAGGCTGGCCTGCATTGAGGGCAGTCTCAGTGACAGCATTCTCCCTGGAGTACAGTTCTAGGTAGTGCTCAACCCAGCGGTCCATCTGTTTGCGTTGGTCAGTGATTATGTCCCCCGATTTAGATTTGAGGGGGGTGATCTTCTTGATGGTTGGCCCAAGAGCTCTCTTCATGCCATCATACATTCCTCTGATGTTTCCGGTGTCTGAGGCCAGCTGAATATGACTGCATAGGTGTTGCCAGTAGTCGTTTGCGCAACGCCTAGCCGTTCTTTGTGCAGTACTTCTGGCTGCTTTAAGTGCTGCGGATGTTAAATCGCTGGGGGCTTTCTTGTAGTTCAAAAGTGCAATGCGCTTAGCGGCTATGACAGGTTCCAGCTCTTCATTATGAGATTGAAACCAGTCTGCATTTCTCTTCGCACTTTTGCCGTAGGTGGTCAAAGCTGACTCATAGATGGCGTCTCTGATGTGGGCCCACTTGGTCTCAGCATCCCCTGTGGGAGTGTTTTGAAGGGCTGTTACAAGTGAATTTAGAAATTTTTGTAACAGCTGTGGGTGAGAAATTCTGCTCGTGTTGATGCGCGGGTGGCCCTTCTGCTTGGAATGATGCAACTTCTTTGGTCTGAGTCTAACCTTGCTGCACACCAGGGAGTGGTCGGTGTCGCAGTCCGCACTGTGGAAGCTGCGTGTGATTTGAACACTGTTTAAGGCGGCTCGCCTTGTGACAATGAGGTCTAGCTGGTGCCAACGACGTGATCTTGGGTGCCTCCATGAAACCTGGTGACAGGGTTTAGTGTGAAAGAACGAGTTGGTGATGCAGAGGTTATGATAGGTACACAACTCAAGCAGTCTCTGCCCGTTCTCATTCATCCTTCCAACGCCATAGCGCCCAAGGCAGGAGGGCCATGAGTCATGGTCGGCCCCAACCCTGGCAGTAGGACAGATCAATAAGGTGGTTAAGAAGGCATGTGGAATCCTTTCCTTTATTAGCTGAGGTATAGAATATAAGAGCAAGGAAGTTATCCTGGAACTGTATAAATCATTAGTTAGGCCACAACTTGAGTACTGTGTGCAGTTCTGGCCACCTCATTACAGAAAGGATGTAATTGCACTAGAGAGGGTACACAGGAAATTTGCGAGGATGTTGCCAGGACTGGAAAAATGCAGCTATGACGAAAAATTGGATAGGCTGGAGTTATTCTCCTTGGAATGGAGAAGGCTGAGGGGAGATCTGATTGAAATGTACAAAATTTTGAGGGACCTGGAGAAAATGGAGGTGAAGGGTCTATTCACCTTAGCAGAGAGGTCAGTGACGAGGGGGCATAGATTTAAAGTGATTGGTAGAAAAACTAGAGGAGAGATGAGGAAAAACTTATTCACCCAGAAGGTGGCGGGTAGAGCATGGCTACCTGACCCAAGCCCAACCATCCCGACGACATGTGCCGGGGTCGGGTCGTTATTCCTCGTCTGGCAGTCGGGCCCGGGTCAGGTCGGGCTCCGTGACAGCCAGGACGTCAAGGCGGGAAACGTGCATTTGGACTCCGCACTAGTCTGCAGTGAGCAATTCCATCTAAGGTAGAGCACAACCTCTTCAATAAAGTTGATTATATTCCGGTGGTGGGGTCAGGCATGGCACGGGAAAAAGTCAAAGGAGTCGGGCCGGGTCAGGCTTGGGTCAGATGTGGTTCTGTCAGGCTCGGGTCGGGTTTCATTTGCAGACCCGAGCAGGCCTCTAGTGGTGGGGGTCTGGAACTCACTACCTGAAGGGTAGTTGAGGCAGAAACCCTCAACTCATTCAAAAGAAGTCTGGATATGCACCTCAATTGCCGTAATCTGAAGGGCAATGGACCAAATACTGGAAGGTGGGATTAGAATAGTTGCATCGTTTTTCGGCCAGGATAGACATGATGGGCCAAGTGGCCTCTTTCTGTACCTTAAACTTTCTATGATTCTTTCTATGCTTCTAAAACCTGCAACAAATTATCAAAATGCAACATGGTGGATGTAATTTCCCACATATTTTAGTAAATAATTATTAAACTGACAGAGACTTAAAAAACATTTGCGGTTAAATTAGTATCTTTATTGCAATTGTACTTCTTTAAATCCCCATCCCATGCCATTTCCATCACATTCCTTTCAGCCCCCTCTCATCATTCCCAACCCACCCTTACTTCCTATGCCATCCCCAATTCCATCCCTCTCATACCAGTCCATCTCCCCCATTCCAACCCTCCCAGGCAGTTACCCCTTGCCACCTCCCATATCACCACCCTTCCTGACACCTCCCACCATGCCCTTATCTCCATACTGTCATTTCCCCCCTCTCTCCCATGCCGTCATCCCCCCTTCCCCAATGCCATCCCTGTTGCCCCCGCAAGCTATTCTCCACCAATTGCCCCCCCTCCCATGCCGTTTCTACACCACCCCCGCTCCCGCATAGTTGTCAAGAGCCCAGTAACCGAGGCTGGGGAGCAGCAAGAACCAGGGGCCAGAACCCAGTAACTGAAGCCAGTGAGCAGCAAGAGCCGATGGGCGAAGCCCAGTGAGCAAGGCTGGGGAGCGGCAGGGCCAGATGCCGGAGCTCAGTAACCAAGGCCAGGGAACAGCGGGGGTTGGGACTGGAGCCCAATAAGCGAGGCCAGGGAGCAGTAAGAACTGGGTGTCAGAGCCCAGTAAGCGAGCCAAGGAGCAGTAATTGAAGCCAGGGCCCAGTAAGCGTGGCACGTTGCCAGGCTCTGCCCACCAAATCAAACCACTTACCAATCAGAAAACGTGGACAGACAATAATAATAATTTTTGTCTGTCTGATATTGATGACATCAATAATAGTTTCAGATGATCCATTGCTGCAATAATGAAGGGCAAAATCCACAGCAGCTACTGTAAGAATAGACAGTGCTGTCATGCAGTGCCTTAATAGGTTAGTGTGTTTTTTCTACATCAAAGGGCTGAGCACAGCTCGCAGAAAGGTGAAATTCATACAGAAGGGCAGGAATTAATTCGAAGGGTTACAAGAGTTTATGCAATTTTGACGTCAATACCATACACAAAAGCAACTTGTCTGGATATGGCACAAAGGTCATTCCGCACCCCTACCTCCCCCTTTTCTTTAGGATACTTCAACAATTTCAATTTCTGAAAGGAATAAATCAGTTCAGCTTTATGTATCCCATACAGTGCACAATGACAAGCAACAGTAGAGAAACAAGACACTCAATCAATAAAGTAAAGAATTTTTAAAAACCTACTTTGCTAACAGTCTACTGAATAATTCTTCTAAAATTTAATGCAGGCTAACGTCAGGATACTCATTGGAAGGCTTTGAATTTTTAACATCTGCAAGGGAGAACTACATCAAATCACAAACAACTGCAAATGAAACTGGCTATCAAATTTGAAACAAATCTCTTTGGTAAGTGACAGTAAATGAGGAAAGCTGTAGAATGAGCTCCTGAACTCCAGTTTGAGCTGTTGTGTACTTTTTGGAGCATACTTGACATGCTTCTGGTTTGTGCACTTAAAAAAAAAGGCATGTATGCCACTGAAGCAGTCAGGGCAAAAGAAAATCAGCACCATAATCACTCTTGTGGTACCACCGGAGACTTCTATTCTCCAAGATTCAAGATCTGTGGCCATTTTCCTCACAGTGACTGAAAGCCGAACAGCACTTCTTCACTGTTATTCGAGACCATGGGATATTCAAGGCCACATTACAACAAGTGGCATTTCAGTGGATCATGGAGCAGCTAAGAATGGTATTTTATTACATGGATTGCACTGGAGAAATCAGAATCAGATAGGGCCAGAGTGAGATAAGCACATTTACCTTGGAGCATACTTGTCACTTGAGTTGTCCTGAAACCATTTTTTTCCATCTGAGTTCAGTCTGTATTTTGGACAAGATAGGTATTTATTTTCAACAGTTTGGTTTTACATCCCAGCGAGCAAGTAACAATCCAACTGATGGACGAATGTGGTCATACCAATCAATTTAAATAGAAAACCTGTATTTACATTATGTCCACAGATGAAAATCCTAAGGGATTCCAACTTCTCATACTCTCAGGGATCATCTCATGAACTGCTAGGGCTCATTGGTACAGAACCTAGTGCACTCTTCCCCTTGACATAGCTTTGATCTCTCAGCTGACCGCATACTCAGAACAAAGCAACAAAAGCATCATATAGGAACCATGAGTGGCAGAAAAATAGGAAGCTAAGAGTGCCATTGTGAACTGGAAGAAGTAGAGAAGTGTGCCAGCATGAACTTGGGAGTGGCAGAAGTATCAACATAAATTGGAGAGGCGCAAACAAAGTGCTGTGCATATGTGCTTGTACATAGGAGAAGGAACTGCTGGGAGGAGTGGAAGGTGTAAAGAGTGCCTTTATATTACTGTGACAACTGTATAAACAGACTTTTAAAAACTTTTTAAAATTTGGATTTAGCAACAGAGCATATGAATACATATCTGTTAACAGCCTGCGATTAATGAGAGAAAATCCTCACAATATTGGGTATGCCTGGAGCTCAAGTTAGCACAAGTGCATTTTGGCAGAATTATATGTCACAGGCCTATACATAGGGCTGTTTTTAAGTTCGCACCTTATCTGGGATTGTGTCAGCTTTTGCTCGTTTTCTGGGTCAGCATGCGTGGAACTGTATCGGTTAGATAACAGAAACTGTTCGAAGGTTTACTGCAACACAAGAGATGTACTATGTTGCAGCATACAGCAAACTGATATCAAGATGGAAACATATTGAACTTTCAAAGTTATTTGTCATCTTGGGAAAATAGCTTTATATAATAAGCTTTTACAAATAAAAGTGCCTATGAATTAGATTCCTCATATCATCAGTTTGGAACAAAGATTGGATTAAAGAATGCTACACTGTAATCAATATTATTCACAGACATAAAAAGCAAGTTTAGAACTAGAAGTAGGCTAGTATTTTTATTTTTATACATGCAATTACTACAACATTTAGCCCTGCTCCCAGGATGCTCTGAGATGCAGCACCATGAAATGTAGTAGTAGACAGGTCAATGTCTGTGATTCCCCTGATTTAAACCAACCTGTTAGAGAAAGCAGTTGAACTGGGGGAGGGGAAAAACAACAGTCATCCATCTTGAAGGGCTAACATCCTGTTTGCTGACTACCAAGACATGTGATAGAGAAAATAGATCAAAAATAAATTTGAAGATCGGAAAGAGGACATATTTTTATCTTTTTTCACTATCACTGTTCACAATGTCTTCTCTTATAAGTTTTCTTTCTTTGCCTTGTTTGTTGACCTTCTAGCCATATAACAATATAATAATCTGAGTTTAGGCAGCACCGTTTGCTCTCCCCCTCCCATTCTACTGTAAAAGTAAGCAAGAAAAAGCAATTTACAGGCTTGGCATTCCAGCATTCACGGCATTAGAAAACAAACAGTACACAAAGAATGACTCAAGTAAGGCCAAGTAAATTTGGCCTTTTATATCAAATAAATTCTCCCATGCATTCTGGACAGAAGCAATGGACTCAGCAAAATGATCCAAGGAGGATTTGTTATGCAACCCCACATGCCAAATGAGAAATATTAATTTCATCGACTGGAACTTTGCCTAAGACTTTTACTGGAAATTCTTACAAATAACTTCTTTTCAAAAGAGTAACCTGGCAGCAAAGATGGCCACGGCAATTTGCATATGAAAGGGCAACAAAGTAGACCAGAGACAACATGACCGAGGCAACCTCGCCAGAACAATGGGGTGCTCTCTGGTTTAATTCCCTGAGATGGCCTTCTCAACACAGTCATCAACAGCCATCGACACCCATTGACTTTTGAAGAGCCAACTCCCTCCAAGTGTCACTGAACAGCTTAAGGTGTGGTGCCTTGAATCGCAGATAATTCCAGAAGGGCCTCATTAATCCAACAAAGAGGTTTTGGGAATGTCATGTAACTGCTGTGCAATTTTGGAGAGGCTAAGCTTTGTCAGTCAGAAAGCGAACAGTAACTGTAAGCCATCAAGAAAGCAGCACTCTCTCTCCAGTCCAGATCCAAAGAAGGCCCAGCTGCAGCTAGTAAAGTCAAGTCGGCAGACCACCACAAACAATAACTCGGATACAAGGCTCAAAACCCCCTCCTCTGCCTTCCGGAGCCTAAGAAGCAAGCCGAAACGTGCACGTGGTCCAGCGAGGACTTCAGGACTACAAGTTCAATTAAGGACTCTGGGACTGCTGAAATGTATTTAAATTCCATTTATTTCAGACTCTACTCCAACTACCCAACTCTGTTTTCCCTCTGTAATCTATATCTGTGTGCGCGTGCGCGTGTGTGTCTGTCTGTCACTCGTGTGAATGTGAGCGTGGATGCATCGTGTATTTTAGTAATTCTAACCAGTTTAAAGTGATAAGAATAATAAACTTACATTTTTTTGTTAAAACTCAAGAAAACCTGTTTGACTGGTTCTTTGGCAATAATATTACAGGGACAGGAGCAGTCGCTCACTGAGGGGTAAGTTCAACCAGTGTGTTAAAAAAGGATAAACCCTGTTGCTGTCAAACCAGAGAAGGGGCGAAAGGGGAGCCTGAGACCCCCTCCTCATCTGGTCCTAACAGATGGGACAGTCAGAAGGTGTGGGCATGGTGCAGAGTTCAAACACAGCCACATGCAGCAAGGATTCAGGAAGTAGGTAAAAATTAAACAAGTTAATAAATTTAAGAAAAAAAGTTGCTATTTTTGATCGCAATTAGGCAACACAAATCCAGATTCCTAAATACACAACTAGAATTTTGCAGTGTGCGCTGCAAGTCATGAATCATAATTCAGTGGAAAAGACAAGGCTGAAGCGTTTGCAACCATCTTCAGCCAGAAGTGCCAAGAGGATGATCCATTTGGCCTCCTCCTGAGGTCACCAACATCACAGATGCCAGTCTTCAGATGAATTGATTCAGGCCATGTGGTATCAAGAAACAGCTGAGCACACTGGGCACAGCAAATGCTTTTGGCCCAGATAATAACCCGGCTGCAGAATGGAAAACTTGTGCTCCAGAACAACCTGTGAACCTAGCCAAGCTGGCCCAGTATAGCTACAGCACTGGCATTTACCCGACAATGTGCAAAATTGCCCAGTTATGCCCTATCCACAAAAGCAGGAGAAATCCAATCTGGTCCCATTAGCCTACTCTCAATTATCAGCAAAGCAAAGTGAAGGAAAGTATCATTGAGAGTGCTATCAAGCAGCACCTATTCACCAATACTCAGTTTACGTTCCACCAGGACCACTCAGCTCCAGTCCTCATTTCAGCCCTGGTCCAGACATGGACAAAAGAGCTAAATTCCAGAGGTGAGGTGAGAGTGATTGCTCTTGACATCAGGCAGCATTTGACTGAGTGTGGCCTCAAGGAAACCTAGTAAAACTGAAGTCAATGGGAATTGGAGGGAAAAGTCCACACTGGCTGGAGTCATACCTAACACAAAGGAAGCAGGTTATGATCATTGGAGGCCAATTATCTCAGCTCCAGGACATCGCTGCCGAGTTCCTCAGGGTAGAGCCCTGGGCCCAACCATCTTCAGCTGCTTTATCAATGATCTTCCCTCTATCATAAAATCAGAAGTGCGGATGTTCGCTGCTGATTGCACAGTGCTCAGTACCATTCAAAACTCGTCAGATACTGAAGCAATCGTGACCACAAAGCACCAACACCTGGACAACATTCAGGCTTGGGCTGAGAATTGGCAAGTGACATTCGTGCCACACAAGTGCCAGGCAATGATCATCTCCAACAAAAGAGAATCTAATAATCTCCCCTTGATATTCAATTGCATCATCATCTCTAAATCCCCCACCATCAACATCCTGGAGGTTACCATTGACCAGAAACTTAACTGGACCAACCAAATAAATACTGCAGCTAGAAGAGACCGTCAGAGACTGGGAATTCTGTGACAAATAACTCACCTCCTGACTCCCCAAAGCCCATTCAACATCTACAAGGCACAATTCAGGAGTGTGGTGGAATACTCCCCACTTGCCTGGATGAGTGCAGCTCCAACAACACAAGAACCTCGACATCCAGGACAAAGCAGCTTAACTGGCGCTCCATTTACCACCGGCACCCAGTGGCAGCAGTGTGTACCATCTACGAAATGCACTGCCGTAACTTGCCAAGGCTCCTTCGACGGCATCTTCTAAACCCATGACCTCTACCATCAAGAAGAACAAGGGCAGCAGGCATATGGCAACACCACCAGCTGCATGTCCCTTCCAAGTCACATATCACCCTGACTTGGAAATACATCACCATCACTACCAGTGACTCAAAATCCTGTAACTTCCTCCCTAATAGCACTGTGGGTATATCGACACGATAAGAACAGCAGCAGTTCAAGGTGATTCAGCACCTTCCCAAAGGCAATTAGGGATGGGCAATAAATGCTGACCTTGGAGTGATGCCCATGTCCCATGAATGAACAAAAAAAATGCACTTTCATTGTCAGTTATGACAAGCCTAAAACGTTAAAACGTTATTCCACTTGCCTTCATTATTACAGAGCTCAAACTGGTTCAAGATGCTATGACAATATTTGCACATTACTGAACTTAGATTAGATGCAACCAAGGTTTTAATTTTCAATGCAACACTTACACTGCTTACCAACAGCTGAACAGCTCAAAGAATAAAATTACATGAAGGCTAGTATTTTAGCATGTCAGCAATGGTAATTTTCTTTATAGTCTGATGGCAAATGTCTAATTTTGTATTTGCTGTTCATAATGCCTACTATATGTCTATGACTGAGTGGTGCCACTCCACCATTGGCTTCGCGAAAATGGCATCTCTCCACCTCATTACTGAAATATACTGAATGGTGAGAAGTTGCTGTACTTATCCAGTAGATACGATCTAAACTCACCACAGAAAGTTAGAGCTGCTTTAAAGTTACGCAAGCAATCAGTTTTGGAGCCATTTACGCTCTGCGCTTATTCAATTAAGCCAGGGTGAGCTGTCAGAGATTCTTTTAACAATGTGCTAAGTTTCAATTACTGCCGATGAACCTCTCTGGCATTGAAAATTAACCATTACAAGACTGGAACCTTACTCATTGCTGTTGGATACAGTTTTCAAAAAGTGAAATTAATTTTTTAAAATATCCTATTCCTTTGTCTCTCAATCTAATATTTCATTCCCTCTCTTCATTTCTCCTGATTTGGCATTGAATTCACTTGCGTTAATTTATACTTCCTTCTCAGTCCTTATACTGTTTCATTTGGTGATCTGTGCCAAAGGAGATGTATATCTTCAAAGGTAAACACAGTTAATTGACAGTGAGATAGGTTGGAAGCAACATATAGAAGCGGTCACAAAGCCAGCTGCCTGCTAGGTTGATGAAATGAATGCAACTAAAACAAAAAGCCACGGTTTTGATGTACCCTGAATTCTGAGGCTGTTGATGACTTAGCAGTAAAGAAAACTGCAGGGAGCCACAAGACTTTTAGTGCTACAACCTATACATATAACCAATAATTTTTCAATAAAAGTGGGTTTCAATTGACTGCCACTTCCTGCGCTTTGTTTTAGGATTCACTCAAGGTACCATCTGGGCTGTCACGTGAAATTAGCTGGTGCTTCATTGTTACCAGTAGGTTTGCTGTAGAACATCATCGAACATTAAAAGTCTTGAACATCGGGGAAATAATTTCTCACCGAATCTCTTGTCATCACTGATACATTCAATATCACATTTTATATCCTATTAAATAATAACTACCATGAACTTTGCTCAAACTACAGAAAGCTAGAAATGACTGGTTGAAACAATGCAATAGTTAAGTCTTTGACAGTAATTTCTAGGCAAATTCATGGATTCAGATGGTTTCATTCAAACCACATTTAGGGACTGAAGAAAAACTGAGACACCACATTGAACAAATAGCTGCTCTGTCAAGGCTGTAATCTAAGGCACCAGGGGAGAACCTATAACGCAAATTACTTTAAATTTACTTCAACCTCCTGCAGACACCAGTTTCTGCTAATTGTTCTGAACCAGATGTTTTGCAGCGAAATCCATCTGAAAGTTTGCGATTTTTCTCCAATACACAGGAAGACATATTGCTTCCTCTGATGAAACGTCACAGACATGAAAAGTTAACACTGTTTCTCTCTACAGATGCTGCCAGACCTGCTGAGTATTTCAGCACTTCATTTCTATTTCAGATTTCCAGCAGTATTTTGCTTTATATTGCTTCCTCTGCCTGCCTGCAAGAAACCTGACAACATCTTGGTTTTCTGAGTAGTAAAGATGCAACCCAAGTAGAATGCTTTATTTGAAGCGCAGGATTTCAAAATACTACAGCAAGTGATGTTTGGTCAGCAATTGGAGAAATTATGGAACTAAATTCCGTCATTATCAAGTGTGTGGGTCAAGCCAGCAACAACTGAATTAAACAATGCACTGCCTTTCAAGAATGGCAAACCACAACCGTAACTGATGCATTAAAAATCCTCACCAGAGCCCAAGTGAACAGGTTTATTAACAGAACAAACAAAGGATACGTTGTCCACAGAAACATATTTCAATATTTAAAGTTGTTTTTAAATATCCCGAGGCATTATTGCAAGAACAGCAGTTTTCCTCGTGCCTTGGCAAATATTTCTGTTTCAATGATCACCAAAGAGATGTAGTCATTTATCTTGCAGACCCTCTTGTGATCTGACTGAGCTCTAAGTGACTGCCAGAAGTCACTGTACTGAAAACTAATTTGTTGTACGTGAAGTTCTATTGAATGTTTCTAAAAGACATAGTACTAAACAAACGAAAGCCTCGTTTGTTTTTGAATAGCTCACATAGAATCAGAAATGGCTACAGCACAGAAGGAAGCCATTCAGTCGTCGTGTCCATGCTGGCCTTCGGCAAGAGCAACTCACCTCATCTCATTCATTGGAACATAGGAACAGGAGTAGGCCATTCAGCCCACTGAACCTGCTCTGACATTCAATACGATCATGGCTGATCATCCACTTCAAAGCCTTTTTCCCCCCACACGATCCCCATATCCCTTTATGTCACTGGTATTTAGACATTTGTCAATCTCTACTTTAAATATACTCAATGACTGAGTTTCCACAGCCCTCTGGGGTAGAGAATTCCAAAGGTTCACAACACTCTGAATAAAGAAATTTCTCCTCCTCTCTGTCCTAAGTGGCTTCCCCCTTATTTTGAAATTGGTTCTAGACTCCGCAACCAGGGCACACATCTTAGCTGCATCTACCGTCTCTATCCCTTTCAGTATTTTGTAGGTTTCAATGAGATCACCTCTCATTCTTCGAAACTCTAGAGAATACAGGCCCAGTTTCCCCAGTATCTCTTCATCGGATAGTGCTGTCATCCCAGGAATTTAATCTACATATAGACTGGGTAAAACTAATTAGCACTAATGCTGTGGAGGACCAATTTCTGGAATGTAGACAAGATGGTTTTCTAGAACAGTATGTTGAGGAACCAAATAGAGAACTACTTTAGATCTGGTATTGTGCAATGAGAAATGACAAATTAATAATCTTGTTGTAAAGGAGGCTGAAGGGAAAAGTGACCATAATATGATACAATTTTACTCTATGTTTGAAAGTGATGTTCTTCAATCCAAAACTGGGGTCTAAACAAAGGAAACTACAAAGGTAATGAGGGGCAAGTTGGCTGTGGTAGATTGGGAAATGACATTAAAAGGTAAAAACAAAACACTGCGGGTGCTGGAAATCTTTAATAAAAACAAAGTGTTGGGAATACTCAGCAGATCTGGCAGCATCTGTGGAGCGAGAAGCAGAGTTAATGCTTCGGGTCTGTGACCTTTCAACAGAACTGGCAGAACTTTGCCTGTTCTGATGAAAGGTCACAGACCTGAAATGTTAACTCTGCTTCTCTCTCCACAAATCTGCTGAGCATTCCCAACACTTTGCGGATGCTGGAAATCTGTAATAAAAACCAAGTGTTGGGAATACTCAGCAGATCTGGCTGCATCTGTGCAGAGAGAAGCAGAGTTAATGGCAAAGAAACTAAACAAATAATTTGTGTCTGCCTTCACGGAGGAAGATACAAAAAACTTCCCAGAAATACAAGAGAACTAAGGGACGAGCGAGAATGAGAAACTGAAAGACAGTAGTATTCATGAAGTAGTACTGGAGAAATTAATGGGACTGAAAGTTGATAAATCCCCTGGACCTGATGATATACATCCCAGGGTGTCTAAAGACGTGGCTGTAGAGATAGTGGATGCATTAGTGATCATCTTCCAAAATTCTATAGATTCTGGCGTGGTTCCTGAAGATTGGAAGGTAGCAAATGTCACCCCACTATTTAAGAAAGAGGAAGAGAGGAAATGGGGAACTACAAGACCTGTTAGCCTGCCATCAACAGTCGGGAAAATGCCAGAATCTATTATAAAGGATGTGCTAACTGGACACCGAGGAAATAATGGTACAACTAGGCAGAGTCAACATGGATTTATGAAAGGAAAATCATGTTTGACAAACCAGTTGAAGATTTTTGAGGATGTAACTAGCAGAAAAGATAAGGGGGAACTGGTGGATGTGGTGTTGTGTAATTGGATTTTCAGAAGGCTTTCGATAAGGTCCTACACAAGTGGTTAGTGAGCAAAATTAGAGCACGTGGGATTGGGGGGTAATATACTGGCATGGATTAAGGATTGGTTAACAAACAGAAAACAGAGCAGGAAAAAATGGGTCATACTCAAGTCGGCAGGCTGTGACCACAAGGATCAGTGCTTGGGCTACAGCTATTTATAACCTACATCAATGATTAGGATGTGGGGACCAAATGTAATATTTCCAGGTTTGCTAATGCCACAAAACTAGGTGGGAATGTGAGCTGTGAGGAGAATGCAAAGAGGCTTATGGGGCTTTAGACAGGTTAAGTGAGTGGGAAAGAACATAGCAGATGGAATATAAAGTGGAAAAATGTGAAGTAATCCACTTTGGTAGGAAAAACAGAAATGCAAAGTATTTCTTAAATGGTGAGAGATTGGGAAGTGTTGTTCAAAGGGACCTGGGTGTCCTTGTTCATAGGTCACTGAAAGCTAACAGACAGGTACAGCAAGCAATTGGGAAGGCAAATGGTCTGTCGGCCTTTGTTGCAACAGGACTTGAGCACAGGAGTCAAGAGGTTTTGCTGTAATTGTATAGAGCCTTGCTGAGACCGCACCTGGAGTATTATGTACAGTTTTGGTCTCCTTACCGAAGGAAGGACATACGTGCCATCGAGGGAGTGCAACCGAGGTTCACCAGACTGATTCCTGGGATGGCAGGAATGTCCTCTGAGGAGAGATTGAGGAGACTGGGCCTGTATTCTCTCGGGTTTAGAAGAATGAGAGGTGACTTCAATGAAGCATACAAAATTCTTCCACGGCTCCAAAGGGTTGATGCAGGAAGGATGTTCCCCTCGGATTGGGGGGGCGCGCAAAAACCAGGGAACACAGTCTCAGAAGAGGTAGGCCATTTAGGACAGAGATGAAGAGGAATTTCTTCACTCAGAGGGTGGTGAATCTGTGGAAGTCTCTACCCCAGAGCGCTGTGGAGGCTCACTTATTGAGTATGTTCAAGACAGAGATCATCGGAACATATAAACACGAGTAGGCCATTCAGCCCATTGAGCCTGCCCCTGCCATTCAATACAATCATGGCTGATCATCCACTTAAATGCCTTTTTTCCACACTATCCTCACATCCCCTTATGTCACTTGCATTTAGAAATCTTTCAATCTCTGCTTTAAACATACTCAATGACTGAGCTTCCACAGCCCTCTGGGGAGAGAATTCCAAAGATTCACTACACTCTGAATAAAGAAATTTCTCCTCCTCTCTGTCCTAAGTGGCTTCCCCCTTATTTTGAAATTGTGTCCCCTGGCTCTAGACTCCCCAACCATGGGAAACATCTTACCTGCATCTACCCTGTCTATCCCTTTCAGTATTTTGTAGGTTTCAATGAGATCACCTCTCACTCTTCGAAACTCGAGAGAATACAGGCCCAGTTTCCTCAATCTCTCTTCATATGATAGTCCAGCCATCCCGGGAACAAGTCTGGTGAACCATCCTTGCACTCCCTCTACAGCAATAATATCCTTCCTAAGACACAGGGACCAAAACTGCACACAGTACTCTAGGTGCAGTCTAACCAAAGTTCTACACAATTGAAGCAAGACTTCACTACTCCTATACTCAAATCCTCATGCAATAAAGGCCATCATACCATTAACCTTCCTAATTGCTTGCTGCACTTGCATGTTAGCTTTCAGTGACTTCTCGAAAAGGACACCCAGGTCCCTTTGTACATCTACACTTTCTAATCTCTTTACCATTTAAGGAATACTCCGCATATCTGTTCCGCCTACCAAAGCAGATAACCTCACATTTTTCCGCATGAGATTCCATCTGCCACGTTCTTGCCCACTCACTAAGTCTGTCCAAATCCCCTTGAAGCTGCTTTGCATCTTCCTCACAACACACATTCCCACCTAGTTTTCTGTCATCCATTTGAGGCGCCGAATGGCCTACTCCTGCTTTTATTTCCTACGTTCCTATGTAGATGAGCTGAGACAGGGGCAAAGTCAGGCAATGTTATGGAGGTGGAAATAGGCAGTCGTAGTGATGGTGCAGATATACGGTCAGAGGCTCATCTTGGGGTCAAATATTGCACCAATGTTGCGAACAATTTGGTTTAGTCTCAGACAGTTGGCAGCTAGGAAATGGAGTTTGGGGCAAGGACCGAAGACAATGGCTTCCTTATATTTAACTGGAAGAAATTTCTGCTCATGCAGTACTGGATATCGGACAAGCAGTCTGATAGCTTAGACAGTGGAGGAGTCAAGAGAGGTGCTGAGAAGGGGGAGCTGGGTGGCATCAGCTAACACTCTGCTTTCAGATGATGTCACCGAGGGACAACTTGTAGATGCGAAGTAGGAGGGGGCCATGGATAAATCCTCGAGGGGGCCAGCAGAGCTAACAGTACGGGAGGGGGAAGAGAACCTTTTTTTTTTAAATTCCTTCTTGGGATGTGGGCGCATTTGCAAAGGCAACAGTTAACATCCTTGCCAAATTGTCCTCGAGAAGTTGGTGAGCCACCTTCTTGAACCGCTGCAATCTGTGTGGTGTCGGTACACCCACAGTGCTGTTAGGAAGGGAGTTCCAGGATTTTGACCCATGGACAGTGAAGGAACGGCGATATAGTTCCAGGTCAGGACGGTGTGTGACTTTGAGGGGAACTTGCAAGTGGTGGTATTCCCAGGCGTCTTCTGTGCTTGTCCTTCTTGGTGGTAGAGGTCGTAGGTTTGGACGGTGCTGTCGAAGGAGCCTTGGCGAACTGCTGCAGTGCATCTTGTAGATCGTACACACTAAGGCCACCGTGCGCCAATGGTGAAGGGAGTGAATGTTGAAGGTGGTAAATGGGGTTCCAATCAAGCGGGCTGCTTTGTCCTGGATGGTGTTGAACTTCGAGTGTTGTTGGAGTGGCACTCATTCAGGCAAGAGGACAGCATTCCATCACACTCCTGGCCTGTGCCTTGTAGATGGTGGACAGGCTTTGGGGCGTCAGGAGGCGAGTCACTCACCACAGATTTCCTAGCCTCTGGCCTGCTCTTGTAGCCACAGTACTTAAATGGCTGGTCCAGTTAAGTTTCTGGTCAATGGTAACCATCACAGTGGTGATAGTGCTGCTGGTGATAATAATGCAAGTGATACTCTGACTACTCTGGAAAAAAAAAAACTCTGACTATGATTAGATATTTAAGAATGGAGCCATGCGAGTGCAGTCCCACCCAGCTGGACAGCAGTGGAGAGGCATTGGAAGAAAATGGTGCAGTCAACCATGTCGAAGGCTGCAGACAGGTCGAGAAGAATGAGCAGGAATAGTTCAGATGCATGGAGATTTCCCACCCTCCCCCCACCACCCCAGGAAATAGTGGACTTGTGGAACAGGTTTCTGGCTTCTGCAGTGAATACTGAGTCACTAAATGCCTTCAAGCAACCACTGGATCTATTTCTGGATGTGGTGCCGAAAAATAAGGACCAGAGTGGTCTCCTGGATTAGCTTTCAATCACGTAAGGAGGTCAGAGAGCAATTTTGTAGTTTTCTGCCCCCGCCCTCCTCCCGCACCCCTTCACCACCACCACCACCCATCAACTCCACAATTAGCCTGGGTTGGGAATCTGGCTTTTTTGCTTCTCCTGGGAGATTGCATGCCTTCGACATGGTGATGCATGAGTTATCACAACTGTATGGCACAAACTGAATGGGCCCATCATTTTTTTATGTTTGTCATCTTTGGTAAGTTTGCATATTTAGTGCCTTGAATTCCATCTGCCAGTTTCTTGCCCAATCCACCATTTTATAATTATCCACTTGCAACATCGTTTGGTCCCCAGATTATTTACTATGCCTCCAATTTTAGTACCATCTGTAAATCAGAACAATACACTCAACAGCTTTATGTCCATATCACTGATATGCAATGAACAGTCACACCGTGGTACACCACCACTCATTTCTTATCTGCATGATTTTGCACCTGTTGGTGCCACAGGGCAAGGCCACCAAACATAAAATTATGATTGAACAACAAAATTCTGAAAACTAGTTAGACATTAAAAACCAACAGCACAGGAAAAAGAAAAAAAATTCGAACTGTGGAAATCTTTGAATAAGTAAATTCTAGGAACCAAATGGAAAACACCCAAAAAGATCTTATCTAAAAGATGATGCTGCACAAACTCCCTCACAAAATGGGGAAACAAGCAAGCAGTCCAGAAGCTCTGCTAAAACTTTGATTTCAACAGCAGCATAAGCAAGCGTGGTCAATAGCACAAAGCAAAAGTCAAATAATTTGACAACTTTAGGAAACCTCTTTCCAAAAGAGGTCAAAACTGCTTCTCACTTCCTCTTCTCACTCCACATTCTCTTGTCTCCTTTCTTCCTTCTGTACTCTACATTCACTGTCATTATCCTACTTTCTCCCAATCCCTCCTCTCCTCCTTCCGACTCCTTCTCCCAAATTTTTGCCCCCTTCTCCCCCATCACCCTCCTCTCACCCTTTCTCCCACCAACTCAAGAACTTGCATTCATATCGCTCTTTTAGTATCGTAGCGTATCCTCGTGTGCTTCACAGGAGTTTTATCAAACAAAATTTGACACAGTGCCACATAAAGAGATATTAGGACAGATGACCAAAAGCTTGGTCGAAGAGGCAAGTTTTAAGGAACATCTGAGGAGGAGAAGAGTGAGGTAAAGAGGCAGAGGCTCTTAGGGAGCTAATTTCAATGCTTAGGGCCTAATCCAGTGAAGGCAGAACTGCCAATGGAATCAGCAATGCACAAACTCCTCCAATGCTCCTCTCCACTCCCTGCCCTCCTCTCCAAATGTCTCTTGCTCTTCTGTTCCTCCTCCACATACCCCATTTGACTTCTCACCATCCTTGCTTATCTCCTCACACTCACTCACCCCACCCTCTCTTCCCCAACCTTCCTAGTCTCTATCCTGTCATGCCCACTCCCCTCCCAAAACCCTCACCGTGCCCCAGTTCCTCTCCCAAAGTTCACCCATTTCCCTCCTCTCATGGCCATTGCCTCAACACTCCTCTCTTTCTTTGCCTCCCCACCTGAATTCACCCTCGCCCCACCTCTCAGCCCGAATACATCCACAGTCCCCTTCCCTGCCAGCATCCTCTTTTGTCCAACTGACCCCAACCTGTGTCTCCTTTCCTTATTCCATCACCTACTCTCCACTTTACCTATCCCCAATGCTCCTCCCTGTCTGTACCATCTTCCAGGCCACAGTTGGAACAACAGAATTCTGGCGGGGTTTGCTGCACCACAGGAGATTGACCAGTGTTCTATAAACTTTAGACATGTAAAAAGCTGGTACGACAATATTTTCTCCCTCAATCCATCTAGATTTATTTTATTCCCCAGAAACACAGATGAGTGGAACTTTGGGAGCAAATTATAAAGCTCCAGTTATTACCTGCGCTTTGTTGATAGTTAGATGCAAATAGTTTAATTCAACCGACAGACACAAAAACTGATAGAAAGAGAAAGACAGAAGAAGGAAAAAGATGGTGGTGAAAGAGAGAGATAAGGGAAGTAACAGACATAGGAATGCACATCCAACAACAAATCGCCAAACTCAATGCTTACAGAAATCCCTTAGAAAATTAAAAACCAATAGTGCCCAACCTGGGGACCCCCCAAACTCTACCATGCAGTCATGACCATACATTCACTCTTCCTTCACTGCCCGCAATACAACAGGAAGCCAAACATTATCTGCCACCCCTCAGTTCTGCAAAACCCCTGTAGCCCCAATACAGTGCGATTAAACCCTGGGCCCTCTAACCCAGCTATGATAAAACTGAGGACCATTCACTACAGGTACCAAACCCAAGGACCACCCCCAATACAGCTAAACTCACACCCCTCCACATTATTGCTAAATTCCTAATATTGACCTTGCCGTGCACTGCTTTTTTTTTTAAAAAGGGATAAAAATTAAGTACAAGGGAAAAAGATTATCTGGAGGATAAAAGGAAAAAAAATTGCATGGCCTCAAGATTTTTAATAGTCCTGAATTAGGAGGTGGCACTGCCAATGTAACCTGGCATGATCAACTGGTCACAATGGGGTTGGACCTAACAGGACATAACAATTTGCAACTTAACAATAATCAAAATCAACAATTAGACTACAAGCAGCAGCACAGGAATGTGGATTGTGAAAGAGAAGGTGTGACAATACATGGAATCTAAGAGCTCACCGGTGAACAGCTAACCAGACCAATGGCTGCACGTTATTTTTGTGCACTTTGTACATTGGACTCTTCGATAACTGCACTTGTTTGAGTTCCCTGCTAGTTTGGGGAAGGTTGGGTGGTTGTGGTGGTGGTGGTGGTTGTGGGGTGCAGGGTGTTCTTTGGACAATCCATTGATGTTTTGGCTGAGCATATTAGAAGCCAGAAGGGGATTGGTGGAGGGGAGGCAAGTTCAGCCGGAGAGGAGGGAAGAGGGTAAAAGTTACCCTCAACAAGAATAACTTGCACTTATAGGAGACTTTTAACATAGCAAAGCATCAAACCAAGCAAGATTTTGGCCCTCTGCCTCCTCCGTCCCCCCACGCGAAGTTTTGACCCTCAAACCTTCGATCAGGATTTCAGATTACTTGGCCTACTGGATTAAAAAGATTTTGGAGAACTTGCTTTCTCCTCCCAGGACCCCATTCAATCCAGGACAGCTCCAACACTCCTAAGCCTGGAGACCTCCCTTCCAAATCCCACAACCCCTTTCCCAGTGATCCAAAATCTCATGACCTCTCTCCCAGTGATCCTAGATCCTAGAACAGAATTTTAAAAATCTACCTTCCACTTGTCTGAAATCTCCACCAATATACTGCTAATACCCTAGATCCCATCCCACTATTGACAGAACCAGTGAAACATTCCAAGTGCTCTGAGATTCAGGCCCAAACTACATAGGTGTTTTTATCCTTTCTGACTGTAATTTTCAACTTTCATTATTTGCCCATCATATTATTTAAAATCTTTTCACCCATTTCAGGATTTTACCCAACGACATTCCAGCAAAGCACAATAATCAAATATACAGGCAGTAATAGTTCCTCAGTAATCCCACTATACATCACCAAAAATAAAATCAACATAAATTCCACTTGTTGAACTAGAGTCAATAAATTTCAACGGGAATTAAATAATTACTTGAATAAATTTTTTAAACTATCAGCATAGACTTGACAGACTGAGTGGCCTGTTTCTGTATTGTAAAAGTATGCAATTCCAGAATGGTATCAAATTCCTACTTGAGTTTGTTCTGCTTTTTTTTTCACTTGCCCAACATCCCTTCCTCCTTCCAAATTGCACACCCGCACACTGCCAAAGAAACAAAGCATCTAAGTGCAGAAATCAATTTCCAGTATGAAAATTAGACTTCAGAGAAATCACAATGCTGCCCTCCCTCCCAACTTCTTGGACTGTGTTCAAGTAGACCACCCAATGGAGAAAGGTTAATGGGAAATAATTAATGGCAAAGTAAGTATGGGGAAAAGATAAGATAGTGGCATTCAATGTATAACTCTTTCAGAGAGCTGGAAAAAGTAAAATGAGATGAGTAGCCTCATTGTGATAGAAAATTCTACAAAAATGGTGGAAGGAGTGGAAAGGAATGCAAGCAAGTAAATAACAAATGTGTACCATTTTCTCCAACTGAACTTCAATGCTCTTCTTGTCAAATAACGTATATTTTTTCATGTTGTAATCTCATTAGAGTTTCTAATATTTTACTTTTATTGTCTGTAAGTTCTGTTTTCTGTATTTTCTCATTATTTCGACAGTGTCTGGGACATTTGGGTGTCAGTTTGTATATTATCTGATTTATGTCAAATTGAACTACAGTAGGGCAATACAGCCAACGGGAAAGGGTTTGAGAGGGAAGGAGAGCAGCAGAAAGTTAGACATTTAAGATTAGAGAGCATAATGGCAGGGGCTGAAAACAGAGAATAAAGATCAACAGCTGGAGGGGAGAGAAATACAGAAAAACAAAATGACAAAGTACAGCTAAAGGAATTGAAAAAGAGAGACAGAGAAAATATTACAGAAACAAAAGAGACTGAGAAATCAAGGGAAAAATAAGGAAGCAAGAAAATATTCTAGGAGACAGAAAAAGTCACAAACTGTGGAAAGAGTGAAAAAATACAGAAATGGCAGGCTGTAAACCAATATGTGAATAAAATATTACAAAAACTAGTGGGAAAGAATATAAAAAACCATATTGTTTGTTGTTATTTGACAAGAACAGCATTCAAGTTTTGATCGAGAAATTGACACACATTTATGTTTGTTTTTGATTAAAATGTTTTACATTTTTCGGAAGGTGGGAGAGAGAGGAGAGAGAGAGAGAGAATGCACAGGCATGAATGTGTTTTGAGGGGGAGGGCTAAGAGACAGGGAGAAATAATCTGTAGAAGGAAGGGAGAGAGAGAGATGAAGAATGAATCTGACTCTGCTGGGAGAAGGAGGCAGAGTAGTTCTCTGGGTTAGAAGCCCATATTATAAAATAGTGCATGCTCTAACTCAGCATGTGGAGCACCGTGGTACACCCACCCACTTGATTTAAACACAATCAATAAAGATGCCAAGTGCTCCTTGGTACAGCCAGTTTTTCACTAGATCAACTGTCAGGCACTGGCAAACTATATTTTAAGTAGTATAGAACCAAATTCTACAAAAGTGTCCAAATGCACAAAACAGATGAGATGAAACAAAAATAGGAGATTCTGATATACAGCAATTTCTGTTTTAATTTCCAAACCTGAAAGCAGCCAACTGCTGGGCTTCAAATCAAACAAACAACCAAAGATAAAATTGCAGGAGCTTCTGGAATTCAGATTCGGCTACCATTAATAGAAAATTTTCACCATTTTCAAATTAACTTCTGTGCTAAGTGTTTTCCACAAGTAGTTGTAAGTGGACATTATTGTTTCACGTAAAATAAAATGACATAAATCCGAACCCATAAATACATATCTTTCTGTGAGCCAATTGCATAGGGCAACATCCATAAGCTGTCTGGCCACCTGGCTTGGAAAGGAACAATGGTTCAGGTATCAGAGGACAATTTTGCATTATGCCAAAAATTCAGAATATATCAAATAATAAATGTAACATTTATAAGATCATTAGTAAAGCACTTATGACTCCAAAAATATTAAGATGCTCAGAAAATAGTATGTGTTCTTCCACCAATGTACATGCTGATGCAAATTTGATACTAACCTGATACTGGTAGCTTCTGAACCACTGCTTCAAGTCCCAGTCCCATAGGATCATCTGCAAAATACAAAATTAAGTGCCATTAACAAATTATAGCTGGAAAATATATTTCCACCGTTCAGAACAACTTACGTAAACCTGCCACACTGCCATCAATGCCACATGCCCAGGACACAACACATGTTCAACTTCAACTGGGAGAGGTGGGATTTTTTTTTTTGTTCGTTCTTCAGATGTGGGTGTTGCTGGCTAGGCCAGCATTTATTGCCCATCCCTAATTGCCCTTGAGAAGATGGTGGTGAGCTGCTTTCTTGAAGTGCTGTAGTCCTTGGGGTGTAGGCACACCAACAGTGCTGGAAGGAAGGGAGGGGGAGAAAGAGGAGGGAGTGGGAGGAAGAGGCCCCACTCTTCTGGTCAATGCCAGAAGGAGCAAAGCAGGGAAGACTTTTGGATGGGGCAGTTGTAACTACAGAGCAAGCCCTAAACAAACACCAGCTTCAGGACAACAGCATTAACAACCAGAAAAAAGGCTGAAGCTAGTTTGCAACCAAATACCCTCCCAGCGCTTGTCACACCCCCATTGTGGTCCCCATCTTGCTGCACAGCTGTTCGGAACTATTTCTCCTCCATCCCTTCCCCGGCCCTGCTGCTTAAAAGACAACTTACGCCTGACTTTTACCTTGCTGCTGTTGTGTATACGGAATCTCTCATACTTTGCCTAGTCCCACAAATTTAAAGAAATCTCCCAACTCTATTCATAGATTTCCCTAATCCAAATACATGAAATAATGTCCGAGCTTTTGTCTGTTTGCTTGTCCCTGTAACTTTAAAAAAAACTTCCAAGCCTTTATCTGGCTTCCAGTGCTTGAAAAAAAAAGGCCAAAAGCAGGTCACCTGACTCCTGCTGTTGAAAAAAAAGATGGATGAAAAGTCATGCCCAGAGTATGCAGGTTCTTCCTTGAACTACTTGCAAATCTGCTGCCTTTACATGTTTTCTGGCAAACTTTCCTGATAACATTCCATTAGTTACAAAATGCTTCTTCGTTGCCTGATACCAATATGGCTATCAAGTCTCTCTCCAGTGGCTAGGCAACAACAACAACAACTTGCATTTATATAGCATTTTTAAAGTAATAAAGTATCCCAAGGTATTATCAACCAAAATTTGGCACCAAGTCACAAAGAGAGATTAGGGCAGATGCACACAAGCTTAGTCAAAGAAGTGGTTTTCAGGAGTGTCTTAAAAGGAGGGGAGAGAAATGGAGAGGTTTAGAGAGGCAATTCCAGAGTAAAGGCCTGCTCAGGTCGGGAAAAAGAACCCGACCCGAACCCGACCGAACCAAAGCAGACCCAAGCCGACCTGGCCAGAGTCCCTCTGACTTTGCCCCAAGCTCAACCCTGACTCCGCTCATCCCAACCAACCCTTTACTAACCTCCCGACTCAGAACCTCCACGAAGCTGCAGTACATGCGTGATGACATCATAGTGACATCACTCGCTCACTGCGCAGACTCATCCCGGACTCCCAGCTCAGTTAAGTTTTTTAAAATTCAATACTTACCAGCAGAGCACTTACTGTGTGTCCGGCTCGACCCGACCCATGCCCAAAAGCCGGATCCGGAATATAGGCCCGACCCGACCCAAACCGAACCAGACACATGTTGTCGGGTCCCGTCGGGTTCAGCCTTTACTCCAGAGCTTAGGGTCAAGGCAATTGAAGGCATGGCCAGCTCTGCTGGTGTGGTGAAAATCAAGGATGCACAAGATGCCAGAATTGGAGGTGTGCAGAGATCTCAAAGGGTTGGAGTCATAGAGTCATGTACAGATTTTAGGGCTGCAGGAGTCCAGTGAAATAGGGAGGGACAAGGTCATGAAGGGATAGGAAGATAGGGAACATAGGAACAGAAGTACGCCATTCGGCCCTTCGAGCCTGCTCCACCATTCAAATAGACAATGGCTGATCTGATTGTTGTCTCAACTCCGTTTTCCAATCTGCCACCCATAACCCTGGACTCCCTGATCTATCAAATATCTATTTAATGCAGCCTTGAATAAATTTAATGACCCAGCCTCCACTGCTTTCTGGGCAAGAGAATTCCACAGACTAATGCCCCTCAGAGAAAAAAATTTCTCATCTCCGTCTTAAAAGGGAGACCTCTTATTCTTAAAGTGTCCCCTTGTTCCAGTCTGTCCCACAAGAAGAAACATCCTCCCTATACATCCACTCTATCAAGTCCCCTCAGGACCTTGTATGTTTCAGTAAGATCATCTCTCATTCTTCTAAATTCCAACTAGTAAAGGCCCAACCTGTTCAACCTTTCTTCATAAAATAAGTCCTCCATCTCAGGAATGAGTCTACTGAACCTTCTCTGAACTGCCTCTAATACAATTATATCCTTCTTCCAACAGGGGGGCCAAGACAGTATACAATACTCCAGATGTGGTCTTACCAAGGCCCTGTACATCTGCAGTAAAACTTCCCAACTTATATATTCCATTCACCTTGTAATAAACACCAACATTTAATTTGCCTTCCTAAACACTGGCTGTACCTGCATATTAACCTTGTGATTCAGATAGCAGGACACCCAGATCCCTCTGTACCACCGAGTTCTGCAAACTCTCTCCATTCCTAATAGTATACTGCTTTCCTATTCTTCCTGCCCAAGTGGACAACTTCACATTTTCGCACATGATAATCCATCTGCCAAATTTTTGCCCATTCACTTAACCTATCCAGATCTCTTTGTGGACTCTTTCGCTCCTCTTGACAACTTACTTTCCTCTCTATCTTGCTGTCCTCGGCAAATTTAGCTATCATACACGTGGCCCCTTCATCCTAATCACTTATATAGATTGTAAATAGTTGAGGCCCCAGCACTGAATCCTGTGGCACTCCACTAATTTCAGTTTGCTAACCTGAAAAAGACCCATTTATCCCTCCTCTCTGCTTCCAGTTAGCTATAAGCTATCCATGCTAATATGTTACCCCCTACACGATGTGCTCTTATCTTATGTAGCAACCTTTGCTGTGCCTCCTTATCAAATGCCTTTTGGAAATCAGAGTACACCACATCTACAGATTCACCTTCATCCACCTTGCTTGTTACTTCCTCAAAGAACTTCCATAAATGTGTCAAACACATTTTCCCTTTCATAAAAATATGCTGACTCAGCCTGATCCCATTACGATTTTCTAGGTATCCTGCTAGAACCTCTTTAGTAATGGATACTAGCAATTTCCCTATGACAGACGTTAGGCTAACCGGCCTATAGCTTCCTGCTTTCGCGCCTCCCTCCTTTCTTGAATAAAGGTGTTAAATTTGTGACCTTCCAATCTGCTGGGACCCTTGCGGAATCCAAGGAATTTTAGAAACAGAAGTGCGTATTTTAAAATTGAGGCATTGCCAGATTTTTTTTTTATTCGTTCATAGGATGTGGGCGTCACTGGCTAGGACAGCATTTAATGCCCATCCCTAATCGAGAAGGTGGTGGTGAGCTGCCTTTTTCAACTGCTGCAGTCCATGTGGGGTAGGTACACCTACAGTACTGTTCGGAAGGGAGTTCCAGGATTTTGACCCAATATTGGAACCCAGTATAGGACAGCAAGCACATGTGTTATACGTGAACAAGACTTGGAATGATATAAGATGTGAGCAGTAGCATTCTGGGTGAACTCAAGTTTATGTAGGGTGGAAGATGCAAGGCCGGTAAGAACAGCATTGGAACAGTTTTGGTTGATCAGAATAGGCTGTTAATCAGATCAGTCACTGGAGTCTGGATTCTTTGAGTCAAGTTCCAGGTAACCATGCAAGCCAATTAACTACTAAGTGCAATGGTCCTAGTTGGACAAAGAGTGGGAAGCTTACAAGAATTATGCTCTGGTAAACTGAGTAGCTTCAGCTGGTTACACTCCAGCAGTAACTTGCTCACACCTAGGGTCTCGAAACTTTGACATTTGCCAACCTGCTTCCAATTTCTCTGGACTTAGATAAGTGGAATGTGCCCTTTACAGAGTAAAGTTTTCCCCCCAAATTTGACAAATAGAAAAATCCTTCATGGCCCAGGGATCCAATTCTGGTCATAAACAAACTTGTGCAAAGGGCAAGTATGTTGGCATCTCGTGAGTACAGGATAGAGATAAGCTGTAGACCTTTATGGCTGAATATTTTTCTCAATGTTTAGTTTGACTTGTGAAGAATAGTCACTTGGACAGGGACAAAATTTTCTGAAGGACAGGAAACAGAGTAATGGTGAACAAATGATTTTTGGACTAGGGGAAGGCATATAATGGGATTCCCCACGAGTTGGTACAAGGATCACTGCTTTTCATGATATAAATGAATTACCTAGACTTGGTGCACAGGGCATAATTTCAAAATTTGAAGATGACACCAAACTTGGAAGTAAAGTCAACAGTGAGGAAGATGTAGATAGAGTTCAAGACGACTGGTGGAATAAGCAGACACGAGGCAGATGAAATTTAATACACAGCAGTGCAAAGTGATACATTTTGGTCGGAAGAAAGAGAGGCAATATAAAAAAGGATACAATTCGAATGGAACAGAGCCACATGGAGATACATGTGCACAAATGGCTGAAGGATGCAGGATAGGTTGAGAAAGCGGTTAAAAAAGCCAATGAGATTCTAGACTTTAAAAATAGCGACATGGAAAAGCAAGCAAGTTAAGATGAACATTTTTTAAAAAGCACTGGATCTCCACAAATGAAGTATCGTATCCAATTCTGGGCACCACACTTTTGGAAAGCCTAAACAAGGTACAGCAAAGATTCTCGTGAATGTTCCAGGGATGAGGGACTTCAGTTACATGAATAGATTAGAGAACCTGGTACTGTTCTCCTTGGAGAAGGTTGATAGATTTGACAGAGGTGTTCAAAATCATAAGTAGTCTAGACCATGGTTGTCCAGTATCCAGCCCTCAGATGTAAACTGCCTGAATGTGTGAGGCACCTTGATGGGCAGCTACAGGTTTATTAGGACCCCACTCCCAAACAACATGGCTGTACCGAGCGGACAGACACTGTTAACAGTCTGTCTCTATTATCCACTTTTATGGTGAGTGCAGACGGGGAGTGAGAGACACACAGTAAAAGAGCAGGGAGAGAGAAAGACAAAGCGAGACAGAATGGGGTGGAGAGAAAGACAGGGTGGTGGGGGGGAGGGGGTAAAGAGAGATAGTCAGGGAGGGAGGAACAGAGAGAAAGACGGGGGGGGGAGGAAGAGAGAGAGAGCGAAAGACGGGGGGGGGAGGAAGAGAGAGAGAGCGAAAGACGGGGGGGGAGGAAGAGAGAGAGAGCGAAAGACGGGGGGGGGAGGAAGAGAGAGAGAGCGAAAGACGGGGGGGATAGGAAGAGAGAGAGAGCGAAAGACGGGGGGGATAGGAAGAGAGAGAGAGCGAAAGACGGGGGGGGGGAGGAAGAGAGAGAGAGCGAAAGACGGGGGGGATAGGAAGAGAGAGAGAGCGAAAGACGGGGGGGGGGAGGAAGAGAGAGAGAGCGAAAGACGGGGGGGATAGGAAGAGAGAGAGAGCGAAAGACGGGGGGGATGAGAGCGAAAGACGGGGGGGATGAGAGCGAAAGACGGGGGGGATGAGAGCGAAAGACGGGGGGGATGAGAGCGAAAGACGGGGGGGATGAGAGCGAAAGACGGGGGGGATGAGAGCGAAAGACGGGGGGGATGAGAGCGAAAGACGGGGGGGATGAGAGCGAAAGACGGGGGGGATGAGAGCGAAAGACGGGGGGATGAGAGCGAAAGACGGGGGGGATGAGAGCGAAAGACGGGGGGGATGAGAGGGAAAGACGGGGGGGGGATGAGAGGGAAAGACGGGGGGGGGGATGAGAGGGAAAGACGGGGGGGGGGATGAGAGGGAAAGACGGGGGGGGGATGAGAGGGAAAGACGGGGGGGGGGATGAGAGGGAAAGACGGGGGGGGGGGATGAGAGGGAAAGACGGGGGGGATGAGAGGGAAAGACGGGGGGGGGGATGAGAGGTAAAGACGGGGGGGGGGGGGGATGAGAGATAAAGACTGGGGGGGGGATGAGAGGTAAAGACTGGGGGGGGGATGAGAGGGAAAGACGGGGGGGGGGGATGAGAGGGAAAGACGGGGGGGATGAGAGGGAAAGACGGGGGGGGGGATGAGAGGTAAAGACGGGGGGGGGGGGGGATGAGAGATAAAGACTGGGGGGGGGATGAGAGGTAAAGACTGGGGGGGGGGATGAGAGGTGAAGACAGGGGGGGGATGAGAGGTAAAGACGGGGGGATGAGAGGGAAAGACAGGGGGGGGATGAGAGGGAGAGACGGGGGGATGAGAGGGAGAGACGGGGGGATGAGAGGGAGAGACGGGGGGATGAGAGGGAGAGACGGGGGGATGAGAGGGAGAGACGGGGGGATGAGAGAGAAAGACGGGGGGGGGAAGAGAGAGAAAGACGGGGGGGGGAAGAGAGAGAAAGACGGGGGGGGGGGGAAGAGAGAAAGACGGGGGGGGGGGGGGGAGAGAGAAAGACGGGGGGGGGGGAAAGAGAGAGAAAGACGGGGGGGGGGGAAGAGAGAGAAAGACCGGGGGGGGGAAGAGAGAGAAAGACGGGGGGGGGGGGGGGGAAGAGAGAGAAAGACGGGGGGGGGGGGGGGGAAGAGAGAGAAAGACGGGGGGGGGGGGGGAAGAGAGAGAAAGACGGGGGGGGGGGGAAGAAGAGAGAGAAAGACGGGGGGGGGGGGAAGAGAGAGAAAGACGGGGGGGGGGGGAAGAGAGAGAAAGACGGGGGGGGGGGGAAGAGAGAGAAAGACGGGGGGGGGGGGGGGAAAGAGAGAGAAAGACCGGGGGGGGAAGAGAGAGAAAGACGGGGGGGGGGGAAGAGAGAGAAAGACGGGGGGGGGGGAAAGAGAGAGAAAGACGGGGGGGGAGAAGAGTGAGAAAGACGGGGGGGGGGGAGAAGAGAGAGAAAGACGGGGGGGGAGAAGAGAGAGAAAGACGGGGGGGGGGGGAGGGGGGGGGAAGAGAGAGAAAGCCGGGGGGGGGGGGGGGAAGAGAGAGAAAGACGGTGGGGGGGGGGGGGGGGGGGGGAAGAGAGAGAAAGACGGGGGGGGGGGGGGGGGGAGAGGAGAGAGAGAAAGACGGGGGGGGGGAAGAGAGAGAAAGACGGGGGGGGAAGAGAGAGAAAGACGGGGGGGGGGGGGAAGAGAGAGAAAGACGGGGGGGGGAAGAGAGAGAAAGACGGGGGGGGGAAGAGAGAGAAAGACGGGGGGGGGAAGAGAGAGAAAGACGGGGGGGGGGAAGAGAGAGAAAGACGGGGGGGGGAGAGGAGAGAGAGAAAGACGGGGGGGGGGGGAAGAGAGAGAAAGACGGGGGGGGGGAAAGAGAGAGAAAGACGGGGGGGGGGGGAAGAGAGAGAAAGACGGGGGGGGGGGAAGAGAGAGAAAGACGGGGGGGGGGGGGGAAGAGAGAGAAAGACGGGGGGGGGGGGGGGAAAGAGAGAGAAAGACGGGGGGGGGGGAAGAGAGAGAAAGACGGGGGGGGGGAGAGAGAGAAAGACGGGGGGGGGGGGGAGGGAGAGAGAGAAAGACGGGGGGGGGGGAAGAGAGAGAAAGACGGGGGGGGGGGAAGAGAGAGAAAGACGGGGGGGGGGGGAAGAGAGAGAAAGACGGGGGGGGGGGGGAAGAGAGAGAAAGACGGGGGGGGGAAGAGAGAGAAAGACGGGGGGGGGGAAAGAGAGAGAAAGACGGGGGGGGGGGGAAGAGAGAGAAAGACAGGGGGGGGGAAGAGAGAGAAAGACGGGGGGGGGGGAAAGAGAGAGAAAGACGGGGGGGGGGGAGAAGAGAGAGAAAGACGGGGGGGGGGGAAGAAGAGAGAGAAAGACGGGGGGGGGGGGAAGAGAGAGAAAGACGGGGGGGGGGGAAGAGAGAGAAAGACGGGGGGGGGGAAGAGAGAGAAAGACGGGGGGGGGGGGAAGAGAGAGAAAGACGGGGGGGGGGAGAAGAGAGAAAGACGGGGGGGGGGGGAGAAGAGAGAGAAAGACGGGGGGGGGGGGAAGAGAGAGAAAGACGGGGGGGGGGGGGAAGAGAGAGAAAGACAGGGGGGGGGAAGAGAGAGAAAGACGGGGGGGGGGGAGAGAGAAAGACGGGGGGGGGGGGGAAGAGAGAGAAAGACGGGGGGGGGGAAGAGAGAGAAAGACGGGGGGGGGAAGAGAGAGAAAGACGGGGGGGGGGGAAGAGAGAGAAAGACGGGGGGGGGGAAGAGAGAGAAAGACGGGGGGGGGGAAGAGAGAGAAAGACGGGGGGGGGAAGAGAGAGAAAGACGGGGGGGGGGAAGAGAGAGAAAGACGGGGGGGGGGGGAAGAGAGAGAAAGACGAGGGGGGGGGGGAAGAGAGAGAAAGACGGGGGGGGGGAGGAAGAGAGAGAAAGACGGGGGGGGGGAGAAGAGAGAGAAAGACGGGGGGGGGGAGAAGAGAGAGAAAGACGGGGGGGGAGAAGAGAGAGAAAGACGGGGGGGGGAGGGGGGGGGGAAGAGAGAGAAAGCCGGGGGGGGGGGGGGAAGAGAGAGAAAGACGGGGGGGGAGAGAGAGAAAGACGGGGGGGGGGGAGAGGAGAGAGAAAGACGGGGGGGGGGGGGGAAGAGAGAGAAAGACGGGGGGGGAAGAGAGAGAAAGACGGGGGGGGAAGAGAGAGAAAGACGGGGGGGGAAGAGAGAGAAAGACGGGGGGGGGGGGATGAGAGATAAAGACTGGGGGGGGGATGAGAGATAAAGACTGGGGGGGGGATGAGAGGTAAAGACTGGGGGGGGGATGAGAGGTAAAGACAGGGGGGGGATGAGAGGTAAAGACGGGGGGATGAGAGGGAAAGACAGGGGGGGGATGAGAGGGAGAGACGGGGGGATGAGAGGGAGAGACGGGGGGATGAGAGGGAGAGACGGGGGGATGAGAGGGAGAGACGGGGGGGGGGGGGAAGAGAGAGAAAGACGGGGGGGGGGGGGAGGAGGAAGAGAGAAAGACGGGGGGGGGGGGGGAGGAAGAGAGAAAGACGGGGGGGGGGGGAGGAAGAGAGAAAGACGGGGGGGGGGAGGAAGAGAGAAAGACGGGGGGGGGGGGGGGGGGAGAGGAAGAGAGAAAGACGGGGGGGGGAGGAAGAGAGAAAGACGGGGGGGGGAGGGGGAGAGAGAGAAAGACCGGGGGGGGGGGGGGGGGAGGAGAGAAAGACGGGGGGGGGGAGAGAGAGAGAAAGACGGGGGGGGGAGAGAGAAAGACGGGGTGGGGGGGGGGAAGAGAGAGAAAGACGGGGGGGGGGAGAGAGAAAGACGGGGGGGGGGTGAGAGAGAAAGACGGGGGGGGGGGGGCGGGGGAAGAGAGAGAAAGACGGGGGGGGGGGCGGGGGAAGAGAGAGAAAGACGGGGGGGGAAGAGAGAGAAAGACGGGGGGGAAGAGAGAGAAAGACGGGGGGGGAGAGAGAGAAAGACGGGGGGGGAGAGAGAGAAAGACGGGGGGGGAAGAGAGAGAAAGACGGGGGGGGGAAGAGAGAGAAAGACGGGGGGGGAAGAGAGAGAAAGACGGGGGGGGGAAGAGAGAGAAAGACGGGGGGGGGGAGAGAGAGAAAGACGGGGGGGGGAGAGAGAGAAAGACGGGGGGGGAGAGAGAGAAAGACGGGGGGGGGAGAGAGAGAAAGACGGGGGGGTGAGAGAGAGAAAGACGGGGGGGGAGAGAGAGAAAGACGGGGGGGGAGAGAGAGAAAGACGGGGGGGGGAGAGAGAGAAAGACGGGGGGGGAGAGAGAGAAAGACGGGGGGGGGAGAGAGAGAAAGACGGGGGGGGGAGAGAGAGAAAGACGGGGGGGGAGAGAGAGAAAGACGGGGGGGGAGAGAGAGAAAGACGGGGGGGGAGAGAGAGAAAGACGGGGGGGGGGAGAGAGAGAAAGACGGGGGGGGAGAGAGAGAAAGACGGGGGGGAGAGAGAGAAAGACGGGGGGGGAGAGAGAGAGAAAGACGGGGGGGAGAGAGAGAGAAAGACGGGGGGGGGGGGGGGGGGAGAGAGAGAAAGACGGGGGGGGGGGGGAGAGAGAGAAAGACGGGGGGGGGGGGGGGAGAGAGAGAAAGACGGGGGGGGGGGAGAGAGAAAGACGGGGGGGGGGGGAGGAAGAGAGAAAGACGGGGGGGGGAGGGAGGAAGAGAGAAAGACGGGGGGGGGGGGGAGAGAAAGACGGGGGGGGGAGAGAGAGAGAAAGACGGGGGGGGGGGGGGAGAGAGAAAGACGGGGGGGGGGGGGGGGGAGAGAGAAAGACGGGGGGGGGGGGGGGGAGAGAGAAAGACGGGGGGGGGGGGGGGGGGAGAGAGAAAGACGGGGGGGGGGGGGGGAGAGAGAAAGACGGGGGGGGGGGGGGAGAGAGAAAGACGGGGGGGGGGGGGGAGAGAGAAAGACGGGGGGGGGGGGGGGGAGAGAGAAAGACGGGGGGGGGGGGGGGGGGAGAGAGAAAGACGGGGGGGGGGGGGGGGAGAGAGAGAGAGAAAGACGGGGGGGGGGGAGAGAAAGACGGGGGGGGGGGAGAGAGAAAGACGGGGGGGGAAGAGAGAGAAAGACGGGGGGGGAGAGAGAGAAAGACGGGGGGGGAGAGAGAGAAAGACGGGGGGGGAGAGAGAGAAAGACGGGGGGGGAGAGAGAGAAAGACGGGGGGGGGGAGAGAGAGAGAGAAAGACGGGGGGGGGGAGAGAGAGAGAAAGACGGGGGGGGGAGAGAGAGAGAAAGACGGGGGGGGGGGGGGGGAGAGAGAAAGACAGGGGGGTGAGAGAGAAAGACGGGGGTGGGGGGGAGAGAGAGAAAGACGGGGGGGGGTGAGAGAGAAAGACGGGGGGGGGGGGTGAGAGAGAAAGACGGGGGGGGGGGGGGAGGAGAGAGAAAGACGGGGGGGGGGGAGAGAGAAAGACGGGGGGGGGGGAGAGAGAAAGACGGGGGGGGGGGGGAGAGAGAAAGACGGGGGGGGGGGGGGGGGGGAAGAGAGAAAGACGGGGGGGGGGGGGGAGAGAGAAAGACGGGGGGGGGGGGAGAGAAAGACGGGGGGGGGGGAAGAAAGAGGGAGACAGACAGAGACGGTGGAGAATGGGGGCGGAGAGGGGTGGGGGGGGGGGGGGGAGAGACGGAGAGAGGGAAAAGATGGAGACAGCGGGAAGGAAGAGAAAGAGATTATCCTGACAGATAGACATCTATCCAAAATACTCCGCATGCTACATCAAGTGTGTGAGCAGAGATTGAGTACTTATGCAAGCAGCAACAATGCCAAGTATGTCACGAATCAGTGTTCAACTTGAAGAAAAAGTCAGTCAATAAATTAGTCTTCTCATTTAAAGCTTCTTCACTAAAATGTACATTTGTTGTTGTTTTGCTTAACAACAAAATGAATTTTTAATTGCCCCATCTTGCTGAAATTTTCTCTCCAGCCCCCTATGTTCGACAGAAATTGGAGTGTTTCCCCCCCCCATCATGCAAAATAGTTGGTCACCCCTGGTCTGGACACAGAGAAAATGTTGCTACTGGGGTGAGGGTCAAGAACCAGAGGACGCAGGTTTAAGGCAAAAGAACCAAATGCAACACGAGGGAAAACATGTTTATGCAGCCAGTGGTTATGATCTGGAATGCACTGCATTTAAGTGTGGTGGAGGCAGATCCAGTCGTTACTTTCAAAAGGGAGTTCGGTAAGGCACTTGAAGGGAAAAAATTTGCATGGCTATGGGGAAAGGGCAGGGAAGTGGATCTAGCTGGATTGCTCTTGCAGAGAGCCAGCACAGACTCCATGGGCCGAATAGCCTCCTTCTGCACTGTGGCTAACCTATGATTCTACGTCTTATCCAGAAGATAGCACTTCCAAAAGTGCAGCACTCCCTCAGTCGTGCACTGGAGTGTCAATGTAGATTTTGTGCTCACGACTCCAGGGTTGGACCTGAAGCCACAGCCTTCTGAGTCCACAGTGATACCACTGAGCCAAGAGAAAAGATGGGAAGAGAGAGACAAGAAGAGTAAAAGGATAGCAGGAGGGAACAGCAGTAATGCTAAGTATGGGATTCAGACAATACGAAGGCTGATAGCATCCCCTCAACTACTCATCCCCTAAAAAATACTCCAAGTTTGTACTTCACCTACCTCATGCCCTTTCTTTTTCCCTACATCAGCACTGTACTTCCTCCTCTTCCTCCGCCCACCTTTAATCCAAAACCCACTTCCCACCACTAAGCTTGGGAACTGACTCTTTATCGTGTCAAGTGTTTAACTGCTCTTGAACTGTCTTTCCTGGCAAAGATACAGCAATGACCCAATGGGAAGCACAGATCGAGGAGACAATAATCCAATTACAAGAGCAGGGGGATAACGTCACGGGGGGGGGATAACGTCACAAGGGCAGAAAGGAGAGAACAGCAGAAGCAGGTGGTGGTGGGATGGCAACAGGAACAGACAGCAGTGACAGAAGGTTCAACAGTGATGAGATCATACAAGGAGCCCTTTAAAGAAAATCTTTCGAGATAAAATAAAATTATAAAAGACAAGTAAAAATTTATCTGAAGACCCCTATATTTTAGGCAACTCAGGCCTATTTTTACTTAAATTACCCATTGAAGGGCTTGTCCAGTTTTCATTTGATCAGCCTGAAGGTTTGGAAAGTGTTGCTTTTAGTGATTCATTATTGGATACATCAGAAATAGAAAAGCCAAGATCTTGAATATCCACAACTGAGTAAATTGATGAAACATGGATTTAAACTTTAGATGTGATACCAGAGATTCCACAGCCTGTGCCTAGAGGTCCACAAAGATAAAACACTAACTCCAGGCAGGGCTCAATTCAGCTCAAGATACTCTGCCTCTCTTCAGACAGGACTGAAATTTGGAAGGACGAATCTATAATTGCACTGCTCAGTGTACAATTGAAGTACTAGTCAGAATTCAGAAAGTATACACAGCCACGTCCCCACGTTACGCTTTAGAGAGAGCTTGTAAAATAAATGCCAACTTTTTGTGAAAAGCTTTGTGAAAATCTCATGCCATTATGCTTGTTTGAAATCCTACTGGCAACACTAATGGCCACAACAAATGAATATAAACACGAAGAAAAAAAATCAACGTTAGAGGCACGTGTTTAATGTTGACATTTATCTCCAACAATACAAAAAGCCAACTTGAAAAATGTTGTGCCATATTTTGCAGTGGTACTGACAGAAACGGTCAGCATTTGCCATCAATACTTCACTGAAACTGACAGCGACTTCTGGAACCCACACCTAGTGTAGAATAACACAGAAATCCACAAGTTGTTGTCACTGATTCTACACTTCTCCAGAGAATGTATTATTAAGGCACCCCACGCCCTGTAAAGACTACAATGTAAATTAACTAAATTAATGAGAACTACCACTTTTACACTGAGTCTCACTGTAAAAACCCTTTAAAAGTTACAGCTTATTGAAATGAGGTCCAACCATATTTTTAACGGCAAACTTCATAATAACTGCTAAATACCCTCAATGGCTCTGAAAAGCGAATGTGCAATGTCAAATTCCTCCACAATGATAAATATATTTTTTTCTTTTAACAGTTTATCTTTATTTTTATTTTAGCTTACATGTTAATCCGATCATATCACTTATCTGAAAATTTAAATTAAAAATCAATATTAAGTGACATTAACTTTCTCGTTTGCTTTAAGTGAATACTTAAATGTGATTGGCTTGTTCCTGTTTGCTGACATCACTACTGCTGCATGCCAAGACATCACCTTGAAATGGCACCAGATTTAAGCTGCCATGGCGAAAGAGGAAAACCACGCAACTGAGATCATGAGATCTTTGTAGGCAGCTTTCTTCGAAGTCAGCAGCAAGTGCTCTTGCTTCATCACTGACCACAAAATCAAGAGCCATAATTTGTATAAAGGCAGATCACCAAAGGATGTGATTGCACTGGAGAGGGTGCAGAGGAGATTCACCAGGATGTTGCCTGGGCTGCAGCATTTCAGCTATGAAGAGAGGCAGGATAGGCTAGGGTTGTTTTCCTTAGAGCAGAGAAGGCTGAGGAGGGACCTAATTGAGGTATACAAAATTATGAAGGGCATAGATAGGGTAGATAGAAAGAAACTTTTTCCCTTAGCAGAGGTGTCAATAACCAGGGGTCATAGATTTAAGATAAGGGACAGGAGGTTGAGAGGGGATTTGAAGAAAACATTTTTCACCCAGAGGGTGGTTGGAATTTGGAACACACTGCCCGAAGGGGTGGTAGAGGCAGGAACCCTCACAACATTTAAGAAGTATTTAGATGAGCACTTGAAACGCCACAAGTACTGGAAAATGGGATTAGAATAGATAGGCTTGATGGCCGGCACAGACACGGTGGGCCGAAGGGCCTGTTTGTGCGCTGTATGACTCTATCTGAAGTACTTGTCAAGTCTCTTCATGAATAATCAACAAATTTTTGTTTTGCAAATTCCACCAAGTCAGCTGTTTAATAGATATATACAATTTACATTAACATACACACTGAGAATTTGGACATTTATTTTTAACAAATCTACAGGAAATGGCACTATTCAACACCCAAAACTGCTGGAAAAGGAGAACATAATAATTATAATTACAACAAAAATTAAGTTTAACTGAGTTAAAGCCATGATTTTCAGCGGAATCGAGTAAAAATAACCATTAGTTACACTGCGCTCAGAGGCAAGCATGTGCATCATTGGGTTTTGCCAAATATGGAGATAAAACCGGTGCTAAGGAATTTTAATAAAATATGAGATGGAATACAGTTAAGGAGTGATATTTACTTTGTGCTGGGATATATTCCACAATGTAAGATTCCGTTCTGCCAATTCGTTCGATAAGTAGTCACAAATGCCACTACACAAGCACACATCACAGACAGTTATGTAAAATGGCCACAAATTATCAACTGACAATTTGTAGTACATCAGATATACTTGAGAGGTATGAATATACTGTTGTGATGCCTGATGCCACAGTCGGTCTCTCAAAATCAAAACTCAAAATGAATGTTGTCTCAATTCATCAAAAGCATTCACTGGAAATTGTCCAGTTTTATGAGTCACAACATTATCAAAGATGCCATCACAAAAGTTTTCTACGTTATATGTCACTTTCACACACTTAAATAGTGAAAATATAAACATAATTTGGTAATCAAGCTATATTGTTCAGCAGAACGACCTGCACAACACAAGATTCATTAATGTGTTCATTAATATAATCACTAATAGCTGCTCATAATGCTATAATTTCAGGCAAGAACTTTGCAAGCTACAGGTTCCAAAGTAAGCAAGACCACGAGATGTGTAGATTAAGACAAGAAAACAGTGCTTTCTTAGATTTGTGCAGCACTGAAAGAGATCATTTTAACCATTAAATTAATCTTCTCCGAATCACATAAAATACAATCAACTCAATTATTTTAATTAAAGGCCTGTTACAGAAAGTCAAACTTTTTCTTTTAATGTGCACTGTAAACCACAGATTCGCAGATTAAAATAATGAACTTCTTAGTGACGTGTGTGAGTTTGTCTCCTGTTTACGACATGAAGTGCTTGTTGGGCTCAAATACAATAAATGATTTTGCATATAAACCATGTACAAGATAAATTGTGATATGCAAAATACATAACAAAATTGCAGACTGAGTAGTTTAATACCTGCAAAAGCAATTCTCTACAAGAGATCCATTTCCAGTAGTTACAATGCAAGACGTTACTTGGTGGCCATACCGTTTACAAAAATTGCACAAGACCACAGCATGTACATTTTCCTGAGATGCAAGTAGCATGTAGCTCAAGTAAACAAATGCTAATTTTCACTGTGGAATTAAATAATTCATAAAACCTGCATTGGACTTTTATCCTTCTTAAGTGCCATTATAATTTAGATCAAAGAATCAAGAAAATTCACAGCTGAAGGCGGCAAAGATGCAACCTTCAACTTAGATTTCAGTGCCTTTCATGACTGTTGATAGTGTAATGACTGAAAATATGCCAATGTGATTAAATGCAAAACAATCATGAAAATAACCAAATGCAAATTCAGATCACGTCAGCAAAGCTAACCAAATCCTCCATCAAGAACACATAATTGTTACTGGTAAATAGATTTATAAGAAAGCTATAAATTGATGTTTTGAATCTGTTGCATTTAAAACCAATAGTATTTTTTGCATCTGTTATATTTTTATGTATTTAGAGATATAGCACTGAAACAGGCCCTTCGGCCCACCGAGTCTGTGCCGATCAACAACCACCCATTTATACTAACCCTACAGTAATCCCATATTCCCTACCACCTACCTACACTAGGGATAATTTACAACAGCCAATTTACCTATCACCTGCAAGTCTTTGGCGGTGGGAGGAAACCCGGCGAAAACCCACGCGGTCACAGGGAGAACTTGCAAACTCCGCACAGGCAGTACCCAGAATTGAACCCGGGTCCCTGGAGCTGTGAGGCTGTGGTGCTAACCACTGTGCCTAAAGAGCCATCTAATTCACGACATTTACTCTGTGAAGAATGCAAATAATCTAAATAAAACGTTAACTTTCACCCTTCTTTTTAAGGTGTTGGCTTGTTCAGGAACACTGGAGATAGGCATCAGCAGTTAATCTCCTAATAGTTGATCCAATAGAAAATTTGTGTGTGTTAGCCTGGATGCTAGCAGGCAATCTGACCATAGTGTTTATCACAATGAACAAGATCCTATTCATATTTTAAGACTTTCCAAGCTGGAATCCCAGGGAGTAACCGACCAATACCCCACTCCTGCACCATGAAGGTCACCCGAGCCATCTTGCACTTTATCTGGATATCAAAAATGGGCCGTGTCCAAAGGGATACAATGTTCAAACCTCTAGATAAAGCTTGCGGGAGGTGGGGGGGGGGGGGGGGTAAACATATCCAATGTCACCCTCATCCTGATGCCCACCTTTGGCTGTGGTTGCATCAAGCTGTGTATAGACCCCCGGTACGCAAACACCAAGTCCCACTACGTACGGAGGTTCAATCTGTCCCCAGTGTTGCAAAGAATGGGTCTGGCCACATTGCCGCGGAATGCTCCATTCAGTTGGACCGTGCTGTACCACCTGTTCATCATGGAAAATTATTTACAAAAAAACACCTTTGACCATTAGTCCATCAGGCAGTGGTCTGCACAGAACATCCTCAAGGCCCGCCGGGAAAGGAGATGGTGGATCCTATTAGATGGTTTCCCAAGCAGACTGTCAAACTCATTTGGCAGAATGCCTCATCGCAGAACTTTCAAACAAGCATCAAGATGTCGCTTGGCTGGTGATGAGAAGGGCCCTCCCCGTCAGATCCTTCCTGCATGCCTGGAGTCTCACTGCCTCAGCATGCTGCCCTCGAGGGGAAGAGACTGTTGTCCACCTCCTTCTGGAAAGTGCATTGCAAAGCAGGTCTGGAAAGAGATGCAGTGGTTTTTGTCAAGGTTCAACCCGAGCAGATATCCAGCGCAGGACTCTGTGCTCTACAGGCTGTTCACAGGGGCGCACACCAAGAGAAACAACTGCGGCTGGAGTACCATCAACTCAGTGAAAGACGCACTTTGGCCTGCCCGAAACTTGGTCATCCAGCACAAAGAGTTGCCAACGACCAAATGTTGCAGACTGGCACATAACAAAATCCAGGACTAGGTGCTCAGGAACGCTCTAAAGCTTGGGGCAGCCACTGCAAAGGCTCAATGGGGAAGGGCCACTGTGCAAGGTCCTCCTGCCATAATATATCGAGGGGCTGGAAACTGTGTAAAACCCCTGCGGGCTGTATGCACCAGAGAATGTTTTCGGTTTGTAAAGCAAATGCACATTATATATAAAATGGAATGGCAAGAGTTGTGAGGCACCTCATGTCTGTATCAAAAGAAACGGATTATTGCAGTTTCCAAAATATCCAATTTGAATTGTTTAGTAATTTTTTTTTAATTATAAATTTTTATGAATAAAGTATATTTTTGGGAAAAAAAGTCAAGGAGACCCAGGAAACAATCAGGAACACGAGTCCTGTCTGAGTATTTCCAGCTCTCTACTCAGGAGCGTTGAAGATCAATTGTTGCACTCCAACTGTCACCCCATTGAAAAGCACTGAACTCGAAAAACCAAGGTTCATATCTGGGCCTGTGTGCCTGGTACTACACCAGGTGGTCCACTTACACACTAAACATTGGAGGAAGTCTGGTGCACAAACATTCTGAAATAGGAAAGTTTAGTAACTCAGAAATGAAAGTAAAAAAATCAAAGACATCAACCATGAGTTCGCAAATATTTTTGATATTTATTATGGCTTACTTAATTATTAAAGAAAGCATTGAGCTTATCTATCTACAGATCAATATTTTTCTATGCATTACAAAGAGCGTATGTGTGTACTTCCCGTCATATATCCATCACTCTCAAGTTGTCAAACTTGGTTGAATATCTCATCTGCTGTTTCTTCAAGAATGAGCAACTATTCAGCCCAAGTGAGCTCTAAAAACAAACATCCCTTTATTTTTCCAGTTCACCAGCGTGTGAGTGTGAGGCGCTAAGGTAAAAAGGGAACTTTAATATTTCAATCTGTGTGTTTAAGCTTTACTTCATTACTGGTTAAAACTTGTTTTATAACAAAATGATAATTTTGTTCTTTATTTTTAAAAAACTGGTTGGTGTGTTTTATTCTGGGATAAAAATAGAGTCAATGATTGACCGTATCGCTAAGTGGGAAAAATGTAAATATATGTTGTAATACATAGAGAAGTGCAACTAGAATAAACAGTGCACTCCTCCCGCCTCAGTTGTAACATATAATTGGGGGCTCTTTGTGGGATAAACCCAACACTGACCAACAGTTCTAAGTGGTCTAATAATATTTGGGGAAAAAAAAGGAAAAAAAACAGGTTTCTTGTGCAGTAGATTCAAGTTTTCTCTACCAGAATGCTCCATCAGTTGCTGTGACATTTTTGGGGAAGGAGGATGTATCCCTGAGTGATTTGAGACACTTAACCAAGGTTAAACTAAAGGATTTGGCAAAACTGTTGGTATTAGAATTAAAACCAGGAGCTAAGAGAGCACACCATTTGAAATTGGAAAAAGAAAACCTGAAGGGAGCGCAGTTGAAGTAGGTAAAATTCGATTAGAGATGAGGCAGCTTGAATTTGACAAACAAAAAAGAAAAAGAAATAGAAATGACAAAACTTGAGCAGGAAAAAGAATTGATAAAGCTTGAGCTGACAAAAGAATTGACAATGAAAAGACTGGAACTACAATTTCCTAGACAAAGAGAAGGAAGGGAATTTGAAGTTAAAAGCTGTAACAAAGATGACAGGGTGGTCTTCACTCCAGTGACAGTAAGTAACATAGCAACAGGAGTATGCCATTCAGCCCACGAGCCTGTTCAGCTATTTAGTACAATCATGGCTGATTATCCACTTTAATGCCTTTTTCTCCACACTATCCACATATCCCTTTATATCATTGGTATTGAAACATCTGTCAATCTCTACTTTAAACATAATCAATGACTGAGCTTCCACAGCCCTCTGGGGTAGAGAATTCCAAACATTCACAACCCTCTGAGTAAAGAGATTTCTTCTCATCTCTGACCTAAGTGGCTTCCCCCTTATTTTTAAATCATGTCCCCTGGTTCTAGACTCCCCAACCAGGGGAAACATCTTACTTGCATCTACCATGTCTATCCCTTTCAGTATTTTGTTGTTCCAATGAGATCACCTCTCATTCTTCGAAACTCGAGAGAATACAGGCCTAGTTTCCCCAATCTCCCTTCATAAGATAGTCCCGCCATCCCGGGAACAAGTCTGGGGAACCTTTGTTGCACTCACTCGATGGCAATAACATCCTTCCGAAGCTAACAGGACCAAAACTGCACACAGTACTCCAGGTGCAGTCTAACCAAGGTTCTACTCAATTGAACTAAGACTTCACTACTCCTGTACCAAATCCTCTTGTGATAAAGGTTAACATACCATTCACCTTCCTAATTGCTTGCTGCATCGGCATGTTAGCTTTCAGTGATTTATTGATGAGGACACCCAGGTCCCTCTGTACATCTACACTTTCTAATCTCTTACCATTTAGGAAATACTCTGCATTTCTGTTCCTCCTACCAAAGAGGATAACTGCACACTTTTCCACATTATATTCCATCAGCCATGTTCTTGCCCACTCACTATGTCTGTCCAAATCCCCCTGAAACCACTTTGCACCTTCCTCACAACACACATTTCCACCTAGTTTTGTGTCATCCACGAACTTGGACCCCCCCTTTATCAATTCTGTTGCTAACATCCTCAAAAAACTCCAACAAGTTCGCCAAACATGATTTCCCATTCATAAATCCATGTTGACTATGCCCAATCAGATTATTATCCAAGTGTCCATTTATCACACCCTTTAGAATAGATTTAGCATTTCCCCTACTGCAGATGTTAGGCTAACAGGTCTGTAGTTCCCTGTTTTCTCTCTCCCTCCCTACTTAAATAGTGAGGTGATATTTGCTACCTACCAATCTGCAGGAACCATTCCAGAATCTACAAAATTTTGGAAGATGAACACCAATGCATCCACTACCTCCATAGCTACCTCTTCATCCCAGAGTGTTGATAGAATATCAGGTCCTAGGGACTTATCAACCTTCAGACCTATTAATTTCATCAATAGAACCTTCTTATTAATATTAATTTCCTTCAATTCCTCATTCTCCCCAGTCCCTTGGATCTCTAATTCTGGGAGATTTCTTTCATCTTCCTCAGTGAAGACAGACACAAAGTAACCATTTAGCTTCTCTGCCATTTCTCTCTTCCCCAGTAAAAATTCTCCCAACTCTACCTGTAATGGACCCACATTTGTCTTAGCCAAACATTTCCTTTTTACATACCTATAGAAGCTTTTACTGACCATTTTATGTTTTTTGCTAGTTTACATTCATATTCTATTCTCCCTTTATCAGTTTCTTAAACCTCCTTTGCTGTATTCTAAAATCCTTCCAATCCTCAGGTTTACTACTATTTCTGGCAACTTTATAGGCCTTTTCTTTTAATCTTATACAATCCTTCACTTCCTTTGTTAGACACAGGTGACTGCCTTTCCTTTTGAGGTTTTTGTGCCTCGATGGCATGTATAGTGCTGCAAACTATGTAATAATTCTTCACAGACTTGAAAGTTTTGGTGAGGAAAGATCTGACTCCAGCCCAGGACACACTGGAGAGCTGGTTAAATTTGTGCAAGCCCTCCCGAAGCTTGAGAAAAGGGACTTAGAGTCATTTTTCATTGTTTTTGAAAAGATTGCCAAACTGCCGAAGGGCCGAAGGAAAGCTGGACACTGCTTATGCAAAGCAGGTTGATGGGCAAAGCTTATGAAGTTTATGCCATGCTTTCTGAGGAGGCTTCTGCAGATTATGAGATGGCAAAAAAGGCTATTCTCCCTGCGTATGAGTTAGTCCCTGAAGCGTACAGGCAGAAATTTCGGAACCTCTGGAGATTGTCTGGGCAGACTTATCTAGAATTTAAGAGAGTAAAGCAATTAATTTTGATCATTGGATACGGGCACTAAAGATGGAGACCACGTATGAGAACTTTAGGGAACTAAATCTCCTGGAAGAATTTAAAAATTCACTCCCTCCATCAGCAAAAACCCATGTAGAGAACCAGAAGGTTTCAACAGCCAGCTTAGATCGCTGAAGAAGAACTGGGTTAACTTCTCTACCACTACCTTAACAGAAATTGTTCGCAAGGGAATGGCCTCTGGGAACAGTTTCCAAGCTTGTTGACAAGCCCAAACCCTTTGTCCATCACCCCTACAAACTTGAGTAGGATTGAAGGTGGGAGGGTGAAAGGAAGGCAAATAGCCGGGGACAAGAAGGGACAGCTGGCAACGCCCCGGGATATCCTCCTCAGGCCAGAAAGGAAGATGCTGAGGGTGGAAGTAAGGCCCACAAGCCTAAGTGTTACATTGTCACAAGGTGGGACATCTTTATGCAGAATGTTGGAAGTTGTGGGGGAAACCCATGGGATTTATTGGGGTACACAACGTCAATGTAAAGAAAGGAGCCCTGACCGAGAATACGACAGATCAGGCTGTAGTTCTGACTGCAGCTGTAAGGCCAAATGCAAAAACTTATGAGAGTACAGAGGTTGTGAATAAAATACCTGAGAGTTATAGGAAAATCTTGTCAAAAGGAAAAGTAACTCCTTATCCCTCAAGTGAGGCAGGCAAACCTATACTTAAACATAGGGATACAGGAGCCAGCCAAATTCTTTTGCTGGGGAAAGGCATTTCCATGAGAGAGCGTACTGAAAGACAAGGTTTTAGTGAATGGTATTGGCGGACAGTATATATCTGCACCTAGAGTGTGACCTAATGTCTGTAACGGTAACTGTAGGAGTTGTCCATAGTTTGCCAACAGACAGAGTTGACCTATTCCTGGGGAATGATGTGGCCGGAGCAAAAGTATTAGCTTCTCCAGTAGTCACAGAAAAAACAAGTGAAGTTAAGGAGACAGAACAGTTGCAGGAAAAGGTTCCAGGAATTTTTCCTTCACGTGTCGTAACAGTAGCAATGGCTAAACAAGTTCCATTGTTGGAGCTAAAATTGGCACCACCGTCAGATAGTTGAATATCTGAAACTTTCTTGGGGATTTGGATAATCTGCAGGAAATGTTTCATAATTCCTCTCTGATCAAAGCTCAGCAAGAGTTAAATAAAGTGGGACATTCAGCTCCAACAGAAGCTGAGGCAAAAGGAGTTCCAGAAGGATATTATATTAAAGATGGGATTCTGATGAGGAAGTGGAGACCAGCTCACTGATCTGCGGATGTAGAATGGACGGTAGTTCATCAGATAGTGGTACCGCCAAAGTATCGCGGGGAACTATTAAGAATAGTGCAAGAAATTCCTATAGCGAGACGTGGGGATCCGGAAGCCCAAATCACGTGTAAGTCAACATTTTTACTGGCCAGGTCTTTCCAAGGACATGATGCAGTTTTGTCAAACGTGCCAGATTGTGGGAAAAACGCAACTGCCATTCAATCGGCTCCTCTAATTCCCACACTAAATGGTTCCCCAATAACGGGAGAAGTGTTGGTAGACTGTGTCGAACCTTTACCGAAAACAAAAGCGGGACATCAATATATACTCACCACCATGGATGTGGCTACTCGGTTCCCAGAGACCATTCCCTAGGAAACAATTTCTGCTAAGGTCGTGGTAGAGAAGTTAACCCAGTTCTTCACTAGATATGGATTACCGATTGAGATTCAGTCAGATCAAGGTTCCAATTTTATTTCTAAAATGTTTCAGGAAGTTATGGATAATTTGGATATAACACAGTTAAAGTCTTTAGCATACTAGCCATAGACACAAGGAGCTTTAGAAAGGTAACATCAGACTCTCAAAATGATGATCAGGGCATACTGTCATGAATATCCCCATGATTGGGATAAAGGGCTAGAATTTCTTTTGTTTCCGGCTAGGGATTCACCTAATGAGTCTACCGGTTTTAGTCCTTTTGAATTAGTTTATGGACATGAGATAAGAGCTCCTCTAAAACTAATTAAAGAAAGGTTTTTATAACAGAGGGACGAATCTTCTGTGCTAAATTATGTATCCATGTTCCAGGAACGGCTCGCGAGAGCTTGCAAAGTGGCTCAAGAACACCTTAAAGCTTCCCAAACAACTATGAAGAAATGTGCAGACAAGCATGCCAAGACCCGAATATTTCAATCGGGGATGAGGGGTTAGTATTACTGCCTTTACAGGGTGAACCGTTAAAAGCACAGTTCAGTGATCCATATAAAGTGGTCGAGCAAAAACCAGAATGCCAGACTATTAAGTACTATCACTTAAAGATTATCCACATAGCGGGAAAAAATATGATTGCAGATGCTAGAAGCTAACTTTGCTTTGAGTTATGTAAGTGCAAAGATGGTACAAAGCGGAACAGTATTAGCTACAAGAGTGTTTGACTATGAGTGTGAAAGTGCGTTTTAAAATTTTTCTTTTTTTTTCACAATTTGCTCATGAAACACATTTAAAAATGTTGTTGTATTCTTCCAGGAATGGAGGTGTTACTAAAGTGCCTCTGTGTTTTGCTAAATATATTTTTTGAGTATTCATTTTTGGAAGATTGAAGAAATGTTAAACTTCGGGGTTTTCAAAGGAGGTCATGTTAAGGCCACTTGACTTTGAAAAATAGTCCTGTGAATGTTTTTTTTTTAAAAGGAGCACTGAGAGGTCGTGTGAGGAAAACAAGCCCTTCCAGGTGTTACGGTCTTTTTTTTTCTCCTCTGAAATATTGTGCGTGTCTTTAAAACTGTAAAAAGATCAGTGCACCTTTAAGGCAGAAAGTTCCGGAGACAATCTGCCAGTTGCATTCTGGTTGCCAAGCAACAGCAGCAGGCGAGAGGTCACATGATTCAATATTGCAGTTTGCCTTTTTAAAAGAGCTGGCTGAGAATGGTTTGAGCAGAGAGAGTTCTGAGGCAATTTGAATTGAAGAAGCTGTGTTATTCTCTCTCAAAATTCCACAAAGCTTCAAGCCAACTTAAACCCCTAAGAAAAATAACAAAAGCTTTTCTTGTCGAACAAATTACTGGTCTTTGGTTGTGTTCATCACTGAAGAAACAGTTTAAAGCTACAACAGCCGAACTGAATTCCGATCTTTGAAGAACCTTTTTTTTTCATCAGACCATTGTGAAGACTTGAAGTGACCTTTGACGGTTTCTACATTGAAAGATTCTATTAGTCACGTACGTAACTTGCTAAGACTTTTTTTACTTTATTCTCAATGGTCAGCTAATTAAAAACCAAACTGTTTGTTTTGAGTATGGTCTGCGAATGCAGGATTTAGATTTTTAAATAAAAAGTTATAAGATCTTTACACATAGGTTTATCTTAGTCGTGTTTAAGATTTTAGTTTCTTTTCATAAATCGTTATTTTGTTGCTGTCTAAAGATTTGGTTTGGTCCACTTCACTCAGGGGATACTCCAGTGTTCAATTTGGCTGCTTTTACGATTTGAAAAGTTTAAAGAAAATATGCTGCGACCTGTGGAGCAACAGGACTGAATTAACAGTGCATTGCTCCCACCGCGGTCAGAACATAGGAAACCACCCGACTTCCAGCAATAACCAGCCTTTCCGGGAAACCACCTGATTTCCAGCTCAATAAATATCAGAGAACATTGGACACCTGGAGAAGTTGTTTACAAAGAACTGACAGGTCAAGATTGATGGAGGTCAAAAGGTTGACCTCCTGCTGTCAGTTTTGCTTTTGAATTGTTTTGAGTTGGGGTTGAACTGTATAATAAAAACTTCCAAGGAAAAAAGAGAACTTCCAAGGAAGGAGAGAAGACCACAACCCAGCTCAGCTGTCCAGCCCCACTCTGAAAGACCATGAGAAGTTCACTGTGTCAACTCATCTCGTCTCCTGTCTTTGAAGAAAAGCCTGCTAAATTAATTCTCACGCCGCTGAAAAAGAACTGTTCTGAAAGATCCCAGTAACCTGTCGACGTTTACTCAGAGGCCAGACTGTATGCCAATTTTGGAACACAACACATCTCATCTGCTGTTTCTTCAAGAATGAGCAATAATGCAGCCCAAGTGGTTTTTTTTGTCTGTAACACAGCTCTAAAAACAAAAATCCCTTTATTTTTCCGGTTAACCTTTGTGTGTCTGTGTGTGTGTGCGTGTGTGCGTGTGTGTGTGTGTGTGTGTGAGGGGCTAAGGTAAAAAGAGAACTTTAACATTTCAATCTGTGTGTTTAAGCTTTACTTCATTACAGGTTAAGACTTGTTTTATAATTAACTAAGAATGTTGTTCTTTATTGAAGAAACCTGGTTTGCGTATTTTATTCTGGGATAAAAAATTAAGAGTATATGATTGACCGTATCTCTAAATGGGAAAAATTTAAATACATGTTGTCAGCCGTGGAGAAGTGGAACTAGAACAAACAGTGCACTCCTCCCACCTCAGTCGGAACAGACTCAACTCCACTTTCCTGCCTACCCCGCATAACCCTTTACTCCCTTGGAAATTAAAGATCTATTTCACTCAGCCTTGAATATATTCATTGGCTCAGCCTCAATAGCTCTCTGGGGTAGAGAATTCCAAAGATTCATGACCCTCTGAGAGACAAAATTCCTCCTCAGCTCTGGCTTAAATGTGCGATCTCTTATTTTGAAACTGTGCCCCCTCAGAGTTCTCGTGTTCCCAACAAAGGGAAACATCCTTTCAGCTTCTACCCTGTCCACCCCCCTCAGAAACTTTCTATGTTTCAATAATGTCTAATGTCATTCTTCTAAACTCCAATAACTACAGGAAAACATCAAGTAGAAGCAGCACAAATTACAGCTGGGGAAAATAAAAAAATCATATGGGAATGTCTCACCTGGGAAGTCCTGAACATCTTCTGGCAATCAGTTAGCTATATGGAAACTGACAGCAACCAGCTTCCTAAATTATGTACTATCTCAGCTGCTAAGAGTTAACCCAGAAAAAGATAAATGACAGAACGGGCAAAATCAATGAGAAAAATGCACTCACTGAATAAAGCAAACAAAAAATAAGCTCAATTATAATATGTGACTTATGACACATGCACATTCCCATACACAGCATATGAAGTCACTGCACATCCTGATTGTCAATGTCCATGTTAGCTGATACTGTGCACGGTTCCCTCTCTTCAGGTACTGTCTCGTTCTCCTTTAAATCTGCCTTCATCACCCATCGCACCAAAAAAATCCCCTTGACCCCTTCAGTCTATTTTTCATCGACACGGTGTCCCTTGCAACATCATCTGAAAACAGAGTGTTACTTTTTACATGTACGCTGATGATACCCAGCTCAATTTCACTACCACCTCTCCTGATCTCCTGACTCTTCCACTGTTGCTAACATATTGGACTGCTTACCTGACCTCTTTTCTGGATGAGCAGAAATCTCCTCCAACTAAACATTGGGAAGACTGAAGCTTTTGTCTTTGGTCCCCGTCACAAGCTCCCGAGCTACCTACTCCATCCCTCTGACGCGTAACCTGACTGTTCACATATCTGACCCAGAGATGAGCTACCGACCACATATCCACGCTGTAACGACCAAGGCGGCAGTAGTGCACTGTTAATTCAGTCCCACTACTCCACAGGTCATAGCATATCAAATAAAGTTTCCCACCTACTGAAGACTCGCCAAATTAAGCACTTTATTTTTCCCCCAGAATAAAACATACCAAACCAGGTTTCTTTAAACAGCATTAACTATTTATTAGAAAAGCAATAATAAGTCTTAACTAAGAACGAGATAAATCTGCACATGAAAAAACTCCTTAATCCCTTAACCCTCATTCACACACACATACATTCAAAAGAAATGGTTAACCAGTTTCAAAAGGGAGTTTTACATTACAACTGTTTCTTAGGAATAGAAGGGAAAATAAAAATAACTGAGGTTCACGTTCTGGTAGGATGTTTTCAGTACGGTGAGGTGTCCCACAGTCAAATAGTCCGATGTGACCTGAAGTCTCTCCAGGCAAGGTTGATCAACAGTATGTGATGGGTAGGTATTCACGGCAATATAGCTATAGCAGACGTCACATAGGTCTTCCATCAGGGGTATAGCAATAGGTCTGCTTGGGCTTTGAAGCAGCAGTCTAGCAGAAGAATAATTCTGCAGATTTCAGGATTTTCTTGGAACACAGGAGGCAGCAAGAATCTCACTGGATGCGGAAATTCTTCAGAGACTGGAGGCAACAAAAATCTGCTACCTTTCAAATGCAGGATTCTATTTTAAGAGATGCGAGTCTCCTTTACAGCGAGAGAGGATGCACTTTTCTCGGTCTTTTCTCTGTGGCTACAGGCAGCTCAAGCAAAGATTTCAAATGCCTGCTCTTGGTCCAATTCACAGGCTTTTAAAGGGTCCAAAGTGAAAAAAGCACCTTCCTGAACATGGTCACATGTCCAGACACAGTGTCTCCTCCCAGTCACTCAAGCTGCTCTGAAGTAAGGTCAGACACACATGATTTCCTTGAAACTGCTGACCTTCCTGTCCTTTTACAAGTTGAACTTCCTTTCAAAACACCCATAAAGTTCAACTCTGTTCTAAACTTCCTTTCAAAGCATTGCTGGAATTACAATTATTTTTGCAGGTGTCTTTCACTGAGCAACATCCTTTTTCTGTTTTTTTTAAAAACACATAGAAATCCGAGATTTTAATACAAAGATAAAACCTTTAGAGACATCGCCATCACTAACACTATCTATTTCCACCTCCGTAACACCACCTGACTCCACCCACCTCTGATCTTCTGCTGAAACCCTCACCCATGTCTTTGTTGCCTCTAGATTTGACTATTCAAGCACACTTCTGGCTGTCCACTCACAGTCTACCCGACATAAATTTGAAGTCATCCAAAACTCCGCTGTCCATGATCACACCAAGTCCAGTTCACCATCTCTCCTGTTCCCACTGGCCTACATTGGCTCTCAGTCAAGCAATAACTCGATTTTAAATTCTCATCTGCGTTTTCAAGGCCCTTCATGGCCAAACCCCTCCCTGTCTCTGTACTCTCCTCCAGCCCCACTACTCTCCCAAATATATGCTCTCATCTAATTCTAGCCTCTTGAGCATCACTGATTTTAATCACTCTGCCACTGTTGGCCACGTCTTCAGCTGCCGAGGCCCTAAACTCTGGAATTCCCTCCTTAAAGCTCTCCGCCTCGCTTTCCTCCTTTAAACCTACCTCTGAGACCAAGCTTTTGATTATCTGCCCTAATATCTCATGTGGCCCAGTGTCCTATTTTGCTTCATAACATCCCTTTAAGCATCTTGGGATGTTTTGCCACATTAAAGAAGGTTTGCTATGTCATCGCTGCTGTCAAAATACCTGCAGGGAGATCTGCTGTCCAGAATGACTAGATTTGGAGAGAAGAAAAAGAACTTGGATTTACATAGTGCTTTCCACAGCCTGAGTATATCACAAAATGCTTTACAGCAAATGACATACTTTTGAACATCGGAACATACAAATTAGCAGGAGTCGGCCCCTTGAGCCTGCTCCGTCATTCAACAAGATCAGGGCTGATATGATTGTAACCTCAACTCTACATTCCCGCCTACCCCCAGTAACTTTTCACCCTCTTGCTTGTCAAGAATCTATCTACAGCTGCCTTAAAAATATTCTAAGACTCTGCTTCCACTATTGTAACGTAGGAAACACAGCAGTCAATTTGCACATATCAAGGTCCCACAAACAGCCACTTAATACATGATCAGATCAACAGCATTAAGTGTTGGAGATAAATATTGACCAGGACACCGAGGAGAATTCTCCTGTTGTTATTCAAAATCGTCATGGGATTTTTTAAAATCTGTTTAAGAGGGCATAGTTTAAAGTCTCATCTGAAAGATGGTAGATCCAACAATGCAGCATTCCCTCTGTACTGCACTGAAGTGCCAGTCTAGATGATATGAAGTCTCCGGAGCGAGGCTTAAATGCACAATCTTCTGACTCATAGGTGAGAGTGCTACCACTAAGCCCAGGCTGACATGACCTGAATGTGTGATGGAACATGCCCTCAAAAACCATAGTCCCCCTTCAGCAGCTAGCAGGTGTAGAATGGTAAAAATTTGTAGTGTACACGCAGATGACAAGTATGCGTGCTGTATAATCTTGAATTAGCCTTCCTGCATTTTGCCCATGTGAAGTATTCTGACTCCACACCAATTGCTCTTCCTCTTCCCTTAACACTTCGGTTCAGCTATGTCCCCACAAGTGGGCGGCACAGTGGCGCAGTGGTTAGCACCGCAGCCTCACAGCTCCAGCGACCCGGGTTCAATTCTGGGTACTGCCTGTGTGGAGTTTGCAAGTTCTCCCTGTGTCTGCATGGGTTTCCTCCGGGTGCTCCGGTTTCCTCCCACAAGCCAAAGACTTGCAGGTTGATAGGTTAATTGGCCATTATAAATTGCCCCTAGTATAGGTAGGTGGTAGGGAAATATAGGGACAGGTGTGGTAGGAATATGGAATTAGTGTAGGATTAGTATAAATGGGTGGTTGATGGTCGGCATGGACTCGGTGGGCCGAAGGGCCTGTTTCAGTGCTGTATCTCTAAAAAAAAAATTGCTAGATCCCCATCGCAAAACATTCCCCAATGCTTTACTTCGATAGGTTCCTGTCTCCCCTGCTCATAGAATTACATAGAAACTGCACCATAAAAACAGGCCATTCGGCCCAAATGGTCCATACCAGTGTTATACTCCACAAGACCCTCTTCCCAATCCTCTGTATCAGTATAACTTTTCATTCCTTTCTCCTTCATATACTTATCTAGCTTCCCCTAAAATGCACCAATACTATTCATTGTAACTACTCCTTGTGGTAGTCAGTTCCACATTCTGACCACTCTCTGGGTAAAGAGGTTTCTCCACTGGATTTATTAGTGGCACCACTCAAAGTTTACCAGCCTGGGCCATACCATTGCTTACTCACAAATGCTATTCTCCTCAGCACCTGCTTACATCGTGTATTGACTTCTTAATCTGCACCCCAAAGAAAGTCTGCTAGTGCTGAGGTAGTTACACGCCTTTGCACCCCATGACCAACCCCTCCTCATGCTCTACTTCCTGCCTCAATTACTGCCCCCATTCCTCCCTCCCACTATGCTCATTCTCTATCGCTCTCCCCCCAACTATGCCCTATCCATTCCTGCTCTACCCTCTTCACTCACTTGACCCAGACCCCTTCCCCACCCATCTGCTACTCTGTTTGCAATGCTATAGGGAGTAATTCAGCTTATAAAGACAAAAGATATTAATCAAAAATAATTCCAATTATTTTAGGAGACCTACTGAAAAAAATTGCAATAATTACTATAAAATGCCGATCATATTGTCTGTACTCTCTAAGATATTCTTTTTTTAATGTTCCAATTGATGGCACTAACGAGCAAGAAGATAATTTGCATCAGATTTTCTATCTAGAAAAGTTACACATCTATATTCTGGTCAAAACCACACACAAAGGCTGACTAATAATTTTTTTTTTAATTTTTACAATCTTCAGAGAAAACCAGTTTTCCATACATCAAGATTAATCCTTTATGAATTTGGCCAGCTATAATTCATGAGGTGGGGTTCCTAGAAGAAAAGGACAATTTTTTTTTCCTGATCTAAAACTCCTACACAATAGTGAAAAGCCACTGAAACCACAATGCAACGTCAATCACTGAATTCAAAGACATTATCAGGCCCAATTACGTCAATAAGGGTTGTTTTCATGTTATCTCTGCGAGCAGAAAAACATGTAAAATGAATGAGCCCACAAATATACATTATATTTACAGTTCAATACTGCACTGCATCATCCCAAACTAACATTTAACAACTTTAAACAACCCTTTCAACAAATGCAACTTTTAAAACAGCCTCCATTGTAATCACCTTTGTCGCAGAACACAGAGCCACAATTTTTTATTTATTTTAAACATAAAATATGGACTAAACTTGGAAATGCAGTCAAATATTTAGCCATAAACGTCTCTCTTTTTTTGGTGCCAAACTGGCCATTCTTTACGTATATGACAATAGAGTGCCCGACACCTTTTGACCTTGGAAGAGCACTGAAGCCAAGCCCAATTCTATTCTCACCAGACCATTAACCAGGACTTGCTTTCCTGCTCACTGTCCAGCAACTCCTGCTGGAAATGACTGTGTGCAGCTTACAAGCAAAACATAATCAATATTTATATTGCGCCTTTAATCGAGTAAAAACTCCCAGGGCACTTCACAAGAGCGTTATCAAACAAAGTTTGACACCAAGTCACATATATTAGAACAGGTGGTTGAAAAGGTAGGATTTAAGGAGCATCTTAAAGAGACTTAGAGAGATCAAAAGATTTACGGAGGGAATTTCAGAGCTCAGGGCTGAGGCAGGTGTAGGTATGGTTGACAATGGCAGAGTGAAGGAAATCAACAGTGTGCTGAAGGCCAGAATTGGAGAGGTCTCGGGAAGAGGTTACAGAAATGGAGGTTGGGGCAGGTGGTTAGTGGCAAGGTCATGGACGGACTTGAAAATAAGCATGAGAATTTTAAACCTGAAACATCATTGGACCGGGAGCCAATGTAAGTCAGCAAGCACTGGGGTAATGGGTGAACAAGACTTGGTGTGAGTTAGGATACAAAAAGTCAAGATTTGAATGGCGCTAGTTTACGGAGGGTGGAAGGTGGAAGGCCAGCCAGGAGTGCATTATAATAGTCACATCTAGAGTTAGCAAAGGTAGAGATGAGGGTTTTAACAGAATAGCTAATAACAGAAAATTGGAAAGGGAGGGTACAGTATCCGAGGAATGGGAACCTTTAACAAAATCAACCAACATCACAGCCAGGAAGGGAAGTTGGATGGTCAGCAGTTTGGTGGAAATCAGGTCAAGGGAGCAGCGAGGAGGATTCATGGACAATAAATGCTGAACCAATTGCAAACTATGACCTCTAAACTTGGGATCCTCTACCACAGGAAAGAAATTAGCCCCAGCAGCACAAGTGAACCCAGAAAGCATCAACAAACCATTTGGCGATAATTTTATCATCTGTTCATACAGTAGCTGCGAGTTTGTAAACAGATCTACTTGTCGAAAACAAGTACAGATCAAGTCTAAGACAATACAGTAGCAGTGGATTACCACTAAAATTTAAACTTAAAAAATTTAAAAATTTGCAACAGAGACAGGAATTGATTAAATAACCTGCAAACTGCTCCACAGAACTTCAATTTGCCTTACTTTCTTCCTTCTCCAGACTTTACCCATACCTTTTCACTTTCAGTTAAGTACACATTTTTTTGATCATTAAATGCCTTTTCAGGGCTTCACTTGGACAATCCTTTGTCACCTCACCTTTTCTTGTTCATCTATTAAGCAGTCTGCAAGTTATTTGAGCTGTTAATTTCCTCTCTGCGATTGTAGTATCTACGATTTCTCCCCCACCCCTCGCCTCACTATTTTCCCTCACGGCTCAACTGAAATATCTTTTCTATCTCCTAGCTTTTTGTTCTGCAGAATTCCATAATTTTCTGTTTTTAATTTTTATTAAATTTTATGTGCTGTAATCATTTCTGCAACATCAAATGACTGAGCATCTCAATACTAAGATGCTTTTTAACTAAAACATCAATTTTGTGCAAATCTGAAATGCATGGTGAGTCTGCTATTTTATTCTGGAAAAGGGTGGAGTCATTTGGAAAAAAACATGTCAACATTTTTCTTCCTCTTTAAATATGCCATATGCTGCAACTTCCAAAAGACGTCTAACCACACATAATGACAACATAGATTAGTTTCACCACACACAATGTCAAATCTTTAATGTGTTGCTCATAGCTGCAGTAACTTCTATCTTAGTGGTAATTGCTGTATTGCCACTGAAAAGGGGTAAAATAAATGTACTGTTACATTCACCTCCCAACTGACGACAATCGTGTTTTGTTAAAAATGGTGCATTATCCTGAGTGTTTAAGCTCAACTAAAGAGACAAATGACAAGTTTTCTCGGAGGTTAAAATAGATAACAATTTAAACAGCTCCCGAAATGGTTGCAACCTTCACCTGCTCACGCATTCACATACATACACAATAAACAGATAGAGAGATAGAGAGAAAAGGGTAGGATGCAATTGAAGTCCAAGGTGATGTAAGAGTTCAGGGCTCATAGAAAACAGTTAAATCTTCTCGGGATGAAAGTTTTTTTTTTTAAAACGTGCAGGCCTGATATTTGCAGTTTTGAACTTGCTGAGGTGTTGTCAGCTTCTAGTGGTTAAAACTCAGCCCAAAGTTGGTGGTGTGAATTTGGTTTACCTTCACAGATGGAGAGTCTCAAAGTTACTTTGTAATTGCTCTGCTGTAGTGGTTGTTCAGTTCTCGTTCAGCAGGGTTTTCTTTAGCTGGATCGCTCGCTCAGCCTCTGGCTAGAAAACTAGCTTTCTGTGGTCGTGGCTTGATCTCCCCACTATTGCTCTATCCAGAGGGCTACTTTTTAAGTAAAAATCCATCATATTTGAGTCTCTGTCAGGTGTAATCAGACCCTCGCCCCTGGTGCTACCACACAACAGTCCAGGATATGGAAACCATGGTGATCTACTGATGTCTGAATGGGGACCCGTTAAAATGGTGCTACTTCACCCCTATTCATGGTGGTTTGGGCTGCGAGTCAGTCTGTCTCCAGAATCCTTTGTCAGTTCATTCATGTAGATAGCAGTCATCAATATGCAATGGGACTCCTTTCAATTTCAATGGATTCTACCCAGAGCTATTTCAGACGAAATTACCGAGTTTCATCCTGTATTGTCAATACAGGAGAGGGTCACCTGACCACTAATCCATTTTGTCTGTGGAACAGGTGTCCATGTTCTTGTGGTTGAGTTTTACAGTTGACTTTTTATTTTCATGATTCCTCCAATTAATAGTTTATTTCTTCACGGTTCCTTCCGAGCATGACAGTACCCTGAGTTAACGAACCTCAGCTATGACAAGTCCAGATTTAGCTTTAAACTTCATGACTAGGGAAGGAAAGATCAGACTGCTTGTTCTCAATTGCTATCTTGCTATTTGTAGGCCTCAAATGAAAACAATGTCAGCCTCACAAATGATTCCCTTAACAGTTGAACATTCTAACAAAGAACAATGTCCAGATTTGCTTTTACACTCAAGTGAGGAGGGATTGAAGGGCTTCCCTCTTTCCCCCCTCCTTGTTTGACTACAACAGATTTAACTCTTTCTTGAAGTGGATGCACTGGCCAAATCAGTAGGTGTTTGATGACTTAATTTCTATGATCATAACAAGAACCAGACAGGTTTTCTTGAGTTTAACTTTATTGTACATAAACCAAACTAATAAAAATAAACAACGTCCAACTTTCACTCTCTCACACACACACACATACCAACAGGTTACAGAGTGGGGAAAGGTAAATTGGTTGAGTTAGAGTCCATAGAGAAAAGGGGTACATAGTCTGTGGCGTTTGATGATTCGACTGGCTTCTAGTTGAATTCCGTGGTCTGTGGGTCTCTTGGAGACAGCGATGCGGATGATTTCCTCCAACGGGGTTTCTGATTATAGCCGAAGTATGCAACGGTGGTCAACAGGCAAGATTTGCAATCTTTCAAGATGGAATGGAGAGCGAGAGGGACCCACTCAGGTCTGCATGTGTCAGAATCCAGTTGCTTCTCTCTCTGCTGCAGAAAGACACAAGCTTAAAACCACAGATGGGGAGGGGCTTGTCACATGACAGTCACTCAGTCATTCAAGCATAGTAGTTAGCAGTATTTCTTGCTAAAAAGACAATGAACAAGCAATTCCTGGGTCTTGGTTCTTGCTGTGATTTGAGCAGACATTTTGTCTGCCTCCTCACAGCAATGCAGTGTAAAATACAGTGCTGCAAATTCGGTGGCCATCTTAACCTGCCAGCAAAGTCATCCTTGTAGCTTTTCTTTTTTAAATGTCTTTTGAAAACAGAATATAAATTCAGATCTCCAGTCAGTGGATAAAGAAAATAATCATTCAACAAAGCACATTGGCATAACATTCGCACAGAAGGAATTGCCAACTGAGCAAAATGGAATAATTTCATTCCACAGAAATAGCAAAATGGGATGTTAAGGTCAATTCCATTTTTTTGGCGAGTTCATTTTTAAAAGAAGCTTTAATGGAGAAACCCCTGTTTTGTCCAGGGTCCATTACTATTAACAGATAGAGAAAATAGGCATAGGAAATGCCGAGTCCTAGAAGGTAGCTCTCAATACCACACAACAATTGTATCTCGCACTGCTCCTCATGCCACTGTTCCACAAAGCAAAGGATTTAGAGATTCTCTTGTGCTAAATCTTTTAACTGACCAACAATTAGTGGTTTGTTTCCCCAGCATAGGTAGAAACCTTGATTGCAGAGGGACCTCAACAGCATGCATTCTGGACAGCAACACTAACCTCTACGCAAAGAAGTGGAAAATTGCCTAGCTGTGTCCAGTCCAGGACAAATCCAATCTGGCCAATTACTGCCCCATCAGTTTATTCTCAATCATCAGCAAAGTGATGGAAGGTGTTGTCAACAGTGCGATTAAGCGGCACTTACTCAGCAATAACCTGCTCACTGGTGATTGTGTGGGTTCCACCAGAACCTCTCGGCTCCAGACCTCACTACAGCTTTGGTCCAAACATGGACAAAAGAGCTGAACTCCAGAGGTGAGGTGAGTGTGACTGCCCTCAACATCAAGGCAGCATTTGACTGAGTGTGGCCTCAAGGAGTCAGTAGTAAAACTGAAGTCAATGGGAATCAGGAAGAAAACTCTCCACTGGCTGAAGTCACACCTAGCACAAAGGAAGATGGTTGCAGCTGTTGGAGACCAATCATCCCAGCCCCACGACATTGCTGCAGGAGTTTCTCAAGGTAGCGTCCAAGACCCAACCATCAATCACACTGTTGTCCACAAGTTCCTAAATGCTACAGCTGCAGCACAGCATCTGCCCTATCTTTATTGCATTTTGTTTAACTAATTAGAGTTTCAAGTTTAGAAATATCGCTCAATGATAAATTGAAGTTATATTTAGTTTAACTCCTTAAGCTACAAATTTCATACAGTACTTATGTCCCTCCCCAGTATTAGTTCAAACTATTGCCCCACTTTCTAGAAAATAAAAGATAGCTTAAAACTCACCAACCACTTAACTGCTTACCTAATTCATGCCTCTGGACTTCAGCTTTCAGGTCTTGCCATGTTCCGCTCCCTCTCTCAGACCACTCCTTGTTCTTTAAGAGACTACAATAGTACCTCTACCGTCACTCCACCGTATTCTCACACTCACCAAATTCCTGACTTAAGCACTCTGTCGAAGCAGGACTTCATGTGTGAGCAGAAGCCCCCTGTATTTATACCAGCACAAATTCCTGACTCAGCCCCTGCTGGCCAGGTAACCAGTCATAACCAGTCACCTAATCAACTCTGCAGCTGCTACTAGCAGGCAGCTTACCTATCACTAACACTGAAAGAAATTACAAGCTAAAGTTAAATTTAAGCTGAAGGCTAAACGCAAAACTTGACTAAATTTTAGAACAAGATCAACCCGTAAACCCATAAAATTCCCACACTCATCAAATTCCCAACTTAAGCGCTCTATCGAAACAGGACTCCATCGAACTGGACTTCATGCTACTTACTTCACTAAACTAAGTGAAGCACCCAAAGCTTCATGCTGAATATTTCAATAAAAATTATTTGCAAAATTTTGTGAAGCCAAAGGCAGAAACAAGGATTAATATCATACATAACAGAAACAGAACACTCTGATCATTATGCATGATGTTAGTGAATCAAAGGTGGCAACATTGGTAAAAGTTTACCTCTAGTCGACAAATTTCTAACCTCAACTCCACCCCACATACAGACACCGTGAACTACAATACACCAAACAAAATTAAATAAGCATATTTGCTACAATTTGGGATCATTTTGTCATTTCTTTGATAACTGTCGCCAAATTGCTTTTTAAAACCTTACAAAGCAAAAAAAATAAATAGTCTTTGAGTATTCCATCTCAGCGGAGCACAGCAATTAAGTAAAATTCAAATCAATCGGTTAGACCAAGTAGTGGTGCTGTGATTATTCTGATGTACATATAAATATATTATACTTCTTAACCACTCTATTTGGAAAGATCATTTGTAGCACACTCGTGCAGGTCTTGAACTTGGTAATCCCAAAAGGAAACCAATCTTGGTTCCTGGAGATGGTAGAAGCTGGACTAGAGTACCAGATTGCATTTTTAAGGCCAAACTAAAGAATTCAGTTGCCAAAAGTGGGGTGTACTTCTCAATTGAGTAATTATCTTCCAGGTGTCCACTGTTCCATGTCCTGTATATAATACAGAAACTTTCCCATCTTCTGGCACAATCGACACTGTTGTATCCCACAAGGATGTTTTAGTGACCTTGGGTAGGAGCCAAATATCTGATTTTTGCTTCTCTGTGCCCTGTTTGCGTCTCACCCTCATAACCGGAATCTTCAACTTGATTTTTTTTCTTGTGCCCTCATATTCATCCTTATGATTCCTCAGCCAGTTTTCTTCCCTACTGTTCTTCACCCCCAATTTCAGCTCCACCAGTGCTTGAACTCCAATCGACAGGCTTCGAATTAGCAGTTAGAAATTCCATCATCGCTGCATTGCCAGTTCGAGACCTGATGGATGTCTTCATAGTACATCTATGTCTGGCATGGCAACAATTAGACAGCCCACTGTTAAATTACAGCGGCCACAATCCTTTACCTTGGTTTTTTTTTTTAATCAACCTAACAGAACTTAAGAATTTGAAATGAGATGTGCCCTCCACAGCTACAACTTCTCACTTTGAACTGCCCTTCTGCTTCATTGATAGTATCAAAATTTGATGAGATGCTGTCACCTACAGAGATTCCACCTTAACTATTTTCCTTACGGAAATCCAGATCTCACCTAACTCTATACAACTTCACAATTCCAATCATCCCACCAATCTGCCCCCAACTTCCCCCCACCCAGCCAACTCCAGAGACCTCACTCCAATTTCAACCAAAGAAGGTGCACGTTTCTGAACCACCAGACTCTGATCATAAACAGCTGAATCTCTCCCTCACCTCACTAAATGTATGTGGCCTTCACTGCTTTTTTAACCTTACGAATTCCAACTAGTAAAATCTGGGTTAATTTAAAATTTTTTAAACTTCCACTCTGCTGAGAATTACTTTACAGCAAAAACAAATCACAACCACTTCCATCTTCTTTGGTAATATATCCCAATTGGCTGATAGTCTGAGAATCCTTGGCTGCTTTCCTCTGTCCAATGGCTGCGCTTCTGGTCTTTTTCTCTGTGCCAGCAAAATACACAGCATTCGTTCATTAGGATTTATGGTGGTCCACTGAATTACCATTGTAACCACATTTTGCTAAGTAACTGAGTCTATTAGTGATTTGTTGTTAAACTGCAAGGTAACTCATTACATTTATGCATGTCTAGTAAGCATCTGTGTACCCAAATTCAACTTGGAGGTTGTGACTTATAACTTGAGGTCTGGCTTCTATCTTGATGATTTGACAAGGAAGAGTTTATGCACTCACTCAGCAACTTCAGGATAAACTAATCCAGAGCTACTAAGTAAAATTCACTTTGATACAAAGGGGGTGAAATATGAACCAGGTTGGCAGCATTCACCCCCGAACCTACGGTTAGGGCCTCAGTGAGCAGTTGTAGGAGGGTGTTATACCTGGCAGGGGAGAAGCCATGATCAGTGGCCTTTAATCCTGACCTGGGTACTTTGATCAAATGGCTATAACCAATTCTACAGCTTCGGGCCAAGGAGTGCGCAACACCATTCGGGTAGTTGTGAAGGATAAGGAGGAAAGTGCACCGTTTGACCGCATCTTCTTCATTCGGAGAATCCTCATTGATTGCTGTGGATTCCAAGGTGCCGACATCTACTGCCTGCAGGACTTCCCCAGCAGTGGGTATTTTGACGTCACATTTAAGAATGTGGCAGGATGCATCAAGCTACTGAAGGTCTTCAAAGAGGCGGGAAACCAGGCGCCGCTGTCCATCCTCGCAGCGGAGCCGCACTTTACGCTGCCATCACAACGTGACGTGTGGTGACAATTCACCTCTACAGCCCCCATGTTCCTGTTGTGGACATACTCACCTTCCTAGCCAAGTATGGCGAAGTGGTTGGCAGCTGCACTGATGTCAGGGACCCGCTTGAGATTTGGACTAGGAAGCGGCAGGTCAAGGTGACCTTGAAGGTCGATGCCAATGGAGCCATCATACACCCTCCCTCCACTTCGCTATCGGGGGAAATCGAGGCTTCTTAGTCTATGCGGGGCAGCCCAGAGTTTGTCGCACCTGTGGCAAATCTGGTCACATGGCAGCTAACTGCAGTTCAGTTGTCTGCAAGAACTGCAGGAAGGAAGGCCATCAGACCAAGGACTGTAAACAAAGTAAGTGTTGCAACCTGTGCACTGAGGCAGGCCACCTCTATAAAACCTGCCCCAAACGTTGCCTCAGCTATGCTCAGGTGGCAAGCCCCAAGGGAAGGCCGGGAGAAAGAACAACGAATGCGTCGGGTGCTGGGAAGGGGACAAACAACCCTCCCCCCAGCAAGGAAAGTCCACCGGAGAAGAAAGGGGAGGCAGCTGAAACCAGCGACCCAACACCTTCCCTGAGCTCGGAAACCCCCCCCCTCCACAGCCAGAGTCTATGAGGGGGCAGCTGATGGTGAAACAGGTCAGTGGCAACTGGTGCAAAAGAAAACCACAAGGAAAAATCTGCCTAAAGCGGAACAGGTCACCACCCAAACCAGTGGCAAGAGGCGGCTACCATCTGACACAGACTACAGCAGCTCCTCTTCACTGGACGAGGAAGTGTCGGAACGACGGCACGTATCAAAGAAGCGACAGAACTCAAGGGAGCTGGAAGATGAAGCCCCCCAGCCCCTGGGCACTGAAAGTTGTGATGGGCTCAGCGTGCCCCAAACCCAAGGCGCCGAACCCAGCAACATGCACAGCACATCGCAGCTCCGGAACACTGCGGGCAACAACACGTCTGGATGACGTCGCCGTCTTCTGCTCGGATCCACGGTCCGTTCGCAGACTGATGAGCATCTGCAACCTGTTCGAACTGGCCTCGGGAGCCAAAGTTAACCACAGCAAGAGCGAGGCCATGTCCTTTGGGAACTGGGCTGACCGGTCCTTTGTCCCCTTCACTGTCAGGTCAAATTACCTGAAGGTGTTGGGAATATGGTTCGGAGGGCCCGGGGTGTGCACCAAAACATGGAAGGAGCGAGTAGCCAGGATACACCATAAGCTGAACATGTGGGAGCAGCGATCTCTTTCCATTGTGGGCAAGAACCTGGTCATCAGGTGTGAGGCGCTCACGTTGCTGCTGTATATGGCACAGGTCTGGCCCATACACCACTCCTGCGCCGTTGCGGTCACCAGAGCCATTTTCCGCTTTATATGGGGATCCAAAATGGACCGGGTCCGGAGGAACACCATTTTCAAACCCCTTGATAAGGGCGGGAAAAATGTACCCAACGCCGCCCTCATCCTGATGACCATTTTCGTGTGCGGCTGCATCAAGCTCTGCATAGACCCCAAGTACGCAAACTCCAAGTGTCACTATGTGCTGAAGTTCTATCTGTCCCCAGTGTTGTGAAGGATGGGTCTGGTCACATTGCCGCAGAACGTGCCATCCAGTTGGTCCGTGCCGCACCACCTATCCTTCGTGGAAAAGTTTCTATGGAAAAACACCTTTGACCACCAATCCATCAGGCAGTGATCTGCACGGAATGTCCTCAAGGCCCTACGGGAAAAGGAGACGGTGGATCTGGTCAGATGGTTTCCTGAGCAGACTGCCAAAGTCATTTGGCGGAATGCCTCATCACCAGGACTTTCAAACAAGCACCAAGATCTAGCTTGGCTGGTCAAGAAGAGCCCTCCCTGTCAGGTCCTTCCTGCACACCCGGAATCTCTCACCCTCTGCACCATGCCCTCAAAGTGGCTGTGGTGGGGAAGAGACGGTTGCCCACCTCGTTCTGGAATGTGGCTATGCAAAGCAAGTGTGGAAAGAGATGCAGTGGTTTTGGTAAAGGTTCATCCCAAGCAGCTCTGAAACACAGGAGTCTGTGCTCTACGGGCTGTTCCCAGGGACACACGCCGAGACAAACATCAACTGCTGTGAGAGGACTATCAACTCGGTGAAAGACGCCCTTTGGTCTGCCCAAAACTTGCTGGTCTTCCAGCGCAAAGAGTTGTCCATGACCGAATGTTGCGGACAGGCACATTCCAAGGTCCAGGACTATGTCCTGAGGGGCGCACTAAAGCTTGGGACAGCCGCGGCAAAGGCTCAACGGGAAAGGACCACTGGGTAAGGTACCCCCCACCAAGGTGAACTGAGGAGCTGGACCCATGAAAAACCCCTCAATTGTATCCAGAAAATATTTGGTTTGCTGTAAAATGTACATCGCATGTAAAACGAAATGGAAGGGTTGTGAGGCAACTCACTCCTGTATTGAAGGAAACTGATCTCTTTTGCACTCCTTGTATTTTTTGACTTTGTGCTTTTTGGAACTGTTTGGTAATGTATTTTGTTTATAGTTTTTTATGAATAAAGTATATTTTGGAAATTAAAAAAAAGTTATATCAGGGTAAGAAACCCAACCTTCTTACAATGCGACAGTGGAGTCACCCCTCAGTACTGCACTTAAGTGCCAGTCTACATCATGGGCTTCAGTCTCAGGAATGACCCTTGAACCCATGGTCTTCTGAATCTGAAACCTGAGTGCTGCCACTGAGCAAACCTGAGATCGATATAGCCAGGTTAATCAGCAGAAAAGTGAAACCTTTGCTGCTTGTTTTCATTATTAATGATATAGATCAACTCAAAGTAACAGCCATAGAAATGTTACAGCATAGGAGGCTATTCAGCCCCTCGTGTCCCTGCTAGATCTCTGCAACAGCAACTCACCTAGACCCTCCCCCACCTTTTCCCCGTAGCTTTCTCTTCAAATAATTATTCAATTTTCTTCTGAAAGCCACAATTGTATCTGCCCCCGCTACATTCTCAGACAGTGCATTACAGATCATAACCACTTGCTCCTTAAAAACATTTTTCCTCATGTCGCTTTTGGTTCTTTGAACAATCATCTTAAATCAATGTCCTCTAGTTCTGTTGCCAATGGCAACAGTTTCTCTCGACCTACTCTGTCCAGACCCATGATTTTGAACACCTCCATCAAATTTCCACTCAAACTTCGCTTCTCGATGGAGAACAGCACTAGCTTCTCCAATCTATCCACATAACTGAACTCATCCCTGGAACCATTCTTATAAATCTTTTCTGCACCTTCACCAATGCCTTCACATCTTTCCTAAAAAGTGGTGCCCAGAATTGGACACAATACTCCAGCAGAGACAGAACCAGTGTTTTATAAAGGCTCACGATAACAACCTTGCTTTTATACACTATGCCTCTATTTATACAGCCCAGGATCCTGTATGCCTTATCAACCGTTTTCTCAACCTGCCAGCCACCTTCAAAGACTTCTGCACATGTACCCCCAAGGTCCCTTTGCTCCTGCATCCCCATTAGAATTCTATTTTTTTTGTATCCTTTCTTGTGATGTGACCGTCACTGGCAAGGCCAGCACTTATGCCCATCCCTATCTGCCCTCGAGGTGGTGCTGGAGAACTTCCATTCCCATCACTCAGCCAACTTAGTATCCATGCTGCAACTGCGCCATTTATTCCACAGGCTCTAACTTTGCTGACGAGCCTGTTATGTGGCACTTCAACACTTTTAAGTCTATGTGCACCACATCAACCAGGCATCACCCTAATCAATCCTCTGTTAACTCATCACAAAACTCAAGCAAGTTCGTTAAATACAATTTGCCGTTAACAAATCCATGCTGGCTTTCCTTAATTAATCCACACTTGTCCAAGTGACTGCTAATTTTGCTTCGGATTATCATTTCTGAAAGCTTTTCCACTACTGAGATTAAATTGACTAGCCTGTAGTTGCTGGGCTTACCCTTGTATCCTTTTTTGAACAAGGGTGTAATTCTCCAGTCCTCTTGCCAGCATAATGCACATCATGACGACAGAAGGCTTAACTACTTTCCTCTCCTTTTAAGGTGTCAACTGAGTTAAAAATGTTACTGGAATGTATTTTAATAAAAAAAGTCATTTATATTGTGCTTTTATTGTAGTTAAAGGTGCTTCAGAGGAGCGGAACCAAAAAAATAGTGTATTTGGGATAACATTTTGGATCACCTTGGATCTCAAACCAAATTTCTGGAATGTGCCTGTTCATAAACAGCAAAGGGGAAGGAGGTCCTAAACAATTACAGCTGTCCGTTGTACAGTGAACGATATTATTATTGTCAAAGCAGCAACAGTGCTGCCCTGGATAGAAAATCATACACTGTTATATTCTGGACTTCACAACAAATAAAGAATACTTCACAATATCAAACTACACTCAGACTGAATGGCATTTCACTTCCAAAGTACATTTTCAATGTTCTTTGTTGACTGCATAAACTCATTAAGTATCCGACTATAGTATATTTTCACCATCAGCCGTAACCCAGTTCTGAAGAATTTGCCACTGTTGTTGCAGATTTTAACAAAAACTTGTATTTATATCGTGCCTTTAACATAGTGAAACATCCAAAGATGCTTCACAGGAGTTTCTAAAGCAAAATTTGGCACCCAGCAACATAAGGAGATACTGGAGCAAATGACCAAAAGTTTGGTCAAAGAGGGAGGTTCAAAGCAGCATCTTAAAAGAGAAAAGAGAGGGAGAGAGACAGAGAACTTTAGGGAGGGAATATCAGAACTTGGGCCTTGGCAGCTGGAGACACAGCCACCAGTGTTGCAGCAATTAAAATCGGGAATACTCAAGGCCAGTGATGGGGCTGGAGGAGTTGAACAGGTAGGGAGAGGGGAGACCAGGCCATGGAGGGATTTGAAAACAAGCATGAAAATTTTAAAAAATCAAGGCACTGCTCAACTGAGAGCCAATGTACATCAGCGAGAGCAGTAGTCATGGGTGAATAGGACAGCATGAGCAGGTACATAGGCAGCAGAGTTTTGGATGACCTCAAGTTTACACAGGGTAGGTTGCGGGAGACCAGCCAGAATTACGTTTGAAGAGTCAAGTGTCGAGGTTTAAAAAAAAAAGCCATGGATGAGGTTTTCAGCAACAGCTAAGTGAGGCAGAGGCAGAGTTGGACATCGATTTAAGGTGATTGGCAAAAGACCCAACGGCATAAGAAGGAAAACTTTTTTTTACACAGCAAGTGGTTAGGATCTGGAATGCACTACCTGAGAGAATGGTGAAGGTAGATACGATCAGGGCTTTCCAAAGCGAATTGGATGAGCACCTGAACAAAACTTATTTGCAGGGCTACAGGGAAAGGACGAGCGAGTCAGACTAGCCAAGTTGCTCTTACAGAAAGCCAGAATGGGCACGTCAGGCCGAATGACTTCCTTCTGTGCTGTAACTATTCTATGGTTCGATTATTCTATGTTACAGAGATGGAAATAGATGGTGCTAGTGATAGTACTAAGATGTAGTCAGGGTCAAATATGATACCAAGGTTGCAAGCAGTCTGGTTCAGCCTCTGACTATTGCCAGGGAGATGGTTAAGGTCGATAAATAGAGAACAGGGTTTATCGTGGGGACTGAAGACAATGGCTTCTGTCTTCCCAATATTTAACTGGAGAAAATGTCTGCTCATTCAGTACTGGATGCCAAACAAGCAGTCTGATAATGAACATATGAATGAGGAGGAGGAGCAGGCCACTCAGCCCCTCGAGCCTGCTCAATGAGATCATGGTTGATCAGACTGTAACGTCGACTCCACAATCCCGCCTACCCCGACAACCTTTCACCCCCTTGCTTATCAAGGATCTATCTGCCTCTGCCTTAAAAATATTCAAAGACTCTGCCTTTTGTGGCGGGGCAGAAGTCTGTTTGAAGCGATTCAAACGTGGAGATCCATGAAAGATGGGAATGATTTTGGGTGGTGACAACACATTCAAGGATTTGGGAGAGGAAAGGGAGTTTGGCAATGCGGCAATAGTTTGCAACAGTGGGACCCAAGATTTTTTTTTAAAAAAGGAAGAGGGGTGATGGCAGATTTAAAAGGAGGAACAACACCCGAAGAGAGAGAACGGTTAACAATGTTAGCTTACATGGGGACCAGGAGGGGAGGTTGGGTGGTCAGCAGATGCTCCTTAAAACCTACCTCTTGGACCAAGCTTTTGGTCACTTCTCCTAATCATGTGTCAAAGTTCTGATGAGAAGTCATCAATCTGAAATGCCATCTCTGTTTCACTCTGCTGCCTGATCTGCCGAGTATTTCCAGTATTTTCTGTTATTTCATATTTCCAGCATCCACGGTATTTAACTTTTCTATTACTGTACGAAAGCAAGTCGTTCTTGTTAGAGGTGCTACAGCACTAGCACTGGCTGGAGGATGTAATTACAACCTGGCAAATTTCTTTGGTATTGTAAATTCACAGCCACATTTACAACAGAAAAAGGTGACACAAAAGCATGATATAAATTTGACAACAAGTAATGGGTTTTGCAGAAGAAAGGGTGCATATATTTAATTTCTTTATATGTATGCGCGAATCAATCTCCCATGTCACTCCACACAGCATAGGGGAGAATATGGTCCCTTTCTTGCCTGTGTCGCTATTGCAACTGTGTCTCCCATGGTTGGGGGTGTTGGACAGAAAATGTAGCCCTCAGTTGCTCATCTAGGTCCATCACCACCAGGCTAATCAACTATTTAAAATGTCTGAAAACTAATGAACATTCAGTAGTGATTCTCCAAGTCAGGCAATTTTTCAAAAAATACAGTTGCTGTATGGAATGAGACCTGTGGCAATGCAAAAGGATAAAAGCAAAGTTAAGCATCATGTGCTATACCAAAGCTGTTGCAACATGTTGGAAACTAGGAAAATCTGTGATTTGCCCCTTAATGTCTATGATTCGGCAATTCAAATCTTGGTGGTTCCCAACAATTGCCAAGGTCAAATTCAAATCCATGTTAAATTGCCTCCAGCTATGTGCCAATACACCATGCAACATATCTTAAAATAAACAAACATAAATCCCGGTAGAATATTTATTTAAACATTCTCCCAGTCAAACATACACTCAGGTTACTTTGTGTTGAAAAGGTAGATTTTGCACTAACTGACCAATAGTTAATCAAGTGTCCACATGAATTCAGTTGGTCTTATCCTAATATTGGAGAGAATCTTTTTTGAAAATGATTATATAAGCTGGTGATTACACAAAGCAGCTTTCATGCCATGTAACCTTTTTAAAAACACTGCAGTACTACTGTGCAGATTTTGCAAACTGTAAAACAAATATCGGCTGAAGAATTTCTGAGCTTAAACTACTGGACAGAGCCATAGTTTCAGTATACAGCAGATTAGTGCCACCCTTATGCTGCAGGGTTCATAATGGGGAGTTAGGAGAATTAAATGACATTATCTTCACTAGAAGTTGCAACACAGAAAAATACCAAGATAAGAAATGCAAACAACCATCTAACAAGGACGTGAACTTTCACCCTTCACCGCTTTCCAAATGATAATTTCTCTCAATCTGCACAAAAATTTTTTGTTCAAATGCTGATTCAGAACAACTGCATTCTTTGAACTATGAACCACAAGTGGTTTCAAAGGCAGCTTAAGACACTCATTATGACAAAAACAGATTTTCTGAAGCTTTCCAACAATTCCTGTAGAAACCAAGGAATTGGCAGTTTTCTGACCTTCAGTGACCTTCCAACAGATTGTACGCCAGTGGTGCCAAGCATTGAGGAGGTCCTGATCCCATTAGTTCCCACCAGATAACTTTCAATATCTGGTTCAAAAAAGTTGAGGGCATTCTAAAAGCCAAAAACTAAATGAAAAATAATTATGAAATACCAAACATCGTAAAGATATTACGAATCAACGAAAACCTGTATCTGGGAGGTAAAGCTCTGATTTTAATTTTCATGTGAGTCTCATTACAATTTATATACAATTTGAGCAAGCATTAACTTAACCATTATGGAAACTCAATGTATTATGTTCAGAATATGGAAAAGGTAAAAACAAATTGCAATTTACAATTTCTTTTTGAAGAAGCCTACAACTTTATTTTGCCACTGCAGCCACAACTTTGACTAATTTGAATTGTTTTGTCACCCTGTATGTGAAACCTTCATGCAGTGAAGGATTAACAAGCACAGTGAATGAAATGAGTACCAAAAAGTTAAAATGTCAAATTCAAATACTGGGTTACAGTTTAGTGTTCATTTCTTAACAAAAATGATCAACATGAAAAATCACGAACAAGAAAAAAGCAATGTGGTGCTATTAGGGGACAGTATGGTTTGAGGGATTGACACTGTTGGCTGCAGCAAAGAGCGAGACTCCAGACAGCTGTGTTGCCAGCCCAGTGCCAGGGTTCAGGACATCTGCTCAGGGCTGGAGAGGAATTTACAGTGGGAGGGGGAGGATCCAGTCATCTTAGTCCATGTAGGTACCAATGGCATAGGCAGGACAAGGAAAGAGGTTCTGCACAGTCAGTATGAAGAACTAGGCACCAAATTAAACAGAACCTCAAAGGCAATCTCTGGATTATTACCCGAGCCACATGAAATTGGCATAGGGCAAATAAGATTAGAGAAATTAAGGTGTGGCTCAAAGACTGCTGTGGTAGAAGTGGGCTCCAGTTCGCGGGGCACTAGCATCAGAACTGTGCTGTACCATTGGGACGATCTACACCTGAACCATGCTGGGGCCAGTGTTCTAGCAAGCCGCATAACTAGGGAAGTAGAGAAGGTTTTAAACCGAAGAGTGGGGGCCAAGGGATCAAATGTTAGAAGATATGGTAAATCAACGAGCAGAGACAAGGCAAGAGAGAAAGGTATAAATATGGGAAATGATAAACAGACTATGACAGGAAGGGACAGTGCATACAAATCTAAAAGTGAATAAACAGATAAAGCTAGAGGTTACAAAGAGAATACAAGGACCAAATTAAAGGCTGTGTATCTGAATGCATGGAGTATTCGAAATAAGACAGATGAGCTCAGAGCGCAAATAGAAATCAATAAGTATGATCTGATAGCTATTACAGAGACATAGTTGCAGGATGACTTAGATTGAGACGTGAATATTGAAGGGTACATGGCAATTAGGAAGGACAGAAAGCTAGGAAAAGGTGGAAGGACAGCTCTGTTAATTAATGATGGTATTAGCGCAATAGAGAGGGATAACCAAAGTTCATGAAACTAGGATGTAGAAGCAACTTGGGGAGAAATGAGACATCATAAAGGCAAGAGGTCACTTGTAGGAGTGGTGTACAGGCCACCTAACATTAACCACACTGTAGGACAGGGTATAAAGGAAGAAATAATTGCAGCCTTTCAGAAAGGTACAGTGATGATTATGGGGGATTTTAACCTACATAGAGACTGGAAAAATCAGATGGGCAGAGGTAGGCTAGATGAGGAGTACATAGAATGTTTTCAGGATAATTTCTTGGAACAGTATGCTCTGGAGCCAACCAGAGAGCAGGCGATACTAGACCTGGTATTGTGCAACGAGATAGGATTAATTAATGACCTCATAGTTAAGGCGCCCCTAGGTAGCAGCGACCATAATATGATTGAATTTTACATTCAGTTTGAGGGAAGAGAAGAATGGGTCCCAGACCAGTACTTTAAACTTAAATAAGGGCTATAATGAGGGCATGAAAGCAGAGCTAACTGAAGTGAACCGGCAAATTAGGTTAAGGGATAGGTCAACAGAGATGCAGTGGCAGACATTTAAGGGGATATTTCAGAATACACAGAATAGGTACATTTCAAGAATAAAGAAAAATTCCAAGGGTGGGACCCGCCATCCGTGGTTCACAAACAGTTAAAGATAGTAACAAACTTAAAGAAAAAGCATATAATTGCGCAAAGATGGAAGGCAGGTCAGAAGATTGGACAGAATATAAATAACAGCAAAGATTAACTAAAAGATTGATGAGGAAGGTAAAATTAGAGTACAAGAGAAAGCTATCTAGAAATATAAAGACAGATAGCAAGAGTTTCGATTGATATTTAAAAAGAAAATAGTTAACAAAGTGAGCATTGGTCCTACAGAAAGTGAGTCTGGGGCATTAATAATGGCAGATGAATTGAACAGGTATTTTGCATCGGTCTTCACTACTGAGGATACAAGTAACATCCCAGTATTAGCTGCAAGTCAGGAAATGGAAGGGAGGGAGGAACGCAAGAAAATTAAAATCACCAGGGAAGGGGTACTGAACAAATTGTTGGAGCTGCGGACCCACAAGTCCCTGGGTCCTAAGACTTCATTCTAGTCTGTTAAAAGAAGTGGATAGTGATATAGTTGAAGCGTTTAGTTTTAATTTTCCAAAATTCCCTAGATTCAGGGAAGGATCTGTTAGATTGGAAAGTAGCAAATGCAACTCCTTTTTCAAAAAGGGAGGGAAACAGAAAGGAGGAAACTACAGATCAGTTAGCTCAACATCTGTCTTAGGGAAAATGTTAGAAGCTATTAAAGATGCTTTTGCAGAGAAATTAGAAAAATTCAAGGTAATCAGGCAGAGTCAACATGGTTTTGTCAAAGGGAAATCATGGTTAACCAATTTATTGGAATTCTTTGAGGGAGTAACATGTGCTGTGGATGAAGGGGAACCGGTGGATGTACTGTAGTTAGATTTCCAGAAGGCATTTGATAAGGTGCTCCATTAAAGGTTATTGCAAAAAATAAAAGCTCATGGTGTAGGAATTAACATATTGGCATGGATAGAAGATTGGCTAGCTAACGGGAAACAGAGAATAGGCATAAATGGGTCATTTTCTGGTTGGCAAGATGTAACGAATGGTGTGCCACAGGGATCAGTGCTGGGGCCTCAACTTGTTACAATTTATATAAGTAACTTGGATGAAGGGACCAAAGGTATGGTTACGAAATGTGCTGATGACACAAAGATAGGTAGGAAAGTAACTTGTGAAGAGGACATAAAGGGGCTACAACGGGATATAGATAGGTTAAGTGAGTAGGCAAAGATGTGGCAAATGGAGTATAATGTGGGAATGTTTGATATTGTCCACTTTGGCAGGAAGAATAAAAAAGCATATTATCTAAATGGTGAGAGATTGCAGAGCTCGGAGATGCAGAGGGATCTGGGTGTCTTACTGCATGAATTGCAAAAGGTTAGTATGCAGGTACAGCATGTAATTAGGAAAGCTAATAGAATGTTACTGCATATCGCAAGGGGAATTGAATACAGAAGTAGGGAGGTTATGCTTTAGTTATACAGGGCATTGGTGAGACCACATCTGGAGTACTGTGTACAGTACTGATCTCCTTATTTAAGGAAGGACGTAAATGCATTGAGCCATCTTGACAGGGTGGATGGGGAAAGGATGTTTTCCCTTGTGGGAGAACCTCACTATTTAAAAATAAGGGATCACCCATTTAAGACAGAGATGAGGAGAAATTTCTTCTCCAAGGGTCATGAGTCTTTGGAATTCTCTTCCTCAAATGATGGTGGAAACAGAGTCTTGGAATATTTTTAAGGCAGAGGAAGATAGATTCTTGATAAGCAAGGGGGTGAAAGGTTATCAGGGGTCGGTGAAAATGTGGAGTAATCAGTTCAGCCATGAACTTATTGAATGGTGGGGCAGTCTTGAGGGGTCGAGTTGCCTACGCCTGCTCCTAATTTGTATGTTCGTAAGCCTACAGCTGTGAAAGCTCAGCAATTCAAAAAGGTGATACTAACAGTTTCAGAATTAAGCCATGCAAAGAACAGTAGAAGCCATAGAACATACAATACTAACTTGAAAACAAAAGCATTAGAGAAGATAATGTACTTTTAAAATCACTACAGTGGTGGTTTTGCCATAAACACAATGCAAGGTTATTAATATGAAGTGGTCTATTATATAGTCAACAACAGCTGGCAGTTCTCAACTTTTCACATTTCTCCCATGTTGCCAAATTGAAAATGTGATTTCAGGTAAACAATACCATTGCACTTATTCGGGCAGTTTTAAAGTTAACTCAATGTTTTAACTTGTTTAGTGGTTAAGTTATTCAACTTTAAGTCCAAAAGTGTTCATTTAAAATGAGTTCCACATATCAATAGAGATACTCTAAGTACCAAATCTTCACAAAAATAGTTTTAAAATTACTTAGCATAGTGCAACACGGCAATATTATACATTGGATACTACACAAGGGCTTCGCATAACAGCATCTTCCAAATCTCAAGAGGGTTTAAAAACATAAAATGAGACAGAAAGTCTTTCAGAGGCATCACAGAGCTGTTACTTAGCAAGTAAACAGACTATCTCAAAGTGAAGTACAATCAGCAGGGGAAAAAATGAAACTGAACATTCCAAGCTTCAACACAGTTAGAGACTTCAGAACTGCTAAAGTAAACACTGACTTGTCATTCTGAGATAAAAGAAAAAGCCAAATGTAATTATTATTCTGCAGGGTAAATATCCTTTAAAGTTTAGCCGAAATACCCAACTTGGTACGAAGCAGCTACTTTGGGGAGAGGGAAGAGTTCCAGTAATAATGCTCATCTATAAAAGTTAGTCTGATCATAGAATTAGGCTTCAATTGGATGCATCATCCACAAATAGAAGTAATAATGAATCCAACCATTTATAAAGAAAGAAGTTGCTTACTGACACTGGGCATCATTATCCACGAACCTAACAGGCATATAGGTTACAAAGTCTAACACAGCAGTTATTGCTAACTTAGTTTATTTTCACCAGGGCTTCCATGTTTAATTCGTGTAAGAGGCAAAGGCTCAGATGAAGTCATTTCATATTAACCTAAGCAACATTGGATGGAAGTTCACACTTCAATCATGTGGCAGGAAATTTGAGATGGCATAAAGCAATAGGCAAGGAACTTGTAGTGACAGCTTCATGCGGGTGAGTACGCATGGATATAGTAAAGTAACGAAAGTTGCTATGTTGTGACATCTAGTAGCATACAGATGTTTCACTCTATTTTCTCTATTTCATCCAATTTTACTTGAGCTGATTACCTTTCAGTCTTCAATTCTGATGAAGGATTACACCAACAAAATGTCATGACCTGTCCTTTAGCTTTACAAATGCTGGCTGACCTATTTATTTTTATTCTTTCATGGGATGTGTGTGTCGCTGGTTCAGCCAGCATTTATTGCCCATCCCTAATTGCCTTTGAGAAGGTGATGGTGAGCTGCCTTTTTGAACCTCTGTTGTCCATGTGGGGTAGGTACACCCACAGTGCTATTAGGAAGTGAGTTCCAGGATTTTGACCCAGCGATAGTGAAGGAATGGCAACTGACTTGGAGGGGAACTTGCAGGTGGTGGTGTTCCCATGCATTTGCTACCCTTGTCCTTCTGGTTGTTGAGGTTGCGGGTTTGGAAGGTGCTGTCTAAGAAGCCTTAGTGCGTTGCTGCAGTGCATCTTGTAGATGGTACACACTGCTACCACTGAGCGTCGGTGGTGGAAGGAGTGAATGTTAGTGAATGGGGTGCCAATCAAGGGGGTTGCTTTGTCCTGGAGCTTCCTGAGTGTTGTGGGAGCTGCACCCATCCAGGCAAGTGGACAGTATTCCATCACACTCCTGACTTGTGCCTTGCAGATGGTGGACGGGCTTTGAGGAGTCAGGAGGTGAGAGTTACACGCCGCAAGATTCCTAGCCTCTGACCTGCTCTTGTAGCCACGGTATTTATGTGGCTGGTCCAGTTCAGTTTCTGGTCAATGGTAACCCCAGGATGTTGGTAGTGGGGGATTCAGCAATCGTAATGCCATTGAATGTCATGGGGAGATGGTTAATTACTCTCTTGTTGGAGATGGTCATTGCCTGGCACTTGTGTGGCACAAATGTTACTTGCCACTTATCAGCCCAAGCCTGGATACCCCTTGTCCTCACTTTTCATCCCACCAGCCTCCATATCCAAAGGATCATTCTCTGCCATTTTTGCCACCTCCAGCGTGATGCCACTACCAGTCGCATCTTCCCCTGTCAGCATTCCAAAGGGATCGTTCCCTCCGCGACAGCCTGGTCCACTCCTCCATTACCCCCACCACCTCGTCCCCGTCCCAGGGCACCTTCCCCTGCAATCGTAGGAGGTGTAATACCTGCCCATTTACCTCCCCTCTCCTCACTATCCCAGGCCCCAAACATTCCCTTCAGGTGAAGCAGCGATTTACTTGTACGTCTTTCAATGTTGTATACTGTATTCGCTGCTCACAGTGTGGTCTCCTCTACATTGGGGAGACCAAGCGCAGACTGGGTGACCGCTTTGCGGAACATCTCCGCTCAGTCCGCAAGCAGGACCCTGAGCTTCCGGTTGCTTGACATTTCAACACTCCCCCCTGCTCTCATGATCACATCTCTGTCCTGGGTTTGCTGCAGTGTTCCAGTGAATATCAATGCAAGCTCGAGGAACAGCATCTCATCTACCGATTAGCCTGCCGGACTGAACATTCAGTTCAATAATTTCAGAGCATGACAGCCCCCCATTTTACTTTCATTTTTAGTTATTTTTTCTTCCTTTTTTTTTTACATTCTTTTTACATTTTTTACTATCCTTTTTTTGCATTTATTTCATTTCATCTTAGTTTGTTCAGTTTGCTTACCCACTGTTTTTTTCAGGTTTGCACTTGCTGCTGTTCAATATTCAGTGTATTCACACCTAATCTGTACTAATGCTTTGTCTTTCAACACACCATTAACATATTGTTTGCCTTTGCTCCGTGACCTTTTGGTCAGCTATGTGGCCTGGTCCAATCTGCACCTTCTCCTTTGTTATCTCTTGCCCCACCTCACCTGCTTATAATCTGTGACTTTTCTAATATTCGTCAGTTCCGAAGAAGGGTCACTGACCCGAAACGTTAACTCTGCTTCTCTTTCCACAGATGCTGCCAGACCTGCTGAGTGATTCCAGCATTTCTTGTTTCAGATTTCCAGCATCCGCAGTATTTTGCTTTTATTTACTCTTCAGGTCTTGCTGCATTTCTTCACAGACTGCTTCATTTCTGATCTTATGATTGAAGGAACGTCATTGATGAAGCAGCTGAAGATGGTTGAGCCGAGGAGACTACCTTCAGGAACTCCTGCAGCAATGTCCTGAGACTGAGATGATTGACCTCCAACAACCACAGCAATCTTCCTTTGCGCTAGGTATAACTCCAAACAGCAGAGTGCTTTCCCCCTGATTCCCATTGTCTCCAGTTTTTCTAGGGCTCCTTGATGCCATACCCAGTCAAATGCTGCCTTGATGTCACTCTCACCTCACCTGGCAGAATCCAAATTGAGTATCACTGAGCAGGTTATTGCTAAGCAAGTACCACTTGATAGCACTGTCGATGACACCTTCCATCACTTTACGGATGATTGAGAGTAGACTGATGGGGCGGTAATTGGCTGGGATGGACTTGTCCTGTTTTCTGTGTACAGGACATAACTGGGCAATTTTCCACATTGCGGGGTAGATGTCAGTGTTGTAGCTGTAATTGAACAGCTTGGCTAGGGGTGTGGCTAGTTCTGGAGCACAGGTCTTGAGTACAATTGCCCGAGTACTGTCAGGGCTCATCGCCTTTGCAGTATCCAGCGCCTTCAGTTGTTTCTTGATATCACGCGGAGTGAAGCGAATTGGCTGGCATCTTTGATGCTGGGGACTCCAGGAGGAGGCCTAGATGGATCATCAACTCAGCACTTCTGGCTAAAGACTTGCAAATGCATACATCCACTATTTTCTGTATTTGTTTAACCGTTAGTACTGGCTTCGTTTAATATGTTAAACAGGTTAGGTTACATACTGCAAGTATGGGCTTCACGTGCTACAAGAATTCTAGTTTCCACTAAGAATTAAAATCGACTCTCATCCATGAAGGGACATGAAAGGAAATCACCTGAGGATAAGAAATTCATTCTCTGGCCAAATCATTAAACTGCCTTCCACAAAATGTCAAAGAGTCATTTACAGCATAAAAAGAGGCCATTCAGCCCACTGAGTCCATGCCGGCTCTCCACACAGCAATCCAGTCAGTCCCATTCCCCAACTCCATCCCCAGAGCCCTGCAAGTTTATTTCTTCAAGTGACCATCCAATCTCCGACTGTCAAATCATTGATTGTCTCCGCTTCCATCGCCCTTGTGGGCAGCAGGTTCCAGGTCATTACCACTCGCTGCATAAAAAAGTTCTTGTTCACATTCCCACTGCATCTCTTGCCCAAAACCTTCAATCTGTGCCCCCGGTCCTTGTACCATCAGTTAACGGGAACAGTTTTTCCTTGTCGAACTTATCTAAGCCCCTGATGATCTTATACACCTTGATCAAATCTCCGCTCAATCTCCTTTTCTCCAGGGAGAACCCGAGCGTTTCCAACCTAACCTGACTAAAATCCCCCATCCCTGGAACCATTCTGGTAAATCTCCACTGCACCCTCTCAAGGACCCTCACATCTTTCCTAAAGTGTGATGACCAGAACCGGACACAATACCCCAGTTGGGGCCTAACCAGAGCTTTAGAAAGGTTCACCATAACTTCTCTTTGCCTCTATTTACGAAGCCCAAGATCCCATATGCTTTTCTAAGCACTCTCTCAATACGTCCTGCCACCTTCAAAGATCGATGCAGATGCACCTCCAAGTCCCTCTGTTCCTGCACACAAATTACAACTGCAGCATTAAGTCTACATTGATTCACACTATCCCTTCTGCCAAAATGCATCACCTCACACTTCTCTGTATTAAATTCCATCTGCCACTTGTCTGCTCATTCTACTAGCCTATCTACGTCCTGTTGCAGGCAGTTCATATCGTCCTCACTGTTTGTCACTCCTCCAAGTTTGGTATCATTAGCAAGTTTTGAAAGTCTACACCGTATTCCAAGATTCAAGTCATTCATATGTGGGAAAAAAAGCAGTGGTCCTCGCACTGACCCTTGGGAACACCATTGTCTACCATCCTTCAGTCTGAAAAATTACCATTGAGCCATTTTTTTCTCCAATCGGACACTGGCCCTCAATTTAATGAATCAGCCTTTTATGTGGTACCTTATCAAATGCTTTCTTAAAATCCATGTAGACAACATCCACCACATTCCCTTTATCAACCTTCTCTGTGACTTTATCAAAAAATTCAGTGAAATTAGTCAAGCATGATCTGCCTTTTATAAATCTGTGCTGCCTTTCCTTAAATTAACTTAAACCTCTCCAAATACCTGTTGATTTTTTCCTTGATTCTTGTTTCTAAAACCATATCAACCACTGAGCTAACCTGTTCAGTACCTCCTCCCCCCCAATTTTTCCTTATCCCTTGTCTCTACTTTTAGCAATATTTTGTCAGATTCCTCTTCCATAGGAAACACGGAGACAAAGTACTTAAGTATTCTAGCCTTGGCCTGTGCGTACCCTCCTTGTCCCTCCCCCACTCCACCTTTTAACACCCGCTTACTATTTACATGCCAGATGATGATTTTTCGGTTCCCAATTATGTTGACTGCCATTTATTCTCATATTCGCTCTTTGCCAGTCTTATTTTCCTCTTCACCTCCCCTCTCACCTTATTGTATTTGGCCTGGTTCTCACTTGAAGAATTCACACTCATGCATCATACATCTTTTTCTTTGTTTCATCATAATCACCTTTGCACCTTCCAAGGAGCTCTGTTTTTAGTTCCCCTGCCTTCTGCCCATGTTGTAATGTACCCAGCCTGCACTTGAAGCATTTCTTCCTTAAAGATAACCCATTGTTCCATTACAGTTTTGCCCGTCAGTCTTTGGTTCCATTTTATCCTGGTTAGATCCCTTCATATCGCATTGAAATTAGCCCTCTTCCAATCTAGCTATTCCACCTTATATCATTACTTGCTTTTCTCAATTGCAAATCTAAACCTTATAACACAATGAAGACTCTCACCCAAGTGCTCACCCACAGACACTTGATCCACTTGACCCACCTCATTTCCCAGCACCAGATCCAGCAAGGCCTCCTTTCTAGTTGAGCCGAGAACACACTGAAGTTCTCCTCAACACAAGCCAAAAATTCTCCCCCTCCTTTCCCTTTACTTTAGAATTATCCCACTGATATTTGGGTAATTCAAATCCCCCAATAACACTACTCCATAGTTGTTTGATTTCCATGCAGATTTGCTCCTCTCTCTCTCTCACTATTTGGAGGCCTCTAGAATACCCCTAGTAGCGCGATCATACCCTTTTCGTTTCTCAAGTCTAACCAAATGGATTCTGTCCTTGCCCGCTCAAGGACATTCCCCTTTCCAACGCTACAATATCTTCCCTAATCAGTACTGCCACCCCACCTCCCTTTTTTCCTTCTCTATCTTTTCTGAACACATTATATCCTTGCATATTAAGCGCCCAGTCCACACCACTTTTAAGCCACATTTCTGTCATTGCCACTGCATCATATGTCCATACTTCTATTCTTGTCCCTGTTGCTCACCAACCTTATTCACTATATGCCTTTACATACATGCACTGTAATCCTGTCTTTGCATTCCATGTCGCCCTTCTCAGTTCGCTTGCATCTAATATGGCTCTACTTCCTCCTCGAGTACTGTCCAACATTATGCATCTTATTCTTCTTCTCTACTTCTATATGCTTGTGCCCATCTCCCTGCCAGTTTTGTTTAAACCTTCCCAACCACACCAGTGAACCTCCTTGTGAGGACACTGGTCCCAATGCTATTGAGGCACAACCCGTCCTTTTTGAATCAGTGCCTTCAGCCCCAGAATTGGTCCCAATGCCCCAAGAATCTGAAGCCTCATCTTCAACAGCACCCTTAGCTGTTTGACCAAATGAAAGAACAGAGACCTCAAGTTAGATAAACACAAATTAACTTATAGGTATCTAACAGTTTCCAGAGCACCCTTTCACATCTAGATTGAACTCTTCTCATTGCAAAGATTAGTGGTAGGCCAGAAGATTGGGAAAATTTTAGAAACCAGCAAAGGATGAAGAAAATAATAAAAAGGGAGAAACTAGAATATGAGAGTGAAATAGCAAGAAATATAAAAACAGACAGCAAGAACTTCTACAAATATATAAAAAGGAATAGAGTAGCTGAAGTAAACGTTGGTCCCTTAGAAGACGAGACTGGGGAATTAATAATGGGAAACAAGGAAATTATAGAAACTTTGAACAAGTATTTTGTATCTGTCTTAACAGTAGAAAACACAAAAAGCTTCCCAAGTATAGTTGAAAAACAAGAGGCAAAAGGGAGGGAGGAACATAAAACAATCACGATCACTAGAGAAAAAGTACCCAAGAAAACTAATGGCACTAAAGGCTGCTCAGTTCCCTGGCCTGCATCCTAGGGTCTTAAAAGATGCAGTCACAGAGATAGTGGATGCATTGGTGTAAACTTACCTAGATTCTGGAAAGGTCCCAGCGGACTGGAAAACCATAAATCTAACACCTCTATTCAAGAGAGGATGGAGACAGAAAGCAAGAAACTGTGGGCTAGTTATCCTCACATGTCATTGGGAAAATGCTGGAATTCATTATTAAGGAAGTAGTAGCAGGACATTTCAAAAATCATAACACAATCAGGCAATCATGGTTTTAAGAAAGGGAAATTGTGTTTGACAAATTTGAGAGTTTTTTGAGGATGTAACAGGCAGGGTGGATAAAAGTGTACCAGTAGATGTAGAATATTTGGATTTCCAAAAGGCATTCGATAAAGTGCCACAGAAATGGTTACTGCACAAGCTAACGCTCATGATGTTGGTGGTAATATATTAGAATGGATAGAGGATTTGCTAACGAACAAACAACAGTGTGTCTGGGTAAATGGGTCATTTTCAGGTTGGCAAACGGTTAGTGGAGTGCCACCGGGATCAGTGCTGGGGCCTCAACTATCTACAATTGATATTAATGACTTGGATGAAGGGACAGAGTGTATTGTAACCAAATTTGTTGATGATACAAAGAGAGGAAGGAAAGCAAGTTGTGAGCAGGACACAGTGTCCCCAAAGAAATATAGATAGGTTAAGCGAGTGGGCAAAAATTTGGCAGATGGAATATAATGTGCGGAAAAGTAAGGTTGTCCAATTTGGTGGAAAGAATAGAAAAGCAGATTATTTAAATGGAAATAGACTGCAGAATGCTGCAGTACAGAGGGATCTGGGCGTTCTCGTACCTTAATCACAAACGGTTAGCATGCAGGTACAGCAAGTAATTAGGAAGGCAAATGGAATGTCGGCCTTTATTGCAAGGGAAATGGAGTATAAATGTAGGGTAGTCTTGCTACAGCTGTACAGGGCATTAGTGAGACCACACCTAGAGTACTACATACAGTTTTGTTCTCCTTACTGAAGGAGGGATATACGTGCTTTGGAAGCAGTTCAGAGAGGTTCACTGGGCTGATTCTGGGATGAAGGGGTTATCTTACAAGTAAAGCTTGAGCAGCTTGATGAAAAATCCAAAAGAATGATCTTCAGTTCGACATGTCTTTCATCAAATTGCACCTCGTAGGATGTTGTCCAACTGACTGGTCGCAAACCAAGTACAGCTGCCACAAACTCTGAGCCAGCTTGGTGAAAATTTCAAACAATACATAAAAATGTTGCTCGACAAGCTACAGGAATATCACGTCCTAGCAGTGGAGGAATTACGTTATCTTTATTCGAAGCATTCACAGTTAACCCTATCCTCAGTGTCATACATGTTTAAATGCCAGAGGACTAGAAGTTTTATTGTCTTGTTTGGTTGAGCAGATCCTCTCATAAGTTATGTCAACTGGCAGCTTTGATTCACTCTACCATGTCATGTCCACGAGCTGGAATAGGATTCTGCATGCTGTGGATCCAAGCAGGTAAAAATCAATGCTGAGAGCAAGAAGGGCAGAGAGCAAGACGTTCCTTGGTCCAGAGAAAGTTAATAGAACTTACTTTCACTTGAATGTGGATAATAATGCCAGAACTAAAAGAAAACAGGCAAGCTAAGAGAACCCTTCAAGGGATATCGTTTGCAGATTACTTGCTGCCATAAAAATATGGCAATAATTTTTCTGTGGTATATCACCAGAACATTCATCTTTTGATAATTATTGGTCAGATAGTTGGTTTATTTTATTTACAAGGCTGAAGCATATACCATGAAAAGTTTCCAGTAGAAGGTTTCCAGAAAAGGCAACAATCCCCGATGATCTTAGTATATTGCAAGTCTGGGGAATGAATTTTTTTTTTAATTCATTCACGGGATGTGGGCGTCGCTGGCCAGGCCAGCATTTATTGCCCATCCCTAATTTCCCTCAAGAAGGTGGTGGTGAGCTGCCTTC